>NC_062278.1:200357807-201574493 GCF_902655055.1 Lutra lutra | reverse complement strand
GCCTAGAGTGGGAGTGTAAAGGGTCCCACCTGAGGGCTTAGACTGTGTACCCCAGCCCTTGACCCAAATGCCATCCATTATCCAGAAATTCCAGCCTTCTTCCTCCCCTTCCTCCACTGCTCTGGGATGAGTGCCCAGTGCTCACAGGCCCCAAGGGGCTGGTCTGGGAACTGGCTGTGTTTCTTGCCCCAAGGCCTCACCATTCCTGCTGCCCAGCAACCTGGCTGTCTGCCTAGCTGCTGCGGCCAAGGTGGCCACAGCCTCTGCCCACAGAAGCCTGTGGGCAGAGACAGGGCTCAGGCTTGTGAAGGTGGTGGTGGGGTGAGCAGCAGTCTGAGGGTGAGACTCTGCTCCCCGGGGAGGCTAACCTCTGCCTCTGCCCCCTTCAACCCGCTGGGCATTGGGGTGGAGGCATGTCTCAGCCAAGGGAGCTCACAGTCTGAGGGAGCTGGACACGGATAGCCCAGTGGCCTGTTTCTAGCCCTGGGCACAGGCTGGGCCCTTTGCTCCCAACATTTCAATCCCCCCCCCCCCCCCCCCGCTCAGAGCAGCCCCAAGGGAGTTGCTCAAGGTCACACAGCCAATTAGTGTGGAGGCTGCCTACTAGTTCTTCCCACTCCGAAGCCTCTGTGCCACGTGGTTGGGGCCTCAGGACAGGCTCTGGACAGTGCAGGCTGCTGGGGTAGACTTGAAGGGAGGGCTTATGGGAAACAGAGGACCTCCTTGGTGAGGGGCAGGCATCTGGGAGGCTCCCTGGAGGAGGACTTTTTGTAGGGGGCCTTGTGAGATGGTGGAGAGCTTGACGGAATGGCATTCCAGGGGCAAAGCCCAGCTTGAGCAGAGGCGGGGGTTTTGATGAGCAGCGTGTGGGGGGAAAGTGAGTGGGTTGACAAGGGGTGTCCTGGTGCCCTGGGGCCTCTTACACCCTGGAGGACCTGGGATGGAGGGTGCCGGCTATGCCAGTATGCAGGCACTTGCTCACACTCTGCTGGTCCAACTGGCCCAACCACTTCTCTTTGGGCACTGCCCACTGCCCCTGCTCACAGTCCTGCTCAGAGGTATTGGCAAACCCTGGGCGAAATCTGGATTAGGAGCCTAGGACCACTCCCCCTCCCCCCATCCTGGTCCCAGGGCAAAATTATTAAGGGGTCCTGAGCCCCAGAGTGTTCTGTCATCTTCTCTAGAAAGTTTGTCCGGATGGTGGCCTCCAGCACAACAGTTTCTAAAGTTATAATCAGTGTGGAGAGTAGATCTGTCTGGGGAGATCAAATTATTGGGGCAATTATGGGAGACTTCTACTTTCCTCTGTAAACTCTTTATTTTCCTTAATTCCTTATTTTTCATCAGAATAGCCAAAGCGTGTCATTACTTTTCTAGATTTCTGTGACTCTCTCTCCCCATCTCTCATCCCCAGTCCAAGCCCCTGTCCTCACGGTCTTCTCACAGGCTCCCTCCTAGGGGACAGGCTGCGGTGCCTTGGACGACCCTCTTTCCCAGGGCGTTGGCTGTGCCGTCCACCAAATGGGCGCACTCAGGTCTCACGGACTTTACTGGACAGATCCAGCTGCGAAGAAGGACGAGGAGGCGAAGGCGCCAAGTGGCGCCGGGACCGAGGTGACGGGGCCAGCCCAGCCTCCAGGTGGCAGCCGGACCCGGGAATAGAGCCGGTCCTTTTATAGCCTGGCGTGCGTCACAGGGCGGGGCGGGGCCTCCGGCACGGCTCCCACAGGCTTCCCTGGGGCGGGGCGGGGCGGGGCGGGGCGTGGCCGGGCCCGAGGCCAGTCTGTACCCTAACACCGAGACATGCCTGCGGGGGCGCGCGCGGCGGTCTGGGCGCGGATGGGGTGTGTGTGTCGCACGGTGGACGACCGTGTGCCTGCGGTTCTTCCGCACCTTCCCCACCGCGAGGGCCGCCCTCCCGCGCAGGGCCTGTCCCTCCGTACCCCACCAGCCAAGCTGGGCTGGGTGAGCTGCCCGCTGCGGGAAGAAACTGAGGCATGGGTAAGGGAGGAGGCGAGGGGCCTAGCGAGCCCGGGTGTCAGAGCCTAGTGTGAGACCTAGCAGATTAGAGCAGAGGGTGCTGTTGCGTGGCGGGGAGGAAGGGATGGGAGAGGCCCAGTGGTGATGGGGAAGAGGTGGGGGCTCCCTTGGGTCTCTGTACCTGGGAAAAGCTTTCGTTCTGTTCCTGGCTCTGACAGCACTGACATCCATCCAGCCTCCCCTCTCTACCCTTCTGGGGGCAGAGGGGCCGAAGAGCCAGAGGTGGGAACTCAGGTGGGCAGGTGTTCTGCCATGGTCAGTATAGGACTGCGGCAAGCCAGGGGCTGCATACCCATGAGAGCCCCAGCAAAGCCCTGTGCCCCATGCTCTCAGAAAGCACCTTCCCCTTGCCTACCCCCAGTACTTCTCAAGTTTCACCCAAACACAAATGCATGAGGACAGAACTTGGGGACTGTTAGCTGGGTCTCACTAACTCTTGGATTGAGTCTCATGCCTAGCACCCCATGAGCTCGGTCTCTCCCACCCTCCCAACCACCCACCAGGCCAGTATTACTTTTATCATCTCCATTCCACAGATGAGGAAGCTCATCTGCAGTTAAGTCCAGGTCCAGGTCAGAGCCAGGATGTGAACTTGGCCCCTCAAGCCCTTAGCCCAGCATTCTACTACCATGTGGCACTGCTCCCAAAGCCACAGCACTTACTTGCCCCCTACCCAGTGCCCGAGGCTGCAATCCCTGCTCATGACTCTCTTTGTGGCCTGAGGTAGGGCCACAGTTTGGACCATGTCCCAAGTGCCCTTCCAACTTCCAACAGAACCCTCTCGGCTTCTCCATTCCCCAGCTACGGCCCAGGTACAATATCCCTGCTGACGTGGGCCTCCTGCTCTAGAAACATGAGTGAATCTACCATGGCCAGGCTAGCACTCTGGGCGTGATGAGGATGGCACCTGCAGCCAAAGCTTTAAGGACAGGGATGATGATATAGAGGAGCAAGAAAGCAAGGGGCAGAGAGGCCAGAGCAAGGACCAACTTTTGGCAGGGATCAAGGGGAGAGGGGAAACTCCATCCTGCACCCCAGCTAGGTGGGCCGCAGGGACAGAGGAAGGTTCAGGCCTGTTCCAGGTGGTTTAGCTGAGTCCTGGACTTCCTGTGGAGGGAACTGGGGGTCCCCAGGGTTCATGGTCTTTGGATGGGGTAGGAGCTGCACCAGTCAAGCCAGCCCTCCTCTGGACAAACCCTGCAGGGAGCCCAGAGAGGAATAGCCCTGGGTGCGTGCTAGGAGTAGGGGTCCGGACACTGTCCACCACTCTCCATGATGGGCCTGTTTCCTTGGCTGCAAATCCAAAGGAGGAGGAAGAGAAAGTACCACTTCTGGGCGGTTGCCAGGGGCCCAGCCCTGCTTGGGGATTTACACTCCGTGTCATGAGAGGCCATCAAGGGCTCTTCCGAGGCTGATAGCCTGTGACTCAGCAAAGTGACGGTACCTGTGCCCTGGCCCATGGGAGCTGAGCACTCACCAGGTGTCCACCCTGGCTGAGGTTTCCCACACCTCATCTCACCTAACTGTGACTCAGCCCCTGACATGGGTCTGTCATGAGCAGAGAGGTGTGGTCGATGCCTAAGGTCATACAGTTAGCAGGTGACATAGCCCAGGCTTGCTCCCAGGCCTCAGGAGGCCCTTCCAAGGTGGGGAGCAGGCAGGTTATAGGGACACAGAGGCAAGCTTGTGTGGTCCCTGCCCTGGCCTGCCCAGTGTGGCGCTCAGGAACAGTTCTGCCATGCACAGTGGATCCAGCTGAGCTTGGCCTGTTCTCCCCAGGGTCATGAGAGGTGACCCTCCCCAGGGTCCCTGGTCACCAGGCTTGTCTCTGGATGGAAGCCCACCTGCATCCTTCCTCTACCCTTGGCACAGTGTGGCCTACACAGCCTCAGCCTCTCTGCCCCTCTTCGGGTGCACCACACTTCCCCTTGAAGTTTCCAGAACAGAAAGATTGACTGATGCCAGTGTGTGCTCACAGCCCTTGAGCTCATGTGTCTGCATAATCCTGAGGGCCCAGAAAGTCCTTCCTGTTGTCTAATTTATGTCTTTCTGGCTCCCACAGCATGCTACCAGCCCTGCTCTAAAGTCATGGTTCTCAACAAGGTGTGATTTTTGCTCCCTTGCCCCTCCCCTACCGAGGACATTTGGCAGTCTGGAGACATCTTTATCTGCCACAACTTGAGGGAGAGGAGTGCTATTGGCATCTAGTGTGTAGAGGGCAGACGTGCTGCTAAACATCCTGCAAGGCACAGGACAGTCCTTACAGCAAGGAATTATCTGGGCCAAAGGGAAGGAGTGTTGAGATTGAGAACCGCTGATATAAAACATGGGCTTCAGAGCAGGGCAGTTTGGTTCGAATACTGACCCTGCCATTCCCTAGCTGTGTACCCCTGGGCAAGCGGTCTCGCCTGTCTTTGAGACGCAGTTTTGCTCTTCACCCAAAGTGGCACTAATAGTGGTCCTTACCTTGTGGGGTCTTGAGGACTGAGCGGATTGAACACATTCATGGGGTGCAGGGCCTGACCCTGGGGAGGCTCCATCAGTAATAGCCATTATTCTTCCTTTCCATGTTCTAAGGTGAATCTTAGGGTGTGGGAGCAAAGGTCTTGCTGTTAGACCTGGAGATCCCAAAGGGTACAGCCTGGCATGAAGTGGGCTAACTGTTGATGATGAGGGAGAGGATAAGTTGGCCACTGCGGACATGGAGGAAAGAATCAGAAAGGAAACTTGATCCCAGGTAGGCAGAAATCACCTGAAGCTCACCTCCATCACCCTTCTCTCCAGCCCAGCCCCAGGGAAGCCATGGGGTGGGGGTAAGAGGACCAGGACACAAAACACTCTAATGAACACGGTTCCTCAGCTCAGGGAATTGCTCTGGATTCACAGCTGGGTGTCAGGGAGAAGTGGCGTGTGAGTGGATGCAACCAAGACAGGGAGAGACATGAGGGTGGATGGGAAATGGCGTTTGGGCCCAGGACACAGCATGTGTGAAGGGTAAGGCATAAGCCTTGTTTCCCAGATGATATTCCATGTGGCCAGAGGAGTCCAGTTTGGTGGAAAGAGCCTACCCTCATGGGACATCAGGACAAGGAAACTGGACATACGCCAGTTTTCAAAACAGGTCCCCCTTCCCAGGTATAGGGTTCCAGAACCCTCTTTTTCTCTGTGGTGGAAAGAATCATTATAATTTTGCTCTTTACAGCCCAGCCCACCCTCCCCCCTTAAAATAGAGTTTTGGGATCCGCATCTCTGCTAGGGCTCTCCATCCCTGGAGGTCTCACTAGACTCTTCCCCCTCCCAATCCACCCACTGTCCAGTGACCCACCTGCTCTGGCCCGTTCTCCCCACCCATCTTCCACAACCCAGGGTCCTCCCACCAGCACAGGTGGTAGCTCCCCTGTCCCCATCCATTCTCCCAGGAGCCCACTCTATTGGAAGAGCTGCCACCAACGTACTCCTTGAGACCAAAGTCCTAGCCATGACCTGTCTCTGCCATGAGCCCCTTGATCAACTTGGTCCTCCTCAGGAATTGCCCCCCATTTCCAACCATTAGGCTTCAGCTGGGAAGAGCTGTCTCTCCATCCCTTCTAGGTGTTCTCCCAGAAGGCCTGGGATGTGGAACCCTCTTCTTTGCCTCTGGAAAAATGAAATTTCTTTGGAGTATGGCGCCATTGGCTTTTCCCTTTTTGAGCTTTTGGGGCAAGCTAATAGGATCCTTGGGTCCTTCTCCATCCCCAGATTTTAGGCCCAGAGGGTACCCAGTGAAGGAATGAATGAATGAGTTATGCCTGGCCACCGAGTTTCCAATACAGAAAGGATCCTTGGGCTCCTACTGGGGGCGGTGGGGAGTTCTGGAAAGTGGGGGCAGGAGAGCAGAAGACTGGGGGATCAAGGTAGGGGCTGCTCTTAGAATCGCTGGACCGGCAGCGACAGACCAGCGAGAGCCTCCCCCGCTGGAGCCTTCCCAGCTCGTCTCCGGGGCAGGGCCGGGACTAGCCGGCCTGGCGGCGGGCACTGGGCCCGGCGGCGTCCGCACTCCAGCCAACAGGAAGAGAGAGAGAGAGCGAGGCCGGGCGCGGCGGGCCAGCTGGCCGGTGGGGAGTCCCGGGCGTGGGCGCTGGGAGCTGGGGAAGCCCCGCCGGCGCCTCCCCGCTTCGGTGTGCGAGAGGTGGGAGAGCGCCCCCTCCCGCGGGCCTCAGCGTCCTCCCCCGTAAAGTGGGGCTCCTTCTGAGGGGCTGAGGGCGGACGGGGGCCGAGGCGTGCTGGGGAGGGCAGAGAGCGAACCGCTCACGGAGGCGGAGGCCGGGACCCCCCTCCTCGCGGCGGCGGGGGCGGGGCCTGGGGGGGCTGGCCCTGGCGGAGGCGGGCCCTGAGCGGGGGCGGGGCCGGGGCCGGCACCTGGGTGAGGTCGCGCCGCCCCGCCCCCTTGCACTTCCGTGTGCTGCGGCGCGGGAGAGGGAGGCGGCGGCCCTGGGATCCCTGGAGCGACCCCCGGCATCCGCCCGCCGTGCTGAGGTCCGGACGGGACTCTCCGGCCTACTGGCCCGTCCGGGTCGGCCCCGCACCGACCCCCGTCCCCGCGCGCTCCCGGGAACGGCGCGGGGAGCTGGACGTCAGCCGCCGCGACCCCTGGCGCCTGGCGGTGCGCGGGAGGTGAGTGAGGGCCGGGCCCCGACGTGGGATCCCGGCTACCCCTAGGGCGCGCCGCCCCTCCCTTACCCCCTCCCCGATCCGGTTCCCGTTTCCGAAACTGAGAAACTGAGCCGCGGCCGGCGAAAGTCCCGTCGCGCCCCAAGACCGACCGGTGCCTCGGTTCCCCGTCCGTCGGTCTGTCCCTCCCTCTGTGCAGCGGTGGGGTCGAGGCCCTCTCGTCGGTCTGCTCCGGGCCCCGTCACCCGCTTGTGTGCCCTAGACCCTCGGAGCGTTCGCCCGTCCCTCGCGGACCCCCGGGGCCCTCGGTCGGTCCATCTGTCCCCAACCCCTCTACGTTCCCGCGTCTGCGTCCTTCTAGTCTGGATGGGTCAGTCCGTAAGCCCTCCGCGTGCCCCACCCCCACCGCACCTCCCGCCGCCCCCTGGATCCTGTGCTCCCGGAGCCGCGCCCCCGGCCCACGCTCGTCGCCCCCTGCCGGTCCCGCTGCCTCTCCTTTTCTACTGCGGAGGGGAGGCTACAGGCCGCCCGCCCGGCCTCGCCGCCCGCGTCTGGGTCCCTGCGGGGCCCAGCCCGCGCGGCGCCTCCTCCTTGCTCTCCCTCTTCTTCCAGTCTGGGTGTCTCTCTATGCCTTTCTCCATCTGTCTCCGGGCTGGGCGTGGCTCCAGTCTCCACCATTCCCCCCCTCTTACCGCCTCGCCCTTACGCCCCTCTGAGTCCCCTCCCCTTGGTGGCTCCTTCCAGGTCCCGTCGATCCCCGCCCCTCCGCAATCCAGACGCCACCCCCGCGTGGGGGCCTGGCCAGGTGAGGGGACGCGGTGGAGGAGAGCCCGGGTGGAAAGGCAGGAGGTGGGCACCGTCAGAACTGTCCCACTTCTCCGACTCTCCCATTTGTCCTCGCCTGGGAGGGGAGAACCCCACTGAGCCCCTCCACTTCCGCCTGGCTAGAAGGATCTGGTGGGGTGGGGAGCATCCTCTTCTCTGGTCCCTACCCTGTATGGTTGGACTTGACTCCTTGTGCTGAGTCGCCTGTATCTGGGCATGTAGATATATGATGTGTCTGTCTCTCCCTCTGTGTTCTTTGTCACTGTGTCTGTGTTCCTTTTCAACATGGAGTGACTTGCTTGTGTGTGCGTGTGTACGTCTGTGTATTTCGTGGCTCTGTGTGCCCTTTGCAACTCTGTGCGTACTATGTCCTGGTGTGCTAGCCCCAGACTCCTGTGTGTTGGTATGTGTGTGTGTGTGTGTGTGTGTCCTTGTATGCCTGTGTGTCCCTTGTGTGTCTGGAGGGTCCTGTGTTGCACACTGGTTTGTGCCGTGGTGACCCACTGGCCATATATGTTTGAACTGTTAATTTGGGGAGCCAGTGGTGTTGGAGTGTCAGCCCCTCACGTTATGAGTGTGTCTGTATGAGTGTGGGTGTGTATGTACACTCCCTGTCTTCCTTTCCTGCTGCCACAGAGCTGCTGTGACCAGGCTGACCTGGTCACTGAAGGAGGGGACGGGTCCCTTGAGTTTCCTCGTTCCTGCTGTGGACAGAGCTGGGGTGTGGTGGACAGGCTGGTAGAGGGCAGCTCCATGTGTTTGTGTGTGTGTGTGTGTCCCTTGCACGCACACTGTCTGGTTTGGACAGTTGTACCTGGCTGTAGAATGGTATAAGAGATCTGGTGTGTTCCGAGCTGTGGTTGTGAGTGTGTGGGGCGAGTGTGTGACTGGTGGGAACTCAAAGTCTGACAGTATGAAACTGCCAGTCTGGGAGCTAGGGAGTCCCAGTGGTTGTGGGGAACTGAAAGAGTGGTACCCCTGGTTGACAGCGCTGGAGGGAAGGTGAGAGCCCCAGTGTGCGTGAGAGCAGGGGGAAGGCCATGAGGTATGCATGCTGTACCTCAAGCCCAGTCCTGGTTCCTGGGGAGGCTGGGGAAGGCCTCTGTCTCTCACCTTCCTCTGCTCCCCCCGGTTGAGGGGGACCGGAGGGCAAGTCTTCGTGTTTGCGGTGTTGTGACCCAGACCCAAGGCTCTGGACCCAGGAAAGATGTGGGCTCCAATATTCCTGTGCCTCCTATGGGCAAGGGACTGGAGCTAACCTTCTCTAAGGCTGAGGGAGTCCCCTTATCTGCAGAACAGAAAAAGTTGCTGTGAGGACTCAAGGTCTTAGGTCACTGGGCCTCTGGCACAGGCTTAGCTCACAGGCAGAGCTTAGCACATGCTAAGTCTTACTTGGTGACCACTGACTCCCGCCCCCAAGTGTATGGTCTCCTGGGCTAATAAAAGCCCAAATAGTCCCCAACCCAGTTTCCTGTCTGTGATGTGTCTGTTGCCCAACCCGTGCCCTTGACCGCACTGCTTGCAGAAGGGCAGATGGCTGGCAGAGACCTCATGAACCCTGTTCAGCCCACTTGACGCCTGCCCAGTTTCAGCAGCACTGATGGAGGAATAGAGCTGGGGGGTGATTTGGAGCTTGGCTGCAGGGTGCTGACACCGTTTAGCTGCCACAGCTAATTGGAGTTTAAATTAAAATTAGGAATAAAGTACAGCCAGGCCTGAGGGTGCGTCATTCTGCAGGCAGTGGTGATGGGGGTCCTCTGCTGAAGGAGGAGCCGCCATGGGGGGAGGAGGGGAGTCTTCTGTGGTCGGGCAGGAAAAGTGCTCAAGTCTTTCTGCCAGGAGACCCGGGATACCTCACTGCCTTTGCCATTCCTTCCTTCTAGGATCTTTCTGGGCCTCAGTTTTTTCCAGCTGCATAATGGGCCCAAAATTAATAGAATCACCTGGACTAGAAGGTGCAAAACAAGGAATAAGAAAGTGTCCCTGTTCGTTCAGTATACCCAATGTGAACCCAGCACAGGAGCGGTCAGGCCGTGTCACTGGGGCCTTAGAACTCCCTGGGGAGATGTAGTCTCCTCATTTTAAAGATAAGACAGGCAGAAGCTCAGAGAGATTGCCCCGGACCACAGAGCAGTGGCTCCCACTGCCATGCGGTCTCCTAAATCACAGGGCGACCTCTTGCAGACGGGAAGATTAGGAAGCGCTTTCTTGCTACGCCTGTAGTCTGGAGATGCTCCGAGGGCTGACACACAGTGATCCAACCCCTAGCATGGAGAGGACACATAGCCGGTGTCTTGGAAAAGTTGGGCCCAACACCCCGTTTCACAGGAGAGAAATCCGAGTCCAAAGAGGCGGAGGTCTCCAAGCCAGATGGGGCCGACTGAGGGGGAGAGCCTGTGTGGTGGTGCCTCCCAGCTCAGCTGCTTCCTCTTGTTCCTACAGGTTTGCCTGCACCCTGCCCAGGTGAGGGCGGTGGGCCTACTTCTGGTGGTGGCTGTGTGGCCGTGGCTGCAGCAGGAGCCAGCACTGAGGGCAAGGGGGAGCCAGGAGCCCCAGGTAAGACCGCATCCTCCTGGACATGGGGACAGTGTGCATGGCGTGGCCCTCCTCTTTGGGCTCTTCCCCTTCTGCTGGGGCGGGGGCTGGGTGGGGTGTGGGGAGGGTCCCACAAAGCCTACAGGCTGGGTATGGGGCCTGGGTGCCCTGAGGGAGCAGCAGTTTGCCTGGAGTTCTGAGGCCTGGGCCCGCCAGCACTTTGGGGTGAGGAGTGGGTCCGCTTTGCTGGTCAGTTAGAAAGAAGCTGGAGTGTGTCCCACAGCTTGGGGGTGGGTGTATCAGCTTTTCTGTGGCCCCTTGGTGCGGCCTCAGGCTGTCTTCATCATTGTCACACAGGGGACCTGACGTTTGCCCTGGGCCCTACATCGGGTTGGATATCAAGCTGAGAATGGAAAGAGGTCTCCTGCACTCTCTTCCACACCCCAGTTCCTTCATTTCTCCAGGCTCTCTGGGGCAGAGGCGAGGCTCAAAAATCCCCCTCCCCAGCCCCCAGATTCTGGGTGAGTTGGAATGCTAGGGAAGGCTGCCCTCTCTCAGGCCCCTTGTAAAACTAGAGATTCATTCCTTTGGGACCAGACTTGCCTCCTTTAGCCTGCATTGCAGTGAAAACAGCCCTGTGAGTTACCCACTGAGTGTCCAAAGTCCAGTGGACAAGATTCTGTGGGTGTGATGGCATTGCTGACGGCACCTGGAACCTAGGGAGTGACACTGGGGAGGGGGCGGCCAAGGTGGTCTTTCCTCCAGGAGGCCTCCCTGATCGGCCCCCACTCCCCTCCCCACTGTCTGTTGGGCACCTATAGGTTTGGGGGGGGGTGAATGGACCAATGGGGGCTGGGCTCTCAGAGCTTAAGTCTGGGAGGCAGGGGAAGGAGGAGGTCAGGGTCTTGGCTCCTGGGATGGGAGTGGAGACTGAACAAGGCCAGGGTCATCCCTGGGTCTGCTGTTTATTCAACTTAACCACCAAACCCAGAGGGCAGGAGGTAACCTGTTCTTGGCTGGCTGGGGGCTTCCACTCTCTGAGGTCAGGGGGCCACCCTCTCCCAGCACTGAGCCTCATTCCCTAAGAAGTTCACCCAGTTCGTCTTGCAGTCAGCCCACTTTCAAAGCTCAAACATCACTTACCCAGTCGGCGCAGACCTAGGAGTGCTCACACAAGGACATAGAAATGGAGCTGCCCTCAGCACCCGTGCCCGCAAAGCCTCGAGTGCCCACACACACACCACACATGCACGCACACGTCCACAGCTTTTCACATGCACTCACCCACAGGCACGCTCAGGCACGCATGCAGATGCTCGCCCAGTCATCCTTGCACACAGAAGCCTGCCCACACACACCACACTGCCCATTTTGGGTCAGGAAGGGGGAGTCCTCGGTCAGGGTCACCACCCCTGCCTGTGACCGGCACTGAGGGTGAGGTTTGAGGTGTGGCTGTGACCACAGGTGCTCCAGGGGGCCCGGCAACACTGGGAGGTGGGTTCTGCCCCGGCGGTCACCCGCCAGCCTGCTCACCTGGACCGGACCCCAGGCTGACCGGGACTTTGTGCAGGGGAGCTGGGGATGAGGGAGGGACCACATGAGCTGTGCCAGCACTGCTTGTGGCTGCTGCCACAGAGGAGGAAGTGGGCTGCTTGTGGTCATGGGGCCAAGGTGCTCGCAGGTGGATGGGGGTCCGGTCAGCCCCTCTGTCCCCCATAGCGTCCATGCCTGGTGGAAGTGGGGTTGCTGGGCTCTGGCGACTGGGAGGCAAGCAGGCTGCTTCTCCCAGGGCGGTGTGTGCATTTGCCAAGGCCTGGGTCCAGGGAGAGGCCTGTCCATCCGAGGTGTTTCCGGAGACTCACTTCCCCTGGGCTGCCCAGGAAGTGGTTTCAGAGTGGGACTGACCAGCCCGCTGTCTGTGGCCGCCCCACCCTGGCCTTGCCTATGAGGGGAGCAGCGCCTGGCCCGTGGGTTAGGCTGACTAACCAGGCTTCCCACGCTAGGGCTGATTGGGCCTTGACGGAGGCCCAAGGAGAGGGGTCGTGGGGTGAGGCCATGAAGTCCCCTGCAGCCCCAAGAACCCCAGTTCCTCCTTCCCTGTGAGCTGTACCCTGAGGCTCAAAGCCTAACTGGCAGGCACGGCGGCCTTGTGTGTGAATTAGCAGCCACTGAGTTGCCTCTCTGGGATTGGGCAGCTCCGAGCAGCTGTTTGAAAGAACCCGGGCAAGTGGCTTTGGTTCCTGGTGCCTCATTTTTCTTCTCTGACAAATGAGACAATGATGGCATCCACCTTCATGGGCTGGTGCAGAAAACTACAGATAATGTATGCAAAGCGGTGAGCATCATGCCTGGCACTTTATTAGTGTTTAAAGATTGGAAACTGTAGTTATGTAAAGCACTTAGCACTCGGTTTGTGGTAACTACCCCAAAAAACAGCAAGTGGTCTTGGTGATGGGGTTAGTATTGTCTGAAGGCCTGGACCCCCGCCCAGTATCACAGGGCCTGGTGGCCACACAGCCCGGCCAAGAAGCCAGGGCTCAGGCTCTCTCATTCCCCCTCGCGTCCGCCTCCCAGTGGCAGTCCTGCAGGGTGGGAGCTCCGGGTGGAGCAGCTGTGCCCACTCAACAGCCCAGCCCCCTCACTGCCTTTCAAAGGGAGAAAAATAGCTCTCATGACAAATGGATGCAGGAAGAGAAAGGCAGCTGCCTGCTGCCCCCTCAGGCCTCCCCTTCCCCCTCCACGGTCCCCCACGGGACTCTTGGAGAAGCTGAGGCTGGTGATGAGGGGTGGATGGTGAGCCCTCCTGCCGGCTTGCCTACCCTTCAGAGTCTGCCTGTGAACTGGGAAGGGGGTGGATATCTGGGGCCTGGGGCTAGAAATCCCCCGCCCCCTGCACACGTATCCCTATCTACATCCTTGACACTTGGCAGCTGGTGGCAGGGACCTGCCTATCGTAAGGACCTGCAGAGGGTCAGTGCAGGGAGTGTGGGTGTGGTAATGATGGTGGTGTAGTAGGCAAGGGCCCGAGATTGGAGGGAGCGAGCTGGGCAGGAGCCTGCGCCAGGACTGCGAGCCAGGGCATGCTGGAGGTTTAGGAGCAAGACCTCTATGGGCATCAGACAGACCTGGGTTCGAGTTCTCACTTGGTATTTACTGGCTGTGTACTCTTGAGCCAGCAGCTGGACTGCTTTGAGCCTCCGCGGCCTCATCTGTGCAATGGGCAGATCAGGGAGTTTCCATCAGAGACCTGACAGATAAGGAACAAGCCTGTGTTTCAGGGGAGGGGGCAGGAAGACGGAACAGCAAGTGCAGAGGCTCCTAAGCAGGAAGGAACCCGGCTGCTCAGGGAACTGAAAGGGGTCACTGTGGCTGGGGCAGAGGAATGAGGGGAGGGCAGTGGCCGAGGAGGAGGTCAGGGAGATAATGGAAGCAGCTTGGGTGGGTCAGGCCCAGGAGAGGCGTCTGGGCTTATTGGAAAGGGAGTGCTGAGATCTGCTTTATGGGGCAGAGGGGCTGTGGGGCCAGAGCAGAGGATGGAAAGCAGGCAGGTGCAGATCCTGGGGAAGGTGTTGTTGCCAGGATGGGGACAATGGTGGAGAGGAGACGACTTCAGGGTAGAGTGCAGGACAGAACTGAGAGCAATGCGGTGTGGGGAAGAAGGCTTCCACCCTTCCCCCACCTCCCACCCTGCTAGGAGAGGAGGGAGCACTCGCTTGGGGAACACTAGGAGGCCAGCTTCACATGTGTTTGAGGACCCCTAGAGCCCGGTGAAGTTGGGGCATCAGGTGGGCCCACAGGCAGGCCTGCAGTTGGGGGGCCTGGGCTGAAAGTAGAGACCCGAGAGTCAAGGGGTAGCAGGCGAGCCTGGACAGGGGAGGATGGGGTTCGGATGGTCTTTGGTGGGGAAATTCTGGAGGCCCTGGGTACAGGGCTGGATGGCTGTCCCTCGAAGGTCCCTGCCAAGGTGTCCAGGAGGGCAGGCTTGTGGTGGCTGAGCCACTGTTTTCACAACAGCCCCGGAAGCTTTGGATCATGTCGCCGGCTTGTTGGGTCAACAGACACAGTGGAGCGGCGAGGCCAGATGTCTGCTTGCTGTGGGCTGCAGGGGCGAGGAGTGGGGCCAGGGCAGGGGTCGGGGGAGAGAGGAGGATTGCAGGGGCTTCCAAGACCAGGGCTGGAGAAAGCTTCTCGGTCTCCATTGTTAAGATGGGGAGACTGAAGCCCTGAGGGAGACAGCAGCTAACCCAGGGTCAGCTGGGGGTTTCAAGCTGCCTTTGCCCCATAGGGTCTCTTTCCAGGGTAGCAGCCCAGAGCTGGGCACTATAAGGGTTGGAGGCTCGAGGAGCCCCTTTGCCCACTGATCCAAGGAAGTTCAGGGTGTACCTGTGGTGACAGGAAGACGGAAATGGGCAGTGGGGCGGGTGGGGAGAGGGCCAGGTGTGAGGCTGGGATGGCGGTGGTGATGAGGATGATGGTCTTGCACTCAGGACAGCCTCTGAGGCAGGGCAAGATCATTCCCTTTTGGGAGGAGGTCAGAGCGCTTTGGCCAAGCTCACAGGGCCCTAAGGGCCTATCGGGTCTGAACTAGACCTGTCCAGCCCACACCCAGGCCTCCACTGCTAAGTTCCCCTGTTCACTGCCTGCCGTGGGATGGGACAGCATGGCCCTGCCTCGCTCCCAGCTCCTCCCGGTCCCCAGAGTGGGGAGGTGCGATAGGGGCCCTGCTCACTTTGTGGGGACGGACGGCAAAAGCCTTTGGGGGGCATCTCACCTCTTCTCAAGCAAGGATCGATGTCAACAAAGGGGAGAACCATGGGTACAGAGGAACAGGGTGGAGGAGTGGACTTGGGCCCCCCCTGTGGAGGCTGGCGGAGCCCTTCCCCCGCCCGAGACACACCCATGCCCTCACCCCACAGGAGGCCAGGTGGCCCGTTCCAGGTTTAGAACTGGAGGGTCCCTCTCGGCCTCCCCCTGGGGCTGCCCCATCAGCTTTGTGGTTTTGGATGAATTGCTCCATCTCTCTTTGTCAGGTTCTGCCCAGTGAGTCTGGAGCTCAATGGTGGTCACGTGTCGGGTGCCTGGCATGGCTGTCCTACCCGCAACAGGTGTACGCCCTCCCCTCCTCCTGCACGCCAGGCCTGTGACTGCCACCTGTGACCCCTAGCCTCGTCCTCGGCCTCCGCTGTCCCCTCAGACAGGTGGGTGGGGAGGCCTGCCCAGCTCCGTGCCTGACTGGTCCACTCCTTCCCTCATGCACTTTGGACTTTGCTCTGGGCCAGGAGGGACTCTCTCTGCCTCCCTCAGTGGGGAGGCCAGGGCCTGCCCAGCACCCGGCTGCTGTTCTCTCCTTTGCCATTACCCCAGGGACTATGCTCAAAAAAGCTCCGTTTTGACTTCCCTGGTGCCAGCCCCTAGTCGGACGCGTGTGGTCCTTCCAGGCTCATGTGTTTATGCCTGTGTCGGCCTGAAGCATCTCTGCCCGTGTTTACCTTGTGCTCTTGGCGTGCCGTGTGCGGCCGGATCTCTCTGTGCTGGGGAATGCGTGAGGGTGTCAGTATCCTGTGTGGCCCCTCGTGGGCCTGGATGTCTGTCAACATGTGAGAGCAGGGGGAAGAGGGGTGGTTTCTTAGTGTGTGTCACTGAGTCATCATAGGAGTGTGCGTATGTGCCTGTGGTCACGTGTGTCTAACTGTAAGCAGGGTTCCCCGTGCGTGACTGTGTGTTTGGGTTGGTGGGTGTGCCCGTGTGTGCACACATGTGTGGTTATTCTGGGAGAGGCCCCAGTGTCCCCCCCCAGCCCAGCTCCTCACAGAGGCCCCCTTGTCCTCGGTCTTGACGGGGCCTTTGTTCCTCCCTTGGGGGTACCTGGAGCCCTCCCTCCCACCGAGCCCAGGGCTTTCCCAAGGAAAGGGACTAGAACTAGCTGAGTGACTCAAGGCCTGGGGCTGGTGTGGACTTTGCCCCCAAGAGGGCCTAGCCTCACCCCCCTCCCTACCGTGTGCTGGCAGGAGCGAGTGAGCCCCTGAGAGTAGGGTCCCAAGTCTTGCCCCTCAGACTCTTCCAGCCCCTCTGGCCTGGTGAGCCAGCTGCACCCCTGCACATCCATCAGAGGGAACCCCGTCGTGATCCCCATCACACCCCAGCACCTCTCACTCCCTTCCTTGCACTTACTGCCTGAGCGGTGGTCATATCGTCCTCTGATACATATTTATGTGACTGTCCTCACCAAGCTGTGAGTTCCATGGCCTGGTGTGTCTTATCACTGTGGTGCCTGCCAGTGGGGCCTTCGAGACTAACGGCCTCCCAGCCCATCTCGTGCGGGCTTCTGTCACCACCAGCTGTGTTTTCCTGGGAAGAGGGTCCGTGTCCCTTGTTGGGTCTCAGGGTGTCGCCACCCCTTTGGCTATTGCAGAAGCTTCATTCATGCTGCCCAGGTCTCACCTGTGACTCCCACTGGATCCCAGTCCAGGAGTAGGATTTTTTAATGTCCCCAGGACATTCAGCTGTGTAGCCAGGGCTGAGAAGCTGGAGCCAGGGACAGAGACTGTGCCCAGAGAATAGACCCAGGTCCCCAGCATGAACTTCCCAGACAGCTGCACAGGGTGCCTGGGGGAGGTACATGGGGTAGAGGAGCAGCCAGCTTTCTCGGGGGGAGGCAACGGTTCCCCAGGGTTGGCCTTCAGAACTGTCTGGAAGGATATATAGGAGTTAGGGAGGACATACTGGCTGAGGGAATAGCATATGCAAAACAAGGGGGCTAGAAAACAAAACGGGAGTTCACAGAGTAGCCAGAGGTGAGGTCTGAGCTGGAGAGCAGGCCACAGCCTGACTGAGGTCTGGGCTTTCTCCAAGGGCAGTAGGAGCCCAGGAGGTTCCATGGGTTGGGGAGGGACCAGGAATGGTAGCAACTGGGTAAAAGGAGAAGAATTCACTGCCGTGGTTGGTCTGCGTGGTGTGAGGGAGGGGCCAAGAAGGAGCACAGTGAGGGGGTAAGGTGCTAGATCTGGGGAGGAGCAGGTGTTGGGAGCATCCCCTGCTCTGGGACTTGGCCGTGACCTGAGACCATAGTAGCCCAGGACAGGACTGGGCATAGGGAGGCTGGGGCACAGGCCCTGGTGGAAGGGCATGAGAAGGGCCTTGCTAGCCCTTCCCCTCCCCCACCTCCTGTTCTTCTTGCTGAGCCCATTTCCTGGGTTGTGAAACCCCTGTGGCCTCCTTGACTTGCTTCCGTGTGGGAAGGCCATCTGGGGAGGCCAGCCTCCCTGTCAAGCCCGGCCCCCTTGGCCTGTTGGAGCTCTGCCCGAGCTAGCCAGTCCCTCCTGCTGCTCACACTGCCTCTCACTGTCCTTCCCTCCCACTGCCTGGGCTTTGTGTATCCTCCCTGCTTCATTCATTCTTCAAGGCCCACGTGGGCTGCACCTTGAACTACCCCCCACCCCAAGGCAGGGTTTGATCCCTAGGAGAGCCGGGGGTGACTCTGACTCGCTTTGCTGCCACCTCCAGCCGGCCTTGACCTGCAGCGGGTGGTGCCTTCCATGCACCCGCAGCAGGGGGTGGCCCCAAGGTTGGGCAGGTATGAGTGAGAAAGGGCTGCATGGGAGGGGTGCATCTTCTGCCCCCAGCGGTCTGTTCGTGGAAGAGCAGACCCAGCTTGTGCCTCAGCTTTGCTGGCTGGGCTGGCTTTGCTGGACCTCAGCCTGCCCCCTCTTGTTTCCCTGGCGGATGTTCGGAGAGAGCCTCCCTCCACATCTGCTCACGCTCCCCAAGAGCCTGGCCAGGTCTTTCTTCTCAGGGCCCCCTCTGCTCCTCTGTCCTACCCTGTGGCCTGTGAGGCAGAATCCAAGGCCAGGGAAGGGCTGGGGTAGAGGGGA
Source organism: Lutra lutra (assembly GCF_902655055.1). NCBI lineage: Eukaryota > Metazoa > Chordata > Mammalia > Carnivora > Mustelidae > Lutra > Lutra lutra. Next base: position 201,556,572 of record NC_062278.1, on the reverse strand, counting down.
TCAGGTTGGCTCTGGGGGCCTGGGGACTCTCACTGCAGGATGTTGCCCTTGGTTTCCCCCTCCCTACGAAGAGGAGGTGGGTATGTTAGTTTCTAAAGACCCATCTCTTGACTTGTTAGGTTTTATTTTTCACCATTAATAAAACTATTTTCAAACAAGTTACACATGATTGCAGTAGAAAAATTAGAAAATACATTTTTTTGTTCCAGATGACACCCCTCAAGCCATGTCTCCCACCCCACCCCCTTTGCTGGAACACACTCACGTGCATCTGTGTGGAGATATGCAGCATGCTCACTTGTCCTCTGCTCCCCGGGAGCTCCAACCATCGTGGCCCCTCTGGCCATGTCCAGCCTGCCCTGGCTGGCTGGGAACAGGTTTCCATTGCCCTAGAGGAGGCTACCTGCCTGCTCTGGTCTGGCCCAGCACTACCTTTCCTCACTTCTGGGTGGCTGATCTAGGGCAGGGGTGTGGGGTGTGGGGGGAGTGGACCCTCATGCCCTGGAACCGGAACTCAGGACAGCCAAGGCTTCCCCAGGTTTTGATAAGCAGAGGCTGGCCTAAGGGGCTGGGACAGGAGGGAAGGGAGGATTTCAGGGGTCAGTATCACCCTCATACAGAGGAGGAGAAGGTCTTCAAGGTTAGGCTGACAGGAGGTTGGGGGAACAAACTCTGGGTGTGCCCCAGGACACCAGCTCCTTTCCCCCTCTCCTTGGTTCCTCTGTCCTTACTGTGTGTGTGTGTGTCGCTCCTGGCATGTTTCTCTCTCTCTCCCTTTGCTCCCTCTCTCCCTTCATCAGTTCTTCCTGGCTGGGCATACTGAAAAGAACATCAGGCAGGCCTGAATTCAAATCCTTGTACCACTTTCTGGCTGTGTGACCTTGGGCAAGTCACTTAGCCTCTCTGCACCTGCTCACTCATCATTAAAATTGCCACTTCCAGAACAAGCACAGGGATGAAGTGAGCTAATGCCATGATGAGGTTAATCTGGCATGTGTTGGCCTTAGGGAAGGATGGGTCCTTCTTTGAAGTGGGGGTGCTGAGACTCAGCCCTAGATCTTCTGACTCTGTCCGGTGCTCCCTGCTTCGTAAGGCTGCTTTTGCTGTGGGTTGGAGAAGCAGGTCAGTAGAGATCAGGAGCCCTCTGGCTCCAGATGGCTCCAAGGAGCAGGCGCCCGTGGAGGTCTATGGGAGGTCTGCCCTTGCCACCTCCACGGCCCTGCACAGCAGCATGGGGCTGAGCCAGTGGCCTTCCTTTGGGGCCTGTGGGCCTGGGCCTATTTGCATGAGGGCTATAAATAATCGACGCACCTTGCTTTTGTGCTGTTTCTTCACTCCCTGTTTCCCCACCCAAGCTGAGACTCTCTGAGAGGTAGATGGGGGGCGCTGGGTCCGCTGTGCAGGGGGCACTCAGTGTGCAGGGCCTGAGACCTCTCCCAGCATCACGTGGTGATGGAAGAAGATGCCAGCTCACGGCGACTGTCTCCCTCCTGGGGTCTGGGCAGTGCAGCTAGGCAGAGGGCTCACACTCTAGTTTTTTGTCTAGGAAGTTGGGGCTAGGTGACTTAACCGTAGGGTCACTGCCAAGTAGTCCCAGGGCAGCCCACAGAACCCATGGGTCCCCCTCCTTGCAGCCTGGCTGTACAGGTTTGGGGCAAGAGCTGGGGCTTGCTGTGGTCGTGGTTTCCCTCCAGTGGCTTTTAACTGAGCAGCAGCTGCTCTGATCATCGAGAGCTGGAGGGCAGGTCTGACTGGCAGCCTACAGGGTTGCGCTCTGCCTCCGATTCCGGGGGCTTCTCTGATCCGTCTCCTCCATGCACCCCCGGGGCGGTCCTCATGGTTGGCTCTTGCGAGGCGACCTAGAAGTGAGAGAGGTCATGGAGCCCAGGGTCCATCTGGGTCCAGGGGAGGCTGTGGGGAGGCAGCTTGACCCCTTGCCCAAAATGGCCAGGTCATTTTGCCGCTGGGCTATCCAGACCCCCTCTCTCCCAGGAACCCAGGTCCCCTGCGGCACAACCATTGCTTCTTTCTCCCTGCCTGACTGCCCCCTCAGCCCGCGTTCTCTGAGTCATCCGGAGAGCCCATCAGTGCCCCACCTGGGTCTCAAGGTTATCGTGCTGGGAAGCACGAGACCCAGCCATGTCTGCTGGGGTCAGGGCTTAGGATTGTGGGAGCAGACTTAGGGCAAGTGGGTGTTGTCTACAGGCCCAGCTGATCATTCTGGATCCCCCAGGGAGAACTCATCTGGTGGCTCCACAGCTTGGAGCCCCAAGCCCAGCCAGATGGCAGGAGGGGCACGGTGTCCATTTTGGCCTGCGAGTTTGGGACACTCACCCAGACGCCTGCATGCAGTCAGCCAGGCCCACGCAGCTTGCTTTTGTCTTCCACGTTAGCTCAGGGCCCACCACATGCCGCCCACACACACCTTCCCCATCTCACACACTCACACGTGCTTGAGCCCAGGGAGGAGCCTGCAGCCACCCAGGGCAGGCTCCTCCTCCTCACCTACCAAGAGGTCGTGGTGGCTGGCTCGGCTGGTCTTAGGCTGAAGGCTTTGGGACCTGGCCTCAGATGTGAGCTTCCAGCTTCCACACCGGCTTGGCGCTTGGCTCGTGCTCCCTCTGAGGCGGAGCCAGGCCTGGGCAGGAGACACGGAGGGCAGACCCCTCCCCTCTGGCTGCGGGCCGCAGAGGGCTGGTGGGGCCCCTGGGCTGGGCTGCAGGCTGAGGTCAGTGTTTCCCGTGAGCTCATCTGGGCTGGGAACAGCAGAGCCGGCCGTTACTCTGGCTGCCTTGTGGAGGAGCTGGGGGACCCGTCCCAGGGGCCGGGGGGCTGCTGCACGTGCACACGTATGTGTGGGGGGCTGGGGGTGCGTGTGTGAGGCCGCCGCCGTGCTGGCTTGTGTTCAGGAAGGCATGAGCACGTACACGTGTTTGTGTGCGTGAGTGTTGGCTCAGCCACACTCCCGGAGTGTCCTCGTGTTTGCGGTTCAGAGCTAGGGCGCGTGTGCGCCTGTGGGCTTGCGCGTGTGACCGTCTTCCAGGAACGACAACATGGTCACCTCCTCTGGTGAGCCTCGATCTGAGGAACAGCTAGGAAGAGGGAGATGCAGGGCTGACCTGTGTGGGCGGAAACACAAAGTCAGTGTAGGTTCAACATTAAAATAGTTTTATATTTGGCCAAAAAGAGTCTGAAAGTGCAGGCAACCTCTGTGCGTGAGCGCACCTGACCCTGAGGGGCCCCAGTTCAGAAGGCGAGGGGTGTGGCCTGGCCTCTCACTGCCCTGCTCCCTGAGTGGACTGGGTGCCTCATGATTGGGACCTCGGCTTCAGCTTCTGGCTCAGCTTCGGGCTTTCATTATCTCATTCTGAAAAGTGGGGGTGGTCTTCTTGGCCCTGTTGGTCTGCCTGAGTAGTTAGGAGCAAACTTTGGAACCAAGAAGGACTGCAGGGTGGCGGGGGTGCTGTCCTGCCTGTCTCTGTCGGCATGTGCTGGGTGCCTGGCCCGTGGTAGGTGCACAGCTGTGGGGTATTAAAGGACGCCTTAAATGACCCCCCAAATAAATGACTCGAGGTCACAGACTCACCCACCTCCAGGGCCCAGGTAGGTTTTGGAGAGTAGAGTACAGAGGGGGCCCCTGGCCTGCAGTGCACTGGTAGGTACTCAGCAAAGGGGGCTGTGCCAGCCAGCTCTCTTACCGGGGATGCCACAGATCTAGACTTCCAGAAAACCGCTCGGGTTTCCCACTGGCAGCTAGAACTAGTGTCTCGTCAGCACACCGTGGAGGCCAAACTGAATGCGGTGAGAGCCCCTGGGGGCCCCTGAGCACCTCCCAGGGCTGGCCCTCGCCGCCCGGCCTCACCCCTTCTGTCTCCACAGCCCCACTGCAGGCCCCAGCATGGCACCGTTCTTGCGCATCGCCTTCACCTCCTATGAGCTGGGCTCTCTGCAGGCCGCCGATGACGCCAGCCAGCCCTTCTGTGCCGTGAAGATGAAGGAGGCGCTCAGCACAGGTAGGACTGGTAATCGGGGCCCAGCAGGGGGCCCCAGAGGGCCTGGGCCTTATTCCCCTGGAACTTCCTCACACTCCTCTCCCTGCCCAGTCTGGCTGTGGATGCAGGACCATAGTGCCCATAGGGCCTCTAGCACTGGCTACATGGAGCCATCCCCAGGAGGGGGATGGAGGCTGCGGCAGGGGGGGCGCACATGCTTCTGGCTCTTCCCCCGTTTGGGGGTGTCCCCCAACAGTTTCCTCATGTCCATCTGTGTCATACTCTACGCTGGGCCCTGAGGATACTGCCGTGCTCCAGGGCTGACTTGACCCTGCTCTCGTGGGGCTTACGGTCGGGTGGACAAGTATAGGAGACACTGAGTCCTGTGATAGGGAAGCCCAGAAGAGCCACTGTCCCAGGCTGGGGTCAGGTAGGTCTTCCTGAAAGAGGCAGATATCTCACACCATCCCTTTTGGCTTTTGTCCTCACCTGCTGAACCCCTGACTTACCCCTTAGGTCTCAGCTGAGCTGTCCCTTCCTCCAGGAAGCATTCCCTGATCTTAGGCTGGGACACACACCTGACCATGACCCAGACCAGGTCTAGAACCCTGGTCCTGCCTTCTTCAGTCTCATCCCAGCTGTGATTTAACGTTTACTTGAGGGATTTGTGGGCTCGTCATGTCTCTGTCCTGGACTGGGCTCTAGGGGGACAGGCACTGGTTTGTCTTCTCTTTCACCGTGTTCCTCACCTCCAGTGTTGTGGCTGGCATGAGGGCCTGCAGTGTGTTCACTGAGAGAGTGCATGAGGGGAGGTGACAGCTAAGCGGGGCTGAAGGAAGAGGGTCACCAGACGAGGGAGCAGCAGGAGCAGAAGCCTGGAGGGGGTACCTAGCTGGGTAGAGGAGCTGCTGGCAGTTTGGTGTCCTGGAGTGTTAGGAATGACAAGCTGGAGAGATGCACATAGCACTGTTGTGAAGGCTGAGGAGTGAGAAGAGCCTCAGGAGGGCTCTCGGGGTGGGGGTAGGGGGAAGCCAGGCAGCCTTGGGGGGCTGAAGGCTATGGGGACCTGGGGAGGGCAGGAGAGAGGGGCCCCAGCCAGACCTTTGCCTGGCCGTGTTGCAGAGCGTGGGAAGACGCTGGTGCAGAAGAAGCCCACCATGTACCCCGAGTGGAAGTCCACATTTGACGCCCACATCTACGAGGGCCGAGTCATCCAGATTGTGCTGATGCGGGCAGCCGAAGAGCCCATGTCCGAGGTGACGGTGGGCGTGTCAGTGCTGGCTGAGCGCTGCAAGAAGAACAACGGCAAGGCCGAGTTCTGGGTGAGGGCGCGCGGGCGGCAGCAGTGAACACACGGGTGCATGGGGTGTGGGTGAGGGCATGTAGGCTGCAGTGGTGCACGCACGTGTGCACAGCGTGGGGATGGGGCGCGTGGGCTGCACAGTGGTGCGTGCATGTGTGCGTGGGGTGTGGGTGAGGGAACACGGCTGTGGTAGTGCATGCACATGTATGGGGTGTGGGTGAGGGCACGTGGGCTGCAGTGGTACACACGCGTGTGCACGGGCCCCGTCTGGCCTCCTGAGCACCTCTGTAGCTGCTCCAGCTCTGCGATCCACCGGGTCCCAGCTCCTCTGAGTCTGTGTCCAAATCTGTTAAAGACCCTAACTTGGGGTCAGTTGTTCAGGGGAAATGAGCCACTGGATGCCAAAGGCTTCCTGTAGCGCTGGGCACATAGTAGGTGCTCAAGAGAGTCACCCCCACCCCTACACCTTCCTTCTTCCCTTTTAGTTTCACAGAAGCAGGATACGCACATGGTAAAACATCTCAAAACGTGTGTGCGGGGATATCCCAGCCCCACCACCAGGCCCAGGCCCCCTCCCAGAGACACCCGTCATCCCAAGTTCTGTTGGAACCTTCACAGATGTTCGGGGTGCAGGCAGGCCTGAGGGAGCACAGTTATGTGGCTTCAACAGTGAGGGCATGGGAGAAGGGGAAAGCCGAGGGCCACCACTCACCCGCTGGAACCCGGCCTCCACACGTGCACCTGGCCACATATCCCTTGTGGCCACAGGATATCTGTGCTGCCCGGGTGTCTCTTGCTCTCTGGGGTCACCTTTGGGCTCCTGCAGCCAAGATGTCCCCATGGGAAAAAACCCCAGACCGTCGAGGACTCTGGTCAGCCTCCAGTGAGGCATGAAGGGACCAGGCCAGGAGAGGAGTTGACGCAGAGCTGTACCAGCCCTTGGCTGGTCAGGCAGAGATCCTTGCTGTGCTCTCTGTCCACTCTGCTGAGGAACAGTGTCAGGGAGCAGGCATGGGTCCTGGGAGAGGTGAAGGTCCTGCCTTCAGAACTGTGCAGGGGGACTGGGCGTGCAGAGCCCCCGCCACAGAGAGCACCAGCGTGGGGGTGTCAGCACACATCTGTCTGTCTGTCTGCATGTGCAGGGACTGGGGGAGGGGGGCTCTATTCTAAGATCCTTGTCAAGGGGGCAGCAAGGGTGAGGCTGGGGAGTTTCCCTTCCCACTCTCTTCCTGGGCCCTGTGGCCGGCCTGGGTGTGAGCTGGATCCTTTCACTTCCCCAAATGTAATAATACCCCTGGGTTGGGGCGTCGGGGTGGGGCTCAAGGGCGGGGCCATGCCCACACTGGGCAGACAGGTGTCCAGCCCAGGCTGCCAGGACTCCCTTGGCCTTGGGGGACCAACCATGGGGGCGGGTTCTGAGTCCAGCTTGGCTGGAGCCCGCCCTCATTGACCCCCACTCCCAACCCTCACTTCTGCAGCTGGACCTACAACCCCAGGCCAAGGTGTTGATGTCTGTGCAGTATTTCCTGGAAGATGTAGGTAAGACCCTCCTGCCCTGGGCTGGGGACGTAGGTTGAGAGGCTGGAGCTAGGGCTGAAGCTCAGGGAAGCGGTCCCTGTCAACGGTCTCCCCAGAGCCACCCTGGGAGGGACTCCAGGAATGTTGTCCTTCCCGGGGCTGGGACTGACCTCACGACTCCACGGTCCCCAGATTGCAAACAGTCCATGCGTGGTGAAGACGAGGCCAAGTTCCCAACTATGAACCGCCGTGGAGCCATCAAACAGGCCAAAATCCACTACATCAAGAACCACGAGTTCATTGCCACCTTCTTCAGGCAGCCTACTTTCTGTTCTGTGTGCAAAGACTTCGTTTGGTGAGGGATGGCTGTGCCTGCCGGGGTCGGGTGGGGCAGGGAGGGCCCAGAGCCAGCCCTGACCCTGCTGGGGGATTTGCCTTTCAGGGGTCTCAACAAGCAAGGCTACAAATGCAGACGTAAGTGTCTCCTCGGCCCGCTTGCGTGCCTGCCGGTGCCTGTGTACATACTCGGGGGGCCGTGTCCCCGTGTGAGGACTGCGTGCGTGGACGGGGCCCCCGTGTGCCCGTGTGTGTACTCGGGGGGCCGTGTCCCCGTGTGAGGACTGCGTGGACGGGGCCCCCGTGTGCCCGTGTGTGTGCTCGGGGGAGCCTGTGTCCCCATGTGAGGACTGTGAGCCCGGACGGGGCCCCTGTGTGCCCGTGTGTGTGCTCGGGGGAGCCTGTGTCCCCATGTGAGGACTGTGAGCCCGGACGGGGCCCCTGTGTGCCTGCGTGTGTGCTCGGGGGGCCATGTCCCCATGTGAGGACTGTGTGCGTGGACGGGGCCCCCGTGTGCCCGTGTGTGTGCTCGGGGGAGCCCGTGTCCCCGTGTGAGGACTGTGTGCGTGGACGGGGTCCCCGTATGCCCGTGTGTGTGCTCGGGGGAGCCTGTGTCCCCGTGTGAGGACTGTGAGCCCGGACGGGGCCCCTGTGTGCCCGTGTGTGTACTCGGGGGAGCCTGTGTCCCCGTGTGAGGACTGTGAGCCCGGACGGAGCCCCCGTGTGCCCGCATGTGTGCTCGGGGGAGCCTGTGTCCCCGTGTGAGGACTGTGTGCGTGGACGGGGCCCCCGTGTGCCCGTGTGTGTGCTCGGGGGAGCCTGTGTCCCTGTGTGAGGACTGTGAGCCCGGACGGGGTCCCCGTGTGCCCGCGTGTGTGCTCAGGGGAGCCTGTGTCCCCGTGTGAGGACTGTATGACTGGATGGGGTCCCCGTGTGCCCGCGTGCGTGCTTGAGATTTCCCCTTCAGAATGTAGGTAGGAGAGCCACACCCAGCGGGGCCAGGGGTGGGGGGGTTGTTGCTGTGGCTCACAGAAGCCGGTTCCCTGTGTCTCTTCCCAGCCCCCTCACGCTTGGGAGGGTCACCCTGGCAGCCCAAATAGGCCTCAGTGCAGGATTTGCACAGAATCAGTCAGCGCCACCCATCACGGCTGTGTTCTCCCAGACAGCTGAGGCAAACTTTTCCAGTCCACCCCTGGCTGCTCATGTGCTTCTGTGGGGACACGTGTTTGCCTGGGTACACATGTACACACGTGGTGATGGTTCCGGACACAGGCTCTGGAGCCAGGTGGCCCGGGTTCGAGTCCCAGCTCTGCCACTTCCTATCCGAAGGGCCTTAGGCAGAAGACTTAACCTCTCTGTGCCTCAGTAAAATAGGGCTAGGAACCATTATGAAGATCAAATGGGGTAAAATATATAAAAGCTGCATTTTAGGCGATAGACACATAATAATGATTCTGTACCGGGAGTCCCTTGTTCTTACACATCAGTATGTGTGTCGCAGGGTCTTTGTGTTGGGGGTGTGTGTGTGCGTGCGCACATGTGCGTGAGCAAGAGCTTAGGACCCATTTACTGTCCTGGTTCCTCCTGCTTGTGGTCCTCTTGCTACAACACTCCATGCCCCTCACAGCCGCCCCCCACTGCCCCCTAGGCCCCCTTGAGCCACCCCTCATCTAGGAGACCCTCCCGATTGGCCTGTCCTCCCTGCCCCTCCTCTTCCCAGGCCCCTCCTGCCAGGGCGGGCAGGAGGAGAGAAGAAACCAGCTGTGGGCCCCAGGCCTGTGTGGGGTGAGGGTGTGGGCAGTCTGGGAGAACAGCGGCTTTGTATAGAGGGCCTGACTGGCCCAGCGGCGCCAGCTCACAGCTCTGCTCCTCCTGCCTCCCCCCACCCTCGGCCTGTGCCCCCTCAAGAATGCAATGCTGCCATCCACAAGAAATGCATCGACAAGATCATCGGCCGGTGCACGGGCACCGCAGCCAACAGCCGGGACACCATAGTGAGGCTGGGCCTGGGGTGGGGACCTGGGGGGGCTTGGCCAGCAGGGAGGGATCCGGGCTCTCCCCAGCCTTTCCCCGTAGAGCCCACCCTTCTCCCCATTTTTCCTGGTCCGTCCCGGGACTCCTGGATTGCCCAGTCCCCAGGGGGGGAGCCCTGTTGGGCATCTTGCCCTGCATGGGGTTGGGGAGAGCTAGGGGTTGAGGAAGGAGCTGGCACTGGTCTGTGACCCTCAGCCTGTGACCACCCCGTCCCCTCCCCAGTTCCAGAAAGAACGTTTCAACATCGACATGCCGCACCGATTCAAGGTTTACAACTACATGAGCCCCACCTTCTGTGACCACTGTGGCAGCCTGCTCTGGGGGCTGGTGAAGCAGGGATTAAAATGTGAAGGTGCGTGTCCCCCAGCTAGGGGGCTAGGGCAGGGCAGAAGGGCATTCCCCGCTGGCACCTACCTACCCAGGTTTCTTAAACTCCAAGCAACTCCTACTGCTTTTACCCTGTTCCTGGGGGGAGGCCTCGATGCTCCCCCCACCCCCCACTGGCCCGACTGCCTCTCCTGTTTACTTGCTGTGTGACCAGGAGGGCCCACCCCTAAGCTCAGTGTCCTCAAGGGTAAGGTAGGGTTAGAGTAGAGTACGGCCCAAAGAGTCCTGGGGGAGGGGGACACAAGGCCTGACGCACACTAGCAGGTGCTCAGCAAATTAGCCTCATAGACTCCCGCCCCCTCTCCAGGCTTTAGCGAGGCAGAAACAGGAGAAATGCACCCCCCTCCCCCCCGCAGAAGGAAAGTGACTTGTCTCAGTTGTCCTAGACATTCCTTAAAGGGTTTAGAATTAGGTCTCATAGATATGGCTTTTTCTTTTTCTTCTTTAAATAATGAAAAATTTGAAGTGCTCAGGATGCTTCAGATGTATTTATTTCTAAATAATAGAAATATTTAGAAATTAGAAATCAGAACAGGAAACCCAGCGGACCGTACCAAAGCTCTGGTTCTTCCTACCCTCTTCTCTCCTCCTCCCTGCCCTTGGCCGAGCCTGGGGGAAGGGAGACAGTTCTTCCAGAGCTTGCTGGTGGCCTGTTTGGTCCTGCCTGGGCAGGGGCTCTGATGGCCCTGTCTCCCTCACCCCAGACTGCGGCATGAATGTCCACCATAAGTGCCAGAAGAAAGTGGCCAACCTCTGCGGCATTAACCAGAAGCTCTTGGCGGAGGCGCTAAACCAAGTGACCCAGGTGGGCAGGAGCTGTGGGAACCCTGGCGGGGGCAGGGGTGTTTGCAACTTGCAAAGACCCCACTTTTGGAAGATCCAGTCCCAAGATTTAGGCAGCAGAAGGTGGTGAGCTTGTTCTCATAACAAATTATTTGAGCAATTCTTTACTTGGTGAGCCTGGAAGAACACAAGGTTGGAATGCTTGGAACTAAAAATGTGTGTGTGTGTGTTTAGATGTGGGGAGGGCTTGAGGAATGCTCTAAAACCTAAGGTAAAATTCTAGAATCAGTTACAGGTGAAGGCAGCACGAATAACAATCTATTGGGTAAGTGGTTGGGAGGGTGGGACTCCGTGTGCCAAACTTTTGTTTGTAATCGGTGCCTTCCAGACCATCAAGATGTCCCTGTGCCATGGGAAGTTGTGTGTGTGTGTGTGTGTGTGTGTGTGTATACTCACATGTGCACTACCTGGAGGTCCTGGGCTCTGCCCCTGCTGGCCCCCATTGGTTGGTTTTGAGAACAGAGTTACGGATGGTGGGGGTCCGCCCTCTGGGCTGGGAGTTCTGATCACGGTATGCCTGTCTGGCTACCAACCTCTATCCCCTCCTCCAGAGACCCTCCCGGAAGTCAGAAACAGAGACTGTTGGAATCTACCAGCATTTTGAGAGGAAGTCAGGAGTCCCTGGAGACATTGTCCCAGGTAAAGCTGGGCCCATTTTCTCCAGGAAAGCCCCCACTCCCCACTAGGACTCGAGATGGGGGCCCGACCTCCCCCTGTTGCCAAGACCTGAGCGGAGGCACCACCCCTGGAGAGGGAGCCCCTTCCTCTCTGAGGCCCCTCACCCCACCCCACCCCTTGGCCCCAAGGGCGGGGCCTTGGCGGACAGAGACCTGAGTCTAAAGTGCCATCTCTTGGGCAGACAGCGGGACCTACGGCAAGATCTGGGAGGGCAGCACCAGGTGCAACATTGAGAACTTCACCTTCCACAAGGTCCTGGGCAAAGGCAGCTTTGGGAAGGTAAGGGGACTTTGGGCCCGGGGCAGCTCAAGGGGCCTGGGCCCAGCAAGGGCCCCTGCATCCCACCCTACCTGGCTTCTTCCTGATGGGGCAGGGCTGGGGTGCCCTGGCCCTTTGGCCTGGCCTTCCCCTGCTCAGCATCCTGCCCACCCATCAGGTGTTGCTGGCAGAGCTGAAGGGCAAAAAAGAGTTCTTCGCTATCAAGGCCCTCAAGAAGGACGTGGTTCTGATCGACGACGATGTGGAGTGCACCATGGTGGAGAAGCGGGTCCTGGCACTCGCCTGGGAGAATCCCTTTCTCACCCACCTCTTCTGCACGTTCCAGACCAAGGTGCCCAGCTCACTCATGGTTACTGCCCCAGTAGCTATGGCCTGCCCCCTGCCCCCCCAGTAGAGGTGTCCCCTACTTCCCAGCTTGCCTCCGGTGGCCCTCAGTAGCCTTCTGCCCTATACTGTCCCCCTGCTCACCCCTCTCCCCATCCCAGGACCACCTGTTCTTTGTGATGGAGTTCCTCAACGGGGGGGACCTGATGTACCACATCCAGGACAAAGGCCGCTTTGAGCTCTACCGCGCCACGTACGTGAGGGCCCTGATGTGTGTGTGTGTTGGGGGGAGCCCACTGCTGGTCTCCCCTCCGTTCCTGGTTCCTTCTCCCTGGAACAGCCAGCCAGGGCTAGAGCTGGGGGTGGGGAGACCTGGGGGAGCTGGGGGTTTCCCCAGCATATGGGAAGTCGTGGATGGTGAGTGCCAGCGTCCTGTCCCCTCCCGGAGCCTCTGGCAGCCTTGTGGATGGTGATGCTGCACAACACAGGACCCTGCTGTGGGCCCCCAGACTGGCATGAACGCCCCCAACTCTGTGTATGTGTGTGCGTGCACGTGCGTTTATCTATTTAAGTGCATACACTCTTATGACAGGGAATTAACTCATTTGAAGCTCTACCTTCATAATTTCCTTTTTGGCCTTGTTTGCCAGCCCCTTCTTCCCTGATACAAGATGTGCTTAATGAGGCCCAGGTGGCCCGGAGTTATTTGCAGCATTTCCTGCCCCTGGGGGCGGGGATGGGGGCCCAGGGAGAAGCAGGAGTTGGGGCAGAAATGCGGGAACACTTTGTCTGTCTCCATCATGCAGGTTTTATGCAGCCGAGATAGTCTGTGGACTGCAGTTTCTGCACAGCAAGGGAATCATTTACAGGTACAAGGCGACGGTGTGTTGCGGGGGGTTTTAGAAGGGAAAGCTCCAACCCCATCATAGACCCCAGAAGGCTCTGTGTGAAGCCCGGCCCAGCCATGGCCCCATCTCCGCTCGGAGTCCGGCTTTAGTTGGGTATTTGCCTGAGCCTCCTACTCCATTGCTTGGATTCCTGTGGCCCCTCTGCTGAGGCTGGCCCAGCTCCAGGGCCTGGGAATGCATTGCCCATACTTGGCGCCATTGGCGGGAGCACGGAACTGCCTGGGACGCCGTCTCCCTTCCTGGAAGTGATGGGTCTTGCTCCCAAGCCCCATCTGCGCCGTTGGGAGGGAGGGCCGGCTTCCATCAGTTCTCACCCAGTAAAAAACAGCCCCGTTCTGGATATGGGGAGGGGCCCATCAATAAGGCTGATCCTGAGCGCTGGGCTCTGATGTGGGACAAGGTCAAGATGCATGGTCAGGTGGAAATTGAATCCATGGGACAGTGTGGATCAAATAGGACTCGGGTTCGAGAAGGCTGTGGGAGGGGAGCCGCGCACTGTAGCATGCTTGTCCGTGCGTGCTATCGCCCTGGGGTGGGCATGGTTACTGAGGTTAGTGAAGACGGACTTCTGCTGTTTGCCCTTTTCTAGTACCCCACGTGTATCAGTTATCCACGAAACCACAAACTGTGTAAAACAGACATGGTCCCTGCCTTTGTGGGGTCAGACAAACCTGATCTCAAGCCACGTCCGCTGCTGACCAGCTAGCTGACCCTGGGCAAGTGACGTCACCTCCCTGAGCCTCAGTGTAGGCTTTAGGAAGTCAGGTGGCATGTATCTGGCACGTGGCACACCAGTAGGTGTTTTTCAGGAAACCCCTGTTTTTAGCACCTCTTCTTCGGTTTTCTTTTCTCTTCCTCGTTTCCTTGTCCCCTGGGGGAGGTCCTAGGCTCACAGGGCTGGAAGTGGAGACACGGGGGCTGAGGGAAATGGGACATTGGCCCCCGGTGACTCCCTTTCCTCCCCTCTCTCAGGGACCTCAAGCTGGACAATGTGATGCTGGACCAGGACGGCCACATCAAGATCGCCGACTTCGGGATGTGCAAGGAGAACATCTTCGGGGACAAGCAGGCTAGCACATTCTGTGGCACTCCTGACTACATCGCCCCTGAGGTGAGCGGGCCTGCCTGCCAGCCACCAGCCCGGAAAATATCTCGCAGGGTGGGGAGACGACGATGTCCCGAGCTGCAGCCAGGAGCATGAGGGAGCCTGGCCAGGCCTCTGGCTCGGGGGCTCCTCTCAGCTCCGGCCCTGCTTCTCCTGCCCCAGATCTTGCAGGGTCTGAAGTACTCGTTCTCCGTGGACTGGTGGTCCTTCGGAGTCCTTCTGTACGAGATGCTCATCGGTCAGTCCCCCTTCCATGGTGACGATGAGGACGAGCTCTTTGAGTCCATCCGTGTGGACACCCCGCATTATCCCCGCTGGATCACCAAGGAGTCCAAGGACATCCTGGAGAAGGTGGGAGGCTCTGGGCCAGGCTGGCTGGGGCGGGGGGACCAGCAGACACACAGGTCCTGGGAAGGCCAGGGGCCCCTCGTCTCCAGAACGGCAGCCTCGCCGGTGCTCTGGTCCTCACGTGCTAAGGGCATTGTTTGCTCTCCGCGTTCCCGGGAGCTCCTCTGAGTCCAGCCGCGCTGAATCAGCCTGGCACAGTGATTATGAGCTTAGGTCAGGAGGCAGACAGACCTGAAGCTAAACTTGGAGTCTGTCTCCTGATCTGCTGAATGGAGGCCGTGGGAGAAGCTTCCTCGCGGGGTTTTGGGGAGGCACCCTATGAATGTGTGGTGCTCAGCTCTGTGCCTAGCACGTCGTAGACACCCAGTAAACACCACTGCTTTGACTCATGGGCCCCTGGCAGGAAGTCCCAGCAGCACTCCTGCTTGGCCTGTTGTGTCTGGGGGGACCCTCTCAGCTCCAGAGGCCCTGCCATGGGCCTGGGCTAGACCTGCCTGGGCCCTCCTGGGCCTGCTTGGGATTTGCTGAGGCTCTGGGTTTCCCAAAGTCATCAGATGCTAACCAGGGCCTCTGCTGGGTTACAGCTGCTTGAAAGGGATACAACCAAGAGGCTGGGAGTGAGTGGGAACATCAAAATCCACCCCTTCTTCAAGACCATCAACTGGACTCTGCTGGAGAAACGGGCTGTGGAGCCGCCCTTCAAGCCCAAAGTGGTACATGATCTCACTCCCGTGGGGGCCACCCACTTGCTCCTGCCCTCCACTGCCTTCTGGGCCCTGCCTCCCTCTCGCTTCGTTGGCATGCTTTCCTCCTCTCCATCCTTCCAGCAAGCCTGCTTCCCTGGCCGCCTCGGCACCTTCTGTCTCTGCCTCTACCTTTGTGTTCTCACTACACACCGCCTCTCAGTCAGTCAGTCAGTCAACAAACGGGGGGACTGTGGATCCAGCCACTCTTCAGTGGACCTTTAACGCCCCTGTATGCCGGGCACTGTGCCTTGGGAATCAGTTAAGTCCTCTCTCCCTGCCTCCATCCACCCAGTCCATCTTCCAGTAAGTCTTGGAAATGCCAAGGGCCCGAGTGCAGGGTACGGGGTGCCATGCTAGCTCCCCAGCAGAGCGGGAAGCCCAGAGCCAGAGGAGTGCCAGCTCTTGGGAGAGATAAGAAGCTTGCATACTGATGATCGTTTATGATATGAGATGACCATGCAGGAGCTGTCACAAGACCACACATGATTGGTTGTCACTGGGGGAGTCTGTCAGCAGAAGCCCAGATACAAAGAACAGAGCGGGACTGAGGAGAAGCAGGATGTGGGCAGGGCAGGGAGGGCAGCCAGGAGGCCTTCCAGGCAGAGGAGGGGTCTTCCCACAGAGGTCCGGAATCTGCAGAGGCCTCCTAGGAGCCAGCAGGAGAGCAGAGGCAGGTTGGTGCCAGAATTCTCAGATAAGGAGTTGGCCCTTCTGTGACCTCGGCTCTTCCCTCCGGCCTTCTCTCTGTCAGGACACCGCGGCAGCTTGCGCAATGTGCCCCACGTTGTTCCTCGAGGCCGGAGAGCGCTTACCCTGAACCAGGGAGCTCGAACTCAGGGGCCTCCTGGTCTGGGCACCTGCTGGGGAAAAATAACACAGCCTGTTCTCAGTCTCTTGCTTTTTTTTTTTTTTTTTAAAGATTTTATTTATTTACTTGACAGAGAGAAATCACAAGTAGGCAGAGAGGCAGGCAGAGAGAGAGGAGGAAGCAGGCTCCGCTCCCCGCTGAGCAGAAAGCCCGATGCGGGGCTCGAACCCAGGACCTGGGACCATGACCCGAGCCGAAGGCAGCGGCTCAACCCACTGAGCCACCCAGGCGCCCCTCGGTCTCTTGCTTTTGATAGATGGGTAGAGTCCTTCCTCTGCAGCAAAAAGCACGGGGCAGGTGTGTGGGTCTGTGGGAAATGGTCAGGGACCTAGGGCGAGCTGTCAGAGGGTACCTCCACGCCAGGAGCGCACACTCTGGGAAATGGGTCCAGGGCTGCCAGTTTTCAAAAGCAGCCAGAAATCTGGATTTGTATGTCAAAAATTGCCCAATTATAAAATAACTGGCTCAAATCCATTAAAACCCAGTGCCAGTCAGAACGATTGTACCTGCCTGCTTAGTTTGGCCTGAAGGCCACTGGCCTGAGAGCTCTTCTGTTCCCATTTCATTGTATCCTCAGAAGCAGAGAGTTGGCAAACTTTTCCTGGAACAGTCTGATGGTACATATTTTAGGCTTTGCAGGCCAGACGGTCTCAACAAAGCATCCATAGAAAATATGTCAACGAATGGGTATAATTTTGTATGAATTTGGATTTCATTTCATGTTTACATGTCATGAAATGTTAATCACCTTCTTGATTTCTTTCCCTAAGCATTAAAAAATGTGAAAGCTGTTCTTACAGCTCTCGGGACCCATAAAAACAGATGGGGGGCGGGGTTTGCTCGGGGGCGGGGTTTGCTCGGGGGCGGGGTTTGCTCATGGGCGGTCATTTGCTAGAGCCCCGTTCAGGACAATGCCCACCTCTCCTTACCCAGGCCCAGGGCTCTTTGCCGGCTCCTTTGTCCCCTTGGGGAGACGGCATCTACTGTCCAGCCGGGCTCTTGTCAGGCTGTCGGGAGAGACTCCCTTTTCTGTTCTCTCTCTCTCTTTTTTTAAAATTCAAGTTAGTTAAAATCTAGTGTATTACTAGTTTCAAGGTAGAGATCGGTGACTCATCAATTGCATATGACACCCAGTGCTCATTACATCACGTGCCCTCCTTAATACCCATCGCCCAGTTACTCCCGTCTTCCCACACACCTGTCCTCCAGCAGCCTTCACTTTGTTCCCTGGACCTGAGAGTCTCTTAGGGTCTGCCTCTCTTTCTGTTCTTAATAAGGCCAGCTCTGGCCTGGCCCAGCACCACAGGGCTTCTGAGGTGTGTGGGAGGCAGTCTCGGGAACTTGGGGACCTTCAGGAGGGGCCCCCCCTTGAGTCCCGCTCACGTGCCGCTGCCCTCTTCCCGCAGAAGTCCCCTGGAGACTTCAGCAACTTCGACCAGGAGTTCCTGAACGAGAAGGCGCGTCTCTCCTACACCGACAAGAACCTCATCGACTCCATGGACCAAACAGCATTTGCTGGCTTCTCCTTTGTGAACCCCAAATTTGAGAGATTCCTGGAAAAGTGAGGTTTCCAGATATGCCTCCCCCCAAACCACCCCAGCCGGGGAGCCTGGGTCAGGCAGCGTGGCCTGCCCACGAAGCCTGGGCACGGCAGGCTGGGCGGTGCCCCCCCTTCATTGGTACCTGCCTGCCCACCCACAATTAGCAACAGTGTGATTGTCTGGTTTGTGCTGCTGCCGCCCCCTGGCCCCCAAGAGGGGCCTTGGCTCCTGTCTGGCTGGGCTCTTATGGTACTTCTGTGAACCCTGTGTGAATTTGCTTTTCCTCTGCCGTCAGAGGGAAATTGTAAATCCTGTGTTTCATTACTTGAATGTAGTTATCTATCGAAAAAATATATTATATATATATACATATATATACACACACACACACACACATATGTAATAGGCTGTATATAATGCTCAGTAGAGGAGAAACGTACGGGGGAACTAGTGATGTGTTGATTTTTTTTAAATATATATATATACATACACACACACACACACACACACACACACATATAGGAACAGAAAAGGAGCAGAAACTGTTTGAACCACCAGGTTCTTTTATCTGTGTGTCTAAATAAACACCGAATGGTACTGAGCTGGCTGTCAGGACATGTTCGTCCCAGGAAGCTGGTGGCCGCTGCTCCCACCTCGGCGGCTGTCCTGGAGCTGTTCGCTACAGACCCAGACCCCTGGGTTTTCGTACAAATGTGTTTGTATTAATGGGTCTCCTGTGGCTCCGAGACCCTGGGCCTACAGCAGAAGGCTTCTCTGCGTGGCAGAAGGGATCCCTGAATGTGCCTGTGGGGCGGTGGATGGGAGGAAGTGGGAGCAGCTGCCGACAGGGTGTCAGGAGAGTGAGGGCCAGTGTGGAAGGGCAGAGGCATGAGCAGAGGCTGGGAGGCTGGCCCAGACCGGGGAGGAGGACAGGGACGAGGAAGGAAATGGAGCTCAGGCCTCAGGCCCATCTGGATTCAAATCCCAGAGTAGCCGAAAGACGTGGCATATCAATCATGTTAAGCCTCAGCTTCCTCATCTGTAAAATGGGGACAAGGCAAAGTGATGCTAGATGGAACTCCGCACCTCATTGCTATGTATCCCTGACCCTGCTACAAAAGAGTCTGTGTTAGAGTTCTAGAATCTATTTCTCAAGAGTCCTGGCCTACCTGGGGAAGGGAGGAGAGCAGGGTGGGAGAAGAGGATGAGAAGAGGTGGGGCTGGTGCTGGCCGGGGGAGGGGGCCGCGGGGATGGGTGGGGCCGACTCCCTCAAGAGAATAAAGTCCCCCTCCCCTCTCCATCCACCAGCTCCTCTCCAGAAAATGCTCTCGTGGAATCCCTGCTCTGATGTAGGGCAGGGAAAAGCCTGGAAGTGAGGCTTGGTCCCTTGGGCTCACAGGTGGGGGACCCAGGATGGCACAAGGCTGTACTGGGGCACACCTGTCCCTGAGCTCTGCTGCGAGCACACACAGGCCCTAAGAGCTCCCCTGGGGCTGTCTAGAGTGGGTTTAGAACGAAAATATGGTTGGTGTTTGAATTCCGAGGCTCCTTCCATTTTCCCTCAGCTCCAAGGCAGACCCTCACACTGAGGACCCTGCTTGCTCCTGTGTGGAGATGGGGCAAGTGGTTTGTCAGCCAGAGGCAGTGGAGGGTGGTGGGGAGAACATGGTGCCGAAAGCCAGGAGCCTGGAGTTCAAGTCCCACTCTGCCATCCACGAGTTTTTCCACTGGGACTCAGTTCCCGTCATCTATAAAGTGGGACAATCCTGCTGCTTTGAGGAGCTCCTGGTTCTGGGGAGCCCCTTCAGGTCTGATGCTGGTAGCCCACAGTGTGGGCCTAAGAAATGGCAGGGGCTGGGCCTGTGGGGCCCACCTCAAGCAGCCAGAGAATGGGGATGGGGAAGGGGCTACCAGGATCCTGCCTCACTACGTGGGAGGCTGGAAGCTTTTTGCCTCCAGGCCTGTTCTCAGAGCTGCAAGGGGCCAGGCCTGGTGGCCTCAGGAAATGTCTCTCATGGCTGGGCCCAGAGCCACATTGTCACTGGACTCGGATGTCTTCTAGAAGCAGGCAGGTGTGCAAACAGCAGGGCTGTCGGCCCCCAGGACAAGGGCCAGAGGGAGCGCTGTGCCCGCTGCACCCGGGGCCCCTCACTCGGTACTGGGCAGGGTGGCGCAGAGGCAGGAGGCCGGGGTGGGGGGCAGGAGCATGGACTCTGCTGACAGATGGCTCTGGGTTCAAATCCTTCATGTCCCTAGTTGGTGACTTCCATGAGTGACAACCTCCCAGAGCTTCAGCTTTTTGTCAAATGGGGATAACCGTGCTGCTACGTGTGGGGGAGGATGAGGTCTCTAAGTGTACCCCCATGGACTCAGGACACTGCAAATATGCTTTGTAATCAGCAGCCACTGTGACTCCGTCCCCTCAACGGGATGAAAGGTGGTCAGGACAGAGGGCCTGCCAGCTGGGAATCTCACCGGACTGGAAGGGGTGGAGGGCCCATTTGGCAGCTTGGATGAAAACCTCTGAGGCACCGGCCCCATGTCCCAGCCATCCCCCTTCTCAGGCAGAGCTACGGGGGAGCCTCACCCACAGGCCCCAGGAGGCTGGCCGGCCACTGCATGGATTACTGGGGAAGTGAGCAGAAGGCCCAACAGTTGGGGAGCTGGTCAAGTACCAGCAAGGCCAAGGGACCCAAACGAGCAGGTTAGAATGTGCCAGCTTAGGAAGGCACCCAGAGATCTGGGAGCACAGGGCAGGTCTACAGAGAGGGGTGAATGAATGACCACACAAGTCCCTTTAAGGCAGGGGCTGTCAGATTCGGTGTACTGTGCGTACCGATGAGATATGGCCACCGTGCCAAGTTTCAAGCGGCAGGTCTCAGGGCTGGCAGCGAGCTGGAGTGCCATGCCTGGGCTGCCTCTGGTCGAATGGTCACCTCTGGAGGGGGACCGGCCCTCAGTATTTTCAAAGCTCCCCAGAGGGTCCAAGCTGCATCGGGATCAGGAGCCAGTTGGGTGGGAGCCAGGAATCTGCATTTTGCCCAGTCATCCAAGTGAAGTCA
Source organism: Lutra lutra (assembly GCF_902655055.1). Classification (NCBI taxonomy): domain Eukaryota; kingdom Metazoa; phylum Chordata; class Mammalia; order Carnivora; family Mustelidae; genus Lutra; species Lutra lutra. Next base: position 201,536,299 of record NC_062278.1, on the reverse strand, counting down.
GGAAACGTTGCTCTGAATAGGCTACACTCTGGAAGGCGAAGTCCTGTACCTCCCAAACCACCGTGTTCCCGCGCCCCCTCCGTGGTCCCAGAGGTCCCCTGCTGGAAGGCTCAGGGCTGGCTGGGCTACAGCGCCCTCTGGTGGTCGTCTGGCTGGCAGGTGCTGCTGCTGGCTCAGACCAGGGAGGACCCGCTTTGCACCAGACACTGTGATGAGTTCTTAACCCACCTCTGTCTGTGTCCTTAGTCCCTGGGGGATTGTTCCAGCAAGGAGGTGCTGGAGGATCATTTTGCAGAGGCTCAGGGATGCAGAAGTTATACATCTGGGTATCTATCCTGACCTTTAACAGGGTCCTAGGGCTGGTCCATATCTCCAATCTAGTCTCTGGCATCCACCCCAACATTACGGTCACATTTCCTCAATTTATTCCTTGTTAAGGTGTGCACAGCTGATACGAGCTGGGAGGTTTATCGCAGATTTTATTAGCAGGAAATAAGGAGGTGTGTTGCATTTGCCAAGATGGGAGGGGCTAGTGGGCTCCAAGACGTCCCCACTGCAGCCCACCATGCACCTGCCTTCTCCTTGACCCCGCTAAGCTGGATAGGACCTGGCTCCCTCCTGTGCCCTAACTGTGCCCACTAGGTGACCTTAGGCTGCCCTGTGTGAGACTGGAGGCTGGAAACCCTGTTTTGGTTCCTCTGAGTCCTGACAACCTTCCCAGGCACCTTCTTATCTCCTTGGTGCCGGCCAAGGGGAGATGCACGCAACTGAAAAAAGGAACCTGGAAGCAAAGAAGGGGCAAAGGAAGACCCCCAAAGGTGTGAGCCAGGCCTGAGTCAGTACGGCCCAGGCGATGCCAGACCTGTGAGGTTTGGGGCACTGGGGTACTCCCTGGGTCTCTCATATGATTGAATCCAAACTTGAGCGGCTGTAGCCTCAGTGATTTCAACCTTTGGAACTTTAATACCAGTCCCCAAATCGGGCTTTTTCAGTGGCCTTAGAAGACCCCCGGTTTCTTCTCTTTCCCTGCCAAGAAACGCACACTCTGAAAGCCCAGCCCTTTGCTGCTCAACCCACATTAAGCAGCATACAAATCTCAAAGCCTTCTTGGGAAGGCATTTTTCTTTCCCACCTTCTGAGAGGGGAGCTTGGCTTTCTATTGATTGCACCTGTGACGGTAGACAGGTGCGCTGTGGGTGGGGTGGCGGTCTGGGCTGTGTTCCCGAATTCAGGCGTTGCCTCATAGAACAGGTTCCTGCTCTGTGCCGGGAGCTCAACAGGCATCATTTGGAGCCGTCTCTCCACTGCGCTGATTTAGCAGTCTCAAGAGCCCATGAAGGTGACACTCTGGGTCCAGCACTGCACTTGACGCTTTCCCTCCACCATCGAAGGCTGAGAATCCCAAAACAGCCCCGTGAGGTAATAACAGTTAGTGTCCCCATTTTACACACCTGCAAACCGAGGCTCTGGGAGGTTAAGGACAATCTGTCCAAGGGCTCTGGGCCAGAGGCTCAGCGGTGATGTTTTCCACAGAAACAAGCAGTCTCCCAGGCTTGCTTAGGAGCTGTCAGGGATCCTCAGCAGCTCCAGGAAGAGGGGAGGTGGGCCTGGTGACGGGCAGAGACAGTGGAGGCAGCTAGGAGGGGGCACAGGCAGGCTGCCTGGGAGCTGGAAGGACGCTTGGAGACTGGGTCTTCAGTGGGGCTCTCCCTGGATTCACAATGGAGCACTGGGGTTAGAGGAGAAAGGGGGCTGGGCCAGGTCACACGGGGAGGCAGAGGCTGGGACAAAGGCAGACCCTTGGAGCAGCCAGGTGTGCCCGCAAAGTCCCCCTCCTGTAGGACACCAGCGTGGCTCCTCCTTTCTGCCTATTTCAGGTTCACCCCGACCCTGGCATACAGTGGGTGGTCAGTAAATGCTGATGAATGAACACGAGTGAGCACGACGAGTCCACTGAGCACTTGCTAGACCCCCAGCACCATCCTGTGCCTCCCTCTCTGCTGCCCTGCCCCTGCTCTGGCATGGGGAGGGGCCAAGGGTGACTAATAGACTCAAGCAAGGAAGGCTGCCAGTCCTGCCTTATGGCCTTAGCAATGGCAGGGGACCAGAGTCCACGGACCTCAGAAGACAGTGTCTACCAGCTGGTGAATGGCAGAGGCCCAAAGCCTCAGCTGAGGGTGGGACCCCGTTCAAGAGCAAAGCAGCAGCGGCTGGCCAGAGTCCAGCACAAACCTGCCATCACTAATTTTGGCAAGCCTTCTCCAAGCAACTTCCTGGGTTTTAAATAATGAATTCAGAAACAATTAGGTGAATTCGGCATACTTTGCGTCAATAACAAGTTAAAAATAACACACTTCGAAAGGCTTGCTTTGAATTGGAAATGGATCTCGTTAAGCTTAAACGTGCCCGAATTCTCCGTTTGGAAACAATGTATGTTCAAAAAAAAAAAAAAAAAAAAAGATTGTCTTTACACCCTGGTTTTCAGGTTGGACAATAGCGGGATATCCAATGCCTTTGTTTTGATCTGGCCAGCAGGGGGCAGTGCTGATGACCCACCTGTAAGACACAGGTGCAGAGCCCGGGCCGGGTCTCCACCTGCCTGGCCCAGGCTGTGACTTGGTGTTTCACCTGTAGCTTGTATATAACCTGCTCAAGGCAGTTGGGAAGCTGCTGCGTGGAAAGCTCTCCATGCGTCTCGGCACACAGTGAATACTCAGGAAACCTAAGCCCATTGTTCTTATTCTGAGCTCGTGAACCCTTTATCCGTATGTGTTTGTCTCCTGACAAGTCATGGCTGGGCCCCGGCTACTGGTGTCCAGGAATTGTGTAGAAAGGGAGGGGACAGGGTTTCCCTGGGTTGGGAACGAAGAGCTGCAGACGGCGAGTCGGGAGCTGGCTCCGGACCGGGCAGCAGGGTCCTCGCTCCACTCCTGCCCTCGCTGTGGGCTCTGGGCCGAGAGCCAGCTCGACAGCAGGAAAGTGACTGTCTAAGACTGGTATGAATGGTGAGTGGGTCTCATGTGGATTTAAATGACGAAAAACAAAATTTGAATGTCAAATGCCACGATTCTTGGCACCAGTTAAAGCCAAATGATACGAAAGGCAGTAATTACCACTGTCAGGAAATTCTGTTGGAAGTTCTGGCTGCCACAAAAAGGACATCCAGTGTCTAGAGACGTTGAGGCCCCCTCTTGTTGGGTCTTACAGCCCACACTGGTCTCTCCTCACCTCTCGTGCCCCTGCCCCGCGTGTTCCAGAGGCAGGGCTGGGGAACCTTCCGGAGGCCCCCAGATGCCTCCCCTGCTGGTGGGATCCGGGCCGTGGCCAGGCAAGTTGCACTGATGTTTCTAGATCCTGTGCCGGGGGCTTTTCTAGCACATCTGTGGTCCTGACTCTGAGATGAAGGCTGGACTCGATTCATTCTGTGAGCATTCAGTAAGCGCTGACTGCATGTCAGGACGCTGGGAGCAAGGAGGAGGCCTCATGGTCTCTAGGGGGAGGCAGGTTAAGGAGACAATGACAGGGACTTGGGGTGGGGCACCCTCTGGGCTGTGGGTACACAGAGGACTTGCTGGCTCTTCCTGGGAGAGCAGCAAGGGCAGGGAGAGGCCTTCTGGAGGAAGAGAGAGACCTCTAATCTGGAGATCTATAGAACAAGTAAGTCCCTGACACACCTGCAGTCTGCTAACTGCTGAAATGCGAAGCAGCAGTGGGTCCCTCTTAGCAAGGCTGGGGAATGTACATCAGCCCCCTCCCGCTGGAAGGCAATTTGGCACTCTCTGGGGATACTGGAGACCCAGAGTTTTCTCGGCTGGCGAAAGTCGTAGTGGTGACATTGAAAGTCGGAGGGGCAAGAAGGTTCGTTGGTTCGTAGTTTGTGAGATCCCGAGTTGGACACAACCCCAGTGTCCTAGTCAGGATATGAGATCAGGAGCTGCAGGTGAATTCGGGCAGCAGGACCCTGGCTTGTCTGCTTTCTCCATGGAAGAAAGCCATCTGCGTCAACGGTGATAAAATCTCAAAGCCACGTTGAGGGAAAAGCACAACGGAGAAGGACGAGTGTGCGGGGTGATGAAATCCACAGCCTGAGCTCAGGCTGAAGTTGTGTGCGATGTGCCCGTTCACGGAGCGGCAGTGGGAACGCTGGGCTGGGACCCTGGCCACTGCTGGGGGTGAGGAAGGGCTTTAGGGTACCTGAAGGGCTGTAATGTTTCGCTCCTAAAACAAATGTTTTATGCACATAAGGAAAATCTTTAGAGGTTTATAAAACTCAGTGGAGGGTCTCTGGATGCTATTTTAATCTCTGTGCCTATCTTGACATTCAAAACGTTTCATAATGTTTAAAGGCATTTTCTAAAGATTATTTGAGAGAGAGGGAGAGGCAGTGTGCCAGGGAGGAGGGGCAGAGGGTGAGAAGCAGATTCCCTACTGAGTGAGGGGCCCGCCCCGGGCTGATCTCAAGACCCTGAGATTCTGACCTGAGCAGAAATCAAGAGTCAGACTCTCAACAGACTGAGAGTCACCCAGGCGCCCCTAAAGGTGTTTATTTATTTATTTTTATTTTTTAAAAAATATTTTATTTATTTATTTGATAGAGAACACAAGTAGGCAGGCAGAGAGAGGGGGGGAAGCAGGCTCCCTACTGAGCAGAGAACCCAATGCAGGGCTTGATCCCAGGACCTGAGATCATGACCTGAGGCAGAGGCTTAACCCACTGAGTCACCCAGGCGCCTTCCTAAAGGTGTTTGTTTATTTATTTACTTATATTTACTTATTTTTTAAAGATTTTATATATTTATTTGATAGAGCAAGACACAGCGAGAGAGGGAACACAAACAGGGGGAGTGGGAGAGGAAGAAGAAGGCCTCCCGCTGAGCAGGGAGCCCGATGCGGGGCTCGATCCCAGGACCTTGGGATCATGACCAGAGCAGAAGGCAGATACCCCACGACTGAGCCACCCAGGCGCCCCATTATTTATTTTTTAAAAAGATTTTATTTATTTGTTTGATAGAGAGAGAACACAAGTAGGCAGGCAGGCAGAGAGGGAGAGGGGGAAGCAGGCTTCCTGCTGAGCAGAGAGCCCGATGCAGGGCTGGATTCCAGGACCCTGAGATCATGACCTGAGCCAAAGGCAGAGGCTTTAACGCACTGAGCCACCCAGGCCCCCTCTTAAAGGTGTTTTTTTGTTTGTTTGTTTTTTAAAGAACAGCTAAGTGTTCTGTCTCTTGACCTGACTGCCAGTGACCAGGTATCTCTTTATAATGATTTGTTACACTGTGTATCGGTTCTCTGTGCTTTTCTTGATGGAGGTGACATTTCAGTTTTTGAAAGTTAAAAAGAATGAGCGGGTGAGAGGCTAGGGTGGGAGCAGCAGTTCAGACAGAGGGACAGAAGAGAACAGAGGGCTGGGAGCTGGGCAGAGCCCTGTGTATGCGGGGCCCAGGGATCTTTGGTGCCCTGAGTGGCAGCCCTGCTCCCAGCCCCCGCCTACCTGTGGTGGGGCCCTCTGCTCCCCACCTGGCCATGAGGCCAGGCCTGATCCAGGCCCAAGCCTGCGTGGGGTGGGCTACAAAGTGAGCTCTCCGAGAGGGAGGGACACCAGCTGGAGGTAAGGAGGTTGGCTTTGAGAAGTGGATCAACCAGCACCTGCTGGGTGTGTGGCCTGCAGGGGGGAGACTAGGAGACTGGCATTTCTTGGCGTGGGGGGGTGGGGTGTGGCTGTGTTAATGGGGAAGGGCAGGCAGGAGAGGGCAGAGCGGCCCTCGGTGGAGGCGGCGAGAAGCACCCCACACGGTTCCATGGGCAGCTGTCTTTAGGAGCTCGGGTAGGTTTGTCTTGGAGTTTTGGAAGGTTGGGGAAAACCCAGCAGGTGCAAGGGTGTTAGCAAAACTGCATTACTCTGGAGGAAGCGAAAAACAAGCTCCAGGAGGCAAAGGTTGGGTTCTTAAGCTTTTGGTGTTTCTTCTGCATCTGCAATGGCGAGTCAGAGCCTGGGCGCGGGCGGGAGTGCACGGGGAGCAGGTGCACCTGACGGATGTCAGCAGTGACTGATCTGGCAAGTCATCCTGTTAAGAAAACTCTCAGACATAAAGGAAAGTATAGAGAAGGATTCTGCCCCGGACTGAGAAATAAAACATGAGAGCTAAAACTGCCCGCCCCCCGCCGACCTCCCTCCCTAGCGTGCAGCCTCCTCCTTTTGTCTGTGTTATTCCGAAGGGACCAGAATCTGTTTCCAGAGTGAGGAGCATTTCTCTGCGTCCCTGAGCATAGGCTAAGGAGTGGTTTTGCATGTTTTTAAGCTTCATATAAACAGTCTCTGTCCTAAGGATCCTTCTGTCCCTGCATATGCCCGTGGCATGCTTTCAAAATTGATTTTTTGCCGGGGCACCTGGGTGGCTCAGTGGGTTAAAGCCTCTGCCTTCGGCTCAGGTCATGGTCTCAGGGTCCTGGGATCGAGCCCCGCATCAGGTTCTCTCTGCTCAGCAGGGAGCCTGCTTCCTCCTCTCTCTCTGCCTGCCTCTCTACTTGTGATCTCTCTCTGTCAAATAAATAAATAAAATCTTTTTTAAAAAATTGATTTTTTGCCAAAGCCTGTAGCTCAAGTGCAAGTTTTTCCTTTCTGTGAGCGCCTTGAAATTCACATAGGATAGAGTCTACCCATTTCTGGTGTACAGTTTGCTGGTTTTCAGTATGTTCATGGAGTTGTGTGACCATCACCACGATCCGTGTTAGAACAGTGTCATCACCCAAAAAGAAACCTCAGACCCTTTAAGCACTACCCCCAACTGTCCCATACCCCAACTCTAGACTTTCTGCCTATAGATTGACCTATTCAGGACATGTCATATAAATAGAATCAGGCAATATATAATCTTCTGGGACTGGCTGAAGTATTCCTTTTTGTGGTTGTATAGTCCATCATACAAACTTACCATCATTCATTTATCCAAATAAATGATGTGGAATCCCGCTTTCGGCCAAGATGGAGTAAAGGGACTGGATTTACCTTCCTGCCTGAAAAAAATAAACAAACAAACAAAAAACCCTAAACAACAAGATAAAATCAATGAAGGAACAGTTCTCAAGACGCTGGACATCAAGCAATGAAGGTTAGGACTCCCTGGGAGATGGGGAACAAAGGAGGTGAACCCTGTGATTGCCATGACTTTATTGCTGGGAGACAGTCTCCGGGCTGAGGACAGGGAAGGGGAACACAGGTGGGGCCCAGGGGGCTCCTCAAGTTGAGAAGAAGAAGCTGGAAGTTCAGGGAAGCCAAGGTGGCTAGAATTTACAATGCAGCCCACGGAAGAGGAGAGAGTCTGAGAAGCCTGGAGAGCTGCCAGGGACCTTCTCCCGGGACTCAGCTGAGTGCCCATCCCTACAGGCATGTAGGGAACAGACCCAAGGCTGGGAGAAAGAACGCTTTCCGTTCATGAGAGGTAATCATCCTCAGAACTCACACAGGTTAGGAATAGGGCCTGTTCCCAGAAGCCAGAATGGGGAACATCACGATTTAGGGGTTACTATAGAAAGTATCCAGAAAGTACATCCTAGAACAGAACCTGATAATTTTTATGGGAATTCAAAAAATAGCCAATGTTCTCAATAAGATGAAATTCAGGGGCCCCTGGGTGGCTTGGTCAGTTAAGCGTCTGGCTCTTGATTTCAGTTCAGGCCATGATCTCAGAATCATGAGATTGAGCCCCATGTCTGGCTTTTCACTGGGCATGGAGCCTGCTTAAGAGTCTCTCCCTCCCACTTTCTAAATGAATGAATGAATGAATGAATAACTTAAGATGAACCAGAAGACTACACAGGCTTTAAGGATTTCACAATCTAGAACACATCACCACGATAGAAAGTAACAAATATACTCCCCGTATGAAAGGAAGAAATATAGAGGTGTGGCGGGTGGGTGGGGGGATTTCTCCTAGGCCGTTTTCTAGGTAACCCTTGGAAACATGAGAATTCAGAACTATTTCGCTAAGAAAGGCTTTGTCTGATTTGTCATTTGTTGACAACTTCTGATGAGAAGATTAAAATTTCTCTCTCTGCTTCATCCCCCTCCCGCTTCTGTTACTCTGTTTGAGGCAGAAGGGAGGACCGGTGAGGGAGGGAAAAGCAGCAGAGTGGAGGAAATGGGGTTTGCCACTGGGATATGGAGATCTGCAATCTCCAGAGGTGGCTGGGGAGCAGGTGAGTGGCCCTGGAGATGCTGACGGTGCTGGGGCTTCTGCACAGACTTTTTGGGTGTGGGGGGGGGTACGAGCAGAAAGGTGGGGGACTCTCCGGTGGGGGAGGGTCAGGCCTCTCTGGAAAGTCTGATGAATCTAGATTTGATTTAATCTCAGACTTCCAGTGCTCTCCATGTTTACTTTGTCTTGGTCTAGCTAAACCCTTTTGGAGACGTTTCGCCGGCGCTGTCTTGGCAAAGGAAGGCCACACGAGAATGGCTTGGGGCTTAGGACTTGGTGTCTATGGAGATCTCCCAGCTTCCAGAAACCATGGGCCTAGAAGTTGTGGACTGGGGCTCCTCCCCTTTGGCTTCCTCTTCACACAGAACCTGGGCCCTGGAAAGCATTCAGTGAAACACTGGAGAAAGAAGGGAAGAAAGGAAGAAACACTGGAAATCTTTTCAAGCATCATGATGGGAGCATTCAAGGCTGTATCACTGGACCCCCTCTGTGAGGCCTCTTGTCAATATATAAACCTTTACTGTTGCCCAGCCAGGCTGTGCCCTCCTCTCAGAAGGCCCTCGCCCACCCCCGGGTTATACATGGCTCGCTCAGTCAGAATCCGGTCTGTCTCCTAGATGCCACCTCCTCTCAGAAGTCTCTTCTGATTGTACCCTCCACCCCCGCCAAGCTCTGGCTTCTTCCTTTTTGGTCCCCTGTTCCTGGGCCAGACTGACTTGTGTTTTCCTCAGCCCTACACGTGGAGGCACCGCCCAGACTGGGGAGGGGTAGGAGGCAGAAGAGGAAGTGGGAGAGAACCAAGAGAAGCTGGGCTGGAGCTGGGGCTTAGACGGTACAGGCGAGACGGTTTCAGACGAGGCTGGATGGGGGTGGGGGTTGCAGGAGGAGGCCATTGCGGGCCTCAGCCAGTATCTGAGGTTCATCCAGTAGGAGTTGTGGGAAGGGGGCCTTTGAACAAAAGAGTGCTTGTGCCAGGTTCTAGAAGGTTCCTTGGGCTGCCACACAGAGAATGAGCTGGGGGGATGAAAGGAGGTCAAGAGGCAGCTGGCAGCCGCTATCACCTGCGTAAGGAGAGGTAGTGGAGGTCTAGACCAGGATGAGGCAGGAGGTGATGTGTTGGGGTCATTCGGGAAGTAAAATCAACAGGACCTGGAGTTAGTGGGGGAGAGCCTTCTGCAGCCCCACGGTGTGGGGGCAGGCAGCTGCCTGAAAGCTGCTGCTTTGTTCCAGCGTGCCTCTCGCAGTTTCGGTGCTGTGTGACTGCCGGGAGGCATAGCTGCCGCTGGGGTCTCTGGTCCATAAGTCCATCCCTCCCTGGCCCTGCAGGTGGGGGTGTGGGTTCCTCCTCCCGCAGGACACAACCCGGGCCTCTGAGGGTGGCGCGACTGGCTAGCTGCTGAGCCCATGTCCCTGAGACCTGCAAACGTGAAATTCCAGGTGGGCTCCATACTTTAGACCCACCCCAAACTCCTGCCCTCATGGACCCTGGCTTGTCTCCAAATACCTTCTCGTGGGGATAAAGCTTCTCATCCATTTCTGAGTTGGGTGGTGGCTTCTTCAGTCTTTCGAACGTGGAGCAGTAGAGGTAGAAGCCTCCTGAGTTTAAGGCATGGCATAGGGACAGGGAGTTTCTGTTAAAACTGGTCAGCTGCCTCCCTCCCAACCCCCCCTCCCCCATCACGAAAATGTGACAAGCATATTGATTGAATGCTCAGATCTGGAGTCACAGATGGGAGCATAAAGACAGGCCATGTATGACTCGGGTACCCATAAACTTCCCACCACCATGCAGGGATGGAGACTCAGGCCGCCCCAGGTGGGTTGCCGTGAACTTGGCCGATGCGGAGGCTGTTAATGCACTGAACCACGTCCCGCTCACACTCCTAGGTTGAAGCCCTAAACCCTAGTGTGTCTGGATTTGGGGATAGAGGCTCCAAGAAGGTGATTGAGCTTAAGTGAGGCTAGAAGCATGGGACCCTGGCCCCATAGGATTAGCATCCTTAGAGAGGAGACCGCAGACCACACGTTCTCTCTGCACGCTCGTGGAGGGAGGAAGGCCACATCTCCAAGCCAGGAGGCAACTCCTCACCAGAAACTGCTGGCGTTTTTGTCTTGGACCTCCCAGCCTCCAGAACTGTGAGAACTTAGTTTCTGTTTTGAGCCGTCCAGCCTGTGGTCTCTGGTTAGGGTGGCCTGAGCTGACCGACGCAGAGGCTGCCGTAGCTTCTTGGTCCCTCTTTGCTGCTGACGTTGTTGTTCCTCTCAAGTCCCAGAGGGGCTGGGAGCAGGATACCTCCTGGGTCAGGCCCAGGCCATAGGGCCAGCCGCAGGACCCTCAACCCTGAGGTCCCATGGAACCCTGAAAAGTTCCCCCAGCCCTCCCTGCTGGACCCAAGGCTCATCCTTCCCACAACTGTGCCTAGAGCGTGTCGGCATGGGACCAACACAGTTGCACGCCCTGTGAGTCCGACCTGGGCCACAGGCAGCTGCTACATTGGCCTTTTGCAGGACTCGACTTGGGGAAAACTTTCTTCCTCTTGCCCTAGGAGGGTGATCACTGGGTGACCCCCTTTCTCTGGAGTGGACACTGGGAGCAGGAGACCTGGCCTGGGGGGCCCCACTGAGCTGCCACTTGGGGCAGGGGAAGGAGCCCTAGGATTGTACCCTCCTCTTCCCATTTTCTGTGCTTCGTTATTTTCTGTGATCTATACTTCCAATCCACAGATCCAGAGCCCCCAGATTCCCGAGGGTCTGTGATTTCTGGAATCCTACACAGGGCATCTCCCCGGTGTCCCCATAATCTCCTATTACCTCTCTCCTTTCCCAGAGGGAGACCGAGAGGCCACAAGGGAGCCCCAGGCAGGCCATCTTCTGATGGGTGTGTGTGTGTGTGGCTGGAAACTGCCTCTGAAATGCGTCGGTTATTAAAGTATGATCCTCTGAACCCCTGGAGGTTAGAGCCTGGGAAGCAGGAGAGGCTGTTTGAGGTGGTGGCTTTCCTTATAACGGGACCTGGGTCCCTACCCACAACACGCCATCTGGGAGGGAACCTTCGGTGGGAGCAGGGGGTACAGCTGTGACCCCATCTCTGCAGCTAGAGATGCCTGTGTGGATCCTGGGCTCCAGGAAGCACAGGGTCCTCACTGGGGGGAAGAAGCATCTGGCCCCCCAGCTGCCGTGATGTACCTCACATCCCTGTTTCCCCCTCCTCCTCCCAGCAAAGAGAAGAAGGGAAAACCTTCAGGTACCACAAATGAGAAAGACACGAACCCTGGTGAAAGCCGAGTTAAGTCTAGAGTCACAGGACACACTGTGGAAATGTCTATTTCCCAGTTCGGAAACGTACCCGTTCTCTAAGATGCCACCAATGGGAAAAGCTGGGTGACAGGTCAAGAGACCACTACACTTTTCTTGTAACTTTAAGTCTATAATCCAAAGAAAGATTTTTAAAAACAGACCCAGAGACTAGGATAAAATATTTGCCGACCAGAGTCTCATAAGGGACTTGGATAGAGAGCTCCCACAATTGGCCAGTTGGGGCTACTGTAACCAATGAGCATAGACTCTCGCTGGTCTGAGCAAACATTTCTTTCTCCCAGTGCTGCAAAGTCCAAGATCGGGGTGCTGGCAGATTTGGTATCTGGTGGGTGGCCCTCGTGTCGCATGTGGGTCTCTAGTTCCGTCTTCCATTGCCTTCTCCTGACGCACGCTTGCAGGTTGGGGACATCCGCTCTTCCTCTTTTTTTTTTTTTTTTAAAGATTTTATTTATTTATTTGACAGAGATCACTGTAGGCAGAGAGGAGGAAGCAGGCTCCCCGCCGAGCAGAGAGCCCGATGTAGGGCTCCATCGCAGGACCCTGAGATCATAACCTGAGCCGAAGGCAGAGGTTTAACCCACTGAGCCACCCAGGTGCCCCCGCTCTTCCTCTTTTAAAAGGGTATTAATCCCTTCCCGTGAGCCCCACCCTCATGACCTTAGGGAGTTATAATTACCTCCAAAACTCCCCACCTCCAGATGCTGTCACACTGGGCATTACTAGAGTTCCAGCTTACAGATTTTGAGCAGACACAACAGAGTGATAAAAAGTAAGATGACCCCCAAGAGTGACAGTGAATATGGAGACAGAAGTGGGTCCCTCGCATCTCTGGCGAGAATGTAAAACTGTGCAGCCACCCAACCGGTCCCCGGAAAGTTAAACGGAGGGTCACCGGCAATTCCACGCCTAAGTATATAGAATATAGTTTACATATAAATCTGTTGTTGTAGAGTTAGAGAAATGCAACCCTACGCCCCCTGCCACAAATATTTATATGGCATAATTTGTAATAGCCGAGAGTGGGAAGCAACTCAGGTGTCTGCTCACCGATGAATGGATGAATAAAATCTGCTCTAGCCGGACAATAGGATAGTATTTGGCAATAAAAACAAGCGGAGTACGGACACACGGGGACCCCGCACACCCATGAAAGAAGACCAAGCAGAAGGCCACGTGGTGTTTTCTGGTGCCTACGTGAAGTGTCCAGAACAGGTGGACGGATAGCCACAGACAGCTGACCAGAGTGGCCAGGTCATCGTGGTGGTGGTCACACCACTCTGTCCAGGTATCAAGAGCCACTGGATGGTGCATGGAGGTGGGCAAATTCTGTCCCATGCCTGGGCCGCCGCAGGGAGAACCTGTGCTTCCCGCGTGCGTGTCCGTGGCCCCAGAGCCCAGCGCCCTGGCATGGTGCAGATGGGATTAGTCCTGCTGTCCTTCCCACATCCTCGTGGCAGCCTTATGAGGTGCTATCGTCGTTCCCATTTCACAGATGAGAAAACTGAGGTTTGGGGAGAGATGACCCCCCCAGGGGGTGCAAAATACCAGTCTTTTACTCCACAGGGCTTTGGGCAGGCTTTTTTTTTTTTTTTTTTTAAGATTTTATTTATTTGACAGAGATCACAAGTAGGCAGAGAGGCAGGCAGGCAGAGAGAGGAGGAAGCAGGTTCCCCGCTGAGCAGAGAGCCTGATGTGGGGCTCGATCCCAGGACCCTGGGATCATGACCTGAGCCGAAGGCAGAGGCTTTAACCCACTGAGCCACCCAGGTACCCCTTTGGGCAGGCTTTGTGACCCTTGGTCAGGCTCAGCGGGTTGCAGGCTCCTACCAGTGGCTTGGGGAGTGTGGAAAGGACCTCCCACGCTCTCTCTAGCTGTGTCACATGTGTGACGGTGTGGTGTGAGGAAATGGGGTCCCCCGCCTTCCTGTGGCAGGTGTAGGGCCAGCTGACCGCAGCAGGTACCAGACATTGCAGCACAGGTAATGGCCACCAGGTGGCAGACCCACCCCAGCTCTCCCTTGCAGCTCCACAGCCTGCAGACCTTTGTGCATTTTTCCTTGTTCTGTGGTTTCAGTGTTCCGTTCTTGGAGTATAGGAGAAGGGCTATTAGAACTGTGCCAGGACCCAGAGCTCTGGCTGAGAACTGCCCCCCCCACCTCCTTTCCCATGCAAGAAGAGAGGCCCTGACCACTCCCCCCACCCCCTTCTGCAGCGCCTGGCACCCATAGTCCACCCAGTGCTTGCCTCGACCTCCCTGCTTCGTGTTGGTCCCCTCCAGCTAGTGCTAGCAGGCTGGGAAGCCCTGGCCCCAAGGTGGATAGCAGGCCAATCCAGGCCTCCTCGCCATCGCTGCTCTTGGCTTCTTCTGGAACTGGTGGTGGTAAAGGTAGGCACATGGCCCCTGAGACAGCCACACCAAGCTGAGGGGCGGTGGGAGCGGCTGTTTACCCCTGTGGATTTAATTGTTTCATACTGTTGGACCAGACTGCTGGGCGGGGAAGCAGACATGACTACAAGTGGGTCCCCTCCTCCCCAAGGGCTCAGAGGATTATCCTGGGGCCCCCACCAGTGGCGGGGAGCATCCAGTCGCTTTCCCCAGCATTAGTGCGTCCCTGGTGGGTTCTAGCTATCTGGCTGCCAGCATGGCCTGCAGCAGTGGAGCACGGCCAGCAGAGGGAGCTATCATCCTGCAGTCACAGAAGGGAGAGCCCCCCCCCCCCGCCCCCCCGCGGCGGGTCAGGGCCATCTGTGACGCTCCAGGTGTGCTGATGTGCTCCTGGGCCAGCCGTCAGAGGGAATACCAGGCACCAGAGGCAAGGCCTGGGGACCTGCATTTTAACAAATCGGGGGGAGGGAGTTCTGCAGGGGTCGAGGGATTGAGACTTCTGGTTTGTGGGGCCAGGTGGGAGCCAAGCCTCCCGCTTTCCCTCACCCCCAGCTGCTCTGACGCCAACCTGAGGGCCCCCTTCCCCAGGATGGGCACTGCTGTTTCTCTCTGCTTCTCTGAGGTTACTGGTGTGGTGGGCAACAATTAAATGTGGAGCTGGGCCTGTACGATAATGCCCTTCCCTGCCCAGGGTGGCGGAGCGGGGGGGAACCTCTGCTCACTGGGCTGTGCGGCCTTGAGGGGCGGGAGGACAGAGCGGGCTTCAGCCTCTGTGCCAGGAGGCAGGCTGCGGTCATGTGGCGGCGCTTCTCTGGTGGCTGTGGGCCAATGGGGGGCCCAGGGGAGGGGACTGCACGAGACTCTGGCGTCTCACCACTGCCCCTACCAGTAGCAGCTCGGTTCTCGTCAAATAAACGTGACCAGGCCAGGTCATTTGTCTCAAAACATATATTTTATCACTTCTCTCCATATATTTCCAAGCACCTTTGCCACAATTTCAGGAATGTGTAGAGCCTCTAATCTCGACCCCCTCCTCTCTCTAGGCCTTGGCGACAAGGTCCCTCACAGCCTGTGTGATGGCGTCCCTGTCGATGCCAAACATCTTCAGCAGCTCCACAGGCTTCCCGCTTCTTGGCACCTTGCCCACGGCCAGGCGGGTGACGGTGATGCCAGGCTCGCCCACCAAGGCAGAGCACACGGCCTCACCTAGGCCGCCTGCGAGAGGAAAGGAGAGCAGTCAGGGGATGCGGCCTCAGGCTGAGCAGCGGGTGTGTCCTCCCGCCCCGCCAACCCAAGTTTCTTCCCTTGCCCTAAGGATGACAAGATAGCACAGACACCGCCCTCCCCCATGCCTAGAGCCAGAGCAGACATCATCAATCAATCATGATCCTTCTGTGTTTTCCTAAGCCCAATGTGGCCTCTGAATCATTTTTAACACCATGCCCTGGGCAGCTGTCCTAGATGAGTGAGCATTTGCACCTGACCTCAGAGTCTAAGCCCACCTCTTCTCCCCTGGAGCCTGCCCTGGAGGAGGGCTGGTGTGTGCTTGTGGGGGGTTGCTTTGCAAAAGACCCATAGAAGACAGAAATTCTGCACAACTGGGTCAGGGACACAGCCACCTTTTCTCCTCTTAGCCTCAAGGTCAAGATCCTCCTGGGCTCCCTGAGCAGCAGCGGCTCAAAGAAGCCACATCAGCAGCCAAGTTTGTTGGGTCCTTGGCGAAGCCTGGGGCCCACAGGAGGCGGAGTCCCAGCTGCTCCAAGGGATGGCTCTGGGCTTCCTGGGCCCAGGCTGCCATCCTGGGGCAGGAAGAAGGAGAGGGGTCCAGCCCTTTCCTAATCTGCCTTCCCCCAGTTCTCTGGCCCAGAACCTGTTACCTTCATAGTAATGGTCCTCCACAGTGAGGATCCTGCCCTTGGTAGCACGTGCACTTTCGAGAATGAGATTCCTGTCCAGGGGCTTGATGGTGAAGGGGTCTAAGACGCGAATGTTGATCTTCTCTGTGAAGGGAGAGAACACGGGGGCATGGCTGAGGGCAAGGCGCTGGGTGCTGTGGGTGTGTCCTTGCATGGGTGAGGTCAGTGGGGGTGTCCTAAGAGTTGTCCCACGGTTAAAAGCCTGGGTCTATCCCTATCATGGGGAGACTGGCTGTCCCTCTGCTCCCATCATCTGAGTAGTGCCTGCCAACACCCAGTGGCTTGCCCTCTCCCTCTGCTTATCTGTGATGCCCACATCCTCCGACATCCTGCACCCTGAATTCAGAGCATTTGGTCTCAGGGAAGAGAAATGCCCGTCTGTCTCCTCTCACATCCTGAGCCAGAGAATGTCAGCCTTTGGACCATCAAGGAAACACTGTGTGGCTGGCAGGGGCCCACAGAGTTTTGCCTCATCTTCCCAGACACCTTTGAAGATACAGGGGAAGCCAGAGGACAGTTCCCAGTGTCTGCTGTGAGACAGGGCCAGGGCTCACCGGGAGAGGGGAGGGGGACCTGCAGGCACAGGGGCCAGGCCAGGCGAGGACCCCGCAGAATGGCCTCAGAAGGACAAGCCAAACTCTGCCATGCCTCTCAAAGCCCTCCGCCGGGATCACCATCTCTGACAGGGCTGGGCCTCCCCTGGCTTCCCTCCAGCTCACTGGAGCTCTGGACATGCTGTTCCCTCTGCCCGGGGCCTCTGCTTAGCACTTCCTTCTCATATCTGAGGTCATTTTTCTGAGGACACCCCTGTCTGTCTTCTCCATCCTGCTCCACACGGCCACACCATGGCATCTGCTATGATTCCATGGGGCTCCTACCTTTCCTACTGTGTCAGGAGCTAACACCTGCGAGCCTGCCCTGGTGATAGTAATAGTGATGATAACTCTAGGTCACACGGATTAAATCCTCAGGACAGCCCTACTGGAAAGGTGATGGTATCTCCACTTTACAGATGGGGATACTAAGGCATGGAGATGCGGAGTAACTCAGGTAGTACCCCACTAAGTGGCGATTTGAGCCTAGTTATCAGACCACTGAGCTAGGGCACCTCAGCTCCAGGGCCACAGGGCAGGGGCAGGGCCTCCGGTCACTGTAGTCCTTGAACTCAGCATCATGCTGGCTACACAGTCCAAAGTGCTCAAAGGGGGGCTTCTATTGGGCGCCTGAGGGGCTCAGTCAGTTAAGTGTCCAACTCTTGATCTCAGAGTCATGAGTTCAAGCCCTATGCTGATAAATGGTGGTTTTTGTCACTACCACCATTTAATCAGATGAAATCCCTTCTCACCCCCAAGACTGTGGACGCCATTGGTGCCTGATCTAAGACCGGATGGGGCCCTCCTCACCTTTCTTCAGCAGGTCCGCAGCAGCCAAGGCCTCGTGCAGGGTCACTCCGGCCCCAATCACAGTCACCTGGTCGTCCTTGCTCTTCAGGACCACCTGGGGAGGACACCGGGGCCAGTGAGGCTCAGGGACCAGTGGCCGGGGGCGGACCCTGGCTCTGGGCATGCTGTGGGGTCTCACCGGGCCATGAGTGGCACTGACCTTGGCTTGTTGGATTTGGAAGTCCTCGTTGTTGTTATAGATAATGGCGTTTTCGGGGCGGCTGGTCCGGATGAAGCAGATGCCCTAGAACAAAACACAATGACAAAGAATGACGGGACGTGGTATGCACGGGCAGCCTTGGGGGAGAAGATTATTTCTAGAAAGCCACCGCTTCTCACCTGTCCACTTCCACCCCGCTGTCCCCATGCTGGCTCCCACCCCGCTCCAGCAGGGAAAGGGAGAGTCTTGTCCTCTGGAGCGTGCACCTCTCCAGACACTCCCCACGTAGAGCAGCCCCGTGGCTATGCAGCCCCAAGCCCCACACAGAAAACGGCTTCCCTTTCCAGTCGGCTAGTCTCTAAGTGGGGCTGCTCCCTGCAGGTGCATCTGGCAGAGGAAGGGGACCCACAGGGGACGCTGGTCTATGGCACTGTGGCCCTCGGTCAGGACCACTCAGCTCACTCTTTCTGTCCTGGAGAGCCCAACTCGGGGCGGAGCCAGGCATCACCAGCCAGAAAGACCTGGCATGCTGGGATTCTCATGGACACAGAGCACAGTGATTAGTCAGCAGCATCGGCCACGGGGCAGAAAGGGTGGTGTGTATCCTGTGTTTCCTGGTCTAACCTCTATAAGCCCCAGGCGGCAGCAGCAAGATCAGGAGCCAGTCCCCTGGCTGGGGGACAGGGGGCGGGGGCTGAACGGCCAGTGCTGTGCCGGCCTGCTGACCCCCGCCCCTACGTCGCGAACAGCCACGTGCCCCACCTTGGTGTTGGCTGCTAGTTCCACCGCCTTCTCTGTAGACACCCCATCACTGGGGTAGAAGACCGTTGCGGTGGGGATGGACCGAAACATGGCCAGATCTTCCAGAGCCATCTGAGAGGGTCCGTCTTCCCCTGGGGTGTGGGAGAGGACATGAATGAATCCCCCACCCACGGAATGGAATCCTACCCCCCACCCCCCGCCGCCGCCACACCTCCTGGTCCCGACATCCAGGGAAGTGGCAGCGGCAAGCCTCCTGGCCCCGCTCGACTCACCGATGGACACGCCGCAGTGGGAGCCACAGAAGTTGATGTTGCTCTCTGAGATGGCCGCCATGCGGATCTGATCAAAGGCCCGCGTGAAGAAGGCCCCAAAGGTGCTGCAGAAGGGCACCGTCCTGTTGCGGGTGGCACAGCCCACGGCGACGCTGACCTGCGGGGCAGATGGCAGGGGCGTCAGCCCCGGCGAGAAAAGAGAGGGTGGCCGAGGAGCCCAGAGTCTCACGCCCCTCTCCAGGGCTGGGGGCACCGGTCACCCTCGTGACCAAATTCTCCTCTTCCCAGGCAGGAGATTCCAGGGGACCCAGGGCTTCCTCAGTCTGTCTGTCCACAAACTCCTCGGACTTGAAATGACCACTTCAGAAGTTCTCTTTAAAGTTCTGTTCCTGGGACCGTTTTTTTTTTTTTTTTCCTTCCTAGCAAACGAGGAAGGCCTTTCCACAGAGAAGGCTAGGAAGCTCGGACATGGACGTTCCCTCCTTCCCAGGCTTCTGCGAACCCCGTCCCCAGCATCCTCGCCAACCCCCAGCCCTCTGCGGAGACCAGTCCTCCCTATGCACGTCTAGGCCCGAGGCAGCTCCAGACCCAAATCCCGGCGTGGAAGCATGGAGGGCAGGCAGTGGCTCCAAGTCGGCTGCCACCTCCACAGCTCTGGAACCTTCCACGGACGTTGACCTCCCCAGCCCACACACTGTGCCAGTTTAGCCCAGACCCTCCAGCTGCCAAGACTAAAAGCCCCAGAGAGACAAGTTCAAGTGGAGAAAGAACTCTGCATGTGGTAGAGCCTGGTGGCCTTCTGAGCAAGGAAGCTCTAGGTGCTACAGGCCTGCAGGCCAGGCTGGTGTCCTCAGGGAGAGGCCCACGGCTGCTGGACCCAGCACATTCCAGCCTTGTGACTATGGCTGCCCTACCACCTGGAAGGCCCTTTACCACAAGACAGCCCAGTGAACACCACACGTGGCCTACAGACAGCATTTCCGGTGTGCACCTGCAGCCCACCTAGCTCTGCTGTCCGTCCACTCAGCCGGTACGTGTGCACCCGAGCGGCACACGCACATTCCTCTCCCTCGCCGCTGCAGTTGCTTGAGGTCAGGGCTGGGTCCCAGCTGTTCCTGGGGTGTCCCTGGGCTGGCCTCCAGCAGGCACCTGGCATTGCCAACACAGCTGCCCAGGGGAGCAGGAGGACTTCAGCCTTGCTCCACACCTAGCAGACCTCAGCCTCAGGCTGTCGCTGGCCTGGGGCCCACCTGCCCACCCCCAGCACCCACCATGTTCTGCTCCGCAATGTAGCACTCAATGAAGCGGTCTGGGTGCTCCTTTCTGAAGATATCCGAGAAGGTGGAATTCTTGGTGTCCCCATCCAGGGCGATGATGCGGTTGTGGGCACGGCCCAACTTGGCCAGGGCCTGTCCGTAGGCCTTGCGGGTGGCTATCTATGGGAAGAAGAGCATGGGGGCCCTGAGCACTGGGGGAGGCATGTGGCTGGAAGCCTGGTTCAGCCTCTGGAGGTCACAGCATTTGGGGAGGAAGCGAATAAAAACAAGGGTAGAAAAGGGAAGTCTAACACCACACAGTCCAGTGGAAATTAATCTTCTGCAAGGCTGCCAGTGGGAACTCGTACACTGACTGACTGATTGACTGACTGTCTCATCAGGGCTGGGGATGTTCTACCACCCCTGTGACAGAGGTCTGTGAACTGACCCCACCCTGCACAGGAACAGACAGAGGACCAGGGCAAGCCTGCTGTGGGATCACATGGGGGAGTGCCCTGGAGCAGGACAGACCTGCCTCAGCTCTGCTAGGCTGGACACGGCGGCGTCTTGAGCTCGGACCTAGGGACTCAGGAAGACCCAGAGATAAGGGGACTCAGGTGCCAGGGGCTTTGATCGCAGTGCCGCTGGGAGCTTGCTGCGTGACTGTGGGCCACCCTCTTGCCCTCTCTGAGCCTCTGTAGGAAAACAGTCACACAGTTGGCTGTTCCCACAAAGGAGATGGCAGGATCAACACCTAGGATTCCTCCTCGCCCTGAACTAATCTCTCCTCTCTCCCTTTCCCAGCCCCCCAGGGAAGACACATCTTGGTCCCAGCCTCGGGGAACCCGAGAATCACGGCCATCCCAGCTAGACCAGAAAAGCAGGGCCCAACTCCGTACCTTGTCCCCAACCTTGTAGCTGGGCGGGCTGGGCATGCGGATGTTGGCGATGCTCACTGACGGGGCGTCCTCTTGAGGGGGGGTCACGAGGATCTTCTTTTTGCTCTGGATCTGGTTGTAAATTTCCTGGACAATCTGATCAGCCATGTTTTTGGGGAGGGGCTTCCCATGCCATGCCTCCTTGTCCTCTATCTCTGTGGGTACGACACAGCAGAGCGGCGGGCCCGGTAAGACCAGAGCTCCCAAGGACCAGGAAGCTGCATAGGGCTGACCCTCCAACAACAGAGGGCCGGCCAGGGGCTGCAGACAGGGCTGCAACGCTGTGAAGCACAGTCCCGTGTTGGGGGACTGGGGTTGGGTGAACAGGAGTCCACATGCCCAGCCCCCACGGACCAGCAGCCAGGTCTCCTGGAGCTGGCTCACACCCAAGTGCGGGGGGTTGGGGGACACGCGTGGGCCTCTACACCACCTCCCCCATTGCAGGGAGGCCCCTGCTGCAGAAATACCGGTCTGTTGAATGGGTCGGTCAGGAGCGAGCCTGGCCAGGAGAACGGAAGCCTAGACCCAGAGCAGGGTGAGCACTAGCCGGGTGTCCCCCAGCGCACGGGGGTGCAGCAGAAGGGCACCCAGGAGCGTCCTGCACCATGCTGCCTTGCTGTGTGGGGACCACTGAGGCTGAAGAGCCCCCTCCTCTGAGGTCACCTCAGCCCAGGCAGAGCCAAGGACTGACTCTCCCACACAGCACCCAGCCCCCCTGCTAGGTCCCCAGGATCCCCCAGAAGCTTTGAGATTTCCAGATCCCACCTGGTGCTAATACCAAGGCATCCGTGCCAGGTGGCAGTGCTGGGGTATGACGATACCCCCGAGTCCTCTCCTCGAGGTCCACCCCCTCCCCGAAGGCCCCAGAGCCGTGTATCTTCTCCACAGGACAGTGCTTGTCCTCATTTGCCACATGGCAGGTGGGCCAGTGGGGCATGTGGTGCAGAAGCTGGCTGGGGTCTGCAGTTAGGCCCCATGGACCTGGGCAAGTGCCCGACCCCTTCAGCCCCACTTTCCCATGTCTAACAGGGGCGAGGGCTGCCTCAGCCCGAGGGGTTTGGAATCCAAGGGGCCTGCGTGCTGGGGAGCTGCTTACACTTGCACTGCTCTCTGGGCCAGCCAGGAGCCACCTTCTAGACCCTTCTAGGCTCTGCCCATGCAGGACCCTGGAAGCACTTCACCCCTGTACGCAGGGGACCCCGCTTACCTCCTGGGGGAGGACCCAGATTTCCCGGGTTCTCCCAACTTGGCGTCAGCCCTTCTGCTCAGGGCAGATAGCTAGAGCGGCCAAGGAGGCGGTGTAGGTGACACCCAGGGAGGGTGTGGGGGGCTGTGTCACACCACTGTCCCTTCTCCTTACCAGCAGGTCCTCCCAAAGGCCTTCCTCTCCTCCCGTACAACCTGGGCTCCAGTTCAAGCTCAACCACGTGGACTATTGACTTACCTCATGGAGCACCGTGTCCCCTACCTGCCCCTACCCACCCCTACCCAGCCCCGTGCACCTGGTGTAAGGCGTCAAAGGACTAGCACTTCCCCAGACACGGGACCTCAGAGACATGCCCCCCACTGGTGGAAACCCCACACCTCGGTTGGCCACAGGGTGCAGTGGTAGGGGTGGGGTGGAAGAGTGTATGGACGTACCTGGGATCCCCCGGCCTTTGAAGGTCTTGGCAATGATGGCCGTGGGCTGGTGCTTGGCCTGGCCAAAGGCCTTGCACAGCTCTTCCACGCTGTGTCCATCCACGATGACGGTGTGCCAGCTGTGGACAGACAGCCAAGAGTGAGCGGCGGGCGCCGGGCCCCTGGGAAGGGCAGCCCTTGCTCTGACACGTGGCTGCGGTCTGAGAAACACTAAAGGGAGGCCTGGGTGGCTCAGTCGGTTAAGTGTCTGCCTTCAGCTCAAGTCCTGATCCTGGAGTCCTGGGATTGAGTTCCACATCAGGCTCTCTGCTCAGCAGGGAGTCTGCTTCTCCCTCTGCCTCTCCCCACCATGTTCTCTCTCTCAAGTAAATGATTTAAAAAGAAAAAAAAAAAAACCCTAAGAAGACTTTTCCACTTTTGATTTTATTTTTTCTTTTCTTTACCCTTTTTACATTATTTTACATCCTGTTTGCCTGGAACAGATTTTCTTTCTCTTTCCTAAGTAATTCAAAGCTTGGTTCATTTATTTTCTCTTTCACTCCTGACCTACTTGTTTCCTGAAATCTACTAGTTTCCTGAAAGCTGCATTGGGGACACCGCCCTGGCTCTGGAATCTGTCTGCTGTTAGATTCTTCAAGAACATTTTGGCTCAACTTTTCTTTAGGGAACACATTTGGTTACTCCACAGATGCTGGATGTGAAGTGCTGGAAATATTTATCAAATGGGCCAGGGCACCTGGGTGGCTCAGTTTGTGAAGCCTCTGCCTTCGGCTCAGGTTATGATCCCGGGTCGTGGGATGGAGCCCCACATCCGGCTCCCTGCTCAGTGGGGAGCCTGCTTCCCTCTCTGCCCTTCCCCTGCTCATGTTCTCTCTCTCTCAAACAAATAAAATCTTCAAAAATAAAAAACAGCCAGGCTGCCAAACATGTGAGGGAAGGAGCCGGGGCCGGGCAAACTTTCCCTTTACCGCCGTCCCTTCTGGGACTCAGTCACGTTAAGAGTAATAAGGCAGGGGCACCTGGGTGGCTCAGTGGGTTAAGCTGCTGCTTTCGGCTCGGGTCATGATCTCAGGGTTTTGGGATCAAGTCCCACATTGGGCTCTCTGCTCCGCAGGGAGCCTGTTTCCTCCTCTCTCTCTCTCTGCCTGCCTCTCTGTCCACTTGTGATCTCTCTCTGTCAAATAAATAAAATCTTTAAAAAGAAAAAAAAGAGTAATAAGGCAGCAGCTGGCGTGTCCTGAGTGCCGGCTCTGTGTAGGCCCTGGGTGGGCACCACGCACATGACCCTCCTGAAGCCGCAGCTCTGGGGCTGGGCACTGTGGTTGCCCCCATTTCACAGACACATAAACGGAGACGAACACTGAGGACGCAATAACCTGCCCCAGGTCACAAGGCAAGTTGGTGATGCAGCCAGGACTTCAGGACATGGGTTCCAGACCCGGGGTTATGCTCCAAGTCCCCAGCCGGTGTGGCCTGAGGGGCTCTTGTGACACCTGGCAGCCCGTTTCCTCCTCCTCGGGCAGAGGGAGCATTTCCTCTCTTCACTTTCTTTATCAGGTCAGTCATCAGAGATCACAAACCCTGGGTGTTGCTTAACCAGGGAGAGCAACCTGGCCTTGACCTTCTCTGTGCAGACTCCTCTACAAAGGGCAGCCCCCGAGGCCTGGGCCCAGGGTCTTCCAGACGCCTCTCCAGAGGCTAAGCGTGGAGGCACGGGTCCCCTGGAGCCCCAACTGCAGCTCAGCTTTTACCCGGGGCAGGAAAGGGTCACTGAGGTGAGGGCTGCTCCAGCTAACACCCACCCAGACAACCTCCCTGCTCTGCAACACGGGACTCCCAATTCTCAACCACTCACACCTCTCGGCCCGCTTTACTCAGAGAGGGGGCCTGTTCTGCCCCCTGGGGCTGGCTTAGGACGCGGCCCCCGGACGGATGCTCCAAGCCCTCAAGAGCCACATCCCTCAGTCCCACGCTGGGCCCCTCGTCCCGCCCCAGCCAAGGACTGGGCGAGGACGTGTGCAGTTGTGGGACGTGAGTGCTCTGAGCCCTATCTCCCAGCATCACCAGTAAAGGAACTCCCTCACACTGGGCCTCAGGCTACAGCTCCAGGCTGGTGGCCTGGGTTGCCACTCTTAAGTCTGAAACTGTGAGCCAGACGTTGAAGAACAGACACCTCTTTTCAAGGGGGCCTGGCCTCCGGCTGACTCAGTCCTTGGACCTGAAAAGCTCCCAGCTCAGACGGCTCTGGGGTGGTGAGGCCACGCAGGCCATAGCCCTGTACTCACCCGAAGGCCTCACAACGCTTCTGGTAGACGTCCACCTGGTGTTGCAGGGGGGTGGGGTCGCTCTGGCCCAGGCGGTTGATGTCAAGAATGGCAATCAGGTTGTCCAGCTTATAGATGCTGGCGAAGGCCATGGCCTCCCACACGGAGCCCTCGGACAGCTCCCCGTCGCCCATCATGCAGTAGACGCGGTAGCTGTGCAAAGGTGGTGGGTCAGAGGTTAGCCCCTCTCACCTGGGGCACCGTGCTCCTAGCCCATCCCTCCTGGAGAGCCTGTCCCCCAGGGAAGGGAGCAACAGCCACGTGGGACATGTAACAGTGCTGTCAGTCACGTCCCAGCTGCCCACCCTGCGTCCACAGGCAGGGTTCTGCTACCTAAGATCCAGAGAACAGGGGTGATTAGGGCACGAGTAAAATGAACAAGACTTCACAGCGGGGTGGGGGGTGTTGTTACTATTCTCACTGGGGGAACAGGGCTTGAGCCACCTTCGTGGGGTGGGTCTGCTTCTCTCCACCTATGCAGGAATTAGGAGTACTGGGGAGCCCTGGGGACTCGATCCCAGGAGTGGGCTGGGGAGGCCAAGACGCACCGCCAGGAGCATCCCAGGGTAAGCTGTCAGGTAGAAGGGTCACGAACACTAACAGGGGAGAAGGGTCCTTCCCGAGGACTGCGATCATGATGGGGACAGTGCCTCATAGGACGGGCCCTCCCCAAGATTCCAAGGCTGGTTCTCACCCTAAGATTCATGTCCAGCCCTGTCTCTACCCCGAGGGCCTTGTCCTGGGTCAACAAGGCAACCCCAACGGCTTCAAAGGCAGTGTGACCTGGTAAGAAAGCACTGAACTTGGGGCACGTCACCCAGTGAACAGAGCCGGCTCTGGACCCCATCACCCCCAGGCCAGCGCATGGCACCCGGGGGGCTCTCCATGTTGAGCAGCCCTGTCCTTGAGGTTAAGGACAGTTATCACTCTCAAACCACACAGATAAGACAACAGGCTCAAAGGTCAAGGGGCTTGTCTAAGGGTCACACAGCTGGGGAGGAGGCCAGCGGGGATTCAAACACTGGTCTGAGCGCCCAGCCCTCAAGGTCCACTCCCGGCCATCCAGGAAGGCACACAGATGGAGCAGCACTGGGCCTGGAGGTCTTCCCCACTCCCCGCCCAGCGTCCAGCTGTGTGGCCCCGGGGGCAATGAGGCTCCTGAGGCTGGGCTCAGCGGGGACACAGGCACTCTGCTACTGCAGCAGGCAGCA
The DNA here is from genome assembly GCF_902655055.1 of Lutra lutra. NCBI lineage: Eukaryota > Metazoa > Chordata > Mammalia > Carnivora > Mustelidae > Lutra > Lutra lutra. The sequence goes on along the minus strand of NC_062278.1, from coordinate 201,510,478 downwards.
GTCCTGGAGCTGGCTGTAGCTGAATGACCCCAGTTTCAGGGCCCCCGGGGCTTCGAAGCCCACAGCAAGAAGAGCTGGGGAAGAGGCGGGAGGGCAGGGCCACACTGTCAGCATGACTCAGCACTCGTGTGGGCCCGAGGTCAGGGAGGACTCCTGCATCCTCCCTCCGGTGCCTGCTGCTTTCCCTTCTGTGGCCTCCAGCAGGCCAGCCTCCCCCCACCCCGCCCTCCCTGTTCCTCCCTGAAGCGGTGTCCTGTCCCCCAGCTGTTCTCCCCTCCCCTCTGCAGGCTGCACTGGGGGCCCAGAGATGCTGCAGGTGGTACGCCTGGCACAGCATCTCCCAAAGTGAACAGCCCAACGGTGCCCAGGCCAGAGAGACTAGGGAATCTGATTTACCTGGGAAGAGATTCCACGGAAGCACGTTGGCTGCCTTCCCAGCCCTGCACCCGCTGCTGTGGAAGGCCCGTGAGGGCCAAGGGCAGAGCACCGCCACAGGCTTTGGTCAGGAGGGCGTGCTAGGGTCCCGAGGAGACCCGAGGAGGCCTGCTGGATTTGGAGCGGGGGCCCCAAAGGCCCACGGTCACAAGCTGCCCTGAAGATAAGGGACCCTAACACGTGCCCCAGACGTGTTTGCAAAGCACCTCGAATATCCCACCCCATCAGGACTGCCCAAAGGGTTACCGCATAGCCATAAAACAGAAAGAACCTTATGCAATCCTCAAAACCAGGTCTCGACAGTTAAGGCAGAAAATGTGCACCATGTTCAGATTTTTCTATTTTTCTGAAAAGCAGAATGTACAACTGTACACGTACAAGGGTTACTGATCTGTACGCTTCCTCTCACAAGAACACGGAGGAAACAGGATCCGTTAAGTGAGATTCACATGGGAGGTAGTTAAGGATAGGAAAATGTTCATTACCTTATAATGCATTTCTATATTTTTCACATGAGTTGGCACTCGAGAATTCAAACAAACATATTTCAGAGAGAAAGTAAAGAAAGCCAACTTGACCCACGCTCGCTGGTGGATGGATGGGAGCAACATGACAGGAGGCCAGATCTAGTCTAGCAGGCCCCCGGCTCTGGGAGCAGGCTAATTCCCCCGACAGCCCGTCTCCTCCTCCCTGCCAGGTACAGTCCAAGAGCCTGAGCCTTCGCCAACCCTGGCTGCTGGGAACGCAGCTAAACTTCTCCCTCCACTGGCTTGCTCCATTATGTCAGGGTCAGGAAATGACCCTTCACAGGGAATTACTTCAAGCATCTGTAGGGAATAATTAACTCACATCTCTGGTTCTGTGCCAAATAAAATACTCTTAAACACACATCCCATTCTGTGCATCTTTCTTCACTTCATGGTGAATCACTCCTGGTAGAGCAGAGTTTGGCCCCAAAAGGGTCTGGGAGGCTTCACAGCCTCAGCTCCACTCCTGGAGAGTGGTCTCGGGATCTCCCTCCCCTGCAGACAGTAGGTGCTCACTGCGGTCCCTCTCTTCCGTGGGCCTATGGTCACCACCACGCCCTCACGACCGACCTGGCTACGGCCCTTCTCTTGCCAGTGGGGTGGACTGTGGGCACTGGGGAAGCCCCTCCTCCAGGAATCCTCCTACTCAGGCCCCTCGGAGCAGCCCGGGGACCTTTCCTACACTTCAGATGCACACCCGGGGTTCAAATCTGACGCGTGCTTTCCTTGAATCCGTAGCCAACTCTCCTCCCCTCTTACCCATACAGACACCTGTCTGCAGGCCAAACCTGGCCTCACCACAAAGCCCTGAGACTGAGACCTGAGACGAGGGAGTTCTCCTCCAAGCCGCCCTGAGCTGGAATGGCAAATCTCCCCGACCAGGCTTCTTGCCTACCCTCTGCAGGCCCTTCTCCCCAACGTCTGTCTCATCTCTGGACGGCAGGTGGTGCTCAGGGATGCCCAGGACCATGTAGAACACATAACCTCCTTCCCCAAGATAAAGGTGAGTGGCTCGAACCTGGGCCTATGGCGCTTTGTCAGACCATGGGGCCGTGGGGCCCGAGAGGAGGTACCTGGGGGCAACAGTTAAGGCTTGGCCGCCGAGGATCCCTCCCAAAACTACTGAGGGTAGGGTTGGGGAGTGGAAGTCTTACCTGGCTTTGTCGAAGTATTTGCCCGTGTAGGCCATCCCACAAGCGGCCCCGAGGCCCTGGCCCAGGGAGCCAGTGGCCACGTCGGTGAAAGCTTGTTTCTGTTAGAGAAGAGAGGACCACAGTTACAGCGGAGAGCGGACACTGCCCTCCCCCCGCAACCAGCCTCCCAGGTCCCTGGCCTCAGGGCCCCGCCGAGGCGGGTTCAGGCTGGGTGTCCCGAAAGGCCCAGCCCCGGGCAGCCTGCACCCAGAGTGTGAGCTCTCACTCTCCAGCAACGGTGATGGGGGGTGCGGTTCACATACCAGCCGTGCCCGCCAGGCAGCTGGGAGACCTCAGCCTCCCCCATCACCCACCTCACACCCATTCATGACAAGACTCAGGAAACACCTAGCCCTTGTGGGTGCCCAGATGGGAGGTGAGTTTTCACGGTAGCCTATAAACTCCAAACACTTACAGGGGCCAGCACCTGGGGGAGTAAAGCTGGGGCCCTTCCCTGGGGTGTCCCCAGCACCCCGCTGTGACCCTCAGATTGACCGCGCCATGACCCTCTTTTCTCTTCTCCCAAGCTGTGTTGACAAGGCCAGTGTGGCCCTGGGGGTGCAGGGAGGTTGGGCCTTCAAAAGGCCTTGCCCTTAAGCCCCAGCCTGGGGTGAAGAGTGTGCCCTGGAGACACCCACTTCCTTCCTTCTTCGCCTCAACGCCCTCTTCCCTCACTTTCAACACCCTCCGTTTCTCAGGGGCACCCCGCCTCCCCTCCCCACACGCCTTGAGAAACAGGAAGTGCTCGCCAAGGCCGGTTGCTCTGGTGGGGGTGCTCACCGGGACGGGGTGCCCATCCAAGTCAGAGGTGATCTTCCTCAGGTTCAGCAGCTCCTCCTCAGACAGGAAGCCGGCCTCAGCCCAGACGGCATACAGGATGGGAGCCGCGTGGCCCTGTCAGGGGTGGGGGGAGATGAGCGGCCCGGGGGCATCATCCAGGTCGCCAGTACTTGGGGGCCGCTTCACCCCGCACACTGCGAGCAGAGCCTGGCTGAGCCTGTCAGCCCTTTCAGGGAGGCGGCAAGTGAAGGCCGTCGGTGCCTCCACAGCCTGAGGCTCCCCCAGCCAAGGCCGAATGGGCCCCAGGACAGGTGCAGGGGGAGCACAGCTGTGCCGCCTGCCCGTGCCAAAAACCCCAGCAGGCAGCCGGCCGCCCTAATCCCTGCTTTCTGGCATGGGAGCCGACCTGGACAGACTTCTAAGCTCTCATGCCTGCCCTGGGAGCCCAGAGGCCACAGGGCCAGGCCTGGGTACAGGTGGATTTCAGGGCTCCGTGGCATCGTCTGCGGCTGTGACTGTCATGCATGAGTGGTGGGCTCGGGCGCCTCAGCCCAGAGCCTGCCATGGGGCCCTGCCACTCCCAAGCCAGCAGGCGTGGCCCTGGGGGCACCAGCCCTGCACAGAGAGCTGTGCAGCGCCCAGCCTCAACACTGTAACCCAAGCCTGGACTGGAGTCCCTCTTATTCACACAAAACGGGCAGAACAGCCAGCAGATCATTTTCACAGTCCCCGATGAATTCAGCTGTTTGTTTCTTAACTTGGCCTCAGTGTTGCTGTGGGTCGGCACGGGGTGAGGCACCAAGGGGTGGGCTGGGCTCGTGGACAGGGGACACGGGTGGAAAGGGTGGGCCGGGCCGGTGGACACCAGGGGATGGGTCCCCTCAGAGACCCCTCGCTGCCAGCACAGGGCCCGTGTGCCACCTGGCCCAGGGGAAGGGTGGTGGGCTGGGCTCCTACCTTGGAGAGCACAAAGCGGTCGTTGTGAGGGTTCCGGGGGTCCTGGGGCTTATAGCGCATGGTGTGGAAAAAGAGGACGGCCATGATCTCCGCGGCACTGCAGCATGACGTGGGGTGGCTGTGGGCCAGGGGAGAGACAAGACGCATGCCTCATGGCCCCGAGCCTCGGAGCGACAGGGGGTCCCCAAGTATGGGGACCTGGGGGTGCATATGCCAAGGAGCCAGAGGCCTGGCTAATCAGAAAGCCACATGCTCCTGTTCCTGGAAGGGCTGCAAGCAGTCCTAAAGACGCCACTATGGGTGGCACGGGGTCACACCCTCCTGGGGCCCGGAAAGGACCCACTGCGAGGCAGTGCGGAGGCTGGAGAGTAGAGCCTGGATCTTACCTCACCGCTTCTAGTGGCAGCTGTCAGGCCACAGCAGCCAAGGAGCGGTGGCCACTGTCTGACAGTGAGCTACATGCCAGGAGCCCTGCTCAGGACGCTGCCCACTCATGAGGGGTACCCTGCCTTCCCAAGCCCCAAGAGGTCCTGGCTGTCTTGGGCCATGGGCAGGGGGTAGGAGAGGGAGACTCACAGAAGAACCACAAAGCTCCCAGCAGCCTCAGTACAGAGGGCTGGCAGCTGGGAAACTGGGGCCTCAGACTCTCCTAGGCATCACTGGACTACTTGGCCCTTTTTCAACTAGCATCAGAAAGGCTGGCATCGCCATTAGTAGCCAAGCTTTTGTGCGGAATTTAAAAGGCAACACATATTATCTTGTCTTCCACAAGGGCTCTGATCATGAAAAAATCACAACCCTTTCTGCCCACAACCAGGGCGGAGGGGCTGCTCATGAAAGCAAGAAGCTGTCCTTCCAGTCCTGGAGTGGTGGGGTCAGGGGACGACCCCCTTTTTTTTAGCCTTTTGTTCTAAATGCAGTTCCTTTCAAATGCCAATTTGCATGAACAACAGAAAGTGCAAGGGTCAGACCTTAGCTGAGGCTCGTGGAGGTCTCTCAGGACCCTCCTGAGTCCGCCAGTCCAGGGGCCAGGCCATGCTGGAATTCTCGGCTGGCCCTGACGGCCCCCAGGTCCACAGTTCTGTGAACACATCAGCTGCAGGGCACGGGCCTCCCAGCCGCCCGCTCCATGGGGCTCAGTGCAGCCCTCGGAGCTGCTCGGAGGTCCGACACGGAAACATGCCCAATGCCAAACCCAAGGGCACATGCAGCACCTGGGGTTCACGCGCGCCTCCCTCCTCCCCTGCTGGTCAGCTCCCCATACTAGGTTAGGGGGTGAGTCACTCCCAGCGCAGACACATTAGTAGAGAAACCCAGAACTGTCCATGCTGGTTTAGTACAGCAGTCCCGGCACACCATCAGCTTATACTTAGCCGTCTTTATGAACTCCGGGTCATGGGGGAAAGACACTAGGCCTGAAAGAGGGAGGTGAGGAGACATAAATAGGAAAACTTGCTCCATAGGGCAGGGAACCCTCCCGCTCATACCCCGCGCTGAACTTAGCTGGAGGACAGCCTAGTCAACACCAGCCAGGCTGACCTCCTGCCTCCCCGGCCTCCTGGGGCAGCCTGGTCTCTGAGGATCCTGTTTCAGAAGTGATGACCCCATAAGGAGACGCTGGGGAAGGGCACAGGTGGACGGCAGGTCAACTCGCTCAGGGGAGAAGGCAGGCAGGCAGGCAGGTGCAGGAGCTACCCCTGACCCGCCCACCCGGTGAGCCCAGGGCGACATTCCCCCACCCCCCTGGGGACGTCAGGGATCCATTGTGTGGCACAAAACCTTTCTGCACATGGTGGAAGCATGCCCAGGCCGGGGTAAAAGATGGGGTGGGAGGGAGAAGATCAGCCAGGAAGAGACACCAGAATTTGAAGAGTAAACCTTCCCTGCCAGGTCCGTGAGCGGCAAGCCCACAAGGTTATCCCCTCCAAAGCCTGCATCCTGGCCTCCCTGCTGGCCTGTCTGAGCACCCACAGAGCGCAGACACACAGGGCAAGGGCTTCATCTCCCTGAGGCTCCGCTCTTTCATCTGTAAACAGGGATGCTAGGTAGGATGCAGGGCAGCCCAGTAAGATAATGCATTTGAAGCCTGGTCACTATGGGCCACCACCATCCATCCACTGGAAGGCCAGATGCGAAACTGCCCGGTGCTTCCAACTCCTCCTGTGCTGGCCGGGACTGAGACGCCCTGCGGACCATAGGGCGGGCGGGAGGGGAAGGAATGAGCCTAAGACTGAGATGGTTACCTGTAAGCTCAACCTGCTAGAGAGACTCAGGGCTGAGAGTGTCTGGAGCCTGTGGCTTCAGGGCTTGAGCTTCCCCTGCAACTCCAGCTTGTTTGGGGTGGGGAGGGGACATCTGTGGGTAGAGGCTCCCCCCAACTCCACCCTGCCGGGGTGTGTGGGGTTGTGACACACCCGTGGAGGTAAACTAGCTAGACAGGTGCGGGGGGAGAGCTTGGGGGGGAGGTTTGCATCCTACTCTTTGTGATGCATGTGGGGAGGGGGGCTACAAGTTTGTCCCAAACCTGCACTGGCCTGAACAATGCACCTCTAGTCCCAATTCGTTCAGTCTACGAAAAGGGCACTGATTGCTTCAAGCAAGGCCTAAGTGTCTCAAAGGTCCTACCTATTCTTCCAGGTGTTCCCCCCTCTTCCCTTTAGCACACACCCCACCTGTTTGCCAGCTTCCCTGCAGGAGAAGCAGAGGGAAGGTCCCTCACCACTCTGGTAAGGCTGCTCTCCATTACCGAGCCATATGACTGCTGGCCTCCATAAAGTGACCCCTCTCCCGCCATACTCCAGCTGGGCCCACACTGCAAGGAGTCACGAGGCTTCCTGACAAATGAAAAAACCCGGGAGGCCAAGCACCTACCACAGCCTCACTGAGGCAAACCTCAGTGTATAGAAGTACGAAGAGAAATAATCTGTTGTGAAGAAGGAATACATACCCAATGAAGAAAGTAAAAACCACAAGAGCTGAAAACCCATAGCTGAGAAACTAAGAGTTTATAAAAATGCTGTGAGCTCAGGCAGTAGAAAGATAATAAATAGAACAAATAATACATTATATGTTAATTTAAAAAATAAACTCATGGAATAGGAAATATACAAAAAATATATATATATGTATATCAAAGCCAAGAGTTAGCTCTTAAAAAAAGAATACAAATTTAGTCAACTTCTGATAAGGCAGGATCCAGAAAAAGAAGGGCAGTTACTAGAAAAGGAAGGAGAGACCTAATAGATAATGATACTCCAAACAACGAGATGCAAAGAAATTTCAAAACAGCAAACGGTCTAGGAAAAAAAAGTAACTCACCAAAACTGACTCAAGAAGAAATAGAAAGCCTGAGTCATCTTTCAACAGTTACAAAGAAACCAATCAGCCAGGGCAGGTGCACATTCCCTACGGCCCAGCCACGGCGCCATAGGTGTACTCCAGGAACGACAGGGGCTGTCCTTGCATGGCCTGCAGCGGCCACACCTGGAGGCACCCACGTGTGTGTCGACACAATAGGTTACTCACACCACACTCGGATAACAGAATGCTCGGCAGGACAGTGACAATGAGTGAACCACACAGATACAGCGCCGACCTACTCTCACAAATCTACCATGTGAGCAAAGCGTACTGCAGAAGGATCTGCAGACCAGAGAAGACCATTCAATTTATGGAGATTTGCAAATGTTATAAAATGATAAGGAAAAACAACGGAATGAAAATGCACAATTCGGGGTGACTCTCCTTCTGGGGGAGGAGGAGGGACACCCAGGAGTTTTAAAGCACTGCAATGTCCTGGTTCTCAAGCTGGGTGGTAGGCACATCCAGGTGTATTATTTATAACGTACGTGCATTATTTGTACTCTTTTCTAGCTGTATATTTATTTAAACAAAACTACTCAGAAGGGAATCCCAGGATGCAGGATGGAAGTGACCCTTGGAAGCAGTCCTTGTTCTTCCTGCTCCGGGAACTGCCCTGGCTGGCTCCTGCCTGGAAAGACTGCCTTCGAGACCCTCACAGCGTTTCTTCTGGGGTTTACCCCTATGCCACCTCCTCTGAGAAGCCCTCCCTGACCACACTATCTACAAATACCCCTTCTTCCCCTTGCTTACACTTGTCACCACCTGACATGACATGCCTATTTACTGCCTACTTATCCTACTGCAACACAAGCTCCACGAAGGGAGGGACTTTGAGCCTTTTCACTATTGTACTCTCGGGCCTGAACACAGCACCTGGCACAGAGTGCACAAATGCATAAATGATGTACCTTGGCTCTGAGATTCTAGGGGTGTAAACTGTCTGAACCTCAGTGAACTTGGAGATAGTAACAGAACCTCACCGAATGAGGTGGTGTGTGTGTAAAGACCTTGGCACAGTGCATAGAAAAAGTGGCAGTGGTTCAGTATTTGTGTCTAACGTATCAGAGATGAAGTCTAACCTCTTCCTCATTTTGAAGATGGAACCACTAAGAACCACAGAAGGGAAGTGACTTGCCCAAGGTCACAAATTCTACCATCAGAAGAGCAAGGACACGAGCAAAATGCTAAGAGAAACTGATGAGCACACAAAATGAGGTACATCCCCACAATGGAATATTCGAGAACAAAAATAATTAAGTACTGCTACAGGTTACCATATGCAGGACCTTCCAAACGTGCTAAGTAAAAAAAAAGTCAGACCCCAAAAATCCCATTCTGTATGAGGATGAAGTGAAATGTCTGGAAGCATTAGACGTGCAGAAAGTAGATTAGCGGTTGCCTGGGAGCTGGGGATGAGTGCAAATGAGCATGAGGGACCTTTCAGGAGTGATGAAGAGTCCTAAAAAATTGGATGTGGCAAATTCACTAAAAGTTATTGTAAATCACTGTTATTTTACTAAATTTACGGGACACGTGGGGGGCTCAGTCAGTTAAGCATCTGCCTTCAGCTCAGGTCATGATCGCAAGGTCCTGGGATGGAGTCGGGCTCCCTGCAGAGCAGGGAGCCTGCTTCTCCCTCTCCCTCTGCCCCTCCCACCACTCGTGTTCTCTCACATGCTCTCTTTCTCAAATAAATAAATAAAATCTATTTAAAAATGTACTAAGCTTACTAAAAACCACTAAACTGTACACGTAAATGTTACGATTTGCATATTATACCTCAATGGAGCTGTTGCAGATTTGTTTTTCAAAGGAGGATAAACGATGGGGAGCCCAGTAGAGGAAGTTCTCAAATGTCCGCAGTCCCCGGTCTTGTGCAGCCCGCAGAGATTCACTCAGGCTCCAAGTGCAACTTCTGAGCACGAAGCCCGAACAGCGCACGTCCTAGTCAGCCAGACCCACCTGCTGCTGGAGTCCAACATCTTGGCCCCACAGCCCTCTCCCCCCACCAACTCTGGGCAGATTCTGCCTCATTGTTTAGGACAAGAGCACAGGGACTGCCTAAGGACCCACCTCCGGGCAGGTCCCAGCCCTCAGCATCCAGGGCCCTCAGCAGTGGTCTGTGGCAACAAGAAAGTTCCGGATTTGGTGGGACCAGGCTCTAGTGACCACAGGCCTGCCTAAAGAAGCAAAGTCCAAGGACCAGCGCAATGACAGGGGCCACGATGCAGTCAGAGCTGATGCAAAACCCTGAAAACATCTCAGCCAGACCCTAGGCAGGTTCCTGGTTCCGGGTTTCAGGAAACACGGTCCAGCACCCGCCCTGCTGAGTTCAGAGGTCTCTTAGGCAAAGAACTGAGTCACTCTAGGACAGCCTCGTGTTTTCACACCGAGTTGGGAAATGCTGCTGGGGCAATCTCAGTGGGCTGTCCTCTTGCCTCAGTCAGCACCAGGCTGGGGTGGAAAGCAGCCCCAAAGGAGGAGGAGGCCCTGACAGGGCTTCTATGGGGCCAGAGACTCAAAGGAGCCCTTCCGAGCCCTCGGCCGAAGCATCCCTGGAAAGCCAGAGCTGGGGAGCAGGAATGGGCTTTCAGCTACCTCAAAGTCACATGGCCCTCCAAGATGTGAAGCCCACAACGGCAGGTGGCAGGGCCCCAGGGCTTGCTCATTCCATTCCCCCAGTCCCACTCCTGAGGGATCCACTTGGAAAATCACCTATCTATGAACTTCTCCTTTAAAGATGGGGAACCTGCCCTGAAACGGGAAGGGCCTTTGGGACAAGGGTACAGCCGCTCAGAACAAAGCTGGGGTTAGGTTCCTGTCTCCCCATGCCCACCAGCCAGGTCTGGCCAGACACGACACTCCCAGGCAGCCCTCGCAACACTGTGGGTCAGAGCACTAGGGACTCCTTAAAGGCATGGCTGCTGCCCCTGTTCAGGCCTAACTCTGAAGGGGTCCACAGACAACACTCAGCGCTGTTTGGATAACGCCACATCTGAGCCCTGGTCGATGAGAACTACAAAATCTTCATCCCCAGCCTCAGCAGCCAGGCCCCTTCGGAGGAGGCCACCAGATTTCACTTTTGTAAAACCTGGATGCGCTGGGCCCTGCCACAGTTCCTTCAGCACGTGGAAGGACAGGACCCTGGAGCCCCTCTGGCCATTGTCAGTGCTGCCTCCACAAAGGGCTCTCTGTGAGGGCTTTGTCCCTCTGCTCCTCCGACACAGAGGCCAGTGTCCTCGCTGCCCAGGGCCTGCGGAGCTCCACAGACAGGGGTTCGGCGATGGCATGGGAATGGGAAAGCTACCAAGAAATCAGGACCTCCCCAATCCTGAACCCAGAATGTGTGAGCACAGCCTCTGCGGGGGACCATAGAAAGACCCCAGGGCGTCAGCTCCACAGAAAAGGGGCATCCTGTCAAGAGGGTCACTTTGGCTGGGGCTACTGCCCAGACCGGGCCTGAGCCTCAGGACTGGGCCTCACTCCCTGTGGGGAGGGGCTAGGGCCTCAAGGCAAACATCCAGGAACCGGAATGCTGCCTTGCACCCAAGTCCTCCCTGGCCATCTCTGCGCACACACAGCTCAGCATACACCCCTGAACCCCGGTCTTGTGACATCAGTTGCATAGCACCACTACTTCGTATTGTAAAAAAAGTTTTCTCTAAGTCTCTCCTGCATCTTTACACACTGACAAACACACAGGAATCAGTCTTAGACACGCTCATTCTTTTGGCAAGTGGACAGTTTCTGAACTCAGAAGTTCCTCCAAAAGGCATTATTACAATGTAAACCTGGATGTAACTCTCAGCCGCCACAAACTGTTATCTTTTGCCTGTAGGTTTTTAACTACCTAACAAAGTCCTAGGAGACCCACCTGACACCCCTTTCTTTGGGAGCCTCTATGTGATGTGATGTCATTTCTCTCCAAGTGTCCCCAGACTGACTGCCATCTGCCATTTCTGCACCGGGCTGTCCCCTTTCCAACTTCCCCTTGGGAGCTCCTGATGCTTGTAATGTTATCTCATTTCTCCCAGTGCTTTCAAGCTGACCCAACTGAGACCCTCCATCACTGCACTTGTCTTGCCCTTTCCAACTTCCATTGTCCAGCCTGGCACTGAATGGCCAGGCCCAAAAGTCTTCCAATCAAGACAAGCCCCTCACTGGGTAACACGGAACAGCCAGCCACCAATGACCAGCTTGGGCAACTTGCCTAACACCCCAGTGTCAGGAAACGGAAAAGCATCTCCTTCCAACAGTTATTCTCAAAATGCACGAAACAGCATTAGCAATAAAGGATGCTCTATGTCACGCCAGGGATGCCTGGTTGGGTGCTCAGTGACCCCAAATTGTCTGCAGGTCATGTGTAGGCCTGCAAGATGCTCAGACATGTAACAGACTTAACCGGGTAATTGCCGTCTCTCCAGATGGATCCCCAAGAACCTGGCTAGACAAGCTCCCAGCACAGAGTAGGGCTCAATAAAACCCTTCAGGGTGAGTGACCCCCTGAAACAGTCAAGGGAAGGGGACCTAGTAGTACCCAGCAAGCAATACCTGCTGTGTAGACCTACTGTGTGCCAGGCTGGGGAGGGGGCACTGCAAGGAAGCCCAATCCCTGCTTCGGCAAGGAACACCACACAGAATGGGTAAGTCCCACACAAACCCAGTGGAGACAATGGATTCAAGGCACACATGGGGATGGGCTCAGAGAGAAGGTGCCTGCCAGGAGAGGTCTAATCCCTTCTGAGAACTGGAGGTCTTAAAGGTGAGTGAGTCCCCATCCTGAAAGTCAAACAGATTTACTCATTAATAACAAACATACCCTGTAAGACACTAGCCAGAAGCTAGAATTCTGTCATTGCTTTCAGCACATGGAGGAGCTGGAAAGATTCCTGGAAATCACCCCCTAGCGAACCCTCAAAATCACTTCATCAGCCTGGCACAGTGCAGTCTCCCAGTCGTCATGCCAGGGCCCAAGGGTGATGCCAGAATCCTTGAAACCCTCCAGGGCATGGGAGCTACTACTGTTCCCATTTTATAGACTGGGAAGCAGCCTCTGAAGTAACTCACAGGCCGACCCTCCCAACTGTCCCCAATGCCTCCAGCTGCACGCTGGCCTGTTATTATCATGGTCCCTGCTACCTTCGGAGGAAGCTCCTTGGAATCAGCAGCAGCCTTTCTAAAGCTTCTGAGCCAGAAAGGCCGGCGGGAAAGGCTATTGGGGGATGGGCCTCCCACCTCTGCCACGGGGAAAGTGCGTCTGGCAGCTGGCCTGGCCCTGGGACTTGGTCCTCGGTTCTCTTAGCCTTGCAAGTCTCCCTCCCACTCCTCCCGCCTCCAGCCGCAGGTCCCATCTTCGACCTCCCCTGCAGGCGGCGTGCCGGGGTCCTGCACCCACATGGCCGCCTTATTCCCCACTCTCCAAGCCCAGCACTCAGCAGAACCCTGCTCCAGACTCGGACCCCAAACCACGGGTGGCAGGAACGTGAGCTGCGAAGGGGAGTCGTCGTGTAAGGTGGGGAGAGGGCCGGGCTCCAGTCTCCCCGCAAAATGAGGTATTAAAACAGGCGCTCTCGTGTCAGGCAGCCCGCATTTCAACAGCAGCTCTCGCCGTGTGTCACACTGGGCACCTGACTCCATCTCGGGGCCTCGGTTTCCCCACCCGCAAGGCGGAACGTTGGTAGCGGCGCCCACAGAGGGCCGCCGCGTGGAGCGCAGGGCCGGGCGACAGCGCGGTCACAGTGGGCCTCCCGGCACGGGACTCCCCAGTCCGGTCCCCGCGCAGCGGACTCTCAGGGGAGCGGGCGCCCGGCGAGGGGCAGGCCTGGCCCACAGGACGGAAGCCCGGCCGAGAGCGCGCGCGGCAGCGGAAGGCGCCTCCGGCCCGGGCCGTGCAAGGCGCGCGTCCCCGCCACCTGACCGCGCCCCGGCCGCCTCCCTCCAGGAGGCTCCGTGCAGCGCGACACGGAGCCGGCGCGCCCGCGGTGACCGCGGCCTCCGGAACGGCGCCCTCCCGGTCCCCGTGCCCGGCACTCACCCCGAGCCGGCCGCCGTGGTGGCCTGGATGGAGCTGATGCGCAGGCGGTTGGCCGTGTCCTTCAGGGCCTGCAGCTTCTGCTGGTCAGGTTTGTGGTAGCCCTCCATGGCGCGGCCGGGCGGGCAGGAGGATGGGGAGGACGAGGGTGAGGACGCGGAGACGCACAGGCGGCGCGGCGTCTCCAGCGGCGACTGGCGGCGGCCGAGGCCGAGCACCGCGCGGGGGCGCGTTAAGACTGCCCGGGCCCGCCCATGGGGGCGGGGCGAGGGCATCACCCCAGGCCTCCGTGCAGCAGCGGGCTTGCAGCGTCCCGCCCTGCCCCGCCCCCGCCCCGCCCCCGCCCCGCCCCCCGGCCGCCCGAGCTGCCCAGGCCAGAACCTTCCAGAGGCGTTCCGGGAAACCCAGGCGGCGGCTGGCCGGGGTGCTCAGGGACCCAGCCGGAGTCTGTTCACCTGCCTGACTTCCCCTTCGCCCTGCCGGTCCCCCGGCATTTGCTGGGCAGCTGGGGGTGCTGCCAGGCTTCTGAAGCCGAACTGCCCTGCTGGAATTAACTACACACAAGTAATAGTAATAGTCACTCCAGGTTCTAGGATGGGCTCAGAGTTTGCCTGACTCGCATCCTCACGGCAGAACGCTCCGTCTCCTTCTCCTCCATGCAGGCCCGTGCGGAACTGAGAGGGGAAACCTCGTTGGTAACACATTTTACAGATGAGCCAACTGAGAACTGCAGGGTCCATCAAGGTCACAGAGCTGGGGGATGCAGGACTCTGCCCTAGCGGAATGGCTCCGTCTACAAGTCCCAGCCAGGAGGGAGCAAGCCAGGGCTTTAGGGGTCTGTAAGAGGGATGGGGATTATGAAAATGAGAATCACGGTAGTAGTAATGGTACTACCAGCTGTCTGTCTTTAACTGAGAAGTTACAAGTAGTATGCCTTTCACAAATTATTAGGGCCTAATAACACTGTTGAACCTTTCGGAGTTTGGATCCAGATCTGTAGGGACAGGTGCACCCACCTCTGCTGTTACCAGACCCTCTGACCCCCAGAGCAATGGGGCTCCCCTTAGTGGCAGGAAGAGAGGGGACTGTCATCACTGACACTGTTTATGCCACACACCACGCCCCATGCAGTTGATACCTTTTGGGATGGATGTCTTACACAGGAGGAGATTGTACAGAGAGATAAAGACAGGCCCCTCAAATTGGTGGCTGGCTGGGGGCCTACACCAGAACTGCCTGATGCTGAGCCCCTGAGAGACCCAAGGGGAGTACCAGTGGACACGCCCTGCCTCTGTCCCCTCTGTGGCCTTTGCACAGTCCACACTCAATACTCTGGGTCATGTGGGACGATGGCCTGAATGTGAGTGAGTCCCCCACCTCACCCCCAGATGCTCCTTGGCTGCTCCTTGACTGGTCTGGTTCCCAGATGCCTGGTCAGGCCCCAAGAGTGGCATCTCACAGCCCTTAGCTCCCGCTGGCCCAGCCTGCAGAGCTCCATGCACCCAAGGCTGGCCCCATAGGTGGAGAGGGCCGCAGAATCGGGGTGAGGTGTACCATGGTCAGAGACCAGGCAGGTGATACCTTTGTCCTCAGGCTGCTCCCAGTTTGTTAAAAGAAGATGTGATTTTGAAACCATATGAGAGCTCTGTGTCTTCCAGTTCTATTTTCCTTAGAACAGTGGTTTCCAATCCCAAACATCACTTTCCCCACCTGTCCCAAGGGGACAAATCCTTGCCAGTCTGCATCCACCCTGGTCTCTGATGGTGTCAGGAGACTCAAAGCGTCTCTGGAGACCCAGGAGTGATGGAACCTCCCTCACCCCTGGCAGCTTCTCCTCCCAAGTCCAGGTGAATGAGACTTGGTCATCCTGGTTTCAACCATATTTTAGGGCCTCTTGACCTTCCCCAGGGTCCGCTTCAGAGCCAGAATCCTGGGCTAACTGGAGGTATTTCCAACACTCTGCTTGTCCAAGGTGGTATTCTTGTCCCCAGGTCCTGAGTCAGGGCCCTTATTCCGCCACAAGCACCTCATATATCCCAGGGCACTTGGGAGGAAGAACTTGGGTCCTGCAGGTCACAGCTTTCTGCCTGGCTTCAAGTTGCCATTTTGCTCCTCTACTCTCTTCCCACATGGCTCCTCCTCCTTTAATCCCCATGTTGTGCTCCCCATGGCTGCTGGAGATAACTCACTTCCCAGCTAAAGGCCCATTGCTCTCCCTCTACCCTTAGAATTAATTTCGGGTCCCTGTGGCATGCATGCTCTGCTGCCCCCACCTCTCTCGCATTTCCTCCAGCTACACCCCCCACCCCACTCCATTACAGCCACACTAGCATTCTTGCTTTCCTTAAAAACAGTAAGCTCACTCCACCGAGAGGCTTTTGCTTGTGTTATTTCCTGAGCCGGTGATGCCGTCCCCGAACCTTTCACAAGGCCTGGATGCAGAGCAGCTCTCCTTCCTGTCTGCCTTGTTCTTTGCCACCTCCAGGAAATCTCTGTCCCAGAGACTATGCCTGTATGTCCTCCAGTAAGGCACTCAGTAAATGCCCGTGGGGTGGAAGTATAATGTTGCATGATTTGCCCAAGGTCATGCAGCCAGCAACTGCCAAAGCTACACTCAGGGAGAGAGCATCAGGGAGACAGCAGGGGAAGGAATCTGTCCGCTCAGGCCCTCGCCCTCTACTCAGCCTTTTCAGGAGTTGAGACACCAAGGGGCTCTGTTGGAGGACAGAAGGTGGCACAGACATCCTGCTGCCAGCATCAGGTGTCACCAAAAGCCCATAGCGACCTGAAAGCAGAGCCCAATATGGGAGACTGAGCCATCCTCAGGACCCGCACTGTGCCTGGGCAGAAGGGCACTCTTAGGGCAGCCAAGGCAGTGCAAGTCCCCATAGGAGGCCCTACAGCTGGCTCCCTAGGGACCTCCAGGATCACCAAAAGGGGCTTGAGAGGGAAATTGGGGGTGCTGAGGGGTAATGTACAGCCTAGCACTATTACTGAGGGTAGTAGCTTTTGGTCACTGTGACAGTGCTGGTGGATTGTAATGGCCGCCTGGAGCTGAATGCTGACCACAGAGTTCTGAGCTGCACTTCGGAAAGAAATGCCAGGACCCATTAGCAATGCTGGGCAGAGGCGCTTGGTAGGGCAGCCTGGCCGTGTGGGGCCACCTGTTTCCCACCTCTGCTGGGTACTGCGGGAGCCAGCCAGACATGAGGGAGCTGAAGTTGCCAGGACTATGTCTCACACACATACACACACACGCACACACTGAGCTCCCGTACTCTCTCCCTCCTATCTTGCCTGCCCGGAGCAAGCAGGCGGCGTCACGCAGCACCTTCGTGGACCCCTGTACAGCCTGTGTGCCTTGCTTGGCTCAGGCACAAAGCAGAGCCAAGGTCCAGCCCCTCCTGCTGCTCAGCCCACGGCACTGAGCAGAACTTTCCAGCCCAGAGACCCCCACAAGGCTCATGCCCTTAGACTTTGAACTCCATGCCTGGGAGATGATCCTGAGGGAAAACCAGCTGCAAACAGGTCTCGTGGTAGAGACCAGGGATTGCAGGGGCCCAAGTGGTCATTTTACCAGATCGGTGAAGACTGACCCTCCTGAGGCATGGGCTCACTCATTTACTCAATGTTTATTGACGTGGGAACCGAAATTGGCATCGCTGGTGAGGAAATGTAGCTTCTTAGTGGCCGCAACGACTGGACAGGACAGTCCCCTAGCTAGTGAGGTCGTAAGAATCACCCGGAGCAGATATCCTGCGTGCAGACAGACCCCCTGGGACCACATCTCACCTTCTGAACCAGGCTCTGGGGTGCGGCCGCCCATTCTAAGACTCTCAGGCAGTGCTGTTTGGGGGCTCTGAGAACTCTCCAAGGCAAACACGGGAAAGACCATTAGGACTTGGGTTCTGGAGTTGGACAGACCTGGGGTCCGTGCCTTGCTGGGTGACCCCCGTGCCCAGTGTGCTACACCTGGCAAAACATCGAAAGTTCGGCACAGGGTGGGAAGATGCTGTGATTCAGAGGTAGAGAACAGCAGGCAGAGCATAATCCTATTTGTGTCAAAGATCAATAAAAAGCATGTGTGTGCTCGCATTTGTGGGTCCACGCATGCCGCCGTATGTGTGTGTTTGTAAGTTTGTGTGGGTGAAGCCAAGAGCCTGTAAGGACAGAGCCCTTGGGGATTTGGGAGAGTGGGACAGGGGAGGGCTCTTAATTTCTACTTTACAGCTTTCTCTTCTGTTGGAATTCAATACTGGTGAACATGGTCGACTCTTATAAACCAAAAAAAGGCAAAACAAAATTCCATCTTGAAAAAAATACCGTCGAGGTAGGGGGATGCATTTTTAGGAAGGCGCTTTTTCTCATGATTTCCTGTGATTATGTAAAGCTGTCCCTGTGTTTCATAAGCCAGGCTGCTGCTGGGATGTTTCTGGGTTGGGAGCACTCCCCCAGGCGGTGGGTGCTCCCCCTCCTGCCCCAGCCTCGCTCTCCGCATGACGCGGAGGGCAGAGTTACCCAGAGGTGCTCCTGCACATCCGCTGAGCGGGCACTGATGAGGCGTGAATGGCTGTGAGCACTTGCGTTCCTGAGTGACAGCGCTGGGCATCGCTTTGGCAGGGCTAAGCATGCATGTGTGCTCCTGGGGCACGCCTGGGCTGGCCACAGAGGGCCACGGGCCAGCACTGGATTTGCAGGAGAGTTGGCATCCCAGTCTGGGTCCTCACGATACTTTCCTTGACTACTACCCAGGGCTGTGGCCTGCAGGGGCCTGGGATCATTCCCGTGTGAGGGGGTGTCCAGCCTTACGCCCCCCCAATGTCAAGTGCACTCTCTACAGGCTTGTCCATTTTTTTTTTTTAAGATTTTATCTATTCATTTGAGAGAGAGAACAAGAGAGAGAAAGAAAGAGATGAGCATGAGTGGTAGGGAGGGGCAGAGGGAGAGGGAGAAGCAGACTCCCCACTGAGCAGGGAGCTTAGGCCTTTTTTTTTTTTTTTAAGATTTTATTTATTTATTTGACAGACAGAGATCACAAGTAGGCAGAGAGGCAGGCAGAGAGAGGAGGAAGCAGACTCCCTGAGCAGAGAGTCCAATGCGGGGCTCAATCCCAGGACCCTGGGACCATGACCTGAGCCAAAGGCAGAGGCTTTAACCCACGAGCCACCCAGGTGCCCTGGGAGCTTAGATCTTGACCTGAGCTGAAGGCAGATGCTCAACCGACTGAGCCATCCAGGTTCCCTACGGGCTTGTAAATTGATTAAGTTTTAATAAATCCATCTCTTCTCTCGAAGCCCAAAATTTCCTTCTGGAGGCATTTTTGGGAAAATGCTTCTTTCAATAATGTTGCCCCCAGGAAGGTTCAACTCACTCACAAGAACTCTGAGGTTTTTTTAGTTGACTTTTGTCTTTACTTTTGCTTTGAAAAACATTTCCCCCCTTCCTAAATGTGAAAGTAAAACATGCTTTTGGTAAAAACCTAGAAGGTATAGAAAATTTAAAAGTAAATTAAAGTCATGCATAACCCCACCCAAAGAGGACCCCTTTCGAGTGGTTTGTTCATTTGACAAATACTGATTTATTAGGATTGTTATGCAGAAAATAAAACAGGGTCAAGGTCTGGAGTGGGGCTGGAGAAAGGGAGTAGTGCACATCTGGACCGCACGTATCAGGCGAGGCTGAAAACAGGTAGAGTCATGGCTCAACATGTGTTTGCTCTTGTGGGTTTTTTTTTTTAATTATTATTTTTAACACATTGTCAGGATCACATACAAATTGCCATTTCTCTCCTGCATTTTCCTGCATTCTGAAATTCTTCCAAGACATCATTTTTGCCAGCTGTGTATTGTCCTATCATAGAGCTATGCCCCCATTTACTAGCCATCCCTTAGCGATGGATGTTAGCAGTGTCTCCATTCCTCACCATTATATATTACCCTGCATGGAACTTTTTGGTACCTAACCTTTGCCCTCCTGGCAGGTTGTCTCCAGAAGCAGAGCTCTAAATGGGAAAGTACTGGGTCAGAGGGTGGCAACCCTTCTAGAACCCTTGATACATACTTGGCAAAGAGTTCTTTAGGAAGTGGTTCTGCGACTCAGTCACTGTTGTCTCTCACTGGAGAGGTCCCAGTGTGAGCTCAGGGGAGAGAGTGGAGGAGGGAATCAGAGACCTGCACGGTCTTGGGAGGATCCCTGCCCTTCTCCGGGCCTCGGTTTCCAAATATCTACAAAATGGGCTCATTCTTGCAACACAGAGGTTGAGTTCTCCCTCTGTGCCAGACTCTGAGAGCTGGGTCAGAGCCCTGTGGCGTGCTACTCTCTGCCTGGAGGAGGCCAGTTCGAGTTCAGCAGGCCTGAGGCCCTGCTTGTCATTGTCACAGGCTTGTGAGCTCCTCCTGGCAGGGTTGGGCTGGCAGTGAGAGGGGTTGGACCCTGGTGACCTGGACGCCAAGGGGAGACTGATGAGAAGAGAGGATTCTGAATTGAGTTTTGCTGTTGGCTTTCTCCAGGACATCTGCAGACCCTGGGGTCCTGGGCACCGGGTGAGAGCACCATAGGGAGGGAGGCACCTGTGAGGAAGGGAACCTGGAGACAGGAGGTAACGCACCAGCTCTTTGGCTTTTCTGGGAAGCAGCTCACCCAGGCACACGTGGCTACTTCCTTTCTCCTGTATGTAATGCTTCTTTTAAAAAAATGATAACTTCCCCGAGATATAGTTAATACATCACAAAACTTGCTCTTTTAAAGTACCATTTTGTGATTTTTGGAACTGTGCAATCACAGAATTCTAGAATTTTGCAATCATTACCACCATCTAGTTTTAGGACATTTTTATCACCGCAAATAGAAACCCATACCTCTTAGTGGTTGCTCCCTATGTTCCCCTCCTGTCCAGGCCACAGCCACCTCTGAGCGACTCTGTACACCCATGAACTGGCCTATTCTAGACATTTCAGATAGACAGAATCCTACGATGTGTGGTGGGGAGGGGGGATGAGTCCTTCTGCTTCATGCGATCAAGGCTCATCTGTATTACAGTCCTAGCGGTGCTTTATCTCTTTATCTCTGTTTTCTATCTTTCTTTCTTCCTTCCTTCCTTTCTTTTTCTCTCTCTCTCTTTCTTTCTTTCTTTCAAGATTTTACTTATTTATTTGACAGAGAGAGAGTGAGAGAGGGAACACAAGCAGGGGGAGTGGGAGAGGGAGAAGCACGCTTCCCGCCGAGCAGAGAGCCCAATGCGGGGCTTGATCCCAGGACCCTGGGATCATAACCTGAGCCGAAGGCAGAAGCTTAATGACTGAGCCAGCCAGGAGCCCTATCTCTGTTTTCTTGAGGAATCATTTCCCATTACATGGATCCACCACGTTTGGTTTATCCATTTTTGGGGTTGCTGGACATTTGGCTGACTTCTGCTTCTTTGCTGTTATGAATAACGCGATTTTGAATGGTGACGTAAAAACGTCTGTGGGTATGGGTTTTCAGTTCTCTTGGGTTTACACCTCAGAGTGGGTTATATAGCAGTTCCGTGCTTACCTTTGTTAAAAAACGAAATTCGCCTGTGTAAATTTAAAGATCCAGCTGGTGTTATTCAAGGAGTTATGAGTTGGGCAGCATCCCACCTGGCAGGTAGAAAAGAGCAGAAGGCTTTCGTAGGCAGATAGGGACAGAGACAAGGAAGTAAAAAAAAAAAAAAAAAAAAGGATTATTTCAGGCAAGGTCACCCTTGTTGGTGGAAGGGGTAAAGGGGTTTAGTATACAGACTACCTCACTAGTGCTGCTCAGGAAAATCCAGCCTGATTGGTTTAAAATTCCACTCCTGAGAGAGGCTGGCTCTGCAACTAAGTTAGGTGTTAAGTCTTACAGACGGTTTAGCACAGATGACTCCTTTTTGAGTCTACTGTGTGTTTTTTTAAACAACTCTTTGAGGAACCACCAAACTGTTTTCCAAAGTGGTTACACCATTTGGTGGTGGATGAGGGTTCCAATTTCCCTGTACAATGGTTATCATCTGTCTTTATTTATTTATTTTTTTTTAGAGAGAGAGTACACACAAGCAGGCAGAGAGGCAGGTAGAGGCAGAGGGAGAAGCAGGCTCCCCGCTGAGCAAGGAGACCAATGCGGGACTCAATCCCAGGAACCTGGGATCATGACCTGAGCCAAAGGCAGACACTTAACTGACTGAGCCATGCAGGTGCCCCTATCTTTTTTAGGGATCACCCCATCTGGTGGATGCCAAGTGGTATCTTGTGGTAGTTTAGTCATTTATTGCTTTAAAAAAATTATGTAAGTAGCCACATGTTCTGTATAGAAAATTAGGAAATTTAACAAAAGTATGATGATGGTCTGTTTTATGTCAGTTTGGCTAGGCTGTAGTCCCCCAGTTATTCAAGTAACCTAGGTATGGCTGTAAAGGTGTTTCGTAGGTGTGATGGAAGTCTGTGATCAGCTGACTCTCAGAAAAGGAGATTATTGGGGCACCTGGGTGGCTCAGTGGGTTAAAGCCTCTGCCTTCGGTTCAGGTCAGGATCCCTGGGTCCTGGAATCGAGCCCTATGTCAGGCTCTCTGCTCATCAGGGAGCCTGCTTCCTTCCTCTCTCTCTCTCTGCCTGCCTCTCTGCCTACTTGTGATCTCTGTCTGTCAAATAAATAAATAAAATCTTAAAAAAAAGAAAAGGAGGTTTTTTTTTTTTTTTTTTTTTTTTTTTTTTTAGAAAAGGAGATTATTTGAGCTACAACCTGGGATGGATCTGATGCAGTCAGTTGGTAGAGCATAAGACTCTTGATCTCAGGGTTGAGTTGGAGCCCCACGATGGGAATAGAGATTACTTAAAAATAAAATCTTGAGGAGCGCCTGGTTGGCTCAGTTGGTTAAGTGTCCAACTCTCCATTTCAGGTCATGATCTCAGGGTTGTGAGATTAAGCCCTGCATCAGCATGGAGCCTGCTTAAGATTCTCTCTCCCTCTGCCCCTCCCCCACCCCACTCCCATGCATGGGCATGCTCTCTCTCTAAAAAAATAATAAAATATAATAAAATAAAATCTTTTTTTAAAAATATTTTTATTTATTTATTTGATAGAGAGAGTTCACAAGTAGGCAGAGAGGCAGGCAGAGAGGGAGAAAGGGAAGAAGTCTCCCCGCTGAGCAGAGAGCCCAACATGGGGCTCGATCCCAGGACCCTAGGGTCATGACCTGAGCCGAAGGCAGAGGCTTTAACCCACTGAGCCACCCAGGCGCCCCTAAAATAAAATCTTTTAAAAAAATAGTGGCACCTGTAGCAGGAATGTCTCCTGTGCCTGAGAGCCCAACCGCCCTTCCCGATGCCTGCCCTCCGTGTTTCCTGCCTGCCTAGCCAGCGCCCGCAGTGGATGAGCCAGTCCCTTGCAACAACAGGTCCAGTCCCTGGACCCTGACGGACACACACACAGAGGGAAACCTCGATCCTCCGTAAGCCCACCATCCAGAGATCACCGCAGTCAAAATTTTCTGTGCATTTCCTTCCAGTCTTCCTCCATCTACCTCTTTTCTACTCATGAACATAAATATTTCAAATAAGGTCTCTGCAATGATCACATATCTCTCATATGAGAGATCTCTCATATGAGGAATTTCAGAGGCAGGGAGGAGGGTCGTGGGGGTAGGGGAGGAAAAAAATGAAACAAGATGGGATTGGGAGGGAGACAAAGCATAAGAGACTCTTAATCTCACGAAATAAACTGAGGATTGCTGAGGGGTAGCGGGGAAGGGAGAGGGTGGCAGGATGATGGACATTAGGGAGGGTGTGTGCTATGGTGAGTGCTGTGAAGTGTCTAAGACCGATGATTCACAGACCTGATACCCCTGGGGCAGCTAATACACTATATGTTAATTTTAAAAAATAAATACATAAAATGTAAAAATAAAATAAAATAGGGTCTCTGGGTGTCTGGTTGGCTCAATCGGTAGAGCATGAGACTCCTGATCTTGGGGTCATGAGTTCGAGCCCCACATTGGGCATAGAGATTAACAAAAAAAAATGTTTTTTAATTAAATAAGTCCTCAAACCCTTTATACCTCTAGCTTTCGTTTTCATCACTGTGCATCTTAAATCTCTCCGCACAGGGTCTGTGTGCTCCTCTCCCCAGGATGGTCGCTGGTGCAGAGGAAGGTCAGCGGCTGTCCCCTTTGGGTGGACACCCGCATTGCTCCTGGGCTCGCTCTGGAACAGGCGATACCGGTGCCTTGCCTCAGCCCGCACTGTGCCTCTGGGAGAGAGACCTGTGTTTGGGCTGCCACTGCAGACGGGATCCTGGGTCTCCTTGGCCAATCCCAGGACCAAACTGGGAGGGTTGACCCTCGGAGTCACCCCAGAAGGCCTGGGGCGGGAGAGACCTGGCACCAGTGAAAGGTGAGCACCGGTGTGGAGCCCGGCCAAGTGCCGCCAGGCCTGCTTTCCTTGCGCACAAAGGAAAGGTGCCTAGTCATTGCCGCTTGCGGTCTGAGCACCAGGGCCTGGGTGCCTCCCTGGGCGGGGAGCAGGGAGCAGGGAGCTGCTTCAACAGCACTGTCAGCTCCTTCCCAGGGGCACCGTGCCAGGCAGGGCTCTGGCAGTGCGGTTGGCGCTCAGGGCACGTTTAGGGCACTTGGGCCCCGCCCTGCACGGTCTGCAGGATGGAGTGGGGGAGAACCTTGTCCTTCTCTCTGCCAGCTCCTGGTTTCCCTGAGCAAACCAGGCTGTATTGTTCCCGTGGATATTCAAGATGAATGCTTTTGTTGAACTGTGGAGAGATGAAGTGGATTTTCTCCTGGGCGGTTGAGGGATCACTGCTGTGAATGTTTACTTAGGGCAGGACTAAAGTTCTGGGGAGAAAGGCAAGGACGGCTACTGCCTTCCACTCTGAGCCACAGCAGTGCCTCCCCTGGAGGGTGGGGAGGGAGGATTTGCGAGGAGATCCCAAGCCCCCCAGGCACAGACACTTTTACCGTCTCTCTCCTCACCTACCTCCACAATCAGCAGTGGCTCCCAGCTGGCTTCCCTGTTCTGGTGGCTTAGGTGAGGCCTCGGGAAGGCATGTGCTCTGTGCAAAACACAAGTGCGGCCATAGCCGACCACTGAGTCAGGACAGGGAAGTGTTGCTGCCATCCCTGGCCCTCGATTCCCTCACCATTTCAGCCCTTCATTCCATTTACCCAGGCCTGTGTGCAGGTGCTGTGCAAGTTGCTCGGAGAAGGAAGGTGATCCTGTCTCTGTTCTTGCCTCTGACGATGTCACAAGTCAGCAGGGGCCATGGGTGCATCTTGCGCTGTCTTGTGATCTGGACAAGAGTTGCCTGCTGAGGCTGCAGATCAAGGAAGACTCCAAGGAAGAGGTGACCATGGAGATAAGTTTTGAACAGCAGCATTCCCTGCAACAAAACGGAACCGGTGTCAAGCTGGTGTGGGTGAGGGGGATTGAGACAATTTTGTTAAAAAATGCAATTCAGCTGAGTAAATTTGGAGATCTAATTGGATTTATTCAGTGAGTCAGGAATCAGGCAGCTTCCCATTTATCGAGTCGAGAGTTGCTCTGGAGAGCAGTGCAAAGGGAAAGGCTTTGGTAGGCAGAAGGGGGCAGGGACAAGGAAGTCACAAAAGCGAAGATTATTTCAGGAAAGGTACTTTCCTTTGCAGGAAGGGGAAGGCTAGGGGTCTGTCATTAGGGTGACCTCACTAAATACTGGTCACGAAATTCCAGGCTGCTTTAAAATGCCACTTGTGGGAGAGGCTGGTCTGCTGTGAGGTTAGGTACCCGGTTTTGGTTTGCTCGTGAGAAGCTTCATACAAATGACTCTATCTGGGGCCTGTCCCTTATTTTCTTTAACCATTCCCTCCTTTAGAGCCCAATCTCTGCCTGAGGGAGATGTGGTCCAAACTTACGGCATTAGGGGTGCTCTCAGCTCCTGCTCTGCAATTCTGACGTTTACTCTGGGCGACCTTCTGAGGTCATGATGTGTTTGTTTGTTTGCTAGATTTTTGTGGTATTCACAGGTTACAACTCCAGGCTCACAATTTGTTAGTCCATTATTCTCTTTATCCCTTTTTTGACATTCCGGTTTTGGGGGAGGACAGTTGGCTTGGTGGTTAGGAGGGGCAGAGAATACAATGTGCCAGGGAGATAACTAGGACTGTTCTAAACAGGTAATTCCCAATGTCTGGAGTGGAGTTCGAAGCCAAGACCCAAACCAACCAAAATAAGATAAGTCAGCTCCCTTGAAGGAGTTACCTTTTTTTTTTAAGTTATTTTTTAAAAGATTGTACTTATTTATTTGTCAGAGAGAGAAGAGAGAGAGAGAGCCCAAGCAGGGGGAGCAGTAGGCAGAGCAAGCAGAGGGAGAGGGAGAAGCAGGCTCCCTTCCCGCAGAGCAGGGAGCCCAACATGGGACTCAATCCCAGGATCCGGGATCACGACCCGTGCCAAAGGCAGTTGCCTAACTGAGAGAGCCGCCCAGGTGTCCCGTAAGTTAGCTTTTTTAAACTGAGTGGGTTGCTAAGTGATCTTATGTAACTGAGTTTCAACTTCCCCAGAAGTGTGAATCCACGTGTAGCAGGTGCTTCTGGCCCCAGCGTGGACACCGCCTTGCTCAGCTGAAAGATAATCGAGGGCTCTCCTGTAATCAACTTGGCTGGAGCGCCTAAGGGCTTCTGTTGACCAGCTGTTGCTTTAGCAGTGGATTCTGTGATATTTTCAAGGATGAAGTGGAGCTTGCTGACGATGACCCCATTTACCCTGACTCCGAAGGAGGGAAGCAGGGCCCTGCCAAGGTGGGTGAAAGCTGACTCATGAATGCCTCCTGGCAATTCCCACTGGACTCTGTGGGTCAGGACTGGAAAGATGATGGCCATGGAGCCCCGTACGATTTTAAGGGTCAGTAGCTTAAGCAGACTGTTTTATTTTGACCTTGCCTTGTGTCCTTTTTTTGCATAAATCCTGGACACAATGTTCCCCAAGTTTGGGGCTGGTTAACCAGAGATAGGGAAGCAGACCAGAGGGTCTTTAACATCATGGACAGATCAGAATTTCTGACGACAAATCCAGCAGTCTGAAAGGTGACCCCCTCCCCCAACTTAGCCACAACCAAGACACAGGGTTCCTACAGGACCAGGATCAGGTAGAGTACCTTCAGTTGGGAGAGCTGAAGAGAGAGCTGGGGAGTGCCTGGCTGGCTTAGCTGGTGGAGGGTGTAACTGTTGATCTCGGGGTTTTGAGTTCGAGCCCCATGTTGGGTGTAGAGATTACTTAATTTTTTTTCTTTTTTTTTTTTGAAGATTTTATTTATTTATTTGACAGACAGAAACCACAAGTAGGCAGAGAAGCAGGCAGAGAGAGAGGAGGAAGCAGGCTCCCTGCTGAACAGAGAGCCCGATGCGGGGCTCAATCCCAGGACCCTGGGATCATGACCTCAGCCAAAGGCAGAGGCTTTAACCCACTGAGCCACCCAGACACCCCCCCCTTTTTTTTTAATCTTAAAAAAAAAGTAAGTTTGGGTACCAGCTCGGTGGTAAGAAGGAGTCCTTCTGATGGAGTCCCTTCTAAGCAGCTCCAAGGGCAGTCTTTGTTTTTAGGGATTCCAAATTCGAAGGATGGGAGAAAAATGGAAACATTTAGTTTGGTGACTTGGGACCAGATAGAAGAAACTAGAAGCATTCAGGACTTAGTCTAATTACAGGCGTGTCACAACAACTGTAACCATGCCCCCCAGTTCAATCGGTCTCATGTTATTGACTCTTGTCCTGTTCGGATCCAGAGCTTCCATCCCTTCTGGAAAGTCTTACCAGTTCAATTTTATGATCTTCAGGTTCCCAGAAATCTGTATTCTAGAGCATGTTCCATGGGTCTCCCCACAGATGGAGCACTTCTGCAGGCACACTTTAGTAAAAGCACCGGAGTAAATGACAAAGACTTCAAAGTGTCCGTTGTTAAAGAGCTGATGAGAATTCATTATCACAGAGTTGAAAAAGAAATTTCTGTGACATACGAATTTTAAATTATGATAATAACATTATAACAGGATATATCAGACTTGAGGAATTTCATGCAACACTTTTGGGAACACTTGCAACATATATTGATACAAATATAACATCTGACCTTCAGTAAACTTAGGTAGAGAAAAAGTATTATATTTAATGCTGACAATGCTAAAGACATGCCTGTTTTAATTAAACCAATGGACTTAAACCAAAACTTAATACCAAATATTTTCCCAGATCACGGGAACCAGAAAATCACTTGGATTACTTTTCTCTTATATTTATCTTTTACGATTTAACTAAATTTTTAAAAAAATTTTTTAGAGAGAGAAAGAGAGACAGCACATGCAGGCCTGGGGGAGAGGGAGAGAGAGAGAAACTTAAGCAGGCTCTATACCCAGTACAGAGCGGGCTCAATCCATGCCCCTGAGGTCATGACCTGAGCTGAAATCAAGAGTCAGATGCTTAACCAGCTGAGCCAAGGCGCCCCTCTCTTATGTTTCTGAGAGTTTAATTTATATAAACCCTTCATTTTCTTTGAGCTGATTAAATAGAGATCTTGTATGAATTAATTTTGGCAATACTATCTGGAGGTATAAAATTCCACACATCTCCAACACACTTGTGTTGGACACACATGAACATAGATGAAGAAGACCAAGGAGGACATTTGCATCTCAAAGGCAAAGGGATAAGCCTTTTGAGATAAATAAGTGAGGTTTTTGGGATTTCTCAAAATGATTGGTGGACTCTGAATTGTTCCTAGAGCCACACCTCTGGTCCTGCAAATACTAGATGAATAAATAAAGTATAACTGCTTTTACTTCCTCAAAACATTGTGTTACTGTCTTCATGGTATCACAGGACTGACACAGCCACCCATCTACCTTGGGATGTTTTTATTCCCCCTCCAATACATTTAGCTTAGGGGAGAAGGCCTACTTAAAATAGTTCTTATCAGACTCTAAATATTAGCCTTCACACACGGCTAACTTCTGGCCACAGAGCTCCTTAAAAATTCTTTTAAATACCTTGTCAGTGACAGTGACAGGGAGAAACTTAGCATGTCTGACCCATGTTGCTTGGAGTTCTCTTGATGCTGCGACCTATAGTTTAGAAACCTCCGGTTAGTCCCACACGCACGCATATTAATCATCAAAGGAATTTCGCTTACAGCTGAGATTTACAAAAAGTGCTTTTTACCAGAAATCAGCCTCATTCCAGGAAACAAGGAAGTAAGTACAGAAATGACTATGCTATGTTTAATATTTACAGGTGTGCCATGACCAGATTCCTGGACACAAAGATCAAATGAACAGGCATGAAGAAGTTGGATGTCTTTCCTGGATGTCTACAGACATCATTCATCTTTCGACTGCAGCACCGTTCTGCTGCCTCCTTTCCTGGACATAAGAGAAGCTCAGAGTTCACGCCCGGGGGAGATGGTCTTTGGAACAGTAGTCTGCCATCTCCTTGTTTGGGGGGCTTTTGGAACAGAGCGGCTTTCCCTACCCTGGTATCTCACCTCTCGACTTCCTGTCCTAATGAGGTTGGACTCAGTTACAAAATGGCAAGTATTTCTGGCCATATTAAACAAGCCCATGGGAGCGCCTGGGTGGCTCAGTGGGTTAAAGCCTCTGCCTTCGGCTCGGGTCATGGTCCCGGGGTCCTGGGATTGAGCCCCGCATCGGGCTCTCTGCTTGGCGGGGAGCCTGCTTCCTCCTCTCTCTCCGCCTGCCTCTCTATCTCTGTCTGTCAAATAAATAAATAAAATCTTTAAAAAAAAAAAAAAAAAAAAAAACAAGCCCATGGGCCCAAGAGGCAGCCTCAGAGAGGGTACAGGAGATACCATCTTCATGAGATCTAGAGTTGCTCCCATAGATCAATAACCAGTGGCCTGGATCGGGAAAGGAAGGGACAACGTGACTATGGCCTTTAGGTTGGCCTCTGACTGAGTGGAAGATGCCTGAGAGCATCACCCGTAGCGTCAGGTGGTCTTACTTCAGAAAGTAGCTGTTGAATAGGCTCTTCGGAGTCGGAAGGCCCTTTGGACAGAGGATGACTAGACTGAGCACTCGGAGGGCAGAGGGGAGCAGCAGGAGATGTGTTACGTTGAACCATCAGACCCCAACAATGGGGAAGACAGGCTGGGAACTGCGCCTGAAAGGGGAACTGTGCGTGACACTAACAGTTCCCGTGTGTGTCTTCAGATAGAATGATGGGCTGGGGGGTCTTCCACTCCGAAACCTGGGAGTGGGGGTCTGAAGGCTAGGGCTTTGGCTCCAGGCAGAGCCGTCTGCAGTTCCAGCTGGCCTGCCCTGTTTTGGAAAGCCGCTTAGATCGAGTGCTCAGTGCAAAGAGAGCAGAACTCAAGACCCAGAGGAACTTACCCACGGCCCTTGGAAATGAATGCAAATGGGTTTGTGTTTCTCATCCCCAAGTGCTGGTTAAGTACACTCCAGATCCCACTCCTGCCACCAAGTCTGTTGAAAAAACAAAACCAAACCAGAATTCAATGGAGTACATTTGAAAACCTAATTGGCTTTGTTCAGTGAGTTATGAGTGGGGCAGCATACTATCCAGCAAGTGGAAAATGTTCCAAGGAGCTGGTCAAAGTGGAAGGCTTTTATAGGCAGAAGTGAGCAGGGACAAAAAGGTCACTAACGAAACAAAGTATTATTTTAGGCAAGGTCACCTTCCTTTGGGGGAAGGGCAAGGGTCTCTCATGAAGATTACTAGTGTTGATCAGGAAATTTTAGACTGATTGGCTTACAATTCCACTCCTGGGAGAGGCTGAATCTGAAGGTAACTTAGGTACTAAACCCTGGTTTGCTGGCTTGGGGCTTAGAGCAACTAACTCCATTTTGGGCTTATTTTCTTTTTTCTCTTCTCTTCTTCCTTCTTCCTTCCTTCCTCCCTTCCTTTCTCTTTCTTCCTTCCTCCCTTGTTTCCTCCCTCCCTTTCTTTCTTCTTTCTTGCTACAATAAACCCATTTCAAATTCTAAAACACTGAACTGGAAAGCAGCAGTAGCTATGAAGGGGAAAAGTGAGCTGGGTCTACACCCACCTCCTGCCCTGGGCCCCAGTTTCCCCACTTGACTCGGGCAGTGTCCCCACAAGACGCCTGTGAGCCTCCCCTGTCCCCTTCTGGCCTAGGGCTGAGAAAGCCCTCTGAGAGCCACATCTATGAGGGTCATTGGCAACAATCACAGAATGCACAAGGAACTTACAGGCTCTCTCCACAAACCTCAAACCCAGAGGGAGGTGTCATGAACAAGCCCAGCTCAACTCTTGCTTCGGCTGCTCTTTATCTGGGTGAACTTGGGCAGATGCTCCAAGGCACATTACTCCATCCGCAGTATCCTCATCTGACAAGTGAGGTAACAACCTGTATCTCCCAGGTGGTCCTGAGGGTACAGTTCACTTTATCCCACACAGAGGGACATGCACCTGTACCATGTGCTGTGCTGTGAACACAGAGGGGCTCAAGCAATCCCAGCACCCAGGAAGCTTGGTGTAAGGGCACATGAATGTGTGTGTGTGTGTGTGTGTGTGTGTGTGTGTGTGTGTGTGTGTGTGCTTATGGCGTCTGCAGCTATACAGGCAATACCCCTGTCCCCCAGGGTTGGATGAGGACTAATGAAGGGTGTCTGTGTCTCTCTTCCCAACCTTCTGACTACCTGCCCCTGCCCCATCAGAGACACAGCCTGGGGAGATGCTGCCTGAGCAAGAGGGCACCAGCCACAGCATGGGCCCATCACTTAAGGACCCTGGAGTCCTCTGTGGGGCAGGGTAGGGGGTTTGCTAATTAATGACCTAGCACTCTCTGGCTGGAACAGAAACAGCTCTCTGGTTTCCTATTGGGCAGAAGCATGGTGAGTCAGGGCACTGCGGGTGATGGAGGGGTGGAGGCGGCCACGGGCTCCCGGGTGCACTGGGCCCTGCACAGGCCCCTGGAGGGAGAGAGCGGCCACCTTTCAGAGTGGAGTGGGGAGACGTGTCAGAGTGAAGCCAGGGCTGCTTATGAATTTTGAGAATGTGTGTCATGCCCAAACATTTACATATATAATAGGGAGCATTTCATTGCAAATTAAGATTTCTCCTTTATATCACAATTAGTATATTTTTAAAGATGTTGTGTGTGGGCAGGGGTCACATTCTCTGTGAATTCTGGGTCAGGAGACTCAAGGAGGAGCTCTGAAGCGTTTGTTGGGAAAGGGGGGGTTGAGATGCCTTTCAGCGTGGTGGCCCTGGAACGGACACATTCTAAAGGGGGGACTCCCCTTCCCTGTCCAGAGGGCCCGCTGCAGGTTGGGGGTCCAACCTCCTGGAAGTCTCTCAGTCGTGTCGGTGCGGGTGGCTCTGCGCAGGTGGTGAGTGGTCTGGCGCGGGGACAGTCTCCAGGGGCAGGGACACCACAACGAAGTGGGACTTGGGGAGCAAGATGTGTTTCGCCCCCTGCTTCGGAAGCCAGGGTGCCTCTGCCGTCCCTCTGAGAGGTCACGGCACAGGGAGGCCGTCTGCTGAGGGCACCTTCCCGGGCTGTGCCAGAGCTCAGGCGGCGCCAGACTCACTTTTCTGGAAGGGCAGAGACGGGGTAGGAAAACGGTTCGTGGGGACTGCGCTGCCTTCTGGGCTCTGCCTTCCGGGGCCTGTTTCAGAGCGATGGACCGACGTCTGTGTCACCACAGCCCCTGCCTGGGGGGACAGGGAGTCCCCGGGGTCCCCATGGGGCCCGTTCACGGGGCGGCACTGGGGGCTGTGGAGAGGCCCACATGAGTGAGCCGGGGACACATGGCAGATACACACACCTGTGGAGACCGAAAGAGACCCCGGGAGACACCTGTCACGCGGACTCTGTCCAGGTTCCTTGGAGGCCATTGAGCCTCTGCTGGTTACAAGAGCCGTCTTGCTTGGAGCTGTGAGCCAGCGGCGCCTGGTGCACCCAGAGGGGACGCGGAGGGCTGGCCGGGGCCGGTGTGGGGCTGCCAGAGGCTGGCCGCTGTCCTCTTGCCTAACTCTGTCTCGTAAGCTCAAGGAGGCGGAGGATCCTGGCGAGCCTGCCAGGCCTCGTCGCGTGGCCTGTGATTAGGAGAGCCCGGGAGGGACCGTCTGAAAGGGGGACTCTTAGGGGGGACCGTCGGGACTTGAGCCCCCCTCTTGCGGCTCTTCCCTTCCACCTTCAGGGGACGTGGCTTCACGGAAAGGTGGGCTTCCCTCGCGGGGACAGCGCAGCTGCTGGAGTTCAAGCTTCTCCTCCACGGGCTGGTTCGAGAGCTCTCTGAGACAAACACGGCTTCCCGGAAGCCTCAGGAGACTTATTCACACAACCCTTTCTCAAAGATCGGGTTCTTAGCGCCGGATCTTTGAGATGGAACCAGGATCCATAAACAGTGAGTGAAATCGTCGTTCGAGACAACCAAGAAAACTAAAACCCATCTGCCAGGGTGCCTGGGTGGCTCAGTGGGTGAAGCCTCTGCCTTCTGCTCGGGTCATGATCCCGGGGTCCTGGGATTGAGCCCCACATTGGGCTCTCTGTTCCATGGGGAGCCTGCTTCCCCGTCTCTCTCTGCCTGCCTCTCTGCCTACTTGTAATCTGTCAAATGAATAAATAAAATCTTAAAAAAAACCCCAAACACCCCCCTGCTACAGCAGGGCCCGCTGACGTTCCCTTTCCATGAAATTCCAATGAACCCAGTTATCTGGTTTCCTAGGTGCCAACACAAGCAAACCAGCAAGATGAGCAGACCTCATTGGCCTTTAGTAAACAGTGATAACCTAAGAAACTATGAAAAAGCAATCCAGGACCATCCATCATGGAGACAGAGGAGTGAAGAAAGTGGTTCTAGACCAGCTCTCTGTCCTGCTTGGCTTCAAGACCCTGCGCTGGCTTAAGAAACAACCTTTGGCCCATACCTCAGTCACTTCCTGCTTCAATTTCCTTCTTAGAATGGCTTGCTCGGAAGATCAAGCAAATGGGACGGCAACCCTGGAAGTACCGGCTGGGCATGCAGCTGTAATGGTGACCGTCCTAAGGCATGGGTTGGCTTCGTCTCTGCCCTGAGAAGGCAGGCAGGTCTAACAGACATCTTATGCAGAATTTTGTTCGGATCACTAACATGTCAACAGTTGTTAGGGAGAGAGAAGATTAACCATTTTTTTTTTCCCCTTGAAACTTTTCTCTATTTCCCACAATGATCAGATTTTAGTTTCCACCCTCTTTCTTTTCTTGTCATCCTAGATGCCTCATGTGACAGCCCGATACGCACAAACTGTGAGACTGTGGGAACTGGCCCTGGCTGTCGTCTCCTACAGAACAGTGTTTTTGGCTGTGACTAGAAGTGCACCCTCTGGCTGGGGTAGCCATCGAAGACTCAGTGAAGCTCTTGCGGTGTCCGCTCGCAGCCGTTACACACTCGCTGTTCAGCTACCGCGGAAGTGCTCAGTCATTCACGGACGCCAGGCCTCAGGGGCTTCGGACCTCAGAATCCACATGGCCTGCGGAGTAGCTGGCCGGGCCCAGACTGGGCCTTCTCTGTCTGCAATGGGCAGACAAGGGCCTTCTCTGGCGGCTCTGTCCTCTCACCTCTCCCCATCTCACCAGCGTGCGGTTCTGGCAAAGGGTAGCAACATATTTAGAAGTTCCATTTCTCTAAATTAAATAAAAGCACAATTAAAATTTAGTAGGTGCTAAAACTTGGTTTTGAACTTTTATTAAAAAAATATATTTGCAAACATATAAAATTTAGGATGAAAAATGCTCATCTGAAAACATGTAATAACTTAATATTTGCAAACATACACAGATGGTATAAAATCCATACCATTAAAAATGTTAATGATGCAGTATTGCGCTCATGGAACAAAAACCTTGCTGTAATTCCAGAGCTTCTCAGCCCCACACTTCAGGGAGCTGAGAATCCCGTACACTGAAAGTCATGAGAGCTGCATGGCCAAAGCAGTAATACAGAATTAAAAAAAACCATTGAGAACACAGATTTTAAAAAGACGTTTCTTAAGGAATCACACAGATAAAAGGGAAACACAACTTTGCATCTTCCCCATTCAAAGTGAACGATATTGCATCTTAGCATTTCAAATGAAGATGTCGAATAGAAAACTGAGTGAAACATTGCACACCTCTCTCCTGCTGATTTTGCTGGAAAACAGGCTCCTTGAGGCCCTGGCCCTCAGGGAAATGTTCTTAAACATAGCTTTGAAAAAGCCTAGTGTAAGTTGCTTTACTTGACTTAGATCTTAACATTTTATACACCTGAAAATGCAGGGCACTATTGGTTCCAGAAGGTACTCTGAATACAACCGAAGAAAACCAAAGATAGATAAGAACGAAACTCGTGCTTAGCAGCAAATATGCAGCAAAAGGCAGGACCCACATCCCTGTGGTTCCTTGTCTTCACTCTTGTGGACTGGGCCCACTTGTGCCTGTGCTCCCTCTCGCTCCTCTGTTTCTATGTTTTGCCCAGTTACCGTGTGATGGCTGATTTTGTTTTTTTAAGCAGTTAGGCACCTTCAATTTCATGTTGCATTATCAGTAATACGATGGCAGTTATGGCCTCTACTACCCAAATGAGAAAACTTCAAACTACATTCTTAGGGGGAGTAGGGATAGTAATTAAAGCTGCATGGTTTCAACATATTACCTAGTATAAGATTCGATAGGGTTTTTAATTTTTATAAGGAAACCTAGGCAGAAAAAGGACAGATGCTTGACATGCAAAATTGGGCCAGACACATTCTAGACGAGGCCTGTGTGGCCTTCAGCAGAGAAGGATCCGTCACTTCGGACTCTTCGCAAAACCCCGCTCTGTGATGGCCAACCCCCCCCCCCCCCCCCACCGAAGGTCTGCAAGGTAAGATGAGGACACTCCATGCACACAGTATGAAATGCATCTTCTAACACTGACAGGCTCGCTTGAAAACTTAAGGATTCAAAGTCCCACCTTACAAATCTCTAGAAGGACGCCCGCTGCGGAGGAGTTGCTGCAGCGCAGGAACGTGGCTGTATGGGAGGGGCAGGGGTCTATCCAAAGGTGATGTTAACTATAGCAAAAGAGCAGTGCCACCCACTGGGGTTGGGGTGGATGCACGGACAGATGCAGTGGCCTAACTGCAAAACCTAGCCAGAAGCATCTGTGTTTTGGTGTCCACTTTGATTCAACTAAGGTTTGAGACAAAGGTTCCAGTCAAGTCACGGCAGCTATGGACACATGCAACCTAAGCTAGCGTGAGGTTCTGGGTAGGAAATCTGACCGAGGAATAAGGCAACTGATCTGTGACTTTTGGGCCAGGGTCATCCAACTGCAACAAGTCAGGCTTGGCCTAACCTTTCAAGGACTCATTCTGGCCCGAACCTCCTGGTAATCAGGACGGTGAACTTCTGGCTTCTGAATTTAAGTAAATCCTTTGAATACATAAATTTGAGAGTTGAAACAGGTTGACCCTTTTCAAGTCTCCATGACTTGGGCACTTCGAAGTTTATTTTCCCACTATGGAAAACTTATCATAGATTCTCTTTTCCTGTCTGTCCTATTCATTCCTTGGATGAAAGGGTGAAAATTAACAGATTTGATTGCCGACCCTCCTTAGGATATTCTCTCTTTTAACTCTTTCATAATATTACACATACTCAAATCATTTCAAGTCAAATGTCTATTACAACAAGAATCCCTTGATTCTTCCATGTACCGAAGCTCACCGGAACCACACTGGGGGTGCGATCAAACCTGTTTCCTGAGAACAGTCACAGTCACGTGGCTCCCCCGACACCATCTCCTGGCGTAAGCAACACTCTGGATCTTGCTCCGACATTGTCCTTCCTGGGTGATGTATGATCAATTCATTTTTGGTTGCTGGGTTTACACACTACCTTTGAAAACAAGCTCTTCCCCCCTTGAGTATGAGAACTTCTAAGCTTCCCTGACTTCTGCACAATTCACAAGTAACTATGTAGACAGCAAGAAAAGACACTAAACTGACAAGCAGAAGACTGCCCAGGAAGCATTCAGATTAACGAAAGCCAATCAAAGTATTCTTTAAGCTAAAAAAACTTAAGACCAAACTAAAACAAGCATGTAATTCACAAGTAATTTTCTAAAATCTGAGCTAGGAAAAAAAAAAGAAAATCTATGGATTTATGATTGAGTTACCGTTAAAGCTTAAAATGATTGTTCCCGAGGAACCACCACATCCACCAGCATTATTCACAGCTAATCCTTATGCTACCTGGTTGAGCCAACTGGGTTTTGACCCCATCATTAAATAGTGCTCAGAAAAGTAAGCAGTGCATCTTAATTGGTTAAATACTACAAAATGATCTGTATCATAGAAACGAAGACACTTTCATTCAAAGAGTATCTTAAAATTACTATTGCTGAAATAAATCAAATTCTACATTAAAATATTACTAATCACCATTACATGCTATAAAAGAATAAATATAAATCATGGCAGGTCAATAGCAGCATAACAAAGCATCTTTACATATTTTCACACTTTGGGCTGCAAAAGTACTCACAGCCTAGGAATACATTGGTAAAGTTCTGAATTTCACACTTTGTTTTTAACTCCATTTTCTATAATAAAGTAAGGGCAGTGTGAATAACAGCTCCCTTTTCTGCATAGCTTTAAAACTACTCTCAGTAGACTCGAGGAATGGAACCAGAATGGCTTTGTTAGATTGGTCCACTGGTCCTTTTGTCAAAGTGTTAAGGAAAACAATCAACAAGGACTTCTGTGTTTAGACAGAAAAGGAAAATAAGGCTACACTTCACACAAAACTTAACGTTTTCAAAACCACTCAAGAGGTTAACATAAAGTGAAGGTTTCTGATCGAATTCAGTCTTTACCAGCCGCAGCCTTTGCTTCAAAGGTGTGACATGCTACTCCCATACCATCACAGAGCCTGGTGG
Source organism: Lutra lutra (assembly GCF_902655055.1). Classification (NCBI taxonomy): domain Eukaryota; kingdom Metazoa; phylum Chordata; class Mammalia; order Carnivora; family Mustelidae; genus Lutra; species Lutra lutra. The sequence goes on along the minus strand of NC_062278.1, from coordinate 201,473,276 downwards.
GGCCCTAGTCACATGGTATCGCTGCCCGGGGAGCCTGCTGCATGGCAGCACTGGGGACACTTAAGAACAAAACACAATTGAGAAGTTTCAGAACTTTTAAGGCCCAAATGGGGCATTCATAAAAATATACTTCATTTGAACAAATCAGTCCTAATTTGCCAACTTAAATTCTGATCCTTAAAACTCAAAGCTACTTTGCACAGAGCTGACTTCTGCTCTGATCAGAACTTGACATCAGCCTAAGGCTCAAACTCAAACTTCTGGGGAGGGAGGAGCAGGGGAAGGGGCACGGACTGGGCTGAACTCTGCTGCAAGGCTGGTGACCCCTCCTCCCTAAGACCTTGAGAGTGAAAGCAAGCTGAAAACCAGACTCCTCATTTCACATCCTTTCTTAGAGCTGATGAAAACACCCACACAACTTAACACAATGGTTTTTTTCTTTTCTTTCTTTTTTTTTTTTTTTTTTTTGTCAAAACAAAGGTCTGCTGGTGATGCTTCACAGTGAAACCTCCATTATCACTGAGAACGTCACTTGGAAAAACATTCTTAAGGAATGAGTCTCTTTCTCATAGGCTCAATTTCAGGATTCTCAAAACTCAATGTTCTGTTTAGAAGTTTCCATGATGAGGCCTATTTGTTTGAGGTCAACATTCTGCCTTCGGATTTATTCTGCTCCAGTCATAAGTTGTGGTTGTCTTTGTTCTTGGTCAGAACCTGCAAGTAGACTTCGTGAAGCGTACTGAGGAAGCTGGAATCATTCTGGAAGAGATGGTAATGATTCGTTTACCTCAGCAGAACTTACTTCCTTGACAAAAGCTTAGGAAAAAAGCTGTATAAATGATGTATAACTAATTACCCAAAGAATCCCACAACCCAGAGGCAACTGTAATCAATATTTTGGAATTCACTCAGACACTTTTCCATTGGAAGTGTATGCTCAGAAAGAGAGAAACATTAGTTCTGGCTAGTCTCGAATTTACGTTATGAACTCATTACGTTAACTCATTACGTTAAAGAACTCATACGTTCTTTAATATTAAAGACAAAAGTTTACAGATTCAACTGCTGGGATGGCCTGCATACCTTTATTAGATGTATTAATGTATCCTGGAGCTGAGACTTGCTGAGAATAATGGAAGGCTTTCTCTGATTTTCTGATGTTCCAACAGTCAGCGGAGAAGGGGCACTTGCTTTCCTCTCGAGGTCTGCAGATCTTGTAACCGTCTGCTGGAAAACACTTGGGGACAACAGGACCGAAGACACTGCCATGGTTGTTGCAGTAACCAGTGTGGGGCCTGTGACCTGCAGGGGAACAATGGTCATGAATGAGGCTTGTTAGCTAAAGGATGAAGGGTCCATTTATTGGGAAGCCAAGTCTGATCATCACAGAAAGGAAGTATGATCCCAGTGGGGTATGCACAATAATAACAAACCTATGATAAATTAAGAATGTAAAGTTTTATATGGGGAGCAGGGAAATGACTGGAGGAGGGCATGAGGGAACCTTCTAGAGTGATGGAAATGTTACATATCTTGACTGGTACCCAAGGTATGTTATGTATGCTAAAACTCGTAAAACACCTACAGTTTATTATGGGTACTACACATCAACATTTTTTTTTTTTTATTAAAAAAAAAAAAAAAGAAGGGAAGGGTTATCTGAGTGGCTCAGTTATTTGAGCGTTTAACTCTTGGTTTTGGCTCAGGTCATGATTTCAGGGTCATGAGATTGAACCCTACCTCAGTCTCCATGCTCGGGACGGATTCTCTCTTCCTCTCCCTCTGCCCTCACCCCCACCCCCTGATAAGTAAATAAAATCTTAAAAAGGAGTAGGGGCGCCTGGGTGGCTCAGTGGGTTAAAGCCTCTGCCTTCAGCTCGGGTCATGATCCCAGGGTCCTGGGATCGAGCCCCACATCGGGCTCTCTGCTCAGTGGGGAGCCTGCTTCCTCCTCTCTCTGTCTCTCTGCCTGCTTGTAATCTCTGTCTGTCAAATAAATAAATAAAATCTTTAAAAAAAAAAATCTTAAAAAGGAGTAAAAAAACCCAGTTACATGAAACATTAGTTTCTTTTGTAGTGTTCAATATATTTATTATACCACCACAGGTATCAAAGACACAAATAAAACTTACACATAAAACGAACATCTACCTCCTTTCCCCAATTAGATGTACTTGTACGCTAACAACGGCTAACCAACAGAACACACTAAACCAGAAATAATCAGCATTTTTAGTAATTTCCACATCTGACAGAATCAACAAGCATCTCCATTTCTCCTTCTCCTGCCACCCTCTTTGTTTACAAACAGCCACAGTGTTAAGGGTGTGGCTTCTGGGGCCTGAGCCATCCAGTCTGTTTTTGATGCTGGCGTTGCCCCCGCTGATTCCCAGGCGGCAGGACAAGCGACAGGGAAGATGGGTTACTACCACCTGGCTGCAGTTTCAGTTCTGAGACTTGAGGCCAGGCATAAAGGCTCAAAGGTAAATGGGAAGGTAAAAGTTCAGGAACTGAAAACAATCAGTGTGCACTTCAGGGCTGGCAGGTAATGGAGGGTGGGGACAACTTTTAAAAAGCGAGGCCAGCGAGCAGAGCACGCAGGCCTGGAGCCCGAGCACGGTGGTGATTCAACCAGGCATCAGGGCCTTGCAGGATAAAGAGTATTTCCTCCTCATGGAAACCAGGCTGACACGCTCTCAGCCGACAAACAGCGAGCCTGCCCCCGTCCGCACGGTCAGGGAAGGCACTGTTCCAGAGACCATGACCGGAAGCCCACAGGGGCCACAGCAATGAACTCTGCTGGGGGAGCAGGGCAGCCTGGCCCAGAACGGCACCTGAGAGGGCTCCAGGCCCGAGAGCTGCAACTTGCCACTCAAGCGACAATGTTTTACTTCATGCCCAGCGGAAAAACCTAAAGAGAATGTGTTCTTCAGAGAAAGGGAGAGCTTACCGGGATGGCGCTGGGTAACACCTTAGGCTGGGCAAAGACTTCAGGATCCTGGTTTTGCTGCATAGACTGCAACGTTAAAAAGAAAAGATGAACAGACTTAGCAAGCTTCAATGAAAACTTCCTAACTACCGGGGATAAATTCACTTTAGCAGTTAAGAACAGTGCGGACACTACTAGTTCTGCCTCAACTGCAGGGCGAGGGCCCTGGGACACCCTCCCGCCCCCTCAGTCTCCCCAAGAACAGGGCTGTGTGCAGAACCTTCAAGGCGTCTCTAAGGAAAAGAGCGGGGACATCCCATGCACGGTTTTGCTGTTGAATCTGTAGAGATGCCACATCCTGGTGGCCTGAAACCTTGATAAGGTGGCATGAACTCTGGATAGGGGGCACTAGACAGCCTTCATCTAGAGTCACACCTCCACATGCTACGTTTTATCCTTATTCATTGGGAGACAAAGAACTTCTTGTTGTAGAGCAAATACATTTAAAATTCAGTAAAGCCGGGGTTCCTGGGTGGCTCAGTGGGTTAAGCCTCTGCTTTCGGCTCAGGTCATGATCTCAGGGTCTTGGGATCGAGTCCTGCATCGGGCTCTCTGCTCAGCGGGGAGTCTGCTTCCCCCCTCTGCCTACCTCTCTGCCTATCTTAAATCTTAAAAAAAAAGATCTTAAAAAAATCTTAAAATCTTAAAAATCTTAAAAAAAAAAAATTCAGTGGAGCCCCAGACCCTGAAGGAAATGAGAGGTAAATGCAAATGCACACGTGCGTCGGGGCCCCTGCAAGGAGGCACAGTGGAGAGCAGGGCTGCACTGAGGCAGTTCAGGCCGCTGGCCAGGCGTCCAGAGCAGCAGGCCCACTGCAGGGGTGTGGTACTCATCTGTCAGAACATTCTCTCTCCGTAGACTGCACAAAACCTCAACAGAAATGGCCCGAAAGCACAGTTTCAAGACAGAACCAAAACACTGTTTTCTGTCTTTTTTTTTTTTAATTTTTTTTTTCAAAGATTCCATTTATTTGACAGACAGATCACAAGTAGGCAGAGAGGCAGGCAGAGAGAGGGGAGGAAGCAGGCTCCCTGGTAAGCAGAGAGCCTGACGTGGGGCCCGATCCCAGGACTCTGGGACCATGACCCGAGCCGAAGGCAGAGTCCCCAACCCACCAAGCCACCCAGGCGCCCCTGTTTTCTGTCTTTCCATACAGGACTTCGAAGGAATGGAACAAAACTGTCCATCAACTATGAAATCCCATACAATTACTATGATGGACTCTCTGTACACTATTATTTGGTGAAATCTTAAGAATGAGGGTTATTATTAAAGGGCACAGGGCTGAAATCTTGGTGACTCTCACCTGTAAACTTGCCAGCCTCATCCATCACTGAGGGACAAGCCTCTTCACACCTCACCCGCAATCTACCAACAGGTCCCACTGCTCGCACTTGTGAACGAACCCGCTGGTCCATACTCCCAAAGTCAGGCCCCCACCCGCTCAAGACTGGGTAACCACCTGGCCTCCTTCCTGACGGTGGTCCTGCTTCCGTCTTCTCCTTCCCTGTTCACCACCTCTGCTCAAAGCCCTTGGGAGGCCACCCGCCCTCCCTGGGCTCTGAGAACAAGCCTCAGATTGCTTCACATAGTTTCCAAAGCCCTGCTGACTGGCCAGTAACTTCGCCTCCAAGCTCCTTCCGCAGGAGATCTGACCACACTACAGGTCTTCATGTTTAGTAAATGCTGCTCATCTCCAGGCCTCTGCACATATTACTTTCCTTTCCTTGTCTCAAACACTCTTCTCTACCTCTAGGGAAGGTCTGATTAACCTCCACTGAGTCTTCAGATCTCAGCTGAACATGAGCTTCACTAGGAAGCTTCACTTGATCCTGTATCTCCAAATCTGGGATACTGTTATGGCACCCCAAGTGTGCCTGGCCCAAGGTGGGCACTCAGTGAATACCAAGGGAACTGGGGATGGGCCAAAGCTGGCGATAATCTGCATCTACGGTCCTGAGTCAAATGTGGACTTCTGGACTTGTGAGGCAGAAACAAACCAACCCTCTACAATGCAAGCCCTGATAGGAAAACACTGGTGTGGCTTCTTGGCTTGACCAGCTGCTATCTCTGGGGCAGTGGAACTAAGTCACACCACCACGTATCAGTGATCTGGCTGTTCACTACAGGGCTTCTTACCTCCCGTCTTCCGGCCCCGGATGTACCTAACAGCTGTCTCTTTGAAGGGACTGCATCCTAGTTGTCACTGTCAAGGCCTCTGAAGCTTCCCCCACCAGTCAGAGCCACCCAGCCTCCTGCCAGTACCTGCAGGGGAGCAAGCACCATGTTGCTCAGGGCTGCTGAGGCTCGAGCTGCTGCGGTCTTGGAGGGAGGCTCTATGAAGCTCTCGGGTGTGGCCAGCTGGCCAGCTGCTGGGGAAAAGCTGGGTGCCACGGCTCCTTTCCCAAGAGACTGCGTCTGTATTTGGTCATGCTGTGGGGTCAACCTGAGTTTCTGGAGAAGATCCACGCTTGGGAGGGATGTACCAGCTGTGTTTGTCACGCTCAGGGGGGCCCTGAAGGGGCTCTGGGTGGCAGTCAGATTGGCATGGCTCAGCTCAGGGACTGGCTGGCTCAGGAGTGGAGACCTCTGTCTCGGCGTGGTCTTCACTGCCTGCATCATGGTGGTGTTTCGGGGTAAGCTGGGCGGAACCTGTGCTGTAGGAGCTTCTGCTGGTAAAGTGGGACTGAGCACAGGACGCAGTGGGATGGCATAGCCTGGGGCCTGTTTGTCACTAGACTGTGTGATGGAGGCAGGAGTGATCAGCACCGGGGTAGGGACTTCAGGTGGGACTGAGTGGTGGGCAGTAGGATGGACACCCAGGTTTTCCGACTGAGGGGCTCCTCCTGACTGCTCGAAAGAAAATGGTAGGAATGAGCTGGACTCTTTTTGGGAGGCATCTCCTGGCAGCCTCTCCACTTCTTCCGAATCCAGACCCACAACAGCTGGCTGTTCCTTTGGCAAAGAGGTTCCAAATAATTCTTCCACTGTCAGATGTTTGTGTCCAGATGGAGCAGACTACAAAAAACAAATCGAAGCACCCAATGAAAGAAATCTCTTGCAAACCAGTGTAACCAAACTTCTTCCCCATCAACCAAAACAGTTTGCAGAAGCAAGGATGGATAGAGTCTGGAACTAAGGAACCAACAAACTGAAGATGTGCTAGGGATTAAGGCCGAACCACCTCCCCACGCTGGTGGGCAGAAATCTGTATTTATAATAAAACCCAAGTTTTAGGGGCTCCTGGTATAATGTTAGAATTTACCTTTTTTCCTTGGCAAATGGATATAAGGCAAGTATCTTACCACAAAGTTAATAGTGATTAATTGCCCTATGTCAGCAATGCATATAAGGACATAGGGATCAAATGCTGAGTAAGCAACCCTCCCTTTGTTTTTATACTTCATAGCTCTTGATAAAAAGCTAGCCATTGCACCTTAGGGACTAAGTTCCAGAAATTTAACCTTAGGGACTAAGTTCCAAATTTAACCATTCTGTAAATAGCAGGCCATTCCTTCCTACCACCAAATCACAGAATCCTTAAGAAAAAGCAAAGCACTTACATCTGAAAATGTTAAAAGTTCCATCTATTATAGTGATCTGGCTTACTGATACCACTGCAATGATCTGAAGGAGAAATATTTATGCTTTTTACTCCTGAGCTATCCTGTACCTTTACTTTAAGCAGGACGGCCATATTCACTTACCGTCTCTTTTTTTTCCCTCTTTATCTCCAAGGTGCCAGGGCCTGTTCTGACCTGGGCCCAGAGGACACAGTAGGAGTAACAAAGAAAGTCTGACCCTGAGCAGGACTTACGTTCTAGTGGGGAGACTAACCTAAGTACTTTGAAAACGCTAAGCAACCTCAACATATGTTTTTTCTTTTTTTTTTTCCCAGTAAGCTCCATGACCAGTGTGGAGCCCAATGCAGGGCTTGAACTCACAACCCTGAGAGTTAAGACCTGTGCTGAGATCAAGAGTCAGATGTTCAACCAACTGAGCCACCCAGGCACCCTTGATATACGCTTTTATTTCTAAAGCATATGGACTAGTTACTCAGATAAATGTTTATGTAGAAAAAGACAATTCACTGAAACACATGGCTTTCAGCACCCGAGGAGGCCTAGAAAGGCCCGGAACTACACTGCATCTGAAACACAAGCACGAGAGCGGGAGGGTACAACATTTCTATAGGAAAAAAGTGCAGTTTTTCCTCAGGCAAATGTCTGTTTCATCTGTGTGAGCAACAATTACAGGTTTCCCTGGCTATCTGCACGTGGAGTGTGCCTAGGAAATGTTCATTAAGCCAAAATGGCAGAAAGTAAAGCAGCAATTATTAATTCATATGGAAAATTTTTGACCATTTCTAGACCCCAGAATAATATCTTTTGCTTTTTTTTTTGAGATTTTATTTATTTGTGTGTGAGAGCGAGCAGTGGGGAGAGGCAGAGGCGAGGTAAAGAATCTCAAACTGACTGCTCGTTGAGCATGGAGCCTGACGTGATGGATCCCATGACCCAGAGATCATGACTTGAGCTGAAACCAAGAGCTGGACACTCAACTGACTGAGCCCCCCGGTGCCCCTCTCTTCGGCTTTTCGGATACCTCAGCACACATCCTGCTAACAGACGCACAGAGTACTTGGAGACAAAGCGCAGGTGCTTAAGAGCCAGGGATGCCGAGTGCGGTTCCCAGGGCAGGGGCTCGGCAGGCCACTGGCTCCGCACAGGGTGTCACTGCCACTGTGGTGGCCTGCTGCCACACAAACGCCAAATGTTATTTTTGCTTTTTACCTTTTTTCATAAAAGCAAAAATCCTCTTTGGATTTCTTTCAGTCAGCAAGGTAGGTACTGATACAGGTCTTCCCCAAAAGCAGAAGTGGCTTCATGCGAACTTCGTGGGACACCCCGATGGGGTTTAGCAGAGGCTGTGGACACCACGCGGGGATGGGCGGGGTGGGGAAAGGAGGCCAACACCCAGGACTGAGGCTGCCGGGGAGCGCACTTCTGAGGGTCGGAAAGCTAAGGGAGTGCCACTGTACAGTCTCTCACATCGCCTGCTGGGGGAGCGGCGCCAGTGTGGCTACTGGGGCTGAGGAGAATGTAGGTGGGGCGCGGTAACAGTGGCGAAGACGCGGAGGCCTCCCCCAGTTGTAAAAAACTAATTTCATACCAAACCACTTCTTCTTAGAAAACATTTTTAAAAAAAGATTCTACTTATTTATTTGAGAGAGAGAAAACACAAGTGGGGTAAGGGCAGAGGGAGAAGCAGACTCCCCGCCAAGCAGAGAGCCTGATGCAGGGCTCGACCCTGGGACTCCAGGATCATGACCTGAGCCAAAGGCAGACGGTTAACCAACTGAGCCACCCAGGTGCCCCGTTAGAAAACACTCAACAAACAGAATTAATGTAATATATCTTGGCAAGTTAACGTGACAAGAGGCTTTGTTTAACTGAAGGAATTGTCAAATGGCAGATTCAGACCCCCCATTAACAATGCTGTAGGGAGACCAGTAAGACTACCTTGTCACAATACTTCCTAGCACCTGAAGGGGATTTTCCAGATTCAGGATCTTGGTTCAAATACAAGGCAGTACTAACATCTATTATACACTGTGGAGGTAAAAAAAAAAAAGTGCAAAAGAATGTGTATGCTTTCATTTATTTATTTTTCTACTTCTGAAAAAGTTGTAGAGCTTCGGGTCTGAAATCAAAGACACCTAGTTTCAATTCCCAGCTGTTAATTGGGGAAATGACAGTCTCTCTATTGAGTTCCCCCATCTGAAAAATGGGGACAACTGTGGCAATTACCTTACAGAGCTGCTGTGAAAATGAAATTCTCAACGTGATGTCTGGTGCCCAACAAGCATTCAGTAAGTGGACGTTGACGGTTATCATTATATGAACACCATACAGTCTTAACAGCAATCAAGATAAAGTTGTTTCCGTGTTTTACGGAACATCAAATAATACATTGGGATATTAAAAATTCATCAAATCCTTCCGGAATATCATACCCGCAAAATGTAAAATAACAACACAGCATCACCTAATGGGCTATCAAGGTTGAGTTATTATAAATCACCCTGTCGTTCCCTGATGCAAGGAGTCATTAAAGATAGTTGTTTAACATTTCAAATCCATTCAGTGTAACTCAAAACATAGAGTGAATTCTCACTTGGGACACACTTCTCTGTCCAGCGCACATAACTGGAGCAGGATGCACAGGTTCCATCTCCCCAAGCGAATACTGACTTACTCACTTCTGGATCTCTGGCATTATGACGGCCTACCGAGGAGCACAAACGTAATTCCTTTTCCCCCAATTTCTCAAAGTTACAGTAGGGGTGCCTTGGTGGCTTAGCCAGTTAAGAGTCCAACTCTTGATTTCAGCGTGGGTCGTGATGTCAGAGTAGTGAGACAGAGCTCTCCACCAGGCTTTGCACTCAGCAGAGAGTCTGCTTAAGATTCTCTCTCTCTGCCCTTCCCCCCACTTGAGTGCATGCTCTCTCTCTCAAATACGTAAATCTTAAAAAAAAATTATGGTAAATATATGTACCAAAATTTAGCACTATAACCACATGGAAGTGTAGAACTCAGCGGCATTCAGGACACTCACAATGCTGTGTAACTAACCAAGATTTCTTTCCCTCATCCACAGTCCCGATAATCTCCATTTGACTTTCTGTTCCTATCAATCTGCCTACTCTGGGCACCTCATTCAAGTGCAGTCACATCATATTTGTCCTTTTGTGACCAGCTTCCTTTGCCCAGCGTCGTGTCCTTGAGGTTCATCGACGCTGTAGCAGGTGTCAGAGTCTCCTTCCTTCTAAAAACGCTGACTAGTAACTCCATCATGTGCACATCCCACCTCTCATTTATTCATTCTTCTGAGGACTGATACAAGCTGTTCCCACCTTTTTGCTACTGTGAATAATACTGCTGTGAACATTAGTGCAAAAGTACTTGTCTTCATCCTTGTTTTCAATTCTTTTGGGTATATACCCAGGAATAGAACTGCTGGTTCATATGGTAATCCCATATTTGACTTTTTTTTTTTTTTTTAAGATTTTATTTATTCATTTGACAGACAGAGATCACAAGTAGGCAGAGAGGCAAGGCAGAGAGAGAGGAAGGGAAGCAGGCTCCCTGCTGAGCAGAGAGCCCGATGCGGGGCTCGATCCCAGGACCCTGGGATCATGACCTGAGCCGAAGGCAGAGGCTTAACCCACTGAGCCACCCAGGCGCCCCCCCCATATTTGACTTTTTGAGGAACTGCCATACTGTTTTCCAAAGCTGCCGCACCATTTTACTTCCCCACCAGTGCTGCAAGAGGGTTCCGGGTGCCCAACACTCTTGCCAGCATGCTGGCCATTTCTAGATCTTTTTGAGAAGATGACTATTCAAGTCTTTTGCCCATTTTTGAATTGGGTTAATTCTTTTTTTTTAAGATTTTGTTGATTTATTTGACAGACAGAGATCACAAGTAGGCAGAGAGGCAGGTAGAGATGGGGAAACAGGCTCCCTACTGAGCAGAAAGCCTGATGCGGGGCTTGATCCCAGGACCCTGAGATCATGACCTGAGCTGAAGGCAGAAGCTTAACCCACTGAGCCACCCAGGCACCCCTGGTTAATTCTTTTTTATACACATTATGTTTAGAACAAAATGGTCAAGACTGCTTGGCAAAAAAAGTACTTGAAAACTACACTAACTGTTATTCATTAGCACAAATTTTGTAGATCTTTACCACCACGTTCTATTTCATACAGATGTATATACACACAAAAAAGTGTTTAGATAAACATACTTTGAAAAATACAGACCATATTGGGGCTATTTTGTGGAAACTTGAGTCTTTCCCAAGTAATTTTTATGCTTTAAGAAAAGGATTCGGGCACCTGAGTGGCTCAGTCAGTTAACTGTCCGACTTCGGATTTTGGCTCAGGTTGTGAACTCGGGGTAGTAGGATTCAGAGCCCTGCATCAGGCTCTGTATTGAGCTTGGAGCCTGCTTGGGATTCTCTCTCTCCCTCTGCCCCGCATTCCCCCAACCCCCTGCTCATACGTGCATGCTCTCTCTCTCCCTCAAAAAAACACAAAAAGAAAAAAAAAGAAAGAAAGAATGAGTAAACAACAGGACCTGGGGAATATTCAACATGAAATATACCTTAGGCTTCAAAACATGGCAATTATTCAGGTAGTAATTTTCACCTGTCCAATGGAACATAATTCAACTTTTGAAAAATTAAAATTACCTGCATGTATACTTGGAATGTTTTTACACTTTAAAAAAAGGTATTTCTAATGGTTTAAAATTGACTTCACATTAAAAAATGAATCCATATGGGAAAGCCCTGAACCCTGACTGCAAAAGCAGCAGAAAGTTCCCAGATTTCTCCATTGGGGCTTCCCTCTAACTTCTGCCCAGCCAGAAACATTCTCAGACTTTCTCTGGAATAGGATGCATGATAGGGCATTAGGGTTTCAGGGGAATCTCACATAAGAAGGGATAGATGAAGTTACGACGGCAAGCAGAGAAGCCACAGACAGAACACTCACAGAGTGGGAGGCCCTGTGCTAAGCACTTCACATGCATTACTCTTCTGATCAGTGAGGGCCACGCTGTTATCACTGCCATCTTGCAGGTGACACCCAAGCACAACAGAACCAGAGTCAACCTAGTTCTCATGATAAGTCCATGTTCTTAATCATTATGCCCCAAACTGACTAGTATATCAATATATTCCAGGTGAATTAATCAACTGGATGGTGAAAATGACTTCTAGAAAACAGAAGTATATCAACAGCTTGAATAACTGAGGGGCAGCTACAGGTCAGAATGTACTCACTTTTAGAAATACATATCACTGGCTGAATCAGTCATGAGAGGGAAGTGAACAAAGCATGCTTCTCCACACAAAAGCTTTATAGTCTCTGCATCTGAGAGGACCCCTCTCTCCCTTCTCTGCCCACGACCAGAAAAACTGCTAGGCTGCTCTAGTAGTTGGCCTTACTTATTCATGGATTCGTCTTCCCTCATCCATAGAAAAGGTGAATTTTATTCTTCCTTTGTCTGAATTCTGTGTTTTGCAATGCTTCACTTCTATCAAGTGTTACTCTGATCATTCCCCTTGCGAAATGGAATGCAGGGAGCAACAGTGTATGGTGCACAACAAAATTCTAGGCTTCACACTGCTCCTTCACCCTACAGCTCTCACCAGTTAGGGAATTTCCTATTTCTGTCTCGATCTACGGTGTCCACATCAGATTTCCTACCTGGTCAGTGTACTGGGCACACCAGAAGCTATGTTTTTTGTTTTGTTTTGTTTTTGTTTTTTTAAAGAATTTACTTATTTATTTGAGAGAGATAGCATAAGCAGGGGAAGGGCAGAGCGAGAAGGAGAAGCAGACTCCCTGCTGAGCAGGGAGCCCAACATGGTGCTCGATCCCAGGACTCCAAGATCATGACCTGCGCTGAAGTCAGATGCTTAACTGACTGAGCCACCCAGGCGCCCCTATGTCCCTATGTATTATTCTTAACCCCAGGAACCACCCCCCGCCAATTTATATATATCTATATATAATGTACTAGGTAAATAGTCCCAAGGGAATTTTAGCAAGTGAATTATGGAACTGAAATGGAATTTAATCCGTGAAGAGTTGATGGCATTACTCCCTCCGCAGCACCAGATGGCAGTGTTGCCCAACAAGTGTACTATCTGTGTGCCCGGCTGCTGATGGCTTTAAGATAATTTTAGTCAAACACATGGCTTCTGACATTATCCAGATTCCAATATTCTACAAAGTTCTGTCACTGTGGCCTAGAAAATGGACTTTCAGAGGGATGTGCGAATGAAGGTGCTCCTCAGAGGGTCTAATTCTCTGTGTGTCCACCTCAATCCTGTGTGTCCACAGATCTGTCACTGGTGCTTTTGCTGGAAGGCTGAGCATGCACAGCTCATCACTCCCTTCATCTTTCAATGGACAGTGTTTTATGGCTCTTAAGGCATTCTTCTGGGTCCACTTCTTCACCGCCCATCTGTTGTTAACTTGGCTTGAAAGCTTATTACGCAAAGTCTTTAATGGATAATACAACAGAATCTGTGCATGAAAATAATTATCCTTAAACTTAATGACTACGATTCCTTTTCGGTGCAGTTACCCTATTTGTGACAAATGAACTCAGTTGTTATTGCTTTTAAGACAGTGGAAATTTTGTATCTCTTTATCTGGGTGGTGGTTACAATGTTTAAAAGTTACATCTTTAGAAAGTTATAAGGTTTACACTTGAGATTTGAATTTGTTTACTATGTGTTAATTATACACCAGTAAGAAAATGCTCATATCCTAAAGCAGCCAGATTTTTACAAAATTACCCTGGGTCTCACTTTTCACACACATTCACAATAATGATATTAATGCTAGCTTCATCTCACAGTTATATAATTTCTGTGTGAAGAGCTATTTTCTGTACAATAAAAATGATGCTAACACCAGGTGCCACGGGACTTAAGAAACAAAGCTAAGGGTATTCTGTCTGTTTTTACTTGCCTGGAAATTTCTGCACAGTTACTGTTTCCTCTCTGCCTTTCTTTCCCTGGCCGTGGCCACAGGTATTGCTCTAACCTGCTCCCGTGCCCATTTAGGCAAGAAGAGCGCAGCCTGGCACCTGCCAGACTCTCAAGAGACAAGGCTGCTCTGCCGCAGTGCTGAGGCCAGACTCCAGATACTGGGCTCGGCATTGGCAACTTTTTTGTCTGTCTTTTCAGAAAGCAGGCACTGATTCCCCAAGCCTAATTTTAACTATAATATGGATATGTAATAGGAAACCTCTTCTATCCCAAGGTTTGTGTTCTAAATGGTTCTCTGGGTCTTGGATCTGTTCCTTCATTTGGTTCTCACAGTCGCTCTGGGAGTTAGGCAGCACAAGAATCCTTAATCCCAGGACTCAGAAAGGAAAGGGGAAGTGACTCATGAATCAAAGAGGGGATGTGACTGGCCCAGTGAACACTCGGGCTGATACACCAGACAAGAAGGAACACAGGGATGCTGTTCCTTCTCTCCCTCAACATTTATTTTGTAAAAATTAGATGTTACATAGCACAACTGTTAACATACGTTTGACCTTCAGAACTCTAAATGCAAATACAGTAAAAATGGAGCATGGGAATGCAGTATAAAAAATCTGGCTTGGGGTGCCTGGGTGGCTCAGTGGGTTAAAGCCTCTGCCTTCGGCTCAGGTCATGATCCCAGGGTTCTGGGATCGAGCCTCACATCTGGCTCTCTGCTCTGTGGGGAGCCTGTTCCTCCTCTCTCTCTGCCTGCCTCTCTGCCTGCTTGTGATCTCTGTCTAATAAATAAATAAAATCTAAAAAAAAAACAAACCTCGCTTAAATTATCACCTAAATAGTTAAAAACATTATGGATACATTGCTGATGGGAATGTTAATGGCACAGCATCTCTGGAAAACTCTATGGCAGTTTCTTAATAAACTAACATACGGTATTACCAAGTGACCCACATCTGCATGCCTACCATTTTCCCCAGAGAAATGGAAATCTGTGTACAAACACCTGTGCACAAGTGTTCAAAAACCTATGCACAAATGTTCACAGAAGCTTTACTCGCAATAGCTAAAAAGTGAAAACAACCCAGATGTTCCTTCAACAGGCAAATGGTTAGAAATGGTTAAACCAATCTTGGTACTCCAACTTGACTGGGCAGCAGAATAAAAGAGAACAAAGAGAACACACTACTGATAAACCCAATAATTTCAATGACATCTCCAGGAATCATGCTGAGTGAAAAAAGACACTCCCAAAAGGTTATATATTATATAATTCCATTTATGTAACTTTCTTGAAATGACATTACAGAATGGGGGTCAGACTAGTGGCTGCCAGGGCTAGGGATGGGAGGAGGGGAAAGGCAGGAAGGTGTGACGGGGAGTCAATAAAAGGGCAACACGAAAGACCCTTGTGTTGATGTAAGTCTTCGGGATCTTGACCATTGGGGTGGATACACAGAGCTATGCAGAACATTAAATCACACAGAGATACATACATGCACATACACACAGAAATGAATGTGAAGACAACTGAGCAAATGTGAGCCACATGGGCAGACTTTGTCAATATCCTGGCTGTGATGCTGTACTTTACTCTGCAAGCTATTGTCAGTGTGGAATGGGTAAAGGGTATGTGGGATCTGTCTGTATTATTTTTTGTAATTGCACGTTTATCTGTAATTATCTCAAAGTAAAAAGATTAGTTAAAAAACTATGGGTTTTGGGGTGCCTGGGTGGCTCAGTCAGTTAAGTGGCTGCCTTCAGTTCAGGTCATGATCCCAGGGTCCCAGGATCGAGTCCCACATCAGGCTCCCTGCTCAGCAGAGAGCCTGCTTCTCCCTCTCTCTCTGCCTGCAGCTCTGCCTACTTGTACTCTCTCTCTGTCAAATAAATAAATAAAATCTTAAAAAACAAAAAACAAAACCATGGGTTTTACACTTGGTATCTGTTCATTTACCAAGTCATCAGCTATAAAGAAAACTAATTCAGTCAACAAACATGATAGATGCTAGGTGCTGAAAATATGGCAATGAACAAGACAGGCAAAACTGTCTGTCCCTATGGAGCTTACACTTAGGTGGGGAGGAGACACAGTATGCCCAGTAAAGAGTATCACAAACCTTGATAGCTGGTGAAGCCATAGGGAGAAAATAAGATAGAGGACAGCAGTAAGGCAGGATTGTTCCGGTGACCAGACAAGGCTTCACCCGTATGGAGGACACTTGAGACTTGAAAGAAGGGAGCAAACCCTGTCTGGGAGGAAAGTATTCGACAAAACGGGAATAGCAAGTGCAAAGGCCTGTCCTGAGGCAGGGCTGAGTCTGGCACATGCATGGAAAGGCAGAAGAGCCAACGAGGCTGGGGCTAAGTGAGCAAGGCAGAGAGAGAAGAGGAGGCACGGGTTGGGGGCCAGAGCAGGTCGGGCCTGGGGGACCACTGGCATGGCTGATTCAGTGAGAGGGGGCACCACTGGAATGTTTTAAGCAGAGGAACACCATAATCTCACTTAGGTCGAATCAGGGTTATTCTGGCGGCTCGGTGAAGAAGAGGTAAGAGGGTGGTAAGGACAAAAGTTCTACAACCAGAGTGGGGGCCTCCTGCAAAATCCAGACGGAAAGACAGGACAGATGATAACAGTGGACGTTAGCATGTTGCTGGTATGCACCTTGACAGATAAATGACAAATCATATAAGATAGGACAGATGATAACAGTGGACGTTAGCATGTTGCTGGTATGCACCTTGACAGATAAATGACAAATCATATAAGACAGGACAGATGAGGGGCGCCTGGGTGGCTCAGTGGGTTAAGCCTCTGCCTTCAACTCAGGTCATGATCTTGGGGTCCTGGGATCGAGCCCCACATCGGGCTCTCTGCTCAGTGGGGAGCCTGCTTCCTCCTCTCTCTCTGCCCGCCTTTCTGCCTGCTTGTGATCTCTGTCTGTCAAATAAATAAAATAAAAACCTTAAAAAAAAAAAAGTGATCACTAAGATTAAAAAAAAAAAAAAAAAAGACAGGACAGATGATAACAGTGGACGTTAGCGTGTTGCTGGTATGCACCTTGACAGATAAATGACACATCATATAACACCGTGTTAACATCCTTACAAAATACTACTCTGTGTTTTGTTACCGTGGACAAAGCTAAGGCTTTAGTTGTACAGACCTTATCTTGTGACCCCGATGGCATCTCTTCTAGAGTCTCGGTGCTTCCCAGATTGGAGAGCTGACTACTTGGCTGTAACCCAGGGCTGGAGATATTGGAGTCGCCCATCTGATTCTGTAATTAAAAGGAAAAGTATATCATGTGAAAACTTTGCTATTATTTGGCTAGCAAAACATCATATGTACTAAGCTATCAAAATTAACATGTACCCGGGCTGAAGTTTGGGGCTTTTTTTTTTTTTTTTTTTAAATCTAGTCTCTTGAAAGTGCTCTAAACTGTTTGTGGTGTCTGTTTTGACATGGGTAATAGTCAGCAGATGCTGGATCAGAGAGCTCAAATGTAACTTTAGTTTCTAGAGTGTGTAATTCCACATCCATCTAGTGATCTTTTTTAGGCTTTTCTCTTTTTCTTTTCCTTTTCTTTTTTTTAGCACAGTGTTAGGCACTCCAATGTTAAAAGAATGGCTAAGAGGCATTTTTTTTTCTATTCAAATGACTTAATCCTTATTTCAGAACATCTTTTACTCAGTGTTTCCCAGTTACCTAGAGGTGAAAGAGTGTGGGAAAGCCTATGAAGTACCTTTTGGAAACATCTAGTACTGAAGTAGCGGACAATTCTCCACGTCACACAGTGCCCATGAGGTAAGTGTGGCCACCAGACAGTCCTACAGCATTACTGACTACATTCCCTATGCAGTACTGTTCATCCCCAGGACTCACTCGTTTTCTATCTGGCAGCCTATACCTCTTAACCCCCTTCAACTATTTCACCTGCTTATAAAACAGCTTCATCTCCCACCACCTCTTTATGCAACACCACCATCATCCTTTATCAACACATTATGGAGAATGCCTGAAATTAAACTGTATCAGAGAAAAGCTCAAAACACTGCTCACAGCAAGTTCCCAGAACAGAAGATATAAAATGCTCAGAAGCATTTTTAAAATTGAGTTTGCACATAAAAATCCCAGCTTGTTATTTTCAGGGAGAGCCTGGATACCTTGGCAACAACCAGCCAGAGCTGAGCTGCAGGTGACCCTCTGATGCTGGGCCAGGCTCTGTCTGCATCGGGTCCGCCCCGACCTGCTGCACGTGCTCCCGTGGCCCATGTGGTTTGGGGGGCAGCTGAGTCTCCTATATTTACTCAACATGAGCTATAAGATGGGTTATGCTTTAAAAGGTCTCTGGAACTTCAGATATTTTTTCATACATGTGCAGGACTGTTCTTGGAAAACTTCCTGAGTATGTTGATGACACTCTAGTATTTGTATGGATTGGGGGAAGTGGACAATCAAAAACTTTCTTGAGGTTAATTTTACAATATTTGATAAAAACCTTAAAAATGTCAAAATCCACAGCACATACCCTCACCAAAGACTGATGAATCACAGACCTGTACCCCTGAAACAAGTAACACATTATATGTTTAAAAAAAAAAAAAAAAAGTCAAAATCCTTTGATCTACCAATTCCATTTCAAGTAATTTACCTTAAGAGAAAATGTCCAACATGAAGACTTAGCTACAGGATATATTTCTGAGTTCTTAAGAGAATCACAAAAAACCCCCAGCGTATTGTTTATGTAAGGCATGGAAGGAAAAATATGCTGCTATTAATATCACTGTTCTCTTTTTCAAAGACTTTTCATTCTACCAAAAGCAATCTCACAAGGACTCCCTGTGAGAGGAACAGCTACTGTCACAAAGACATTGCTCTTTGGGAAAAAAAACTAGTTATGAAAGAGTTAATAAAATAGACTTTTAAAACTAGTTAATAAAAGTAGTGTAGAGAAATGTACCACACACACTGGGACATATTTATACATACTTTTGGAAGGATACATAATCAAGTATTATCAGTAATTATTTCTAGGTGGTGGGACTGTGTCTTTTTCTTCTCCTCTAATCTTTAAATATAAAATACAAACAACCCCACAAAAATCTAGGATAATTTCTGTGGTTAGAAGCAACGCAACAAGGAGCAACTGTAAAGAACTGTGGGCTTAGCTATCTTTCTTTACGTTAAAAAAGGTAAGTTGGTTGAAACAAACTATGGGACTGCCAGGGAGGTGTTTACTATAGACTGTTCTTATCTCCAAGCAGTTTCTATTATAAATCCTTTACCCCAAAATCTGGAATTTCATTCATTGCATGACACACAGTGGATGGGGGAGTTTTAGGATTGGGAGCACATCCCATTGCTGAGGTGTGGTTTGTACCCTGCCCTTGACTCTGTCAATCTAAGTCTCTACCTAAAGATAAACGAAGGAGCCATCTGGAACCATGCCGCAGCTGAGAGCGTGCACGCAAACACTGAGATATGAATTCATGGGTCACTGCTAATACCAAGCCCATTTGGTGAGATGACAGGCAAGTGCAGATAAGAAAACAAAACTGTTCTCTCAGGAAGCTCCGTCTATGTACAGATAGTTTTCAAAAACAGAAATAATGCGTCATAAAGTAATTACCAAAGATTTGACTAAGTTCCCAAAGGTTTTAGTTTTAGACATCATTTTATTGATCCCACACCATGGGAACATTTTCTTTACAACAGTTCTTTGCTACGGTGCTCCCCATATTCCTACTTTCACAATGTGTATTAACCAGGAATCAGGTCAGATTTTCAGACTGCCTGCTTGACCTCAAGTTCCTTGACAGCTCTGTGTACAAAAACTAAGCTTCCGTTCCTCTTTCATTTTGTGGCCACTCTCTCCTTAGCCTGAGGAGTAGGCTGGGGCACCTTCTAGAACGCCAGCTCTGGTGTACGGGCCTGACACTTTCTGTCCTGTGTGACAGCACGGTGACCTAGTCATCACTACGTATGCGCCACGGAGCCCTGGGTTTATTAGTTACCTGTCTGTTATCAGAACACAGAAAAGCATCTACAAAAACTGAAAGAGGCATCTGTGTAGATAATCCAGATCTTATTAAGGATATGAGGGGATCTGGGGGGAATATAAGGTGACCTGCAAGTACAAAAAGTGATTCTTAAAATTTATTCTCATCTAGTTCCCTAGACATCAATGAATCTACTACAGAGATGACTGCTTTTCCTATATTAATTTTCACAGATCCAGAAATTCCTCCTAATTCTCTATGAGACACTGAGGAATTTGGTATAACTTGAAACTTCTCATGGACTCCACTGTATACTTCTCTACACCGGAGATGGGCCTTCCTTTGGTGTCTAAATAGAACTTCCTTTATCAGAGGAAACTCCCTTCCAGAGCACTACTTCCAAAGTTTGCTTCCTAAACTAGATTTTTGAGATGCAAAGGGGAGTATGTGAAAAATGGTCCTGTGGTTAAATTAACTTGGGAATTTATTATAGGACCTCTCAGAGTCTTGAGCATTGCTAAGCCCCATGAAGATGGGGGAAGAGGAGCCACGTAAACAATGTTTCCTTAACTCACTTGACCAACTGGAACCTTTCCATAAGGATCACTTGCTAACCATGTAGAGGCTACTGTTAGAGCAGAACCGTTTGGGAAATACACCAGAGAGTGGTTTTGATACCTTATTCCTTAAACTTTGGGTGAGGTGAGGATTACACAAAAAATGAAAGAAAATACTTAACAAAATACGAGTAGAGAGTAAGGTGACAATTATAATTCCATGGCAACAAAGTGCCGCAGTGGGAACCTTCAGTCCTGCTCCTAGGAAGCGTGGGGCTCTGAAGTGCCCACGTCAAGCAAAAAGTCAGAATAGTTCCGAAGCCACATGTGCAGTTTGAAGACCACTAAGGAAATATGCACTGCCTGACACACAGTAGACAGTTTGTAAGTGTGTATTAAATAAGTTAACAAATGTACTGCAACTTCCATTTTATTCAACCTGGGGAGGAAATGTTATGATTTAACTTTTAAACTAACACACAAAAGAGAGAAAAAAAAAAAAGAATTCTAGAAAAGCTTCTCATGTGGGTAAAATCTAAATGCTGCTTATTAAAGGCCGTGAACCCACCACTAATTAGAGACCATAAATATACCCTTTAGTATTAGCAGGTGCAAATGATCAGACTACATAAATTCCTAAGCCCTAGCAAAGACTGCAGGGGCGAACAACAGGCAAGAAGCTTTTTCAGAACTACCTGTTGCAGGCTAACTTCTGCACCCTGAAACCATTTTCTCCCATAGTAATGACAGAAAAAGAACATTCTACACTTTCATGCCAACTCAAGGACTCTGAGATAAGCAAATTTCTTTCCCTGTCTTTTGGGCTAGAAACAGTAAGATGCACTTTCTTTTTGGACTAATTCTCTCTCCCGGCCTTGAGGTAACTTCTGCAGCACATGAGACCCTGGCAGGCCTCCTCCCGTCTTGGTCCTCCCAGTCAGCATCTCACCCTCTCATATTCATCCTTGGCTCTGCTTAGCATCTCCAGGATGTCGATGGGCCTGTGGTCACTGCAGCCGTTGGCCTGGCTGGGACTCTGCTTGTCCCGAGCAGCTTGCTGGGACCGCCGTGTCTCCTCTTCTACAACACTAGTGGAAGAGAAACAGGTTTCAGAAAGACTTCTTTAGACACAACCTGACCCATGAACTCTCCTGGTGCTCGTCTTCTCAGGAAATGGAAAGAACGTCATAGGATACACAGCCCTCCCAATACAAACGCAGGGCCTCGGTTACCTCATCCTGGGACTACGTGACTGACCGCTTCACCAACTCATGCACAGCAATGCCGACTGATGGTGTCTCACTGTTAGGAAAAAAGTATGGAATCTCTTCTAGCATTGGTGGGAGCAGTAAGTTAAAAAAGACAAAATTATTTCTTTCTCTTTTTTGAAATCTCTCAGACTCAGTCAAGTACCAGGTAGAGTACATTTTCAGATGGACATGCCAGCAAGACAAAGACAGGCTGCAGAGCTGAGGAGCCCACTGTGCAAATTTTGTACCGACACCGGACTACCGAAGAGGGAGAGGACCTTCTTGAGAAGAGAGGTCTCAGGGAATCTTCAAAGGTTTCCCTTATTCTCTTTTTAGAAATCACTGAGTGGGTGGTTGAGGTCAGGGTGATTGTGGCAATGCTCTTTATTCTGATTGGTGCTTACGCTAATTCTGCACTTGAAAATACATAAAGCGAGAAAAGTTGAAGGTTAAGAATGCCACTGATAGGTTCTTTTTAAAGTTCATTTAGGTTTTAATCCCAGCTTTACTGAACAGGCTTATCAGCCACAGGTTATTATGGGCACAGACCCAGCTTGATAACTGTATGAACTGAGAACCTTCTGGATAGTGATAAGGATAGGCAATAAAATAATTCAGGTGCAAAAGTTTTGAGTTTTTGTTTTTGAATAACTGAAGTAGGACAAGAACAGGCTGCTCAGTGTATGTTCACTGCTTTAAGACAGCCTGCCCAGGAGCTCCCATTAATGTGTGTGGGATGGTTCTTGTATTCGAAAACATTACACAATACTAAACAGAGCCTTTATTTTTTAAACAGCAGAATCATTCGCAGTTTTTAACATGCTAACATGTATTATGATTCTCCAAGAAGGGTGGGCTTATAAATTTTCCCAAGTTTATTTGACCATAGAATCTTCTCCTGAGGTGGGATTTGTTTTGAAAATGCTACTTTAGGATAATGTCATTTCTCTATCTAGAGTCTAATAGCTCTGAATAGGATGACAGGTCAATTTTTTTTTTCTTTTAAGATTTTATTTATTTGACAGAGAGAGCGAGAGAGCACAAAAAGGGAGAGGGAAAAGCAGGGTCCCCACTGAGCAGGAGGCTGATGTGGGGTTCAATCCCAGGACCTGGGATCATGACCTGAGCTGAAGGCAGATGCTTAACTGACTGAGCCACCCTGGCGACCCTGGGATGATTATTTCTAAAATGAATGTACAATCATAGACTTTACAGTAGAGTGAAAGAAGACCTGTATGTGATATGAGGATCTGACCGATTAGAATCAATACTGTTTCTTTTATATTCATACTGGGAAAGGAAGATTGTATTGTCACAGCTGTGGGTTCTGCTGCAAAGGAAAAGAAGACTGGATAGACATATTGGTTATTTCTTGATGGTGGGTCACAAGCAATTTCACTTTCCTTTTTTGCACTTTTCTTCATTTGCCATAATTAACAGGTGCTCCTTTAATAATCAGGAGAAAAAAAGATTGCTATTTCTTTTTTTTTTTTTTAGATTTTATTTATTTATTTGACAGAGAGAAATCACAAGTAAGCAGAGAGGCAGGCAGAGAGAGAGGAGGAAGCAGGCTCCCTGCTGAGCAGAAAGCCTGATGTGGGGCTCGAACCCAGGACCTGGGATCATGACCTGAGCCGAAGGCAGCGGCTTAACCCACTGAGCCACCCAGGCGCCCCAAGATTGCTATTTCAAGTGACTTGTATTTACACTCAGTTATGGGCTGCACTGGTCTGAATCCACCTTTTCTCAGGACTCTGGTCATGCAGCCTATTTCTCCTACCTCCAGCCATGCTGCCTGGCTTACCCAGGCTGGCACTCCTCTTCCCCCTGACCTAGACAGGATCTGTAATTTTGATTCAAAAGAATAACTTTTTTTTCTTTTCTTTCCCTTTTTTTCCTTTCCCCTTTCCTTTCTTTTTCCTCCCTCCCTCCCTTCTTTCCTTCTTCTCTCTCTTTCTAAATAAATTTTATGCCCAAATAGAGCCTGAACTCCTGACCCTGAGATCAAGAGTAGCGTACTCTACTGACTGAGCCAGCCAGGCACCCCCAAAGGGAAGAACACTTCTAGCAGTCACCACTGCTCACTGGTGGAACAGGCCACCTTACAAAGCTCACCACTGCTGTAAGCAGAAGCTATCCAGATGATGGAAGGGACAGGAATGATGCTTGGACTCTGAAAGGCCTTTTCCAATCCAAACTCTGTGAGGGACACCCCTGCCTCTCGCCCTTCTCTCAAATATGCTCCAAGCCTATCT
The DNA here is from genome assembly GCF_902655055.1 of Lutra lutra. Classification (NCBI taxonomy): domain Eukaryota; kingdom Metazoa; phylum Chordata; class Mammalia; order Carnivora; family Mustelidae; genus Lutra; species Lutra lutra. The sequence goes on along the minus strand of NC_062278.1, from coordinate 201,449,654 downwards.
GTAAAATCAGGAATAAAGCTTACTTCCATGAGTTCCCCAAATCTCATAGCCTATATAAACAAGTGTTTATTGTTTTGTTTTAAAGATTTTATTTTTTTATTTAGTTGACAGACAGAGATCACAAGTAGGCAGAGAGGCAGGCAGAGAGAGAAGGGGAAGCAGGCTCCCCGCTGAGCAGAAAGCCCGATGCGGGGCTAGATCCCAGGACCCTGGGACCATGACCTGAGCTGAAGGCAGAGGCTTTAACCCACTGAGCCACCCAGGCACCCCAAGTGTTTATTGTTAAAAAAAGTTTCTGGCAGAGTGGATTTCCTCTTTAGGAGAGTCAGCATTTCCTAAGTTTAGTGGATTTTCAACTTTGCCACTGACTAGAGAGGATTTCCAAATTCGGATACAGTACAGGTCTAGAAGTTTGCTTGTTCTCCCACACAGCTTCTCAGTTTCTACAAACATCTTTTGGAATACGTCAATTTCTTTACTTGGAGAATTGTTACCATATTGTGGCTGCGGAACAGTGATTGAACAGGATGGGCACCGACAAGCACAGTTATTGACACATAATATGTCCATCCCAGGGTCACCTGTGTTTCTGGTTGGCAGAGATGATATTCTGAAATACGTGGCAAAGAGTGGCTGTACACAGGCAAAGTCAGAGCAAGGAAAGATAAAGTAGTCTTTTTTTATCTTTGGTGACCAGAACACCATTTATCACAAAGTTAATGTTAACATATAAGGTATTCTCTTTGGCCATAAATAGGTCAGACACTTAGAACTCTTTATCAACAGTTTCATGAGGGCACTCTAATCACTTTCAATACCTCCCCGGCTTCTAGTAAAATCAGCTGAAAGCATAAGCAAATGGGTCTCTTTGGGGCAGTTCTTATGAAAGAACCCGAAGGCTCTTCTTTTCCCTTCTGCTTTTTGTTTCTACTTTCTCTCCCTATTTTGGTTCCATGCAATATGGAAATGCCTCATTTACCTGACGTCTTATATGAGGGTTATCAATGGCCCTGATAGTTTATAAAAAAGCTCAAATTGCTTTCCTGTAAATAGCTGTTAAAGCTAAAAGAGACACAGTTCTCACTTGGGGACCCCAAAGCTCTCAATCTGCAGGAGACAGTCTATATATTAATATATTCCAAAGTTTGGATATTTAAGGAAAATATTCTGGATTTCAGAATAACCAAGACTCAGCAAATCTGTGTCTTCTAAGTAATTAGAAGTAGAGTGCCTTTGCTGTAACTTGCAAAACTACAAAAAAAGTAGTCATCAAATAAGCAAATGGCTTTGTAAAAAACAGTTTTAATTAATTAATTTCCTGAGAAAAAGTGTTGTAAAAAGAAAGTGTGGTTCACGTTTTCAAGCCTGAGGGATCCAAGTTCATTTGGAACACTGTCTGCAGGGGTGTGTGCCCAGAGTAATAAACATGGCCACCCCGTGAGCTCACAGCCCAAGCAAACAAAGCAGGAGGCTGACGAACATCCCATCAGGCCATGTGAGTGGTCCTGGATTAAAATGTCACCATAGCCATGTGTGCTTCTTGTAAAATGCAAATATACCTGGAAGTGAGGTTTGGGAGCTAATTATTTACTTACACATTTACAGAAATTAGTGTAAAATTGGCCTGTTTTAACATGCTAAAAATGAAGACTGTTTTCTTCCAAAGATGTAGGTAAGAACCCTGGAGGAGAGCAAAGGGAATTCTGATTGGACAGAGGGGGCTCCACATCTCTGAGGAGATTCAGGTAAAAACTGTGTGAGGGAAACACAGGTGAGCCAGAACACACTGCCCGCTGCAGCGCTCTGCCCAGAGCCGTGTTTTACCGTGGGCACCCTCAGCACCAGTATCTTGGGCTCCCAGAATGCAGACCAGCAGTGCCAGCAGCACAGGTAAGCCAGGCGGCTCCCAAGGGCCGGCCTGAGAAAGAACAGTGAGTCCCCCTTCAGCACATTAATTCAATGAAATTACTCTCCCAATTCCAAGATTCCGACATAGAAAACATTTACTGGAATACAACCTGGTGGTGCACTAGGGACTACTAAACCTAAAATTGGTGTGAAGACGAAGTTCACTTGAGGAAAGCATATGCAGGAGTTCTCCACCAGCCACTGAACGTGGCACCACTCGTCAGAGCAGGAACCTGGAGGGAGCCTGCAGTAAAAGTCCTTTAGTAAAGCCCCTGCAGCTGATGGGAAGGTTGTGCCCTGGGTGTCAATGGTATCCTCTGGGGTTAGGCAGTCTGACAGCCCTAAGCACATCACCCAACCTAATGTACAAATAAAGAAAAAGACTAGAAGGAAACGGACTAAAACCCTGACAATGGAGTAGTAGGATTACAGATGATTCTAGAGTTCTCTAAGGTTTTCTGCCTCTAACAAACTTTGACAATAAACAGGAAATCAGGAAAGAAATAAATGAGTTAGTAGACTCAGGAACAAAGAGAAGGGTTCAAGTCATTTCTTCATCTCTCATATATCACTAATCGAATCTATGTTGTGATATAAATACTTACTCGGCCATGAGTTTGGCTATGCGGTGACAGTCATTCTTGTCGTAAAACCAGATGCTGTATATCGACACTTGAAAAACAAAGGAGAGAAAAAGGGGAAATGAGGTTCCAACATTTGGGTGTATGTAAGTACTACATTATCACCATGGAATGTCACAGAATTTACCAGGAAACCCTCAGATTGTTAGGAGTTCCTCTAAAGAAAAAAAACCCTCTCCCCTACACTGTTTAATAAAATTATTAATAAAATTAGGATAGGCAAAATATCCAGATGAAAACTGAAAGCTTGTTTTTGAGCGGGATTACTAGATCTCATGGAGTCCAAGGAGCCACTAAGTGCAAGCAGCACCATTATTTTATGTATTATCAAGAAAGAAAAACACCACCAGTTAAATTCTAACATCGATGCAAGATGCATTCCAAATGGATATCAAAATATGAAAAAAAAGTGTGTTACTGAAAACCCAGTTCACCCATCAGCTAATCGAAACACCAGGACCTCTACCAGTCTCCTGAAGCTTGAAATAGGGAATTAGTAGTTCCAGTCAAAACAGACACCAGCTCCAGACCCAGCGCATGACCAACACCTTTCACATAGGAACCGGAAGTGCCGGGGCTGGGCTCAGTCTATCACTCTTCTTACTTTTCCTTTTTCATTCCTAGCATGGATCATGTGGTCAACACTAAGAGAACCCTCAGAAGATATCTGGTAAGTAGGTAAACGAACCTTATTATTACTAAAGGTAACAATACGTAAAAATGACTAAATAATTTCTGAATAAGGTGGAGTAGAAATACTGTCTTCAGTCAAAATAAACGTTTTTAAGTATAGCTAGGACTCACTGTTACCACGTGTACCCACTGTAACCCTCACAGCCTGGCTCAGGCTGCACCTCCCTTCGTACTTATGATGACTGGTACCGGAAGTGTAGGTATCATAGGCCTTTCTTTTTATAATAAACTTTTTTTTTTTAAACACAGGAGGCAGGATTTTTCAGTGGGCATGAATAAGGAGGGGGCAGCGCCAGTTCTCATGAGTGCAGAGCCTGTCGTTTGTCCAAGGGGCCATTATTAGGGATATAACTGACCCATAGCCATCTGGGATGAGGGGCTCTTCAACCATCATGTCTTCCAATTCATCTGCATTAAACTTCTTGGAAATGTGGATCTTCCTGTGGCCAGGGAACTTGAACTTGGCCCTTTGTATGGCCTTAATCACATGCTCCTTGCTCTGCAACTTGGTAAGGATGGACATGATGACTTGGCCAACTGTGGACCCTGGCCACTGTACCCTGGGCCTTTCCAAAGGCACTCTGCCTGTCTGTCTGGGGCACCTCAACGCCAGCATAGGACGGTATCGTGTTGATACAGAGGATGTGGAAGGGGGAAAGCTGCACTTGGGTGTGAAACCATCACTGCCACAGCTTTTCACCATGTACTTGTCGGCACAAATATGGGCAGCCTCCAGGGCTTCAAAGGAGAGCTGCTCATACTCATCTGAGACCATGTTGCCACATAGTAGGTACTCATCCATTTTTGCCTTCTTCCACCTCATGTCAAAGATGCAGATCTTGGCATCAGGGACACCTCTGTAGAAGTGAGACTTTGGATATGGCTTGTTCTTATGATACCAGTAACATGGGTTGTGTGGCAGCCCATGGCGACAGCAGGGTGGCACCCCGAAGGAAGACTGCTAAACTTTTAATTTTGACGTAATTATAGCTTCACACACAATTGTAAAACACAAACAGAGAACATGTGTGCCCTCTGTTTCTTCCAATGGTAACATTTGTAAAGTTGTAACATAATAAAGCCAGGCATGGTCACAAGGAACCCTGGTGTCCTTCTATAGTCACACCCTCCCTGCTTGGTCCCTCTCTCCTGTCTCTGACCTCTAGCAAACACACTAATCTGTTCCCCATTTCTTTAACATTGTATTTCAAGAATGTTCTATGTTGGGGCGCCTGGGTGGCTCAGTAGGTTAAAGCCTCTGCCTTTGGCTCAGGTCATGGTCCCAGGGTCCTGGGATGGAGCCCCGCATCGGACTCTCTGCTCAACGGGGAGCCTGCTTCCTCCTCTCTCTCTGCCTGCCTCTCTGCCTACTTGTGATCTCTGTCAAATAAATAAATAAAATCTTAAAAAAAAAAAAAAGAATGTTCTATGTTATAAATGGAATTACACAGAATGTGACTTTCTGAGATTGACTTTCCTGATTCAACCTAATTCTCTGGATATTGATCCAAGTTGTTGCTTGCATCAAATAGTTCATTCCCCCCTGCCCTCACCAACCCCCTCTTTTGTTTGCTGAGTAGTATATTTCATGGTATGGATGTACCTATTCAACCATTTATCCATTTGAGGATATGTGATATGTTTCCAGTTTTCGGCTACTACGAATAAAGCTATAAATGTTCGTGCAAAGGTTTTTGTGTGAACGGAAGTTTTCCTCTCTGGGCTAAATGCCCCAAAGTACAATTACTGAGTCACAGCAGTTGCATGTTCAGTTTAATAAGAAAGTCTTAACCTGTTCCCCAGAGTAACCCACCAGCAATGTATGAGCAATCCAGTTTCTCTGCATCCTTGCCAGCATTTGTTGTTCTATTTTTAACTTCCTCCATTCTGCACTGATAGGCGTATACTGACATCTCATGGTGGTTTTAGTTTATATCTAAATATATAACTATATTTAGTTATAGTTTTATAACTATAAAAAATAGTTTATATTTAGTTTAGCTATATAATAGCTAAAAATGCTAAGCATCTTTTCAGGTCCTTCTTTGTCATCCATATATCCTGTTTAGTCAAATGTCTGCTCATGTCTTTTGCCCCTTCTAACTGATTTTTTAAAAAAAATATTTACTTTTTTTTCATTTACTTGAGAGCGAGTGAGTGAGCACGAGTGGGAGGTGCAGGAGAGGGAGAGAGAGTCTGAAGCAGACTGCGCTGAGCATGGAGCCTGATGTGAGGCTCAATTCCATGACCCTGAGTCGAAACCAACAGTCTGAGGTCCAACCGACTATGCCACCCAGGAGCCCCCTAATTGATTTTCTTTTTTTTTTTCCCTGTTGAATTTTATGAGTTCTTTATATATTCAAGATACTAGTCCTCTGTTAGATATATATGTGGTTTGAAGATATTTTCTCCCTGTCTGTAGCTTATTTTTCATCCTCTTAATAAGGGCTTTCCAGAGCAAAAGTTTTTAATTTTGACAAGGTCCAATTTATTAATTTTTCCTTTTATGGATCATGCTCTTGGTGTCAAGTCAAAGAATTTTCTGCTGATAGACCCCTAGTTCCAAAAACTTTTCCTAAAAGGTTTACAGTTTTACATTTCAGTCAGTGATCCATTTTGAGTTAACTTTTCTAGAAAAATGTTTAGGTTAAGGTCCTTTTCTTTTCTTTTCTTTTTTTGGTCTAATTGCTCCAGCATTATTTGTTGAAAATGCTCTCCTCCCTCTCTTTTAAAAGATTTATTTTAGAGAAACTTCAGCAGACTCCTCACTGGGCTTGGAGCCCAACTCGAGGCTCAATCTCACAACCCTGAGATCAAGACTTGCACTGAAACCAGGAGTCAGATGCTCAACTGACTGTGCCACCGAGGGGCCCCTGCTCTCCTCTCTCTATTGAGGAATATTTTTTACCTTTGTCAAATGGCAGTTGGGCATATTTTTGTGGGTCTATTTCCTATTTTGTGTATTTCATCCCATTTATTTATGCTTGTATCCCTCCACCAATACCACACTGTCTTGATTATTGCTGCTATAGAGCAGGCTTCAATATTGGGTAGAATAATTCCTCCCACTTTATGCATCTTTTCCAAATTGTTTTAGCTTCTACAGCCTATGCCTTTCCATATAAATTTTAGAATCGTAAAAAAAAAAAAAAAAAAAAAAAAAAAAGAATCGTTTGTTTATGCCTACAAAAATCTTTGCTGGTATTTTGAAAGGAAGTGCTTTAAACCTATAGACTGATTTGGAAATAGGTGAATTTGTACTATGTAGAGTTCTTCAATACATAAATACAGTCTACTTCTCCATTTATTCAGGTTTTTAAAAAAAATTCTTTCATTAGTATTTTGTAATTTTCAGCACACAGATCCTATACATGTTTTGTTAACTTTATGCTTAAGTACTTAATTTTCTTTTTAAGAATTATAAATGGTAGGGTTTAAAAAAAAAGTCTATTTATTTATTTTTATTAATCTCTACACTCAATGTGTGGCTCAAACTCACAACCCTGAAATCAAGAGTCACATGCTCTTCCGACTGAGCCAGCTAGGCACCCCAAAATGGTAGTTTTTAATTGTGACTGATTTTGAGTGTTGATCTCATATCCTCATAACTTACACCAAACTCATTAGTTCTAGAAATTTGTACCTAGACAGTCCTCTTATCTGTGAATAACACTTTCATTATTTCTTTCTTTCCTTTCTATTCCAATATGTAGGCCTATTTTTCTTTCTTGCCTTACTGCAGTGGTTAGAATTTTCAGTGCTGTGTTGCAAAGCTGTGTTGACTGTGGACATCCTTGCCTTATTCTCAATCTTAGAGGGAAGACATTCACACCCTTTCACTATAAATATAATGTTGGCTGTAAGTCTGTTGTAGATGTTCTTTATCAAGATGACATAGTTCACTTCTATTCCAACTAGAGAATTTTTATCATGAATGGATAATTTTTTTCCTGCATCAAAAAACACAAAATATGATCACATGATATTTCTATTTCATATTTAGTCTTGATATGATGGAGTAAATTGACTGATTTTCAATATGGAACCAGCTTTGCAACTCTGGAATAAAACCCATTTGGGCATCACTTATATCTGTTTTCTCGATATTGTTGGGTTTGCTTTTATTTGGTTGAGGATTTTTTTTAACCTAGTTCACGAGAGATACTGCTTTGTGGGTTTTGTTGTTGTTGTTGTTGTTTGTACAGTCTTTGCCTTGTTTGGGTATCAGAGTAATGCTGGCTCTGTAAAATCAGTTGACAACTGTTCTTTCCCTGTCTGTTTTCTTGAAGAAACTGTAAAATTAGTGTTAATTCTTTGAACTCTCCAGTAAAACCATCTGGGCCTGGATATTTTTTTCCTTTTAAATTATTAATTCAATTTCTTCAAGGGCTAAAGGATTATTCACGTCCTCTAATTTATCTTGGTTGAGTTTTGTAGTTTGGGTTTTCAAGGTTCATTTCTTCTAAGTTATCAAGTTTGAGTGTAAAGTTATTCATAGCATTGGTTTATTACCCTTTTAATGTCTGGAGAATCTACAGTGATATCCACTATTCTATTCCTGATAGTGGTACTTTGTGTCTTCTTATTTTTGTTGGTATTACTAAAGGTTTATCAATTTTATTGACCTTTTTAAAAAAATTTTTAAAACCTAGCTTTTTGCTTCATTAATTTTTGTTTCCATATTTTCAACATCATTGATTTCTTCTGTGCTCTTTTTTTTTTTTAAAGATTTTATTTATTTGACAGAGAGATCACAAGCAGGCAGAGACAGGCAGAGAGAGAGGAGGAAGCAGGCTCCCCGCTGAGCAGAGAGCCCGATGCGGGGCTCAATCCCAGGACCCCGAGATCATGACCTGAGCCGAAGGCAGAGGCTTTAACCCACTGAGCCACCCAGGCGCCCCTCTGTGCTCATTTTTATTCTTTCCTTACTTCTATATGCTTTGAGCTTATTTTGCTCTTGTTTTTAAAAGTTCCTCAAGTGAGAATTTAGTAGGTTCTCAGCCAGTGTCACTTGAAAGGGCGGGAGGAGGAATTTCCCTGGCTAGGCCACCTGGTGGGCCTCTTCTGGAGAAGGGAGCCTCCAGCCTTCACAAATGAAGACTGCTTCCCAGGCTAGGTTGGTGATGTGGCTCCTCCTCTACCCCTGTACCTCGCCTTCATGGAAGGGAAGGAAAGCACTCCCTTGGTGGCCACTTACTGCCAACAGGCTTTTAATCCTTCCTGTCAGTTTTCCTGGGCTCAGCTGATACTGTTGGCAGGACTCCCACTAGATCCAGGAGGGGAATGGGCCTACCTGATCTGTCTTGTGTTGCTAGGCTGGAAGTCAACAAATACCAGACGTGGGTGCCCTTCTTCTGTTGGGTGAGAGGGTTTTAAGAGCCTGCTGCTGGGTTGTTTTGCCAGTCCTGGGTCTTCCTTTTTCTACCTTTCAGAGTTCTCCCAATTGTCTCTTGTGCTTTTTCTGGGTTTTTATGGTTATAAACGGGGAGAAGCAAGGAGAGACAAGTCTGTGCCATCTTGCTTGGATGAGAAGTCTCATTACATATTTTCATGGAAAGACTAAGGGGCTTACTAAAAATCGGTGATTAAAAGTCTGAGAACTGTAGCTAGAACTCAGGTATTCCCATTACTAGGCCAATAGTCTTAACATCACACAGCCACTGCCTTATTACATGAAATAACGTAAAATTTTTTATAGAAACAAAAAGTTAATGAGCTTTAATTATGCTTGAAGACTAAAGTAACACATGAGATAGAGTATAAATAAGTTAAAAATTATAAATAAAAGAATGACAGGATATAGGAAATACAATGCTAGAACAAGAAACTTTAAATTGGGGCATCTATGTGGCTCAGTTGGTTTAGCATCTGCATTTGGCTTGGGTCATGGGATCGAGCCTCTATCAGGCTCCCTGCTTGGTGGGGAACCTGCTTGTCCCTCTCCCTATGCCCCTTCCCCCCTGCTCATGCACTCTCTCTTAAATAAATAAATAAAACAAGAAACTTTAAAGATCCTTTTCATAACTATTATTTGTACTCTATTAACATACATTAATATGTATTGATACAGTAACTGGGAAAGCCAGTTAGAAGCTTTTTTAAAATTGAGGTATAACTGACATAAAATTATTGGTTTCAAGTGCATAATGTAATGATTATTTGTATATATTGTAAAATGATCACCACAGTAAGTTCAGTTAACACCCATCACCATACAGTCACAAAACTTTTTCTTGTAAGGAGTACTTTCAAGATCTACTCTTAGCTACTTTCAAATATGCAATACAGTGTTATTAACTAGTGACCAGGCTTTATATCACATCCCCATGACTTACTCATTCTGTAACTGGAAATTTGTACCTTTTGACTCCCCTTCATTCATTCTTCCTCCCTTCCTCTGCCTCAGGCAACCATAAATCTGTTCCCCATATCCATGAGCTTGGTTTTTGTTGTTTTTTGTTTCCTTAATGATTCCACATATACTGGGGCACCTGAGTGGTTAAGTGGTTAAGTGCACCAGTTGGTTAAGTGTCCGACTCTTGTTTCGGCTCAGGTCATCATCTCAGGGTTGCAGGATGGAGGCCCGTGGTGGGCTCCATGCTCAGTGCTGAGTCTACTAATGCTTCTTTCCCCTTTTCCCTCACTCTAAAAATAAATAAGTGAATCTTAAAAAAAAAAAATGATTCCACATATAAGTGAGATCATAAAGCATTTATCTTCCTGTATTTATATTTAGCATATGCCTCAAGGTCCATCCATGTTGTCGCAAAGGTAAGAAATCATTCTTTTATGGCTGTGTATTATTCTGTTCTATGTATATACATATTCTTTATCCATTCATCCACTGATGGACCCTCAGGTGTATCCATATTCTGGCTGTTGTAAATAATGCTATAATAAACATGGGGGTGCATGTATCTTTTCAAATTAGTGTTTTCACTTTTTTTCAGATATATATCCTGAAGTAGAATTGCCAGATCATGGTGGTTCCATTTTTAATATTTTGAGGAATGTCCATACTGTTTTCCACAGTGGATGCAACAATTTACAGTCCCAGCAACAGTGCACGAGGGTTTACATTTTCCCACATTATCACCAACACTTGTTCTTTCTTGTCTTTTTGATAACAGCCATTCTAACATATATGAGATGGTATCTCATTGTGGTTTTAATTTGTATTTCCCTGATACTAGTGACGTTAAGCTTTTCATGTACCTGTTGGCCATCTGTATGTCTTTTTTGGAAAAATGTCTACTGAGATCCTCTGCTGACTTTAAATCAGATTATTTGTTCTTTTGTTATTGAGTTGTATGAGTTCTTTATATAATTTGGGTATTAGCCCCATATTAGTTATATGACTTGCAAATATTATCTTCCATTTGGTGGGTCACCTTTTCACTTTGTTGATGGCTTCCTCTGTCGTGCTTCTTAGTTTGATACAATCTCACTTGTTTATTTTTGCTTTTGCTACTTTTTGCTTTTGGTGTCAAATCCAAAAAATCATGGCCAAAACCAATGTCCAAGAGCTTACCACCTATGTTTTTCTCTAGGAGTTTCATGGTCTCAGGTCTTACATTCAGGTCTTTAATCTATTTCAAATTTATTTTTCTGTATGATTTAAGATAGTAGCCCATTTTCATTCTTTTCCATGTAGCTGTCCAGTTTCCCTAACATCATTTATTGAAGAGACTGTCTCTTCCCCATGGTTTATTCTTGGCTCCCTTGTTATAAATTCATTTGACCATATATGCGTGAGTTTATTGCTAGGCACTCTATTCTATTCCGTTGATCTATGTTATCTAATTTTGTGCCAGTATCATATTGTTTTGGAGACTAAAGCTCTATAGGATATCTTGAAATTGAGATTGTGATACCTCTAGTTTTTGTTTTTGTTTTTTAAGATTTTATTTATTTATTTGACAGAGAGAGAGAGACCACAGCAGGGGGAGCAGCAGGTAGAGGGCGAGGGAGAAGCAGTCTAGCAGAGCAGGGAGTCTGATACAGGGCTCAATCCCAGGACCCTGGGATCATGACCTGAACTGAAGGCAGATGCTTAATGACTGAGCCACCCAGATGCCCTAGCTTTTTCTTCTACCTCAAGAAGAACTTGAGGGGATCTTTTGTGGTTTCAGACAAATTTTAGGACTGTTTGTTCTATATCTGTGGAAAACGTCATGGCAATTTTAATACAAATCACACTCAATCTGTAGATTGCATTAGGTAGTATGGACATTTTAACAATTTAATTCTTCCAATCCAAGAGCATGGAATATTTTTTCATTTATTTGTATTCTCTTCAATTTCTTCCATTATGTCTTAAAGTTTTCAGTACACAACAAAAGCTATTTTAAAATGGCACATATTTTGTTTCACTCTGAATTAAGGTCATTTTATTCTACCAAAAACTTCACAGCAAATCACAACTTTAAAGTTCCCTTTTTGATAGAAATAAAAGTTCAATTGGATTTTTTTTCAACTGTCATTCTAGACGGATGAAAGCACTGATATACAGAGTGAGTGAATAGCTTCATTTTATGAATGAAGATCATGAATGTGAATTTTTTTCCTATCCTGTTCATAAGGGGACTTTTCTGGTGGAGAACCCCCCCAGTTTCATTAAAACCGTCCTTGACTATTGGGCTCCACGTCTGACCATGGGTCCTGCAGGTGACTGTGCCCAGTACCACCAGGCACCCAGGCTGACTTTGGCTTTCTGAGCAGTCATTCGGCCTGCTGTGAATAGTTTTCCATGTTTGGACCCAGGTTCATAGTCCCTCTTCCAGTCACAGAACTTCGAAACACCACCGACGTTTCAAACAGAATCAATGTCTAATGAATAATGAGTAATTTTGGAATACTTTACATGATGTAAGTAAATAGACTGAATTTAGTTTTGACAGCCCCTTGACAAGGAACACAGAGGAGGCTTTGTTACAGAGGAGATATTTATTAAACATTATCTTCTACAGGGTCTTAGTTATGTTCCTAATCCTTGCAGCTAAGGATTGCTCCTACATAAAGTAAATCAGATTGGGCTCTGAGAAGGCTCCATATATGGCAATTAAACACAACCATCTTTCTTTAAATATGCCTCTTTCAATCCCGGCTAAAGAACATAGAAAACACAAGAGTCTGAATACTAGATTCCAGTTTTCTTCTAATGGACACACCCCTACAACTTAAGCAGTGATGAGAAAGTTTATGATACACATTACATCAGGCTCACAGAAGAACACACAACATTTTCTGGGCTAAACCGGGGCACTTAGTAATGTTTTCATAGTGGGCTGCAAACCCAGCTCTTAAGAATTTCATATTGAGGGCGCCTGGGTGGCTCAGTGGGTTGAGCCGCTGCCTTCAGCTCAGGTCATGATCTCAGGGTCCTGGGATCGAGCCCCGCATCGGGCTCTCTGCTCAGCGGGGAGCCTGCTTCCTCCTCTCTCTCTGCCTGCCTCTCTGCCTGCTTGTGCTCTCTCTCTGTCAAATAAATAAATAAATAATCTTTAAAAAAAAAAATTTCATATTGATAATCAAAATAAACCCAAGAGAGCTGTCAACTTATGTTGACAATACTTTACTTACATCCTCCCTTTCTCCTTTGAAGAAATGCACTATAATTTAGAAATAAGACACAGGCCGTCTTCTGCTCTTGTACATTATCAAATAAACTGCCAAAAAGAGCCAAACACTTTGGAAGGCATGTCTGCAGAAGAAATAAAGATAAGGAAGCCATAATGATAGCTTAATGGGTAAAGGATAAGAGTCACACTCGATTCTGCCAAAAGTGGACCTGTAGAGGTTCAGACACGCATCCAAGAATCAGCTCTGTCTGCCAACATATCAAACGCTCAGTTCATGCAACTGGCAAGGAGGCTCTGGGAGCTGCCCCTGAGCCTGTCACTGTCATGGGTGAGGAAAGACAGACAAGTTCCCAGATAGCTAAGATCACGGAGGACCTGTCTTCAAGCCAAAGCCACGTATTCTTCCCTCAAGAGAACTTCCACTCTACGGCCCAGCACATTCTGGGAACAATTCTCTTGCTGAAACATCCTGAAATAATTTTCCTTGATTAACTACAGCACAGAAGATTTAAGGATTTGACGATACAGTATTATTTTGCAAATAATGATGGCATCCTGATTTATAAATGGCTTTTCTCAAGATGAAAGCAAACTATTTAGTTACTGGACCCCCCACCATATAGTGTGGCTGTTAACAGCTGTCCCAAGTAAGTCGTGCTGTATAGGCAAGTCACTGAAGGGTTAGGGGGTGTGGTAGGGCACTGATTACCTTTAGGTTGTACTTCCATGAAAAATACAAAAATTCTGAAAATAATATCCAAAATTAAATATTTCCTTTGCTTTTTAAATGGTACTATCTTTTGAAAGTGTGAAAAACAAGACTGACAAAGATTATTAGATCATTTAATATTGAGACATTTTTAAAAAGCTGAAGGGCAAGAGTTTTACATTTCCCCAGAGAGGCCTCTTTGAAGATCTAGCGGTCTATTATGAGCTGATGTTAAATCTCACTCTGCTTCTCATCTGGAATGGTGTATGGCATGCAGAAGATCAAGAAAACCCAAATTAATTTGGAGCCTTTGTAAAAATCCCTTGAGACTTCTTGAGATGCTGTAAAATGTCACAAAAACAGAGCTGGGAATCACTCTCATGCACATGTTGTCTTTTTGATTCATTTATTATTTAGATCTGACCTACTTTCTAAAAGGATTTGAGGAGGCTGGAGATTTTCTCAGTATGGTGCCAAGCTGAAAAGGGGCTTTGATAAAAGCTTTTTGGCAATGGTATTAAGTTATAAAATTTCTAAAGATGAGGGCGCCTGGGTGGCTCAGTGGGTTAAGCCGCTGCCTTCGGTTCAGGTCATGATCTCAGGGTCCTGGGATCGAGTCCCGCATCGGGTTCTCTGCTCGGCAGAGATCCTGCTTCCCCCCCTCTCTCTCTCTGCCTGCCTCTCCATCTACTTGTGATCTCTCTCTGTCAAATAAATAAATAAAATCTTTAAAAAAAAAAAATTTCTAAAGATGATACTGACAAAGATACCCTATACCGGGAAAGAAAAACAAGAAAATGTGCTTTGAGTATAGACAAAAAGATTTATTCTAGACATAGAGAAAATCCTTCTGATTATAAAATATAAGAATGTGATAGACTGGGTGCCTGGGTGGCTCAGTTGGTTAAGTGACTGCCTTCGGCTCAGGTCATGATCCTGGAGTCCTGGGATCGAGTCCTGCATCGGGCTCCCTGCTTGGCAGGGAATCTGCTTTTCCCTCTGACCCTCCCCCTTCTCATGCTCTCTCTCTCTCTCAAATAAATTTAAAAAAAAAAAAGAAAAAAAAGAAAAGAAAAGAATGGAATAGATTGGGTGCCTGGGTGGCTCAGTTATTAAGCATCTTCCTTCAGCTCTGGTCATGATTCCCGAGTCCTGGGACCAAGCCCCACATTGGGCTCCTTGCTCAGCCGGAAGCCTGCTTCTCCCTCTCTCACTCCTCCTGCTTTTGTTCCCTCTCTTGCTGTGTCTCTGTCAAATAAATACATAAAATCTTAAAAAAAAAAAAAAAAAAGAATGGAATAGATTATATAAACATAAGCCTCTCTTGGCTAGTGAAAAAGCAAATGCCCCTGCCTGGACAGATCATTTCCTTTAGGACAAGAATAAGCCTGAAGGCTCTATACCAACGTTAAAAGGTTCGGAAAGAGAGAGAAGAGAAAGGCTCTGAGGTGGAAGGCAGAACACATGCATACAGGAAAAGTATATGGAGCCAAAGCCTACCTAACCTAGGATTCTGACAGGAGACTGTGGTAGGAGGCAAAAGGGCATGCAAGGAAACTCCATGAATCTGTACATATTGCTGGTAAACGTGATTCAGTTATCTCAGTAGCTGACCTGTTCTGGCCAAAACACACATCTTAAAACACCAATGAACACTAACATGGTAGAGAAAGACTACACTTTCCAAAATTTACACTGCAATGTCTATTTACTGAACATTGATTAAAAGACATAGGCCAGGACATTCTAAAATGCTATTCTGTAAGTTCTCTGGTTTATTATTTTAAAATTTGGTGCCCCTCTCTAAATTAAGTCAAGTCTGAAACTGTTTACCAGCAATATTGGTTCCACACTCCCTTTTAATACTGGGATTTTAGTACAGGATTCAGACACATGAAATGTCATTGAATTTTTGGAGGGAAATTAGGAAAGTAAACCCAAGAATATCACAACTATTTGTTCTTAATTACAAAAATTTTCTATTCTTAAACAACGGGCAACCCCCAATAAAAAGTGAGTCACACTAGGGTTTTATGCGTACTGTAGGGTTGACTGCCACGACTGCCACACAGTACTCATTCCTTAAGGCAGAGCCTCTCCTGTGTGTGTGCTTGCAAGTGATTATGGGTATGCCAAATGTTGGATCTGTCCATCCCCTGGTGGTCTGTTCATCCCAGTGTCCCACACAGAAATGATCATTTTTATGTATCACAAGGGATAATAAAGAGTGGGAAGCATGGCCCCTGGCCTCCATGGAGTGTCGTGGGCTCCCCAAAATCTACACGTAGGGCTTTGGGAAAGAGATCAGAAGTGGTGTAGGAAAAGGGGGACATTCTTTTCTCTCCTTTCCCTAACTAACTTCTCTGCTACATATTTTTCTGCCACTTTACTAAGAGATCATCCAAACCTGCGCAGTAAGGCAAATGCTCACGAGGATCAGGAGGGTGTGGTGGGATCGGAGAGGCTGTGGTGCGCATACTCCGCCTAGAGCTCCTGCTGACTCCCAGTGCTTGCAGGGATGCAGGTGCTGTGTGGCCTTCACAAAAAGGAAAGCTAGAAATGCAGGTGTATGTGTAAAATATCCTTATTTTTAAATGTTGGTAGCAAATGCTTATCGCATGCTTTCCTCTTAATTAAAAACAAAATAAAAAACAAAAAAACAACTGCGCATGCCTGAAGCAGTGACTCCGTAAGCAGCCCAGAGCTGCCTGGATCCTCCAGGGGACCCCACTCCACAGGGGCTTCAAATCTTCTTGGACTAGAGGTTACTCTGTTTCAATTTTTACCTCCACAATGAACTTCACTTTGTAAACACAAGATGAAACCTATATTTACACACATTAAGAACACATTTTTGCCACTTAGCTATATGTAATTGTTGCTTTCCTTTGTGAGTTCTCAGAAGAGAAAACATTATTTAAAAGAGATAAATGGGGGGCACCTGGGTGGCTCAGTAGGTTAAAGCCTCTGCCTTCGGCTCAGGTCATGATCCCAGGGTCCTGGGATTGAGCCCCGCGTCCGGCTCGCGTCCGGCTCTCTGCTCAGCGGAGAGCATGCTTCCCTTCCTCTCTCTCTGCCTACCTATGATCTCTGTCTGTCAAATAAATAAATAAATAAAATCTTAAAAAAAAAAAGATAAATGGTGTATGCATTGCTAACTTTTAAAACATTTGTAATTAGGGTAATACCACATATACACAAAAAGTTAAAATTCCTTTTTACCTGACAACACTACTTTAGGGGGAATAAAAGCAGTACTTAGTTAAGGCCAGAGAAAAGAATCTGCTTTGGAAATTTGGAAATGTTCATGGACTTCCAAAAAAAGCTAACCAGAAGGTACCTGGTAGAGGTTCCATTAGAGGCTCTCCTAGAACACTCCACAGTGGCCTACAATAGATAGAAAGCCATACAGACATTTGAAACTTCTGACCTGACAGCACCACCAGGTCAGCCCTGGAGTCCAAGTCACTCTATGTTTTCATGGTGTTTTTACCTCTTCAGTCTACTAACGTGGCAACAGCAAGGCTCCTTCCTTATCTTCGTCCAGAAGGCCAGATTAATGCTGTTGCCACAGATCTTTCTCCTACACTGATAGCAGAGTCACACTAACCATAGCAGTGCTGCTGCTGCTGGTGGAAGACTGCCTTTCTCCAGGCTGGCCAAGCAGCACTGTGCTGGATTCAAAGATCACAGAAAAAGGACTGCGGAGCTTTTAAAATTGTTTATAAATTCCTCTTTTAGTCTGGAGGTAGAGGTCACACTTTTTGACTTGACAAATTGTAAACTTCTCTTGCAAGGACATTTCCTGCTCTGTGCTTTAAGTCTGAAGATGTGTGCAAATGCCAATAGCCACCTGCCATCTCTACTGCTCTGAGTCTTGTCCTTGAACTGAGAAAGGGCAAGCAGAAAAAAAAAAAAAAAAAAAAGTACACACTGCAATATTTCTTCTACTAAAACTTTCCATCTAGCAGCTGCATTTTCAACACTATGGAAATGAATCACCCTGCCTTTTCTAGTGATTTAATTTTAATTAAAAATGTTCTCTATCAAAGGACTGATGCCCGATATAAAGGAAAAGTTGTAAGTGAAGTGGAAACAAAGGGGTACTTCTCACAGGCTTTTGGAGGTAAGTTCTTAAAAATATTAAATAGTAATAATATTTTTATTTTCAATTGCTTGTTACAGTGATTTGTTGTTGTTAAGCAGGTTATAGGACAATATACTCTGTTCATTTTTTCAGAAGTACTTTAGGATTATAGAAAACATTTGAAAATATTAAAAGTGGTATTCAGTGGGAGATCTATGCCTTAAGGCAACACAACAATTGTCCTTGTTTCTTTCAGTAAAAAAAATGCCAAGTCTAACATGCACATAAAGTAAAATAATGTTGTTATTTTTTTGGCTAAAACCACAATCATACACTGGTCTAAGGAGAGAGTAGGTTTGAGGAAAGAAAACCTAGACTGTACGCTGCTTCTAATTAATGGATCAGTGTTGCTGCTAAAAATGATAAACAAACAAACAAACAAAAAACCCAACATGTAAATATCCCCACAGTCTTTCTGGTGGATCAGATTTTCACCAGTACTGGTCTAATTTACAGCTGATAATTTTCTAATCATACATCTTAAATTATTAATTTTATCATTAACAGAGCTCTTTAGGAATAAATATTCATAGCACTGGAATTAATATAGTAACATATTTCATTAAGAATCTTCACCCCTACCTTAAGTTCTAACATAATTTAATGACTCCTGCTTGTAATTCTTTAAGAAAATACAACAGAACCTCAGGACTAAAAAGATAACTAAAATTCTTTAAAAGTACATAACAGTTTTATCAAAATGGTATAGTGCTTGATAAAGTACTTGGTAAATGACAAATATCAATTCAATAAATATCACTGAATTCAGTATCACAAATTCAATAAATATCACTGAATATGATGTCTGAGTTAAATAATCAGCCTGCTTGTTTTAAACAAAGTAAAAGACAATACTGAAATACTTTTTGCAAAAGGAAATCATCAAATGCCAGAATTGACTTTATACAGCTTAATGGGACCACAAACCTTTACTTTAATAGCTTCAATTAACCAAGTTATAATGTACACTGCCTAGCTGTAACAGAGAGAAAAACCAGTTTTGCTTGCTTTTACTTTTTTGTTGATTCATGTACCAAATTTTGGATTAAAAAAAAAACCTGTTTAGGGGCGCCTGGGTGGCTCAGTGGGTTGAGCCGCTGCCTTCGGCTCAGGTCATGATCCCAGGTCCTGGGTTCGAGCCCCACATCGGGCTTTCTGCTCGGCAGGGAGCCTGCTTCCTCCTCTCTCTCTGCCTGCCTCTCTGCTTACTTGTGATTTCTCTCTGTCAAATAAATAAATAAAATCTTAAAAAAAACAAAAAACAAACAAAAAAAAAAAAAAACCTGTTCAGAAGCCTTTACAGAGGCAACCCTCTTGCGTCCCCTCCCTCTTTACTCAATCAACTTTGCTTTAAATCTAAAACAAAAATAAAAAAACCCTTTGCAGAATACTCTTGGGACATCTCACAATTAAGTCATAAAGAGGTGCCCACAGAAGTAGAAATCAAAGGGAAAGCACCCTCTGGGACAAACATACTTAGTAAGGTGTGGTGCTCATAAGGTGTAGTATTTGACAAATGCTTGCTAGGAGAATGAATAGTGGGTAAGAGAAGCATGATCTCCTCACTGCACAAGAGTGGACGGTGGAGATACGTGTCCTGTGATAAAATCAGAAATTACAGATCCTGTATCTGCCTTTTCAGAGGCCAGTCTATATGGAGAATAACTGTCCTGAATTTTCTGAATAGGACATTCCTCTTAGAATTTTCTTTAGATGTGTTGGGAAAGATTTTAAGTTACTGACCCAACATTTTACTGTTTGTGAGTGTATTCAGATCTATTTATTCCTGAATAAGTTTTGTTGCACTAAGTTTTCTTCTAGGAAACAGTATATATAATCTAAATTTTAAATGTATAGGCAAAAAGGTTCTTCATAGTGATTTGTTTTTAAAAAATGTGTATTGCCTGTATTCAATTGCAACACATAAAAAATATATACATTATTCCTAATATTGCCCATTATGCCCACCCCCTTTCAATGTTGTTCAATCAATCAAGTTAAAGGGGAGTTTTCGTTGATTTTGTTCTGTTGTTCTCTTACAATTTCTATGTTCTGAAGTTAATTGCTACTCATCTGTGTATTTTCCTTTACCTTAACCCAGATTTCTCTTTTTTCTTAACTTCTTGGGCTGGTAGGCCTACATATGGTAATTTTTATAAAATTCTAGTATGTATTTGAAAAAAATGCAAATTCTTGAATTGCTGGAAGCAGCGCTCTTCAAACGCTTATTAGATCAAGTTTAACTGTACTGCTTAAGTATCTCATAATTAACTGCTTTATCTGTCAATTACTGAGGTGGCCTGCTAAAATCTCCCATGATGATTAGGGATTTTTAACTTTTGATATGTATATTTGATATACACTACGTATGTACCAGTTTGGAATCATTTTATCTTTCAGGTAATTCATTCCTCTTATCATTAGGTGGCAACTTTTACCATGAAGTTTTTAACTGAAATTTATCATGTATGACTAACAGCTATAGCAGCCTTGTTTGGTTAACAGTTTGATATACTGCATTCTATCCCTTTACTTTCAATTTTTCCAGGTTTCTGAGTTTTACATTTTTTGAAAACATTATTCACAAATTCTGTATCTTCATCCAGTCCCAGAATGTCTTTTCATTGGCTACTTTAGCTACTTGGCATTTTGTTCTAGTTACTGACTTATTTCTGCCATTTTATATTGGGCTATTTCCCATGGTGTTCGGTCACTGCCCCCCCACCAACCCCCCGGTTTGTACTGATTTAAAAGACTCCTATGTTTTATAGTGGTTACCCTGAATCATTTGAACACACACAGCTTGATTTAAATCTATGGTTAATCAATTTATTTATTCTCACCCTGGTTGTGGGATGCTTTAGGTCTGACGAGCTTTTACCTGATGCTGTTGGTGTCTAGTATTTTTCCTTCACCTTTTTAACACCTCTACTCAGAC
This sequence comes from Lutra lutra, assembly GCF_902655055.1. Taxonomy (NCBI): domain Eukaryota; kingdom Metazoa; phylum Chordata; class Mammalia; order Carnivora; family Mustelidae; genus Lutra; species Lutra lutra. The sequence goes on along the minus strand of NC_062278.1, from coordinate 201,429,037 downwards.
TAGTCATTTCACTGTCTTATATAGTCCATGCTTATTTTAATTTAAAACAAAGTAAATCATTTGCTCATTAGTTTGTGAACTTCATTTCTTTCTTCTGTGCTCAATTTTCTTCTTTCTTTTTTTTAAGTGGGTTCCACAGCATGGAGCCCAAGGCAGAGCTCGAACTCACAACCTTGAGCTCAAGACCTGAGCTGAGGGATGCCTGGGTGGCTCAGTCGAAGCATCTGCTTCCGGCTCAGGTTGTGATCCCAGAGTCCTGGGACTGAGTCCCTCATTGTACTCCTTGCTCAGCGGGGAGACTGCTTCTCCCTCTCCCTGTCTCTTCCCCTGCTTGTGCTTTCTCTCTCTCTGACAAATAAATAAATAAAATCTTAAAAACAAAACAAACAAAAAAGAAACTGAGCTCAAGAGTCGGCTGCTTAACTGACTGAGCCACCTGAGAACCCCACAATGTTCTTTCTGAACCAAATTAAATACGATTAAGAATTCAGTTGCATTAAGAGCGTTTTCAACAGCCGCATGTGGCTAGTGGCTACTGTACTGGATAGCGCTGCTTTAGAAGGACCTACAGCAAGGGGCTGCTAGAGGCAAAAGTTCTGTTTTTGTTTGAAAAGTGCGTTTATTTTGTTCTCCTAATTATTGAATTGAATTAATTCCCTCAGTACTCTTATTCCTTTGTCTTCCAAACTCAGTAGCTGCGACTAAATATGCTGTCAGTCTAACTGGTGCTTCTTATAAATAATCAATTTCAAGTACCCTTTGGTAGCTTCTGTCTCTTTGTGCATTTCTTTCTACTTACTATGCTTGGTGTCTTATCCTACTGCCTAAATCTGAGATTTATGACTTTTGAATATTCTAGAAAATTTTTAGTTATAAATCTCTTCAAATACTGTCTCTCCTCAATCTATTTTATCATTCTGAAAATTCTTCTCTATTATGTGTTAGACTTTCTAATTCTACCCTCCTGATCGTATTTTCCATTCCTTTCCTTTCTTGGATGAATTCTGAATAACTCCCTCAGATGTCTCTACCAGTTCCTCAATTCTCCTTTCTGTTGTTACAAATTAACTGCTGAGAAATAAGCCAATCAGAGAAAGACAATTATCATATGATCTCACTGATATGAGGAATTTGAGAAACAAGGCAAAGGATCATAGGGGGAGAGAGGAAAAAATGAAATAAGATGAAACCAGAGAGGGAGACAAACCGTAAGAGACTCTTCATCTCAAGAAACAGACTGAGGGTTGCTGGAGGGGAGGGGAAGGGATGGATGGGGTGGCTGAGTGATGGAGATGGGGGAGGGTATATGCTGGGATGAGTTCTGTGTATTGTGTAAGACTGATGAATCACAGACCTGTACCCCTGAAACAAATAATACATTATATGTTAATAAAAATTAACTTAATCAAAAAACAAACAAACAAACAAACAAACAAAAAAAAACAAATTAACTGCTGAGTCCAGGTAGAAAGTTTATTTCAAGAATTGAAATTTTAATTTCTAGATATTCGACTTGGTTATTTTTTAAATCTACCTGTCACTTTTCTTATAATCTACATCTGACATTTACATCCATTAAAAAGTCTGTATCTGATCATTTCATTAACCAAAATTTTGGGGAGTGGTTGGTTAACCCTGCTTTTGTTGTATTCTGCCTTTCACTGATTGTGAATTATTTCCTGTATATTTAGTAATTTTGTGTATTTAGTAATTTTGGACCATGAGGCTTGTCAATGATCCCCAGGCAATCTGGGTGTCTCCCAGAAGGATTCTGCATTTGCTTTTGCTAGGTGTCCTAGAATACTCACCAGCTGAGGATCAATTTTTGTGTTAATTTTTTGGCCTGGCTAAGAGGTTATACTGAGTGAATGGTATAACCTGAACGCCAAATCTCTTTGAGAAAGTTCATGTTTATAATTATTCAGGGGAAACATTTTCCCTGTTACCCACAGCCCATACTAAGATAGATAAGCTTGCCTCGTCCTTCTTGGTTGGTGGGCTGGTATCTTCCTAATTAATTAATATGTAGCTAATCAGGGGGCCAGGCTGTACTCATGTATGGGGTCTCAGCTCCACTTCTCCACCCATGAGAGCTCAAGACCCTGTCTCCTGACCCCATGTGATTGTCATGAGATCCTTTTACGAAGGAGAGCTCTATACCTAGGAGCCCCGAGGAGCTGGCAGCCAGTGTTGGTTTATAAGCTTCTCACTTCGGCTTTCATTTTTCACTCTGATGTTGGCCCGCTGAAATGTCCCCTATTCTCTTTTTGACTAAGCTATGCATTTAGTATTTTATACAGCATTTCTAAATGTTTGTAGGAGAAAGATTTCCTGTCATGACACTGCTAGACAGGAGTTGAAGGATATTTTCTTTGATGGACACAGAAGTCCTAGAAGTTCAGAGTCTCCCAAAAATGATTTTATAATGCAGTAAGTAAAATGGATTTTCTTTGCAAATGAAAACAGAAGATGACCAGATTGATAGTAATGCATATGTTTAAAGAGCAAAAAAAGATGTCTCTTCAACTAATCAGAGATAAAATTAAAACTATCATCAATGTTTTTTAGGGAAAAGTGTCCACAAACTAAACATCATTACATTAATACAAAGTTTTAGCTGGGAGAGTGCTATGTATTCCAGTATACTGATCAAAAAATAAATACCATGGCCCACTGATCAGAACTGCTACTCTTGAGAGGTTTGTTTTTTTTTTTTTTTTTTTTTTTTTTTTAAGATTTTATTTATTTGGCAGACAGAGATCACAAGTAGGTAGAGAGGCAGGCGGGGGCAAGTGGGGGGAAGCATGCTCCCTGCTGAGCAGAGAGCCTGATGTGGGGGGCTCAATCCCAGGACCCTGAGATCAAGACCTGAGCCTAAGGCAGAGGCCCAACCCACTGAGCCACCCAGGCACCCCTGCTATTGAGTTTTTAAAAATCTGTACACTGTAAGATTTCTCATTTTTAACATGTATCTATTTTCAATTTATCGTCCCTCATGCTGCCTAGTAATAGCACTTAAAAATTCTGAAAATAGGGACGCCTGGGTGGCTCAGTTGGTTAAGCAGCTGCCTTCGGCTCAGGTCATGATCCCAGCGTCCTGGGATCGAGTCCCACATCGGGCTCCTTGCTCTGTGGGGAGCCTGCTTCTCCCTCTGCCTCTGCCTGCCACTCTGTCTGCCTGTGCTTGCTCTCTCTCTCTCTCTGACAAATAAATAAATAAAATCTTAAAAAAAAAAAATTCTGAAAATAGTACCTATAATGATAAACAGAGTCTCCAGCTTGTCATGGTGCTAGTCAGAAGGGACGGGAATAAGGACACTACAGGCCTGGGTCATAAGAGTACCTGGACAATATTAAAATCCTTATAACTTTCTTACTACAAAGATCATTTGGCTTGGGTCCAAGATGGAGACACACTCTGTAATATTTTATATTTTTAAGTGCCTGACAAAATACCCTCACATATATGATGCCCTTTTAAAATAAGTAGGTCAGATCAGTGGTTTACGTGATTTATCCAAGGTTATAGCCCCCAAATGGCAAAGCCTAGAATAGCATTCTTTTCTGAAAATTAAACTGCATGCCAAAAGACTGTTACCATGGCAAAGCCCCCCTCAGGGATATCTTCTGCAGCTTTCGTATCTAGAAGTCATTTATAAATTTTAAAAACGAATGACTAAATGAGAGGCATGAAAATTGAATCCAAAGCTCCCCTAGTGCTTGTTCAATTCAGGTATGGCACAACAAAAGGGTGTGTGTAAGAGGAGTTCATGCTTTAGACTTCCACGTTCTGATACGGTAGTCACTAGCCACATATAGCTACTTAAATGCAACCTGATTAAATAAACTAAAAAAGAAAAGAAAATTTCTTGGTCACACGAGCTGTACTTTGAGCGCTCAACAGTCCCATATAGCTGGTGGCTGCTCTTTGGGATGGGGGTGATACACAGCACTTCCACTACGGCACAACAGTACATACAGGTCAGCATCACTCTAGAATGTGGATTGATGAAGTAAGTAATTTTATTGTGGCAGCCAAGTAGAGAGAACATGGAGTTCGAAGATTATCTGAATTCTGCCTATGTCACTTACAACCTTTGTGATTCTTGAGCAAGTTTCTTAACTTCTCTGGGACTCTTGTTTCCTCAACAGAAGTCAGAAATAAGGGGTTAGGAACTACACTTTTGCTTAATTAACTACAGAATCTGCAGTCTTCCCAACCGTCACTGAACCCTTCTAAGGGTCTCCTGGCTGCCAAAAGGCCCTCGATAGGTATGAAAACACACTGATCCAAAAATATTCAAAAGAATCACTAAACCTAAGTCCTTGGCTAGTGTAAGCATTTTCTCTGTAAGATTTTACCTTTCCCTTTGGGGGAGGTGGCATATAAATAAAAACTAAAAAATGAAATCAGAATAGAATAATCAGAACTAAAAAAAATTATAGTTCAATTTTCTATTAACTCTAAAAATTGATTTGAGTGAAAGAAGCTGGATCTGAAGGTACAGTGAGCAAAATGGGTCAGATGTCTTCGTGGTATTTCCCTCAAGAAAACGACAGAAGGGCGGCTACAGAATCAGGTATAATTACCTGTATACACACTCAGACACTAATTAACTTTTTGTTTAAAGAACAAATCCCTTAACAACTCAGTAGCTTGCAGACCTGACAAGACTATTTTCCACAGTTAGGACTAGGTTGACAAAACACACTCGAGAGAGGTCCTCACTCCCAGAATCACTTGATGCTGCCTTGTCACTTCTCCCTGATACAGCTGTTCCTTTAAATACCTTCCCCAAGCTCCTCTTGTAGATTGTTTCTAATACACTCACAGTGTTGTACTTGACCTTTTCAGGCCCTTCTCTAGTCTGAAAACAAGCTGATGTGCTCCTGAATTTCTAATTAGCAATGCCAAAAACTGTACGGCCCCTTAGAAGATGATTCAGTGCCTCAATTAACAAGGAAACTGGACAACCTTGGTTAAGTGAGTTTTCTGTTCAACTAAGGAAACCTCTGTTTTAACTTAATGAAAATCTTCCTAAAATAAAATGTATTAATGTACCTTTCTGCTCAAGAATATTCCAATTAACATAATAAACGATGATTTCAGGTCATATCATGACAACAAATTAATCTATGAGACTATAGTGGGGTTAAAGTTACAGAAAACTGACACTTTTATGCTGACCCTGGGCTACACTCAAGATATTTGCTAGATTCTTATAAAATGAAACCTAATATCAGCTTATTTTCTTATAATTTCCTTTCATTTCTTCCATACATGGACTATAGAAATGTTTCCAGATAACTGAGGCCAGTAAGTTAAATTTTGGTTAGTCGTGATTTAATTATATTTGGGTTATGTTGCATTTCCAATTTCAAAGGAACCTTTGCTTGTTAAAGAAATACTATGATTAACATCAGGTTTATGCTAAACAGTAAGTGAATCCATAGGTCTCTGATAATTTTCCTGACTACATTAATAATCGAACTTTTCTTAGAAGCAATAGCTAGATTAATTTCCTGGTAGTAAAGAGCAGAATTAAATAAATTTTCCTTAAAAAAAAAAATTGGAACTATGTTCCTCTGCAGAATTTCCCCTTCAACAGAATTTCAGCACAAACAAAACTGCCATCTGAAGGTAATATTAATTTAAATAAATCCCTCTGAACTTACAGGTATTAAAAAGCATTTCTAATATGCCCCCCAGACACTAAAATCTCAGAAAGGAATTATCTGGACAACAGTTCATTGAAAAAAATCAAGAGACTATTTCACTTAAATACTTAAAAGTGAGCTGTGGAGAAGAATTTGGGGCTTCTGGCTCTGAAACAGAACTCACCATTCCTCATTCAGGAAATTAAAAGAGGCATAATTTCCAGAGCTTTTTATATTTTACACCAAAGACATTTCTCCAGTACCAGTTACCTTCTAGTCAAGTGAAATCCAAACAGTAACTTTTCCTTTTTTAATTTTTTGTGGTAACTTTTCCTTTTTATGTGAGAAATAACATTTCTCCAGCAATCTACTTGGATAATAGTTATGGTTGCTCTACTACTAACTAGGTCTGATCCACCCACAGTCAATGCCTAACAGTCTCTCTTCTGTCCTCAAACACTCATGCCTTCAACATCCATACTGAAATACAGTAATTGAGGATACTTTTTAGTATCTTTTTTTTCCCCCACTGGTATCTTAACTTTTTGAAAGGGCCACTCTAGCTTTGTGGACTGCATGCAACCATCCTTAAGAGTCTGTAAAATGCCTGAAAGGAGCCTGGAACTAAGGAGGAGAGAAAAGTGTTATGATTCTCGCTCTCCAACTGGGGACCTGCCACTCACCTCTGAGTCTCAGCTCCCTTAATTGCTTGCCTGCCCCACACAGGTTATTGTATCATTAACATTAAGGTAAAGCAGCTCTCAGCCCAGAACTTGTACCCAGTAGACACTCAATAAACAGACTGAAAAATACCACAACCCGGGTAAAGATAGTACTTCCTCTGTGGATAAATATATCAGTCCCCATCTTGTATCTCTCAAACTAAGTTCTGTTGCTCAGGGGCATGGGCAGCTAGTAATTCAGTGTCCAACCAAAACAAAGGATGAAACTTATTTTCATAAAACAAACAACAGGAATATGATGTATTGCTATTATATGGAAGAGTATATTTAACTAAAACAATATAAAAAGTTATTGTATATAAAAGCGTTTCAATTTTAGGAGCCCAATTTAAAAGATTTGATCTAAGACTCATTTATAACCTAAGAGTACAGATAAAAATATATTCTTAAAGATTTTCTTTATTTCTCAGAGAGACAGAGAGCAAGCACAAGCAGGGGGAGCAAAAGGCAGTGGGGGAAGCACACTCCCTGCTGAGCAAGGAGCCTGATACGGGGCTCCATCCCAGGACCTGGGGATCATGACCTGAGCAGAAGGCAGACACTTAACTGACTGAACCACCCAGGCATTCCTGTATTTTTTATTTTAACTTGAAACTCCAAAAATAACATGATGATAGAAACCAAAGTCACTCAATTTAAATTGTAAATAGATGAACTGTAATAAAACTGATATACTCACAGCTTGCATTTCTATACAGAAGAAATGGTTCATGGAGCTGAAATTCCAAATCTTTATTCACTGGTTCAACCAGATTGTGCATATTCAGTCGATTCACAATGGTAAAACCATGGTAAGGTGAGGCTGACCTTAGATTTGACAGAAGAAAAACACCTGTAGTCACTGTTTCATTTGCAGAAATGTTATCTACTTCTTTATTTCCATTTCAAAGAATAAGGATATTACCACATTATACAATATTGTTGGCACTTAAAATTGCAAACAAAAAATTTAAGTCAGATCACACCCCGCCTCTTCTCAGTAGCTTCTAAGGACTTAGTTCCCCAGAGTAAAGGCCAATGCCCTTTCTAATGCCACCAAAGCCTTGGCTGATAGGTGCCCTCCTCACCTTCACCTCGTCTGCCTCTCCCCTTGCTTCTGCTAAAGCCACACTAAGCTCATCACTCTCCCTACAGGTATGCTTCTACCTAGAGCCCTCTGCCTGGACCACTTGCCCAGAATCTAGTTACCGTAACCCCAACAGGCTCTTCCTTAAATGTCACTTTTTCAATGACACTCACTGGAGAACTACCCTTTCTCAGGCTCCCAGCCTGCTCTCAAGTTCAATACCTCCAACTCGCTTCTCTTTTTTCCATACCATTTACTTATTTTTCATATTTGTCTTTCCCCACTAGAATGTAAACTCCATGCAAACTGGGATTTTTGGCTTATTTTTTTCAGATATTAGCTGAGACAGATACCTAGCAGATGTCTAATAAACAGTTGCTCAACAAAAATATCACTTATTTTAAACACAGTACAGACCTGGTTTTAACAATGACTGTCCACCATTATAATCATGATTTTTTTTCTTACACCAATTAAGTCTTTCTATAGTTCTCCTGAGCTAAGAGAAAAAATGCCTTGAATCCTATGATAACAAACATCCTTCGTTCTCATATCAGGATGATTCAGTACATGATTCTTGGTTCTCATACCAGAGTGACTTAGTACATGATCTTCACATGCATCTAATACTTCATAGTTTCTCAATCGTTTTTCTGTACACAAGGGAGATTTGAGAATCCTACTCTACAGATTAGGAAATAAACTCAGAATGATTAAAGCCTTTGTCCAAAGTCACACAAATAAGGTGACCAGAACTGAGCTTTAGGTTTTCGGACTCCAAATCCAGGCTTTTTGTACACTAAGGTCTCTAGCAAAACGATATTCTGACACTGTGGCACACCTTTATCCAAGGTACATAAAATGTTCTCACATTTCCCAAAGAGTTCTTTGGTTTCCTTTTATTAGAATCAATACTATGTAAGCCTCCATGAATTTAATTAAGCCAAATCATTTATTATACTAAATTTTGTATTTTTTACAACCAGTGGAGATGTACTATACCGTTTAACAGTGAGGCCGGGAAAATATTTTCCTAATATCATAGATACCAAGATTCTAACAAGAACTGATGAGTTTCTAGAGATTACCATAGAGGTAATAAAGAACAATGAAGTAGCTGAAGGGTAAAGGCACCCTGGAAAAGAATGATGATGAGCTCCTATAGTTACTATGTAGTATTAAAGCACTTAAATACAAAGGAAGAAAAAGATGTTTTTAGACAAGATCTCAAAGTTGCATGCCAAAATTTAGAGGAATATCTGACAAATTCTTAATTACCATCAATATAGAAGGCAATCTTTAAAAGGTAACTCATAGTTACCTCTAGGGGAGGACCAGATGTCAGTAATAATTCCTGCTGAATCTCTAAACTTAGAAACCATGGGAAGGAACCTGCTGTAGTCAGAGCAAAACCTAAGGGAGAGCCTAAGACCAAGGAACTCTGACTATCCTTTTCTGTTAGTTACAAGTTAGGACACAAAAGGTGCCTAACAAAAACAAAAGCTACAATTTGCAAATCAATCACATTTTAGATAATTAACTCCGAGAAAAGTTGAAAATAAAAAGCGTGCAACTGAATAAACCAGGTTTTCTAAAGGACTCTCAAACGAAGATGACACATCACTAAAGACACTGTACCCAATGCTGAACTTTTTTTGTGGGGAGGGGTTCAGAAAGGGGACAGAACCAGAGTCATAAGAAGATGACTCATTTAATAAATACAGAATAGAGAGACTGACCTTTCAACTACATTATTTTATAGAGTTAGTTTATGTATTATGTTTTTCTCTCTATATACATTTTTAATACAGGGGGAGGGAGAAACGCATCTGTTTTAGACTTATTCATTATTAGAAAATGTTTTCTATTTTGACAGTTTTGCTAGTTCCTAAGTAAGTTCTAGTTCTGTTTATTCTGAATCACAGGAAGGCTCAAAGAAAGGATATAACTTGGTTCAGATCTCAAAGCTAGAAATGGATGAAGAAGGTCAGGCAGGAAGGTTCCAAAAATGGGGCTGAACCACTTTATATAACACTGTTCACCATTAGATTAAAAATACATATGTATGATTCTTTTTAAAAGCTTACCTTCGATATACAAATAAGGTCCCTTCTATATCAGTCTTCTCCTATAATAGAAATGACTTGATTAGTTTTTCCCCCATAATCCAACCCCAAATGGTCCTAATGGAGAAATACTTCATGTTTAAGATGAAATTGCTTATTTTTACAATTAGTCCCTTTAGAACAGGTCAGGTAAGTCTCTTACTCTACAAACTACTGTTGTTAGTTTCTTTTGTATCCTTTCTATGCTTGGGTTGCATACTAAGGTATATAAAATGTTTGGTCCAGCAACATGTCTGTTATTTGCAGCATTTTCCTCCATAAAATTTTAGGGTGAAAAATCTTAGAATTAGCGCCCCCCCCCTCCCCCCCTAGTTTCTAAAGACTATTTGAGAGAGAGAGCACATGCACACATAGGGAAGGGGCAGCGGGGAGGGAGAGGGAGAGGGAGAGGGAGAGAATATCAAGCAGACTCTCACAACCCTGAAATCATAACCAGAGCCTAAACCAAGAGCTGGACCCCTAACTGAGCCACCCAGGAACCCCACTTTCCCTTTATAAAGCTAAAATGTCTTATCCAGATTTTTAAATTTTAAAGCCAAGCTTCTGTGTACAGCAATTCCTTCACTTTTAAAGTTCATCAAAGTTTGGCCGGGATGGTGGGGGGGCGCGTTATCTTCTAGCATAGTTTGTTTCATCATTGGGCAATTTTGGTATATTTTTATGAATGGCGAACTTTGTGGTTTGTTAAATATTGTCAAACACAGTTTTTTATTCTTAGAACTTTGTTGAAGAATCATGAAAACTGAAGCTATACTTTGCCTTAAGCTAATTATTGTAGGACATAAATAATTAAAAATTTTCAGCATAAATGAAACATTTTGATTAAAAGTAGAACTCATATTATCTTTTGTTTGCTGTGACAAATGGACTTAGGTTTTAAACACATACAGTGTTTTTAAAAACTCCAAATAACAACAGTAGTTCACAGCTTGGATTGAACCTATGTATTTTAATGCAATCAACAAACTGAGAGAAAACTTTAAAGGCTAGTCATTCAAAATTGGGTTTGTTGGGATATAAACATTTAAAAAATATTTATCATATTGCGAGTACTGCTCTACCTTAAATATCATCTTAAAACTTTTCCTTCCTAAGGATTCATAGGCCTTTTCTTGCCTTTCAAATGTAAAATTTTAGTATAAAAAAAGTGGCAATCAATGGTCTCACGTGAAAGAAAACTTGCTCAAACTCAAAACTGTGCAAAGTTACAACTCACTGTAAAATAAAGACACAAAAGATTTAGGTTATGCACTATGTGCCATTATCCAAATGAACCAAAAATGGCAGCTTATTTCTCAATTCAGATTATTATAACTAGTATTTCATATTTAAAGCAGGACTCTACAATTTAAATTCAACAATACTGAAAGTCTGTGGAAAACTAGAATTAAAAGTCTGTTGGTCCAAAGTTGCTGCTCCTAAGTCTTCACCATTTGTCTGCAATTCATATCTCACAAATTTATAGGCAGACCAAGTAAAGAAAAATGATTCTGAACAATTCAAACTAAGGCAATATCTAAAACAGCTACACTTAAAAAAAAAAAAATCTATAATTTTGTTCTTTGTGGCTTTCCAAACCTCCTTCTCTTCCAGAAGGTGAAAGAAGATAAGGCAAGAGGATTCTGAAAGCTCTCATCTGAATTGTTTATAAACATCAAATGATTTTCACAGAATTACTGTCTAAATATAGTCTATGTATCTGTTTTATACCGTAAAGAACGTATTACAATAATCTTTCAGAGTTTTGTTAGTATAAGAATTTCATTTTTTTTACTGAAATGTGAGTGTTACTCATTTATGAACTCAACCCACCAAATATTCACGGATTATTTGCCAAAAGTAAAGCCTAGAGCTGAATGAATAAATTATGGAGGGTTAATTACTAGAAAACTGGAAATTATGTTACTTTTAATCAGGGGCCAACAAGTCAGAGAACAAACCCTATGTAACTTTTCGGGCCCCCTCCCGCGCAAAAAAAAAAAAAAAAAAACAAACAAAAAACCCAAAAAGTACTTAGTCCGGAGGGAGGATTCAGAGGTGATATCACCAGCAGCACAGCTGGAACGAAACACGTTTACAGGGTCTCTTTTCCAAAGATTTCAAGGGAATCCAATTAACATGGAAGCCCTTTCCCTAAGTGCCTTGAAATCTTTTCCAAAACTCTCGAATACAGTGTAGTTCAATAAAAGCCGGACTTATCCCCCCACCACCCTGCTTCCAAGAATCGAAACTAATTGGATTTCAAGCTTTAAATCCAAATGACCTCTATGAAGGGGGCTCTTATTTACATGCCTGGTGGCGGGGAGAGGACGGTGTTTACTTTTATAGACTATGTATATGTAGTTTATCTAACACCCCTCACAGCTTCAAACACAATCTTTCGGGTGCCTTTCGGACTCCCACCGTTCTCGTCCACCAACACGTCTGGAAAAAAGGCATATCGCCCAGGTCTCCGGACCCAACCCCAAGGGACTGATCCTCCTCCAATCCTTCCTTCTATCGGCTTCCCCCCACAGACGTCCTGGGCCTACTTCTCTCGCTCTTCTCCCCAATTCCCGGCGCCCCTGACACCCTTTAGGGACCGGCCAGTCTCTTCTCCAGTCCCTGGCCTCCCCGCTGCCAACCTGGCCTCCCGAATCGCCCCCAACCCAGGACAGTCCGCGCTGCCACTTTAAGAGGCGGCGGCCGGCCGGACCGCCTCCGCGGCCTGGCCGCACTCACCCACTGGTTGGCCTTGGGGCAGAAGGTGTACAGAGCGACCTGGCCCGTGAGGTCTGCGATGCTGGTGATGTAGGGGTCGTGCTGTTTCAGGGCCGCTAAGCTCATCTCCTGCCCAGCTCTACTCAGCGACTCCATCTTGAATTCCGGAGCCGAGCCCCTCCGGCAGAGGCGGAGCCGCGGACAGGAAGGTGCCATCGAGGCAAAATTCCCCCAGTAGCGTCAGCACCTTCAACTTCCGCCTCTCGGCCGGGCCTCGCGGCGGGGCGGGGGGGGGGGGGGGTGGTACAACAAGTATTGTGCTCCGCTGCGTCCACGCCCCCGGGTGCCGGGTTCCGGGAGCGTTAGGTTCGTGGCGGTCCGAAGTGTAGGGTTGGAGTCAGTCAGTGACCCAGCTGGCAGGCGGGGGCTCAGGAGCTTCCTGTACTCCGGGTAAAAAATGTCCTGACCGCGAGCCTTCACCGGGCTCCTGCCGGACGAGGCAGCAGACCGCCGCGGGGCCGCACAATGAAAAAGCCCGCTGTGGCTGTGCGGGACTCCACGGTCGTGGGGAGAGCACAGAGAAGCAGGGAGGGGCAGCACCCCGAGAGTCACCCCAGATCTCCGGTCTCACTAGATCGCCGCCGTCAGCATTTTTTTTTTTTCCTTGAAGGAACATCTTGAAAAAAAGCCAAAGTGGCCCTCCCGTACGTGCACAGGCGTGTCCTGTGCTCGCCACTGTTGCTCTTCGCTTTCCTCGTCTGAAGCTCGTGTAAGTCCTTCCACCCAGGCTTGGCTCGAGCCCGCGAAGGCGCGTTGGTCGCGTCGCGGTGAAAGCTTTCAACGGCTCGTTCTCCGAGCAGACGCGCCTGAAGCCTTGTAACACGTTTTTTAAAGCACCAGGTACCAGCCCAAGAGTGAAACAAGGCGTGGGGACTCTAGGGGACTCTGTTCACCCGCTCTCCACTTGTTCAAAGAACATTTTCTCAGGCGGAAAAGATACTCCCATGGAATTGAATTTTTTTTTTTTAAGATTTTATTTATTTGACAGAGAAATAGCACAAGTAAGCAGAGCGGCAGGGAGAAGAAGAGGGCGAAGCAGGCTCTCTGCTGAGCAGGGAGCCGGATGCGGGACTCGATCCTGAGACCCTGGGATCATGACCTGAGCCGAAGGCAGAGGCTTAACCAACTGAGCCACCCCGTACCCCAGAATCGAATTTTTTTTTTAGTTTTTTTTAAGATTTTATTTATTTGATGGACAGAGATCACAAGTAGGCAGAGAGGCAGGCAGAGAGAGAGAGAGAGGAGGAAGCAGGCTCCCTGCTGAGCAGAGAGCCCGATGCGGGGCTCGATCCTAGGACACTGGGATCATGACCTGAGCCAAAGGCAGAGGCTTTTACCCACTGAGCCACCCAGGCGCCCCTGGAATCGAATTTTGAAAGGAAAAAAAAGGGGGGGGAACCCCGTCATATTTGTATTGTTTATGATTTTTACATCCCAGGGCCGTTGGCTAATGGAAAGAATATAATGCCTTATATTCTTTGCAGTATCAGGTAAGGAGCGTGTATGAATGCAGATAAGGAGGTAAGCCCTTCAGGTGCTGTGGGTTAAGTGTTTATTGAACCTTTAAGGATGAGTAGGAATGGCTCCGAGAAGAAAGGCAAGGGCTCTCTTTCACTTTACAGTCTAATGGTGAGGTAGAGGAAGTGTGGTCATCCTCATTTGATGAATGGCTTAATTGAAGCTGGGGGGCTCAGAGTTCCATACGAGTCCGGGGGTGGGAGCCGGGGGTGCGGTGGGGAGGGAGGGGATCTAGTATTAGAGTCTAGAGACTCCTTCCTCCCCCCAGAGCCCTTTCCTCTACACCAGGGCTACCTTTCTGCATCCTTGAGGACTAGACTTACTCCCCTCCACCTACTTTCAATCCAATATTTAAAAATCTGTACCCTAATTTAAAAAGTTATGTATTGTTTGAATACAGAATACAAGCCCTTGGAATAAAATTCAAAGGCACACCTGAAACTAAAGAAAGCAGTCTTTTCTTCTTTTAAAAATTATTATTTTATTAAGGTATACCTGACGTAGAACACTGTATTAGTTTCAGGTGTACAGTATAATGATGTGGTATTTCTATATATTGCAAAGTGATCAAACAACAGTCCAGCTAACATCTGTCACCGTACATAGTTATAAAAAATTGTTTTCTTTTGGTAAATTTTCAAGATCCACTCTCCTAACTGCTTTCAAATATGCAATGCTATTAATAGCAGTAGTCATCAGGCTATATGTTATATCCCCAGGACTTACTCATTCGTTTTTTTCTTACATAGATTTACCAAAATCTAAGACATTTCCTTTATATTTATTATTTTTGATTGAACAGGGCTAGACTCATGAAAAAAGGCAAGCTATTTTAGGGAGGTTTCATATTCAGAGTAGGGAATTGCTTTAAAATGTATGTTCATGTGGCCCAAAACATGTTAATGTTGACTGTGATACCTATACAGCTCTCAAGATCTATTAAAGAGAATGTGAATCTTTTGGAGCTGGAACTCTTTCTCATTTACTTTGAGGCCTAATTTTTCCTTGTATTTGGCTTGGCTAGCTTTCTGCCTGTGGCCACTTTCTATGAATTGCCCTTTCAATGATTCCACCCCAGCCCATTGGCCTCCTTTCTATTCCTGTACATGTGCCAAATGAGTCTTGCCTCAGGGCCTTTGTGCTTGTCATTCTCCTTTTCTGGAACATTCTTCTCTCTGATATCCCTGGGATATCCTTATGGCTCATTTCCTCATGTTGTTCATAGCACTCATCTGCAAGTGGTAATTATTTTATTTACTTCTGTTGTGTCTGTATCATCAGCTCCATGAAGCAGGACCCATGTCTGTCTTCTTCATCACACATCTCTGTCACAGAGACAAGGCCCAATACATGTTTGCTAGATTAATTGGAAGATCAGGGTATTCTCTTTATCACATAAACCTGAGAGAAGAGATGGTTGTTTCCAATCCACATCTAAGAAAGCATTTGTTTCTCATAAGTGCTGGACAAATATAATGATGCCTGTTTTTCTTGTATTCCTATATTTTGATTCTTAGGCTTGAGGCTTCCTGAAGCAAACATACTGTGTTTAGTATAGCCCAGAACAATGGGGGACATTCTCAGTCTGGCCCCTTTTCCCATGTCCGCTTTTTTCTATCTATCTGTCTCCCATCTCTTCTTCTCCTTCCTCTTCCTTTCTCTAGAAAGTATTCTAGAAGTATCTGCTTACCATTTGCCTCTTTAGGTAGAGAAACCAAGCTAAATAATTTTCCTAAAGTCACAGAATGATTCACTTGCAGAGCTGGATTACATCTTCTCGCTTTGGCTTCCAGGTAGATCACGTATCTTGCTACCATTCTGTCTGCCACACTCGTAAATTACACTGCCTACACATGAGTGAAACTTGTTTTCCTTATGCTGCTGTTTCACCACTGATATTTATTTTACATGGTTCATACGCAAAAGGTTGTGGGTTTACTATACAGTCCATCACCTGGTGCTTCCCAGATGCTTTGGATGGTAGTTTTTCCCTTCAGTTTCTCCAGAAAGGTCTGAGACCTCTGTATTTTAAAATGTCCCTTTATGAAAGTATTTTTAAAGGGTCTAGATGCTTTCTAGAGTTACATATCAGATTTGTGAATTAGTTTAATCTCATTTCTGGAACAGAATAATGCTTTCAATCAGGAAGAAAGAAAGTGGCTCTATATGGGGTAACATGATTAGAATAAAAGAACATGGGATCAGCACACTATTTAGTTCATCTGTTAATTGCATCTAACAGCTTTCTTGATAATGTTCTTTGGTGGAAAGTTCTACATCATTTAGTTACTTAATCCAGTGTAATGTTTCAAACTAACAATAGCATAGCCGGGGTATATTCACAACTGATACACAGTGTTCCATGGAACACGGAGTGCTTTATAGGTATACATACTCACAAACTCTCCAGATTGTTCTGTGGTTGTAACTAATTGTTACCCATTTGTAAATGAAGTTTTCGGGAGGCCCAAGATGAGTTGACTTGCCTGTGGCAGAAATTGTTCGCTGTTCACCAGCAACCTTTTCATCCTTTTCTATTGCCCTTACCATACACCACACACATTCACCACACATTCATTTCCCAAACTCTTTTGGTTTAGGTATGGCTCTTTTTATTTTTTTTTAAGATTTTATTTATTTATTTGACAGAGAGAGATCACAAGTAGGCAGAGAGGCAGGCAGAGAGAGAGGGGGAAGCAAGCTCCCTGCTGAGCAGAGAGCCCGATGTGGGGCTCGATCCCAGGATCCTGGGATCATGACCTGAGCCGAAAGCAGAGGCTTTAACCCACTGAGCCACCCAGGCGCCCCTAGGTATGGCTCTTTGACCCAATTTTGGCCTGTGGAATGTTGGCAGAAGGGATGTGTGCCTTCCCCAGGCCACAGCCTTAAGGACATGTTCCTCCTTGACCTGCTTTTCCCTCATCTGTTGTTTGTGGGCAGGCAACTGTGAGACCATGGAGAATGGCAGAGACACAAGATGGAAAGAGTTGGGACCTTGAATTGCCCCAGAGAGAAATGTTGCTTGCTGTCCAGGGTAGCCTTCTCAGACTATTAAGTAAAGAGTGGACTCTGCTGGGTTTGAGAAATTATGTACTTCTCGGTCTTTTTGTTACCTCAGCCTAGCCTAGCCCAACTAATTACACTGCTCTATATTGTTTAGAAAGTCAGCAATAAAATCTCAGTCTTCTGAAGTGGAATTAAAATTAAACATATGATTTACCAGAACACCGCTTAGTGCTTTGACAATAAGTCAAGATTTTAAAAGAACTCCAGCCAGAGCTCTGCATTTGCAATCAGTTGGAGGCACAGATTTGCAGAGTCACAAAGTGGCTAAAGACCAGAAATGTTTTTGCCTATACTATTAGGTGATTGATTTGCAATTGCGTCATGAAATAACCCTACTAAGCCAAAATGAGAGGCTCTCATTTAAAATGCACTTTCTCCATGAGCATTTCTGAGATTCTCTCGGACTTCTTTTAATCCTTCCTTTCTTTTTGCCTTGGGGATATTAAAATACAAGTACAGTTGACTCTTGAACAACGTGAGTTTGAACTGTGTGGGTCCACATGTAGGGATTTTTTTTTATAAATACAGTAACAGTACTGAAAATGTATTTTTCTCTTCCTTATGATTTTCTTAATAACATTTTCTTTTCTCTTGCTTACTTTACTGTAGGAATGTAGTACATAATACATATAACATAGAAAATATGTGTTAATCAACTGTTTATATAAAGCTTTGTCAGCATAGGCTATTAGGAGCAGTTATGTTTTTGGGGAGTCCAAAAATTGTATGTGGATTTTTAGCTGTGCTGGGGTTTAGTGCCCCAAACTGGGTGTTGTTCAAGAGTCAGCTCTATTTCCTTTGTTCCTACTACAAAAGCACCTTTATTTTATGATTACTATATTATTATTTTATTTCTTGAAGTATAGTTGATACACAATGTTACATTAGTTTCCATGTACAACATAGTGATTGGACAAGTTTATTCACGATGCGGTGCTCACAAGTATAGCTACTGTTTGTCACCATATAACACTATTACAGAACAACTGTATGTTCTCTGTGCCTTGACTTTTATTCCTGTGATTTATTCATTCTGTAACCGGAGTCTTATATCTCCCACTCCCCTTTACTCATTTGGCCCATCCTCCCACCCCATCCCCCTTCTGATAACCATCCATTTGTTCTCTGTATTTATGGATCTGTTTCTGCTTTTTGTTTGTTCACTCATTTGCATGATTTCTTTTAGATTTCACATATAAGTGAAATCATATAGCACGTGTCTCTCTCTGACTTATTTCACTTAGCAAAATACCCTCTAGGTCCCTCCTTGTTGTCACAAATGGCAGGATCTCATTCCTTTTTTTTTTTTTTTAAGATTTTATTTATTTATTTGAGAGAGAGGCAGTGAGAGAGAGCATGAGCGAGGAGAAGGTCAGAGAGAGAAGCAGACTCCCCGTGGAGCCGGGAGCCCGATGCGGGACTCGATCCCGGGACTCCAGGATCATGACCTGAGCCGAAGGCAGTCGTCCAACCAACTGAGCCACCCAGGCATCCCTCATTCCTTTTTTTTTTTTTTTTCAAATGCCAAACTAAATTTATTTTGCTGAAGAAAAATGAACTGTAAGAAAAATAAGTGCAGTCTAGATTTTGCACAGAGGAGAAGACCCTGAGATTACCAACTGTTTATCACGATCCTCGTGTAGGTACTGAAAACAATATCAATACAACTCGCACAGTGGATTTACAGTTTTAACTCAATCTAAATATTGCCCTTGAATATTGGCTATATTTATACTGAGAGAACAAATTCTGACAACTTGGGAAACTAAAGAAGCTAAATGTTGACTTAAAATAGTTAAAGCCTTTAATAGCTTCATGTAGGGAGTTTCTATTTTACTGATTAGGTCCAGCTTTTTAATAAAATAAGGGTAACACAGATAATTAAACTCTCAAAGACCCATTAAATTTCTAGTAATAAGGACAAAATGAAACAAATTTACTGAAAATAGCCATTCCCTTTGCCCTCCTGTTTTACATTTGTTTTTACCACAAGAAGAAGACAAGAATAACTGGACAGTAAAACACAGACTTCTTAAGAAAAATATTAAAATTACACCTTTAGGGGTGCCTGGGTGGCTCAGTGGGTTGAGCCGCTGCCTTCAGCTCGGGTCATGATCTCGGAGTCCTGGGATCGAGCCCCACATCGGGCTCTCTGCTCAGCAGGGAGCCTGCTTCCTCCTCTCTCTCTGCCTGCCTCTCTGCCTGCTTGTGATCTCTCGGTCAAATAAATAAAATCTTTAAAAAAAAAATTACACCTTTAAACCCGTGAGAATTGTAATTCAGAGTAAGCTTGGCCACTGAAGCACCTGTAAATCTGTGATGCTTTGTTACCACAGACACCATGTAACTATTTTCTCATAAAGAAAACCTAAGAAATGGCACCCAAAAATGTATTTTTCGTTGACACCTGCAGATTTTGGTTAATACACTGAGACTCCAAACATGTAAAAATTTACCCTATATTATGAAAGAGCCAAGTCATGTGGCAGCAGTATAATGCATAATAAAGATGCATTCTCCCCAAAAAGAGGCTCGAAATTAAGAAGATATTTGAAGTGCTGCATTCTTGAAGTCAATTCAATTTTACCCAAACTTATTTTAGGTCATTAAAGCAATGGGGCAATGAGCTTAGGTATAATTTAATTAGGAATACTGAAAGCCAGATTTACTTGCTGCGCTTACCTTTATGTTGGACACCATGATTACAAATGCCACAATGAGAGATGAAAACACATTTTTTCCCGATTGAGGTTTTACTATGCAGGAAAATATTCCTTTTTTTTTTAAATGATATATATATATATATCAATCACAGCTTCTTTATCCATTCATCTAAAGGATCAACTCTATTTCTTAAGCCAATCTAGTAAGAAGAGTTTAAGTAAAGGTATCTCTATCTGTTGTATTTAACGGTATAACCTGAAATCTTCCTCATTGACTCTCCAGATTTACATGAAAATATAGCAAGTACTGGTGACAAAACCTTTGCAATCTTTCTTTCTTTCTTTCTTTCTTTCTTTCTTTCTTTCTTTCTTTCTTCCTTTCTTTCTTTCTTTCTTTGACAGAGATCACAAGTAGGCAGAGAGGCAGGCGGGGGGGTGGGGTGGGGGAGAGAAGCAGGCTCCCTGCCGAGCAGAGAGCCTGATGTGGGGCTACATCCCAGGATGCTGGGATCATGACCTGAGCCAAAGGCAGAGGCTTTAACCCACTGAGCCACCCAGGCACCTCAACCTTTGCACTATTTCTGTTCATGGATTCTTTTCTGTATCTTCCCAGTTTCAGTTCTGGGTTGCTTCTAGTCTTATATTACCATTATTCATTTACCAGTATTTATCCGCCAAAATTAACGTCATAATCACTTTTACGTATGCCTTTAATTCATGTAATGAGTTTTAGTTCCCTTCAATCTGAAATTTGGTTGTTCAGTGGCCAGAGTACATTAATAAGTTGTTGAACTCTTATGGGTTGAGTTTGCCCAGAGATACACTTAAGAGTGAATATGTTCACTGTAGCTTCCAACACTGAGGTGAAACCATACTGTTACATACTTAAAGGGTTCAATGCTTTCTGTTTTCTGCTTACATATTGTCTTAATTTGGGTATCCAATATGTGATCCAATTTGTGAGCTTGAGGCAAAACTGACACAGGATTCATTGCGAGTTTTTCTTTTCTAAACCAATGATTACATGATTTGTGGAATAATAAGCATGGTCCAGATACAGTTTATGTTATCTTGGTAAACTTGAATTCATTTATCCTGAGGGCACACGTATTAGGAACTTCTATCTTACCCCCCTAAATTGCACTCATAACATAGAAAATAATGTTAAACAGAATCTATCAAAAATCACTCCAAATTACTGAAATGCCATAATTTAATGGAGATTAACTGTCACAGTGAGAAAAACTATTCACTCATCTCTATGTTGCCTGTAGCCTTGAATTTAAGGACTATTACCTGTTCTGGACCTTGAAGGAGATCTCAGTACTCATTATCTAAGGAAAAGAGCATAAATTACACTTAGCCATCCAATAAACATTAACTCAAAAGATAATAGAAAAACCCATTTCCCTTGCACAATAAAATTATTGTCACTACTGTGATAAAAGAGGTTGAACTGGGTCAGGAGCGGTCTTTTTTACATTGCTCAAGAACACTAGAAGGATTAAAAATTTATGGATTACCTCCTAGAAACAATGATCTGGTACAGAAATGTAATAAAACACCCACTCTCCTGTATCTTCCTAAGTTGCTCTATGCCATTTCATTTTCTGATTGTATTAGTGTAACAACTTTCCGAAGCTCTAGAAACAGACTTTGGCAAAGATGAAGATTTTCAAACCAAAGGAATTGTTATTGAAAATCCAGAAGCAGTTGGTGTAAAAAGGTAATGTTAAAATGTGAAGGAAATAGACTCTCATCTTGTGTATACTTGGTATATTTGTAATTTTGTTTCACTTAGGTCTCTGATAAGTATGAGCAAAAGAAAAAAAGAGTGAAGTAAAAAGATATGGTATTAGAATACTCTACAATATTAGTAGTCCTTCTGGATAAAATTGTGTGAAAACCAGAATATAGTTATTTTTATGTGAAATATTCCAGAACCAAAAGCTGGCAAAATTACTTCTTGAAAGAGCTATGTCTAGTTTTAAAAAGTTATTTGTTAATGTGTCTGTAACCTTTCAGATTCTTCTAAGTCTTTGTTGAGCTTTTTAGGAGTATTCTAGAATGTGCAGACTTGTATATTTAATGCCAGAAAATAATCTGAGTTGGACTATTTGGATATAAATGTAACTTATTTTTAAGGGATTTGGAGAGATGGAGCTTTTTATTTGTAAATGTCTTAAAGTCATGTATTTCCTAAGTACTGATGGATGTTTTCATATAGGAGGCTTTTTGTTTTCTTTCTCAGTGACCCCTTTCCTGTCTTTCTTTTTTCCACTGATGGCCTTTTATTCTTCAATAATGAAACACAAGAGAACATACACAGTTTCAAACTTTCCCTTTATCTGTTTTTGAGCTAAATTGCCTTGGGGTTAAGTAAAGGTAATGGAGATATGATTACTCAGGTGAAACATTACTATATGGGCGTTTTCTACCCCCCCCCTTTTTTTTAACAGATACCTGCATTCCTTTTTATTTTACTTTTTAAAGATTTTATTCATTTACTCATGAGAGACAGAGAGAGAGAGAGGGAGAAGCAGGCTCCCTGTGGAGCAAGGAGCCCAGTGCAGGACTCGATCCCAGGACCCTGGGATCATGACCTGAGCTGAAGGCAGAGGCTTAATCCATTGAGCCACCCAGGTGTCCCTATAGGTGCCTGAATTTAAAGTAATCTACTAGAAACTGAGGCTTGGGAAAGAAGAATGCCCACCCATAGCTTATACTAATGGCATATATGTGAATAAAACTCACACTCTTTAGTCCGTGAATCCCTGAGGATTGCAGTATATTACCTATAGGGAAGCAGCCAAGAGACCTGTTGAAAGGCGTATCACCCCAAAGAAATGAACCATGTAGCTTGCAATTGCTAGAAATACATCATCTGAACCAAACTGACAGGTAATCTTAATGTCATATTTTGGTGTGTCTTAGAAGAAGCAAGGAGTCTTTTACTTCCCTGCCAAGAAAACGTGGACTGGTTTTTAAAGTCTGAATGGCATAGATCTTTCCTCATCTGAGCCAGAAAGGTCTTTTTAAAAGGTGACGTGGGCTATAAAAAAGGAGCAGTCTTTGGATTTTGTCCTCCAAACCGGAGACTTGGTAGTACAAAAAGGTTTTGGAGGCAAAGCCAATGAGTTTGTGTCATTCTTATGAAGTCTGGCAGAGGTTAAATGTATTAACATTGTGAAACAAAAGAGAACTGCCCTTTTATGAAAATGTGGGTTAAGCGTGCATCTGTCAGCCCCACGCATCTCATAGACTGAGCCGAGCATAGTGAGCCTCTGACAGCGCAGTCTCTTGGTGTGGCCATGCCTTCTGCTTTAGGATCACCTGTCTTCCAAGATGCAGATGGGGAGAAAAGAGCATTTCAAAAGCTGAGAGAAAAACACAGGCATGGCTTTCTTTTGATCTTCTACCCAGCTTTCAAATCTAGTTTTATTTAAAACCATCACCATCAGTTGTATGTATACTAAACTACTTCCCTTTTTTTTTTTTTTTTGAGATTTATTTAATTATTCAGAGAGAGAATGTGAGCTGGGGGAGGGGCAGTAGGAGAAGGAGAAAGGAAGCTCAAGCAGACACCTTGCTGAGCACAGAGCCTGATGTGGGGCTCGATTCCACAATCCTGATGTCTTGATGTGAGCCAAATTTAAGACTCAAACTCTTGGGGTACCTGGGTGGCTCCATGGATTAAAGCCTCTGCCTTCAGCTCAGGTCATGATCCCAGAGTCCTGGGATCGAGCCCCATATCGGGCTCTCTGCTCAGCGCGGAGCCTGCTCCCCCCCACCCCGCCTCTCTGCCTACTTGTGATCTGTCTGTCAAATAAATAAATAAACTCTTAAAAAAAAAAAAAAGACTCAGACACTTAACCAGCTGAGGCACCCAGGTGCCTTAAACCAAAAACATAGCAACCTTTGAGAACTCAATAGCATTTCTTCCAGTAAATATTAGGCAGTTCAGTTTTGCATAGAATTAGTTGACCAAACAATCTTGACCCCAGCGTTCCAGGGTAGGAACACTGATAAATTATATCCAGACTCTGCCTGATGACAAAGCATCACTCTCCAAGCTCCTTGCTCTTTTAATATGCTCCCTGCTGTAAGGGAGGAGGACGTTTTCCTCGACCATATTAGACTCTTTAATAGGCTGGTCTGAAATTTTTTTTTAAAGATTTTATTTATTTATTTGACAGAGAGAGATCACAAGTAGGCAGAGAGGCAGGCAGAGAGAGAGAGGAGGAAGCAGGCTCCCCAGTGAGCAGAAAGCCCGATGCGGGGCTCGATCCCAGGACCCCGGGATCATGACCTGAGCCGAAGACAGAGGCTTTAACACACTGAGCCAGCCAGGCACCCCTGGACACCAGAATTTTTATGTATTTCTCCTTTCTTCCTTCACAGCCCAGTTTCATTGTGTTTCTAGCACAGGATTATCTGCAATACTTTCTGAAACATCCACCAGAAAAGCTGCTAGGGAGATGGCTTCGGGAAAATGCATACTGCCTGGCATTGGTCCGCTAGACCACTGCTGGTACATTAGCACTGGTTTATCAGTTTTGCTACATGGTTTTTTTGGATGCCAAAGGGCTGAGATCCCAGAGGAGTCCATGGAATGTGAGGCAGGGCACTCTGGGATGGGCACTGTGGTAGTGGGGCTGGTTCTGTCTCTCCATCTATCAGACCACTTTTTCTCCCCTAAATAAAACAAGGAGAAACATCCTTGCCCTATCTTGAGTTGAGTATTAAAGGAGGGAATAGGTTCAGTGAAAGAGATAAATATTTCTATGGCACCAATGGGGTTCAGGACACATTTCCCCAAAACATGATATCTTGGTACACTGAATATTTCAGGCTGAAGGAACTTGAGGAATGGCAGGTGCAGGAAGGACTCTCTGACCTTCCCCTGAAGCAAATTAAAAAAAAAATTAAAAATTAAAAAAAAATTCTGGTGTCCATAAAATTTTGTTAGATAGCATAGAAAGTCAGGAACTATTTTTCGAAGGCACTTTTGATTGACATAACTCCTAATTTTGTGACTGGAGTTTTCTCTGCCTTGGAGCTGGGCACAGGCTTCCTTGTCTCTTGCTTCTTCATCTCTGGACAGCTCTAGACATTCATTCCAACAGGACTGGACTTTGGAGGATCTGTTCCTGGCCTCCCTCTCCTTCTCTGCAGATGAGACACCAGAACGCTATGGTGTTCCTGCTGGAGTAGAGTCAACTGTGGATCTGAGGGCTGGTGACCCCATCTGTGGCATGTCCAAGATCTTAGCTTTTTTTAAAACCTTTTTAAAAATTGAGTTATAATTAGCATATAACATCATCTTAGTTTCAGGTTTCCAACGTAAAGATTTGATAGTTGTAGGCATTGAGGAGTGATCACCATCATCAGTCTGGCCAATATCCATCACCACACAGTTACAAACATTTTTTTTTCCTTGTGGTAAGAACTTTTAAGATCTACTCTCTGAGCGACTTTCAAATATACAACATGGACTTATTAAGCGTAGTCGCCATATGTTACAACCTGTGTGTTACATCCCCATGGCTTGTTTATTTTATGATTGGAAATTTGTGCCTTTTGACCACTTTTACCCATTTCACTCAGCCTTTGCCCCTTGCCTTGGACAACCACCATTCTGTTCCTCTATGTTTATGAGTTCTTTATTTTTGTTTTTGTGTTTTATGATTCCACAAGTAAGTGAGGTCTGAGAGCATCTCTCTTTCTCTGTCTGACTTCCTTCACTCAGCATAATGCCCTCAAGGTCCATCAATATTGTCATGAATGGCAAGATTTCCTTCTCTTTTATGGCTGAATAATATTCCATTGTAAGCATATACCACATCTTCTTTATCCATTCATCCATCAGTTGACACTTGGGTTACTTCCTTAACTCTTTTCTTTCTTAGCATTTCTCTGCTTCTTAGAATTTCCATCAGGTAATTAGGAACTGGTAAGGGATGTTAGGGAAGGGGAAAGTAGCAACACAGAACAGCATGGGGTAAGTGCCAAGCCTGTAGCGCTGATAGCCAGGGCTGAGCCCCAGATGAAGGACATGCAGAGAAGCTACTACAGAGAAGGAACTGGGAGCCTTGGCGGTGGGCAGATTTAGAATAAGCTGAGAGGAGAGAAGATGCTACCTCCTTTTCTTTCCTGTATGTTTTGTTACAGAGAAAACCACATAGATTCTCTTTGGGGTTACATTCTTGAGTAATATTTCTTGGAACATTCTTTCCAAGAAATATTCTAATTGCCCTGATGGGCTAAAGCAGTATCTCACCAATAGCTTTTTTTTTTTTTTTTTAAGATTTTTTATTTCTTTATTTAACAGAGAAAGAGATCACAAGCAGGCAGAGAGGCAGGCGGGGGTGGGGGGTGGGAAGCAGGCTCCCTGCTCAGCAGAGAGCTCGATGTGGGGCTCGATCCCAGGACCCTGAGACCATGACCTGAGCCAAAGGGGAGGTCCAACCCACTGAGCCACCCAGGCACCCTCACCAATAGCTTTTAAAAGAGATGTTATTTAGTTATTTAGAGAGAGAGAGAGAGCACGTGTGTGTGAGCAGGGCGGGGAGGGGCAGAGAGAGAGAATCAACAGCACACTCCCCGCTGAGCACAGACCCTGATGTGGGGCTTAATCCCACATCCTGGAGATCAGGACCTGAGCCAAAAATCAAGATTTGCATGCTTAACTGACTGAGCCACCCAGGCGCTACTCACCAATGGCTTTAAGACCCCCAACATGTCAGTGTTCTACATCAGAAAGTCAAATGGGAAGCCCAGCCTTTGCTCCATCACCTGGTGGCTGGCTTCTAACAAGTCATTTAGTTTCTTTGGATCTGCTTTCTCATCTTAAAAAAAAAAAGGGTTAATAATACCTACCTCCTAGGCTTGTAGAAATATGCCCATATGGAGAAGATGTGAGCAAATGGACTAACATGGTGCCATCTGTATGGTAAAGGTTCAATCAATGACAAGGCTCTCTTCCCTTTTCGCAGTTCATAAACGACCTTTGTTGTTTGCTAGTAGGAGACAACCAGCATGGCTCCTGGTGGCACGTAAAGAATGTGATACCTTTGCTACAATGCTTGTCTCTGGAATGCTGGTCAACCGTCCTGGAAACCCAAGCCTGCCCTCTCACTGGTGGCCACCCACAGACCCTCATCCCTGTCTGGGGAAGAGATGGTGGCACCACACTTCACACTTCCTGGTACATTGCCGTCCATGTCCCTCAAGAGCCCTGGGGCCCACGCTAGCTGTCAAGAGGATTAAAGCACAACAGAGTTTAGGACTGAAAAGTGCTGAGGCCAGGCATATATGTTACAAAGTGAGGACATTTGTTAGCCAAGGACAAGGGCATACTGCTAGGTTACCAGAAGTTTCCCAGTGAGCCATTCCAGCATGGAGTTACTTAATTTTTCTTGCATATACTTTCCTGGGGGGGCATTCCAAAATCCTCTAGTAGTGCAGTAAGAGAGGGCAAGACATTAAACCTGCTCTTTACCAGCAGAGAGTGGGAGAAATAGCCTCTGTGCTCTATTTCATTGACTAAAATATCTTACCGGGAAAGTGGCCACAAGGAAGGGGAGAATCTGGTTTTGGTTGTAAGACTAGGAATTGAAGAAAGGGGGTGCTTGCGTTGTCACAGGCCTCCCTCCCCCAACCCCCTGCAAGTTGGATAATATCCCTTTAAAAGCTAAACGTAATTTCAAAGTGAATCGGGGACATACCTCAATATCCTGGTCCCTGTGCTCCAGGGTTTTGGTTGAATTAACAACAAAACCAGTAACACAAAGAACAAAGTATTTCCAGTCAGAGAATTGGATCTAAGCCCCCAAACTGCCCCCAACCCCCAAAGGCGAAACCACCTGTTTTAACTTGTGCTCCCACTCTTGGAAGGGAGGGGCTCTGTGGCTCTGAGGAGTGGCTTCCGCAGACTCACCACCTTCTGAGTCCGTAAGGGCCTCTGTTCGCTCTCGCTTGGACACGCAACGAGTCGGTGGAAGGGAATTGAATTTGTGTTGAAGAAAGTGTTTATTCTCTGGGAGATGAGGTGTTAGGGACAGTCTTAGGAGAAACTCTTAGAGGTAAGAAAATGACATGATTACTTTTTAAGATTTTTATTTTTATATATTTTTATTTATTTTTTATTTTTTAGTTTTCTTTCTTTATTTGATGGGGTGGGGAGCGTGAGTGCAAGCAGGGAGAGTCACTGAGGGAGAGGGAGAAATAGGCTCCCTGCTGAGTTCGATCCCCCCCCCTCCCCACCCACAAGGATGGATTGTGACCCAAGCTAGTGAACCACCCAAGAGCCCCTAGATTTTTATTTTTTTAAAGTAATCTCTACAACCAATGCAAGGCTCTAACTCAAAACCCTGAAATCAAGAGTTGCGTGATTGAGTGACTGACCGAGCCAGCCAGGTATCCTGAAAATAATGTTATTATTATTACCCTCTATTCCTTTTTCTTGCCTTATCATTAAATAGTGAAAAAAAAAAAGGATCATTAAAAAACATATTCGAAGATAGCCTTTTTATGTTTTAGGCAGATGACTAAACTCTTGTTTAGAACTGCTTTTGGACTGGAAAGTTGAATAGTTACCAGGTAGAAAAGAGAAATTAAAGGTAGTTTTAACGATGTGAAGAAAAAATTGATACACTCTTTCATTGTCCTTTAATGACAGTGTTATATGCAGATTCCATTCCAATGGGGACCTGAGCCTTCCTAAGGTGATGTCCTCAGACACCTCAGAAAAGTATGCCCTTAATTAGAGGAGAGGATTTTGAAAGTGCTAGAAAAAAGGATTTTCTTTAGGGAGGGTTTTTGCCATTCCAAAGCCAAAGGACAAATTTCTCTGTCCTTGAGCTTCCTTATGTTTTTGAAGCCCCTCATTAATTGATGGTATGAGGAATTCTCTATCCCACAGACCCCTTCCCTCCCTATTCAAAGCCTGGATTTTTGTTTAGTTTGGTTTTGTCCTCAGTGTAATTCGAGACCAAACATCAACTCATCACTATGTAATCTAGGTCAAATCTTAATTTTTTAAATTAAGATTTCAAATTTGAATTTAAATTCAAATCTTAATCTTCATCTTTTTAGTTGAAAACCTTTTTCAATGGAAATTGAAATTTAATTCCATCTTTTTTAAAACATTTGAAACAAAATATTTCAGTGTGTTCAGATTGTCAGTGATAGCTGAGTTTATATTGAGCTATTCCTAAACAACCAACCAGGCTGAGAAGATGTGCACATATGCTAAAAGTTAGAATGAATTAAAAGCAGGGAGTGATGCTGATGAAAATGTTGTAGATAGACCCAGGTGTAGCAAAACTGGAAGGTGGCTTTTAACCTGGGGCCTGTGGATGGCCCTTAGAAATTCTGTGAATGCCCTGGGATTAAAAATAAGATTTTGTGTGTGCTTTTTTGTCTCAGGGGAGGATTGGCAGTTTTCATGAGATCTCAAAAAGGTCCATGTCGCCCCACTCCAAAAGATGAGAAATTACAAACATTTGAAAATGCTCAGTATATTGGACTAAATTTAAGAAACTGCTAAAAAGAAACTCTCTATCGGGGCACCTGGATGGCTCAGTTGATTAAGTGTCTGTCTTCGGCTCAGGCCATGATCTTGGGATCAAGTCCCGAACTGGGCTCCCTGCTCAGCGGGGACCCTGCTTCACCCTCTCCCTCTGCCCCTTCCCTGCTCGTGTTCTCTCTCTCTCTCAAATAAATAAATAATATCTTAAAAAAAAAAAACAAACTTCTCTTTCTACTTGAAAGTCTTTGAATATTAGGTACTGGATCTACAACTTTATCTATTAAGAATTTCAAATCCAAATGCTATGGTTATAAAAATTATGTCACAAGGAAACTAGATTTTTAAAGGCGATGCCTGTCTTCTGGTGTGGGATGGTCTTAATTCAAATGAAAAATTTCCCGAGAACTGGTAAATCTGTCTGGAGTCTGGAAGCCAGGTGCTGTAAGTGGAAAAATGCCAACTGAATGCCACTGGGAGGCGCTGTGGCACAGGGAGAGAAAGGAATCCCGGGTCGACTCTTCGTCAGCTTCCAACCCCCGGGGAGACCTTGGGCAGGTCATTTAATTTCTCCTCGGGTCAGCTTTCTCTCCTTGGGTCTCAAAATGTTTCAATGAGACTAAAGTATGATAGACAGCAAAGCGCGATTAAAAAATGTGCACTATGGCCATTAAAAGAAATGCGTTGATAAAGGTTGCTAAGATACATGATTAAAAAGTTGACATACAATCCATGGGCCATAATAACAGTCACTCTTTTAAAATGTACAATGCAGTGGTTTTCGGTTTATTCACAAAGCTGTGCCGTCATCAGCACTCTCTAATCCCAGAGCATTTTCATCAGCCCCCAAAAGGAAGCCTCATACCCACTAGCAGTTTCTGTCCATTTCTCCCTCCCCCCAGTTTCTGGTAACCACTAATCTACTTTCCGTCTCTGTAGATGTGTCTTTTCTGGACATTTTTGACATTCCATATGTAATGTTCATATTCTGGACATTCCATAAATGGAATCCTATATGTGGCCCTTAGTGACTGGCTTTTTTTTATTTATCATCGTGTTTTCAAGATTCCTCCACGTTGTGGTGTGAATCGTGAGTGCTCATCCCAACCCATCAGGGGCACTTGACATGATAATCGCTTTTCTTTTTCTTTTGATCTCTAGAGCACCCTCCCTTTTATGTCCCTCCTGCTCACTGGTTACAACTCTCGGCCTCCTTACATGTTTCCTCCTTATCTTTCAGTCCTCTTCATGTCAGTAAACCCCAGGGCTCAGACATCAGATGTCTTCTCTTCTTTATTCCTGCTCCCATGGGGCCCTAGTCCAGGCTCATGGGTTTATATCCCATATGTGCCATCAACTCCTAAATCGGTATCCCCAGCCCAGACTTTCTTCTGAATTCCAGAGCTGTGTCTTCATCTCGCCTTGGGTCTCTAATATGCATTGCAAAACCAGCATGTCACCACACCTCCTGCCTTCCAATTTCTCCCACAGCCTTCCTTCTAGTTGCCCAGACCAAATATTTTGCAGTCATGCTTGAGTTTCCGTCTGCACTGCATCTATGAGCAAATCCTGCTTGCCTTTTCTTCAAAATTCACCCAAAATCCAGTCCCTCCTCATTGCTTTCATTGCTAAGCCCCTGGTCTAAGCCCCTTTCACCTCCTGTTGGGTAATTGAAGTAACTCCTGACTGGTGTCCCGGCCACCACCCCTCGCAGTATATTCTTAGAAGCTCGAGAGATCATTTTAAATATTTATTTATTTTTTTTTTTAAAAGATTTTATTTATTTATTTGACAGAGAGAGATCACAAGTAGACAGAGAGGTAGGCAGAGAAAGAGAGAGAGAGAGAGGGAAGCAGGCTCCCTGCTGAGCAGAGAGCCCGATGCGGGACTCGATCCCAGGACCCTGAGATCATGACCCAAACCGAAGGCAGTGGCTTAAACCACTGAGCCACCCAGGCGCCCCATCATTTTAAAGATTTATTTATTTATTTGAGAAAGAGAGAGGGAGAGACAGCAGGGGGAGGGGTAGAGGGAGAGAGAGAAAATCTGCAAGCAGACTTTCCTACTGAGAGTGGAGCCCAATGCAGGACTTGCTCCCAGGACCCTGAGATCGTGTCCTGAGCTGAAATCAAGTGTTGGCCACGTAACTGACCGAGCCACCCAGGTGCCCCGATTGTTCAGTGGATCCCCATGTTGGTTAGAATAAAAGCCAAACTTCTCACAGTGTCTTACGAGCCCTACATGATGAGCCCCGCCCCCCATCCCATCTCACTAACCGCCTGCTACTCTCTGTCTTGATTTCTTGGATTCAGACACCCTGGATTCCTCACTCTCCTTCACAGACAACACACATATTCTCACCTCAAGGCTTCTGCACGTGCTGTCCCTTCTTCCTAGAATGCTCTTCCTTCAGATGTCTCAGTTCCTCATCTTTTAGTTCTGTGTTCATCTGTCACCTAATGAAGGAAGCCAACTCTGACCACGATATTTAAAAGGCAACTTGCACCCTGCCCCGCCCCCCCCATTTCCAATGCCAATTTCTCTTTCCTTTTTCCTGCAGTACTTGCCTATTGGCAAACACAGATGCACAGAAGTATAAGCAACCACAGGTGCACACATTTTCCACCTCTGGACCGAGAGCACACGTGTGCACACAGGTTTGCACCTATGCAAACATGTATGCACACCTGCACTAGATTGTTTGTCTGTTACCTGTCCTTCCCACTAGCTTTGTCGTTATAGGAACTTAATTTTGTTCCCTGTTGTATTCCCAGGGCCTAGAATCATGCTCAGCACATTGCAGGCGCTCAAAATATTTTCACTGAATGAATGAATCAACTGAATATATACTTCATCTCCCTCCAAGAGACAAGTGGTAAGAACAGAAACTTAGAGCATTATTTTGATTGCCTTCTGCTTGAGGTGAAGCAGTAGGGGGCTTTCTGTTTTCCTTGCCAAACTTAGGCTGGTCAGGGATGGCACAGCCCCTCTGAGCTCTGGGCTAACAGTGATTTCTCCTGGATGTTTAAACAGCACATTTCCCATCTTTGATCTCCTGCAGTCATTGGGGAGTCAACATTGATGCCCATCTGTGAGCCTGGCACAGAGCCTTCCTTCCTTCCAGATGTGCGGGTGCTTGGCTTTTGGGTAGAGATGTCAAACAGAGAAAGGAAGATTATTTGGGGGGCTAGGGATTACTTCCAAAAGCCAAATGTGATAGAAGTGTTATCACAAAGGCTAGCACACATAAGCAGCTTGGAACCTGGTTTGAACAATTCTGCTGGCTGTAAGTCGAGATGAAAAGAAATGCTAAGTGTAGTTCCAAAAAATCAGACTTTCAGAATCAGAAGGGCATGTCTTGTCCTCACTCCTTTTCTCCTTTCCTTCCTCAAATAGGACACCAAATGAGGCAAATCTCCAGGGTCACACAGTTAATGGCAGAGTCAGAGCCAAACTCAGGTTTCCCGATTCTCACTCTTCAGAATACATTATGCTGCCCTCCCGGTAAATATTAAGGGAAGAGTCAGGAAAATGCTCAACTAAATATCTTGGAAAATTTGACTGCCTAGCTCTCAAAAACTCAGTGCCAATGGGCAAGTAGCTTGAGTGTCACCCGAGAGATGGAGAAATGAACATTTCTTGGCCTTTAACCACTCTGAAGTTTCTAGTTGCTCTCTCTAATTTTGTAGATCTCTTCCAAGGTAATTCATCTTTAGCTCAAGTCATCATCTGCTCACTTGCATAGAGCTCGTACTCTTCTATGGGCAAGAGGGAGCAGAGAGTGTCCCAAGGAAAATGCAGTGTTGAAAAAAATTACTACCAAAAATGTAATGTACATGAAACATAGTAAAAGTAATAATAACCAACATTTGTTGGGCATCTTATGTGTAACCAATGCTATCATTACTTTTCATAGGTTATCGTACCTAATCTTCCTAACCTGAGGTGGGTACATGTTATGGAGGCGAAAGCTAAGGCTAGGAGAGTTTAGGTAACTGGGCTTGAGGGTTTTTTTTTTCCCCAGTCTTAAAATATTTATTTACTTGCGAGAGAGAGACAGCATGAGTAGGAGGGAGGGGCAGAGGAAGGGGGAGAAGCAGATCCCCCACCAAGCAGCAAGCCTGGCAATGCTACTGAGCTTGATCCCAGAATGCCAGGATCATGACCTGAGGTGAAGGCAGCTGCTTAACTGACTGAGCCATCCAGGCGCCCCTTAAAATATGGTAGTAATATTGTATCAAGAGACAGTTCTTTTTAAAAAAATTTTTTTTGGGGGCGCCTGAGTGGCTCAGTGGGTTAAGCCTCTGCCTTCGGCTCAGGTCATGATCTCAGGGTCCTGGGATCGAGTTCCGCATTGGGCTCTCTGCTCAGCAGGGAGCCTGCTTCCTCCTCTCTCTCTGCCTGCCTCTCTGCCTACTTGTGATCTCCCTCTCTCTGTCAAATAAATAAAAAAAATAAAATCTTTAAAAAAATTTTTTTTATTTAGGTATTTTGACAGAGAGAGAGACACACAGCGAGAGAGGGAACACAGGTAGAGGGAGTGGGAGAGGGAGAAGCAGACTTCCTGCTGAGCAGAGACCCCAATGTGGGGCTCGATCCCAGGACCCTGAGATTATGACCTGAGCTGAAGGCAGACATTTAACCAACTGAGCCACCCAGGCACCCTCAACACAAAGTTCTTTTCCCATTCACATACACTTTGTCTCTCTCTGTCTTGGGGGTATGGGAATATATCTGTATATACAGTTTCTGGATCCCCCCCCCACATTAGTGGTTTCTGGAGGCAGGACAATATATTACAGTGATGTAGACTTGGATAGACAGATCGCATAGAGAATAGAACACACATATAATTTGTATTATCCTTACACATGGTGAATCTAGGATTTGATGCCAGTGGCTACATTCTAAACAACTATGTTATAGAAGGTAAAACTAGAATATATTTTGTGTGATTTCTTTGTATTTTTTTAGCACTTATAATAAAAGATCCTTAGTATGACAGTTGTCTTAGTAAGTCAAAGGATCATTTAATACAATGGCGTTTTACCAAGCTGTACAACTCTGAGCAGAGAATATAGATGTGAACCTTCATGATGGTGGAGTAGGCAATGGTTTCTTAAATACAATACCAAAAGCATAAGCAACCAGTGAAAAAACAGATAAATTGGACTTTTTAAAAGTTGAAAACTTCTGTGTATCAAAGGACACTACTGAGAAAGTGAGAAGATGATCCCCGAGTGAGAGAAAACATTTGCAAATCTTGTATCAGATGAGTCTAGGAACTACAATGCATAAAGAACTCTTACAACTTGGGCGCCTGGGTGGCTCAGTGGGTTAAGCCGCTGCCTTCGGCTCAGGTCATGATCTCGGGGTCCTGGGATCGAGTCCCGCATCGGGCTCTCTGCTCAGCAGGGAGCCTGCTTCCCTCTCTCTCTCTCTCTGCCTGCCTCTCCGTCTACTTGTGATCTCTCTCTGTCAAATAAATAAATAAAATCTTAAAAAAAAAAAAGAACTCTTACAACTCGATAATGAAAAGACAAACAATCCAATTTAAAACTAAAGGAGGGGCACCTGGGTGACCTAAGTGGTTAAGCGGCTGATTCTTGGTTTCAGCTCGGGTCATGATCTTGGGGTGCTGGGATCGAGCCCTGCGTCGAGCTCTGTGCTCATCAGGGAGTCTGCTTGAGGATTCTCTCTCCCTCCCCCTATGGCTCCCCCCACTCATGCACATGCTCTCGCTCTCTCTCTAATAAATAAATAAATCTTTAAAATAATAAAAATAAGCAAAGGATCAGAATAGACTTTCTCCACAGTAGACTTACCCATGGCCAATGAGAGCAGGAAAAGTTGCTCAGCATCATTAGTCATTAAGGAAATAAGTCGAAACACAATGAGATACCACTTCATACCCAACCACCACCAAGAAAAGAATAAGGGACAAGAGCTGGTGAGGACATGGAGAAATTGGAAGCTTCCTGTGTTGGCGAGGGAGAAGTAAAATGGTGCAGTCACTTTGGAAAACACAGACTGGGAGCTTCTCAAAACAAGAGCTACCACAGGACCCAGCAATTCAATTCAACACATGTATATCAAAGAAACATGTTTCCATACGAAAACAAGTACACAAGTGAACTTGTACATGAACGCCCATAGCAACATTGTTGGTAGCCAAAGGGCGCAAACAACCCCAATGCCCATCAACTGACGAGTGCATGAACAAAATGTGGTGTATCCACATGATGTAATATTATTAAACCAAAAAAGGAACAAAGAACTGACAAGTGGATGAACTTTGAAAACATCGTGCTAAGTGAGAGAAGCTAGACACCAAAGACCACATATTGTCTGATGCCATTGACATGTAGGGTCCAGAACAGGCAAACCCACAGTGACTGAAAGTAGACTGGTGGTTGCCAGAGGCTGGGAGGAAGGAGGAATTGGGAGTAACTGCTAACAGACCAGAGCTTTCTTTTTTGGCATACTGTCCCAGTCCTATAGGTACATAGTGTTGATGGTTGTACAACTTTGTGAGTATGCCACTGAATTATACATTTGAAAATGGAGATTTTTAAAAATCTCAATAAAAAATGGCATTTTGCAGCCTTTAAGTGATACATATATTTGAATCATCTTATTTAAATTAGGTTTCTGTGCTCTTTATTACAAGCAAATGTTGCTTTTTTTTTTTTTTAATATTCTGTCAGGGTTTGGTTTTGAGGCACTGCCAAGGTGGGGTGAGAAAATGTGTGTTTTGAATTGTCAGGACCTGTATCCTAGTTATTTTGCTTCCACTCCCCCCAGCTCATTTTACAGAAGAGAGGGAGGAGACCGGCTCATCACCCAAACTGGGTCTCCCTAGTGGCAAAATGTTGGATGAATAGAATCTCAGAATCAGGCAAGAGAAAGTGGACCTTGGCAGTCAGGATTGCGGTTGCCTTTGGTGGGGATGATTATGACTTGGAAGGAAACAGTAGGGACATTTCTGCAGTTCTGGACATATTCTATTTTTTGATCTGGACACTGTCTATAGGAGTGTGTTCAATTTGTGAAAATTCCTCCTGGAGTGTGCACTGTTCTGCATATTTGTGATACTTCAATAACAAAGAAGCAATTCAGTCCGACCTCCAGATATGTGTCTGTGATATCAGCAAACTGGGGTGGTGAGCCGGGGACCACTGAATTGGTCTGCTGCTTTGGAGGTGACACCAAGTCATGGCCATTGCATAAGGTCTGTTTGCATGGACATGATTTTGTAGGTGCTCTCTGAGTCCTGCTTCAGGGCCCTGTCACTCTGATAGTGATAGTCCTCACTATCTCTTAATGACTGTTTTCAAGAGCAAGGTTGTGGCTAACCTATGCTGCTATGCATTGGGGCTGCTGGACCAGGTGATGGTGAATCAGGTGGATGTGACCCACTCCCTGCTCAGTCATCCATGTCAGACACCCAGAAGTCACCTACCATGTCCTTGCTCTTTCCACCTGGACCCAGAGATGTTCTTGTGGGTGCTGCCACCAAATGACCCTACTGGCCTTCTACTGGGCTCAAGTCCACAATCCCATATCCAAAATACTTAGGGCCAGATGTCCTTGGGCATCTAGATGTGTTTGGATTTGAACAAGGTGATACGTTTGCATGTACTGGATATTATGTAACATAGCGGGGACAGCCCGAGGCAGCTCTGTAATCAGACAATGATGAGTATTTACAACGAAGTATGATAAAGACTACAAATGGTCTCATGTCAGTTCAGGCCTGGGCATGCTGTCAAGGGAGTTTGCATCAAACTTCAAAAAGCTTTTTGGCTTTCAGAGATTTGGGATTTGGAATTGCTTAAGAGAGAACATGGACCTGTATCAGTCAATGTTACTGTGGAGTGAATGAGTTTTCAGTTCTTTCTTGACAGAGATTTTCATGGTGCAGGTGCTGCATGGGAAAGGTAGTGGGGAAGTGTATTGGGTGGGGAGGAATTTCAGGGTCCCTGGGCGGTGCCTCTGGGTCAGCAGATGCAGGAGGAGGAGTGGCAGGAAGATACCTTCGAAGAGGTGTTGCAGAGATGCCTGGTGTAGCGCCATCCTGTTTGGGATTCTACTCTCCTTCATGACACCTGCTAAACTGTCAATGCTTGTTAACATTTCATCGATTTCTGCAGCACAGTGGGGGCTTCCTGGAGCGCTCAACCAGAGCCACAATTATAATGTAAAATTTCTGAAGACTAATATTTATCTAAATGAAGTTAATTATAGGCAAGATAAAGCTCACTTAGACATGTGTTTTGAAGAGATTAGAATTGAATTCCTTGAACAAGAAGCAGGGGAAACCATTCTTGGAAAATTGATTTGCTGTCCTTCCTGCTAAACAGGACAGAAGTTCACTGTGGGAATGACTTCTAAACGCCTCTCTTTAGGACTCTCTATGCAGGTAGGTGGGGGAATAAACAGACAAATCTCTCATCTCATGGGGAAGGCGTCCCCAACAACCCCATCCATGTTAATTAATCTTGGTTTAAACAGTTTAAAAGGAACAGCAAAGAAAGTGATGGTGAGGGATTGTTTATATGTATATGGGATGGAAGATGGCAGCCAATAGTGGGTGTGGTTTGTAAGCTGATTTTAATTGTGATTAGTGATTACATTTTACTAAAATGTAACATTTGGGGGGCTTTTTTTCTTTTTTTACAACCTCAGAAACTCCTTCCTGACTCTCTCTTGCTTCTTCTGTCACCTGCCCATCAATATATTTCATTTTGATCCATTTAATAGATCTTTGTTTAATAAGTGCTTTCTGTGATGCTGGAGATGCCATGAAGGTATAGCAAGTATTAGGGAAATACAGCTATTAAGACATGGTCCTGGTCCTCTAAAACTTACTGTCTGGTGAGGCAGACAAATAATTTTATTAGTCGTGTATGGGCAGTGGGAGAAGTTAAGTCCTGTGATGGACGTATTTGCCAAGTGTTGTAGTGGCCCAGAGGAGGGTTATCTAAATCACCCTGGTGCTCGGGGAAAACTTCTTATAGGAAACGGAACTTTGAATGAAACTTTTTCTTGTTGCCTACCAGTACAAAAAATTTAAATAAAATGCACAGATTGTGTTATAGGTCACTGAATTTTGACAAATGCATACATCCATGTAAATACCACTCAATCAAGATATAAATCATTTTCACAGAAATTCCCTTCATGCTTCCTTCCAGCCAGCATCCCAGCCCCATCCACCACTGCAGAAGCAATCAGGTGCATTGCCCTTGGTCTAGGCATTGACAGTAGGAAGAGGAAGAGGAAGGGCAATTCCATGGGGAGTAATACTCTGCAAAGGCATGGACATGTGAGAAATTGTGGCATAATGTAAAGGACCTCCAGTCCTCTGGTATCATACTGCTGGGGCTGAGGCATGTCCTCTGTTAGGTAGAATCTCACTAGGTAGGTAGATGACACTAGGAGCCAGTTCACCAAGGGATGGGAAGCCAAACTACTTGATTTTCATCCTCTAAGACAAAGGGGGTGTGGAAGTGTTTTGGGGAGGGAGTAGTACTGGTACTATGACCAGTATACTTATTATACTTATTATTACTATTATTATTATTATTATTTTTGCTAATTAAACAAGGTAATTTTTTTCCAATTTTTTATTGTGGTGAAATATACACAGTGTAACATTTGCTTTCTTAACCATTTTTAAGTATACAGTTCAGTGGTCTTAAATACATTTATGTTATTGTGCAACAATCACCACTACCCATCTCCATCTCCAGATCTCTTTTTATCTTATAAAACTGAAACATACCTATGAAATAATAACTCCCCATTTCCCCCTGCCCCCCAGTCCCTGGTACCCACTGTCTTACCTTCCTTCTGTATGAATTTGACTACTTTAGAGACCTCATCTGAGTGGATGCCTGGCTGGCTCAGTCAGTAGAGCATGTGACCCTTGATCTTGGGGTTGTGAGTTCAAGCCCCATGCTGGGTGTAGAGACTATTTCAAAAAATAAAAGATACCCCGTGTAGGTGGAATCATAGAATATTTGTCCTTTTGTGTCTGATGTGCTTCTCTTAGCATAATGTCCTCAAGGTTCATCTGTCAAGAATATGACAATTTTCTTCCTTTTTAAGACTGAATCCTTTTTATATATATAGACATACGTTTTGCTTCTACATTCATCCTTTAATGGAATTTTGAGTTGCTTCCACATTTTACCTACTGTGAATAATGCTGTTATGAATTTAAATGTACAAATATCTGTTTGAGACTCTGCTTTCAGTTCTTTTGAGGGTATACCCAGAAGTGGAATGGCTGGATCATATGGTAATTCTACATTTATTTTTTTGAGGAACCACCCAACTGTTTTCCACAGTGGGCATCCTATGTTACACTCCCACCAGCAGAACACAGGGTTCCAAATTGTCCAAATCTTTGCCAACACTTGTTGTTTTCTGTCTTTTTTTTTCTTTTTTGATAGCAGCCACCCTAATGGGTATGAGTGGTATCTCACTGTAGTTTTGATTTGCATTTCCCTGATAACTGAGACCTTAATTTTAAAGTGATCACTCTGGCAGAAGTGAAGTTGGAGGAATGGATGGAAACCACAGTGGAGGAAGAGAGACCCTGACAGATGTGATTACTGTAATTCAGAAGTGATGGAGACCTGAGGCAAGATGGTGGTTGGTGGAAGTGGAGCAAAGCAAGTGTATGGGAGAAGAGTTAAGGATACAGACTCCCCACGACTTGGTGGTTAGATAGAGGTTGAAGGAAAGGGAAGAATTTACAAACTAAGGCACCTACAAAGCAGAACACACATGTTTTTTCCCTCAGCAACACCAGATTTTGTGCATGCTCCGTGCCCCACCATATTTCAAGATTTTCCTTATTCAGTTACCAGCTAGTTGGTGGTGAACATTAGAACTCAGAACCCTGGCTCCCAGCCCAGGTGGGGAATTATTTCAACCATATTTTTAGGGCCCCTTAAATATCTCAAGAATGGGCTAATTGTTTTTTTGCTTGTTTGATTTTTGAATAAGCTAATTGTTATGCTTAAGCAAATCAGTTTTGGGCTCCTTTCCTCAAGGAGTGACTGGTATTTTCAATCTATGACTTTTTAAAAAAAGATGTATTTATCATTTGAGAGAGAGAGAGAGAGCACATAAATAGGAGGGGCAGAGGCAGAAGGAGCAAGAACCCCAAGCGGACTCTGCTCTGAGCGCAGAGCCGGAGGTGGGGGACCTGATCCCAGGACCCTGAGGCCATGACCGAACTGAAACTGAATCCTTATCTCAATAACGATGCCATCCAGCTGTCCTCATCAATGACTTTTTAAAAACAGCTTTATAAAGATATGATTCACATGCTGAATCTGCAATTCAGTCCAATCTGCAATTGGTCCATTTAAAGGGTGTAATTCAGTGGTTTTAATATATTGACACGTTGTGTAGCCACCACCACAATCAATATTAGAATATTTTTATCACCCAAAAAAGAAAGCCCGTACACATGAGTATCACTCCCAAACACCACCTCCCCCACCAGCAGTAGGCATCCACTAATTTGCTTCTGTTCCTATAGATATGTCGATTCTGGAGTACTGACATAAATGGAATCATACAATATGTGGTCTTTTATAATGAACTTCTTCCTTTTAGGGTGTTTCCAAGATTTATCCATGCTGTAGTGAGTGTTAGTACTTTATTTCTTCTTCTCATTGAATAATATTCCATTGTATGGATATGCCAAATTTTGTCTATGCACTAATCAGTTGATGGACATTTAGGTTTTTTTCCACTTTTTGGCTAATATGAACAGTGCTGCCATGAACACTCATGTACAAATCATCTATGATTTTATTTTTTTACTTTTAATTTTTTTAACATATAATGTATTATTTGCTATAGGATTCACAGGTCTGTGAATCATCAGTCTTACACATTTCACGGCACTCACCATAGCACATACCCTCCCCAGTGTCCATCACCCAGTCATCCTATCCCTACCCTCTCACCCTCTAGCAACCTTCAGTTTGTTTCCTGAGATTAGGAGTCTTTTATGGTTTGTCTCCCTTCCCAGTCCCATCTTGTTTCACTTTTCCCCTCCATTCCCCCCACAACTCCACCCTGCCTCTCAAATTCCTCATATCAGACAGATATATGATAATTGTCTTTCTCTGTGAGATAATTGTATTTTGCTTAGCATAATACCCTCTAGTTCCAACCACATTATTACAAATGTCAGGATTTCAATTTTTGATGGCTGAATAATATTCCATTGTATATCTATACCACATCTTCTTTATCCATTCATCTGTTGATGGACATCTAGGCTCTTTCCATAGTTTGGCTATTGAGGACATTGCCACTATAAACATTCGGGTGCATGTGCCCCTTTGGATCACTACATTCGTATCTTTAGGGTAAATACTCAGTAGTGCAATTCCTGGGTCGAAGGGTAGCTCTATTTTCAACACTTTGAGGAACCTCCATGCTGTTTTCCAGAGTGGCTGCACCAGCTTGCATTCCCACCAACAGTGTAGGAGGGTTCCCCTTTCTCCCCATTCTTGCCAGCATCTGTTGTTTCCTGACTTGTTAATTTTAGCCATTCTGACTGGTGTGAGGTGGTGTCTCATTGTGGTTTTGATTTGTATTTCCCTGTTGCTGAGTGATGTGGAGCACTTTTTCATGTGTTTGTTGGTTATCTGGATGTCTTCTTTGCAGAAATGTCTATTCATGTCCTCTGCTCATTTCTTGATATTTGTTCTTTTGGTGTTGAGTTTGATAAGTTCTTTATAGATTTTGGATACTGGCCCTTTATCTGGTATGTCATTTGCAAATATCTTCTCCCATTCTGTCAGTTGTCTTTTGGTTTTGTTGACTGTTTCCTTTGCTGTGCAAATCTTTTGATCTTGATGAAGTCCCAATAGTTCATTTTTGCCCTTGCTTCCTCGCCTTTGAGATGTTTCTAGGAAGAAGTTGCTGTGGCTGAGGTCGAAGAGGTTGCTGCCTGTGTTCTCCTCAAGGATTTTGATGGATTCCTTTCTCACACTGAAGTCGTTCATCCATTTTGAGTCTATTTTTGTGTGTGATGTAAGGAAATGGTCCAGTTTCATTCTCCTGCATGTGGCTGTCCAATTTTCTCAACACAATTTGTTGAAGAGGCTGTCTTTTTTCCATTGGACATTCTTTCCAGCTTTGTCAATGTTTAGTTGACCATAGAGTTGAGGGTTTACTTCTGGGCTCTCTATTCTGGCCCATTGATCTATGTGTCTGTTTTCTGCCAGTATCATACTGTCTTGATGATGACAGTTTTGTAATAGAGCTTGAGTCTGGAATTCTGATACCACCAACTTTGGCTTTCTTTTTCAACATTCCTCTGGCTATTTGAGGTCTTTTTTTGGTTCCATATAAATTTTAGGATTATTTGTTCCATTTCTTTGAAAAAAATTGGTGGTGCTTTGATAGACATTGCATTAAATGTGTAGATTGCCTTAGGTAGCATAGACATTTTCACAATATTTGTTCTTCCAATCCATGAGCATCAAACGTTTTTCCATTTCTTTGAGTCTTCCTCAATTTCTTTCATGAGTACTTTATAGTTTTCCTAGTACAGATTCTTTGCTTCTTTGGTTAGGTAGGTATC
This sequence comes from Lutra lutra, assembly GCF_902655055.1. Lineage (NCBI taxonomy): Eukaryota > Metazoa > Chordata > Mammalia > Carnivora > Mustelidae > Lutra > Lutra lutra. The sequence goes on along the minus strand of NC_062278.1, from coordinate 201,386,284 downwards.
TTATGGTTTTGGGTGCAATTGTAAATGGGATTGACTCCTTAATTTCTCTTTCTTCTGTCTTGTTGTTGGTGTATAGAAATGCAACTGATTTCTGTGCATTGATTTTATATCCTGACACTTTACTGAATTCCTGAACAAGATTTGGAGTGGAATCTTTTGGGTTTTCTACATAAAGTATCATATCATCTGCAAAGAGTGAAAGTTTGACTTCTTCTTTGCCTATTCAGATGCCTTTTATTTCTTTTTGTTGTCTGACTGTTGAGGCTAGGACTTCTAGTACCACGTTGAATAGCAGTGATGATAGGAGACATCACTGCTGTGTTCCTGACCTTAGTGGAAAAGCTCTCAGTTTTTCCGCATTGAGAATGATATTCACTGTGAGTTTTTCATAGGTGGCTTTTATGATATTGAGGTATGTACCCTCTATCCCTACACCCTGAAGAGTTTAGATCAAGAAAGGATGCTGTACTTTGTCAAATGCTTTTTTCATTATCTATTGAGAGTATCATATGGTTCTTGTTCTTTCTTTTATTAATGTATTGTATCACATTGATTGATTTGCAGATGTTGAGCCAACCTCGCAGCCCAGGAATAAGTCCCACTTGGTCGTGGTGAATAATCCTTTTAATGTACTATTGGATCCTATTGGCTAGTATTTTGGTGAGAATTTTTGTATCCGTGTTCATCAAGGGCATTGGTCTGTAATCCTCTTTTTTGTTGGGGTCTTTGTCTGGTTTTGGGATCAAGGTAATGCTGGCCTCATAAATGAGTTTGGAAGTTTTCCTTCCATATCTATTTTTTGGAATAATTTCAGGAGAATAGGTATTAATTCTTTAAGTGTTTGGTAGAATTCCCCCGGGAAGCCATCTGGCCCTGGACTCTTGTTTGTTGGGAGATTTTTGATGATTGCTTCAATCTCCTTACCGGTTATGGGTCTGTAGGTCTTCTATTACTTCCTGATTCAGTTTTGGTCGTTTATATGTCTTTAGGAATGCATCCATTTCTTCCAGATTGTCAAATTTGCTGGCGTATTGTTGCTCATAATATGTTCTTATAGTTGTTTGTATTTCTTTGGTGTTGGTTGTGATCTCTCCTCTTTCATTCATGATTTCATTAATTTGGGTCCTTTCTCTTTTCTTTTTGATAAGTCTGGTCAAGAGTTTATCAATCTTATTAATTCTTTCAAAGAACCAGCTCCTAATTTTGTTAATCTGTTCTACTGTTCTTTTAATTTCGATTTCATTGATTTCTGCTCTGGTCTTTATTATTTCCCTTCTCCTGCTGGATTTAGGCTTTCTTTGCTGTTCTTTCTCCAGCTTCTTTAGGTGTAGGTTTAGGTTGTGTATTTGAGACCTTTCTTGTTTCTTTTCTTTTTTTTTAAAAGATTTTATTTATTTATTTGACAGAGATCACAAGTAGGCAGAGAGGAAGGCAGAGAGAGAGGAGGAAGCAGGCTCTCTGCTGAGCAGAGAGCCCGATGTGGGGCTCAATCCCAGGACCCTGGGATCATGACCCGAGCCGAAGGCAGAGGCCTTAACCCACTGAGCCTCCCAGGTGCCCCCCTTTCTTGTTTCTTGAGAGATCTTTGTATCGCTATATATTTTTCTCTCAGGACTGCCTTTTCTGTGTCCCACAGATTTTGAACAGTTGTGTTCTCATTATCATTTGTTTCCATGTATTTTTAAAATTCTTCTTTAATTTCCTGGTTGACACATTCATTCTTTAGTAGGATGCTCTTTAGCCTCCATGTATTTGAGTTCTTTCCAACTTTCCTCTTGTGATTGAGTTCTAGCTTCACAGCATTGTGGTCTGAAAATATGTAGGGAATGATCCCAATCTTTTGGTACTGGCTGAGACCTGATTTGTGACCCAGGATGTGATCTCTTCTGGAGAATGTTCCATGTGCACTAAAGAAGAATGTGTATTCTGTTGCTTTGGGATGGAATGTTCTGAATAGATCTGTGATATCCATCTGGTCCAATGTGTCATTTAAAGCCTTTATTTCCTTGTTGATCTTTTGGTTGGATGATCTGTCCAGTGAGGTGGGTGTTAACGTCCAGTGAGGGGATGTTAAAGTCCCCTACTATTATTATATGATTGTCAACGTGTTTCTTTGATTTTGTTATTAATTGGTTTATATAGTTGGCTGCTTCCATGTTAGAGGCATATATATTTAAAATTGTTAGCTCTTCTTATTGGACAGACCCTTTGAGTATGATGTAGTGTCCTTCCTCATCTCTTATTATAGTCTTTGGCTTAAAATCTAATTAATCTGATAGAAGGATTGCCACCCCAACTTTCTTTTGATGTCCATTAGCGTGGTAAATTGTTTTCCACCCCCTCACTTTAAATCTGGAGGTGTCTTTGGGTATAAAATGAGTTTCTTGAAGACAGCATAACAATAGGTCTTGTTTTTTTTATCCATTCTGATACCCTGTGTCTTTTGATTGGGGCATTTAGCCCATTTACATTCAGGGTAACTCTTGAGAGATATGAATTTAGTGCCATTGTATTGCCTGTAAGGTGACTGTTACTGTATACTGTCTCTGTTCCTTTCTGATCTGTTACTTTTAGGCTCTCTCTTTGCTTAGAGGACCGCTTTCAATATTTCCTATAGGGCTGGTTTGGTGTTTACAAATTCTTTTAGTTTTTGTTTGTTCTGGAAGTTTTTTTTTATCTCTCCTTCTATTTTCAATGATAGCCTAGCTGGATATAGAATTCTTGGCTTCATGTTTTTTCTCATTTAGTGCTCTGAATATATCATGCCAGTCCTTTCTGGCCTGCCGGGTCTCTGTGGATAAGTCTGCTGCCAATCTCATATTTTTTCCAGTTGTATGTTACAGACTTCTTGTCCCGGGCTGCTTTCAGGATTTTCTCTTGGTCACTAAGACTTGTAAATTTTACTATTAGATGATGGGGTGTAGACCTATTTTTATTGATTTTGAGGGGAGTTCTCTCCACTTCCTGGATTTTGATGCTTGTTCTCTTTGCCATAATAAGGAAATTCTCTACAATAATTAGCTCCAATATACCCTCTGCCCCCCTCTCTCTTTCTTCTTCATCTGGAATCTCAATTATTCTAATATTGTTTCATCTTATGGTATCACGTATCTCCAAATTCTGCCCTCGTGGTCCAGTAGTTGTTTGTCTCTATTTTGCTCAGCTTCTTTGTTCTCCATCACATGTTCTTCTGTATCACTGATTCTCTCTTCTGTCTCATTTACCCTAGCAGTAAGAACCTCCATTTTTTATTGCACCTCATTAATAGCTTTTTAAAATTTCAACTTGGTTAGATTTTAGTTCTTTTATTTCTCCAGAAAGGGCTTTTGTTTCCCCAGAAAGGGATTCTATAGTATCTTCCATGCTTTTTTTTTTAAATTCCAGCTAGCACCCTGATAATCATCATTCTGAACTCTAGATCTGACATCTTAGTAATGTCCATATTGATTAGGTTCCTAGCCATTGGTACTACCTCTTGTTCTTCTTTTTGAGGTGTGTTTTTCCGCTTTGTCATTTTATCCAGATAAGAATAGATGAATGAGAGAACAAAATACTAAAAGGGTAGCAGTGACCCCAGAAAAATATGCACTAACCAAATCAGAACTCGGCGGGGGGGTTGAAGAGAAGAAAGGAGGGAAAAAAAATATATATATATTAGACTGGTGAATAGAATAGAGCCACTCACTTGATTTTGGGTGTATTTTGGTCTGTTAGAAGAAAGTGCCTCCCAAAATTTTAAAGAAAAAAAAATATATATATATATGGGTAAACACAATGAAGGGATGGAATATGACTGTAAAGATAAAAATTTAAAAAGATTCTAAAAAAGGAACTGATAAGATAAGAAATTGGTTGAAAAAAGAAAAAAAAAAAAAGAGGAAAGAATGTCACCAGGTTGGAGACTAGAACAAAGTCATGTGCTAGACTGAGGGTATATTTTGATCTGTTAGCAGAAACTGTATCCCAAAAATTTAAAGGAAGAACAACCTATATGTATATAAAAAACAAGACTAAATATGGTGAAAGACTACAACATGAGTATAATAATGAAAATTTAAAAAGATTTTTTAAAAGGTATTGATAAGATAGAATAGTTAAAAAATATTAAAATAAGAAAGAGGAAAAATTTTAAAAATAGAATGAGAAAAAAATAAAATTAAAAAAATTTAACTTTGAAAGACTAAGGAATCATGGGGAAAAACCCCATGAATTCTATGTGCTGTATCCCCATAGTTCTGAAGTTTTGCAGTTCTCATTGATTGGTGAACTTGGTCTTGGCTGGATGTTCTTGCTGATCTTCTGGGGGAGGGGCCTGTTGCAGTGATTCTCAAATGTTTTTGCCCAATGCAGAATTGTACTGCCCTTGCCAGGGGCCAGGCTAAGCAATCTGCTTGGTTTCACTCTCAATAGCTTTTGTTCCCTGAATGCTTTCCATACAACTTTGGAGGACAGGAATGGAGATGGTGGCCTCCAAATTTCCATCCAGGAAGAGCTGAGAGCTCAAGGCCCCACTCCTCAGTGCACTTTCAGAGAAAAGCAGTCAATCCCTCCTGTCTCCCTGGTCTCTGGCCACGCTCTGAACTCACCCGGCCTGTGACCGAGCATTTCTATCTCTAGTGTATGGCCCCATTTGGAGTCTCCAAACCCAGCAGATTCCTGCTATGCACTCCCATGCTGCTCTTCCTGGAGAAGGAAGGAGGGGGGTCTCCTGGATCTGCCACTTCTGGGGTTCCTGCTCGAAGAGCAGTGGTCCAACTGTGCTTTGGATCATGGTTTAAGGTAACCTCGAGCTGAAAGCCCACTCCTCAGCTCTGTCTCTGCAGCTGGCTTCCCTGCTCCAATACCTGGGAGCTCTGCCACATTCAGGCACCCCTGGTCTTTTTGTGACCCCGCAGGTCCTGAGACCACACTGTCTCAGCAAGGGCTCTACCTCCTGCTTAGCCTCTAGAGCAATGTCCCTCAATGGAGAAGACTTCTAAAAGCTCTGACTTTGTGCTCTGGGGCTCTACTGCTTCCTGGGAGCCAACCCCTTCCCCCATGACCTATCTTCCCATATATTGCCTCGGATTCACTTCTCCACACATCCTACCTTCCAGAAGGTGGTCACTTTTCTGTTCCTAGAATTGCTGCTCTTCTTCTCTCCAATCTCCTGTTGAGTTTGTAAATGTTCAGAATGGTTTGATAAATATCTAGCTGAACTCCTGGGACCTGATGATATTTGGGTCTCCTCCTCCTCCTCCATCTTGCTCCCCCTTCCCAAATCAATCTATGATTTTAGATGGGAACGGCTACCTAGTGGGGTTGTTGCAAAAATAAAGTGAGAGAGTACATGCAAAGCACCAAATTCAGTGCTTAATACATGGCCAAGTGCGAACTAAATGGTGTTTCCGTATGAGGATGGTGATAATGATGACAGGAGTCTCTTTTAGGAACAAGAGTTTTTTTTTTAATTGAAATATAATTGGCATATTGCATTGTATTAGTTTCAGGTGTACAGCATAATGATTTGGTATTTTTATGCATTATGAAATGACCACCACAATAAGTCTAATTGGCATCCATCACCACCCATAGCCTCAAATTATCTTTTTTTCTTTTAAAGATTTTACTTATTTATTTGACAGACAGAGACCACAAGTAGGCAGAGAGGCAGGCAGAGAGAGAAAGAGGGGAAGCAGGCTCCCTGCTGAGCAGAGAGCCCGATGCGGGGCTCAATCTCAGGACCCTGGGATCATGACTTGAGCCGAAGGCAGAGGCTTTAACCCAGTGAGCCACCCAGGCACCCCTCAAATTATCTTTTTCTTATGATGAGAAGTTTTAAGATCTATCCTCTTAGCAAGTTTTGACTATGCAGTATAGTTTTGTTGTTGTTGTTGTTGTTGTTTTTTAGAGAGAGAGAGAGAGAGAGCTTGTGAGCTGGGGAAGGGTCAAAGGGAGAGGGAGAGAATCCCAAGCAGACTCTCTGCTCAGTGTGGAGCCCTACATGGAGCTTGATCTCATAACCCCAAGACCATGACGCAAACCAGAACCAAGAGTTGGATGCTCAACCAACTGAGCCACTCCTACAGTAATCCTAACTACAGTCACCATGCTGTACATTCCTAGAGGTGGTTATTAATGGATGTCAAGCATTTCTTTCTTTCCTTTTGTCCTATTCTCCAGTGATGTTCATCTTTCCCTTTTAAGTTCCTCCTTCCTTTCTCTTGTCTTCTTTTCCCTTTCCCACCCAAATTATACTTTAACATTATTGATGATTCCCTTATGTATTGCTTAGTGCCTGGTAGCCTGAGCACAAGGCTGTAAACTTTGTTATGTTTTGGGAATGACCTGGACCATGTCTTGGGTGCAAGTAGGGAAATGCATGGGAAATTATTGCTGGGAAAGTCTAGAAGAATTTTTATGGACTCAAGAGGCTCTATTTAGGTGGCCAGACCTAATATAAGGTTTTCACAATTATCCAAGGTTTTTATTTTATTTTTTTATTTTATTTTTTAAAAAATTTTATTTTTTATAAACATATAATATATTTTTATCCCCAGGGGTACAGGTCTGTGAATCGCCAGGTTTACACACTTCACAGCACTCACCATAGCACATACCCTCCCCAATGTCCATAATCCCACCCCCCCTCTCCCAACCCCCCTCCCCCCATCAACCCTCAGTTTGTTTTGTGTGATTAAGAGTCACTTATGGTTTGTCTCCCTCCCAATCCCATCTTGTTTCATTTACTCTTCTCCTACCCCCTTAACCCCCCATGTTGCATTTCCTCTCCCTCATATCAGGGAGATCATGTGATAGTTGTCTTTCTCCGATTGACTTATTTCGCTAAGCATGATACCCTCTAGTTCCATCCACGTCATCGCAAATGGCAAGATTTCATTTCTTTTGATGGCTGCATAGTATTCCATTGCATATATATACCACATCTTCTTTATCCATTCGTCTGTTGATGGACATCTAGGCAATTATCCAAGTTTTATAACTCCTTTTTATAGCAAATGCTCAGAGGTTTTTGTCCTTAAAGAGTGCTTGGGTGTTTCTATACTTCCTGTGCAAGATAATTATTTTTCATAGTCATTTATCTTAATATTAAATAAATTCTTTTTATCAACCCAAAGAAAATGGCAAATAACCATGAAGAAAACTTGCATTTCAAAGTTCAAGTGGTTAAAACACTTTGAGGGCAAAGTTCTATTTTATTGATAGGAAATTGTTAAATTTGTTTCTCTGTAAAATCTAGTAATCTGTTCCCTTATGTGAAGAGAAATAAATATGTAATTAAATAAATATTGCTTGGCATCAAACAATTGATCAAATATTTCAATGAAGACCATTTCATGCTCAGTGTTGGTGTTGGATGGTGCCTGCATTTGAAACTTCCTTTCATATTAATTCATATTAATTCAATATGTCACTGATCTCTCTCTTTGATTCACACAAAGGAACAGAGACAATTCTTTTCTGTGGGACCTCAAAAGCAAAAGCTGAACTGACACAAGCAGAGGAAATGAAACAAGATTCATTAGGCCTTTTTGAAAACATGTGACGTGGTTGTGCTTTCTTCTGACTAAATTGATAGTTTATTTGCTTTTGAAGTATGAAAAAGGAAAACAGTTACCTGAAAGAAGCCCCAATCTCTGGAGTAAGGACAGCCTGCCTTTGGGAGTTCTCAGCCCCTTGTGGACTGTTTGCTTTTGTGAACCGTTTCTCCAAAGACAACATTAGAATGCAAATTTGTTTGAAAAATTAAGTTGTTTTTCATGCTATGAAAAGTGAACTTGTATGAGTAAACACTCTCTGGCTTAGCTTTTCTTTCTTTCTTTCTTTCTTTCTTTCTTTCTTTCTTTCTTTCAAGATCTTGTTTATTTATTTGAGAGAGAGCAAGAACACTAGCAGGGGAAGGGGCAGAGGAAGAAATAGACTCCCTGCTGAACAGGGAGCCCAATACAGGGGCTCCATCCAGGGATCCTGAGATCATGACCTGAGATGAAGGCAGATGCTTACCTGACTGAGTCACCCAGGCACCCCTGGGTTTACTGTTTCCATGTGAAAAATAAAGAAATCGTAGATCATGAAACCATGCCAGAAAGACCTGATGGGAAAGAGCTAGATGCAGTGATATACTATTTCAAAAGAGCTACAAGCCAATAAGAAAATGATAAAAGATAAAAATAACAGAATTCAAGAAAGAACTAGAATTAAAAGGAGAAAAATCATTTTGGAAAAGAAGGCCAAACCAGAAGGAATGGTAGAGCAGACATAACAGAAGGTAAAAATAATTATAATTAATCAAAAATAAAGAAAGAGGGCACCTGGGTGACTCAGTGGGTTAAGCCTCTGCTTTCAGCTCAGGTCATGATCTCAGGGTCCTGGGATTGAGTCCCACATCGGGCTCTCTGCTCCACAGGGAGTCTGTTTCCTCCTCTCTCTCTCTCTGCCTGCCTCTCTGTCCACTTTTGATCTCTAAAAAAGAATAAATAAATAAATAAATAAATAAAAGGATTTGAGAGAAATGACAAATAGAAATTATAAGAAAAGTCTGAAATATGGATAATTGGAGCCTGTGGAGAGGAAGAAGAGAAAAGAAATGGAACTGAACCTGTGTTAGAATTAAAAATCAAGAAAAATTACCTGTAATATTTTCTGGAGTGTTTTGTCCTACAGACTGAAAGAGCACACCATGTACCTAAGAATACTGACCCAGAACTACCAACACAAGCACATTTTATAGAATAATTGCTGGACTTTAAAGAGACAGAAAAATTTTCTTGGAGCAGTTAGGCACAAAAAGAAAATCAGCTTATTCCTAGAATTTTGACAGCAAAGCTTTATTCCAGAGGAAAGTGGAATAATATATTTAAGATGCTCAAGGAAGGAAAATGTGAGTGAAGGATTTTTATATCCAGTAAGATTGACACAAACTTGATCAACAAACAAGGGGAATACTGTTCTTGTGGACCCTTATTAGAATATCTGCTGGACATCAAGTCCACCATGAAGATTAGGGAGACATTGACACAAGACTGGTGGTGAGCATGAGATACTCTGTTGTTTATAGAACTACGACTTAATGAGGATTTAAAAAGGGTGATTACAATATGTAGAGGTAATATGGTCTATCAACATAGATCTGGCACAACCACTGAAAAAGAGGGTGGGGGGACCTGTGTGGTACAGTTGGTTGAGCATCCAACTCTTGGTTTCGGCTCAGGTCATAACCTCATGGATCATGAGATTGAGGCCCCTGTCCTCCATACTCAGTGGGAGTCTACTTGAGAGTTTTTCCTCTCTCTCCCTCTACCTCTGCCCTTCCCCATACTCTTGATTTCTTTCTCAAAGAAATGAACCAATCTTTAAAAAAAAAAAAAGAAAGAAAGAAAAAGAGGAGAGAATGAGGTCCACCTAAGGAAAAAAAATTCAACTATTTTCTCTAATCATAATTTGTGGTGGCTTTATTATTATGATTCTGACTATTATACCATTATTATAGGTAGAGCAAACAATGGGATATTCTGTTCTATCATCCTCTTGGTAGATGGATTGTCCTTGAGAAGTAGAAATCTTACTATAGAAGAAAGGAAATGCCATTCTCTAGGAACCATGAATGGCTCTAGTGCCCAGTTTATGGTCTTGAAATACTATGTTTTGTTAAAAGAAACTAGGGCTTCTTGGCAAAATGGCTGATTCTAGGTCTGGAGTAGGAAATATAGAGATGAACTGGAGCATCTTGACTACCATGTAGTAAGGAGGCTTTCAAAGGATACCAGAGATATGGACAAGAGGCTCAGCAGCCATTTTGAAGAGGCCACCACAGGTCAAAGGTGAAACAATTTGAGAACTAATAAGAGTAATATTTAAATCCATTATTTCATAATGATATCTAAAAAGAAAACTAGTTGCTCCCCTTTTGAAGATGACAACCAATTTATAATTGTGAAAACTGAACAAAAACAAAGAATTGACTGTTTATTCTGCCTATCCTTTATCAACCTTGCAACTGGGTAACCGAAATGGTAGATGAGGGGAAATATCTTTTTTATAAGATTATTCCAGCCAACCAATGAAAACAATGTGATACAATTAGAATACCACCATCCTCTCTATCTCAAATGAATTCATGAACCTAGGCACTGAGCACAAACCAATGCCAACGTTAAAAAGAGTGAAAAGCAGACATCACATACTTCCTGGTGCAAGAACACATCAGCATTTCATTTTGCCAAAAGAATGGAATTTGTGTGTCATCAACCCTCTGAATCCAGTGGCCAATGTTCAGGAAATACAGAAGATGGAGGAACATGCCAGCCTGCACCATGAGCATGCAGTCATCCAAATCTAGATGAGAGGAAACTCCACGTGTGGAAGAATGTAGGTCCTTCTACAGATACGGAGAGAGGAGAGAAAGGGACAGAGTGGGGGTATACCAAGTTAAATCAGGGAGCAAACTAAATTGTGTGCCTCTGGGTAATAAAACCATACATAACACAAGAACGTGATTATCATTTTAGAGGGACAGGTAGAGGCTGTGATTAGTATGGGGCACACGGAGGATAGTTCACCAAGTTGTTCTATCATGAACACATTACCATCCTTGCCTTATCACATACATGGCCATCTGTCTATCCCTCCCTCCATCCATCAGTCCTTCTTATTTTCTGATACATTTCAATGTAAATTTCAGACATTTGTAAATTTCCCTTTCAGTACTTCTGTACTTCAATATCATTAGCTAGAGTTCAATATTTTACTTATAGGGTCTTTTGATGTAAAATTTACATAAAATGAAAATCACAAATCTGAGTTTTAACCAATGCGTAACTCAGACTCCTATTAAGATGTACATTACCTGTCTCACGTTGAGGTCTTTTATCCATTTTGAGTTTATCTTTGTGTACAGTGTAAGAGAATGGTCAAGTTTCATTCTTCTACATATAGCTATCCAGTTTTCCCAGCACCATGTATTGAAGAGACTGTCTTTTTTCCACTGTATATTTTTTCCTGTTTTGTCGAAGATTATTTGACCATAGAGTTGAGGGTCCATATCTGGGCTCTCTACTCTGTTCCACTGGTCTATGTGTCTGTTTTTATGCCAGTACCATGCTGTTTTGGTGATCACAGCTTTGTAGTAAAGCTTGAAATCAGGTAATGTGATGCCGCCAGTTTTATTTTTGTTTTTCAACATTTCCTTAGCGATTCGGGGTCTCTTCTGATTCCATACAAATTTTAGGATTATTTGCTCCAGCTCTTTGAAAAATACCAGTGGTACTTTGATCGGAATGGCATTAAAAGTAGAGATGGCCCTAGGCAGTATAGACATTTTAACAATGTTTATTCTTCCGATCCAAGAGCATGGAATGGTCTTCCATCTTTTTGTGTCTTCTTCTATTTCTTTCATGAGTGTTCTGTAGTTCCTCGAGTACAGATCCTTTACCTCTTTGGTTAGGTTTATTCCCAGCTATCTTATAGTTCTTGGTGCTATAGTAAATGGAATCGATTCTCTAATTTCCCTTTCTGTATTTTCATTGTTAGTGTATAAGAAAGCCACAGATTTCTGTACATTGACTTTGTATCCTGCCACGTTGCTGAATTGTTGTATGAGTTCTAGTAGTTTGGGGGTGGAGACTTTTGGGTTTTCCATATAAAGAATCATGTCATCTGCAAAGAGAGAGAGTTTGACTTCTTCATTGCCAATTTGGATACCTTTTATTTCTCTTTGTTGTCTGATTGCTGTTGCTAGGACTTCTAATACTATGTTGAACAAGAGTGGTGAAAGTGGGCATTCTTGTTGTGTTCCTGATCTCAACGGGAAGGCTGCAAGCTTTTTCCCATTGAGGATGATATTTGCTGTGGGTCTTTCATAGATAGATTTTATGAAGTTCAGGAATGTTCCCTCTATCCCTATACTTTGAAGCGTTTTAATCAGGAATGGATGCTGGATTTTGTCAAATGCTTTTTCTGCATCAATTGAGAGGACCATGTAGTTCTTCTCTCTTCTCTTATTAATTTGTTCTATCACATTGATTGATTTGCGAATGTTGAACCATCCTTGTAGCCCAGGAATGAATCCCACCTGGTCATAGTGGATAATCTTTTTAATGTGCTGTTGGATCCTGTTTGCTAGGATCTTGTTGAGAATCAACTCAACGTGAGACAGGAATCCATCAGAATCCTAGAGGAGAATATAGGCAGTAACCTCTTCGATATCAGTCACAGCAACTTCTTTCAAGATGTGTCTCCAAAGGCAAAGGAAACAAAAGCGAAAATGAACTTTTGGGACTTCATCAAAATCAAAAGCTTCTGCACAGCAAAGGAAACAGTCAACAAAACAAAGAGGCAACCCGTGGAATGGGAAAAGATATTTGCAAATGACAGTACAGACAAAAGGTTGATATCCAGTATCTATAAAGAACTCCTCAAACTCAACACACACAAAACAGACAATCATATAAAAAAAATGGGCAGAAGATATGAACAGACACTTCTCCAATAAAGACATACAAATGGCTATCAGACACATGAAAAAATGTTCATCATCACTAGCCATCAGGAAGATTCAAATTAAAACCACATTGAGATACCATCTTACACCAGTTAGAGTGGCCAAAATTAGCAAAACAGGAAACAACATGTGTTGGAGGAGATGTGGAGAAAGGGGAACCCTCATACACTGTTGGTGGGAATGCAAGTTGGTGCAGCCACTTTGGAGAACACTGTGGAGATTCCTCAAGAAATTAAAAATAGAGCTTCCCTATGACCCTGCAATTGCACTACTGGGTATTTACCCCAAAGATACATATGTAGTGAAAAGAAGGGCCATCTGTACCCCAATGTTTATAGCAGCAATGGCCACGGTCGCCAAACTGTGGAAAGAACCAAGATGCCCTTCAACAGATGAATGAATAAGGAAGATGTGGTCCATATACACTATGGAGTATTATGCCTCCATCAGAAAGGATGAATCCCCAACTTTTGTATCAACATGGACGGGACTGGAAGAGATGATGCTGAGTGAAATAAGTCAAGCAGAGAGAGTCAATTATCATATGGTTTCACTTATTTGTGGAGCATAACAAATAGCATGGAGGACAAGGGGAGTTAGAGAGGAGAAGGGAGTTGAGGGAAATTGGAAAGGGAGGTGAACCATGAGAGACTATGGACTCTGAAAAACAATCTGAGGGTTTTGAAGGGGTGGGGGTGGGAAGTTGGGGGAACCAGGTGGTGGGTATTGGAGAGGGCACAGATTGCATGGAGCACTGGGTGTGGTGCAAAAACAATGAATACTGTTATGCTGAAAATAAATTTTAAAAATTAAATTTAAAAAAATGTACATTACCTGGCAGTTTAAATGTATAAAATTCCAGTTATAAAATAAGTAAGTCATGAGGATGCAAAATACAGCATATGTAAGATAGTAATATTATAATAATGTTACATGGTGACTGATGATAACTACATTTATCATGGTGAGCACTGCTTAACGTATGGAATTACTGAATCACTATTTGTGCCACTGAGGCTACTATAACATTTTATGTCAACTATACTTCAATAATAAATGTTTTAAAAAGATATACATTATCATCACTCCAAAAATTACCCTCATGTCCCTTCCAGTTCTCTAAATCTGAATGTGTTTTTTCTCAAATAATCAAATTTAAGAATGAAATTGATTTCCTTTTGGGTAAAATTTTTAAAATTTGCATCTTGTACTTCCTCTCTTGATTCCTTGACATTGCTAATTTTTGTAGATCTACTCCAGGAACCTCACTCTGGAGTATTGTTAATAATAGTTCTGAAAGACAGTCTAGAATGGTGGTTAAGATTCTGGAACCAGACTTCCTGGAATCCCAGCTCTTTCCTTTACCAACAGTGTGACTTTGCTTCTTTAACTCTTCTGCCTCAGTTTCCTTCTTTGCAAGATGGGCATAATAGTAATATCTTCATCAAAGGATGGTTGTGAGGATTAAGTGAGGTAATACAGGTAAAACACAGTAGTTCCTGGCACACAGTAAACAAGATAGAAGTGCTTGCTATTTTTGTCATTAAACTACCATTTTACTTTGTGTGTTACTTCTTTCAAGAACTACTTGAGGGTTGCCTTCAGATTTAAAATTACATTAACAAAAATTATATTCACAACCTTATTCATACCCAGCCAGATTTGAGGGTTGATTTAAGGCAGCTAGTGACTTAACTCTGGGTCATTCATGTAATCTGGAATGATTTGTTCTAGAATCCTCTGGAGACCATCCATCTAATATGGATCCCAGGTGGTCTTGGGGAAGGCATGCACCTTCTCTCTTTAGTTTCCTCTTCTGTGAGATGTAAGGAATACTATAGACTCACACAGAAGATTCATCAGACTCATCATAGGAACTGCTTGGTTGTAAATTAGATTAGTCAGGTGAAAACCTGTGGAAGTCTCAGGGAAATCAGTACTCTACAAATGCCTGTGATTGTTGCTATTAATCATTCTCCTGGTGAGTCAGTCCTTTTTGTGACACAGGCTTACCACTGGGTCAGTCTGCAGAAGATCCATTACTGCTGCCTCTTTTTTCCTTCTTCCTTGAGTCATCCTCTCCCAAAAGGCCCCCATCTCCACCTCCACCTTCCAACCACTTCTCCTGCACATGGTCAGCAGCCATTATAACAGCTCCAGCCCACTCAAGGCTTTCATAGAGGCTGGATTGATCTTTTCTTGGTGAGTGAGCAGGAAGACTTATGTCAGTTTTTCAAAATACTTAGCTTTGCAGCTATGGAATTTAGTGAAGACATTTGGAATTCTGTTTGATTTTTACCTTGTGCATTTTTGCTCCTATATTTTGCTCCTCAAAACCTCTGAGGTTTACTGACAGGATGTGCAACAGATACTTTGTCCCATCAAGATGGATTTTTTTGGATCACATGAAAAAACTTTCTGTCTTTTGAGGCTCCTTAATTTTTCCTTTCTCTCAGATGAGAGAACCTAACTTTACAGTTGAAAAACACATAAAAACTGTCAATATCTATTGTCTTACTAATTAATAAATCAGATTGAATTTAACTTATTTTATATCTCCTATGTTCTCTGCATAGTTCATGTTAAAATTTTCAAAGATTCAGTAGAATCTTATATATCCTATTACATTTAAGCTTTAAAAATGTCTAGTATATGAATTAATGCCTAACATCAGAAAATGGATTCATAACAATTCTAGCAAACTGGAAGACAGCAAGCCATTAAAGAAAGGACTAACTAGCTGGGATGGTTGTCAGTCTACAAAGTTCAAGTACATCATTTCTGCAGAAGGAGTACACTTTCCCTTCCTTTCTGTTGTTCCTCTCCAAACAGCCCGTTTTTTGTCTCTCCTGTGTTCCTTATTACCATCCCTACCCGTGAGATACTCCAGGTTGTAGTCTCATGGCTGGCCACACTTCCATGAAAGAAAAGCAGCTGGATGTCAATTATGGCTCCTTATCTTCTGCTCTCATGGGCTCACACACATGGACACACATGTTTCTTGAAGCAGAGAGTACCCTGTCCTTAAAGATATACAGAAAACTCATCTGTCCCCCTAGCTTTCATCTGGTCTATGAATTTCTGGGCACTTATGTTCTCGTGGTCACCTCTGGAACTAGCTTGATCTTTTGAACTATAAATTTCACTCAGGTCTCCCTGCTGTTCAGATATTCTCTCTCTTTCCTTGACCCTTGCTTAGACATGGAACATGACACTTTTTCTTTGCACATCCCAAAACACCTTATGCAAAAGGCCTTGTGCATAACAGATTGATCACTGGATGGCAAAGAATTTTAGAAAGTGGTTACCAGAGATCCTGTCCTTCCTCAGTGGATCTCCATGGGAGTCTTCTTCCTGCTGTCCCACTATCCTTCTCTACCACTTCTCTTTCTTATGCCTTCGCTCAATCTCATCCCCCTGTTCCTCTTTGTGTCTTGAGCAGAGGAGTTTAGCTATCTCTTGGCTTCTCAGTTTTCTTCCAAGTCATGACTCGGCCTCATTTTGGGACGCCTAAATCAGTGTGCACTGCTACACAACAATCCATGGTTCTGCTACACAACAATCCACAAATTGTGCCATTTCCATTGGGTCAGAAGTGATTATAGTCAAAAGTATTTTTAAGTAGTAGTGTTTTACTTTCTCCCTCTGTCACTAGTCCAGAAACCAGAAGTTGACTGAGATCATGTTGGAATTTTGCTAGCAATTGATCTGCTCTTAGCTGATTCTTTCTTCAGTTGTAAAGCACTACAGAAGGCCTTGATTCTACCTTATGGCAATCAGAAAACACTACTACACTAACTACACTTCATGTAGTTATTGCTTTTTGTTATACACGGTGTGTCCATGTCGATATTTCTGCATATATCCCAATCACTCCTTTATATAATTGAGAGGTGATGGCTTGACTTGATGATACAGATTTATTAAAATTGATTTGGGCTACTATGTCTGGAATGAGGTAGAGTAGATGCACTTTTCCTGGTCCGTTTCTCTAAATATAGCTAAACACACTTGGAATTATTGAGCAGACAATGATAAATGGTCTCTGAAGGCTAGACAGAAGAAGCACACTGGTAGGGAAGCTTAGGACCTGAAGAACAACAACATGGTGAGTTCCCTGGGTTCTCTTGTCTCCCACATATTCCCAGACCAGAGATGCCTGCTATCTGGAACCACCAACAGGCATAGACAAAAGAACCCAAGAAAAGCCTGTTCTCTCTCGCCAAATGACCAGGAGAGAAGAAGCCCACAGAAACTCAGTGGGGAGCTGCAACCTCTCTTTTATATCTTAGGCCAGTAGGTAGTCCTAAATGCTGGTAGCAGCAAAACCCTGGGCCATTGCAGATGCTGCTCCACAACCAGGACTCAGGCAGGCAGTCTGATCTGAACACAGTGGCAGGTGCAGTAAAGTCCTGTGTCTCTCTGCCCTCTACCCTCTGGCAAAAGGAGATGCAAACTCAGTGGTTTCTGCTCCATCTTCCTCCCCCAGAAGATCACCCAGGAACAGCAGCTGGCTGAAGGAAGAGCTTTTTGCCCCCGCAGATGGTACCAATGGGAACTGAACAGGAACCCTGGCAGCACCAAAGAATGAATTAGACCAGAACAGCACTGCAAGGGCTCTGAAACTAAACTCTCATTGGAAAAAAAGCCCACAAAGTAGGCCAGAACTTACAGGCTAAACCTGAACAGAGTGACAGTCTGCCAAAAGAGAAGGCTTAAATAGGATCTGGAGTCTCCTACCATAATGATCAAAGGTCCAATGATAAAAGAAGTCACTCACACCAAGAACCAGGAAAACTGCAATTTGAATGAGAAAAGACAATCCAGTGAAGCTAATACTGAGATGAGTCAGATGTTGGAATTATGTGACATGGATTTTATAGTTTTTGTTTTTTTTTTTAAAGAGGTGGGAGAGGGGCAGAGGGAGAGAGAAAGAGAGAGAATCCCGAGCAGACTCCATGGCCAGCACAGAGCCCGATGTGGGGCTCGATCTCATGACCCTGAGATCATGACCTGAGCTGAAATCAAGAGTTGGACGTTTAACCAACTGATCCACCCAGGCACCTCTCTATGACATAGATTTTATTTATTTTTTTAAAAAAGATTATTTATTTATTAATTTGACAGAGAGATAGATAGCACATGCAGGCAGAGTGGCAGGCAAAGGGAGAGAGAGAAGCAGGCTCCCCACCAAGCAAGGAGCCTGATGCGGGACTCGATCCCAGGACCCTGGGATCATGACCTGAGCCGAAGGCAGATGCTTATCCGACTGAGCCACCCAGGCGTCCCTATGACATAGATTTTAAAGCAGCCATCATAAAAATGCTTCAGCAATCCATTACAAATTCACTTGAAACAAGAGAGAAAATAGATAACATCAGCAAAATAACACAAGTTATAACAAAGAAACAAAGGGACATCATAGAATTGAAAAATTCAATAACTAAAATAAAAGCTCACTGGAAAGACTTCATTGTGGAGTGGAGATAACAGAAGACTGAACCAGTGAACTCCAAAAGAGATCAAAAGAATTTACTCAGTCTGAGCAACAGAAAGGAAATGAGCAGGGTCTCGGGGGATCTGGGGGTCACTGGCAAAAGAGCTAACATTCCTATCATCAGAGTTGCAGAAAGAGAAGAACAACTCAATGATGCTGAAAGAGTATTTGAAATATTCAAATGACTGAAAACTTTCTAAATGTGGTGAAAGACATAGACTTACGTATTCAAGAAGTGAGTGAACCCCAAATAAGACAAAAAAGAAATCTCCACCAACTTCTGAAATCTACCAACTTTGAAAAACTAAGAGAAAAAAGATCTCTACAGTAGCCAAAGAGAAGCAACATGGTATCTATAAAAGAATACCAACTTAAGTAACAGCAGATTTCTCCTCCAAAACCATGGGGTTCAGGAGGAGGCAGCCCAGCATTTTTCAAGTGCGGAGAGAAAGGAATTGCCAAGCCCAAATCCTATATTGAGACCGATTACCCTTTAGGAATAAAGGAAGGGGAAATACAGACACTCTCAAACAAAGAAACACTAAGAGAACTTGTTGCCAGAAGATCGATCTTTAAAGAATGGACAAAGAAAGTTCTAGACACAAACACACATGATAATAAAAGAAGTCTGGGGTCTTCACAAAGGATAGAAGAACAACAGAATGGGTAAAAATACATGTGAATGTAATAGAATAGACTATAATACCATCTGAGGTGGTGCCCAATATATAGAGGAAATAGTATTTTGAAATTGGGGGAGCAAAGCAAGCTAAATGGACATGTTAGTGAGACTTCATTTTTTACTTGAAAACATCAGCCCAAGGAGGCTGTGATAAGTTACACATATCCATGTGGCGATGTCGACGGAGACCAACATGAAACTGCAAAATGGTGTCTTAGAAAACAGCACGAAACAAATAAAAATGGAACTTTAAAGAAACGTACCCCAAAGAATTGAAAGCAAGGACTCAAACAGGTCTTTGTACATCAGTGCTCACAGCATTAGTCACAGAGCCAAAAGGCGGGAACAGACAACCTGGATGAATGAATCAATGGATGAGCCAATAAACAAAATGTGTCCCATACACAGTGGAACATGATTCAGCCCTAAAAAGGAAGGAAAATCTGATGTCTGCTACCACATGGATGAACCACGAGGACATGATACCAAGGGAAATAAGCCAGACACAAAAGAACCAATGTTGTATGGTTCTCCTTATATGTGGTACTTAGAAGAGTCGAATTCATAGAGATGGAAAGGAGAACCATGCTTCCCAGAGGATGGGGGGAGGAGTCATTGGAAGTTACTGCTTAATGGTTAGAGCATTTCTGCTTGGAATGATGAAAGGGTTTTGGAAGTAGATAGCATGGTGGTTGCCCAAGATGGTGAATGTACTTAATGTAACTGAATTGTACTCTTAAAAGTAACAAAATAGAGAATTCTATAGTATAGGTATATTTTACTACAATGAAAGGAATGTGGTTAGGATATGGAGCTCCTGTGACTCAATGGCAAGGACTGGTAAGGGGGGAGAAACAGATAGCTTATCACCATCCTCTAGAGAACCGTAGGAGAGGAGCTGCCCTCCACGTAGATCTGCTGAACAGCCTGTGTTCAGTGGAGCCTCGAGCTATTAAGACAAGGCATGGAAACAAAAGCTACCTTCTGAACCCTGAGGATCTTTGAGTATGAACTTCGGTACTCAGCCATGAAGTCAGCTGAATGAGCAGGGACGGCTTTATATCCCTTCGTTTCCCTCTGGTTTCTCCGAATACAAATCTGATGATCAGAGAAGAGAGAAAGAGCCCAGGGTTTTCAGCCAGGGTTACTGGAAACCCTCCCAGTGACCTTATCTGACACCACTCCCTTTGTGCTCGCACATTCATCCATTGTGTCCCTGAGCCATATGCCATCTCCAGAAAGTGAAATGCTCAGGCTTCACCTCACCATGGGGTCAGTGTGTCACACTGTCCGTCACTGGGGATGCCGGAGAAGTGGCCTAATGTATGAGGTGAGTTCCTTCCTCAAGATCTGGATTCTCAGGGCCCCTTCAGTTGCACAAAGAAGCCTGTTTGGATGGGTTTTTGGCAGAGTTATCTCCAAAGCTTGGCTGTTGAAAGATTCATTTGGCCTTAACCTAATAAAGAAACCAAGAGAACATTTATATAATGGGTGAAACATAAATATACTGAGTTCAAGAACAAGATCCTACATATAGACATTTGGAGCACATTCTGCATACGGTTATGTTGACCCGCTTAAAGTGCTAATTAAGTTCTTAGACATTAATTATCATTTTAATACATCCGGGTGTGTTGAATCCCATGCAGTTTGTATCTTAGGAATCATCTGGTCCTGGGCATGGCTAGCTGGCAGATCATTCATTCATTCATTAAGCATTTAATCAATTAGTATGTGTGAGGTCCTCTGCTCTAGTTTGGAGCCAGATGTAAAGCCCTCTCCCTGTGGTCCTGACTGCCATCAGTATGCCAGGAGCAGGGGATGAACCCGGGCAGCCATGGGCAGGAGCCCTCCCACTGCACAGAAGCTGATGTTCTCCAGCAAAGCCTAGGCTTGCTCTGCTGACTTCTCAGAAATGCAGAGAACAAGGGGACCAGGTGTCGGTGCTTGGGGTATGGCGTTCTTTTTCTTATTGATCCTATCAATAAAGGGTTTTGTTAACTTCGCACTTTCTCATAAATATCCCTTGAAAGCAGATGAGGTTTATCTCCTCCCCAGAAAGTGGAACTTGAGAATGGTCATGACCTGGCATGCTCAACTCATGCAGGAGATCATGGGCAGCATGGGGACCCCAGGTGCCAGGAAAGGAAGACATCTCATACACCCTTCCAGGTCCTGACTGCCTCTTCTCCTTTGAGACCTTCCTTTACCTCCTAGGTTGGTCCTGATTTCTCCCACCTCTTTCCTACAGAACCCACTCTCTGGGCTGTCGTCGCATACCAGATACTGTGTCCTATTTCTGCAACTAGACTGTGGGCTCCTGGAGTCTCTCAAGCAGAGAGTAGCACCCAGTGGGCTCCTGTGGCAATGCTTCCGTATCTTTGCCATCTCCACTAACCCTTCACAATGTATCTGTCTTTTCTATATCTCATCCTGCATAGGACAGTGATACTCTCAAAAAACATTCTGTCTCTATTACAGTTAAGATGGGCTGCTCTTGGGACAGAGCCTCCTGTTTATGTCTCCTAATCTGAAGGCAGTGGTTTCCCCCCTTGAAATACCTAAGGGAAAGACTGAGAATTGAGATGCAACTGGAAAGCATGGTTTTATGTATATAAAACTAATTATTGTAAAAATTATGATGCATAGTGAAGTATGTGTATATGTACACACAGAACCATGTAAGTTATGAAGGTTAAGAATAAAATGAATACCACTGGTGCTGATACTCAACTTCATAATAAGACAAAACCAATCCTGATGAAACTACCTTTGAATTTCTCCTTAATTTTATTCCTCTGGATCCTCAGCCTCACCTCGGGGAACGGCCAGCTGGAATTTTGTGTTTATCATTTCCTTACCTTTCTTTATAATTTTAATACATAGGTATATACCACAAAATGCTGTGTTGTTTACTTCTCCATTTTTGGACTTTAGATAAATTATACCAAACAGCCTATTTTTTGGTATCTTGATTTTATTTATTTATTTATTTATTTTTACTGAGCATTAATTTTTCAGATTTAAATGTTACCACGTGTAGCCATAGTTCTTCTCCCTGCTGTGTAACATTCCATTGTGTGAATGTTCGGCAGGGTTTTGACCGTTCTCCTGTTGGTTGAGACTTCGGTTGTTTCCAGCGTTTTTCTGAGGAAGCTGCTCGAGCATCCCTATCTGTGTCTCTTGGTGCAGAGGTGCACCAAGAGACTTGGCAGTTTTTGGCTCGATTTGCCCTCTGATCCCACTTTTGCCTTTCTGCTGCTCGGCTTTGTATCACAGGGGCTTGACTCCTCGTGTTTCAGCCTTTCTGTCAGCTGGGTTTGGCAAAGGGGAGGCCCTGGGGGGAGACTGGAGGGGAAAAGGAAGAGAGAAGCCAGGTATCTCTTCTCTCCCTCTGAGTTGAGCAGTGTTTCTAGAAGGGGCGGTGCCTGCGTGTCCTCCTGGACAGGCTGCTGTGGTTCCAGCTTCTGTTAGTGACTGTTGTCCACATGTTTCTATAACGTTGCTTTCTCCCATTGTCCCTCTTGCCTAAGTCATCCAACGTTTCCTATAAAGGGCCAGAGAGTAAATATTTTAGGCTTTGCAGGCCATACAGTCTCTGATAGAGCTACTCAACCCTGTGAGCGAATGTGGCTGTGTTCTAATAAAACTTTATTTCCGAAAATTAGACAACACACATATAGATGATCTGATTATTGTTTTATAAATTCCTGAGGCTCAGTTCACTTCTCTGGAGTTTGATTCTTTTTGTTTTTGTTTGTTTGTTTTGCACATCCCTTTAAAGGAATTATTATTATTTTTTTAAGATTTTATTTCTTTATTTGAGGGGGGAGGCACACATAGGGGAATGGGCAGAGGGACAAGCAAATGCCCTCTGAGCCAGGAGCCTGATGCAGAGCTCAATCCCAGGACCCCGAGTTCATGACCTGAGCCAAAGGCAGATGCTTAACCAACTGGGCAAACCAGGTGCCCCAGTATTTTCTATTTATGTTACAAAATTAGCCTTGGGTGAATGTCATCCATCCCCTGAATTTCTTTCTTTCTTTTTTATTTTTTATCTATTTAAAAATTTTTAATTCCAACTATGCAGCTGTCAAAAGAAATGAAATCTTGCCATTTGCAATGACATGGATAGAACTAGAGGGTATTTTGCTGAGTGAAGTAAGTCAATCAGAGAAAGACAATTATTATATGATCTCCCTGATATGAGGAATTTGAGAGGCAGGGTGGGGGGTTGTGGGGGTAGGGAAGGAAAAAAATGAAACAAGATGGTATCGGGAGGGAGACAAATCATCAGAGACTCTTAATTTCACAAAACAAACTGAGGGTTGCTTGGGGAAGTGGGTAGGAATAGGGTTGCTGGGTTATGGGCATTGGCGAGGGTATGTGCTATGGTGAGTGCTGTGAAGTGTGTAAGGCTTATGATTCACAGACCTGTACCCTTGGGGCTAATAATACAATTTATGTTAATAAAAAAATTTAAAGAAAAATTTTAAATCCAGTGTAGTTAACGGACAGTGCTATGTTAGTTTCAGGTGTGCAGTATAGTGATTCAACACTTCCGTACACCACTCAGTGCTCATCATGTGTGTTCTTAATCTCATTCATTTATTTCACCCATACCCCCACCCACTTCCCCTCTGGTAGCCATAGCTAAGAATCCGTTTTTGTTGTTGTTGTTGTCTATTTCTTTCTCTCTTTTTTCCTTTCTCTTTTTCCTTTGTGCATTTATTTTCTTAAATTCCACAAATGAGTGAAATCATATGGTATTCGTCTTTCTCTGACTGACTTATTTTGCTTAGCATGATACTTTTTAGCTCCATCCAGTTGTTGCAAATGGCCAGATTTTGTTCCTTCTTGTTCTTTTTTATGGTGGAATAACATTACAGTGTGTGTGTGTGTGTGTGTGTGTGTGTGTGTGTGTGTGTGTGTATACACCACATCTTCTTTATCCATCATCTAGAGATGGACATGGGCTGCTGCCATAATTAGGCTATTGTAGATAGTGCTGTTATAAACATAGGTGGGCATGTAACCCTTTGAATTACTGCATATATATATGTATATATATATGTATATGTATATATATACACACACACACCCAGTAGCACAATTACTGGATGGTAGGGTATTTCTATTTTTCACTTTTTGAAGAAACTCCATACTGTTTTCTAGAGTGGCTGCACCAGCTTGCATTCCCACCAACAGTGTAGGAGGGTTCGTTCCCCTTTCACCACATCCTTGTCAACACTCGTTCCTCGAGTTTTTTATTTTAGCCATTCTGACAGTCGTGAGCTGATATCTAGCATGTAGTTTTGATTTGCATTTCCCTGGTGATGAGTGATGTTGAGCATCTTTTATTTTCTCTGTTTTTAAGGTTGGATCATTTTTATTGATTGGTCTTCAAGTTTGCTAACACTTTCTTCTTCTATTGAGCCCAGCCAGGGAAATTTTCATTTCAGTTCTTGTTTTTTTCAATTCTTCAATTTCCATTTAGAGCTTTAAACATTGTTTTATTGCTGACATTCCCTCTGTGTTCACGCAATGGGACCATATGTCCCTTTAAGTCCTGAAACGTACTTAGAGTGGCTTAAAGTTGTCTGCCGAATCCAACATCCAAGCCAATCCAGGGTCACACTTTCCTCGTCCTTTGCATGTCTAACACTTTTGAATTGTGTACTGAAGATTGTTCCAGATATATTTTAGAGAACCTGGATTTTGTTATCTTTATCTGAAAGGTAATGATTTTTATTCTAGCAGGCAGTTCCATTACTGGCAGGTCACCTTGAATTTGTGCAGAATTAGTTTTATGCTTTGTTAGAGTAGATCCACGCAAAGCCCGTATCTGTGGCAAGCCCACCCACAGCCCCTCAAACTTGGCGGGACTCAAACTCCAAAACTATGCCTCCCCCGCAGACCTTGTCAAGGCTGCTGAGCCATCTTTTTCTTTCTACTGTTTATATGTTCTGGGTACTAACCTTTTGCTCCTTGGACGTGTTGGAAATACATCCTCTCAGATTATGATTTGCCTTTTCATTTCCTTTATGATATCTTGGTGGATGGATTAGCAATTAATTAGCTAACTAAATTAGTTATTAATTTTAATGCAGTAAAAATGTTCAGATTTTTAAAAAATGTTAGCACTTTCCTCATCTTCTTTAAAAAATCTCTTTCAAAGTCGTTAAGATAACCATTTCTAAAAATGTGTTTGCCTTTCCCAGTTAAGCCTTTAAGGCATCTGGAATTGATTTTTATACCTGGTGTGAAATGTGAATCCAATTAAAAAAAAAAGATTTATTTACTTACTTATTTGAGAAAGAGAGAGCAAGAGAGTACAGGCGGAGAGGGGCAGAGGGAGAGAGAAAGACTCCCCGATGAGTGTGGAGCCTAACAGAAGTGGGGCTTGATCCCAAGACCTTGAGATCATGACCTGAGCCAAAACCAAGAGTCAGACACTTAACCGACTGTGCCACCCAGGGTCCCCAAGGTAGGAATCCAATTTAACTGTTCCATGTGGATAGCCCATTGTCTTAGCACCATTATAGCCTGTCTTTTTTCCCCTGTATGATATACAATGTCGCTTTTGAGATATATTACATTTCTGTAAATGCATGTCATAGTTTCAGATTGTCTTTATTCTGTTCCACTAGTTACTTTGTCTATCTGTGTGCCAATAAATCTCACCTTAATTACTATAATTTTGCAAGTCTTGGTGCCTGGTGGAAAGTCTTCTCATATTATTTCCCTTCAAGAGTGGTTTGGCTATTTTTTGACCTTTGCTATCGCATATATATATTTTAGAATCCGTTTGTCATCTTCCTATCTATTGGGGGACCTATCACATTTTCTACTAAAGAAAAGTGGTTTAAGAATAGGTGTTACAGCTTTTGTTTATAGAGAGTTTACATTCAAATTGCAGAGGACGGATACGTGTGAAACCATGAAGAGGGAAAATGGTACGCAAAGTGTGTGGTTGTGTAAACTGTGTTAGTGAATGGGGAAACCTTGAACACAGTCAGACAGAGAAGGTAGAAGAGATTGGGACATCCCAGACAGGGTGATAGGTCTGGTGAGGTGAGACGAAAGGAAGGAAGGAAGGTATGTTCAGAGGTGATGGAAATAAAACTTAGCTGAGTGTTAAGGCACGTCTGTTTACAAAGTGCTTTCACATCTATAATTTCATTTAGTCCCCAAAGAATACTACTGAGTAGGACAGGTAATATTCTTACTTTAAGAGACATACAGGTGGGGCGCCTGGGTGGCTCCGTGGGTTAAAGCCTCTGCCTTCGGCTCAGGTCATGATCCCAGGGTCCTGGGATCGAGCCCCGCATCGAGCCCCGCATCGGGCTCTCTGCTCGGCAGGGAGCCTGCTTCCTCTTCCCTCTCTCTCTGCCTGCCTCTCTGCCTACTTGTGATCTCTATCTGTCAAATAAAATAAATAAAATCTTAAAAAAAAAAAAGAGAGACATACAGGTAACATGATTTGCCGAAGAATCCTGTTTGCAAATGCAAAGCAGGGACCTCAGATCTTCCGCTTCTAGGCGAGAGTTCTTTCCGTATTGCCTCCGTATCATTCCATTTATAAGGATGGCTTCTCAAGAAAGCCAGGAGACCTGGAATTGGTGGTCTGTGTTACACAGGTCCCTTTTTCCTTACCCAGAACATGTCAGGAAGCAGGACAAGCTGTTTGATCTGAGATCCTGTGTAAGGCTTTTAGCATCTAAGCTCACTCAGTGGCCGGGGGCGGGGCTGCAGAGGAGATTTGGGGGAGCCAACAAAATAAGGTTGACAGATAAGAATCACGGAGTCTCCAAAGGATCTAGCATACCTCTTAGGGAATTAAATTTAACATAGGATCTGCTACGTTAATATAGTGGCTCTATTCTTACAGGCTTGTTGTTTTTTCTTAAGAAGAATGTCACAAAGTAATTATATATTTTTATCAGGCAAAATTTGGGGTTACTATAATTTGTTCTCAGCTTACATCTGCACAACATCATTTTGAGCACAGAACTAAGTCTCCAGTGCAAAACAGCTGAAGCTGACAAGGTTTCTACAGGTGTCCCTTGTTTTTTGAAAGTTCACAGTATGTCACCTCACTTTTATGAAAACACCTACATCAGTCCCTGTCTTTGCCAACCTAAGAAACTGAAGAGGATTTTCACTTTCATGAGAAAGGAAAAAAGGTAGAAAGCAAAGACAGTGTTCAGCGTTGTGTTCCTGCAAGTCCTTATAAAGGCGGTATGCAGCCCACGCGGCCCCATGCGGCCCCACGAGGCCTCACACAGCTCCTTCTCGGGAACCACACTCAGCATCTAAGCGTCAAGCTACCACAGATTGAAATGGGTCCGTGAGCATCTATGCTTTATCATGATTTTTTTTGTGCATCTGTTAGCAAGATGTGTCCCAAGGTATCAGAAAGGCCGAAGAGAGGTTATTTTGGGGGGTCTGGAAAGGCTCAAATTTTTTCCATAGAAACTAATGATAATTGCTTCTTTTTTTCCCCTGCCATTTTGGCTCACAAAGGGTTTCATAAAAATGCTTTACTTTCCAGTACCAGGGGAAACATACTCATTTCCAGCAATTTCCCTTCGTCTTTCCCCAACCCATCAATTTCCAAGTCCCACCTGGCATTCAGAGCCTTCTTGAAAACTGTCCTTCACGTCTAAGGAACACTAGTGATCACGAGTGAATGTGAACCGATTCATGGTTGGGTAGACTGATTGATGAAAAGTTATTATTTTTTTAATGGTAAGTTATTTTGCTATTTTTCAAGAGCATCTTCATTTAATTGAAACAAAGCCACAAGCTAAAGAGATAAAGGTGTGCAGTGGTGGACCTTCCGGGGGTCACCGCCGTAGGGTGGGAGGCGGGTGGCACAATTGGGAAGAAAATGTCTCTTTTTGTCCACCACCTTATAGCTGAAAGCACCCCAAATCAGCAAGTATTTATTGAGTGCCCGTGAAATGCAAACCAGCAAACGTTCCCCAAATGCCTACAAAATGTCTCATGGGAAATATGGCTTATTCTCAAGACATTTAGGGTCTGTTGGAGATGCTGTAAATTGGGCATTCTTTTTTTTAAAACATTATTTATTTATTTGACAGAGAGAGAAATCACAAGTAGGCAAGGAGTCAGGCAGAGAGAGAGCAGGAAGCAGGCTCCCTGCTGAGCAGAGAGCCTGATACAGGGTTCCATCCCAGGACCCTGAGATCAGGACCTGAGCTGAAGGCAGAGGCTTAACCCACTGAGTCACCCAGGTGCCCCTAAATTGGGCATTCTTAATTTGGGGTCTTTAGATATCTCATGAACTATCTGAAGTTTATGCAGTATTTTCTGCATGTGTGTGTATGTATGACTATGCACACACACACACACACACACACACACACACACATATGCATTTTTAGGGGCCCCGCATTAGAATCTCAAAGGGGTCTAGAGCTCCCCACAAAAGCTTCAAAATGACAGGAGCTGGTCTGTGCTCTGCACACTGTTGTTTGTTCTAAGTGATCCTGAACTGTTTCTGACCTTTTCTGAGAGAGACTGAAGACAATGCAGTTTCCAGGTTGGACCACATACCTGAGTTCCCCTTAATCTGCTCTACCAAAGACAGCACATCTGGCCCAACAGCTGCCTCAGGGATACTTCTTCGTTGAATTTGCAGAAGTCTCCGTTCATCCTCCAGGCTTTATTTCCTGCAGGAGCCAGACTGGTGGATTAAAGGAAGACATGATGGGGACCATCCTTTCTGTATCCTTTCCCTTTTTAAGGTTGGCATTAATTTTTGCCATTTCCCCTCAATACCATATTGATCTGGATTTATTATCTTGGCTTCTTTGTAAGCTAAAGGGTGGGGATCAGTTTCAGAGTTTCTGCTGCCCCTCCCCCCCACCATGATGGCTCTTACCCACTGATGTGGAGTTCCACCAGTTACACATTTGGGGATCAGAAACAGGACTGCTAGGTGGGTTGCAGATACAGCAGGCTTTCTGTGAGCAGTGCCTGGGCCAGGATTCTGGTCGTTACTAAAGTCCCATATGACCCCACTGAAATGGGGGGGCCTTGGTGCTGTTTTTGATCTCTGGAAATTAATGTAAAAACTTCAGACCATATGTCCAACAGTCCTTTTAAGTAGTCCCCTTTCCTCAAAGTGTGGTTACCTAAGTCATGGTTATAAGCCTATGTGGGGAGGAAACAGGAAAAACATTAATAGGAACACTTGCCATGTTGTTACAGGATCTTTCCATTTGGGGGTCTGACTTCTCCTTCAGGGAATAATTTCTGTGTCTGAAAACTGGCTTAGGTTTAGAAACTGGGCAAGGGACCATAACCGATCTGGGGAGGCAATGGCCCTCAACCTCCTCATGATCTAGACTTGATTTCTTTTGATTTTACAGTTTGAGTAATACTCTTGTTGGCCTCCCACCTACTTGTCCCTAAGGATCTTGTTTCTAGAACAGTCTCCATAACTCTGTGTCTCAGACCCTTGGGCTGCCCT
Organism: Lutra lutra; assembly: GCF_902655055.1. Lineage (NCBI taxonomy): Eukaryota > Metazoa > Chordata > Mammalia > Carnivora > Mustelidae > Lutra > Lutra lutra. The sequence goes on along the minus strand of NC_062278.1, from coordinate 201,357,105 downwards.
CACAGCCTTGCCACTCCCTGTGGTGCTTATGTCCAGCTGCCCTCTGACGGATAAGTATCGCCACCTGGCATCTTTTGGGCAGCAGTGAGGCAGGGTTCTGGGGGTGGGTCCTACGAGCCTCAGACTCATTGCTATCAATAAATTCAGTTTCGCAATGGCGTCTCTACTATCAGCTTGGGGCCAAGATGGCAGCCACCGTTGAACTTCTTAGCTTTGGTAAGCAGTGACTCCTCTGGAGGGTTTTCTGGCCTCGCATGTATGCTCACTACAGTATCACCCGCACTGGCTTTTTCATTCTTCCATTATCTGCCATGGCACTTCTGGAATTTCTACTTCCCTTAGTGGGGCCCATTGCCTTTTCTCTGCTTCTAGGAATCATCCTAGTAAAGCGTCTGCACTCTGTCTCCTGGGATCCTTGCCAGGCTGTTCTATCGTGTATCCCAGGAGAGTGCTCCCAAAGCGATAAACCCTCCATCAATCAACCTTATGTTCTGCCTTCCTTGGTGGAGCCCCCTCAGGAGCCAGGCCATGTGGCCCCTCCTCACTCCAGCCTCCACATGCTGGCTAGGTGTCCCTCTCCTTTGTGTGGTCTCCTTCCTCCCTCCTGGGCCACCGGCTCAGATCCTCTTCCCTGCCGGTGTACCTCGACTTAAACACTAGCCATCCAATTTCATTATCCTTATTGTTACCATGTTGCCCATCCTTCTTCAATGTGGTACATCATGCCAGCCACTGCCGTTCTTTCTGTAAGTAGACCCTCCCAGGTCACCATTGATAAGAACTTCCCACCCAGTGCCACACAGTCCCACCGGTGATGGAGCCTCACTGCCAACTGAGACATTCAGCTCCCAATTCATGACCTAATGTCTGCTTTCTCAGATGACATGTGGTGCCAGGTGAAGATGAGCGTGCAAGAGCTTTATTAGGAGTTGCTCTTGGGATCCTGTGGACCCCGTGGAAATGAAGGGAAATCGAGCTGAGATGCAGTCTCGGTAGTAGCCTCAGCTGACCCTAGAGGGAGTTCAGAAGTTGGGGTGGCGTGACCCATTAGGACTGTCCCAAGTTGGGGCAAGAGGGCTGAGTCTTTAGGCCCCCATGTCAAAGAGCCATTGGATGCAGGATGCTTTGGTAAAGGGTTTTGACCTTGGCAATGTGGTTGTCATGAGCTGGGTTGATCTGTCTGGGGGTTGACAGTGGAGGGCCTTTTGCTGGCAGCACTCCTAGGAGCTGGGGGAGACTTTCATCCCAGAAGGGAGATCAGTATGGAACAACACAGCATCTAGTACAATCAGTAGTTAGGATTTTAAAAATCTCGAATGTGACATCTCCTGATCCTGTCTGCCTTAGTTTATGAAATAGTTGGGACTGTCTCGATAGTAAAGAGTAAATCGTAAATTTAAAGACTAAATGCTCTTTAGGGTTAGGCAAGCTGGTAGGGAAGTGAGAAGAGCAGGATCTGACCTTGTGACCTTGAGCAAATCCCTTCTTCACCTTTGAGCCTTCTCTGAACTACAATGCCAACCCCTGCCCTGCTTGCCTTTTGTTGATGGAGGATCTCATTAGCCACGGGACAATATATTTGAAAGTAATTCTGATTTTAAAGCTTCAGCCAGCCTAGCGTGGCTTCTTACGTGTGATAGCACCTGTTGTAAGTGATAGGTGGTGGAAGGCTCCCTCTCTCCCAAAAGAGTTCCCATACACTTAAAAAGTTCATGTCACTAGAAGTCTTTTCAGAATGCTACAGCTGTGGGAAAGAAGGCATGTGAGGTTGCTGTCCTCATCCACATCCTAGGACAATGGAGGAGCCTCCGGATGGGAAGAGAGGGATCCCAGGAAGGAGCTAGGGGGCGTGTTGAAAGTATACTGACCAGCCCTGGCTTTGTGCTGACTCTTGCCTCCCTGGCTAGGTTCGGTAGGACAAGCCAGCTGCGGCTCACGGGTCTGCTCTGATGGGAGCTTGGGGCTCTCCCACGGCAGCAAAAGGAGCATGGCTGTTTCTAGCCAGATCCCAAATCATCGAATGTTTCACTCAAGTCCTACTGAATTGCACAGAAACCCGCGTCGCTCCATGTACTCCAGACCCTAGCTCCACCCACGGTGTGAGGAACCGTGCACCATCCTTAGTCTACTCAGTAGAAATTGAGTGGATAAAGGGAACCGATAAAAGCCAGTTTCCAAATCTACCTCATTCATCATTTCTTGTGTTTTAGATTACAGCAAGTGCCCTCCACTCAATCACTCCTCATCTCCAGGCGGGAGGTAATAATGACACCTATTTTGGGCAGAGTGGATAATGATAAAATCCCCTGTGCCCACAAAGTGCCTTTCACCACGTTGCTCTCTGCTCGCAGAGCTCAGCTAACACACAGCTCGCCTTCCATCCATTCGGCACAGAAGCAGGCTGGGAGATGGTGTGTAGAGTTTTCTGTTTGGGGGGAGGGAGGCGGGCAGCAGGAGGAGGCAGACAGCCACACGCCAGTCAGACACCTGAGGAAGGAGGCATGGAAGGAGCAGGGCTGGGTGAGGCGTCTGGGACCACAGAACAGTCCAAAAGAGGGGCAGCGAGGCCAGTGGGGAGTCCTTCAGATGCTACGTGTCAGAGGAGTCCCTCCCTGGTCTTGCTGGAAAGACCCCCCATCTTCTCCCCACAGTGCTTAGTCATTCGCTGGGGCCGAGCGTCACTTGTTAGCCCACAGCAGGAAGTCTGAGCTGGGCATTTCCATGGCCGCCAGTGTCCATTCCTTGCCCTGCATCAATCTCTTCTCCCCACAGGTCAGGGAACAGCTTCTTCCTAGTTCCCACTGGCCTCTCTTTCCGGAGGAACCTAGAAGAGGTTAATGGGGTGAATAGTGACCCACTGTTGTGGTTGGTCTTGGTGCTCCCCCTTCTCATCCTACCTCCCCTTCTGAGTTCCTCTCACCCTTGGCAGGTGATGGTGACTTACTGGCATTGGGACTCAAATCTTCGTCGGAGAGGCTGAGCCCCTGGTAATCGTCCCCTTCTCAGGCTGAAGCTGTTATGTCTATCTGCTTACAGTTACAAGGAGGCAAGGGAGTACCAGCAGGCACTGTCCCCGGCCCCTGGGCAAAGGGCCAGCCACCGCCCCTGGGCTCCAGTACCTTTGCACAGTCTCACCTCAGGCCACTTCCGGCATGTGCGTAACTGCGAGCACTGCTCATGACCATGAGGGGAAGACTTCCCTTCTCTGCCAGCTCTCAAGGCCAACTCTGAATGTGGCCATAACCCAGCTGCTGTCCATCTCAGCTTGTAACCATGCACAGCTTGTGTCCAACACTGGGAAAAAATAGAGCTGTAATTCACATGCCATGCAGATTTGTAAGTCATCTGTAAGCCAGACTTGGGCCTTCTCCTGCCCTTTCTCTGTCGGGCCATAGGTGCAGACCTGGAGAGGGGCCCTGGTGGCAGACTGGGGTCTGAGCTCCCTGCAGCTTTCTTGTCCCTCTGTCCCTCCTCAGGCTTACTCCCAGATGCACCACGTCAGTCTCAGGATGGACTGCTGCTGGGCCTATCCCCCTTTAGGACTTGGCAGATCCCACAGAATCGAGCTCTTCATGGACAGCTGTATGTTTGCTGGATTACCTCAGGGCCAAGTATTGTGTCTCTATCAGGGCCCCATCAGGAACTGTTTTCTGGAAGGCATAACAACCCTCTGCTGCAGATGGTATGGCCTTGTTCCAGAATCCCAGGGGCCTGTATTGTGTTCTCCTGCTGGGCCTTGCCAGAGGCTCCACAATGCATCCTGTTTCCTCCCGCTAATACCCACAACACGACGGGTCTGATGGAGAGTATGGTTCATGTAGCAGGGCAGGTCGGCTATATTGGCTGCATTGGGCCTTCCTGCTTTGGGCTCCCCCCAGCCTTCCGTGTTACCTGGCATGGGCTGGAGCAGAACTCCTGGGTGTGGACTGCATTGCTTCCAGAACCCCAAGAGGTCTACCAGGTACTGTATTTCCTCCTTTGTGGCATGGAATGTAAGATACAGCAAGTTATTATTACTATTATTATTTTGGTTTAGAAGGGATATTCTGCCATACCCCTGACCATTGAACCTCTACAAACTTCACCGAAGTCGCAGGTCCCTACTGCTTCATAGGGTGTATCTCCCACCCCCTGCCACACATGTGCTTCACCAAGGCCTCCAGGACACTCTGTACCTTTTGCTTGGAGTGTATCTGTGTGATGTTCTGGGCAATGTCCAGGAGGCCAGACCATAGCATGACAGAGGTCAGGAGAAATGAACCTAACCTCGGGCAGTTTTGTAAATGAAGTTGTTCTTGGTCCCATGTGAATGCAGAATGGAAAAGAATGCACTTGCCAAATCAAGTATGTATTCTGTACTTGAGGCCTTGTTATTCTATGCTAGCATTAATACTATGCCCAACACAGCACCTACTGTGACTACTACTTGGGTGAGCTTGTAGTCTGTAGACCCCCTTTAGGATCTATTTGGTTTCTGCAGGGGCCAGACTGCTGAATTAAATGGATATGTTGTAGGTCTTATATTCTTTTGGTTTCTAATGATGGCACTCATCTCCAGTTTCCCCCAAGTGATTTTTTAAAAAAAAAATTATTTATTCATTTGAGAGAGAAAGAGAGAGACAGAAAGAGCACAAGCAGGGGGAAAGGCCGAAGGAGAGGGAGAAGCAGACTCCTTGCTGAGCTGCGAGCCTGACATGGGGATCCATCCCAGAACCCTGAGATTATGACCTGGGCTGAAGGCAGACGCTCAACCATCTGAGCCAGCCAGGCATCCCTAAGTGATGTTGTTTTTGACTTACTATCTTGGCTTGTGGGGGTTCAGAGTTTCCACTTGGTCTTTCGTACTTATGATAGCTTTTACCTCCACAGGCCAAGGTGGGATTTATTCCAACTCCCAAGTCTATCAATTCCCATTATACATTCAGAGACTGGGGGGATGACCACTGGGTAATCCACAGACCCTTTGGGCCTACTGTGAGCCAGACTATAGCCAAGACTCTCTTTGTTACCAGGTCCCCCTGGGGTAGGGGGTTTATAATGATGTTTTGGGTCTCTAGGTATCAATGGTAGCTCAGATTCTATGTTAAATTGTTCTTAAAATGTCTGGGAGTTTTCTTACCTCTGCTCAGTAATCCCATGAGTGACTGGCTCTTGGAGTCCCATGGGGAAGAACTGAGGATCATTATAGCATATATCTTCTATGCTGTTATGAGGCCTACCGCTCTGCCCACCTCACCTCTGTTAGGCAGTCGATTAAAATATGCCTTGAGTCTGGGAACTGGGAAGGGAAAGTAGCTTTTTATTGAGGTAACCACCTTCAGCCTCTTGTTCCTACATTTTTGCTTTATTTTTTCTTCTGTACTTATAGATGTTAAATTAAGTAACACTCTTGATCTGCTGCTGATCTATTTTACTCCTATGGATGCTGGGTGCTATTAACCATCTCCAAACTGTGTGTGTCAGGCCCCCTTGACTACCCTCAGGCCTCTCTGACTTTGGGTCCCATCTTCCCATAGACATCAGTGAAGCCAGCTCCGTGATCGTGACCGCTCTCATGGGCTTGGCTGCAGAGGAGAGCTGCCACTCAGTCGCTCAGTGATGCCAGGTGGATGGGGGAGTCCTCCAGCCAAAGTTGCTTGGTGGCGGAGTCTGTGTCTTGCTGGAATGAGCCTGCCTTCATTCCCCTGCTGTGCTCAGTCGCTGGCGGGGAGCAGCCAGCGGAAGCCTGGCACAAATGTGGTGACAGAGAGGAGGAGCAGCTGGGGCCATCAGTTACTTATCGTCTCTGCAGCAGGGGATCTGAGCAGGGTTTTCCTGGGGGCAACCTAACCCCTCTCAGGAAACCATCAAGAGTGGAGAAGACCTCTTGATCATAACATGGTCACAGGAAGGAACAATTGTACCAAAGTCACTAGGCTTAGTCTCTGGTTTTATTTTATTTTATTTTTTTCCTAAAATATTTCTGGAAACTTCACTTTCAAACGCTAATTCTCTGTGCCCAACACTGTCTAATTTCAGAACGTTTTCATCACCCCAAAAAGAAACCCTATACCCATTAGCAGTCTCTCCCCACTCTTCCCTCCCACCAGGTCCCTGGCAACCACCAATCTACTTTCTGTCTCTATGGATTTGTCCATTCTGAATATTTTATGTAAATGGAATCACACAATATATGGCCTTTTGTGTCGGGACATCATATTTTCAAGATTCATCCATGTTGCAGTGTATATCTTCCTTCCCTAGCCAGGTTAAATGATAGTCCTTCACATGGCTATCCACTTGGTTCCTCCGTTGACCAGCTGGGAGACATTTGGATTGTTTCCACTTTTTGGCAATCATGAATGATGCTGTTCTGAATATTTGGGTATGTGTTTTTGTGAGAATTTATGTTTTCAGTTCTCTTGGGTATAAGAGTGGACTGAAGGCTGAGAGGCTAACTCAATGCTTAATTTTTTGAAGAAATGCCCAACTCTTTTCCAAAGTGTACGCCCAACATTTTTATAGGCATTTTGGAAGATGCACAAGCAAAGATTGTCCCTTATTCCAAGGAGCTTACAATTTACAGTAGATGGGGAGATGAGATTAACATTCATACATTGAAAGTATAATTATAATATAGTATATGATGAAGAGCCAAACCATGGAACTCTACGTTAGCGGGGTATCTATGGTCATATGCTCTTAGAATTGGAGAGAGGCAACAGGCAGGAAATGATGAATGTGCTTTAGATCATTAGAGCTCTGCCCCCCAAAACCTGCATTTTCCCATCCTCTTCAGCAACACACGATGGGATTACAGAGACAAAGAAGTAGCCATTGCTTGAAACTCTGGAAAGCCTGCCCTGTGTCTGCTGTGTTCTTTCACGTTATATTTTAAGATAAGAATCTGATACGGTGGACATAGTTTGAACCTATGTTTTAGATACTTTCTCCAAAAGCGAACATAAATTTGCGTAGAGCTATTTTCACTCTCTGAACTGGTCTCCCTTGTGACATAGGGAGCCCACTTGCCGGCTAACTGGTGGGGTCATGGTTGGCATCTGTGGACAGCACCCGCTTCACAGTGGAAATGAGCCCCTAACCCTGCCGTCAGAACAATGGAAAGAAGCATCTTGGGGGCATTTTCTACTTCAGGCTAAAACAATCTTATGGCATTAGTGATCTCCTCCATTTCTTCCTGCAGTGGACTTCTTAATGGGTGGAGTCAACAAATTTCCTTATTCTATCCATTTGTCTTTCAGAGGCCTTATAAATGATAGGATACAAGTTATTCCAACTCAGTTATCCCAAGGTACTTCTTAAATAAAACTGGTATCACCTTGATATTCATGAGTGATCTCCCACTTCCTGAACTTTGACATTCCCCTCTCAGCACCCGGAGCCTGCTGCTCTCCTTGGGGAACCCAGCCACCAGCCGCCCCAAAACCCCAGCTCACTGCACGCTCACCCGAAATGGCTCACCCAGGGCGTCCCTCAGAGAGATCTGTTTCGAGCTTTACACATCCCTCTTTCTGAGCTTCCTCACCTTACAAGGCCGGTGTTCATTCTGAATGCTAAGTAACAAACTTGAGGGAGCTGGGGTGAGGGAAGCTGTTTCCGTTTGTGTGCCGCGGAGCACGTGGTTCCCCGTGTTGAAGGAGTAGAGATTTGGTAATGGACTGGTTCCTTCCACTTGTTCAAACTCTCATCTTTTAGGATCACAAAAAACAAAACAAAACAAAACAAAACCCAAATTGCATGGTGAATCTGTCTTTATTTTCTCCATGACTAAACACTGCATTTTCTAGCACTTAACAAGTCATTGTTCTGAAAAATTGGTTTCAGATCAGACCCTGCTTCCTATGACTTAGTGGGTAATACATTTTTTTCTTGGACTGTAAACAGCAACCGACGTGGGGAAAAAACACAAAAGATGGATGAGAAATAAAATTATGCAACTGCCCCCTCCCAGAGGGGTCTGTGAGTAATAAAGGATTATGGAAGACCCAGGTCTTTGATTGAAATTCTATTGATCAGCAAATGTTAATTAAGCAATTACTGTAAGACTAGCCCTGGTCGTTGTTTGCTGAAGACCCAGGAAAAGCAGAGTTGCTGTGATGCAGTGTGGGAGGCAAGATTTTAATCTTGTTATTTCTGGGCTTCCTTCCTATTTTGCTATCACATGAAATCTGAACCCTTCTCTTTTCTTGGAGATCTTCTGTAATCTGTGATTCACCTGCTCTTATAACGTTACTTTTCATTTTCTTTCCCAAAAGGAACTCCTAAAATCTGTGTGTTTTTTTTGGTTTTGTTTTGTTTTTAAAGATTTTATTTATTTATTTGACAGAGAGATAATGAGCAGAAGTAGGCAGAGCAGCCGGTGGAGGGAGAGGGAGAAGCAGACTCTCGGCTGAGCAGGGATCAGATTCATCCATGTTGCAGGACCCTGGGATCATGACCTGAGCCGAAGGCAGCCGCTTAACCGACTGAGCCACCCGGGCGCCCTGTGTGGTCTTCTGATGGACCGTTTTCTTTGGCCTTCACTCATTCCATTCCACCTCCCTTATCCCAAACCCCAAACTTTCCACCTTTCAGAGTCTGATTCCTGTTCTACTTCTTTTGGAAGCTTCTCCAATCACTAGAGCATTAAAAAAATTTTTTTTAAATGTGATTTTTTTAAGTAATCCCTAGGCCCAAAGTGGGGCTTGAACTCACAACCCCAAGATCAAGGGTCACATGCTCCCCCAGCTGAGCCAGCCAGGTACCCCCCAATCACTATAGCATTTACTGATCATTTTACTCTATTTTGTCAACACTACAGCACAAATCTATGTTAAACACTTTGGTGTTCACTTATAAATTATTTTGTATTGTTCCATAGTTCCAAGTGCCCAGTGAAAATTTCCTTCAGAGTTGAGAAAATATCTTAATGTTGTTTTTCTCTCTCAGAACACTTAACACTCAGCCATCTAATCAACAATATTTATTCTGTAAATATTGCCCAGTGCAAGGTACTTGGAGATACAGTCAGATGGGACAAAGTTCCTGCCCACATGGGTCTTGCACTCTAGTGGGGGGAGGCAGGTAATAAACAGTACAAACAAATGGGTGATTTAACAGTGGATAGTGGTAAGCGACGAGCATGGTGTTGAATACATGTGAGTTCTGAGTGAATCACCCATTTGGAGAATAAGAGGGGACCCATGAGAGAAGAGCATAGTAAACAATCTCACACAAATTCTTTGTACATTTTATGGCGGATCTATGGTATCATCTTGGGCATTTAACTTGCTATGTTTCAGTTTTCTCCATCTCGAAGATATCTATCATGTGACTTCCCCCCAAACCTAGCTGATGGGGAGCTGAATCAGGTCAAGTGTCTAGGGTGTGCTGATTCTTGAAGATAGCCCCTATGTTCATGTTCTGCAACATGTACACACAGGACCGCACGGAAGGGAATATCGCTATCTCCCACCACACTCCAGTGATCTTACTTGGTCCCTTGCCTACTGCACTGGTCTACCACGTGTGGAAACTCGCCTCTGAGATCTATTGTCTGTTTTGACTCATACTGGATGGAAGGGACTTCAGAATCATCTCGTCCACTCCCTCACATTGCAGGTGGGGAAATTGAGGCTCAACGTGTATACACGCTGTGCTCCGGAAACCATATAGCCATTTATTGGCAAAATCAGTCCTACAACCTGAGCGTCAGCTACTTTCCTCCTGCTCCACCCTGCTGTGATTTCACCATCTGGTCTGAAACAGCTCCTCCTTGACCCATACAGGCCAGTAGTAGAGCCAAGGTCAGTAGTAGAGCCCATTGTATTTTCTGGTGTGGGACTATTTTTTCCACCAGACAGTGTGCTCTGAAAGCCCCCTTACTCAAGGTTTCCTTGCACTTACTAAATAGTGAACTGCCAAGCCCATGCATGTATCCAGCAAACATTGGGTGAGTGAAGGCATCAGTGAACAATTTAAGTGCATTTTACTTTGGCAAGAAATACCTTTCTAAAAAGCAATATGCAAAATGAACTTTAGCAAATAGAATGTGACTTTATTTTTGATTATTTGGAGGAGAAAGCTGACTATCCTTCTTTCCAAAGATTTTATTTATTTATTTGAGAGAGAGAGAGAGAGCGAGAGAGCGAGCATGAGCAGGGAAGGAGGGGGGGAGGCAGAGGGAGAGGGAAAAGCAAACTTCCTGCTGAGCAGGAAGTCTGACACTGGGTGGGGGGGTGCAGAGGGGTCCTTGATCCCAGGACCCTGGGATCAAGACCTCAGCGGAAGGCAGATGCTCAACCTGCTGAGCCGCCCAGGTGGCCCTATTCTTATTTTTTATTTACCTTTGATTCAAGAGTAGTTCCTTACATTCTAAGCTTTAAGTTTTTCCCTTAGCTCAGCAACTTTGAAAAGCAGTTTATGGTGTGTAAACTAGCACCATCATATAAAGTAAGAGCTATCATCTAAAATCACTGTGATTAACTTTGGAGGTTGAAGAGTGATTTATTCTGTCCCTTTTCTCAACCTATTATATGTCTTTTTACCACTCTTGGATTTCATATACTGAACTTTCTTTGGCGCTCACATGTGTGGGGGGTGGGAGAGGGAGGGGGAGTATATTGAGAACCAAAGCCAAGGTTGGAGAGGCCAAGAGTCAGGAAGAGGGAAGAAGTGGAAGCCACACCACAGAACTGTCAGTCAGTGTAAAAGGCTGGCAAGGGAGAGAAGGAGCCAGGTCGTAGTCTGAGTCACATTGGAAGGAGCCTTGACTGCCAGAACAAGGACGCTGCATGAATTTTGGAGAGTCTCTGAAGAACTTTAACAGTTTATAATAACCTTGATCTACCCTCCACGGTTCTTCCTGGCCCCATCCCATGCACATCTGCACTCACAGGCTCACACCCACTGAAATGGTGAGCTAGCAGCAGATTACAAAGCATCCCCCACTCCACGGCCTCTCTGTCTTCACCTTCTCCCCATCCCTTAATTTATGATGAACTCTAACTTGTCCTTGAGGTTTCTCCTATCATTTCTTCCAGAAGTCTTCCCTGGACCCTAATAATGGAGTTGGACCTGGGTTCTGTGTGTCCCTCAGACCCCATGGTTACGTTGTCATTCCCCCTATCCCTCTGAACTGCAATGCTGCTCAATTTTCTGTATCCATGTCCAGATAGTAAGCTCCTCTAGGAGGGAAGGTGACACACTTGCCACCGGATTCCTGTTGCCTGGCACATATGGCATAAGCATTTGATGCTGCGTGAAAGAAAGAGTGAGCAAACCAACGCAGGGATGGAAGCACGTACTTGGTGCTGACTTGAAGGACGTTCCTGGCAAGGCAAATGGAGAGAAGAAAGGGAAGTTAAGACAGTTTCTATGGCAATCGGGGTAAAAAAGGATGAGGCTTAAAGTGGTAGCAGAAAGAGTACAGAATGGCGACACAAGAAAATTGCAGAGGAAATCTAGCAACTGATTGAGGGCACAGAGTGAGGACTCAGAAGTAGTCTAAATGCTGAGCTTTGGAGCTTTTAAGAACAGTGGCCCCTTGAGTGTAGATCGGGAAGTCAGAAGACGTGAGAGCTGGTTTGGGCCGGTAGTGGTGGGGAGATAGATGCTATCTAGGATTGTACAGAATACCGGGTCACTCACGTTTAGTACTACCTACTAAAGCCGACTTTATACTTAGTTTTCCTGATTCATGAAAATGTATCAGAATTAAGCTACTCATGCCTAAATGGCAGACCTGCCATCTTCATCCTCATTATTGATCCTTGGGTTGTCGGAAAGACGATCTTTCAGCGTGGATTTCTAGGTTACTTGGGAAACTACCTAGTATTTGCCCCTCCATCCAGGTCAGATCCTATATGCCCAGGAAATTCATGTTTTGAGCCTGACTCAGGATAGTTGGAATTAAGCCCACTTACATGAGAGGCCTCTCAAGTTTCTTCCAGGACAATCCCTACAACTAGTGATAGTTCCTCCCTTCCCAGCATCCTGGGTCAGACACGTGCTGAGAAGTTGCATTGGTGGGGCGCCTGGGTGGCTCAGTGGGTTAAGCGACTGCCTTCGGCTCAGGTCATGATCCTGGAGTCCCAGGATCAAGTCCCACATCAAGCTCCCTACTTGACAGGGAGTCTGCTTCTCCTGCTGACCTCTCTCTTCTCACGCTCTCTCTCTCTCTCTCATTCTCTCTCTCTTTCTCAAATAATAGATAAATAAAAAATCTAAAAAAAAAAGAAGAAGAAGAAGAAGAAGAAGAAGCTGCATTGGTGAATGCATTGGTCATCACAAAGCCAGGGCGAGGTCTGATGGCAAAAGAAATGTCTTCTCTGGCGGGATTACACTCACGGTTAGCATCTAGCAGAAGAATGCCACTGAGGAAGTCTGTCTTTGGCATTTTTTGGTCACTGTTTTTCTCCATGTGCTTTCGTAATAGATCTTTCCTGCTCTGATACTCTTCCCAGTAACTGGTCTAGGCAGGAAGCTTCTCTAAACTTCTGGGAAAAGAATAAGGTCATACCATTCAAACTTAGGTATTAATGTTGGACTGTAACTTATTTTTTCTCCCTTCTCTTTGACACTCCTATCCTAATAGGGGTCAGCTTCTTCATAATATCTGACGATGTTGGAAAGTTGCTTGGTCCATCGGTATGGCCCCCGAAGGCACAGAGGGGTCCTGGGTTCTGATCCTAGCACTGTATTAACAGACTCTGTAACCTGGACCGATTGAATGGATAGAGCCTCAGTTTCTTTATTTGTGAAATGAGGCAGTTAAATGGAATCAATGGTTTTCCTATCAGCCATATCAGTATCTTCCTTTTGTTTGAAGCTCCCCTTTTACTAAATGAAATAAAATCCAGGGATAACATAAGTTTCTTAGATACATAATTTAAAAATCAATATAGTGCCTTAACTGTAATAGAGAAAGACAAAAGGGGAAAGTATTCCTATAAAACATATAAAATGTGTAAATGCTCAGGCCCACCCACACTGGGCGGCGTATTTGTTAGATGTTCGCATCTACACATAGATGTAAATGTGACAGTTACACAAGCCACAGCTACGACTTTGTGGTACTGGCCCTTGCGTATCATTTTTATGGGCCATCAAATACAACTAGTGGCATTGCTGTCAGTGATGTGATTTTCCGAATGGTGAACATTTCTTGGTAAGTTTCCAAACAAAATAAACTATGATCTTCCCTTCTTGGTTGCTTTCCTTAAAAAAATCAGTATATATTTAAACTGCCAAAAAAAAAAAAAATCAAACCAAAACAAAACATGTGTTTATATACAGAAAGGAGTTTTGTTCTAGGTTCACATATTGAAATACACATTTTTTTTTTTCACTTGTGTGATTGGCTGGGAAGTCAGAGTGGAAGTGAGATGATGCTCTGGGGAAGGAGGGACTTCCCTGCATTGCAGGCTGTTGGGTGTATCTCTCACCACCACCTACCAAATGCTGGTAGGTTCCCTCTAAATTATTAGGAGGACAGCGAAAGTAATGGTGTTTTTATTATTTGCATTGGTCCTTATTATCAAGTCTACTTCTTTTAGAAGAGAGCTTCCCTTTTGACTTGGTATTGTTGAAAACTTCACCCTTCCTTTACAATTTCACATGTTCAATAATTGGAAGAATTTTCCATAGATTCACATCTAGTGATGTGCATTTCAAATCTTGTTTCCCTCCATACGTCCTGTACTTCTGGGCTGGTAGTGTAGCACATGCTCATAGCATGCCTAGTGCCTGGGTGGCTTAGCTGAACGTCTGACTCTTAATCTCAGCTCAGGTCACGATTGCTGGGTCATGGGTTCGAGCCCTGTTTTGGGCTCCATTCTGGGCATGGAACTTGCTTTAAAAAATTTTCCTAGTGGGGCACCTGGGTGGCTCAGTTGGTGGGGCACCTGCCTTCAGCACAGGTCATCATCTTGGGATCCTGGGATCAAGCCCCGCATCGGGGTCCCTGGTCAGGGGGAGTCTGCTTCTTCCTCTCCATTTGCTTCCCTCCTGCTTGTTCTCTTTCTTTCTCTGTCAAGCAAATAAATAAAATCTCAAAAATTTTTTTTCTACTGTATCAGAATTCTGAAGGCATCCTCCCAGTGCTTTTCAGCTTCAGTGTTACTGTTGATAAGTCTAGTACCACTCCTTTGTAGGTAATGTTTCTCCTCACTGAATGTTTTGGTATCTCTTATTTAATCCTAGTGATTTGAAAGTGTACAATAATTTGCCTCACCTGTGTAGGTTTTTAGTCATTGTTTTAGACACTTGGAAAATGGAAACGTCATTGTTTCAGACATTATTTTGGAGGACTACGTCCTTTAGTTCTCAGAAATTTCCCTGTTTTTTTTTTAAGATTTTATTTATTTATTTGACAGAAAGAGATCACAAGTAGGCAGAGATGCAGGCAGAGAGAGAGGGGGAAGCAGGCTCCCTGCTGAGCAGAGAGCTTGATGTGAGGCTCGATCCCAGGACCCTGAGATCATGACCAGAGCTGAAGGCAGCGGCTTTAACCCACTGAGCCACCCAGGCGCCCCCCTGTTTTTATTTTTTTAAATATATTTTTTGTTAATAATTTTCCTTCCTACTGTTATTGTTGTTGGTGTTCTCTGGCTGGAATTATTATTCAGAAATTGGACCTCCTGTATTGTCCCTACTTTTCTTTTCATTATTATTGTCTGTTCCTTGGTCTTTCTGCTTTACTTCTATTTTTAAGAAGATTTTCCTAGACTTAAAAATGTTATATATTTTTAATAGGAAGAGGGGTTTTTTGGGTTGTTCTTGGAGTATTACTTCAAAGCCTTTGTATATAGTATTATTATTATTTCAAGGATGAAATATTTTTTTATTTTTCTGATTTTTTTTTTTTAAGTAGGCCCTACACTTGACATGGGGCTTGAACTCACAACCCTGAGATCAAGAGTCACAGGCTTTATTGACTGAGACAGTCAGGTGCCCCTTATTTCTTTGAGATTCTTAATGAGTTTTCTTCTGCTTCCTGGGTTTTATCTGCTTTCTCTGAGTTTTTGTTTGTTTGATTTTCTCCTGTCATATTAGAAATATTTCTAATATTTCTCAAATGTCTGATGTCCCTAGACTGTCTATTCATATTTAAGGATGAGGTCTAAGTGTTGTTTGTGTATCTTAAAATATATCTAGAATCCTACAACTTCTCTTCACTGTCACCTGTATCATCTTGTTTCAAACCACCATCATCTCTTTCCTGAATTATTTTAAGACTCTCCTAATTGGACCCTCAGCTTCTATACCAATGCACTATAGACTATTCTCCACAGAGGCTAGGGTTATCTTTTAAAAATATAAATCATATTATATCACATCTTCTCCAGATGCTCCAGCTGATGGCTTTCCATCTTGTTCCAAATAAAAATCAAAGTCTTTACAATAATGTATTCATTTTCTATGCCATGTAACAGGTTGCCACAAATTTAATGGTTTAAAACAATACACACTTATTATTTCACAGCCCCTGTGGTTCAGAAATCCAGGCCTGACTTAGCTGGGTCCACTGCTTAGGGTCTCACAAAGCTGCAGTCATGGTATAGGCTAGGGTTAGGTTCTCATCTGGAGGCTCAACTGGGGAAACACCTGTTCTGTAACCTTGTGTGGTGGTTGGCAGCCAGCAGTTCCTTGTGGTGGTAGGATCCATAGAAGTTTGCCTCCTCAAGCCATCAAGGAGGGAGGGAGAGAGAGAGACAGAGACAGAGACAGAGACCACAGTAAGTTTTCTAGCAAGACAGAGTTTCACCCAACGCAACAGAATTATGACAGTGATATCCTCTCGTATTTGCTGTAGTCTTGTGGTTAGAATCAAGTTACAGATCTTGTCCACACTCAGAAGGAAGGAATTGAACAGAGGTGTGAAGGTAGGTGCCACCTTGAGTCTGTGCCACAAATGTTCTACATGGCCTGGCTCTCTACTACTTCTCTAACCTTATTTCCTACACTTATCATTCCTATTCAGTCTGCTACAGCCACAAGGGTCTTAGGACTTTTGCATTTTCTCTTCCCTCTGCCTAGAACCCTCTTCTCCCAAGTACCCACCCACATGACCCACTTTCTCACCTCCTTTATGTTTGTGCTCAAGTGTCTCTTTCTCAGAGGATCCTTCTCTGATCGCCTTATTTAGAATCATTTGCACTCCCTATTCCCCTCTCTTGCTTTAGTTTTCTTCATACACTATGTCATGTTCTTATTTGTTGTGTTCACTATCTGTTTTCCCCTACTAGAATGGAAGCTCTATGAAGATAGGGATTTCTATCTCTTTTGCTTATTACAGAATCCCTTGAACTTAAGACATAGTGATCACTCCATACATATTTATTAAGTGCACAGATGTGTATGTGAAAGAATTGTTATCTGATGGGCTCAACCAGAGGACAAATGGATGGGTATCTGGCTGGCTTTTCTGTTGGGGACTCCCAAATACCAGTGTCTATAGATCTTTGTTCATGCTTCATCCAGCTTCTCCAAGAAAGGATCATCCAATCTCTGCCCAAAGATTGTGAGAAGCCTGGCTGTCATTTTTTGTAGTTATGCAGTGGGAGGGGCTAAGAGTCTTATATATGTGTAGAGTCTTATATGCAGTTTGCAAATTATCATTTTATCTCCTGAGTTTTAGTTCTGTCCCTCACCAAAACCCCTCTTGTCTCTAAGCCTAATATCCTTTAGATCTGCAGGAATGGGAATCCATTGAATATACAAGGTAGAGGTTGGGATGTTGGGGTTTATCTGCTGCCCCTGGCTCACCTCTGCCTTCTATTGGTGCTTACAAAATTCCAAATTCTTCTAGAGTTCTTGTGGGTGAATTAGCTTCTTTTTCACTGGCATATCCTTTTGTATGCCCTCAGGTTTGACCTTTCTCTCTCTCTCTCTTTTTTTTTTTTTAGATTTTATTTATTTATTTGAGAGAGAGAGAGAGAGCGAGCACCTGTGGCATTGGGGGGGGGCAGTGGGAGAGGGAGAGAGACTAAGCAGACTCTATGCTGAGCATAGAGACTGACATGGGGCTGGATCTCATGACCCTGAGCTCATGACCTGAGCACCTGAGCTGAAACCAAGAGTCAGATGCTTAACCGACTGAGCCACCCAGGTGCCCCTGACCTTTCTCTGTTCTGTTAAGTCATTCAACCTTCTTCCATCCACTTTCTGACTTTACATGGAGTTTCTCTTTCTGTTTCTTTTACTCTTTGTTTTGTTTAAACCTTTTTTTCTTTTTTTTAAGATTTACTTATTTGTTTATTTGACAGAGAGAGAGAGAATACAAGTAGGCAGGGCATGGAGCAGAGGGAGAAGGAGAAGCCTGCTCCCCATGGAACAGGGAGCCCGATGCAGGGCTCGATGTGGGGCTCGATCCCAGGACCGTGGGATCGTGCCCCGAGCTGAAGACAGATGGTCAACTGATTGAACCACCCAGGCGCCCCTCTTTTCCTCCCTGTTTTGGAGCATTTAGAGAGAAGAAGGCCATCTTGATACTGCAAAATCCCAAAAAAAACATTTGCATCCAGATGTCTAACATCTCCCTGGGGATAGGCTTAAAGTCTAAAAATATTGACGGAAAATGGAAACTCTTATTAAGGCTGCTTGATTTTGTACTAAAGGTGAACAGTAGGAAAAGGATCTCAGATAATTCATGCGTTAAAGGGGATTGGAGGAGGAGGTGGGAAGTACCATCTATAGTCAACACTTCAGGTAGTTCATACCTTTTGATCCTATAATCATCATTATAGAACTCTGTCTTAAAGTCATAATCAGAAACCCGAGCAAACATAGAAGTACAACCATGTTGTACTTCACGATACTAGTCATATGATCAAACTTGGAGAAACCACAACAAGATAAAATATGACACATTCATTGGAATGTGATGCAGACATTAAAAGAGGTATTCTTGGGCTCCTGGGTGGCTCAGTGGGTTAAGCCGCTGCCTTCGGCTCAGGTCATGATCTCAGGGTCCTGGGATCGAGTCCCGCATCGGGCTCTCTGCTCAGCAGGGAGCCTGCTTCCTTCTCTCTCTCTCTCTCTCTCTCTCTGCCTGCCTCTCTGTCTACTTGTGATCTCTCTCTGTCAAATAAATAAATAAAATCTTTAAAAAAAAATAAAAATAAAAATAAAAGAGGTATTCTTGAAGGTGTTTTGAAAAGTGAAAACAGTCAGATTTTTAGGACTGTTTAATGACACGAGAAAGAGCTCATAATATATATTAAATGATAAAACAAGATGTGTATATATTACTTTTATTGTAAGAAAGCTTTTAAAAGGCACAACTAAATTAGAAGCCATAGATTTATTTTAAACCATTTAAAAATATTTCTAAGGTACAAAAAATGAGTATTATATGCACCAGAAATTATCAAGTTGTGGTTTATAAATTTGTTCTAAAGAAAACATCTGTTTCCTTCCTTAGGTACCTTCTTTCTTTCCTTATACTCCTATAGGTAGATGTGAAAGGGAACAAAGTGGTCACTCCTTTTCAAGGAAACCTATTACCTTTCCTTCGGACTGTTTTGTAAACTTATAACCCTCACTTTCCAGTTTTCCAAAATAATCTTTGTATGTACTTTAAAAGAATGGCCTTTTCCGATAGTCTGCCAAGCTTTTTTTTTTTTTTAAAGATTTTATTTATTTGACAGACAGAGATCACAAGTAGGCAGAGAGGCAGGCAGAGAGATAGAGAGGGAAGCAGGCTCCCCGCTGAGCAGAGTGCCCGATGCGGGGCTCGATCCCAGGACCCTGGGATCATGACCTGAGCCGAAGGCAGAGGCTTTAACCCACTGAGCCCCCCAGGCGCCCCCACTGCCAAGCTTTTAAAGAAAGAACTGTTCTTGACCAAGTTTGGAAAAATGTGTAAGTGTTCACTGCACATAAAATCAGTGTGTTTGTTTCATAGGAAAATTCTCAAGTAGGACAATTATAGGTATGCAGATAACATGTACTGTAATATTCATTGTTAGTACTAGAGGAGTTTAATTCAGAGAAACATTGACTTAGTGAAGAGGTCGGTCCCTGTGCCTGAATTCTTGATGACATAAAGTAGATGTTGGGAAATGTCATGGTTCAGGAAATAATCATCACAAAGAGCTTTTGTGCTCTGCTAGCATTCATCTACACAATTCACAGGCGTAGTGAGTATGAAAGTTCTAGAGGGGACTTTTAGCCCTTGGGGGAAGCAAGAGCTAGGCTGGCAAGCAGAAGTTACATCAGGATATGTTCTGTGCCCTGTCTGCTTTCCGTTCTCTTATTTTTATTCTTCCTCTCCCCCCCAACCTTGCCCCTTACCTCCATTAGAAATAGGGAGGATAAATCCTACCTGTTTGTATTTGCTGTTCTAACCCGGAAGTGCTCCTCAAACACCCCCATGACACTGAGTGCCTCACCAGTATGAGCTTCTGTCCTTCATCTCGCATATACATTTATGGAGAACTTTATTACACGAGGCATTAGGTGGGGTACCTGGCCCCAAGGAGCTTATGATCAGGCCCACGATCCAAGGTAGTTCATGTAAGGTGAAGGCAGGCAGGAAGAGAGATCATTGTGGGTAGGTGCCTTAGGGGATAGCTTCTGCTCTGTGCATTTAGCCTTTTGGAATAAGGGGACTTCCCTCTTTTGTTAGCTTGAATTTTATTTTTGTAGTCGTGCTTTTGCAACCACTCAAGGAGCTGTGTCCTTTGGACCTATGCTTAGCAAACTGACTGCCCAAGGACGGTGCGGGTTTGCTCCTGCAAACTTAAAGGGTTGAAATCTCCCTGCATTGGTCACCACGGGAGAATTTGTTTGGTAGAATTGCTAGATCCGGGCACTTTAAAAAATAAGAATCCTAGATTAATTAAACATAGGTTGAAAGTCTCAGTTTTTACCTATTTCAAACACTTGCCGTGTTTTTGTGGAGGACGGTTTTACTGATTGGAGTGGACAGTCATGTTAGAGCTTCCCTATTTCAGATCTTCTGATTCTCTGACTTGCCTTTGGAGGACCCAGCGTCGCTCTCCCATGCCTCGATCCACGTGGTGGTGTTCTCAGGTTACCTGAAAGGGGAAGTTTGGGGTGACTGGAGCTTTTCTCTAGTTCCATTGTTGAATCTTGTTCACTGGTTTCTAAACGCAAAGCTGATCATTGTAGAATCCTACTCCGGTATCCGCAGTTGTAAAGGCGAATTCAGAGTTGACTCGGTCAGTCTTGAACCTTCCCAAGGACATTTAGTTACGGGAAGGCACTTCAAACAACATTAAGCACACAGTAAGAGGTTAATCCATGGTGATTCCACAAACCATAAGTCTTAGGGAAGCAATGCTACTGTCTTTTAAAATAATTCACATATTTCATGTAAAGCAGTGGTTTTTTAGAATAACTTGTTTGTGCCGCTTCGTGGGACCAGAAAGCTACAGCGCATGGTAGAGACAGGCTGCCCTGCTAGGAGAAAGACGGGAAATCTGGATACACTTCAGATCTCAGCTTAATCTTATGAAGGTTTTTCTGTCCACCTGGGGCTCATTGCTCTCTTCCAGCTTTCTGATCTTATAGCCTTTCTCTATGATTTCTGCCTTCATTCACATGCAGCACAGTGACCACTGTTCTGGTACCTGCTTTGCGCCAGGCACTATCCTAGGTGTTAGGAAGCAGAACAGTCATTCCTGCCTTCCTGGACATTAGAAGGAAGTGAGAGAGTCAGACAACACGTGAATAACAAAAATAAACAGTTCACAGAGGCTTCTCCTTTCATTTGGAGATAGACTTGACACAGCTGAATTTTTTTCCAGTGACTGCTTTCAACCTTGTTCACCAATTCCCCATTTCTTAACGAATGTTTGGCATATCCTGCAGCTTTCTAGTCAAGTCAAGTGGTTAAAATACAGTCCAGGCCAGCTCAGAATTCCACGAGATGGCTGATTCAAAGTAACGCCCTCCCCCATGACGTACTGTTCTTCTGTTTACCCCATCTGGGAAGAAAAGATCCTGGGCTGGTCTCTTTTCCTGAGAAAACCTGTAAGAGCAAAGTTATTGGGAGGATATATCTCCCCAATGCAGCTAGTGCTGAGGCTACAACGGGTTTCACTGTGTCCTTTTGCTGTACCCATTCTACAGTCCTTTCACACTGGGCTCACACAGCTGCTGGCTTACCTTACGTGGGAAGGGCTGAGCCCTTGGTCATTCCCGAAACATCTGGGGTCCAAGTCTGCCGTATTGTCCATGTATCATCCAGTCGGGTAGAGGAATGCCAGGACAGGTATCAATAGGCCACCTGGGGGTCAGGCACACTCACACTCTTCCCCGTCCCTCGTCCTACTTCCCACTGAGGCTCAAGATCTGTGTCCCCTGCTGATATGGTGTCACCTTTCCTTGCCTGCTGCTCTTTTAGAACAAGGACTTGTTCTAAAGAACAAGGACTTGCCTCCAAGTGGCTAGGGGGCAGCAGTAGCTACAATGTCCCCTGGTGGAAGTATGGGAAACAAGATCTTTAAACCCACTGCATCTGAAGTTGCAGGGGGAAGAAACACAAGTTCCTTTCCTGGGTTGCTGGGGTGATGGCAGGTGGCGACACTCTTACTTTTATCCCTTGGTTCCAGACCCATGTATTCCTCCTCTTGGGGACAAAGCCCAGTATAATGGTCACTGATCTGGCTGTAAACTTATTTATATCCTGTGGTTATCACTTCTAAGCTGCCACCTCAGGTAAACCTTCAACATGCTGTCCTACTACTCTGTCAATGTGGCAACTTCTAGAGAGGAGAGCAATATGGTGGGACCAGAAGTATCATGGTTACGTGCTACGTGGCTTTACGTCTTCTGCCGTAAGATGAGTCCCTTGGTCTAAGGTACTGTCGTGCAGGAACCTGAGCTGGTGCCTGCATGTTCTGCCAGCCCTTGGGTAATTGTGCTGGTCAAGGCCTTGAGGGTGTAAAAGACAACAGTAAGCTGTCAAATCCCAGCAGATGAAATGCTGCCCCTTCCAGCTAGTAGGGGTCCAATGCAACCAACTTGCCACAAGCTGGCTGGTTGGTCTCCATGAAGGATGCAATTTCAGGCACTCAGAGTTGCTAGAAGGTTAGATATTTTCTAGCAGCAGCAGCAGCAGCAGCAAGAACAGCGTTGGCGAACTGAGAACCCATGCTGTTGCACCCAGGCACAGCCTCCATCGCTGAGCCACGACTACTCCCTTCATGAGCCCACGGTAGCAGCACTGTGACAGCTAATGACAAAGGAAGGCCAAACCATTCTGGCTACTTGGTTGTTCAATGCCTTTTCTGTGGCAAGTGCTGTCTGGTGAACACTAATATGGGATACAAGTATGTCTACATTTTGTGTCTCTCCCTATAGATCTGTTCATGTGCCTCTTCTCCAAAACTCCTTGTCCTTGAGTTTCCAAACTTGTTCCTTCCATGCCCCTGACCAACAAGTCAAGCCATTCCCTTCTGCCCATAAGTCCATGTATATTCCTACTTCAGGCTACTTCTCTTCCTACATATAGTAGGTGACCAGGTGCAACACACACAGCTTCTGTCTTTCATTGTCACCCCACAGTGCAGCTGGTCCATTAGGGGCTTACTCCTATACAGTGAGTCACACTCCCTGTGAAACATTCTGCCATTTTCCTCTTCTGTCTGTCAGCTGTTCCACCAGGACATCCCAGGTGGCCAGAGATGTGAGTTGAAGATGTGCTCACCATGGTGTTGGAGGAGGGGGCAGTCTGGGTTACCTGCTTCATGTTTTCTTTTGTTCCTGTTTCTGTTTTTGGTTTTTTGTTTGTTTTTTGCCTTCTGTCGCTCCTATTCAATCTTCAGTGTACTACTTCAGTCTTAAGAGGTGTCACGGTTGGGCCTATCCGACCTTATGACGTGGTGGGACTGACAGAACCATGTTCATGTTGGGTAACTGCAGCCATATGGTCCCTCGAGCTCTTATTACCAGACACTGCCTGTCCCAGACTACCCAGCAGCACATGAGAATTAAAAAAAAAAAAAAAATGGTAGGGGCGCCTGAGTAGCTCAGTGGGTTAAAGCCTCTGCCTTCAGCTCAGGTCATGATCTCAGGGTTTTGGGATCGAGCCCCGCATCAGGCTCTCTGCTCAGCAGGGAGCCTGCTTCCTCTTCTCTCTCTGCCTGCTTCTCTGCCTACTTGTGATCTCTGTCTGTCAAATGAATAAATAAAATCTTTTAAAAAAATGGTATACAGTTCTCTACTGTAGATATCATGGCTTTACTCTAGAACCCATGGGATCTATGTTCTGATTCTCCCTTGGGAATTTCTCCCGTGGGAGTTGACCCTAAACCCCTCAGGGCATTTGCTCCATGTCCCCCGAGTCCCTGTCCGTATGCCTCTAGAGTCACAGGTTCTGCCAGGCTGGGTGGTTTGAGGGACAGGGCTAAATCACTGCTCCCACTGCTCAGACTTGCTACGGAGTCTTTCCCACCCTAGACCTCTTAGAACTTGCAGCCTTCCTGCCACCGGGCGAATGAGTCTGAGCAGCATTCCTGGGTGTGGGATGTGTAGCTTCCAGAACTCAGGGGCAGACATGGTAAAGGAAGATGCCCAAATACATCCAAGCAGGGAGGTTTGGGTAGGGCAGTGCAAGAGTAGGAGAGGCAAGAGTGTCAGGAGGATTTGTAAGGAGGTGGTTATAAAGATGGAACAAAGAGCATAGGAGGGAAGAGGAGGGAGAGAGGTTGATGGTTGTGAAAAAGTGCACAGTAGCGTCAAAGTGATGTTAAAAACTACTGTCGTTGGGATGCTCATGGATGTAGAACAAATAAGTAGGAGGTTGGAGTTTGACTTGGAAAAACAGAAGTGATTGTGTATGTGTGTATGTGTGTGTGTGTGCGCGCATGTGTGATGTCAGCATGAGGGTAGGTAAGTACAATGGAGCGGAGGAAAGATTCACCTGAAACCAGAAGATAGAGAGGCCAATGCACGTCTCTGTTTTGGTGGTTGTTGATTTCACTGTGGTGTGTGTCTTGACAACCAGACTCCATGATCTTTTATATTTGACACCAAACAGTGCTGTGCCCATTGTAAGGATTCAATGCATACACAGAGGAATAACTTTAAGATCTCATGTTACACATACAAAGAAAAATGTGAGGTTCCATCCAGGCCGAACAGCTAGAGCTGCTTAAACTGAGTGTACAGTGGGGCGCTTGGGTGGCTCACTCGGTTAAGTGTCTGCCTTTAGCTCAGGTCATGCCCCTGGGGTCCTGGGATTGAGCCCCACGTTGGGCTCCCCGCTGAGCAGAGAGTCTGCTTCTCCCTCTCCATCTGCCCCTCTCCCCTGATTGTGTGCACTCTCTTTCACTTGCTCTCTCTCAAGTCAATAAATAATATCTTTTAAAAAATAAGAAAAAATGAACTGAGTGTACAGTGATGAGCTTACCTGTGAGCAGACGTGGGGTCACAGTCTGCAAGGAGGCCAGAGGAGAAGGCGTGGAGAGGAGGTTTGATGAGTTTTTTTTTTTTTTTAAAGATTTATTTATTTATTTATTTGACAGAGAGAAATCACAAGTAGGCAGAGAGGCAGGCAGAGAGAGAGGAGGAAGCAGGCTCCCCGCTGAGCAGAAAGCCCGATGTGGGGCTTGAACCCAGGACCTGGGATCATGACCTGAGCCGAAGGCAGCGGCTTAACCCACTGAGCCACACAGGCGCCCCATGTTTGATGAGTTTTGATGTCCGCGTTTGGCAGAGTGCCCGGTGAATGGGTGATGGGACCAAAACACAGAATCAGTGCAGATGTTTTCTTAGGTATTATTTCCAAACTGATTTTCCTCCCTTGTATACAGTTGTCTGGTTCATTATTTTTAATGTCAAGGAGAGGCTGAATAAGATTTCTTTTTCCCTTATGTTATAAATCCACGTTATTTGTTCTTTCTTCCCAAGAAAGCCGGGGATGGCTTTGGATTTTAGGGGCACCAAGAAGTTTCTTCAGCTGGGGTGTGTTTCTGTTGGGGAAGGGGTGTATGCAGATTTTCCCTTAAAGTGGCTGACTCGGGCTGAAAATTTCCT
The DNA here is from genome assembly GCF_902655055.1 of Lutra lutra. Classification (NCBI taxonomy): domain Eukaryota; kingdom Metazoa; phylum Chordata; class Mammalia; order Carnivora; family Mustelidae; genus Lutra; species Lutra lutra. The sequence continues at coordinate 201,332,118 of NC_062278.1, read as the reverse complement.
TTCATTAATGTGGTGTCTTTCTTCCAGTAAAGAAAAGGTTGAAAAGGCAAACTCCTGGGGGAAAGATAATATAATGCCTGAAATATGTATTCAGGTGCCATGACTGAGGCTAGAGTCTTCTCTGAGTCAAAGGGGAAGAGGATCAGAAGACGGTGATGGGGGGCTCGTGGGTGTCAGTGGGTTAAAGCCTCTGCCTTCAGCTCAGGTCATGATCTCAGGGTCCTGGGATCGAGCCCCTGTCAGGCTCTCTCTGCTCAGCGGGGAGCCTGCTTCCCCCTCTCTCTCTGCCTGCCTCTCTGCCTACTTGTGATCTCTGTCAAATAAATAAATAAAATCTTAAAAAAAAAAAAAAAGAAGACGATGGTGATGGTGCAGGAGTGGGGAGAAACTGCTCTCAGGAGACAGAAAGAGGCAGGAGCTAAGCTCTTTGCCCCGCGCTGGCTCTGCTCTCTGTAAGCCTCTGGGCGGTGGGGTTTAGTGGTGAGCATCCTTTGTGAGTTCTGAAGACGAGCTAGTGCTCTCAGAAAGTTGCTGCGACTAGCAGAAATATTTACCTCTCTATTCGGGCTGGGTTTGCTTTCTTCCCCTCTTCCAGGATGTCACCTGGTTCATCAGACTTACGCTTCCTCAAATATGTGGGACTTCGATGTCCATCTAGTCTTCCTCTCTGTGTGCTCCACTCCCGTCTTCCAGCGATTTCCTGCAGCCCCCCGTAGGCAGAAACGAATCTGTTTATACAGGAACTGCCCAGTCATCGAACTAGAATACCCACATGTTTAGAAAAGCTGAATTCAGAGATTTGAAACAAGCAGAATTTTTTAAGAAACTTTTTCCAAAGTCACCTGAGATTTTTTTCCAAGTCACCTGAGATTCCAAAGATCTGAGTTTTGTTTCTAGTTCTACCACAAGAGCAGTGTGACCTTGGAGAAGCAATTGTGCCTTTTCGGGGGGCCTCAGTTCCCTCACGGATCAAGAGAAAAACTTCATTAATGTAATTAATGTATGTAAAAGTGCTTGGTGAATTCTAAAGAGCCAGGTGACGGGTGGATGGCATTGCTAACGGTGTGGTATGGCTCTTGGTAAATATCCCACAGTTCACAGTCACTTGGGGAATTTGGTCCGGGTTTTGCTGCCTTCCTCTGTTCAGTTTTTACACCTGTTTTCGGTGGTTTAAGACAGTCTTAGAATCATGGATGAGCATTGTGTTGTTGTGTTTTTTTTCTGGCCATGCTATCCTCCTGAAAGCTAATTCCCAGGCTTAAGAGTTATTGCTGAGTCCGATCCCTGCCCCGCCCCTCCTTTTTTCTTCCAGAAGTGGTGTTGACGTTTCTGGCTTTTTATTTCTGTTCTCCTTTGAGACCTCTTAAGTTGGAGAACTCATTTAATTACCCCGTCTCCAGCTGGGAGTGTTCTCGAGTTCTGTTTTTCCTCCAAGATCTGTGAGGAGACTGCTTGCTCGTTCCTGGATATTCTTTGCCTCGTGTTTTCAGAGTCGAACACACTGCTTGACCTCCATTTCTCACCGTTGTCTCTCCCCCACCCCGCCCCCCCTCTCCACCCCCTGTTAGCCTGTTTTCTAAACATCGCCTGTTGCAGCAAGAGTCCCCTTCAAGGCCTTTAGTGAGATCGTGAATATTGGACACTGTGCTTCTTCCCCGGCCTGTTATTACTTTTTTGTAATTTTTTTAAAAAGATTTTATTTATTTATTTGACAGACAGAGATCACAAGTAGGCAGAGAGGCAGGCAGAGAGAGAGAGGAGGAAGCAGGCTCCCCGCGGAGCAGAGTCCAATGTGGGGCTCAATCTCAGGACCCCGGGATCATGACCTGAGCTGAAGGCAGAGGCTTTAACCCACTGAGCCACCCGGGCGCCCCCTATCACCGTTCTGACCCTCCTCCCCTTTGACTCAGAGAAGACTCTAGCCTCAGTCATGGCACCCGAATACGTATTTCAGGCATTATATTATCTTTCCCCCAGGAGTTTGCCTTTTCAACCTTTTCTTTACTGGAAGAAAGACACCACCTTAATGAAAGGAAATTTTCAGCCTTAGTCAACCACGTTAAGGGAAAATCTGCATACACCCCTTTCCCAACAGAAACACACCCCAGCTGAAGAAACTTCTTAATGCCCCTAAAATCCAAAGTCATCCCTGGCTGTTATTTTTAACCCAACTCCTCCACAGCAGTTCAGAGTCCCTAATGGTGCAAAACCCTAACAGTTACCCTTCCTCCTTTCTTCTCGTTTTTCGCCCTCTGGCTCTGGCTTGACCAAGGAGTCTGGCAGCGGGCATAGGATTAGAGCAGTTGGTGTTTTGGATGGCTGGAGTTTACCTACCGACCTTGGAGTCACAGAGGTGAATTTTCATCCCCATTTGCCTCCTACTTGCTGTGGGACATCAGGAAGTTGGTTCACATCTCTGCGTCTTTCGATTCCTTATCTGTATGGTGGGTATCGTCGCCTCTTGTCTGCTTCACAGTTAGGATAAGGAAATGAAGCAAACTTGGTGATCTGTAAAGTACTCTATATAAGTGATGTCTGTCATGATTATTATTCTTGCGGCTTATTTTCTGGGAGTTTGCCGCCCATATTATCAGTGCTGGGGCTCTGAGACTGGCTGGTTTACTGGACCCCGGATGGGCTATGTGGGAGTGGTGGAGAGCGGGCACAGTGACGGAATAGGGCTGTGGTACCTGAGATTTCAAAGGATGCAAGTGAGCGTTGATGAATATGACTTGGGCATGAGGTCCCACCTGCTGTCCCAAGATAAGGGCTTCCTTAGCAATGCCGTCTCCGTCTTTCTCTTCGGGGGAGGAGCTGGCTCACAACTTCTCATTTCCTATAGCACTGCCGTCCCATAGCACTTAATCTGATTATGTCAGGGTAAACCTGTGCCATTTATTTATTCAATTTCTATCTTCCTTCTCCCCTATTGGATTACAGGTGTTTCAAAGTCTGGAACCATGTGTATGCATGTCTGTCATCCCACAGTGACAGCACGTCATGGTGATTTATACGTGTTAGACACCAGCAATGCATTGTATTTATGTGAAGCGAGGCCGTGTTTTCCTTTGTTGAGGATGGGAGGGAAGAAAGTCTTCTGAGTGTGTTCTGTTATTCTGTAAAATGTTTTATTTTTAACAACGTCATAAATGAACATACATTAGAAAGTTAAAAAGTGGTACAGGCTTAGGAAAACAGTAGTCCCTGCCAACCACACATCCTAATCTGTTCCCCAGAAATAACCACTTCTTAACTGTTTAACTGTTTTCTCTCCTCGATATTATCCTCCATATTTATAAATATTTTCTGTCTGTAGACTATCTCCTCATTTATCAATTTTATACGTTATCTACTAACTTTAAAAATTGGAAGATGAAAACTTTTTTCTTTTAAGTAGGCGCCATACCCAGCGTGAAGCCCACCATGGGGCTTGAACTCATGACCCTGGGATCAAGACCTGAGCTGAGATCAGCAGTGGGACACTTAACTCACTGAGCCCTCCCAGACGCTCTGGTAGATGAAATCTTTTATCCCTCTTTCACTCCCCGCTCTTTGTCCCATAGTCCAGCCTAGTTCTATCTCAAAGTTTGGTTAACTCGATTGCCAATGTTCCAGTTATCTATGGCCATGTAACAAATAATCACAAAAACTTAGTGGCTTAAAACAACTACAATGATTTTATTTTCTCCCGTAGCTCCTTGGGTCAGGAATTTGGAAGGGCTTGGCATGCTGGTTCTTGCTCAGGGTGTCTCGCACAATGGCAGCAGCCAGTGGATCTAGGTGGAGTAGCAGGAGGTGGCCCAAATGTCTTAGAGCTGGAATCATGCAGTACGTAACCCTGGAAATTGGCTTCTGTCGCTTGTCTTTGAATGGCTTGATAATTCATTCTTTTAAGTTCTGAATACTATTCCAATGTCTGGGTGTCCCACAGTTTATTTATCCATTCATCTACTGAAAAACATCTTGGTTGCTTCCAAGTTTTGGCAATTATAAATTTGCTATAAATATCCGTGTACAGGCTTTTGTGTGAACATAAATTTTCAACTCTTTGGGGTAAATGCCATGGAGTGTGATTGCTGGATTATATGGATAGAGTATGTTTAGTTTTGTAAGAAACCGTCAAACTACCTTCCAAAGCGGCTGTACCATTTTGCATTCCTACCAGCAATGAATGAATGAAAATTCCTATTACTCCACATCCTTGCCTATATTTGGTAGCATCGGTGGTCCAGATTTTGGCCATTATAATAGGTGTGTAGTGATATCTTCATTGTTGTTTTAATTTGCATTTCCTGGAGGGCGTGGAATATAGAGCATTTTAAAAAAATACTTCTTTGTCATTTGTATATCTCCTTTGGTGAGGTGTTTGTTAAGATCTTTGGCCCACCTTTTTAATGTATTTATTTTATTTTTAAAATTAACATAGCATGTATTATTTGCCCCAGGGGTACAGGTCTGTGAATCGTCAGGCTTATAGACTTCACAGCACTCACCATATCACATACTCTCCCCAACGTCCATAACCCCACCACCCTCTCCCTACCCCCTTCCCCCCGGCAACCCTCAGTTTGTTTTGTGAGATTAAGAGTCTCTTATGGTTTGTCTCCCTCCTGATCCCATCTTGTTTCATTTTTTCCCTCCCTACCCTGACTACCCCCCACCCTGCCTCTCAAATTCCACATATCAGAGAGATCATATGATAATTGTCTTTCTCTGATTGACTTATTTCGCCTAGCATAATGCCTTCTAGTTCCATCCACGTCGTCGCAAATGGCAAGATTTCATTTCATTTGATGGCTGCATAGTATTCCATTGTATATATATATATGCCACATCTTCTTTATCCATCCATCTGTTGATGGACATCTAGGTTCTTTCCATAGTTTGGCTGTTGTGGACATGGCTGCTATAAACATTCGGGTGCACGTGCCCCTTCAGATCACTACGTTTGTATCTTTAGGGTAAATACCCAGTAGTGCGACTGCTGGGTTGTAGGGCAGCTCTATTTTCAACTTTTTGAGACCTCCTTGCTGTTTTCCAGAGTGGTTGCACCAGCTTGCATTCCCACCAACAGTGTAGGAGGGTTCCCCTTTCTCTGCATCCTTGCCAACATCTGTCATTTCCCGACGTGTTAATTTTATTTGGCCCACTTTTAAATCAGGTTCTTTGTTTTCTTGTTGTTGAGTTTATATATATATATATATATATATATATATATGTAATGATCTTTTCTTTCCCCCTTCCTTCTTACTTTTTTTTTTTTTTTTTTTTAGAAAGAGTGCTTGTGGCTTGGTCTTACCACCCTGAGAGCATGACCCGAGCTGAAATCAAAAGCTGGATGCTCAGCCAACTGAGCCAACCAGGTGCCCCTAGTTCTTTGTATATTTTAGATAACAGTCCTTTATGAGATGTACCTTTTGCAAATATTTTCTCTGAGGCTGTGGCTTGTCTTCTCATTCACTTGATATTGTCTTTCACAGTGCAGAAGTTTTTCATCTTGAGGAAGTTCAGTTTATCAATTATTTTTTTCATAGCTCTTGCATTTGGTGTTTTAATAAAAAATTAATTACCATGCACAAGTTAATTTAAATTTTTCTTACGTTATCTTCTGGAAGTTTTGTGGGGTTTTTTTTGCATTTTACATTTAGGTCTGTGATCCACACTGAATTAATTTTGTGTATGATCTGTGTGTAGATTCAGATTTTTATGTGGGGATGTCTGGTTGTTCCAGTACTTCTTGAAGAGACTGTTTTGCTTCCTTGTATTGCCTTTGCTCCTCTATCAAAGATCGGTTGATTTTATTTATGTGGTCTGCTTCTTGGGTCTTTATTCCATTGATCTTTTTGTTTATTTTTTCACCAATACCAAACAGTCCTGATTATTATAGCTTGATAGTAAGTCTTGAAGTCAGATCGTGTCAGTCTCCTGACTTTGCTCTCCTCCTTCAATATTGTGTTGTCTGTTTTGGGTCATTTGCTTTCCCATATACATTTTAGGATATTTGTCGATATCCACAAAATAGTTTGCAACGTTTTGAATCTACAGATCAGAATGATGGCATTGAATCTACAGATCAAGTTGGGAATAACTTACATCTTGATAACATTGAGTCTTCCTATCTTGAATATGAAATATCTCTACATCTATTTGTTTGATTTTATTCATCAGAGTTTTATAGTTTTCTTCATACAGGTTTTGTACATATTTTGTTAGACTCATAGCATAGTTAAGTCATTTTTAGGGAGGGTATAATGTAAATAGTGTTCTATTTTCAATTTCAAATTCCACTTATTTATTGCTGCTCTATAGGAAAGTGATTGAATTTTGTACATTAACTTTGTATCCTGAAACTTTGCTATAATTGCTTATTATTTCCAATAGTTTTTTTTTTCTGATTCTTTTGGATTTTCCACATAGACAATCATGTCATCTGTGAACAAAGACAATTTTCTTTCTTCTCAATCTTTATACCTTTTATTGCTTTTTCTCGTCTTATTGCATTAGCTAGGACTACCAGTACAATGTTGAAAAGATGTGATGATAGGAGACATACTTGTCTTGTTCCTGATCTTAGTGGAAAAGATTCTAGTTTCTTTCCATTAAATATGTTAGCTGTAGGTTTTTTGTAGGTATTCTTTATCAAGTAGAGGAAATTCTCCTCTATTTCTATTTTACTGAGAGCTTTTTTTAAAAAATTGTGAATGGGTGTTGCATTTTGTCAAATGCTTTTTTTGCATTTATTGATATTATCAAATTTTATTTCTTCTTTAGCCTGTTAATGTGATGGATTACATTAATTGATTTATTTTATTTTATTTTTTTTTATTTTTAATTTTTTTATTTTTTTCAGCATAACAGTATTCATTATTTTTGCACCACACCCAGTGCTCCATGCAATCCGTGCCCTCTACAATACCCACCACCTGGTGCCCCCAACCTCCCACCCCCCACCCCTTCAAAATTCTCAGATCGTTTTTCAGAGTCCATAGTCTCTCATGGTTCACCTCCCCTTCCAATTTCCCTCAACTCCCTTCTCCTCTCCATCTCCCCTTGTCCTCCATGCTATTTGTTATGCTCCACAAATAAGTGAAACCATATGATAATTGACTCTCTCTGCTTGACTTATTTCACTCAGCACATTAATTGATTTTTAAATGTTGAACCTGCCTTGCATTTGTGGGATAAATTCCATTTGGTCATGGAATATAATTCCTTTATGCATTGTTGAATTCAATTTGCTAATACATTGTTTAGGATTTTGCATATATTTTCATGAGAAATATTAATCTGTAGTTTTCTTTTTTTTCTAATGTTTTTGTCTGGTTTTGGTATTAGGGTAATGCTGGCTTCATAGAATAACTTAAGAAGTATTCCTTCTGTTTCTATCCTCTGAAAAAGATTGCGGAGAATGATATAATTTCTTTCTTTTTTTTTTTTTAAAGATTTTATTTATTTATTTGACAGACAGAGATCACAAGTAGGCAGAGAGGCAGGCAGAGAGAGAGGAAGGGAAGCAGGTTCCCTGCTGTGCAGAGAGCCCAGTGTAGGATCATGACCTGAGCTGAAGACAGAGGCTTTAACCCACTGAGCCACCCAGGCACCCCAATATAATTTCTTTCTTAAGCATTTGGTGGAATTTACCAGTGAACCCTTCTGGGTCTAGTGCTTTCTATTTTGGAATATTTTAAATTATTGATTCAATTTTAAAAGTAGATATAAGCCTATTCAGAAAGCTTATTTCTTCTTGTGTGGGTTTTGACACATTGTGTCTTTCAAGAATTTGGTCCATTTCATCTTGTTTATCAAATCTGTGGGCATAGAGTTGTTCATACTATTCCTTTATTATCTTTTTAATGTACATGGGATCTGTAGTAATGTCCCCTGTTTCATTCTAATGTTAGTAATTTGTGTCCTCTCTCATTTTTTTCTTGATTAGCCTAAATAAAGGTTTATCAATTTTGTTGATCTTTTCTAAGAAGCAGTTTTTGGTTTTGTTGATTTTCTCTATTAGTTTCCTGTTTTTTATTTCATTGATTTCTGCTTTTATATTTATTGTTTACTTCTTCTTACTTTGGATTTAATTTTGTCTTTTTTCTTTTTTAAGTAAACTTTAGCCCATTGTGGAGCTCAAACTCATGACCCTGAGATCAAGAGTCGCATGCTCTACTGACTGAGTCAGCCAGGCACCCCTAATTTTTTTCTTTTTCCAGTTTCCTAAGATAGAAGTTTAGGTGACTGATCTTAGATCTTTATCCTTCCTCTTTTCTAATACAGACATTCAATGCTACAAATTTCCCTTTAAGCACTGTTTTCACTTTATCCTATAAGTTTTGGTAAGTTGTGTCTTCACTTTCATTTAGTTAAAATTTTTAAAAAATTTTCTTGAGACTTCTTTAATTCACTTGTGATTTAGAAGTATGTTGTTCAATCTTCAAGAATTTTGGGATTTTCTTTCTATTTTTCTGCTATTGATTTCTGGTTTAATTCCACTGTGGTCTGAGAGCAAACATTGTATAATTTCTTTCTGCTTAAATGTAAGATGTGTTTTATGGTCCAGAATGTGGTTTATCTTGGTAAATGCTCCATGTGGTCTTGAGAAGAATGTGTGTTCTGATGTTGTTGGATGAAATAGACTATAGATGTTTATTATATTAATTGATTGATGGTGTTGAGTCCAGGCTATGTCCTTGTTGATTTTTGGCCTGCTGGATCTGTCCATTTCTGAGAGAGGGATGCTGAAGTCTCCAACTATAATAAGTGGATTTATCTATTTATCCCTGCAGTTTGATCAGTTTTTGCCTCATGTGTTTTGATGCTCTGTTGTTAGGCACAAACACTTTAAGGATTGTCATGTCTTTTGGACAACTTTTAATCATTATATAATGCTCTTCTTTAAACCTGATATCTTTCCTTTTTTATTAAATATTTTAATTTATTTATTTAAGAAAGAAAGAGAGAGAACAAGGGTGCAAGCATGAACTGGGGGAATGAGCAGAGAGAGAAGCAGCCTCCCAAGTGAGCAAGGAGCCTGATGTGGAGCTTGATCCCAAGACCCTGAGATCATGACCTGAACCAAAGGCAGTCGCTTAAATCGACTGAGCCACCCAGATGCCCTCCTCCATTCTTCCCCCTCCCTAAATCTTTCTTTACTTTGAAGTCTGCTCTGTCTGAAATTAATATAGCTTTTTATTTTTTTTATTTATTTATTTTTAAGATTTTATTTATTTATTTGACAGATAGAGATCACAAGTAGGCAGAGAGGCAGACAGAGAGAGAGGAAGGGAAGCAGGCTCCCTGCCGAGCAGAGAGCCCGATGCGGGGCTCGATCCCAGGACCCTGGGATCATGACCTGAGCTGAAGGCAGAGGCTTTAACCCACTGAGCCACCCAGGCGCCCCAATATAGCTTTTTAAAAATTAGTATTAGTATGGTGTATTATTTCCCATCCATTTACTTTTTTTTTTTTAAATGAAGAAGGTTCTTAAACCCCAGGGGATGTGAGAGATCCAAGATGGAGTAAACCTGGTTCCCTAAATATGAGTGAGAAATAAACTTTTATTTTATTATGTCACTGACATTTTGAAGTTTATTACTAGTTAGCATTACCTAAATAATAAATTTATCACTGTTAGTATTGCTAATTTTTCTCTTTTGTGTGTGTGTATTGACCAACATTGTCAGAGATTTGTCTGTTTTATTAATATACAATTTTAAAAAGATTTTATTTATCTGGGAGATAGAATGAGCAGGGAGAGACGCAGAGGGAGAGACAGAAGCAGAATCCCCACTGAGCAGGGAACCTGACATGGGGTTTGATCCTAGGGTCCTGGGATCATGACCTGAGCCAAAGGCAGATGCTTAATAGACTGAGACACACAGGTACCCTATTTTACTAATATTTTTAAGAAACATTTTCTGTTTTTGATATTATTCTCTATCATTTCTTTGGTTTCTATTTCATTAATTTATACTGCCTTCAATAATTTCTTCCTTCCATTTGAGCTTAGTTTTTTGTTCTTTTTATAAGTTCTTAAAGTGCTTGAGTAGATCATAATCCTTAATACTTGATATATTTTAATATACATGTGCAGGCATATCAATCATCATTAACTTAGTTGCATTTTACAAGTAATTCTAATTATTTAATAATATTCATTGTTTTTTAAAGCCATGAGTTATTCAAATGCATGTTTTATTATTTTTCTAATATATGAGCTTTGGGGGTCCAGTTTTGTTATTGCTTTCTGGTTGTGTTATGAGAAAGGCCATCCATTTACTCTTTTTTTCTAGAGTATTCATTGTTTTTTATTTTATTTTATTGAAGTATAATCAACACACAATATTATATTAGTTTTAGGTCTACAATGTAGTGATTTGATATTTGTACAGATTGCAAAGTGATCACCACAATAAGTCTGGTTACCATCTGTCAACATACAAAGTTAATACAATATTAGTGACTATATTCCCCATGCTGTATATTACATTCCCATAACTTATTTTATAACTGGAAGTTTTTTTGATCCCAGTCACCCATTTCCCAACCCCCTCCCGCAACCTCCTTCCCCTCTGACAACTACCAATCTGTTTTCTGTATCTGTGAATCTGGGTTTTGTTTGTTTGTTTGTTTTTGATTTGACATGTAAATGGAATCATGTAGTATTTATCTTTCTGTCTCTGACTTGTTTCATTTAGCACAATACTCTCAAGGCCCATCCATATTGTTTCAAATGGCAAAATTTCATTCTTTTTAATGATTAAGTAATATTGCATTATGTCTAACACATTTTTTATCCATTTATCCATTGATGAACACTTGGATTGCTTCCCTATCTTGGCTATTATGAATAATGTAACAATGATCTTATGGGTGTATATGTTTTTTCAAATTAGTGTTTTTGTTTTCTTCAAAAGGTAGATACCCATAATAGAATTGCTGGCTCATATAGTAGTTTTATTTTTAATTTTTTGAGGAATCTGATACTGTTTTCCACAGTGGATGCACCAATTTACATTCCCCCCAACAGTGTACAAGGGCTACTTTTTTCTCTACATCTTTGCCAACACTTGTTATTTCTTGTCTTTTTGATAATAGTCATTCTAACGTGTATGATATGATGTCTCATTGTGATTTTGATTTGCATTTCCCTGATGATTAGTGATGTGGAACACCTTTTTATGTGTCTGTTGGCCATCTGGATGTATTTTTTGGAAAGAGGTCTCTTCAGATTCTCTGCCCATTTTTTAATTGGTTTGTTTGGCTTTTTTTCCTTATTCAGTTGTATGAGTTCTTTATATACTTTGAGTATTACCAGGATGTGATTTTCAAATACCTTCTCTTATTCAGTAGGTTGCCTTTCATTTAATTGCTGGCTTCCTTTGCTGTGCAGTAGATTTTTAGATTGATATAGTCCTTTTTCTTTATTTTTCCTCTTTTGCCCTTGCCTTTGGAGTCAGATCCAAAAACAAACAAACAAACAAACAAACAAATACACAAACACATTGCTAAGATGGATGCCAAGGAGCTTAACTGCCTATATTTTCTTCTTGGAGTTTTATGGTTTCAGGTCTTAAGTTCAAGTTAATTTAAATTAAAAAAATAATTTTTTATGTGATGTAAGATTGTGATCCAGTTTCACTCTTTTTGCATGTAGCTGTCCAGTTTTTCAACTGTGTTTATTGAAGAGACTGTTTTTTCTCCATTTTATGTTCTTGCCTTCTTTGTTATAAATTAATTGATATATGTGTGGGTTCATTTCTGGGCTCTCTATTCTGGTCCATTGATTCATCTGTCTGTTTTTATGCTAATACCATAATGTTTTGATTATTGTAGCTTTGTAACATAGTTTGAAATCAGAGAGCATGCTACCTCCAGCTTTGTTGTTCTTTCTCAAGATTGCTTTAGCTATTTAGGGTCTTTTGTGGTTCCATACAAACTTTAGAATTATTTGTTCTAGTTCTGTGAAAAATGCCATTGGAATTTGATAGGGATTGCACTGAATCTGTGGATTGCTTTGGGTAGTATGGACATTTAAACAATATATTAAGTCTTCCAACTCATAAGCATGAAATACTTTTCTATTTATATTTTATTCAAGTTCTTCCACCAATGTCTTATAGTTTTCAGTATATAAGTCTTCTATCTCCTTGGTTAAATTTATTCCTAAATATTTTATTCTTTCTGATGTGGTTGTGAGCTAGATTGTTTTCGTGATTTCTCTTTCTGATAGCTCATTATTAGCATATAGAAATGCAACAGATTTTTTTTTCTAGAGGGATAGAGAGAGATAGAGAGAGAGAAAGAGAGAAAGGGGAGCAGGGAGGGACAGAGGGAGAGAGAGAATTCCAAGCAGGCTCCATCCCCAGTGCAGAGCCCAATGCAGGGCTCAAATCCACAGCCTTGAGATCAGGATCTGAGCTAAAATCAGGAGTTGGTTGCTTAACTGACTGAGGCACCCAGGTGCCTACAACAGATTTTTGCAGATTAATTTTGTATGCTGCAACTTTTCTAAATTTATTTATTTATTTATCCACTACCTTTACTACAGATTTGCCTTTTCCATTGAGATATTTACTTCTGTGTATTTACTAATTTTTAATTAATGTCATTTCTTTTCAGTTTAAGGAAGCCTCTTTAACATTTCTTGTAAGGCTGGTTTAGTAGTGATATACTCCTTTAGCTTTTGCTTGTCTGGAAAATTCCTTATTTGTCCTTCAATTCTGAATGATTACCTTGTTAGATAGAGTATTCTTGGTTAGATTTTTTTCCTTTCAGACTTTGAATATGTCATGCCATGTCTGCAGTTTCTGCTGAGAAATCTGTTGATAGCCTTATGGGATTTCCCTTTTATGTAACAATTTACTTTGTCTTGCTGCTTTTAAGATTCTCTCTCCATCCTTAACTTTTGACATTTTAATTATAATTGTGTCTTAATGTGGATCTTTTTGTTTTCCGATTACTTGAAACTCTCTGAACTTTCTGGAGCTGGATGTGTATTTCTTTTCCATGGTAGGGAAGTTTTCAGCCATATTTTTTTCTTTATTTTTGTGTCTCCATTTCTTCTTTACTCTTCATACCTTACAGAGTATGGAATTCTATGTTGGTGGTTTTTCTCTTTCAACACTTTTCACTCCATTCCTTTCTTGTTTGCATGCTTTCTGAGAAGCCAGGTGTAATTCACTATAATTCTTATCTTTGCTTCTCTGTAGATAAAGTGTTGTTTTCCTTTGATTTCTTTTAGGATATCTTCTTTAGTTTTGATTTTTTTGTAGTTTGAATATAATATTTCTACAGATAGGCTGTTTGTTTATTTGTTTTTGCATTTATCCTGCTTGGTATTCTCTGAGTTTCCTGGAATTGTGGGTTGGTGTCTGACATTAATTTTGGGGTAATTCCTAGGCATTATTGTTTCAAATATTTTTTCTGTTCATTTCTCTCTTTCTTCTCCTTCTGGTGTTACCATTACATGTATATTATACATTTTGTAGTTAATCCAGTTCTTGGTTACTCTGTTTTCTTAATTTTTTTTCCTCTTTGCTTTTTAGTTGTTACAGTTTCTCAAGCTTGGAAATTCTTTCCTTACCTGTGTCTATTCTACTAATAAGCCATCAAAGGCATTCTTCATCTCTGTTACAGTGTTTTTTCCTCTAGCATTTCTTTTGCTTTTATTTCTTAGAAATTACATCTTTCTGCTTACACTGCCCATCTGTTTTTATGTGTTGCCTATTTTATCCTTAGAGCCATTAGCATAATAATCATATGGTTTTACTATGATAATTCCAATATCCCTACCATAACTAGGTCTGGTTCTGATGCTTGCTCTGTCTCTTTGGACTCTATTTTTTGCCTTTTAGAATGTCTTGTAATTTTTTTCTTGATAGATGTATCTGATGAACTATATAAAAGAACTTCTATAAATAGGCTTTAGTAATGTAGTGGTAAGATTTGGGGGAAGGGAAGTGTTTTATAGTCTTATGTTTCAGTCTCAGCCTTTTAGTGAGTCTGTGCCTCTAGACTGTGAACTTCCCAAGTTCTTCTCTGTCTTCACCCTCTTAGATGGGACAGGATGACTATAGTGATGTGGAGTTTGATATTCCCCGTAACCCAGGTAGTTAGGTTTTGATACAACTCCAGCAGGCAACGCTTTGGTAAAATATTTTCTCTTGGGGGCCGGCCTTTTTAAGGACAGAATGCTCTGACTGTTTCAGAATTGTTCCCTTTCCTCTCCCATTTCCAGAAGCACAAGGGGATTTTTTTCTCTGATATTCACTGGAGGACCTGGTAGAGCTACTGGAGATAAAGCTTACAAAATTGTGGGACTCCCAGGATGACTAGTCCCCCTGGAGTTCTCTTCTCTCAGGCTTGTCCATACTGAGTCTCCAGCAACCTCTCAGTACAGTTCAGATTTTCCTACCCTGATACCTGATTCCCAAGGAGGTTTCTTTTTGTAGATGTTTGCTCTGTAAAAGCAGTATTGCATGAAAGTTGTGGTTAATCCATATCCTTGCCAAGATTTGATGTTGACAGTCTTTTTAACCTTTGTTGAATTGTAGGAATTCTTCATTTTGGATATAAGCCCTTTTCCAATTATGGTTTGTCTGTCAGTATTTTTCTCCAATTTGTGGCTTCCCTACTCATTTTCCCAGTGACTTTTTCAATGAACAAAGGTTTTAATTTGATGAAGCCTAAAGGTTACTTTTTTCTTTTTAAGGAATATTGCTTTCTGTGTCCTCTCTAAGAGATCTCTGCCTAATTCCAGTTGGTAAAGTTAAAAATCCCGTGTTTATTTCTAAAATCTTTAGTTTTAACTTTTTATATTTTGGTTTCTGATCCATCTTGAATTTTTTTTTTTTTTTTTTTTTGGTCTAGTGTGAGGTTGGAGATTAAGCTTCATTTTTAAGTCTTACATAACTATCTAGTTGTTCTAGTATCATTCACTAAAAAGAATTTTCTTTTCCAGTTGAATATTTTTGGCAAATGTATCAAGAGCCAGTTGATTGTATGAGTCAGTTTCTGCACTCTCTTCCCACTTTTCCATGGACCTATTTTTCTATTTTTATGCCAATATCTTATTGTCTTGATTATTCTAGCTTTGTGATAGGTTTTGAAGTCAGGTAGAAGAAGTCCTCCAAATTGTGGTTTTTTTTTTTTTTTTAAGATTTTTTATTTATTTATTTGACAGAGAGAGATCACAAGTAGACAGAGAGGCAGGCAGAGAGAGAGAGAGAGAGAGAGAGGGAAGCAGGCTCCCTGCCGAGCAGAGAGCCCGATGCGGGACTCGATCCCAGGACCCTGAGATCATGACCTGAGCCGAAGGCAGCGGCCCAACCCACTGAGCCACCCAGGCGCCCCAAATTGTGGTTTTTTAATAACTATTTTTGTTTTGACTCTTCCACATCCTTGGCACTTACATATACAAATTTTGGAATCAGCTTGTCAATTTCAAAATAATGATAATAATAATATATAGTACTTGGATTGTATTGCATTGAATGGATAGATGAATCTGGGGAGAATTGACATAGTTCACTTCATCTTGGTAATGTTTTTTAGCCTTTTGTAGATGACATGTAATTGGATTGTTTTCTTCTTTAGTCTGAAAAACCTATTTCTTTTAACTATTTTATTTATTTAATCTACATTTAAAGTAATTATTGGTTATGTTTGGATCTAGGTCTCTTTTTCTTTTGTTTTCTATTTGTCTGGGCCCTCTTTTCTGGGCTTTCCCTTATAACTTTCCCTTATAACTTTCTCTGGTAACCTGAAGTCTGTCTCTAGCACTTCAAGGCTATGAGACTATAGCTTTGGGCCAGCCCACGCTACACAGATAAGGGCCTGTTCTCAGGCCAAAAGCCACAAACATCAAATCTCACCCAATGTAGTCCCCATCTTGTAAGGGTTACCTTCCCTCCAGTTTCTGCCTCCTTTAGGTCAATATCCAATGCTTTCAGAGTTAAAAAATTTTTTGGTCTTGATTTTATAATTGTTATTTGTAGGCAGGACATTTTGATCAAGTTTCTCTACTGTAGTCAGACTAGAACCTCAACCACAGCTCTGTATAGTACCTGGTATCCCAATTCCTATGACTTTCTGTGTTTTGAGGCATGTTGAATTGGTTTGCTTCCTGCTGGAATCTCTCCCTGGAGGTACTAAATTTTTACTTTATTCTGCTCTAAGTCATTGACCTTTCTTCATGTGTTTTCTCTCTTCATGTATTGTGGCTCAGGGTTACAAATGTCACTGAGTTTTAACAAAGTTGGATTTTTTTCCTTATTATTTTTAGAATTAGTTTCTAGAAAGGGAATGCGGGTGGAAATACTCTGTCCTCTTGAAATCTGAAGTCTCTTGAGTTATTCTTAAGCATGTTTAGATTGTAAATTTTGGGGCTAGGATAGTGTCTCTTTTGCATTCTCTCAACATCAGGAATTTATAGGAGCTACATTCCCCAAATTCATGTTGAAATCCAGGTGCTTTGGGCACACAAAGCTCTCTCATGGGTCAGTGTTTCTGGCTGTTTTGGCTTAGTTGCTGTCTAAGAAACAAACTTCAATATTCCTATCTTCTCTGAACCACTGCCCTTGGCCTCTGCTTACCCAGATTTCTTCCAGGGCTAGAGCTGTACCCTATGCCTTCTCAGCGATGTATAGATCATACTGACAGAAAGGTGAAAAGCTTTTCAAGGGGAAAGCTAAAAAGATGAATTCTCTTAATGGTTTCAGGAAAAGTATCACCCCTCAAGCCTTCAAAACTTGTGTGTGTGTGTATGTGTGTGTATAGACATGTGTGTTGTGGGGGGGGCAATCTTAAAGTTCAGCATTAGGAAAATATGTTTATTCCCATGGTTTTTTCCTAAGGTCTTCCTGAGAAAAGTAATGTAAACAAATCACTTCACATATCCAGTGGCAGATCCGGTCTGCCAGAGCCCTATTCATCCTGAAGATGAATCTAGAAATCCGGTCCACACCATATACTCAGTCCCAGAGTAACTTCCATGGGTTCTCCTTAGCCATGAACTTTTCATAGACTGGTAAACTCCTCGGTGCCTAGAAGCAGCCCACAGACATCCTCCTATGCCCTGGAAATGTCTATGTTTCTGTGTGAAGTCTCTGTCAATCCTAGGATGAAGGGGGTATATGGGAACCTCCATTTTTAATAAGCCTTTAGGGCACAGCCTGCTCTCTCTGCACTGTCACAACAAAGGGAGCTTTCTTTCTCTGGGAAAGAGTATTAAGATGCAGAATTGAAATTGTATACATATCATGTATGAAACAGCTTTTTATCTACTTTTTCATCACTGACAAGGGATCTCCAGTTCTGGTTCAACCATTTACCAGTTGTATAACCTTGGGCAAGTTCATGTCTTAGCCTAATTAATCTAGTTTGCTCCTTTATAAACTGGGAGTGAGCACATTTTCCCTGACCATCTACCTCAGACACTCAGGAAGGCTTAAAGGGTAGCCTGGAAATGGACAAGTGTTATTAAGAATATAAAAATGGGGTGCCTGGATGGCTCAGTCTGTTGAGCATCTGACCCTTGATTTTGGCTCAGGTCATGATCTCAGGGTGGTGAGATGGAGCCTTGTGTCAGGCTCTGTGCTCAGCAGGGAGTTTGCTTGGGATTCTCTCTGTCTCTCTCTCTCTGGCCCTCCCCCTCACTCTCTCTCACCCTCTCTGTCTAATAAATAAATAAACCATTAAGAAAAAATAGGAAAATAAATTATTGATACTACTGCTGAGAGAAGTTTTTCTTATGAGGAGGGATGACTTAAAAAGGAAATCTTGGGACACATGAGTGGCTCAGTTTGCTAAGTGGCTGCCTTCAGCTCAGGTCATGATCCCAGGGTCCTGGGATAGAGCCCTGAATCGGGGTCCCTGCTCAGGGGAGAACCTGCTTCTCTCTCTCCCTCTGCCTGCTGCTCTCCTTACTTGTGCTCTCTCTCTCTCTCTCTCTGTCAGATAAATAAATAATCTTTTTAAAAAAGATTTTATTTATTTATTTGACAGACAGAGATCACAAGTAGGCAGAGAGGCAGACAGAGAGAGAGTGGGAAGCAGGCTCCCCGCTGAGCAGAGAGCCCAATGCGGGGCTAGATCCCAGGACCCTGGGATCATGACCTGAGCCGAAGGCAGAGGCTTTCACCCACTGAGCCACCCAGGTGCCCCAAATAAATAAAATCTTGAAAAAAAAAAAAAAAGGAAATCTTGGTTGCTTTCTGAGACAGCTCAGTTCTGGGACTAAAAGCAGAATTTAGGGCAACGTGGCAGTGAGTTTACAGAAGGCTCTATGGCCACTGCCACGTGTCCTCCTTTCCTCAGCCCTCCCTGCCCCCCGGGGGGGGGAGACAGTAATCTACACTGGGCAGGACACCCCTCCCCCGTGCTGCCAGGCCACCTATGCCGCTGGGCCTTGTCAGAGGGCTGACAATCAGCTCCCTGCTGCTTTCTCATCTTTTAAAATCCAATTAAACATCTCTGGCCACAGCTTGACAATTGTCTGGGCTCCACACAGTAGAGCTTCACCTGAGGTGGCATTACAAAGCCAACAGAGAAAAAGAAAAACTTCTTTATCCTGGAAAGACCATGCCCCCAGTTCCTGAAGGGGTGGAGCCATTGTGAGGTCTGACTGAGAAGGTGCCAGGTTCAATTCTGAATGTCAAGATGTCAAAGGTCAGGTAGCAGATTTAACCTCATCAGCGCGGGTTCCCGTGCCTAGGAGCGATCTGGTGGTTTAAGCGTCAGCAATGGCATAAGGTAAGTGTGACAAACAGCAGGTCTGAGTGGGATGTCTGGGCAGGGAGGGATGCTGGAAGCTTAGGAAAGGACAGCTGACAGTGGACCTTGAATCTAAGAGTTATGCTGAACCGTTGGGCCTGACCTTTTATAGAAGGCAGGAGGATTCTGCTGGGCGCAGTGTGTCCCACCCTACAGGTTGCCATCTTGTAATGTCTAGCCATTCCCGAAGTTTTCTGAGGTCCGTCCGGCCCAGCTAATCAGAGTGCACTGGCACAGTTTTTGCTTAATATAACGTGGCTCCCTAACCACATCAGAGGACGAATGCTGCATCTAGAAGGATCAAAGCTTCTTGTTCTGAAGAAGTGCTGTATGGTTACTGGGTCAACCAGGCCAAACCAACCCAGGAATCTGGAGTCTGGTCCTGAATCTGCTACTAACCAGTTGGACATATGAGGAAGTTCTTTTCTTGGGGCCTCAGCTTCCTTGTTAAGAAAATGATGGGGAAAGGGACAGCTGGACCAATGATCTCTAGAGCTCCTCTAGGGGACGCCTGGGTGGTTCAGTGGGTTAAAGCCTCTGCCTTCGGCTCAGGTCATGATCCTACAGTCCTGGGATCCAGCCCCGCATCGGGCTCTCTGCTCAGAGAGGAGCCTGCTTCCCCCTCTCTCTCTGCCTGCCTCTCTGCCTACTTGTGATCTCTGTCTGTCAAATAAATAAATAAAATATAAAAAAAAAAAAAAGGAGCTCCTCTAGAGCTAAGCCTCCTCTTTCTTTCTTTCTTTTTCTTTCTTTCTTTCTTTCTTTCTTTCTTTCTTTCCTTCCTTCCTTCCTTCTTTCTTTCTAACATATAATCTATTATTTGCCTCAGTGGTGCAGGTCTGTGAGTCATCAGTCTTACACATTCACAGCACTCACCATAGCACATACCCTCCCCAATGTCCATCACCCAGCCACCCTATCCCTTCCACCCCTTTCAACTCCAACAACCCTCAGTTTGTTTCCTGAGATTAAGAGTCTCTTATGGTTTGTCTCCCTCCCTGGTCCCATCTTGTTTCATTTTCCCCTCCCTTCCCCCCACCCCTGCCCTGCCTCTCAAATTCCTCATATCAGAGCGATCATATGATAATTGTCTTTCTCTGATTGACTAATTTAACTCAGCATAATACCTTCTAGGTCCATCCACGTCCTTGCAAATGGCAAGATTTCATGTCTTTTGATGGCTGCATAGTATTCCATTGTATATATACACCACTTCTTCTTTATCCATTCATCTGTTGGTGGACATCTAGGTTCTTTCCATAGTTTGGCTATTGTGGACATTGCTGCTATAAACATTCTTGTGTACATGCCCCTTAGGATAATTATTTGTATCTTAGGTTAAACACCCAGTAGTGCAATTGCTGGTTGTAGGGTAGCTCTATTTTCAACTTTTTGAGACCTCCTTGCTGTTTTCCAGAGTGGCCACACCAGCTTGCATTCCCACCAACAGTGTAGGAGGGTTCCCCTTTCTCTGCATCCTCGCCAACACCTGTCGTTTCCTGACTGGTTAATTTTAAGCGCTCCACTTTCGGGAGGAATAGTTTCTGGTGATGACATGTCTGCGTTTTGCGTACCGCCATTCATCTCACACATCTGGAGAACCATTTGGTTGGACCAAGTTTCTGAGGAGGTTTTAAAGATAGAATAAGTGATTAAAAAAAAAAAGACAACTGCTCTAATTTAGCCTTTAGTAGATGGACTTTGGCCAATTTGGGGCATGTTTCAGAAGCGGAAGCTGACTTGCCAGCAGACACAATGTGTCAACAATGCGGCCCAGGTTCCGTCTCTCTCGCCATCCACTTCTCTTCCTGCTCTTGGCTGCTGAGCTTACTGTGCGATGGGAGGGGAGACAGAGGGGAAAGGGGTGAAAAGACCCTGGAGTGGTTGAGGAAAGACTAGAGGGCAGGAGAAGGCCTGGGCTGGAAACTGGCAGAGGGGTGGGATTCAACACGACAGAGAGAAGGGAGTCAGGCTTCCGGAGGAAACCAGATCGCGAGGCTGGCCTGTGTGCTGGGGCAAGTCGGAAGCAGGCCTGGTGAGAGCAGGAAGCCTGGGAAGGGTTGGAGGGCCTGCAGCCACCACTGCCTCCGGGCAGTTGAATGCTCCCACACTTGCTGGACCAGGACTTGGAGACCCAAACTGTGCTCTGAGATCTAGGAGCATGCTCATTGCCTGAGGGCCTTTTAAAAGCATCTCGGGCCCATCCCCGCCCTCCTGAATCTGAATAGTCATTTTAACAGGATCTAAAGGAGATTCCCGTGCACCTTAAAGTTGGACAAGTACTGTCATTAAGGCCATGGTTCTCAGTCATACTGATGACTGGGTTCTCAGCCCAGACCCTCCCTCTCCCCACCCAAACCAGAATTTTCTGGTGATGGGGCTTGGACATTGGAAGTT
Source organism: Lutra lutra (assembly GCF_902655055.1). Classification (NCBI taxonomy): domain Eukaryota; kingdom Metazoa; phylum Chordata; class Mammalia; order Carnivora; family Mustelidae; genus Lutra; species Lutra lutra. The sequence continues at coordinate 201,310,950 of NC_062278.1, read as the reverse complement.
TTTAAATTTTTTTTAAAAAGGTTTTATTTATTTATATATTTATTTGAGAGAGAAAGGGAGTGAGAGAGCACGAGTGGGAGGTGGGGAGGGAGAGGGAGAGGCAGACTCCGACTCCCTTACTGAGCAAGGAGCCCAATGTGGGACCCCAGGATCATGACCCAAGCTGAAGACAGATGCTTAACTGACTCAGCCACCCAGGTGCCCCAATAATGGAAGTTTCCAGAAGCTCTATAACCTGTCGCCAGGGCTGAGACGTGCTGTTCTCAGGGCTATAAAGCAAGAATGAAATGTGGGATTGGAGAATAGCATGGTGAAGGATTTTATAAGGGTCAGTCAGGCAGCCGTGTGAAGAAAGTCCTCAGCAAGCAGCCATCAGTGATGGCAAACCAAACACACGGGATGAAGGGGAACGACTTCGCCATGTTGAGCCTTGATAGTTGAGAAAGTGGTTATGCTAGAAGTTGCTGCGGGGAGCTGGCTTGTCGAGGATAATGAGAGCTTAGTCTGGTTTAAGACATTTCCACTTAGATACGATGGCAAGCACGCCTGGCAGCTTTAGGTGGTGTGGGACTGGAGCACAGGTTAAAAAGGGCAGGACCAGATTTGTAATCTATCATCACGGAGAGGGGAGCTTGAGTCATACAAATGGTACCGGGTGACCCGATAACAAAATAAAGCCTTTTGTTGTGTATAATATTAGGATGGTAGCCCAGAAGGAATTTTAGAAAAATTTAAGCCAGACTTCCGTGTGTGAACCAAGTGTCCTGACCTCAGCAATAGGGCAAGGAACGTCTTTGCAGCTTGACCTCAGCAACCCTCTGCTCAGACTCAGGGAAGGGCTGTGTCCTAGGCCACCTTGCAGAGCCGTGGAGTTCATTCCCAGAAGAGCCTAGCCTGCGTGAGGTTCCCTGCCAAATCTGTGACTCAGCTACACACTTCCACTGTGGTATTTTCAGAGTACAATTATGTGTAGCAGAATCTCTTTTCCATGGCTGACAGAGTTGCCCATCTGTGGAGTTGTTAAGCTCTGTGCTCTAAAAAGCAGGCAGGAGGTACACAGTGGGAGCAGATCGGGGACCTGCTCTGATGATGGTGGCGGGGGATTCAGGTTCTGCACCAGGGCTCCGGGGCCCCAGCAACCCTCTCCCCTAGGGACCGCAAGAGCTGAGCAGGAATGCACAGATCGTCTTGGCAGGAGGCTGCAAAACAGACTGAAAATACACATCGAGACAAAAGAAGCAGGCTTGGAGTCAGAACGTCGGGGTTCAAAACTCTTCTCCATATTGCCAGTAGCCTTGCCTGTTTCTTCCTCAGCGAAGTGAGGGATTTTCTCTTCCTCAATGAGCTGCTATGAGTAAATGCAATGTTGCTTGTGAGCAGTGTAACAAAGACACAGATAAGAAGAAGACCAAAGAAAATGAGACTACCCATTTCCTTGACAGTCTGGGAGGTTTGATAACTTTCCAAGGGCACCACAGAGTAAGAATCAGCCCATTTGGTTCTTCTCTGTGCTAGTCTACCCAGGTTTCCCTCCTTCGGTCTGTGACTACCCTCCCAAGTCAGTCCTTAAGGTTTTCTACACACCTATGATCCACACCTGGTTCTGTTTGCACACCTGGCCTTTGGCAAAACCGTGAAGTTAGCAAAATCACCTATAGTGACCCTAGATCCTCCTTTTAAGGTGTGCTTCCCAAAGTAGGGTGGGCATCCCCCTTCCTGAGAACAAGACCCTCACATTCTCTTCTGTGTCCCTCCCTTACCTGAGAAGTAAGGGGCTTACTGTGGCATTTCCCCGGATACTGGCTTTCGGGTATTGGACGAAAGCTTTAAGCCTTCATGATGGAATTTCTGGCATCGGTGCCCTGGGTGGAAATGTGTAGAATCAGATTTTTCTGGTATCCTTGAAACTGTAGTGCGCAGGCTTCTAACAAGTCATAGGGTGGCCTCGTGAGCGAGTTTTTCCCAGCCCTCCAAGAAGGCGTAAGTCGTGCCATCCACATTATCAGGGCTCTGGGATTCCCTAAAATGGGCCCAGTTGCATCACTTTGCCAGGATCCCGTGAGAATCAAGAAGAGGACAGAAGAGCGTGAGTTATCATGCTCCTCACACGATACAAGCGAATTTGCATTTCTCACACTGGCAGAATCTACCCGGAACTATATGCAGAAAGCTACAACCAGAAGAAATCTCATGAAAATCAGTTCCTCTGTAGAGTGCCGTGTTCTCAAGCATTAGTGTGAATCAGAATCACTTGGAGGACTTCTTAAAATACAGAGTGCTGGGCCCCACGTCAGAGTGTGTGATTCAGTAGGTCTGGGGTGAGCTGAAGAATTTGCGGTTCTAGCAGGTTCTCAGGTGGTGCTGATGCTGCCATTGTGGGGAGTATACTGTCCAGCCACGGGTCTTGTGCTTTGTATTTCGTAAAACGCCTTCCCATCCCAGTGTCCTGTGGACCTCCGGCTCCTTGTCACCTCGAGAGGTAGGTCCTTCAGGAGGGAGAAGCCCATTCAGGAAGACTGTGGATGCTGAAGGTCGTCCTGCCCTTCAGGGGTGATGATCAGTAGAGCCGGGAGTCCAGCCTGTCACTCCTGCTGCCCTTTCTCTGGTTCTAGCGTGTCCCACTGCCACATTGTAGGACGTCAGCAAAGTGGGGTCAGAACCAGAACCTCAACCTTCTAACTCTTTTGGTGGGATTCTTCTCATCCACTTTGCCTTCAGTAGTCTACCATAAGCTATAATAATTGAGGTATTTTGGATTTACAAAGGAATATTTGGAGGGTGAAGATGAAGGGGCTGGGGGGTAGAAACTTCCAAGAAGAAAGGTCTCTGAGGGTTGAGAGGAGCCTAATCAGGCAGGGTTGAGGAAATGAAGCCAAGGAGGGGCCTGCTGGAGGGAAGAGCGGGGGGAAGAGAAAAGGGAAGAGATGGGGAGCAAACTTTGGGTAGAAAGCTAAGAAACCGGAAGACATTTTATACCACTCAGGCATTTAGCTTCATGGGAAAAGATGTCCACTGTTCTGTCAGCTGCTTGGATGCTGGGCCACATCAAAGGTCTGGTCTGCGGCTGATGTAGTATGTTTGCAAAATCCCTCCCATTCACCCTGGCATTCTTTGCTATTTACCATTAGAGTAGTGTCAGTATTTGAAAAATTATGGAGCTCTTGATGTGTTTCCCTTTCAGCCCCATGTGTTTCTTGTATTTATCAAAATGGAACACTAACAAATATTTATTTGGTTTTATAAGACATGTTGACAATAAAGACTACCATGTGTGTCTCCCTGCCATGGTGATTATTTTGCTCAATACATGATTGACTAAGATGTCTTCAGTGTATTATAAACACAAATTAAAAATAGCAACCTAAAAAAAAAAAAGATAAAACTGACAAATGGGAAGGTCCATATTTTTGGATGCAACACAGTGCCAACCTGGTTATTAGAACACGAAACAGATAATCCTTACTGAGTTATCTAAGTTTGTATAATGAGTCTTCTTCAAATAAGTATTTTTGGCTCCTGCAATGTTCCTCTTCATTTATAAAAGTCTCTCAACTTGGAACCTTTTAAGAAGTGGCATATATATATATTTTTTTTTCTGCGTGTATGTTCTAGTAACCTTGGATCTTTAAAGATCTGGCTATTTTATCAAATTTTCAAGATCAAGGTCCAATTCTGATTTTTATTTTTTTATTTTTATTTTTTTTAAAGATTTTATTTATTTATTTGACAGAGAGAAATCACAAGTAAGCAGAGAGGCAGGCAGAGAGAGAGGAGGAAGCAGGCTCCCCGCTGAGCAGAAAGCCCGATGTGGGGCTCGAACCCAGGACCTGGGATCATGACCTGAGCCGAAGGCAGCGGCTTAACCCACTGAGCCACCCAGGCGCCCCAATTCTGATTTTTAGCACCCATTTAATGACCATAATCATGAAGCAAGGCAGAGGTTATTGCATTTTCTTAATGCATTTTGGTCAAACAGATAGAAACTATTCCCCAAAAGGCTAAGTACTCTCTACTTCGTTAGTGATAGGGAAAGTTGGCTTTTGGGGGTACAAAGCACTCAAGAGTTGTGTTGCTTATTTCTAAGGGTTTTATTAGTAAAACTGACAAAGCAAAGATTCTTAATATTTTTATCATTTCCTACTGAATATTCACCAAACACATTGATTTAGGAGCTGAAGACTTATGTCAGGACCAAGGATTTTGCGACTTAGATTTTTTCCTTAAAGTAAGAAATGGAAGCATCTCAACCTATTACACGGAGCCAGGTCTGACACGTACTGGGGCCATTTCACTGCAGTTTTTGTTTCATGAATTGAATATTGAAACAACCGTTCTGAAGAAACAGAGAGGAAATGATAATTTTTTTAAGATTTTCTGTATTTATTTGACAGACAGGGAGCACAAGTTGGCAGAGAGGCAGGCAGAGAGATTTGGGGGAAGCAGACTCCCTGCTGAGCAGAGAACCCGGTGCGGGGGCTCCATCCCAGGACCCTGAGATCATGACCTGAGCCGAAGGCAGAGGCTTAACCCACTGAGCCACCCAGGCACCCCGAAACTATGATGTTTAAACAATAACATTTCTGACATTTATTGACTGAATCTCCCAAACAACTTCCCATCCTCATAAATTCGCTCCCGCAGTTGATTAAGATACAGACCTGTGTGATTTTTTTCCATCACAGTGCGGGAATCTACCAGTTTTAATTCCAGGGTTTTTTTTTTTTTTTTAAAGATTTTATTTATTTATTTGACAGAGAGAGACCACAAGCAGGCAGAGAGGCAGGCAGAGAGAGAGGCAGAGAGAGAGGAGGAAGCAGGCTCCCGCCGAGCAGAGAGCCCGATGCGGGGCTCGATCCGAGGATTCTGAGATCATGACCTGAGCGGAAGGCAGCGGCTTAACCCACTGAGCCACCCAGGCGCCCCTTAATTCCAGGGTTTAGCTAATGCTTTTAACCCAGAGGTGGCCAGGAAATACTGTTGACCACACCCAATGTTGGGTGTGTGTGTGTGTGTATGTGTGTGTGTGTTCATGTCCACATTCAACATGTGCCATGGGGCTGCACTTATGTGCGTTTATGTAAATACCAATTTTATTATTATCTCCACCCTTCTACTTGATCTGATTTGGGGTTATGAATATGGACAGTTGAGTCTCATATCCTAAAGCATGTACCAGAAATTAAACTTAAGCAAAATACAAAGATTATTAAAAAAAAACAAAAAACACGCCACTGTGTTCTGTTGTTTTGGGACTGGATGAATGACAGAATGTTGTTAACAAAAAGGATTGGTATTGGAGTGCCTGGGTGGCTCAGTGGGTTAAAGCCTCTGCCTTCGGCTCAGGTCATGATCCCAGGATCCTGGGATCAAGCCCCTCATTGGGCTCCCTGCTCAGTGGGAAGCCTGGTTCCCTCTCTCTCTCTGCCTGCCTCTCTGCCTACTTGTGATCTCTGCCTGTCAAATAAATAAATAAAATCTTTAAAAAAATATTAAAAAGGATTGATATTAATGGGGTAAGGAGTTAAAGTCAGGGCAGAGAGCTAAGAACTAAAACCAAGTGGAGGAAGGACAGACTCCTGATACCATTATTTAAATGGTGCCCTCTGTTCCTCTCTTCCTTTCTCTCTCTGTAACTGCCTCTACTTGAATTCATATAAGGCCCATGATTCAGCTTGATAGTATGCATCAGAAGCTCTACAATATTGTTTTTTAAATTTTTGCAATAAATCAATTAGATGGGTGATGTTATTCCTGTTTTACCCCAGGAGGGTAAATGACTTGCCCCAATAACGTAGCTGGTGGCCTACAAGACCTGGATTAAGAGCCCCTTATGAATCTGACTCTAAAATCTAAGCTGATACACCACATTAGAATGCTAAGAACCTTTAGAGATCATGTTTTATAACCCAATTTATTTCACAGATGGGAAACTCAAGGCGTGCCCCCTTCATAGCTTCCCTCCGTCAGTGTGGATAATGGGGAGTTGACTGTGCCCACTAGGCTCTGCCAGGACTTCCCAACTGGGGAAATGGAGAGGATTTAGTGCATCAGAGAGTCCTAGATAAGATTTAAGAATTGGGTCAAGGGGGACGGGAATGAACCAGTTAAAGGAACGGGAATTACTTAGTTTGATGTGAAATGTAAATCGTGCTCTTCAAGGGAAGAGTTAGCTGATGAAGGATAAAGACCAGCTGGCATCTACTTTCCATTTTGCCAAAGCAAGAAGGCAAACTAGTGCTGGGTGGGGGCTAAGTCAGTTACAATCAAGAAGACCTGAAACGGGGAGGGTGTTGGAAGGAGGGTGGCTAGGTAGGGGATCGTGACCCCCACCAGGCTGGGAGCTGTTTTTGGCAGGTTTTTCTTGTTTTTGTTGTTTTTTTTTTGTTGTCCCCCCCCCAAGCTAAGAATAGCATTGCCCCTCTGAACAACTGCCCTTAAGAAGTAACATCAGAATGGGGGCGCCTCGGTGGCTCAGTGGGCTAAGCCTCTGCCTTTGGTTCAGGTCATGATCTCAGGGTCCTGGGATCAAGCCCTACATCGGGCTCTCTGCTCAGCAGGATGCCTGCTTCCCCCTGCCTCTCTGCTTACTTGTGGTCTCTCTTTGTCAAATAAATAAATAAAATATTAAAAAAAAAAAAAAGTAACACCAGAATGTCCTGCACCTACAAATCTTTCCACCCTCTGATCCATCTTGCCTACTGTGTTTAGAGCTCTTCTCATCTCTCCAGAGAGGGTTTCTTTAATATCTTCCATGTAGAGCTGTTCTCATGAAGCACAAATCTGATATTACTTTTCTGCTCCAAATGACCCCATAGTAGCTATGTTTAAGGTGTGGTCTGTAGACCCCGAGAGGAAAGTTTGCCAGTCAAAGCAAATTAAAATATAGGACACCCCTTTAAGTTTGAATTTCAAATAAAGGGTAATTTTTTAGTATAAATATGTCCTGGGAAATATTTGAGCATCTTGTAGATTATCTAGTGACTCCAGCTGTGGAGACTTAAAACCCTTTCAAGGGGTCTCTGCAGGTCAGATCTATTTGCATAGTAACATTAAGACTTTTTTGTCTTTTCTAGAGTGTTGGTATGTGCAAATTCAACTGTAGTTTAAACTGCTGGTGTCTTAGCATGAATCAAGGCAGGGACATTAAAGTATACCGGGGGACGTTGCATTATGCACAATGTCTGCCATTTACTCACAGTAAAAATGTTGCCAATTCTATTTAAGAATTTCCTTGATGAAGCAGTAAAAATTATTAGTTTTATTATATCTCAACCCCTGTGTAGATGTCTTCTTAATACTCCAGGTGACAAACTAGGACATATACATAAAGCATCTCTGCTGAATACAGTGGTTGTCTTTCTTTGTGATAGTTTGAATGGGTTGCTTTTTCCATGGAACACCATTTTTTTACTGACAAATTTCCGTTATTCTTACCTAAGTCTTTGGCAGTTATTTTCCTGAAAATGAGTGAAGTGAGCCAGTCACCTCAAAGAAAAAACCTGACAGTATTTGTGCCAATTATAAAATTTGAGCTTTCAAGTGAAAATTAGAACTTTGAAAAACTTCTGTCTACCACTGAGAGCTTGACAGCTTCCCAATATTTAAAGACTTTCTGAAGACACTGGTGGCGATAACAATGAATGTAGGGTTTTCTTTTATGCTGTATAATGAGATGTGTCAACATTTGGAAAGTCTGTGTACCTCAGTGAACCAATATTTTCCAAATGGCCAATGTGTTACCAAATTATGCATGAGTAACAAGATCTATTCAAAGTACAATATAAACTGGTAGATTTTAATGTAACAGTATGAGAAGTTTCACTGCTACGGTTTCAGATTCCACATTTCAACTAACCTTTAAAAGTCAAGTTTAATGTCATAGCAAAGGAGTATATCTACAATTATCTGAAAAGGTTATTAAAATGGTTCTCCCTTTTCCAACTAGATATCTGTATAGGGCTCGATATTATTCATACACGTCAGCCCAACATCCTGTCACTGTGGATTGAATGTATGAGAATCCAGGTGTCTTCTTTTCAGCCAGGCAGTAAAGAGATTTGCAGAAATGTAAAGGAATGCTCTTCTTCTCACTATTTTGTTTTGGGAATTATAGAAACTTTTCTTTAAAAATGTTAACATGTAGGGGCGCCTGGGTGGCTCAGTGGGTTAAAGCCTCTTTCTTCGGCTCAGGTCATGATCCCAGGGTCTGGGATCTAGCCCCGCATTGGGTTCTCTGCTCCGCGGGGAGCCTGCTTCCCCCTCTCTCTCTGCTTGCCTCTCTGCCTACTTGTGATCTCTCTCTCTCTCTCTGTCAGATAAATAAATAAAATCTTTTAAAAAAATGTTAACATGTAATGAGCTTATTACTATTTTTAAGTGAATGATAAATGATTTTTAAGTGTTCTTAGTTCGAATTTTACAGATAAATACCTACTGATAAAATCTATCCAGCAAAAGCTCTTTGAGGTCTACCATAGTTTATCTTTTTTTTTTTTTTTAAGATTTTATTTATTTATTTGACAGAGATCACAAGTAGGCAGAGAGGCAGGCAGAGAGAGAGAGAGAGAGGAGGAAGCAGGCTCCCTGCTGGGCAGAGAGCCTGATGTGAGGCTTGATCCCAGGACCCTGGGATCATGACCTGAGCTGAAGGCAGAGGCTTTAACCCCCTGAGCCACCCAGGTGCCCCTACCATAGTTTATCTTTAAGATTTGTTTATTTATTTGAGAGAGAGAGAGAGAGAGAGCGCAAGCAGGGGAAGGGAGGCAGAGGGAGAGAGAGAGAATCCTGACACAGACTCCCCACTGAGCACAGAGCCCTACAGGGGACTCAACATGGGGCTTGATTCCAGGACTCCCAGGTGCCCCAAGGTGTACCATAACTTTTAAGAGTGTAAAGGGGTCCTGAGACGAAAGGGCTTGAGAACCACTAGACCACAGGAGGACACCCTGACTGGTGAGCCAGATGTTTGGGAATTTCCACCATCCCCTTCACTTAATATCACCATCTCTGAAGTTACCACCATGTTGCAGCATAACCATGTTGCTGATTTCTGCACATGTTCTGGACTTTGGGGCTGAACTTTGTGCATACCATTCCTTTACCTGGAACATGTGTCCTGTACCCTTTATCTACTCATCTGGTGGTTAGGGGGGTCAGAGCTATCATCTTAGCATGAAGGCCTGAGAATGCAGAGAATCAGAGACCCAACTTCAGTTTGTTTATAAGTATGCTCTGCATATAACCTTTAGGATTTTTGTTTGTTTGTTTGTTTTTACCATCTAAGGGCCAAATGTCCTGCCATAAACTTATGGGATTTTTGTAAATATTAGCTGACAATTTCTAGTGATATCTGTGGGCTGTTATGATCCAGTGCAGATTAATCAGAGTGTTTTGTGCCTGCTGTGAGCAGAACACTTGGCAGTGGGGGCAGGGACTTAAGGACCAACACCATGGCTGGAGACACAGGATTCACAGCCAAGGAGTAATTAAACAGGACACAAGAAGGCATGTAATCGAAGGGGTAACCAGGTGCTATAGGCCTTTAGGGACGGGGTGGTGGAGGCAGGGGTGGGCACATATGTGTTTACTGTGGGGAGAAATCAAAGAAGGCTTCTGGGAGGAGGCAGGGACTTGCTGGGGACTTGTTAGGTAGGCAGGGTTTAGTTAGAGGTCAGCAAGGCAGGATTTCAGGTCAGTGAATAAACACGAGCCAGGGCAGAGAGTCAGAAATGAGCACAGCATGTTCACAGCCTAATGAGACTGCTGACCATGGTGAAGGTGAATGGTGCGAGGTGATAAGGTTGAAAGCTAGTCAGAGGTTTTTTAGCTTGGACATGGAAGGAAGGAGGAATCAGCCTTTTTTTTTTTTTTGGTTAGGGAAGTGGCATGGTGTTTTTCTGAGCACAGGATGGGTTATTACCGAATGGATTTAGGGCATCTAGTTAGTGATCTAGGGATGTGAGGTGGCAAGGCTCTGGACTGGGGTAGCAGCAAGGTTTTTTTGGTTTTTGTTTTTTAAGATTTTATTTATCTATTTGACACAGAGAGAGAGAGCACAAGCAGGGGGAACAGCAGGAAGAGGGAGAGGCAGGCACCCCGCAGAGCAGGGATCCCATTGTGGGACACTATCCCAGGACCTGAGGATCATGACCTGAGCTGAAGGCAGATGCCTAAACGACTGAGCCACCCAGGTGCCCAAGGTTTTTTAAAAAATGAAATACATGCAGGGAACTACTTCCAGAATGCCTGCTCAGTGCCTTTAAATGGGAGTATTTTACATATGAGGGCATGGGGATTAAAGCCCCACAAGAGCATGTTTGTGACATAATTGGGTCTTATCACATGTGGCTGCCTTTTATTCGAGTCTTTCTTGGGTCTTATCCTCCCAGCCACTAAATAATCGTCTGGTTTGGGGCAGGTCCTTTAACTCCTCCGTGTCTTGATTTTGTCATCTGTAAAATGAGGGTGTTAATAGGCCTTGTCTCCTGGACTTGTTATGAGAATTACATGAGTTCATACATGTAAAGTGTTTATACTGGGTCCTGGGACATAGGAAGCCTTTGAAAATACTAGCTATTATTTATTTATTCAGTCATTCGTGTTAGCTTGGGAATATACGTATTTAAATTACCCAGTGGGCCAAAGCATTCAGAGCTGTGCTGAATCAAATCTCTCCACCATCCCCCAACCACCCCAAAGAAAGCTGGCTGGAGACATTGTGAAGATGGGACTCAGGATCTAGGATGGAACAATGTTAAAAACTCTAATTCCACGAATACCTTAAGATCTAAGGTATAAAACCCAGAGACCAGAGTCACAATATAATCCTGCCACTTCACTGGCTCCCACTGCAGAGAAGATAAATCTGGATTACTTAGCAAGCCAGCAAGCCTTCTTGACTGGCTTTGTGTTGTCCCAGCCTCCTTCCTCCCCCAGCCTGGGAGGCCTGCCCCTCCAACCTGCACTTCTGCTTCTTTTCAAACGCATCCCACCCTGGACTTGGGTCTCCCCCGCCTTCACTCTTTCCCCCAAAGCTCATTCCTCTTACTCCACTTGTGCCCAATAAAATTAGTCACCTGTTTTTAATAGACTTTATTTTTTAAGAGCAGTTTTAGGTTTACAGAAAAATTGCAGAGAAAGTGCAGAGTTCCCATATACTCTCTCTCCCAACTGTTTCTCCTATTAGTAACATTTTGGATGAGTGTGCTACATTTGTTACAACTGATGAGCCAATATTGATACATTGTTATAAGTACATTGTTATATAAGCCCATAATTTACATTAGGGTTTACTCTTTGTGTTGTACATTCTATGGGTTCTGACAAAGGCATAGTGTACTATATTCATGACAGTGTCATACAGAACAGCTTCAATGCCTTAAAATTGCCCTGTGCTCCATCAGCTCGCTCCTCCCCTTTCCTCCCCCCATCAATTTTTAAGAATCAGAATGCCATGACTTCAGTGAGAACATCTCGAATGAATCTCTTTGATGCTTTTGTGGCATTTTCTTCATACCTATTACAGCTCCTGTGTTCCACATAGTACTACAGATGGACCCACACTCTTCTTCCTTCCCTAGGTTGTATCTCCATGAGGGAGAGGATGTACTGTGGATTTGGACAACACCTAGCCTAGACCCTGTTCTTAACAAGTGTCTTATACACGCTGGCTGACCTGGATTGTGAGCATGTATCAGGGTGGGACTTTGCAGAATCGAGGCAGGGCTTTAGCCCTTGAAGTCTGGAAGGGACCGGTAAATGAATTTGATACTTGCTTCAGCACTCAAGGTCTGTGGATGGGAAAGTTCTTTGAAGGCAACCCATCTTCTGTACCTTCAGATTTGGGCTCAGGAGCAGCCTTACTGCTAGGCCACAGGGCTCTTCCCCTGCCTTGCCACCTCTCCAGAAAGAAAAAGTGAAACAACAACAACAAAAGAGGAGAAAGGAACAAGGAGCCTGATTGTTTTTATCCTTCCGTCCTTGTGCCCCTCTCAGGAAGGCCCCTGGAAAGCCTTATGTTTGGTCCTCACTCTCTCTTCCCAGGTGGGCCCCCCCCCCACCCCACAATTGATGCCCAGAGCGCTTTCTTTGGCCAAGGAGCACCTTCCCATAAACGCTTCTTATTTTCTTAAGTCACGCTGAGCTTTTTGCTTTAAAGACGCTGTTCTCAGACGTTCTAAAACGCTGTAGGAACATGCAGATCGGAACAAAAGCAAATAAATCGAATCTTGTGAAGTAAAGCAGAAGCCCTTCTCCAACAGCCAGCACAATGCTAAATGAGAAATAATCAGTCATCCACTAGATACAGTACTTTCCCCTCTAGACAGGAGCTGCCCTTGGCAGAAACCCCCACCCCAAATACGCGACAGTGAAGGTACTCGCCTCCGCTACCACACGAGAGGCCGCAGTTTTAGCGCACTACCTATTCCTTTAACCAACACTCGCTGTTTCAAAGACCTTGGCCTTTACTTCCTTGTACCTGCCCGCAAACACACGTTGGGGGGGGGGGAGGGAGAGACGCAGACAGAAAGTCCCCCCTGTCACTCCCCAAATCTTTGGGCCCACAGTGGCGCCAGACCCAGCCCGGGTTAGAGGGGGGGACACTCTGGAAACCCGGTTAGATCTCCAGGTGCCCTTACCTGGGACAGTGAATGCTCTCCAGAGAGCAGGGCTCCCCCATCCTCCCTCAACCAGGAAACGCCAAAGGAAGCAGGAGGGGGAGTATGGAAGGAGCCTGGCAAAACCCCTCCACCCCGAGACGACCGCCCGCGGGCACCTGGGCTCCCAGGGGGCGGGGCTTCCTCCAGGTGTGCGGAGGAGAAGGACGCGGAGGGCCGAGGCCAGCGCGCGAGCCTAAGCAGCGCACTCTCCCGCTCTCCCCCTTCCCATCCCCATTTCCATCCCCATCCCCAACCCCGCCCCGCCGAAATGAAGGGGAGGAGCGGTTAATCCGCACCCGGCGTCCGCGGGCTCCGCAGGCCCCGCCCACCTCAGTCGGGCGACAGCCCGGAGCACGCTGCGGCGCTCAGGGGGTTAAGCGGCAGCCGGCGGCCGGAGCGCGCTTAACCCTTTGGCGCCCGCGGGTCCTCCGAGCCAGGCGGGGTGGCGGTACCCCGAGCCCCACGCGGCGGCCACCCCGGGCGCGCGGGCCGAGCGGGTACAGCCGCGGGCCGGGCCCGGCCCCTGGGGCGCGGCGCGGCCCGTGGGAGGCTCGGCGGGCGGGGGGGAGGGAGGGGACGGCGGCGGCGGGCGCGCAGCGTCGCCAGGGCGAAGCCGGCGTGCGGCGCGGCGCGGCGGGCGCGGAGCGAGCGAGCGAGCGAGCGCCTCCGTCCCCGGATGTGAGCTCCGGGCGCCCGCGGTCCCGAGCCAGCGGCGGCGCGGGCGGCGGCGGCGGCGGGCACCGGGCACCGCGGCGGGCGGGCGGGAATGGGGGGCGCTCCGAGCGGCCCCGGCGGCCGGGCCGGCATCTCCGCGGCGTCCCTCCGCTAGAGGAGGGGACCAAGCCAATTCTCCTTTGCAGCAAAAAATTACATGTATATATTATTAAGATAATATATACATCTTATCTTATTTTTTTAAAAAAGTTTATTTTGCTCCATTTTTGAAAAAGAAGGAGCGTGGGTGGCGAGCGGTTTTTACAAATTATTCTTATTTTCTGCTATCTGTCCCCGTCCCTCCCCACCCCCTGCTGAAGCGACAATAAGGGCAGGGACCGCGGCTCCTATCTATTGGTCACCCCCCTACCCGTTCCTCCCCCGCCCCAACGCCCAGCACCGTGCCCTGCACACAGTAGGCGCTCAATAAATGTTCGTGGATGATGATGATGATGATGATGAAAAACATGCACCATCAACGGCAGCAGCAAGCGGACCACGCGAACGGTGAGCAGCCAGAGCCTGGGCACCCGCTGCCAAATCTCATCCTTGTCATGGTCCTCCTCTTCCCACCCTCTCTCCCTTCCCACCCCCTCCCGTCTCTGATGCGCTGGGTGGGTTGAGGGGGTTGGAAAGGATGCTTCTAGCTCGGTGCCATCTACATAGAAAGGGGAGATGCGTGACAGCCACTCCGTTCTCCCCTTCAGGCCTTGAATGTCAGAGTTAATTCTGCATTTGTGGGGTGGGGGCGGCCGTGGAGTCCTTGGAGTACTGTGCCGCCGGAGGGGCGGCGAGCCGAGGTGATTCGGGTTCAGTGTCCTCGGGCTCAACTTTCCTCCAACGCTTGCGAGCGATGGAAGGGGGGGATGACTGTTAGTCCTCAGCCTGAGCCCCCTTTTCAGCCTCTTCTCGCCTTCCCCTCCTTCCCCGCCCCCTGGTCTCCAGTGGCATCCGGAAAATTCTAGGATTGCCCGGTTTCCCTCTTCGAGTCGGTGGGTGAAGCACACCCCGCCCCTGGAGAGGGTGGCCGGGTCTGGGAATCGCGGCCAGGGGGTCTGAAGGAGAGTATTCCCGCTCCCAGCGCTGCGGTGCACACGTCGGTAACCTAGCAATGCCCGGGGAGTCGCGGCCGCTGTGGGGCTCCCCTCCCCAGCCCGGCCTGGGCACCACGTGCAGCCACCACGCCGGCCGGCTGGGTCGAGAGGGCGCCTGGAACAGCTTCTGGTCAGCCCTCCTACCTCCTCCTTGGAGGCCGGGGCGGGGGGTGGGGGGGTGGGGGGAACGCTCCCCCACTCCCCCCAACCTCAGTGGGCTCACAGCCTTCCCTGGAGAGCGCTTCCCAAGGGAAGGCTCCGCACGATTCCTCCCCAGCTTGGTTTCCAGTAGGGGACTGCTGCTGCCCCAGGCCGGTGGCCCCCTTCTCTGGTTGCTGGGCAGGCAGACCTGGGCTTGCTTCGACTCTCTCGTTCTTTACTTAGCAAGAAATGGTTTTGCAAAGGCCCATCCTTCTGCCTTTGCCACCACTCTCACTTTGACTTCTGTCTCAGTAAGGAGGTTGTGACTCAAGGTAGGCAAGTGCCTGGGAGACCTGCCTTAGGTGGAGGCCTGACCCAAAATCTGAGGGGGCTTTGCACGTGGAGCCCCTTTGGGGTTCTGCCCTGTACCTAGATGCCAGCCTGCACTTATGCCAGCCTGCACTTCGGTGACTCCTGCTTGGGCCTTGAGGGCCCCTGGCATAATCCATCCTGTCTTTCCTAGGGGTAAGGGTGCAGGCTGTCTGCCTTGACTGTATCTCTGGATGCTGGCTTGGCTGCTGCGGCTGCAATTTAAAATGCAAAAAAGCCCTAAAGATGTTTTCTGTTTTCGGAAGCCTGTGGAGGAAATGAGTCCCAAGCATCATGAATTTTCATTTGTAGGAAGTGTCAGTGCATAATGTAGATATTTGTTATGGGGCTTTTGGTATTGCCCTGGTGCCAGTGGAGGAGTTTTTTTTTTTTTTTCCCCTATGCCGAAAAACATGCATTTGTGGCTGTACAGAGATGTTGGAGTGACATCCTGAAAATGATTAAGACTATTGAGTTATTGGCACTGCCCCCCCCCACCGGTGGTAGTTATTTTGGAGAAAAGCTATTGTGCATATCTGTTAACTCATTAGAGATCCATGGGTTTTTAAATGTCAGAAAAGGTGGGATAAGTGTGGATGGCCTCAGTTTGAAAAAGGGCACCAGCAGGGTCCTTGGGAAACCGTGAATATAGAAAGGAGCTCACCCCATTGCACCAGTGGTCCCGTGGTGCCCAGGACCTAGCGCGAGCACTTCTTTTCCTGCTCTGGTTGACCACATTCCTGCTTCTGAAAAATAGGACATGAGGTTCCAAAGGGAAACATGGGAACCATACCCTCCCCCCCCAACCCGTTTTTGATGGGAGACAGCCTTTGCTTTTTTCCTGAGACTGGATTCTCATTGTTTGTTTGTTTGTTTGTTTGTTCATTTTTCCTTTTCTCCTTCTTCCCAGAGGCAAACTATGCAAGAGGCACCAGACTCCCCCTTTCTGGTGAAGGACCAACTTCTCAGCCGAATAGCTCCAAGCAAACCGTCCTATCTTGGCAAGCTGCGATCGATGCTGCCAGACAGGCCAAGGCTGCCCAGACGATGAGCACCTCCGCACCCCCACCTGTGGGATCTCTCTCCCAAAGAAAACGTCAGCAATACGCCAAGAGCAAAAAACAGGGTAACTCGTCCAACAGCCGACCTGCCCGCGCCCTCTTCTGTTTGTCACTCAATAACCCCATCCGAAGAGCCTGCATTAGTATAGTGGAATGGAAGTATCCTTTTTTTTCAGGGAAGTCTTTCTCATTTTCTCTTGAACATCTGTTCTTTAAAAGGATCTGCTTTCTGAAATGGCACTTGCAAAGTCGTAGCCGTCTGGGATGTGAACAACGGGAAAGCTCTGTGTACGGGGTCTCATTGTATATACCTTCCTATCTCCTCGGGGTGCAGAGGGCTGGCTCTCTGGGTATATTTAGCCGTGTGTGTGTGTGTGTGTGTGTGTGTGTGTGTGTGTGTGTGTGGTGATGGAGGGAGGGGGCGACAAAAACTTCAAAGTGGCAGTCAAATGGGAAACTGACCTTTGGTCATTTGATACTAGGTGGTTAGTTTAAACCCACCATTGCTTTTGGGACTGTGATAGGCATCGAACCTCTTGCAAATGAGGTATGCTGATTTAAAACAAAAAGACTGTACGAGACTTTGCTAGAAATAGATACATTTTTGACCTTTAGTGGCATCTTCCCATTCTGATGCTTAGAATTTTTTTTTTCTGCAACTCCCCACTACGGCTGAGGTTGCTTCCAGCTCTGACATTTGCTGATCTGATCGTTCAGGTAGCTACAAATATGAACACTTGCTTCATAGGGAGGGAGCAATTTGCTCATCAATGCTATGACTTCCTGGAATTTCCTTTTGACATGTTCCAAAAAAGCATTTGAAACGTGAGCGTGAGGGAGCATGTGGAGGGAGAGGCTTGTGTGCGCCTCTCCTTCCCGAGCCCTTGTGAGCTAGAGAGCAGTCTGTCAGTGGGGGAATTTGCAGTTGCTGCCTTTATAAAACATTCTGTCTGTGTCCTTGGACTGGAGTTACATTTCTGAGTGTCTCCTATGTATTTTTAAAACTGAACTCCAAATGCCCCAGGATCGTTGTTAACGTCCCAGATCTTGGAAAACCGGGGTGCTCGACCTGCTCACCCCTTCCCCAAATCTAGAAGCCAGTCTCCAGTTACTGCCACTCTCCAGAAACGTTGACTGAGGCCTCCTTTCTGAGCAAATGGCTTTCTAATTAGTCAGATGATTCACTGGTCTGGGTAAAACAAAGCATTTCCTTTTCCCAGAAGTGTATTTGGGACTGACAGGAGCCTTCGAGTAGCTCCTAAGCATAAGAAGGCGTGTGCGGGAGGTCAGGCTTTCCCTAGCACCCCCAGGGTGAAGGAGCTCAAAAGGGAGGATCTTGGCCACCAGCTGGAAGGTGGAGCTGTAACCCCCTTAGAACCTGCGCACCTGGTTCTAAGCTGGGCTGCTCTTTGCAGGCCTTCTGTTGTAGCTGGTGGTTTTCTGTGCTCACGGACACAAGTTAAAATGAGGTAACTTTGTGGAGAAACGTTTTGGAGAGGGCAGCCAAAGGCGAGGGTAGGATTTGAGGGGTTTTCGTGTGCTTTTCCTTTTTAGAACAGGTGTCTGCTCTCTAGAGGAAGTTATGGTGTCTCTCGCATAGCTGGGGGTGCGTGGACATGTTTTCTGTGTAAGTTCTCTTCTAGTCTGAGAATGAATGCTAGCGTCAGCCCAGAGGCAGCTAGGCACGTGGGGGCATGCCTCGATGGCATCGTTGCCGGCAGAAGCATGGTTGCACTCAGCCAGAGAGATCTCCTCCTCCTGAGGTCGGCTTGACATGACTTTGGGTGAGCAGAGCCCTCTCTGGGGTCCTTCATTGCACGTGGAGGAAGGCGGGAGGCCTGACACTGTTCCTCTTCGTGCACAGTAATGCATGTATCACAATTTATGTGCACGGAATGAATTCCTGGATCATGCAGCGGACTCCCTTTCCGGCATGGCCGGACACCTGTGTACAGGAACTAGCGGATGTGGCTGCCAGTGCAGGGAGAAGCCTGCCTACAAATGGGACAGTCTGTAGAACAGATCTTTAAACAACATCTGATCTGTTTGTCTTTCCCAGTGACAGTTCCCTTCTAGTTCAGGGAGCAGGTCAGAGAAATCCTCTGAAAGCCAGCTGTGCCAGGCCCAGTCTGCACGGGGAGAGTGAGAACCTTGCTGGTCTGTATACCCAGACAAGGCAAGAGTGTCCTGCATCTTGGGGGAATGAGGAGGGTTTGCCTTATCAGAAGGACTTTTTGGGAGCAGACCCATCTATTTCTCTATTGTTCTGTTGTGCGTGGTGTGTAAAAATCTTGGGACAGTGAGATAATTAACCATCAACACTTGGCAGCTGAAATCAGACCCCCATAAGGAAAAAAAAAAAGTGTTTGGCTTTCCCGAATAGCATTGGTATTTCTTAGATTTGCTGGTCTATCGTTTAGGTATTGGGAACTAAAAGATAAGAATGGTGGTATGGGGGGGGATGGGAGAGACCACAGGGTGTGTTTTCTCTGTAGGGTAACAGTAGGGCAGTTGGCTTTTAAAATTGCAGTAGGAATGGCAAAAAAAAAAAAAAAAAAAAAGGAAAGAGAAACGAAAAGAGGATCCTGAAGTATTCTGAAGGGGGACTGTCTTGACTTTGGATCCTTGGATAAGAGATTTTGTAATACTAGAAGAGGTAAAAGAATAAATATGAATGAAAGCTAATTGGCTTTAAAAATAAACCCATTAAAATTAGTAAGAAAAGAAAGTCATTCGTTGTCCTTATTTCAATGAGTGTCGAAACACTTTAAAGGGGTGATTTTTCGTAAGACTCAGGGTATCCACAGGGAGGTAGTGGGCCTTTGTTTCCTTCAGCATTTTTGGATTTCCCAGAAGGATATCAGGATGAATGGAGAAGGCTCTGTTCACATCTTCAAAGCTTGAATACTTGGAGATGTTTAGTACCAGTGGCTTTGCCTTTTGTGAGTGAGGTTATGGCAGAAACACTTATAAAATCAAGCCATTGCCTCACCTCCTCCCCCAAAGTTGCAGATTATGTTGGTGCTAAGAAACCTTGCATTCGGAAAGCCTGAAAGCCAAAAGAAGAAAAACAGTCATTTTGGCAGAAGTCAAATTTTGCATTGCCAGTTTTGACAATGTCTCTTAATAACACCAGAATGTTGAAGCAAGTATCTGTTGCAAGCTGATTTCAAAGTGATTTCTTCCAGACAGACCCCCGAGATTTAGAATTGTTCAATTGTACTTTCAGAGTGTCTGGTGCTGATTTCTTATGGCTTTTTATTTAATTTGTTTATAAATTGAATGCAGTAACAGCTCATTAGAAACCAAGCTCCAGTCCAGCTGTAATCCGAAACAGTGATAGGCATTGATTAGTAAAGGAAGCAGAGGGGGAGCTGGAGCCTGGCTGCTTGTCACAGTGTCTGAGGTGTTGGAACATGCCACAAGACGGTCACAGGTAGAGTGCAGAAAGTTCTGGTGCCTTGGCCTGCCCCGGTCCAGACAGGAGACTGACCCAGCCAAGAATAGCCCCTGAGAAAATGGCTTTAACACATGGAGGCAAGGATTTGTGGAAGAGATTTGTCTCATGGGGACTTCTCTTTGTGTCTACGGCACCAGGAATGTCGTGTTCTCAGGCCTTTGTTGCCTTTAAAACTTGAAGAAGCAGAAACATGTTTCTTAGGGTGCCCTCACTGGATGTATGTGTAGGTTTCAATATAAAACGCACAGCAAAGAATGAGCGTAACATGGTCCTTGCAAGAGAAAGAAAGGACATGAAAAAGTCATTCGATAGGAACATCTGCCAGATGACCATGATGATGACATTTGCTGGAGTCAGAGCGGGCACAACAGTGGGTCGAGAAAGGACTTGAGTGCATAATTTTCATTTCAAAAGTGATTCAAGAGTGGTGTGATCGGGAGTGTGATGGGAGAGATGGTTTGTGTTTGCATAAGACATATATGCCTTAACAACATTTTCCAGACCATTTGACATATTTATATTATTGGCTATTTTTGCCAATTGTGTGGCCTTAGCTATTTACATCCCATTCCCTGAAGATGATTCTAATTCAACAAATCATAACTTGGTAAGTGTCCTTAGAGTTCCTGCTTGTCCTGATATGCGGTTTTCATTGGCTTCTCTACTAAAACTGGCAGCTGGCTTTCTGGGTGGTGGAAGTTTACAGCTATGCATGTGATGTTTCCTGGAGCTTTGCAACAGGGGGTTTGTTTGTGGGTTTTTTTTTTTTTTTTTCTCCTTCTGACCTGTATTCTCAAATTTATACTGAATGAAAGTGTTTAAAGTCATGAATCTTGCATAAATAGATGTGGCACTTTTTTATGGAAGAGGTTTGTAGCAGATTTTAAAATAACTTTTCTCTCTGCATAGGCTTCTGCTGTCTACCATTCTTTTCCAGATAATATTAGCTCCTTTTGTTTTTGTTTTTGTTTTAAATCCTGTGTTTATTTGAGAGTGATGGGTATTTTGTTTGGTCAATTTTTCTGGTAAGTAGAGAATTATCATAGATTTTGTACATGAACTATTATTCATTTTCAGAGCATCAGAATACTATAGAATGAGTAGATCTACGTTGGAACATAATTTGGAGAATACAGTGTAGTGTTCCATTAGGAGGATCCTATGAAGATACATTTTATCCCAGGATAAAATGATTCTAGGGTTAAATAAATTGGGATACTTCCACATACTTTATTGCCCTCTTAAAGATTTATAGTGCACATAAGCTCAGTAAGAGCTCCGGGAAGGTCTGTAGTTAAAAAACCGGTTTCATTTTGTTTAACTCAGCTAGTCTCTAAAAGTAATTGGTCATGGATTCTTCAAACAGTTTTTTGGCAGACCACATCACGGAACCATTGCTTCATGAAACTTCCTTTGGGGGCACCTGGGTGGCTCAGTGGGTTAAAACCTCTGCCTTCGGCTCGGGTCATGGTCCCAGGGTCCTGGGATCGAGCCCCACGTCGGGCTCTCTGCTCAGCAGGGAGCCTGCTTCCTCCTCTCTCTCTCTGCCTGCCTCTCTGCCTACTTGTGATCTCTGTCTGTCAAATGAATAAAAAAAAAAAATCTTAAAAAAAAAAAAAAGAAACTTCCTTTGGGAGAGGTGATATAGTTTAAAAAAAAAAAAAGAAAGAAAGAAAGAAAGAAAGCCTGAAGGAGCACCCGAGTTGGGACTAGGAGCTTGTCCCACTGGGCTGGGACAACTAGCTGTGTTTTGGGGGGCATTTCCCAAATCCTTTCCTCATTGCTGTTCAGCCACTTGTTAGGGGTTCTGGATGAGGTGATCACTGGGATTGTATTTGCTTCTGACATTCTGTAATCTTTCCTTGATGATTCAGAAGCCATGTCGGGATTTTTCTGGAGCGGCCGGCAGCATCCTCCTTGGGGGGGGGGGGGGTGGGGGCCGCTGTGCAGAAAGGCAGGTGGAGGAGGGGGCTGGTGCTGGGTAACAGGGAGCTCTCTTTTAGCTAGATTCATTTCTGGTTTTCCATGTTGCAGCTGTATTTGAGTAAGGTGGCTGTTTGTAACTGAGTGAGTGGTGTAAAGGCAGAACCAGGGTGTGTGGGGGGGACTGCTGGGTTCTGAAGATACTGAAATTATGCTCTTGTGATTTTATTGATTTGATTTGATTTTTTAAAGATTTTACTTAGTTGTCAGAGAGAGAGAGAGGGAGAGAGAATAAGCAGGGAGAGTGGCAGGCAGAGGGAGAGGTAGAAGCAGGCCCCCTGCTGAGCAAGGAGCCCAATGCCGGACTCCATCCAAGGACCCCAGGACCATGACCCAAGCCAAAGGCAGACTTTGTGCTTAACCGACTGAGCCATCCAGCCATCCCTGCTCTTGTGATTTTAGCCTTCATCGTCTGTACACAGGATTTCATGTTACATTTAAAACGTTGTGGCCTATGTTAGGTGTAACATGAGGCCTGTTCATATTTGGGCTTTTGTAATCTGAATTCTGGAGAATGTAAAAAAAGTTTTGGGAATTGCTACTGAAAATATAAGTCAGCAGGAGTTGGATACACATACACACATTTGCCGTGAGTGTGGGTTTCTGCTTTGCTGGAGGTGATTTGTGTGCTTTGCTCGTAGACGTGCGACATCAGATGATCCTTCTAAAGGAAGAGCAGAAGTGGCGGAGAGCCCCCATCGAAGGGGGTGGTTCATCAGAGGCGAGGCCACAGATGGTGTCAGCCTTGTTACCAAATTTAACAACGTGGATGGTGACCCAGTTTGTTGCTTTTTGTAGCTCAAGAGAACATGATTAAACAAACTTAGAAAATAAATACCTTTCAGAAAGGCCGATTAATTCAGATCAATGGAATAATTAATGGAGCTGCCTGCGTAAGCCAATTAATATTCTGATTTTTCCCAGGGAAATTCAGGGCACTGATATCTGCCATCACACCGTTTGGATTTCTCAGTGAATGAGTAAGGGAATAAAATATAGGAAATGGATAAATCTCTCTTCTTCTCCCTTGCAATCCCTCCCCTGCGGATGCTTTCTTAACAGCTCTTACACAGTGGTATTTTAAGGGGTGGGAGGGAGGGAGGCCCTGTATTAGTTTGGCAGGCCTTTCTAAAAACCAACATATATACTCCTTTGACCTCTTACTGTTCTGAAACTCTAGCATTTGACTTTCTGTCTTGTTTCACTTGGATGGTCACATGGCTAGAGGAGTTTATTCTCTGCTTGACTCTTTAAATATTTCCTTTCCCACTGTGGGAAGGGAAGATCTTTGCAGATTTTCCCCCCCGACTCTCTGTAAGGTCTCAGGCCATGTCAGTGCTCCCACCAGGGAGCTGGGGTTTTTTTGTTTTGTTTTGTTTTGTTTTTTTAATACATTTGACCCAATTTGTACCAAAGTGATGGCTCTATTTTTGGGATCTGTTGAGAGGCGGCTGAACAAAGCTTATTTTTCATCTGTAGTAAATACCTTCCAGTTAACATGAATGGCAAATCAAAGGGCAGAGAGCGATACGGGTTGCAAAGCAGCACGCGTCAGGGAGCTGGTGAGTTTCCTTTGCACCTTAGCTCTCTGGGAAATGTTTATGTTGAACCCTTAGAGCCAACTTTGTGCCGAGCCGTGTCTGCCTCTTAAGGTCATCTGTAGTGACACGATTACTTCTGTCGGGTGAGAAAGGTGACCAGTGTATGTTTGGTCTGGGTTGCTTATAACTGAGCCAGCTTTGGGAATCTGCAGACTGCCTTGGGGGCAGCAAGTTTTCCCAGGGTTAGGTCGTCCTCTTCTCCTTTTTTTTTTTTTTTTTTTTTTTTAAATATAAACAGTCTCAAGTTTCTATGCAGTTTCATTTGTGGACTTGCAGGGACTCGCGGAGGTTGAAGCCATGGAAACGGTACGACTGAGTTCCCACAGTGAGATGCTTTTTGGCTCCGTCTGTCGCACTAGCTCCCCAGTTTCACTTACTGAAAGTGTGTATCACTTATTTAATTTCTTCCTAGCCCCGGGGTGGGGAGCAGGGCGAGCTCTGCCTTCCGGAGTGTCAGAGCAGGGCTGCTTATAATACGGTGCCTCACTGTGTCGAAGAACTCCCTGTTTTGCTTCCCAGACTTCAGTTTCTCCAGGGGGACAGTGTGGTTGGAATTGTCTGGGCCACCTGCTCCTCGAACTCTGTGGCCCCAGGCTGAGCCCCACCCTCTGGAGTGCTCAGTCGCCTCAGATTAGGACTGTCCCACCTCTGGGTGCTCATCTGCCAATTCAGGCCTCCCCTGATGTCTGCTAATAACACCAGCCACAGAGCGCAAGGCCTGGGACCCAGGCCTTTCTGCCCCTTCATCAGGCATAGTGGCTCTGACCAGGGGCTCAGTAAATGCTCCTTTAATTCAGTGGGAGGTTTTACCAAGTCTTTGACCCCTTTCCCATCCTCTTCCTCATCTTGTTGTTGTGGCCTGTTTTTTGTTTTTTGTTTTTTTTTTTTTCTTGAGCCCCTTGATGTTTTGCCTTTACAGACCCCTTCACATCTTCCCCCTCCTCCTCAGCCATGACCGGGCCCTCCTGGGCTGTATGAGCTATCTGAGTCCCTCCTTCCCAGCAGCAGTCCCTCCACCCCCATTGGCTCACCAGTAGTCCCTAAACACTCCTGTGTGCTCGCCCACCTTCTGGCCTCTTCTCCACCTGCAGTGCCTCTTCCTCTCCGGCCACTGGAGGAGTTCAGGAATCCTCTCAAACTACGTCTCTTCCATGAGAGCTTTTCCCACTGTGTTCGGAAGTAACACTCTTCTCTGAGCCTCTCTCATGGCAATTCACGTACAAAATACCTGATGTTTTGGGTCTTTATATGCATGTCTTATCTCTGTCTTACCAAGCATCTTCAGAATACAGTTCTTAGTGAGTCATTTTGGGATCCCCGACAGTGCCTGGCCCCAGAGGTACGAAGTAGCTGTTCAGTAAACATGTGTAGTTAGTTGTTGTGGCTGCCCTGAGAAGCACCCCACTCATTCTTTCCTCTGAGCTATTCGGGATTTCCTTGGGTGGCAGGTCCTTCTGGGGACTCCTTGGAAGTCCTTAGCTGGGTGGGACGTGGTGAGCGCTTGTTCCTGAAAAGCTTAGGGTCTCGTGACTCTGCTTCTCGAGCGCCTCTGGCTGAAGGAACCCTTAGAGCCAAGGTGTCAAGGCTGAGCCGTCTAGCACATTTTGTGCTCGGAGTAGCAGAGTGGTGGGAATGCCTCTGACCAGCCGTGCTGGCCGTGGACTTCTGGCAGTGGGACCATTGTAAGATGCCTTACACTGGCTGGGAATGTTGTGGGACGGTGCTCTCCCGATGGTGATCTCTCTTCCATGGCTGAGGTCCCAGTGCACAGTGTTTTCCTGGGCTTAGCAAGTGAGCTCATCGAATCTGTGCAGTCCTTACAGTTTTTGCACCTGGGGAATTTCCTGAAACACGGTTTCATAACTTGGTTGGTTGGGCTTAGCCTGTAAGGTGGGTTTTACGTCTGTACTTTCCGCACACCGTGTGTTTGCTCCGTTGTCTTTGTTTGAACCGTGTGCTCTTTTTTTCCGCACGACAAGATTCTGTCTGTTTTAGGACAGCTTCTCTGCTACCTCCTCAGCTCAGCTTCCTCCGAGCCTCACCCACTCCTGCCTCCCACCCCACCTGCCTGAGTTTAAGTACTGGCTCTTCCTCTGCCCTCCAATGAGCTGGGTTAACTCTCCTCTTTATGGACATTTGCTGCTTTCCGCCTCTTTTTATAACAGCTCCGGGGCGTGGTTTGGTGGGTGGCGGTTCTGCACATGCGCTCTGGGGTCCACCGGCTGCTGCTTTGGCTCATTAGCTAAGTGACTTCGGGTGAAACTGGGGTATGACTTCCTAGAGACAGAGGCTGGCGTCTGATTAGTCTTGTAGTGTTGGAAACTAACCCTGTGCCTGGTGCACAGGAGGCACTGGGAAATGTGGGTGGAATGACGGAATAAATACATGAATGGATGTCCAAGGGCTTTGTGGTATGTCCTTATGGATCAGTAGTTAATTTTCAACAATTGGCTAATGATTAATGTTTGCCTGAGAGGCTGACTTTTGTTGTCTGATATTAATGAGAATCCCAGGAAACACCTGTCAGAATTTGCCTCTGATTTCAGGATCGTGTCTTTCTTGGCAATTTTAACTCTTTATATCTGAAGCAGGAAGAAAGGGAAGTCCTTGTTGATACTTTTCACATCCCTAGGTCATAAGCTGGCTTCTGTGTTCCGTGTTGTGTGTGCCCTGTCTGTGCCTGTGAGCGTCACAGTTCATGGAAGGATGGGTAGAAGGAAGATGACCAGAGTAGATAGACTTGTGTAGTAAGGCTTTACCCAGTGGTGGTTTCCTAATCATAAACGTGTGCCAGTTTATGTGCTGCACAAAAAAATCACGTCTTTTCCAGTCTTAACCTCATTTTGACAGAGAGCAAGTTACTGGGCCCCATCTTATATGGAATGGACTTTGGTTGGGTGTTGACAGTTTTTTGGAGACCAAATCCAGCTCTTAAAGAATTCAGATCTACTACTATTAATGTTCCTTAAGAATTTCAAAAGGGTCCCCCGTCTTTTGGTTGCTTTGTCATAAAAGCGAATCTCATTGTTGTATAGTCATACCTTGAACACTGGAACTCCCTCACTCAGACCCTTTAAAAATGAGCTGGTTGCTGGTTGTAGAGTATAGATATTTGGGCATGTTGGGGGATTAGCCAGCCCTTATAGGGTTACAGGGTGCAGAAACACAACTCAAATGAGCTTAGTTGAAAAAAAAAATGTGTATGGGTGAGTTTGTGTGATTATTAAGGTAACTAACTGAAAAGTCCAAGGGGTAGAAGTCCTATGAGAGACAGCTGGAAAGGGGACTTATAAGAGGGTATCAGGATGCCACCCTGCACCCTGGCTGCACCCGGCACCACAGCTGGCGGAGTCCAGCCAGCTTGCAGTGGGCCTGCCTCCGTGTCTGAAGTGTGCGTCCCCCTTAGCCCATCTAGGGGAGGGTCTGTGGGGAGATGCATTCCTTCCTTAACCTCAGCTCAGTATTCTAAAAATGATTATTTGAGAAACAAGAAACCCCTGTGGCAGATTTGTGGGTTCGTTCGTTCTTTCTTTCTTTCTTTCTTTTTCTTTCTTTCTTTTTGAACTTTCCCATTAGAATTTAATTTTTAACTGTCTGCAGAATATGAGAAGTTCCAGAATCAGCGGAGGCAACTTGCCCAGCACCGGAGGTCCTTATGTCTCGTTAAATACTGGTGGTGGCGCTTGGGATCCAGAACAGACCCCCAGTAGCTCCTCCCCTAAGAACGTCCCTAAAGAAATTGTGGATGCTCTGGAACCGTGGTGCTTGAGCTCTGGGAAAGGGCCTCATGAGGTGATACTGGTGCTTGGATGCCGTGCCAAGGGAGGGGGTGCTGATGGGTGTCCTTGTGGGTGGGGTGGGGATAGGGGTGGGAGATTGGCAGGTCATCCAGGAATAGATGTTAGCCTTTCTGCTTCTGCCTCCTACTGTGCTCAGACTCCGGGGGGCTCTCTGCCAGCAACAGCACAGGGTATGTCCCCTGAGTCCTGTTCTGCCCACGTGAGGAAAGTGGCAGAGGTTTCTTCTCTTTTTCGTTCACGTGGGATTGGAGTTCTTACAGTTGGAGTGCTTGGGGACAGTCCGGCTATGTGGCTGGGCAGGCAAAGCTGGTCATGCCTGGTGGGGAGGAGGACACAGTGAACAAAGCAGAAGGTTGGGGCTAAAGGAGAAATTATGCGAGATGACTAGCCCTCTGTGTGTGTGTGTGTTTGTGTGTTGTTGGTGGGGGGGAGATGTGTGTGGGTGTATAGATGGTTGGGTGTTTTTGACACATACCTTGAAGAGTGAAGGCTTCTGGTGATTTTCACTAAGCAGGCCCCCAGACACTGCCCAGGTTGGGGAAAATGGCTTTCTTCTCCTGAACCTCCAAGCAATTCTCTCTGCCAGTTTTTTTTTTTTTTAAAGATTTTATTTATTTATTTGACAGAGAGAGATCACAGCAGACAGAGGCAGGCAGAGAGAGAGAGAGAGGGAAGCAGGCTCCCTGCTGAGCAGAGAGCCCAATGCGGGACTCGATCCCGGGACCCTGGGATCATGACCTGAGCCGAAGGCAGCGGCCCAACCCACTGAGCCACCCAGGCGCCCTCTCTGCCAGTTTTTTATCCTTCTCCCTATTGGCTGAGTGGTAATTCTAGAAATCACAGGACATCTGTTGAAATTATTGAATGAGTGACCTTGAGGGGCAGGCTGGAGGGAATTGGGAGGCTGACCTGAGGGAAAAAAGGCAGGCTGCTGGCTGCTCAGGGAAAATGAGGCTGGCTGGGGGACCCAGCCAGGGAAGGGGGGAGGGGTCTCGAAGCAGGCTGGGTGGAAGGCTCCCACCTTTCCCTCCCTCCTGTGACCATGGGGAAGCCTGGCACAACGTGCTCACAGATAATTTTGTAGAACTGTATGGACCCTGGTTTATGAGGCAGGAAGTCAAGGCACCATCATTCAACAGATATTTTATTGAGACTTGCTCTGCAGGGCACACCAGGTTCCTGTGTCCCTGACTTGTGTAGCCGCTGTGGCTCACTGTGCCCAGGAAAACCCACCACACGGGTTCGGAGAACAGCCCTCTTTGTTTTGTCATATCTTGCATTCTTACAACCAGTCATCATTCGAGATTGGCCCGAATGCATTCTTCCAGACAAGAAAACAATATCAAGTGACGGCCTGTTTTGGCCCCTCCAGCTCATTTCCAATCAGTCCTCAGTTTGGTGAGATCCTTTCATAACTGCTTTTCACTGTGTCTGTGCCTGTGCACTTGGAAGTGTGTGTCTCTACAGTTGGGGTATTTGAAATTTTACACAAGTGGGAGCAGAATGCACGTGTTAATTAGCTTCGCTTCCCCCCACGTAGTGTAGCTTGCAGAACTTTCCACGTCGGTATGTAGAGATCTGACAACTTCCTGTTGGTGTAAAATATTCCCTGTGTGAACATGCCATGGTTGAACAGGCTCATCTCTTTCTGATGAGCCTTTAGGTTAGTTCCTGAAGTTTCGCTATTTCAACGAGTACCACATCGAATATCTTTGTGTGAGCTTCTTCCTGCATGCAAGGAAACATTCCTCTGGGTTAAGTACTTAGGAGCCAACTCTCTGGGCGGGAGGATGGTGCGTTTTTAATTTCTTTACTGCCAATTCGCCCTCCCCTGAGCCTGTGTCGATTTATTTTTTTTTTTTTTTAAGATTTTATTTTATTTAGCCTGTGTCGATTTAAATTCCCGGCCTCACATCGTGAGATCTGCTGTCATTTAACTCTGATGAGTGACCTCATGTGTTTTCTAGCTTCGGCTATGGGAAAGGGGATTTTGGGAGTAGGGTTCTGCCTTCCTGTTGGATGTCTGGTAGGCATCCAGAGCCTCTGGTTAGAGCAGAAAGTCCACAGCAGAAAGACCCTGAGCACGATTTCTAATCTCTTCCAAACCACAGATCCAGATGAAAGGCCCCAAAGCTTATCATTCTTCCCCATACTTTTAAGTACTTTGCCACAGGTTTGGTGCTGTAGTGCTTTCAAGTGAAACATTCATTCTAGGCGGCTAATAGGTGAGGAAGTTCTTACCCCAAAATGGATTCTTCGTTTTGGCTTATTTGCTCGCTACAGTTTCAAGATGAGCACTGCCTTTGTGTTCCTTCCCATTGGGGAAGGAAAACATGTAACCTGCTATGTTTCTACTGTCCCGTGTTCTTTGGTTATTAATTATTTTATTTTCACGCATAGTAACATCTTGCTGTTATTATGATATTTATGATAGAGTTTATGTACCCCTCCTCCCTTCTTATGGCTTTGAGGAGGCTTAGGAAAGTGAAGTTGATGGGATATGGGGCAATGCAGAGTCTGGCTCAGTGGGTTAAAGCCTCTGCCTTCTGCTGGGGGTCATGATCCCAGGGTCCTGGGATCGAGCCCCACATCCGGGGCTCCGTCTCTGCTCAGCAGGGAGCCTGCTTCCTCCTTTCTCTGCCTGCCTCTCTGCCTACTTGTGATCTCTGTCAAATAAATAAATAAAATCTTTAAAAAAAAAAACAAAAAACAAACAAAAAAACCCCCAAAAAACAACAACAACAAAGTCGACTTGCCCCGGGGGCCTGAAGCTAACTGGTTGCTAACACCTGGGCACTGATCTGGCCTTTAGGAATTCCAGCAGGGGCGGCTGAAGGAGGCACGTCCTCACTTACAAGGCTTTTATCCTCTCAACAATGGGAAGCAGCTGCATTCATTCGGAGAAGCACTTTTTAGGAACCAACTCCAAGGAGGAATGTGCAGCGTGGGTCCTTGTACAGAGTACACTGTCAGGCCTGGTGAGCCCTGTCGTTGCTGTGCTTTTGTTAGAGTATCAGAAACGCCCTGCGAGCAGATGGTCTCAGGATTTGTAGTTTCTAAAGCGGGACGTTTTAAAGGGGGACGCGCAACCTTGAACTGTGGCACGAGGAAGGCGCTTCTGGGTTCTAGGAGAGCTTTGCTTTTCTATTATATAAATTACTATAGGAGTAAAGCAGGGAAGCCCAAAAAGCAGTTGAACACAGCTATCGTGAAATCATGCATAAAGTGCTTTTTTGAGCGTTTATTATGTGTAAAATAGAGGCCATTAAACACATTTGCTTCCTGTCTTGTTTAAGTCAGAATATAAAAGGATACTATGAATTAGTGCAGAGAACCCCTCCAAGCCCCTTGTGTTTGAAGAGATGTGGTTTTATTATTTTACTCTGACATGAAGTGAGGAAGTGACCAACATGTTTTTTAAAAAGACATCCTTGAGTGCTCTTTGGTAAATAGATAACAATGGGGCATAATGACTGTTTATATTTAAATGACTGCTTTTAAATGGTACAAAACCAGCCAGTAATTAGCCCTGTTAGTCCTTTTTTTTCATGATAATGCAAAAATGAATTCCTCTTCCGGCTTTCACAAATTCTGAATTGTTGAAATATAAATTAATAGTGAATCCATCTAAAGCTCTTTTTGGAGGTTTTATCAGGAGGGAATGAAATGAAAACATCTACAGTTCTGAATTAAGATTCCAGGAAGTAGTGGCAGCCAGCAGGAATTCGTTAAGAGGTGGGTGGTGGAGAGGTCTTTTTCTAGAAGGACACACGGAGTGGGGCTAGTGTGGTCAGGTTAGAGAAGGCTCTGCCCTGTGTTCCTTTGGCCAGCGGTGAAGCTCGCTGACAGCAGGAAAACCACTTGGGGCAGCCATAGGTAGGTTAGATGGCCCGTTCTCATTTACCCGGAGTGGTGCTGGTCGTGAGTCGCAGACTGGTGGAGGTGGGGATTGAAAAGGGTCCCCGAAACCTGCAGATGGATGTGTTCCTTTCAGATGCAGCAGCTGACTTGTCCAGGGTCCCATGGTGACAGAGGAACCAAGCGGGGACCCAGGCCCAGTCTCCTGTCTCCCAGTCTGTCTCTTCCTATGCCCTCCAGTTACAGCTGTGACTCCGGGGTGAAGCCTGGCACTTCCCCTCTGACAGGGCAGGGTCTGAGACTACCAGGGCCAGTTGGGACAGCGGGAACATCAGACGACAGAAGAATGCCTCTTCATAGCATGCCGGACATTCAATCAGTGGACTTCTCATTCTCTCCTCGATTTTTATTTTATTTTTATCTTCCCAGAGAGAGTTTTGATCACTCCTTCCCCCGTTTTACTTTGGAAACTCTTCTCTTTCTTCATGCACACCAACATGCAGGAATCATTTGACCATACATAGCCACAGTATTTTATGGAACGAGTCGGGGTGAGCTGTGGAGAGTGCAGGAGAGCACCAGCGGTTCCTCTGTTTCCTGGTTCTCATGTGGGTTGTATTCCCTGCCTTTTGACAGTCACTGGAGGCATGGAGACCGTTGCCTTTGTGGCTAGCTCATGGCTGACATCTCCTGAGCTGGGGGGCTCTGTATACATAGTAGCCTTTCATTTTTATTTAATCTTTACCATAAACACCTAAGAATCCTCACTGTACAGGTGAGGAGAAAAGGCTCTGAGTGGCTAAATTGCTTCCATGAGGCTACATGGCCTTGGAATCAATCAGCAGGGCCAGGGTTCACAGCTGGGCTTCCTTACTTAAGCGCCCACCCTCCTCAACCGGGCTGTGAGGGGAAGCCAAGGCTCATGGCTGACGCCATCTTAATCCTGAGGAGAGGAGGGTGAAGCCAAGGGGCAGAGTGGTGTCAGAATATCAAGGTGGGTCTTTGGGGTCGGTGCCCGGTTCATGATTTTGGTTGGGGTTTGGAGCCTGGGTTTGGGGGTGCTGGCAGAGAAACTTTTCATGCCCACTGCCCAGAGGCATTTCCAGGTGGGTGTTGTGGCTAGAGAGAGTCAGGGTGGATGGAGGTTTTTACGCACCCCATAGCCCTTTGCTAACCTTCTGAATCACCCGGTTAAAACGGGAATGAGTAGGGAAGTTTAAGTTTGGGTACGAAGTAGATTTGATCGCATTTTAATTCCTGAAAAGCGTGACCGACTAGTGGAAAGTGTGGGAAAACTTGGGCGGTGTGATCAGAGGTTTGTGCTGAGTTCTGTCCTGCTGGAGAATGAAGCAGTTAGGCTTATGGGTTCTCAAGGCAGGCTGGGTTTAGTCTCCAGCGTTGCTGTCCACTGCCTGTGACCAGCAAGCTGCTTTTTCTCACCAACTTTGTGTCTTTTTGTAAAAGGGGAAATAAGGTGGCTAGAGGCGGGTGAGTTCAAATCCTGGCTCCTAGAAAACATGGAGTCACCATGAGTTGTCACTCTGTGAGCCACAGTGACATGTCTTTAAGCCTCTGTACAGCCATGTGACGTAGGGATGGCTGCCCTCAGCCTTAGAGCTGAAGTAAGAAGCCGCGGCTTGCAAAGACAGACCCACTTGCTCCTGACCTGGTGAGGGTGTGGCAGAACGGGGATTGGGTGAGCCATACCTGAGAAGTTCCCCGGGTGGTTTGCTGGGTTGGGGGTTCGCTCTCCAAAGCCACTCTGTGGGAGGTGGATTCACCAGACTGACCCAGCCGAAGACCGTAGTGGTCCTGGAAGGTGTTGGGTGGCCCTGTGAGGAAGTCCCTGGAAGTTAGCCTCCCTGAAAGAAGTTTGCGGGAGAAAGACCTAGGCCAGTACCATACCCCACCTTTGCATAGACAATAGAAAAGGGTTGCTTCTTTCCCTAGGAACGCCAAGGAAAGAGAAGGGACTGGTTTAATGGTCAGGATCTGATTGTACCACAGCCGGGAAGGCTGAAGCCTGCCTCTACACACTGAGTCTCTTGAAGCAGGGTAGAAAAGTCCCGCGCTCACCACTTTCCCATGAAGCTTGGGGGTGTCTCCACAGACTGTTTTCTCCTCTAACTAGGAATCTGCTTACCAGCTGTGTCTTATTCCTGGTCGGCCCAGGTGGGAGACCCCTGACCATCTTTTGATTTAATTGTTACTTAGAAGAGAAAAGAGAACAAGGTCTAAGTAGTAAAGCAGGTGTCAAGAGTTCTGGCCTGACTGCCGTGGCTCAGATAGGAAGATTGGGTGATGTCTAGAGTTGGAATAATGGCCATCGCTAGTGCCCTGGAGGTGCTCCCGTCAGGGCCTTTGATTCCACACTCCTGGTGAGTACTGCTCCCCGGTTACAGGGCAAGCAGCCTTGCTGGTGCAGAGAGGGCGGGAGATCTGACAGCCGGGCAGATGGCAGAGGGAGGATGCAGACCTCTCTGGCTGTGATCCTGGGCCACAGGAGTCCTCCCTGCTCCTCACTTGGGTGGGAGACTGAGGCCTCCAGTTGGGGCGGGACTTGCCGGCACTGAGGCTCCCTAGAACCCTGGCTGTCTCTGGCTCTTTGCCATGTGGTTCCTGGCCTCCGTTTCCTCACCTGTGACATGGGACGAGTGAGGGGATACTTGCCTTACTTTGACAGGATGAAAAGTGACTTTGGCAAGGGAGCCCTCTGAACCCCAGATGCTATACTGTTCACTTCCTTCTGCCTCTGGCCTCACTTGTTCGCGCTTTGGGGTGCGCGCTGATCTGCCTCCCCACCCTCCCGTCCTCAGCCTGTGTCTTGTCTTTCTGAGAGCAGAGGCTTGAGAGGACTGAGCTCGACTTGGGTCCCAGGTTTCTGCTTGCCGGCTTTGTGACTGAACATTGTACAACCCCTCCCTTGTGGCTTGGACTTGCAGATGGTCGTACCCTTCCCCTGTGGAGCATGGGGTCTTTGTGAGGAGGCCGTAGGAGAACACGAGGGGGAGTTGCAGGTTACCAGAGACGTTGTTCACTTAGGAATGCTTGCAAGGGTAGGGGGGCTCTCACTTCCCAGTGAAGTTCAAGGGTCAGCAGTGTCTGAGCGTGGGGGGACCTTCTGAATTCCCCTGCAGGAGTGCTGCGGGGGGGGGTGGTTAAACCCCACTGACAAGCCACGCCTGCTCAATCCCTGTGCTCTCTCGTGAGCGCTGCTTTTCTTGGCCCTTGGGGCCCAGTGCATGGCGGTGGGAGGAGGGCCATGCCTTTGCCTGTTCTTCAGCCAGGGACTGGCCATGGCTCCTAGCTTGGGGCTCGCTGGCAGCTGACCGAGAGAGGGGGAGAGAGGGAGAGGTGTGGGGGGCCTGGTCGTGGCAGTGGAGCGTGTGGCGCTGTGGAGTGGCCTTGGCCAAGCTTGCCTACGTGCTGAGGTCAGCATTTTCAGCAGCTGGGAGCCTGTATTCATAGTCCTCTGTGACTGGAAGCAGAAAGACCAAGTATGGCCTGGGGGTTCCGAGGTTGGTATTTGTGGCCACACTGATGTTTCTGAGGGCAGCGTGTTGCCATCTGGGCAGGGAGCCCATAGGGCCGGTGCCTCGCACTTTGGACCCTTTGATTTCTGGCACTGGGCTAAGCATTTTGGACCTGTTTTGTCTGGTCTTCACCAACCAGTTGGGCCACTAGGACTGGCCCTTCTCTCATGCAGATAAGGCAAATCAAGCTCAGAGGGGTTCATGGAATTACTACAAGCCCCTGAGATTATAAACCCGTCTCGGGTCACTCTGCACAGCTTCAGGGCTGTGCCCCGTGGTGTGTCTGAGGCATGGCATGGGAAGAATGCTGAATTTGGAGGCAACTGAAGTGGCCCTGGGCTCATGCTCTCTGTGTGATCCCCGCTTTCCTCCCTGGTCATAAAGTAGGGAGTGAAAGCTCAGCAGGATGCGTGTGAACGTGTTCTGTAGCCTGGAAAGCAGTGCACACCTGCAGAGCGATATCCTTCTTATCTGCCAAGTAACTCCAAGGAGAGGACCCCGCTTCACCTTCCCTTGGATCCCACTAAAAAGCAGTGCAAGGCTGAGTCCCAGATCCACTCTTGTCTCCCCGTGATGCCAGTGCCCCATGGGGGCCCCCCACGGAAGAAAAGTCACCCCCGCCAGCGCAGCTGTGGTGATGGTACTGGGGAGAGGCTTGAGGTGTGGGCAGAGAACAAAACTTATCAGATCTAAGCTCCAGGGACCCACCCCCATGCTTCAGGATTTTTCAAAGACCAGCTGTTATTTGAAGTCCTGACTGTTCCTTGAGCTCCTTGAGAGTAGTGGAATTCACCGTGCTGTGCTTGCGAAACGCAAACCACAAACGATTTTGCCTAGTAACGGATAGGCTTGTGACCCAGCCAGCCCTGGAGGCAAGCAAACGGATCTCCTGGTTCCCCCTGTGAATAGAGCCTCGTTAATAGCCTCTCTTCACTCTGTTCCTAGATCTCTCTTCCCTGGCCTGTGATGAAAAACTGAAACGCTGAGTGTAGTCCCTGCTGGCAGCTGGGTGGCCGTCCGAGGCTGGGGGTTCTGCTGTGTGGGTCCTGACGTGTTCCCGTGCGTGCAGTGTGCTAAAGCTGGAGCAGTGAGATCAGCAGGCCTGTTCTTTGTGGAAGTTCGAGACCAGCACCTAGGGTGGAAGCAGCCAGGTGCTCTGAACCACAGACTTGCTTCGTTTGACCTTGTGCTGTTCTCTGACCTCTAGCAAGAGCGTGAAAAGGCAGGCACCCAGCCTGGCCTGGGTCTTCTCCTCCACCTCCAGGCCTGGGGCAGCTGGGTAAATGATTGATTACTTAATGAAGCATCACTGTGTCTACAGGAGGCACCCCCAGGCTGGTTTAATTGATTTGACTATTTTCTTAACCCAGGCCTGATGGCGTCTCTTTCCAATCTGGGAGCAGGACAGAGCATGCAGGGGTGCCTGACTGACACCCCCCACCCACTTTGGTAGACTGATTGCTTAATGAAAATATCAGAACTTACTCAAAAAGACAGTACCCCCACCCCCCAAAGTCCTTATTCTCGGGGCTGCATCCTCATCCCGGTGATGCTGGAATGCTTGTCTTCAGAATTACTCCCGGAGCTAGTTTCTGCTTTTCATTTTACCTCGCTTCTGGTGAAAAATGGGGTGACAGGGGTTGGTCACTGACCTTATTCCCAGCCTTTTCTTAAAGGTTATTCGTAAGAAAAACCCCATCAACCCTCAACCCGTTTTTCTTATCTTTGAGGATCTT
Source organism: Lutra lutra (assembly GCF_902655055.1). Lineage (NCBI taxonomy): Eukaryota > Metazoa > Chordata > Mammalia > Carnivora > Mustelidae > Lutra > Lutra lutra. The sequence continues at coordinate 201,274,941 of NC_062278.1, read as the reverse complement.
GAAAGGTGAGAGGAATGTTGTGGACTTCGAAGAGGGTCAGAGAGTGGCATTTTGGAAATGTTCTGAGGAATGGCTGTATTACTAAAATTAGGTGTCCTGCTTCCCAAGCTTACTACTTAGAAGGGAATGCCACTTATTTACATGACTCTGGTGTGCTTATTAAACCGAACAGCCTCACTGCTTTAGTCCTACTTCTTCTAAGTCTGCAGTCTCTCCATCTGCTTGGACTTTCTTATGCCAAGAATTCTTCCATCTAGGCTCTGCTCTTTTGCCCTTGGCCCCAGGAAAAGAAAAAAAAGTGAGATCTTTCACTCCCCACAAGAGTCTGGTTCTTAAAGACCACCCCTCCCCAATCCTAGGCAAGACACATTTTCATGTCACCCCAGAGTCTGGGGACTCTGCCGTGGGGTTCTGGGGGGTTACAATCGGGGTCCTTAGGAACAGATGTAATGAATGACCGTTCACAGCTGTCATTCGGGGGCTCTACCCAAGCAGACAGAATTCAAGGGCAGAACCGAGACAGAATTCAAGACCCAACCAAGGGCTCCTTGGGCTGGACTATGAAGAAGACATAAGTTTCTGGATTTCTTTCTTTCTTGCCTTTTTAAAAAAATGTACTTTTGATACAAGTTAAGTTAAACATTTTAATCTTAGCAGCAGCAAAGAGCTCCACTCTAGCTGCCTGTGAAACTGTGCGAGACAACAAAGGCAGCTTTAAAAATAGTCTCCTTGTTTGTAAGAGGAGCTTCTTTGACTTAAGTCCGTGCTCTGTGGCTGGGTTCCCAAGACCACCACTGCTCACTGGCCTGTGGCATAGGGACCAGGGGGCAATAAATACCAGGACTGGTCTCTGCTAAGTATATATTTGCATGTCTCTGCCTGTAGAAACTTTATAATTTGCATACCATACAATTCACTGTTTTAAATTATATAATTCAGGGGATTTTACTATATTCGCAGTGGTGAAACCATCATCAAAATGAATTTTAGAACCTTTCATCAGCCCCTAAAGAAACCCCATACTCGTTAGCTATCACTCCCTGTCTCCCTCCAACCCTTACTTCTCCAGCCCTAGACAACCACTAAGCTACTTTCTGTCTCTGTGGGTTTTCCTAGTCCAGACATTTTATATAAATTGTATAATCTGCCATCTATCTACGAAAACTTAGTTTATTCTCAAGGTTCATCCATGTTATAGCATGTATCAGTACTTCTCTCCTTTTTATGGCTGAGTAATGTTCCATGCAGGGATAGGCCACATTTGATTTATCCCTTCCTCAATTGTTGGACACTTGGGTTGTTTACATTTTTTTTTTTTTTCTGGCTGTTATGAAGAATGCTGCCATCGACATTCGTGTACAAGTCTTTGTATGAACTTATATCCTTAATTCTCTTGGGTATAATCCTGGGAGTGGAACTTGCTAGGTCATATGGTAATTTAAGATTTTGAGGGACTGCCAAACTGTTTCCCAAAGCAGCTGTACCATTTTATATTCCCACCAGCAGTGTAGGAGAGTTCCAGTTTCTCCTTGTGAACACTTGTTGTTGTCTTTGGGTTCTAGCCATCCTAGTGGATGTAAAGTAGTATATCCCTGTGGATTTGCATTTCTCTAATGACTAATGATACTGAGCATATTTTCATGTGCATAGTAGTCATTTGTATGTATTCCTTGGGTAAATGTCTATTCAGATCCTTTGCCTGTTTTTAAATATTTTTAGAGTGTGTGTGAGTGGGAGAGTGGGGAGGAGCAGTGAAGGAGGGAGAGAGAATCTTAAGCAGGCTCCGTGCTCAGTTTGGAGCCCCATGCAGGGCTCGATCTCATGACTCTGAGATCATGACCTGAGCCAAAGTCCGGAGTCACTTAACTGAGCCACCCAGGTGCTCCAAACCTTTGCCCATTGAAAAAGTTAGGGTAACTTCATTATTGTAGAGAATGTTTGTTATTATATTTGATCTAGAATCTATAGCCATTTAATGATAGCATGACTTCAGTTATCAGAATTTTGATAAGTAATCAGGCAAAAACTGGCAAATCTTAGAAGGCTTTGGGCAGATCTTTTCTCTCACTTTAAATGAAGGAGCTCATTCTAACCATCTCTGGTCTGCAGTCTGCTTGTTTTGAATGGAATGAATATATCTAGGACATACTTTGGTAGGTAGAAAATTCACAATTCAGGGGTCTTAGTATTTATGTGGCATTTGTCTAATTAGAATCTCTATTAATTGCACATATTCTCCAATTAACCTATAATTTTAAAAAGCCATAAAAATTATATATCAGAGAACATAAATTCTGAATATAAGAATTGGGAAGGAAATAAGAGCTTTATTGTTTTTTTAATTCCTAAGACTTACCCTATAACTCAGTGGTGAAGGAGAGCTTTGTGGAAAGACTGACTTTGAAATCATACAGACCAAGGTTTGAATTGTTTTTCCATCACTTACTAGCAGTATGATCTGGAGCCTCAGATTCTTTATCCATAAAATCTACTTTGTTGTAAGGATAAGTCTTTTAAATGAAATATCTGGCACCTAGTAGCTGCTCACTTAATGGTAACTATTATTTACATGCATGCTTTTTGTTCATGAATTGTACTTTTTTTTTTAATATTTTATTTATTTATTTGACAGAGAGAGAGAGAGATCACAAGTGGTCAGAGAGGCAGACAGAGAGAAAGGGGGGAAGCAGGCTCCCTGCTGAGCAGAGAGCCCCATGCGGGGCTCGATCCCAGGACCCTGAGATCATGACCTGAGCTGAAGGCAGAGGCTTAACCCACTGAGCCACCCAGGCGCCCCATGAATTGTACTTTTATGTATATGTAGTCAGGTTCTTAATTTTTCCCAGGTTCTTCTATATTTTATCTCATTTAGCAATAGCATGCATTATTATACTTGAGTTGTAGGAGTTCTTTATATATTCTGGATACTAGTCCCTTGTCAGATAAAGGATTTGCAAACATTTCTCACTTTCTGTGGGTTGTCTCTTCATTTACTTGGTGGTGTCCTTTGAGGACAAAAGTTCTTAATTTTGATGAAGTGACCTGCACATTCTTAGAATCTTAGAGCTGGAGAAGGCCTTTGAGGTTGCCTGTTCTGCTCCTTTGCCATAGTGATTGGAGGCTGTGTGGCTCAGAGAGAAGGGGTCTTCCTCAAGGTCACAGGCCAAGTTTCATCTCCTGATTTTCACTTCCATGCGTCTTCCATTTCTACTCCTATTTTTTCTGAAGGTCGGAAGCTTAGTTTAGGTGTGTTAGGTGTGTGGGGCAAGAGAGTTGGTAGCTTCCCTCTCCCTTGAAGCACACTGTCTCTTTGCTCATAGGTGGGACTGACACTAAGGTGCTTCTCCATGGTTGATTTGTGTGTCCCACCCTCCCCACCCTGACCCTGCCCAGCTTTATTGAGATATAACTGACACCATTCCTTTATCTGTCCCATTAGAAATTTAGTCCTGTCTCAGAGGGTGTGCTATATGAGAGTTGCTTAGAGCAGTGCTCTTTGGAATGTACAAGTTGCATGTGGCTCTAAGAATGTGAGTTCATTACAATAGAATTTAAAATTCGGCTCCTCAGTCATGCAGGCCACATTTCCACTGTTCAATATCCACATATGGCTAACATATTCGCACATACTGGGAGCATTTTTCTTTTTTTCTTTTTCTTTTTCCTTTTCCCTTTTCCTTCCTTTTCTTTCTCTTTTTCTTATTTCTTTTTACTCTTTCTCTCCTTCCTCTCTCTTTTCTTTTTCTTTTTTCCTTTGTCCTTCCTTCCTTCCTTCTCTTCTTTCTTTTTCTTTTCTTTCTTTAGGTGTATTTATTTGAGAGAGCAAACCAGCAAGTGTGTGTGTGGGGGGTGGGGGGGGGGGTTTCAGGCCGGCTCCCTGTTGAGTGCTGAGCTCACGGTGGGGCTCCATCTCAGGCCTCTAAGATATTGATTTGAGCTGAAATCATGGGTCGGATGCTCAACAGACTGAGCATCCCGGCCCCTCCTCCACCCCCCGGGAACCTTTCTAGTCCTGGCACAGATACTGTTAAGCAGCATTGGCCTGGGGAGGTTGAGGGTCCCCTGCCCACTGACCTTTTGTCCCTGCCCCTGACCCAGGCTGGCATCCTGGACTTGCAGCCTTGACCTGTCTTCTCTGTGTGTTCTTCGTCCACCTGCCACTCTGACTGCCTGCTTACAGGATTGCCTCAGGGCTTCTTGGCGAGCCCCTTGTTCAGATCAGGTGGTTGTGGGCCCTGCTGGCAGAGACCCTTCTCTTCCGTAGTTTCTGGATTTGGTTGCCAGTAAAGAGTCTAGTGCCTTTCCTCACCTCCGCCAATAGATGTGACTTGCAGAAATAGAGCTGAAAAGTGCTTAAAGGAGTCTGTGCCCTCAGAAAGTTAGTCCCAAGAGTGAATGAGTGAATCGATCTACTCTTGGACAGGGGGAAGAGGCTGAAGAACTTACGGGTTTGGTTCTTTTGGCTGCATTGGTTGGTGGCCTTTCAGATGCGTACTTTCCTGTAGAGGTCGTTGGTCTCAAGAATTTACAAGATTGTAAGGTGACATGGAGGTGGGAGGTAGGAAGCGTGGGAACCATGGTGTCCTGAGACGATAACAAGACCGATTCTGGCTAGTCCTGCTTAGTGCTCTGGGGGGAGAGCCTGGAACCCTGAGGGCCATCCGAGGCGTTGATCCCAAGGTCATGAGGCCACACAATCTCAGAAGTGCTTTTTTTTTTTTAAATAAAGATTTTATTTATTTATTTGACAGAGAAATCACAAGTAAGCAGAGAGGCAGGCAGAGAGAGAGGAGGAAGCAGGCTCCCCGCTGAGCAGAAAGCCCGATGCGGGGCTCGAACCCAGGACCTGGGATCATGACCTGAGCCGAAGGCAGCGGCTTAACCCACTGAGCCATCCAGGCGCCCCTCAGAAGTGCTTTATGTGAAAAGATGGAAGACCTTGTGCTTGTACCAAATTGGAATATTAGACCTGAAACGAGTGTTGGGAAGATCTCCAGGGAGAGAGGGAGTCACCCAGGCTCATACCAAGTTAGTGGTGGCAGAGTTGAGCGTAGACTCCAGGCCCTGTGGGACCTTGCCTCAGGCATGTTCCATGTGCTGTGCCGTGTCTCTTTATTGACATAAGGAAGAGGTACTTCAAACACACGCACAAAGAAACCAAACAACTTCTTGGAGACATTGCATGGGCTTAGACGTGGATTGACTTAACCCATGAGGCCCTAGGTCTTGCTGGAAGCTCTCCTTTGTCACTCTCATCACTAGAAGGTATTAAAAAACCTTCCAGTTAAGGTGAGGCCACCCAGGTCCTCATTTTGTCTCTCCAGCTTGTCTTCAGGATCGGTTTTCTGCAGGAACATCTGTCCTTGACCTCAAAGTGTTTGGAAACAGACTTGTTATGGAGCTCAGCCTGTCCACCAGACTGAAGAGCCTTGAGAGCAAGGACCATGTACTCTCTGTCATCCCTCGGGATATCCCCTGCCTCGGGGACAGGCCCACCATGTTCATTTAGTGAATATCTGTGGACGTTCTCTTTTTCAGGAAGATTCCCCTTTTGATGGGCTTTGGATGTATGAGGCCCCTTCTCCCTGTGGTCCTGGATCTTTGTCCATTGTGATTTGGAAATCGTGACCAGGAGAAATGGGCTCATTTTTCTTTCCGCTGCAGGGAGAGCTGTCCATTTTGCCTCTGAACTTTATAAGAGCTAAAGGACTTCTATATTTGTGCTGAGAAAGGAAGGGTTACGTTTTGCTGAATTGGGCATTAAATAGACCAATCCCAACAGGACATACTGGGAAGGAGTCCTAGAGCAGTGAGGGGCAAGCAAGGAATTGTGGAAGGAATTCCATGCCGGAAACACAGAATCTCTCGCTTAACACTGGAACTTTTCTGCCTTTTCCTCCAGAGGTGGAAGACTGTTCTTGTCAAAGACGAGCTTAATGACTGCTGTACCAGCAGGCACAATTGCAAGATAAATTTATGTACCGGTTTAGCCCTAGCAATGCAGTTTACAAAAGATAGGACAAAAATCTTAAAAACAGGTTGAAATGTCTTAGGCTCAGCTGATAGGATTTTAGGTGAGTTATTAGGGACAGGGCTCTAGGGACAAGCTTATGCGACAGAGAGGTGAGCCAGGTCAGAGCACCTGTCTGCCTGGCCTTAGAAGTCCCTTTTTGGGTTCATCTAAATCAATTCCTTGTTCAGTTTTTACTAGAACCTGAGTTTCTCTGGTTGGAGCAGAGTAAGTTTTCAGGCTGAATTACTTGGACCATTGCCTGTGTTTTCTTTTTCACATAGCCTCTGGGTATCTGGCCTTTTCAGCCAAGGAAAATGGAAATGGTTCTAAACACTCACTTGTGCCATGAATTTCAACCGTGTATTAATTTGCTGCTTATTCCTTGCTTTTTGTGTCTTCTGAGAAGCAGTGAGGGGACCCTAGGGCAGGCTTCAAGGATCCTTTGTGGGTGCTGCGGGGGTCTGGAGCTGGGGGGAGGGCAGGGAGAGCAGAACTGTGCCCTCCCACCGTGTTACCCACAGCACATCTCCCTGCTCTCCTGTGCGCCCTCCCGCGTGCCCTCTTGTGTGCGCGTATGTGTAAGGTTGCACTAAAGATTTCATTTGGAAAGTTTCCAAAACTCCTTATGTAGGGAGTACAGGGCAGATTGCTCTGTGTCTTACCCTCCCCTTACTCCACAAGGAATCTGGGCTGAAAATTTAAGGCTTAGTTCTTGTTCCTTCCTCCTCCATGAGCTGCAAGACAGACTCATTATGAGGGTCTTGATTTTTTGCCTCTAACTCATGGCTACTGCTTTGCTTTTCAGGAGCCTTAGAAGTAAGAAACCCGGTACCATCAGTGTGCGCAGGCCATATAATAAGTGATTTCTGTGTATTACAGAGATCTTAAAGTATTCAGCCTTCCCCCAATTTTCTTAAAATATATAAAAGGGTTAGATCATGGTGTGGACTCATTCCTTTCTTCTTTTATAACTGGTTCCTAAGGAGGAGGAGATCCAGGGATGAAGAATAGTAGGTAGAAGGCTGTCTGACATGCAGCAGCTCTATGGGTGGGAGTGGAAACACAGTGGGGAATAAGCTAGAAGTGATGAATAAGTGATCAGTATACAGCTTTGCCCTGTATTTGTTTTCTGATTTTTGTTACTTTCTGCGTTGGGTGTCACTTTTGCTCTGTAAAGCCTGGAGGTGACCTATTTAATTCCTATATTTGGAGCCCTCCGTGTGCTGAGAGCCAGCCCAACTCACTGAACGTGAACAGGAGTGAGAAGTCCATGCTTGACCATAAAGCGCTCACAGTTCAGGGGGGAGCCGATGACCCTTTAATGAGCCTCTGTGTGTGTGTGTGTGTGTGTATGTGTACACTCCCTTGGTCACAAGTAATGAGCCCAAACCCCAGCACAGGCTGGGTTAAGTCAAAGAGGAATTGATTGGTTCCCATCACTGACTAGTCCAGAGATAAATCTGGAGTCTGCTCAAGGACCCAAATGTGGTCCTCAGGACCTGGTTTCTCTCTCCCCATCCTGCCTCCGCTTCCTGTGTGTTGACTCCATCCTCATGCATGCCTCCCCCTGGAACTGCAGAATGGCTGCCAGCACTCACTAGGCCTGCATCCATCTACCTTTCTTCTAGCAAGAGAGTGTGAGCGTCTTGGTCCAGCCATATCAATTTTGTTCCATTCCACTGGCCTGGGCTGCAATGTGTGCACATCTGGATTCTGTCATGTGGCCAGGGGCACATGAAACCCTTTAAGCCCTGCTCCTGTGCGTCACCCCTGAACCTAGTGGAACCAGCTCTGCCCTAAAACCCCAGGCTGAGAATGGAGAAAAAGCACTGATTGCTGGGGAAAGGGGTCAAGCTCCAACTGTGGCCTGTGCCATTATTGGGGCAGGATAAACTTGGGGTTGTGTTCTCCCCTGACCTACCCTTGAGTCCGAATGGATTCTGTAATGAGGACTGTGCCTTGTTACCATGTGGTTTAGCTGGCCCAGGCATTTAGACACCAAATCTTTCCTCCCCTGAGAACATCGCCCTGGCCCAGGATGGGGTGGGGAAATTTAGTTCAGGTGGGCATCAGGCCCTTGACTTCAGTATTCGATACCTTAGAGCCTTCTAACTTAGATGATCACACCAATGCTTAAGGGTGAATAAGCACAATTAAAGCAATGGCACCCCGCCCCCCGCTGCTCCCTCAATTAGCCACGTTATTCAGATAAACCTGTTTTAATCTCTCTGGGGTTGATCTAGCAGAGTGGGAGATGGTATAGACTTCTGATTTGGGAGAAAGATCCCAGGGTACGTCTTGACTTGGCCACTAAAGTTTCCTTACTCGTAAATGGTAACTAATTCCTAGATCTGTGAAGCGTGAAAGGATGTGAATAAAGCATAGTGCCTGGGATATAGTAAACAGTCCATCAGAAGTGACTGTTACTTTTTAATTTTTTGAATGAGTTGGGTGTACTGCCAGATAATGTCTGTGAATCTATGAAAATCTATGAAATCTATGAAAAATCTTCCGTGCTCATACTCGGTCAGTTTGGGGTGAGGTACTAGGAAGCTCTCAAAGTCCTCATGAAGTATAGTGCTTTATAAGTCATGGTACTTCTGTGTTCTCCAGGGCATGAATGACTTCTCCAAGGGCATAGGGCTGCAAAGTTGTGGGGCAGACCCTGCGGCCAGCATCTTCTAAGATATCCCATGCCCGTAGCATTCCGCTACTACAGTGAGGGTTTGCCTAATTCATTGAATTCGTTGGCTATCTACCATGGTTTCAGATGGATTTCACTGGAGAACCACGCCGTGTAGTTCCTTGAAGTAAACCTTGAGTTCATTTACTGAAAAATGATTGTCCTTTCACTTTTGTCTTTGTTCATTGGCCTGGTTTATTGGGACTGTATCACAAACCTCTCTTGTCCTTAGAGCAAATTAGCTCAATTTGTGTTGTATGAAGTAACACAAATCACGTTTATAATGTTTCAAAGTTCTAGTCAGTAGCTCCTTAATTAGAAACTGGAAAGCTCCCCTAACTGACATCTGAGTCATTCATCTTGGTGAAGGTAAAGATTTCTCAGGGAGGATGGACTCCTGTGAAAGATCCCTAAACCCTGTGTTCCTAATCCATTAGTGCGTAGCTCATTTCTTCCTAGCCTTGCTTCTCGAAGCATTGTGTGCTAAAGTACTACTTAAACTATTGGATAATAATTACAATGGCATTAACTATTGGAGAGAAATTGAGTGTGTGCCCAGTAGCCAATAGACTGTTGTTAGAGGCTTATCCAAAAGACCTAATATAATAATGTTCTGTTTCAAGACCTTTGAAGGACGTAGACCAGACTAGTCAACTGCACTGTGCACTCTAAGTGTTACTGTCTCATTTATGTGTGAGCTAGATAGTCACAGGAGTCTGCAGAAGCAGGACCATCTGGGGCATGCTTATCAGTTGTTAGGGGGTTTTAGGGTGGGTAACATCTGGTTGACCGAGGATGGAGACTAAAACCAGATGACTGGCCTCTTGATACACCAGGAATGGGTGTTCTGCGAAGACCCACAAGGCCTTGACTCACATTTCTCCTCTCAAGGACACAGTTGTCTCCATGAAGACAACTTCTGCAGTAGAATACACCAGCATCTGAGACCAAAGCATAGATTAGTAACAAATGTCTTTGAGATATGCCATATCTATGACCAGAGGCATGAAGGGTACAACTGGGAAGTCTACAGCTCAGTGAATTGTTCTGTACCCATGTCCAGTGAACACCACCCAGATCAAGATATAGAACACTTCTGTCCCTCCAGAGGGCTGCCTCATGTCCTTGCTCACTCCTCCTCTGAATCCCCCCCCCACCCACTGGAAAGCACTATTTTGACTTCTCCCAGCATCAGTGAAGTTTTGTCTCTTCATGAGCTTCATTATAAATGGAATCCTACAGTGTGTACTGTTGTGCAGCTGGCTTCTTTCACTCAACATAATGTCCAGAGGACTGTCTTCTGCAGTCGGGTTTGGTTTGAGAACTCACATGGAGTAAAAAGGGTTTGAGAAACTTTGATTTATACTGGTGGACAGCACACATTCTGAGATAAGAGATGCCCCGGAAACATGATGAAATAAAATCGTATAAAAGCCAAGGGAAGTAGACATTGCCTAGGAAAGGACTTCCATGAAATTGGAAGCTTCTGGTATTGCATGTTTTTTCTTGACCTAGTGGAGGGGGTATTTTCTCCCACCACCACCAACCTGGTCCCACATCTTCCACATAGATGCTGGGGAGTCCGTGTATAACATCATGTGTGGTAAATGACATTTGAATGAATGCGTGATGGGGTCAATGAATATGTTAGCTGGCATTTTGTATCTGCTCTCTTCCTATCTTGGAATAATTTCCTCATGTTTAATGGGAATGGTTGTAAAAGTCCTTGTAGAAAGAGACCTTATATATATATTTTTTAATTACTTCCATTCCTTGTCTTATTAGTCCCCTCTCTTCTCTTGACATTCATCATTTCCTGTTGGGTTTTTGTTTGTTTTTTGTCTGAGTAAATCCTGAACAGTCTTTATTTTGTCTGTGGTCCTTTAATTTGGAGAAGCTAGGGTTTTAGCTGTATTTGGGAGTATAATCTATGCAACAACTTTTTTTTTTCTTTCAAAGATCTTAGAACGTTCTGGAAATGTTCTCAAATATACACAACCAGACCATATTAAATACTAGTAACTAGAAGGGAAGACTTGAGTTTGAATTGCAGAATATTTGAAGGAAGAATCTAGTTTTATTACTTTTAATTTTGAAATCGATCTTTGATGTTTGAAAAAATGTTATGGTTCATGCTTTCTAGGTCCTGAGAAAAGTCACAAACATACTGTTTTCTTTAGAAGTTTGATAATTTAAGTTTTACATTTAGGTCTGTGGTCCCATATCAAAGTTTTTCTCCCTCTGGTGTGAAGTAGGGGGTCCAAGTTCATTCCCGCCCCCCTCCATTGGATATCTAGTTCTTCCAGCAACATATGTTGAAAACACTTCCCTGGCCACATTGAGTTGCTTTGATACCTTTGTTGAAAATCAATGGATCACATTAAGTGTAGCCTATTTCTAGACTTTCTTTTCTTTCATTGATCTGTTTACCTTTATGTCATTACTATACTGTTTTGATTACTAAAGTTTTATTGTTGTAAGTCTTAAAATGAGATAGTATAAGTTCTCTTGATTTTTTTGTTCTCCATGCCCTCCTCTAAGATTGTATTGGCTATTATAGGTCCTTTGTGTTTCTATAGATTTTAGACTCAACCTGCTAATTTTTATAAAACAGCCTTCTGGAATTTCGATTAAGAGGACATTGAGGGGCCCTGCGGTGGCTCAGTCAGTTAAACATCTGCCTTCAGCTCCGGTCATGATCCCAGAGTTCTGGGATTGAGCCCAGCATCTGGGCTCTCTGTTCGGCAGGGAGCCTGCTTCTTCCTCTCCCTCTGCTCCTCCTTCCCTTCCCGCCCCCCCCCCCCCCCCCGTGCCCCCTTCCCCACCACACTTGTGCGCTCTCTCTCTCTCTCTCTCTCTCTCAGAATCTTTAAAAATAAAAGTTGGGGGGAAACATTGAATCTATAGGTCAATCTGGGGAGAAGAACATTTTAACAATATTGAGTTTTTCAATCACTGAATACAGTGTATCTCTTCATTTATTAGATCTCTAATTTCTTTTAGCAATGTTATCCGTGTAGAAGCCCATTATATTTTTTAAAATTTATCCCAAAAGCTTAATGTTTGTTGATGCTATTGTAAATGGAATAAAAAAAAAAATCTCTTCCAGTTATTTATTGCTATTATATATAGACTTGATTCTTACATATTGGCCCTGTGTCTCTCACCTTGTCCAATTTACTGATTCTGGCATTTGTTTGAAGATTCTTATTTTTTAGTATATGTGCTGCCGAAGAGAGTACTTGTTTGACCATTCTTGATGATTTTATAGAATGTAATCGTTCTGTGAATAAAGACAGTTTTATTCTTTGCAATATTTAAGTATGCATGTATATATGTATTTTTCCTACCTTGTTGCATTGGCTAAGACCTTCAGTACCTTGCTGAAATGGAAGTAGTGAGAACAGATATCCTTGCCTTTTTCTTGAACTCAGAGGAATGTATTCAGTTTCTCGTCACTGAGTACAATGTTAATTGTCAGTTTTGCATAGATGTCCTTACTAGTTGAGAAGATTTCCTTCTGTTGCTGGTTTGAGAGTTTTATGAGAAAGGGTGTTGAATTTTGTCAAATACTTTTTCTGCACATGTTGAGGTTATCGTGATTTTTCTTTTTTTTCCCATTAATGTGGCAAATTCTATTGAATTTTGAATGTTAAACCAAATGTTGTGATTAGGATAAACTCCACTTGGTCCTGCTATATTATTCTTTTTATATATTCTTGAACTTAATTTTCTGTTTTCTTAAGGATTTTTGGGTATCTGTTCTTGAGGGACATTGGGTCTCTAATTTCTTTCTTTTTTTTTTATTTTTTGGAGGTGGGAGAAATGTCTCTGGTTTTGGTATCAGGGTTGTGCTGGCCTCACAAAATGAATAGTCTGGTACCAGTACCAGTTACTTTGTCATGACAGCAGCTAAGTTCTAGTTTTTGTATTTTAAGTGCATAAAGCAATGGCTGTTAGGTAAAAGAGGAGAAATTCTTTTAGTGATGAGCTAAGAATTTCTGCTTATTAATGTATGAAACATCTATAGAAGAGTATATTTGTTCTATATGAAGTAATGCATCAAAGATGTCAGAAAATATTTTATCTTAAGTAGGATAAACAACTCACACCCTCCCATATGCTAAGTTTATATTTTATTAACAAAATATCTTTTATCACTGAGGGAATGAATTATCTGATTGTCATTCCTTTGTAATTTACAGAATATTCAATTAATAGTTTTATTATGTGCTGGTATTTGGGACTTTTTTTTCCCTCTTTCTCCTCTTTTAGTTGTATTTCCCCCAAATAAAAGTTCATGTTTGTTAAATCGGCCAGTGTTTTCACCTGTTGAGTTATTTTGGATTAAGTTGGTCATGTGTGCTCAAAATACAGACTTTTTCATCTGTATTGGGGGCATTGTCAGTTGCCATTATTGCTAAGGTTTCTGTTTTGGGGAGTCTTCTGTTCAAAAAGGATTATCAATTCTGTCCTAGTCCATGTAGAATCGAATTAGAAGAAATCAAGTCATCAGTTTTGGGGAAGCAGAAATCTGGTGTTAAGTCAGCAGTGCGTGAGCAGCCTTCCCAGTTGCCATAATGAGGGTGCATCTGGGAAAAGTACAGGGATAAAGGGAATCCTTAGGGCAGGGTTCTGGGGCCTGCCGTGATACTTAGGAAGCACGCCAGCTTCCGCATCTCTGTCTTCAGATGACACGCTTAGACACCCCTCCCTGCCGTGTTCAGCGGCACATACTGTGCTCCTCTCGAGCCCCTCACCTCTAGAGGATGGCATCTCTGGGGAGTCCTGTCCCCCTGTGATTTAGAAGGATCTTCTCCCGTATTCTCTTTCCAAGAGTCCAAGGAAGGGGTGTTAGAACTCCCCTATAAGCAGGGACCCATGAGCTTGCTTGGAGCACCTGGTGGCCTCTGCTCGACAGATGTCCACGTGGATGGTGGACCTCGTCGCATGATGCCCGTGGGGCAGTGTGCACGTTCTCCAGTGCCACGGGCCTGACCTTGGTGCTGCTCCCCGTAGCAGCCCCACTTGTTCTTCTGGGGAATCCTTCCCACAGGGTGTTGGAATTGGAGACCATTCCTATGTTTGCATGGAATATTCCCCAAGCACGAAATGTCCCTCCTTGCTCTCATTCTTGGGAACGAGGCTTATTTCGTCCAGCCCCTCTTTAGGAAGCCTTCCCTAACCAACTTTGCAAGCCCCCAATTCCTTTTTTTTTTTTTTTTAAGATTTTATTTATTTATTTGACAGAGATCACAAGTAGGCAGAGAGGCAGGCAGAGAGAGAGGAAGGGAAGCAGGCTCCCTGCTGAGCAGAGAGCCCGACGCGGGGCTCGATCCCAGGATCCTGGGATCATGACCCGAGCCGAAGCCAGAGGCTTTAACCCACTGAGCCACCCAGGTGCCCCTCAAGCTCCCCAGTTCCTTAAGGGAGGATTTATTCCGTGTATGTTTAACATGGAACATGTGGAACTGAATTGAGAGGACGAGGTTTACATCAGCAGATATAGACTAGATCTGATTTTTTAAAAGAAAGCAACACAAAATGGGAGGCATTTTATTTTTTTACTCGACATGCTCAGCTAGGTTTTAGTTGTTTGGAAATCATGAAAAAATGTTTCTGTAGTATGCAATGGGAAGTGAAAGTTTGCAATAAACCAGAGAATTTAGGTTGTAAAGAATGTCCTAGCACATCATTTATGCTAAAAGACACAAAGTTAAACTCTCTGGGGTCTTGATGGCTCAGGCTCAACCCCCTGGATATTGCCTTATTTCCTTTACTCTCAGATATATAGTGAGATTTTTTCTCCTGAGGTCCCTTCCTGTCATTAATGAATTCTTCCTGCCGCACCCACTGTCTGAATTTTTGTTCTTTTTCCCTGTTGGTGTCTGTACCTCAGGTCTTTTTTTTTTTTTTTTTTAAATTGAGGCTCCTCTGCCAGTTGTTTTTAGGGTCGTGGTGTCCAAGACCTCCCAGGACCAGATCGCGGATTATGTCCTCTTGAGCAGGCCAGTCTCCCTGTGTCTTCCTTCTGTCCCTTTTTAAAGAAGAACTACAAAGTTTGTCTTGCAGGGTTGTTGTTAGAACTTGAGAAGATGTGTGTCCCGTGCCTGGTACATGACAGGGACTCTGATGGTAGCTAAGTGGGTGTCCTTTTCCTCCACCCCAGGCCTTGATTTGTCCCCGTGCATCACAGGTGCTCAGTGAGCACCCTCCCCGTGGTGGGGAGACCTTCCAAGCAGGGTGACCTTAATCGTCAGTAGCCAAGGGGAGACGAGTGTCCTTAAATGCAGGTTGGCTCAGCTGTTGCAAAGGTGTGTGTCATGCTGGTTACCCAGTTGTAGGTGTGACACTTACAAGATACTAGTCCCATGGTGACAACATCTGTTGGTGTGACACCTAAGAGGCAGGGCCAGAAGAAGTCAGCCTTACTCTTCATTGTGTGTGGACATTGAAGGCTATGTAATTAAGGGAGCCAGAGAACATGGCGAGGACAGAGGACGCTTTCCAAGGAGGTGGGACTTCCACCGCAGCAGTGGTCCTTAATGGGGTGCATTTTATTCCAGGCACTGTCCCCAGTAGTTGCCACTATATCACAGGGCTGAGGAGTCACCTGGGGTCCCAGAGGCTGTATCAAGGTGGGGGAGTACGGGCTAGAGAGCAGTCGGCATTTCAGGGTAGGGGAAGAGCACGAAGAGATGGGTAAGGATAAATTTTAAGCACTTTGTGGTGACACCAAAATTTTATTGCCTCTCTTTAGGATAAGCAGCACCGGCCGGAGTTTGTGATCATATCGTTGAATTGACTGGTGCATGGATGTTGCTTTTCTGCTTTTGGTCATTGTTTTTGAAAAGCCTTTACATGGATTGGATTTTATATGCTTAATTTTGAAGCCAATCACTTCAACAGCCAGGAGGAACTGGAGAGGCAGTGAGTGTCTTGAACAGAATGTAGCAGGCTTAGATGCAGTTCCCTTTCCTGCTCTTACCTGGCTGTGTGACCTTGGGTCTGGCAATGCCACATCACTGAAGGGGAGGTGTTGACCCTGTATCCGGCTCGGCTGTCTGGCTCCATGGCCTTTTCTCTGTGACTGTTGATGGAACACGTTCTGCGGGGGGGAGGGGAGGGGGTTCGTCCCCTGGTCCGGACAGCCAGGCAGCAAGGGTAGCTGACATGGAGCCCGAGAACTTTGCCCTCCGACCCGGGCTCTTGACTAGGTCAGACTTCTTTGATGTCTTAGCTGTGCCCCTCTTGAGGTCTCTCTGAATTGTGAATATATCTGCACTTCCCATCCTGTTTTTCTTTTTGTCTTGGCTTCAGAGAAGCTTGGAGCTAAATTTATAGTATAGTTGCTGGGTTGGCCAGGATTTTAAATATGTATTTTTTTTTTCCTTGATGTGATTTTTTTTTTTCTCTTGGTCCTCTTGTTTCTGTGTCCTTTCTTGCATTATCACCTTAAATTCTTTTGAAAAGTAGGTCAGGTATGCATTGAAAAATGATTTCTGAGGGAGGAGGGCCATCAGACAAAGGGAAAAGAGATTTGGGTGACTTTGGTCCATGTTGGGGATAGAGCTTGTCTTTAAACTCCCTTTTTTATGTTATTCACTACCAAGTGGTCTAGACAGCACATCTTACTGTCCTCTCATGTGAGGTGAGCATCCGGGGGGAAGGCGTGCTTCATAAAAATCGGTTTTCCTGATGAAGCTCTTCCTTGGGCAGCCTGCAGTTCTGACCTTGTAGGCAGACCTGGGAGCCCCTGAGGTTGTGGGGCCCACCCCCCATTCCTTGCCAGGGTCTGAGACTTCTCCCCATGGGGTCCCAAGGCCCCTTAGGCTGGGGGTGCAGGGGTGGGGTGGGGTGGCCCCCTCACCAGAGCCGCTGCGGGCTAGTCCTCCTTGGATATGGAAGGAAGCCTGGCGTTTAGAAGTAGCTTTTATTCGCTGGGGACTGGGCACTGACCTAGGTGCTGTATTTTTTGACACTCCATGATGGCAGTTGAGTTGTTGGTAATCACAAGTACAACACATTTCGGAGGAATGCTCTTGAAAAGACTGCTCGTGGCAGATGTGTGCAGCTCTAGTAGAGGAATGGAGGATGTGGGTTACCTTGGGGCAACGTAGGGAGCACAGTTCCCCTCTCCAGGTTGTGTTCAGCGCGCGTCAGAGTCCTTTGGGACACGTCTTTGCAGTCATTCCAGATACCTGGGTTTGTAAAGACAGTGTGTCAGATCACTCAGCTTTTGGTGTGCCCCTCCCCCCACCCCCCAGAGATGCCGGAGTTATTTGCAGAAATGATGTGGGAGGGGGTGGAGTGTGTAGGCTGGCCATGCTTACCCACCCCACCCCCCACTCCCCAATGTGGCTATTCCCTTCTGTAATTCAACTGATTGCTTTTCTTTCCAAATTGCTGGCTTAAGCTTTATCTTACCTAATTTTATCTCCTCCAGCCTCGTACAACCGGAACATCATTAGGGCCTGTGCTCATTCTGTCCCTTCCACTTCTCCTGTGCTCCCTCTGCGTCCCCAGGGGATAGGGACTGGATTTGCATCATCTTCATTTTCTGGCACTGGGAGGTGGCTGGGCTGGCGAGGGCTTTTCAGCCTCTGGAACCTCTCCTTCCTGCTTCCCCCTTGTCATTGTGTCTCATGAACATCTTTTGCTTCCTCTAGGACCCGGTCCCGCCTCCTCTTTCCTCCTCTCTCTCAACCTTGTTTCTTTTGACCCATGTCCTTCCCACCTCTGTCTGCCCTTCTGCTGGCCGCCTGGCTCTCCTTACCTTCTGTCAGATTGACAGGCTCAGTCTTTCTTTTTACTCCAAGCATCTGTTCCTCTGAATCGTGAACTGCAGTTGGTAGAATTAAATATGTAATGTGTTTATTTTAATATCAACATGTCTCTTCATGCACATACTAGTAAGGGACTTGGCTGTCAGCGGGGACCAGACCACCGTCTGCAAATGTCCACTCCTGCCAGCCCCTCCCCTTGGGACGCTGGTTATGACCCTCATCGGTTCTCTCTCTCTGTGTCTGTCCCTTTGCTGTGTGCACATCTCTGTGTTCTGTCTTTGAGACCCACAAAGCTCAGATAGGCTGGCCCATTTTTCTCCCCATAAATCTGTTTGGAAACACACACACACACACACACACACACACACACACACACACACACGGCAAGTGAGGATGTACGAAAAGGGCTCAGTCAAGAGGCTGCACAGGAGAACCCATAGAGAACTAGCATTTCAGGCCCCCATCTCTATGATCCTTTGACTAGGTCCTGTGCTAGGACAGCCTTGTGTTTGGAACATGGAGTCTGAGCACTCTCCCCTGAGTATTTTGCTGATGCAAAGGAGGGAAGGAGGGAGCAATCCCAGCCTTGCCTCCCTCCCTCGCCTGTGGTCCCTAGTGGTACCCCCTTCCCAAATGGCAGGGAAACCAGCCCGGCTGTGAGGCATCTGTGAGGCATCTGAGCGAAGGGCCAGGAGCCAGAGGGCGCTGCATCAGAATAGATAATGTATTTTCTTGTCACTCCTGTTTCAAGGTAAATAAAAATCTATCTTTGGCTTAGAATTCTTGCCTCCCAGCCTGTGGGGGAATATTGACTGACAAGCATTACCTCCCATGTAGAACAGGCTGGCATACTGGGCTGTAAATGTTGGGTGTATCTTCTTAATGTTTTCCACGGAGTGGAATTAGAACACATTGTTTCTTCTGAGGTTATAAAAAGCAAACAAGGATCCCCTTCCTCCCCAACTAAAGGAAAGTAAATGAATACTTGAAATCCTGTCTTATCAGCCATAAAACTTCGATGAGAGCTGGGGCAGATGTACCAGGAGATCATGATCTTTCTGGGACCACAGATTTCTATTCCTTTTCTGGAAAAGAAAAACTGCATTTAGACGTTGACAATTCAGTTAAATTTTGCAGGCTACCAAACACAAAGGATCCCGGATTAAGTCTCCAGAGTTTCAAGTTTTAGCTCAGGGAGAGGCAAGGCACTTCAGCTCCCCGGGCTCTGGTTTCCTTGGCTCTCCAAGTGGAATAAAAATTCCTGCCTCACAGGTGGCGGCAACAATGAAGTGAGAAATTTGTGCCAAGCCCAGAATATGTATTAATAAATATTAGTAACTGATAAGCCCTTTGAGCCCACTGAAGGCCTGGAGGGTGGGGTGGGTTTTTTTTTTTTTGCTTTTTGTTTTGTTTTGCTCTCATTTGTTGATTTCATTTTGTTGTGATACATGGTAACACAGGCTGTTCGTGCCTCTGTGGACACCTGCACTTTGACCGTCTTAACTCTACTGTTGTCATGAATTTTTGAAAGGACCATGGCTTCAAAAAAGACTGCAGGAATTTTGAATTTCCATTTTTCTTTGCAAAAGATTTTGAAGCTTAAGTCATGTAATTAGTAACAGGGGAGGTTAAGAGTCAAAGATTTTTCTCTTAACGCTGGTCATTTTTCAAGCTGAACTTGGCATGGGTTGAAGCAAATCCATGTCGTCTTGACCATTCACTTTTTTTTTTTTTTTTAAGCTGAGAAAATAGATTCTATCTCTAATGAAGTAATTGTGAACAGTCCTGTTAACATATGGTACTGATTTTTCACAGAAGCATTGTTGAAATGCTTGGAAACTACCAGGTTAAAAGTTGTAAAAATAGCCAACACCCCTTAGAGTGCAGATGGTATCTGCAGACTTGAGGGTCCAAATGCCATGAGAATTGTCTAGAGCAGGGGTCAGCAAACCATGACTCCTGGGCCAAACCCAGCCTGCTGCCTGTTTTTTTTGCGTGGCCTGTGGATGAACGATGGCATTTCCCATGAAAAAATGGTTAAAAGAGAATCCAAAGAATAACGCTATTCCGTGACATGTAGAAATTATATAAAATTCACGTTGGTGTCCATAAGTAAGGTTTCATTGGAACACAGCCACACCAATTTGTTGACGTATCATCGAAGGCTGCCTTTGTACTATAATGGCAAAATTGAGTACTTGCCTAAAATACTTATTGGCTGGAAATACGCATAAAGAGATTTGCTGGTCCCGGGTCTAGATAGTGAAGAATTTTAGTTCTAATACTTATTCACTGATCTGTGGCTTCTTTTTGATGTTCAGCTTTTGACTGTAGAGTTTTTTTTTGTTTTTTTTTTTTTACTTTTATTTCCTATTAATACAAGTATGAAGAAGACCAGGCATGACCCCTTAATGCCACTATGCAGACTACCCTGTTCAACATTTTTGATGGCAAAAAATAAAAATGCTCACAGTAAATCATTTCTCAAACAAGTTAAGAAAGATATAAAAACCTATTCCTGCATTTTCCCTACCCCAATTCCTCTATCCGAAGGTAGCACTGTTAATAATTTAATATTCCAAACATTTGCGGCGGGGGGGGGGGGTACTATTCAGAATATATGTGTGTGTTCTTTCTTAAAAAGCTTCACTTAGCATGTTTAATCTACTGTAAACACACTTCTTAATTATTTAACCTTTTATTATGAAGTTTCAAAGGTATATGTGATAAGACAAGAAAGTGTAATGAATGAACCCCATGAACCCATCATTCAGCTCCAACCTTTCAAATCATGGCCGAATCTTGTTTTTTTTTATGGAATTCACTTCCCACAATGAAGCAAAGCCTAGTTACTTCACTTCGTCTGTAAAGATTTCTGTACATATCTCTAAAAGATTATGATATTTTAAAAAGATTTTATTTGAGAGAGAGAGTGAACATGAGTAGAGGGGAGGGGCAGAGGGAGAAGGAGAAGCAGTTTCCCTACTGTGTAAGGAACCCAATGTAGGACTCGATCCCAGGACCCAGAGATCGTGACCTGAGCGGAAGGCTCAGATTGTTAGAAAACAATCGCAGACCATTAACATACGTAAAAAACAAAACAAAACACCAGAACAAACATTAATACCTTAATGTAAGTTCAAATACTGAGTATTACTTTGTTGTTGTTTTTATCCCTCTCATTTATCTTTCAAATAATTTCTTTTACTTTTTGAGTCAGGATCTGGATAAGGTTCATGCAGGGTGATTGGTAAACCTGTATGTTCCCTCTCAACCTCTTTTTTCTTCCTACTTGGCACTTACCGTCCAAAGGAAAGAGGTCATTTCTTCTGTCCTGTTTCACATCCCTTGTAGTTATGTTTAATGGTCCCTCTGTCCTCTGATTAGCTAGTTGGATCTGAAGCCTGGGTCGCATTTAAGATTCATTTTATTTTTATTTTTAGCGAGGCTACTTTATAGATGATGTCAGATCCTTCCAATAGGGGGCACTTAACATCTGGTTGCCTCTGTGTGATGTTAGCGCTGGTTGGTGTTTACCGTACATGTCCAGTCATTCAGTATGGGTTGTAAAATGGTAGTTCTGTTCCAGTTCTGTCACTGCTTTGCCATTTATCAGCAGAAATATTTGATTTTTCTTACATTATTCCTGAAAGCATTGGTGTATTAGCATCCTTTAACAATGCCTTTTTTGTTGTAATTGAAAAAAAATTATGAAAATAAATATTTACTGTGTTCCATTGAAGTTCATGATGCTCAAAGTGTCCCTGTTTTGGCCATTTTTAGCCCTTTCAGGTTGGTCCCTGAGTGTTTTTACCATGAGCCCAGTAGTTTTGATAGCTTTCTTTGTATGTGGTGTGACAGGATGTTTTGTATTCATCCTATAATGTTTGGCCCTAGATCTAGAATTGACCATTTCTACAAGGAGTCAGCCCTGTTTCTTTTTATCCGTGAAATTGTATTTCAAGAATACCATCAAGGTTCGAAGGTGCATATCTATAAACAGAATTTTCATAGTAAAAAACACACATAGAAAATACAGCACTTATGTAACCACCCCTTCTGTGTCAAGAAGTAGAACATGGCAGAAGCTTGTAAGTATCCTAGTGGATCCCTTTGTGGCAGTCCTCCCTTTCTTCCCCTCAAAGTAACCACTGTCCTGACTTTTATGGGAGTCACTTCCTTATTCTTTTTTATCGATTATGTACACATCCCTAAGCAAATAGAGCTTGGTTTAGTCTGCTTCTGCATTTTTATGCAGATGGGTCATTTTGCATGAATTCTTTTGTATCTTCTTCTATTCAATATTGTAAGATCGATTTGTTTTCATTTTCTTTGCAGTATGGTATTCCATGGGGTGAATGAACAGACCACAGTTTATTCTCTTACTGATGTCCGTTTGAGTTGTTTCTGGTTTCGAGCGGTTTAAAAAATGCTGAGACTATTTTGTATGTGTTTTCCGGTGTGCGTGGGCGATCATTTCTGAAGGATATATCTAGAAGTAGAATTGTGGGGTCAAAAGGTGTATTTCCCTCTCCCCCCCCCCCCCCCCCCCCCAGAGTTTAATCAACTGATACTCTCCCCAGCACTGAGTGTTCTCTTGCCTCACATCCTTGCCCACATCTGGGATGGTCAGACTTTTACCCTTCCTGCCGGTCTGTTGATTCAACATGGTATCTCTCAGTGACTTTTGTTCCCTGTTTTCCTGATTACCAGTGAGGTTAAACATCTTTTTATATGTTTAATCGATTATTTGGATTTCTTTCTTTGTGAAGTCTCTGTTCAAGTCTTTGGCTCATTTTCCCCCCTGAGTTGTTGTTTTTTCTTTCCTATTGAGTTATAGGCATTTTATATGTATTGGATACAGATTCTTACGGGCTGTGTGTTGTGAATGTCTCCTCCCATTCTGTGGCTTTTCACGTTCTTTATGGTGCCTTTAGATTAGCACAAGTTCTCGTGCCCCTTAGGTCTTATTTTAGGAAGTCTTTCTCAGCCCTGAAATAGGTTAGGACATATAATATAGATACCAAATAGTTTATCTCACAGAAGAGTCTATAGTTGAGTATACATCCTAAAGGACAGGAAGGCAAGCAAATGCTTAAGGGTGCTACCACATGAGCACAGAGACGCCTCTTCTGATGGCCGCCATGTTCTTTTTGACAACTAATTTCAGTGTGCTTGGGGTTCCTGAATAATCCTCTCCCAAGAAGGAACTCTTACCAGCCTTTGGATTTTCAATTTTATTCAAATTAAAATGCATTTCCTACCTCTTGTTTTAGTAATTCTTCAAGTATAGCTATTTCTTTTCCAATATTTCCTGAGCACCTTCCTTCCAGGGAATAGTTGATGTTGTGAAGGAGGTGGAGTTGTGACGAGAGTACTGTTGGTCCTGAGACAGTTTACCAGAAATGGACTTTGACCATGAACTGGGTTTAACTCTCTTCAGGACATCATTGAAATCCAAACAGCTGAGCCAGTCACCAAATACCACATATTGGATAATTCCATTAACATGAAAGTCCAGAGGCCTATAGGGACAGATATTAGATGAGTGGTTGCTTAGGGCGAGGAACTGGGGGGATTCTGGGATGATCCCTAAAGGGTACAAAGCTTCTTTCTGAAGCGATGAAATGTTCTAAAACTGACTGTGGTGAGGGACGCACATAGCTGTGAATATACTAAAACCCATTAAATTGTATACTTTAAATGGGTGAATTGTATGGGAATTCAATGAAGTTGTTAATTTTTTTAAATTTTTTACATTTTTTAAGTGCAGCTGTTTTTCCTTGGTTGGCTCAGTGAGGTTTTCCCCGTAAGTTCCATGGTTACTGAAAAGAATGGGTGATACCGAATTCCCAGGTTTGATGTCCATGAACTAGCTGGTTTACCGGCCAACAGATAGGAAAGGAGCTGTGTGATTCCTTTCTTTACTCCATGACTCAGTGTTGTTCAGAGGCTCTTTATTTATTTTTTTTTTTAGATTTTTTTTAAAGTATAATTAGCATACTGTTATATTAGTTTCAAGTGTACATTGTAGTGATTCAACAATTGTTTACATTACTCAGTGCTCATCCCAGTAAGTGTACTCTTAATCCTCCCTCCACCCCCCAACCCTGCAACCACCAGTCCTCCATAGCTATGAGTCTGTATTTTTTTTTTGTTTTTGTTTTTTTGTATTTCCTTCTTGTTCAGAAACGGCTCTTTCAGGTAGAGGTCAACATTCTTTTTTTTTTTTTAATTTAAATTTTAGTTAAACATATAGTGCAATATTGGTTTCTGGAGTAGAATCCAGTGATTCATGACTTACAAACATCCCCAGTGCTTATCACAAGTGCTCTCTTTAATACCCATTACCCATCTAGCCCATCCCCCACGCAGCTCCCTCTGTCAACCCTCAGTTTGTTCTCTGTTGTTAAGAGTCTCTTCTGTTTTATTTACCTCTTTCTTTCTTTTTCTTTCTCCCCTTCCCATGGGTTCATCTTTTTTTTTCTTAAATTCCACATGAGTGAGATGATACAGTATTTGTCTTGTTCTGACTTATTTCACTTAGCATAATACACTCTAGCTCCATTAGTGTCCTTGCAAATGGCAAGATTTCATTCCTTTTGGTAGCTGAGTAATATTCATATATATATATATGTATACACACACACACACACACACACGGTGTATATATAATGTATATATTAGGTACAGTGTATACAATGTATAATATATATATATACTACATCTTCTTTATCCATTCATCAGTTGATGGGAATTTGGGCTTTCTCCATGGATTGGCTAACTGTAGATAATGCTGCTATAGTCATTGGGGTGCATGTACACCTTTGAACCTGTATTTTTGTATCCTTTGGATAAATACCTAGTAGTGCAATTGCTGGGTCATAGAATAGTTCTATTTTTAACTTTTTGAGGAACCTCCATACTGTTTTTCAGAGTGGCTGCACCAGTTTGCGTTCCCACCAACAGTGTAAGAGGGTTCCCCTTTCACCACATCCTCGCCAACACCTCTTGTTTCCTGAGTTAATTTTAGCCCTTCTGACTGGTGTGAGGTGGTATCTCATTGTGGCTTTGACTTGTCTTTCCCTGATGATGAGCGATACTGAGCCTCCTTTCATGTCTCTTAGCCATGTGGAAGTGTTTGGAAAAGTATCTGTTCATGTCTTCTGGCCACTTCATTGAATTATTTGGTTTTTGGGTGTAGAGTTTGATAAATTCTTTATAGATCTTGGATACTAACCCTTTATCAGATCTGTCTTTTAGTTTTGTTGATTGTTTCCTTTGCTGCCTGAAGCTTTTCAAAAAATTTCTCTAGATATATTTTTTAAAAGATTTATTTGACAGAGAGCGCGAGCATGAGAGCAGGTGAGCAGGGGGAGGGGGAGAGGGAGAGAGAGAGAATCCTTAAGCAGACTGCCCACCAAGGGCTCCATCCCAAGACCCCAGGATCATGATCTGAGCTGAAATCAAGAGCCAGCTGCTCAACTGACTGTACTGCCCAGGTGCCCCCAGAAACTTTCTATTGATGAGGTCCTCCTGATAGCTCACTTCTGCTTTTGTTGTGCTTGCCTCCAGTGCGTGTCTAGCAAGAAGGCGCTGTGGCTGAGGTCAAAGAGGTGGCTGCCTATGTTCTCTAGGATTTTGATGGATTCCTTTCTCACACCGAGGTCTTTCATCCATTTTGAGTATATTTTTGTGTGTGGTGTAAGAATGTGGTCCAGTTTCATTCTTCTGCATGTGACTGTCCAGTTTTCCCAACACCATTTGTTGAAGAGATGGTCTTTTTTTCCATTGGACATTCTTTCCTACTTTGTTGAAGATTAGTTGACTATAGAGTTTTGGGTCCATATCTGGGCTGCCTATTCTGTTCCCATTGATCTATGTGTCTGTTTTTGTGCCAGTACCATGCTGTATTGATGATGACAGCTTCGTAATAGAGCTTGAAGTCTGGAAATGTGATGCCTTTAGCTTTTTGTTTTTCAGGAGTGCTTTGGCTATTCGGGGTCTTTTGTGATTCCATACAAATTTTAGGACTGTTCTAGCTCTGTGAGAAATGCTGGTGGTATTTTGATCAGGATTGCTTTAAATGTGTAGATTGCTCTGGTTAGGATAGACATTTTAACAGTACTGGTTCTTCCAATCCATGAGCATAGAATGCTTTTCCATTTCTTTGTGTCCTCATTTCTTTCGTAAGTGTTCTATAGTTTTCAGAGTATAGATCTCTTTGCCTCTTTGGTTACGTTTATTCCTGGGTATCTTATGGTTTCTGGTACAGTTGCAAGTGGGATTTATTCCTTGATTTCTCTTTCTGCTGCTTCATTATTGGTGTATAGAAATGCAACAGATTTCTGCACATTGATTATCATTAATATGAACTTTAAATGCTATCCCCAATTTCTCAGTAAACCTTTTCTGTTGCCCAGGGTGTGTGGAGGTAAAGAACTTCAGTGCCTGCAGTTGAGTTAGTATTTGTCCTTCCCCAAATGTGCAGGATTCAGGGTCCTCTCATTGGATAGGTGAAGGGTATATACCCAGGAATTGATGTGTATATATTAGGTCTTAATGCCTGCCTGTTCTTATGTAAGAACTCTGGGATTGCCCAGGAATCTAGTACCTGCCTGAGACCTGTGAATAATAACTATCCTAATAATAGCTAACACTTATTGATTGTTTATGATGTGCTAGGCTTGCACATTTAAAAATTGTTATAAAAGCAGGAAAAATGTCTAAGAGGTTCTCATCAGTAAGTGATGAAGGCCCTCCTCATTTCACGGGTGAGGAAGCAGATTCAGAGAGGTTAGGTTTCTTGCCCAACATCACATAAGGGGTCGATTCACACCCAGATCCATCCATACTTTCTCTTGTCAGGGAAGAGGAGGCAAGGAATCCGTATCATTTTTATGACCCAGACAATACAAATTAAAAGACAAGGAAAAGCACAAAGAAGAAAATAAAAAGTCACCCATAACTCTACCACTTGGGCATGCCCATTGTTACTATTTCTGTGTATTTTCTTCTAATCTGTTTTTATGCTTTCTGATTTATTTTTACACCCATCAAAACTCAGCCCATCGTTGAAGGCTGTTGCTAATTCATTAAAGGACCTTGGATCGGACGAGTCATAAATCAGGATGTTTCGTGGGCTGGAGGACTGGTGGGCGGGGGAAGACCCAGACCTGACAAATTCATACGATGGTCCAGCCAGAAAAGGTCTTACTTGTTCCAAAGTGTCCTTCCAGTCTTTCTCCATTCCCCTAAATGGTGGACTGTCTCTCCTGGGAAACATTTAAGGAAAAAGCTCTACAAAGGGGCCACCTTCTGCAGCCCATACAGAAAGGACCCTATGGAAAAGTGAGGGCAGACTGGCGCTGCTTTGAGATTGCCTGGATATGAGAGGTGGAGGTGTGGGGCAGGATCTGGCTGGAGGCTTCCTGAGACAGATGGGACTGCAGCTGGCTTTCAGCCAGTTGAAAACCTGCAAATCTGAGAGTGAAAGTTCTGTGTACTATGAAAAGATCGTGAGAGCCTCCAGTCCTGGGAGGATCTAGGTGAGGGGGAAAAATCAGATGGGACTTTGTCCGATGAGTCACCTGTCATTTGCCTGGTGATTGGTGGGGGTCACGGGTGGTTGTGCCCGCTCCCAGTGCAGGGGTTTGGCAGGAAGGGACGGATGAGAGCTTCCTTTCTGAATTGATATCAACAGAAGAGTTGCATCTGTGAACTGAGCTGCATCTCCTGTGTGCGTAGCTCTGAGGGGCTGAGTAGTGGATGGAGACGTTGGAAGGGAGCCGGGTGTCAGTATGGTTAAAGGGTCCGATCCTGGTGTTCCACAGTAACTGTTCTGATCTCAGCAGTGCTGCCTTTGAATATGTGATCTGACGGAATGCTCAGTCTCTGGTTTGTAGAATGTGGGGCCACCCATGGCACCTGCCTCACTAGTTCCCAGGTTCACGAGAGGGCAAAGTGAGATAAGGCACAAAACCATGTAGCCCAGTGCCTGGCGTGCAGTAAGGGCTTAGTAAAAATGAGCTGATGGTTCGTAATTCCACAGAAGGGGGAGAGATGGACATAAAGGTTGGAAAATTACAGATTCTTCCCTTTGTGTTCACAAAAAACCATGCTGTGAGTCCTTAGGCAAATCACTTTAATGTTTTGGGCCTTAGTTACCTCAATAGTAAGATGCTGGGTGGTTCTAAAAATGATCTTAGATTCAACCCATGATTACAATTCTATGAGTCTGTAGTACTTTTTTATTTTTGTTTTAACATTCATAGTTACAAATTTTTTTTCCCCCTGGGGATAAGTTTTAAGACCTACTCTTAGTGACTTTCAAATAAGCAGTGCTGTATTATTAACTAGTGTTGTCATGCTATCATTATATCCCCAGGACTTATTTTTTTTTTACAACTGGAAATTTGTACCTTTTGACCTCTACCCATTTTGCCCACCTACCCCCTCAACATACAATTGTGTAAAAGTGTGTCTTAGTTGAATGCAAAGTTCTTAGAGTATTTCCTTGTATGTACCTCCCCATGACATTGACAAGGTGATGACTATTCCTGACATCTTCTGCAGACCTTGTTCCCCCAAGAACTCAGAGATTTTGAGAGAGAGAGCATTTTCTAGAAAGTTAAGGCTAGGTTACTTTAACGTGAACTTTTTAAAAAAAAAACATGGATGCACCTTGATGGTTTTTTGACCTTGTCTTGAAACAGAGCCAGAGAGGGGTTCTTGGAGAGGTTGGGTGAAGGTTTCAGGAGGAGGGACTCCCTGGAGCTTCAGGCTAGGACTGTCCTTAGCAGAGCAGTGACTTAAGAGGCTTCTGGCTGCTCAGAGGTCATGCTGGTATTCTTCAGAGATGAAAACAAAATATCGTGGGGGGGGGGGGTGTCAAGGACAAGTGGAAGGGCCTGTAAAGACTGACCTCAAAAATCCCTGGTTATTACCATGTAAAAATTCGATTTGTTTGATGCAATTAGCCAAATCTGGACACTTTATTCTTATTCTCAAAGCAGCTGGGATTCAGCACGGATGATAAAGCCGCGTTGGGGGCCAGGGGCAGGGAGGAGGCCCTCTGGCAAGAGTGGAAAGGCCAGATTGTTTCTGTTGTGTGCCCTGATGTAATTCTTTTTCTCATGCCCTCTTGGTGTATCGCTTTCCATTTCACACACCCTTCTTGTAAAGCAATTACAGAAGCGGGGAGAAACAGGCAGAAGCGGTGGGAATTCGTGCGTCTGGATAGCGGGCTTCCGCACCCAGGGCTTCACCTGACCGAGTGTGCAGTGTGCCAGTATGGGAAGAGGAGAGGTTCCTTCCAAGAGGAGTGACCAGGGCCACCAGGGGTCATGACTATTGCATCCTGGTCTGCTTTGGCCTGTCCTGCCAGCACCTGAGTCCCTTCTAAGCTGTCTCCTGGCTGCATGGGGACAGAGGCTGCCATGGAAGTGGAGAGCTTGTAATTTAGCTGTTAGCACTGCTCAGCCAGGGAAGGTCCAGCTTCGGCTGCCCCCCTCCGGTACTGGAAGGGAGATGCAGATCCGGGGGAACTTGCTTCAGGATTTGGAGTCGGGTTGACACCAGGAGTCCCTAGAGGAGTGGGTCAGGACTTGAGGTGTGGGTTCCTCAAACCAAACCGTGTCCGTCCCTGATGTGCAGGCCCGGAGTATTTTCTTATTTCGTGGTCAAGGCGCAGATTCAGTTCTGTCCTTTGTTTTGTGTTTCAGGGCACCTTTTGGCTCAGCCTGCTGGTGATGGTCTGCTCACAGCCATAATTTAGCCTTTGAAAGGCCATGAGAGCCAGAATTTGGCAGGCAGGGAAAAGAAGCCAACTCCAAAGAGTTCCTGTTGCCCTTAGGGTGGGGCGTGTCTTCATTTCTTGTCCCCGGGCTCCTCCTCCCCGCCACACCCCTCTGTTCTTCCTGCTGGCGGGTTGGCATTCTAGGGCTCAACTCACTAGTCCGACCTCCTCAGCCTGATGTTAGTACAGCCCATCCTGGGAGACCACGGCCAAGTAAATGCACAGAAAACAGCTGGCAAGTGGCTGACTCCTCTGAGTTTAAGTTTCTTTATGATGGGGATGAGGATACCCTTATATGACATGGTTAAGAAGAAACACATGCCAACGTTATTCAAATGACAAAACATTTACAAACGTAAGATGGTGTTTTCTTTTTTATTTCTTTTTTATTTTTTTAAAGATTTTATTTATTTGATAGAGAGGACAAGCAGGCAGAGAGACAGGCAGAGAGAGAGAGAGAGGGGAGCAGGCTCCCCGCCGAGCAGAGAGCCCGATGCGGGGTGATGCGGGGCTCGGGGCTCAATCCCAGGAGTCTGGGATCCTGACCTGAGCAGAAGACAGACACTGAGCCCCCCCAGGTGCCCTAGGGCTTCTGTTTTGTGATTCCTTTTTGATCCCATCAACCATTCTGTGTAAGGAAGCAGGGGGATTTGTTCCTCCCCCTCCCTCCCCCCAACTATTTTACATTTTATGAGTGAGGGGAAGGAGGCTCCTGGATGTTGAGTGACTTGTCCAGGGTTATTTACTGAATGATTGCCAAGATATGTCCTGCACCTGGGCATCCTGAGTCTGGCCCGACAGCCCGGCACTGGGTGCCGAGTACCAAGCACGAAGGCTCCTAGGCCTGGCGCTGGCTGCTCATCTGTCTGTGTCCGCCTGCCCTCCTCATTCACGAGCTTTGTTGCTGAGGATCCAGGGCAGCTGACAGCCAGGCCCTCTGCTGGGGGTGAGAAATGTCATTAACAAGGGAGATGGGGGCTCCCGTTCCCTTGAAACATACAGTGTAGTGGGAGGGGAGACAGACTTTAATAATTAGTGTCAGCTGGTCCTTTCTCTTCACCCTGTGAACATGCTGGGGCCAGGGGTGGAGAGTGACTTGGTCCCTTCACCTTGGATTTTGTCTGACTGCTTCGGAGGGAATCCTGGGATGACTGCTTAGCTGGGTGTCTCAGGGAGGTCCTTGTGTGTCTTTCCTCAAGACTTTGTGTACTTGGTGGTTGGAGACCATGGGGGTTTTGCAAGTGTGGGTGTGGGGAGCATTGAAGCTGGGAAGACACAGGGAGGTTTCTCCAAGGAGGTGCATCTTTTTTTGTTTTTATTGTAAGTTTGACGTGTACAGCTTTAATTTGACATGTGTGTAACTACAGAGTGATCGCCGCTGCAAGTGTACTTACCATTCATCACCATCTTAAAGATGATGACTGTGGTCCCTTGGAGGGCAGTGCCTGTCCCACCAGCTGCCATGATCCACGGTGGGACCTTGGCAGCTTTCATTGAGATCTGTCCTCCTACTTGTGAAGTTTTTGTACCAGTGTGCTTGCTCTGAGTAGAGCTGGAGATGACAAAGCCATCAGGCTCTGCCTTTGTCCCTCTAACATCCTCTCCTTACCAAAGCTTTCCCCTAAGGGAGTAGTAAAATGTGACCACTTGCTGGGCAGCCTTTCCAGCATGAGCAGGAGGTATGGTTCCAGAACAGAGGAGCATCAGGCTAAGGGAGATTATCCCAGATTTCACAGCTAAGTGGGTGGAAGGGAGGTCTGGGCTCATTAAGTAGAGAGCGTTTTTTTCCCCCCTTCTATCACAGAATCAAGGTACTTTGCAGATTTCTCTGTGGTTTGGTGTTCAGCTTCCTCTCTTGGTCCTTTGATTCATTCTGCCTTGTATCTTGCCTTTGCTCTTCCTCTTTGCACTTTCTCTGCTGAAATGTGGTTTGGCAGAATGGTTAGAAAGAATCATGTTAAAGACACTAGCTTTGTGGCTATCGATGGTGCACAAAGTAACGGGAGGGGAGTATACACCGTGGCCGTGCTCCTCCGCAGATTGTACACTTCCAGAGAGCTGGATTTGTTCCAGAGCGCTGAAACTGAATCTTATCCGTTATAAACAACAAAGCTTCTCTTTTATTTTTGAAAATCCATTTTAGAAGGAAGTTCTCTGAAATGTATTACATGTTACACATACAGCACCTTCCTGAGCGGTCCACTGGAAACCTACCATGATGTTTTTGTCTATCACGCGGGGTCACAGTTAGGAGCATCCAAGGTTCTGTTCTGCCAGAGGAGGGACGCCTTGGGCATGTTGGCCCCTTATAGCAAGTGGCTCTGCTCTCCTGCTTTGATGATTCTTGTATCTCTCCCCTCAGCCCCTGGTCTGTTATGTGTTACCATTACTTAACAGTTTTTCTCTCCTTCTAATTCGCGTGTTCAGGAACAAGAGAGCAATTTATCTAGAAATAGAAGCTCAACATGTACCATATAGTGGGTTCTTATTCTGGGCAGTGCAGCAGGGCTACCCATGAGTGTTTCCAGCTGTAGGAGATAGAAAATATCATCCTCGTTTTACAGAAGAGGGAAATGGGCAGCCGTGAAAGCAACCACCTATCCTTGCCTGAAATACAAGAAATTAATTCACCAGGACTCCATGGGGGGCTTCTATTGTACTTGCTGAATATCATTAATTAAAAATAATTGGTGTGGGGGGGGGGTTGTGGAGCAGTAAGCAGCAAAAAGTTTGAATAATAGGGGACTGTTAAATAAATAGTCCTATTGGTTACAGGGCTTCATAAATCCTTGCGCTGTTTCAGAACCCTTACAAGGCATTGAGGATGCTAGAAACAGTCCATAAATTAAATCAAAACGCAAATGCAGTCTTCTCCCTGCTGCTTGGGGTTCAGCTCTGCAGAGGACAGCTGAGTACAGTATCATTTTTTTGGTTGTCACGTGTACTGATGTCACAATAATTTGTGTTCATTTATGCAGCCTAATTGTCCTAAACTTGGATGTGCTTTCACTGAAATCCATTTACATTGCTTCTGTCAGATGGCAGCAGCAGCCACAGATGCGAGTGGGTATATGTGTGCAGAGGCCCTTGAAACCCTGTGGATACGGTGAACCCAGCTGGAGGTGACTTGTCAGTAGATTGAAACTCTATAGTTTTCCCCTATTGTCAAATTTCTGCAGGTCCCTGAGCAGAAATGTTGACTTTTACTGGGCCTCCAGCTCCTCCAATTTAAAATGAGGGTGTTAAGGACATCGGACAGAACTTCTAGTCTGGGACCTTCTGTGGAGATGCTGTATTATGTCTTAAATGAGCATGGCTGGATATGTAGGTATGTGAGTACTTGCTCTGAAGAGCGCTGTGATCAGCAGTGGTGGTTAAATGTAAACCACTAACTTAGAAAATTCTTTGAAAGGTGATACTTATTTGAGAGAGTACAACTGGGGGAGGAGGCAGAGGGAGAAGCAGACTTCCTGCCAAGCAGGAAGCCTGATGCAGGGCTCGATCCCTGGACCCCAGGATCATGACCTGAGCCGAAGGCAGATGCTTAACCGACTGAGCCACACAGGTGTCCCCAAAAGTTGATGCCTTCGAGGTTGTTCTACTTGTCTTTGGAATCTTGTGTGTTTAAAAAAAAATGTCTTCATGTTCTCCATTGACTTTTCAAGCATTTTCTTTGTAGCTAGCACAGAAGTGGTTTGTAAACCTCTTTCAGATTAGTTTATGATAAATTCTAAATTGATAGTTTTTCTATTAATGATGGTCTCATGCTGTCTGTTCAGTGTGGCCTTTAGAGTAAATTAGAACGGGAGAGACGTCTTCTTCCCTTCCAGTACTCAAAGGATTATTTTTTTCCTCCTGAGCAGTTCTGCATGTCTGTATGTGATGGAAGTAGAATGAAGGGTGTTAAAGTCAAGGTGTCACATGGCTACACAGAAGGATGACAGCAGCCGGACATTGTCTGGAACCTCTGCAGAGCCACTGGGAGGAGTGGTGGTGTGTGGCATTGACCCGGAGGATGGCCCCCCAGGGAAGGGCATCCTGGGAGAGACCAGGGTGGAGTAGGGGGCGGGGAGAGCCTGGGATGCCCTTCCAGGGCTGCTGGTGATTGCAGGTGGCAGCAGCAGTAGCGAGAACCCTTTCTGCACCTGGGACTTTTATCCTGACCTGGGGAGTGACAGCACCTGACCAGGGGGCTCAGAGGAGTGGGCCAGTCCTCCTTTGTGTCTCTGAGGTTCCCTGATGACGAAGATGGGCAAGGGCCCCGAGTGACGTGCTCAGTGACCCTGGAGCCAATGTGTGGGGTTAAGAACTCTCCCAGCCCGGGTCTCCCCTCTCAGCAGCCTGTGTGACACTCGGGGGCAGCTCAGTCTCCCAGTCCGCATTCCTGGACTCCCCACGAACCATCATCAGGTTTTCCTCTGTAATTGGGTCAGGTAGCCATGTGACCGGCTCACTGCCAATTTCTTTTTCAAAAAGATGTTTATTTCATGGATCATTGTGAAGATTCTCTGTGGATATGTGAAAAAATGGTTCTAGGAGGTTGGATAATTTTTCATTTGCTCTTTGAGACTGGTGGTCTTTTGGTCTTCCTTGTGGTTCGTGATTGTCGGCGTTTACAGAGTTGCTCTCTTGCTGTCTTTATTTTATTGCTTTGTGTCTGAGGTGAACCACTGGAGAGGTACCCAGATCCATATGAGTCCAAACCCACCTGAGAGGTGGTGAGGGGGAAAATGATTTTTGTGTTAGATATTTTAGTAAGGGAGGGGAGAGGGAGAGAGGGACAGACTGAGACCTAAACGTGTTTACTTAAATGAGCAATTATATCCTTAACTTGGAGATGGAAATTTGTTTGGAAATTTGTTTTGTCAGCTTCCTCTGAAATAAAATTACAGGGATGATATCATTCCTGTTTAAGATGTTTGAATAGGTATCAGGGCAGAGTGATTAGGGTCTAATTGTTTGCCAGATTTTCTTTAAAGCTACATTGTCTTGGGGGGGATTTCTATGCCAAAAAACATCTTAAATTATGAACATATAGTTCTCCTCCTTACTTATTTTGGCCAGTGTTTAATTAGATGACTGTTTTCATAGTTGAGGAAATACATTTGCATTGGGCCCGTGCCACAGGGTGCCAGATTTCAAGCCCGGAAAAAAATGTTCTCCCTCCGTTTAGTGCTGATGTACACCTCAGTAGCACGGGAGCAGCGCTTTTCCTCTGCCAAGGTCACATGGCGACTTTCCAGGGGGTTGATTGGCTTCCCAATGGCGCAGGTTTCAGGTCGAGTACCCCTGCTTGCCCTCCCTCCATCCCTAGCTTGCCTTCCATCCAGGGGAGTGGTGAGGCTTTTAAGCCCATCCTCAGTGCAGTCTTCTGAAGAGGGGTCCAGGGTCCTGAGTGTCTGGGCTCCATCTGGGGCCAGAGGCGGTGGGGTGGGGGTTAGAGGGGGAGAGGGTACAGTAGCATGTTGCTGCCCAGTGGCACAACCTGACCCCCACCTTGTACCCACTCTTTCACGGCCGCTGGGCGGGACTTACCAGCCCCCGGGTTTATGCACTTGCTCACGCTAGGTGCTTGTAAATGAACAGTGAGGTATTTACTTTTTTGCCACTGACTGTATTGGGGTGGCAATTGGGGTGACTGTATTGGAGAAGATAAACCATAATTTTCCTAAAACCACAGTCAGGCTTACAGTGGTCACCCTCCGAGGATCTTTGCTGACCCCCGGTTGGGCACCTCAGCTGGTTCCCTTTTCAGCCAGGGCATGAAGGCGAGGCTCCTCTCTAACAGTCTGTCCACCCCCAACAAGCTGGTCCTCCGTCCTCCCCACTACCTGCTCCACCCTTGCACGGTGGCTGGGCTGCTGCTCCTCCCAGAGCAGCAGCTGATGGGAGCCTCAAAGGCAGGTGGCTTCAATGGTGGCTGGGTGACTTCTCCCAGACGCCCCTCTGCCTTACCTGGAAGAGTTTGTCTCTTCAGGGGTTATAGGTAGAGTGCTGGGAATTATTTTCAGTTGTCTTTTCTGCACCTAACAGTGTAGAGGTGGGATGTGGGGTCTTGGCTGGCTAGAGAAGAGCGAGGACAAAGGCAAGGGCTCTTGCTGGGGGGTGGGGTGGGTGGGGTCCCGTTCCTGCTCGTTCTTCTAGTATCCCCTTACCCGCCAGAGCCCACTCTTCCATCCGGGGGTAACCCCACTCCCAGGGCAGCACGGCACCACGCCCTATGAGACGGGAGCCTGCTGGCATTTCTTCGGTTTGCCCATGTCCCTTGGGATTATGTAGGTGCGGTTCTGTGCCTGGCAGTTTTATTTCACTTCCTGAGGATAGTGGGTTTACCTTTTCTCTCTGCTTCTCTCCAACTCGGAGCCCACGACGGAGAAGCACCAGGATTTTGTAGATCGTCCTTTGCCCCTCTACGGAGTGGGGGTGGGGTCAGGAGCTCTGCTGCCCTGCTCTTCCCACCAGATTGCTTACCTTTTCTTGTCATAGGAAATGTAAGCTTTATTTCTGTTTCTTCTTTGACTGCTCTTGGGGTGTGTGTGTCTATGCCCATATGTGAACTTTTTTCCTGTCTTACCTTTTTTTTGACTTTGTAATATCAAGATAACAGGTTTCCACTTTACCCTCTTCTGAATTTGAAACAGCCATATACATGTTAAAAGGATTTACTAAGCCTGTGAATTTTCTTCCTTTGTGAACTGTGGACTTCTTTAGGCCAGGAACTACAATCCCCCGTGTGTACCTATACCTGCTGAGTGCTTGTAACAAACACAGCCCTGGTGATTCCGTGCTGAACCTAGAGGAGAGCAGCTAGTTTTGAGTTAACGACCCCCAGGCACGCGAAGCGATTACTCGCTGATTGGAAGTGAGCTGCCTGTACACACATGAAAGCAGGAACATGAAGAACTGCTACGAGGCACCCATTTCAGCTTAGGAAACAGAGTTCCATGTTTTATGTTAACATATTCTACTTGACGCAGTGATTCAGAATGGTGATTCAGAATGGCCGTGGTACCAATTAGTGGAGCATTTTAGTGACTTTTTAAAGTGCATTCCTAGTTTTTCTGACTTGATGAATCAGGCGAGGCTTGTATGCCGCACAATCCCTGTCTCTCCGTTATCAAGTTGCATGGAAATGTGATGCTCTCGTCATAGCAGCTTGTCTGTCTGCTTCAGCAGCTGTGAGTCTCCAGGGGCTCACAGCTGTCCCGTTCCCTCTCCCACTCTGAGAACAGGTTCCTACCTCAGACCACATGTACCTTCTGCTGGTTGTGGGGGAGCTATTACCAGCACCCCGTCCATTGCCCCATTCCTCCTGCTGGTGGGGACTACGACGGATGGACCCTCGTACATCGGACCCTTGTGTGAGTAGTTTACACATATTGTCCTGTTCAAACATTACAGACCCTCCATGAGGCAGTGATCATGATTAATCCCTAGTTTCTGGGGAGGTTCAGTGAGGTCAAGTGACATGTGGAAATCACACAGCTTGAAAGAGTGGGGTGGCCGATTGGGTAACAAGACTTTTTTTTTCCCTTTAAGGCTACTTTCAGCAAACTGAAAAGTAATCAAAGCCTGTTGGTAGGAGAAAGCCCTTCTGCAGGGATGGGGCACAGGCTAAACATTCCCATCTCGTTAGTGACAGATCCAGAGGACTGGGGCAGGGGTGGGGCAGTCAAGGAGGATCACCAGCTGAGAGGTACCTGTGACTCAGGTAGAAAGTGGTGCAGGTACCAGGATTATGATCCAAAGTGCAGCTCTGAGGTGTTGCCCACATGCTCATGGCAAAGCACCCACACGTACAGACCGGAGAGGAGGAAATAATACCAAGTTCAAAATTCTTCTAGGTAGATACAGCTTACGTGTTCGAATGTAGGTGTCAGCGTCTTTAGACGAGTCATGACACAGAGAGCCCAAGGACTTGACTAAGTGATCTCTGAAACCGAGTAATTCGTGTGTCATTTCCAAAATGTCTACAAGGAATACTTGATGATTAGAAAAAAAAAAAAAAGTTCTGCTAAAAACGT
Source organism: Lutra lutra (assembly GCF_902655055.1). Classification (NCBI taxonomy): domain Eukaryota; kingdom Metazoa; phylum Chordata; class Mammalia; order Carnivora; family Mustelidae; genus Lutra; species Lutra lutra. The sequence goes on along the minus strand of NC_062278.1, from coordinate 201,237,638 downwards.
GTAATGAAAACTATTCTGGAAGTAATTGCAACAGTGTAACACTACAGAGGACTGAGCTATATCGCAAGTCACCAGTACACAAACCCCACCTAAGCCCCTTGATTCTGTAATATTTAGCCCTGTGCAGTCCACACATCGCATTCCCTGGCCGTTAGTGGCTGCGTTGGAGGGGAAGATAAGGATGAGGACTGCTCAGATGGGGTTCACAGGTCCTTCTCTGCACTGTGGCAAGTCTCTGTGACTGCTGTCCATATGCCATCCAAGTACTTGTTACCTACAGACTGGTGTGAAAGTAGAAATTTAGGGCACAAAACGCAGTTTTATGAATATTTTTTGAAAGCATCTTAAGCTACGTGCACGCACGTCTGTTTTAAAACCAGAATTTGCGGTGCCACACCATAGGAAAAAAGATATGGAAGCTAACTGGTAAAAACTGTTGACCAAAAAGGACAGAAATTGTGGGCTAATAGACTGCTTTTCCAGGAACTAGACTCACTGCTATTACCAAGCCCAGGCGGTTCCTGTAAGTCCTGCTGCTGTATCTAGCCTCACCCACCCTGCCCTAGCTGCCAGAGGAGTTCTTCCTACTCTCCAGGCACCAGGTTGTGTATGGGCCTTTCCACAGTCTGGATCAAGAGCCTCCTTGCCTGGGGCCACCAGCTGTCAGCCCACAGTGGAAGGGCCACTGGATGAAATGTGCACTTAGAGTTTTCCTTACCATTTCCTGGGTCTGCCTCAGACACATTTCATCAGCCCTCCTCAGGTACATCCGTCTCATCAAGGTTAGGGAGTAGGTGCTCCTGTGTCCTTTACTCACGGCACGGCCAGTGGGACTCTCGCTGCGTGAGGCTCAAACACTCTAGCGGCTGACCTTGTATTCCTCTCTTGCCACATGGGAACAAGCACATGGTCGTCCACCTTGGAAACAATCAAATATTTCATTGATTAATAATTCCTACAGCTGAGGAAGGTTCCCCACCCTGCATTCTGTTGCGTTCCAGGACAGTTTGCATTCTGGTTCCCAACAGGAAAGGTTGGTGTTGGGGGGTGGGGGTAGGAAACTCCCTGTGACTCTCATCAGTTTACTCACACATACCACAATGCCCCTTTCAAATCTGCGTTCTCCGTGTTAATCCTATGGGCAAGTGTATAGGGTTATGTGAAGCTTTAAGGAACATATATGGAAATATGCAACAAGGGTGAAAAAGGACCTTCGCTTGGCAACAGCATTCGGTTTCCTGAAGCCTGTATCCCGCTGTCTGGGGAGTGAATCCGACACCAGGGTGCTATCCCCACGTGCCGGGTTAGAAACAGAGAAAGACTTATCAAGCGTTTAGTGTCAGGGCCGTGTGAGATGAGTCACTCCTGGAATCTCCAGCTATGCTTTTTATGGCCCCATGTTTTACAAAACCATGGAAAACATTGAACATCTGGACAAGGATCTCCATCACAGTGATGGAACAAGATGTGGGTCTTTGCTGATGGGGCTCAGTTGGAAAGTGGCTGGGGAGGTGGGACCTCTGGCCCTTTTCCCTCTCGCTTTCTGGATGTTTTTTCAATTTTCCTGTAAGGTGCTTCCTGGGCAATAGAGAAATAAGTGGACAAAAGGCAAGTATAAAAGAGGGATTTATGGCTTTTTGTACCTAAAGCTCAGCGCCCTTTCATTTGATGCTATATTGACTCCTCTCTTTTTTTCCTCTTTAAATCATTCTCTGTGATGCTCCATTTCTCACTTCTTCCCCTCGCTCTTATCAGTTGCAGGTGATCTGCTGGGAAGGCAGAATCTGTAAACCCTTTGTGCCTTTCAGCAAACAGCCTGCCTGCCTGAATCTCATCAACGGTTCCTCTCTTGCTGGTAGGAATTCGGTCCTACCTGGATAGTCCGTGCCCCAATTCTTCTTGTATTTGTTTTTTAAAAGTAGCACACCATAAACACTTTATTTTTGATATACAGTTCTGTGAGCTTTAACACTTATATAAATCCTTATACCCCTTGACTCCCTCAAGACACAGAACAGCTCAGTCACCTCCCCGGACTCATTTGTCCTGCCTTACTGTAGTTCCGTTCTCCCTTCATCCAAACCCTTGGCAACCACTGCTCTGTTCTCCATCACTATAGTTTTGTCTTTTCCAGAATGTCCTGGAAAGAGAACCCCTTAGTAATAATGCTTCTGAGATTCATATGTGTTCAATACCATGTATCAGTACTTAGTTCCTTTATATTGCTGACTAGTATTACATTCATAGATTGCCACAGTTCACTTACTCAGCTGTCAAAAGAAATTCGGGTCATTTCCAGTTCTGGTTGATTATGAATGGAGCTGCTATAAACTTACAGATTTTCATATGAATATGATTTTTCATTTCCCTTGTGTGAGTACCTAGGAGTGAAAAGGTTAGATCATCTAGTAAGGCTCTGTTTAGTATTTTAAGAAATGGCAAAACTATTTTCCAGAGTAGCTAGACCATCTTTGCATATTCTTACCAGAAACCCATGAAAGGGGGCGCCTGGGTGGCTCAGTGGGTTAAGCCGCTGCCTTCGGCTCGGGTCATGATCTCGGAGTCCTGGGATCAAGTCCCGCATCGGGCTCTCTGCTCAGCAGGGAGCCTGCTTCCTCCTGTCTCTCTGCCTGCCTCTCTGCCTGCTTGTGATCTCTCTCTGTCAAATAAATAAATAAAATCTTTAAAAAAAAAAAAAAAAAAAAGAAACCCATGAAAGTTCTGATTGTTTCTCATCCTTGTCAACCCTTAATAGTGTCTGCATTTTTTATTTTCGCCTTTTTGGCAGGTGTAGAGTGGTATATCACTTTGGTTTTAATATTCATTTATCTAATAGGTAATGATACTAAACGTCTTTTCTTGTGCTTATTTGCCATCTGTGTATTGTTTTTGGTGAAGTGTTGTTTACACCTCTTTAGTTTGCTAATTTCAATGGAAAAAACCCTACTGAGATTTTAATTATGATTACAATGACTCTACAGATCAACTTAGGGAGAATTAATACCGAGTTTTCCAATTCATAAGCATGGTATATTTCTCCCTTTGTTCAGGTTGTCCTTGACTTACGTCATCAAAGACTACCTTTTTGTTAGTGTGTTTTAGGTGAAGTATATTCAATGTTATGTTTATATTGAGGTCTGCCACTTTATTGTTACTTCTCTTTCACCTATTTTCCCTTACTTGCCTCCATTTTGGTTATTTGAATATATTTTTTAAAAGATTTTATTTATTCATTTGAGAGAGAATGAGAATGAGTGGGGGGAGGGGCAGAGGGAGACGGAGAAACAGATTCCTTGATGAGCAGGGAGCCTGATGCAGGGCTTGATCCCAGGACCCTGAGATCATGACTTGAGCAGAAGGCAGACATTTAACCATCTGAGCCACCCAGGTGCCCCAATTATTTGAATAATTTTCACATTTCACTTAAATGTATTTATTGTTCCTAAGAATGGGGGAAAGCATTCACTCTTTCAGCACTAAGTATGATATAGCTATGGGTTTCTGTGAGGACATTTATTAGGTTGAGATAGTTCCTTCCTATTCCTAGTTTGTTGAGGGTTTTTTATCAGGAGATAAAAAATGTGCCAAATGGTTTTTATGTTTCTATTGAGATGGTCATGTGGTTTCTGTCCTTTATGTCATTAATGTGATGTGTTACATTGACTTCTTTTTAATATGGTAAGCCAACCTTGCATTCTTGGAGCAAATCGCTCTTGGTTATAGTGTATAATCATTTTTATACATTTATATGCTGAATTCAGTTGCTAGTATTTTGTTAAGGAATTTTGTATATATATTAACTGATGTCGGTGTATTATTTTCTGTGGTGTCTTTTTCCGGTTTGGGTTTGGGTATTGGGGTACTGGCCTCATGGTTTTCCCGTGTGTGTGTGTGTATGTGTGTGTGTGTGTGAGAGAGAGAGAGAGAGCGAGAGAGAGAGAGAGAGAAGGACTGGTGTTAATTCTTTAAGCATTTCTTAGAATCTACCAATTGGGCCAGTTGGTTAGGCCAGTTGATGCTGGGCTTCCCTTTGTGGGAAGTTTTCTGATGACTGATTCCATCTCTTTACTTATCATAGGCTGGTTCAGATTTTCTATTTCTTTTTTTTTTTTTTTAAGATTTTATTTATTTATTTGACAGATCACAAGTAGGCAGAGAGGCAGGCAGTGAGAGGAAGGGAAATAGGCTCCCTGTGGAGCAGAGAGCCCAATGCGGGGCTCGATTCCAGATCCCTGGGATCATGACCTGAGCCGAAGGCAGAGGCTTTAAAACCCACTGAGCCACCCAGGCGCCCCAGGATTTTCTCTTTCTTCTGGAGCAAGTTTAAGGAATTTGGTGCCCCCCCCCATAAGAACTTGTCCATTTCATCTAGGACATCAAATTTGTGCGCAGCCTGTCCTTCACAGTAGGCCTCCTACAAATGAATTCTTAGTTTCCATTCCTCTGAGAATGTCATTTCTCCTTTATTTATAAGCATGTTTATTGCTGGATAGAGAAGTGTAGGTTGACAGATCTTTTCACTCCCCACTTTATAAATCTTGTTCCTTCTTCCTGACCTCCATGGTTTCTTCTGAAAAAAGCCATACTTAATGAAATCCTTGTTCACTCTGTGTTAGATGTTGTTTTTGTTGTTTTTCTGTGGCTGTTGTGCAGATTTTTTTCTGTGTCGATATTTTCAGCCATTTGATTATGTGTCTGGATGTGGATTTCTTTGAGATTGTCCATTTTGGGGTTCGTGAGTTTCTTGAAACTGTCCATTTATATCTTTTGCCAAATATGGGAGTTTTCAGCCAGTATTTCTTCAAATATTTTTCCTACATAACACTTTCTTCTCTTCTGGGATGCCAGTGACATGAATGTTGGATCTTTTGGTATTGCCCCTGGGCCTCTGTTTACTTTTGCGATATCTTTTCTTTCTGTTTTATATGGATTATCTCTATTAATCTCTCTTTGACTTCACTCACTGCTGCTTCTGTCATTTTTGTTTTGCTGCTGAATCTATCCAGTGTCATCTAAAATTGTGTATTTTTCAATTCTTAAACTTCCATATGTTGTTTTTATGTCTTTTTTTGACTGAAATTTTCTATCATTTCATTCATTTTAATAGGGTCCAGCCTTACTTCTTGGAGCATGGTCATAACAGCTATTTTAAACTATTTGTTAGTGAATTCCAAGATCTGTGTTATTTTAAGGCTGGTGTCCGTTGACAGCCGTATTTCTTGCAAGTTGAGAGTTTCTGGATTTCCATTTGCTCAAATAATTTTAGGTTGAATTCTGGACATTTCGGATTTTGTGATCCTCTGAGTTCCATTTATATCCTTTGGAGTTTGCTTGTTTATTTTTCTTCTTGAAGCAGGTGAGTGGCCCCGTTGCAGGCTCTGCCTTGCCTTCTGTGGGCTATGTTTCCATCACCCGTTCAGCTTTCAGAGACTTTGCCATGTCATTTGGATCTGGCCACGTGTGTGCAATCCATTGTCCAGGGTGGGACCTGGTGGTGTGATTTCTTCCAAAGTGCAAATCTCAAAGCCATTGTCATGCCGTTTAGGATCAGATCTGCAATGACCCATTTGGAGGTCAGCCCAAATGTTAACAGATCCCTTTGTGGTACCACTCTCCTGAGCTTCCTTCCTTCTGCGAGGCTCTCCAACAATTTCTGGTTCACTGGGCCCCTCTTTTGCTCTCCTCCAGCCAGAAATCCAGAACTTTGGTTCCCTTGCTCTGCTGTGTACTTCCAGTGACTGTCCACAGTCAAGCAGCCGAAGACCAGAGAGGAACAGCAGTGGTGAATGTTCACCTTCTTGTTCTTGGAACTATAGTTCCTCTTCTTTTTTTTTTTACGATTTTATTCATTCACTTGAGAGAGCGAGCACAAGCAGGGGGAGCAGCAGAGGGAGGGGGGGAAGCAGGCTCCCTGCCGAGCAGGGCGCCCAATGGGGGACTCTATCCCAGGACCCTGGGATCATGACCTGAGCCGCAGGCAGATATTCAACCATCTGACCCATCCAGGCACCCTATAGTTCCTCTTCTTAGAATCATTCTCCCTGCCCCCACCCTCCCACCCCCAAACCCAGAGTTTTCAGTGTCTGCTCACCTCTGCTCTTTGCTCTATGGCACTGTGTGATTGCCTGGAGCGGAGGTGGGAGAGATCAGGAAAAAGCAAACACAATCCAGGGGATTTCTCTGAACATGAGGAGTCCTATTTTTGGTGCCCAGTCTAGAAAGTGAGCGTTTTCTCTTCAGGTCATTTTGTCCGTACTCAGTGAGCACTACGGGGCCTTTGAATCCAGGCTGGATGATATCAGAGGGAACAAAACAACAATGGAAGCTCCCCACTGATTTAGTTGTGCTCTGAGTTTTAGTTTCCTCCCCCAGTTTACCTGCTACCAAGTGTTTTCCAGAGTCCTCAGTTACTCTGCTTCCTGTCCAGCTTTTATGTTTGCATTCAGAGAGATACAGGGTGGGGGTTCTTACTCCATCTTATCTGGAACCAGAGCATCCATAGTAATCTAAACATCATTGTTTATAAACCACCTGCATCAGGTGGTATTTACTAAGCCTGGTTTTCTGAGACCCTGGGATGTATTTATAACCGGTATCCTAGAATTCTCAGATCACACTTATGATGAAATAAACTTGAATTTCCTTGAAAGGAGGAGTTGGCCTACTGTTTCAGTGAAGGGCCAAATAGTAAGCCTTTGTCTTGTGACCACATGGTTGTTGTCACACCTTTTTAACTCATTCTGTTGCAATGCAAAAGCAGTTATAAGCAGTGCATAAATGAATCAGGGTGCCTGTGTTCTAATGTAACTTTGTTGACTCTGAAGTTTAAATTTCTTATACTTCCCATGTGTCATGACACATATTATTATTTTTTGTTTTATTTCTTAAAAACCATTTTGTAGTTGGTGGGCCAGTTTTAGTTCACGGGCCAAAGTTTGCTGACCCCCTGGCTTTTGTCATGGATGGCTGTGGGGCCCTAACCAACAGCCTTTCTTGATAAGAAGGCTTCTTTTCTTTTCTTTTCTTTTTTTTTTTTTAAAGATTTATTTTATTTATTTATTTGACAGACAGAGATCACAAGTCGGCGAGAGGCAGACAGAGAGAGAGGAGGAAGCAGGCTCCCCACAGAGGAGAGAGCCCGATGTGGGGCTCGATCCCAGGACTCCAGGATCATGACCTGAGCCGAAGGCAGCAGCTTAATCCACTGAGCCACCCAGGCGCCCCTCTTTTCTTTATTAATGATGAAAAAGTTTAGATTTCGCCGGCCAAACACCGCTTAGATGATCCCAATCTTGTTGGCAACATCTGAAGTACCACAGTCAGGAGCCGGTTGAACATTGGCCTTCTCTCCACCAGGCCTGATTAGGGTGTTGACCTTGGCCCTGTCAATGTCCTAGAGCTTTTTCTCAGCCTGTTTGATCTGGTGCTTGTTGGACTTGACATCCATGATGAACGCAAGTGTGGTGTTGTCTTCTGTTTTCTCCGTGGCTGACTTGGTATTCAGGGAACTTGATGGCATAGTGGTCAAGCTTGTTTCTCCTGGGGGTGTTCTTTTGAGGTTATTTGGGCTGCTTTTGGAGACAACGTCTTGGGCCATTGGAATGTAGGTGATGTGGGGATCCTTTTTGTAGGGGGTGCGCGGTGAACCTCTTTCCGCAGTGCTTTCTTAGCCTTCAGTGCCTTTGCTTTGCCTTCAGCTTTGGGAGGGCCCAGGGCTTCCCTCTTGGCCTTCAGCACCATCTTCGTGAAAGGGCCTACAGCTTATTTTCTGTTTGTTACGGGGAAACCAAGGCAGGGAAGCGGCAGAGGTTCCACGAATCCTATGGAGTGTTTTGTAGCTGAAACTTGTAAGCCTGTATGTCTTCAGTTGTGTATCTTGAGAGGCCTTGTACATATCCTATCTCAATTTATCCCCATATTACTCTGCAAACACTTTAATCATTATTTCATGGATGTAGAAACTGAGGCACAGAGATGACTACTGGCATGTCCCAAAGCATGACTGAGCTGGGGTTTGTGTTCAAGCCCATCCAGTGCCAGAGCTGCTGCTCTTTACGCTCTAGGGCAGTGCAGATCTCCGTTCTCCATTTTGACTTGTCTCTGTCTGCTGCTGGCCAACCCCCCCTCCGTCCCCCCAACCCCCTCCCGGTGAGAAAAAAGGCTTTGTGGAAAATGTAGAGATCATCAAAAGACGTGGTAGGCAAGACCCCTGTGTTCTGGTCTGGACTCGTTCATGAATTCTCGCACGACAAGTCTCTTCATTTCTCTGGGTCCTACTTTTTCCTGCTTTTACAGTTGGGGGTTGTGGCGGCACAGCAGCCAGTGTCTGTGTCTCTGTCGCTGTGGTTCTGTGGGCTTGGGCCGTGAAAGAAGAGATGCTGGTGCCCTTTAGCACTGGAGGGCTGGGGAGAGTTGTAGAGCACAAGCCCAGTTTGAGGACCACACCACAGTGACCACCGACGGTACAGCTCTGTAGCTATGAAGGGAAGGGAGTACACATCTTCCTTATTCTTGATCTTCACCGTTTCACGGTGTACTCCGAGATTATACTTTGACTTAGTGTTAGCTTCCTAAGTTCCATTTTCTTTGACCTTTTATCAGTGAAAGTCCGCGAGATTGCTTAAGACACCAGGGGCCTTGGAGTCCCACACCTACTGAGATTGTAAGAATGGGCATGGGTGCGGTGTTGGCATATAAACCTCATGATGAGAAATGTCGGGCCATTTGCATGATTTCCTAAAATATCTGGCAAAGAATGCTGCGTCTCTGTCTACCACCAGGGATCACAGCGTGGCTTGGTATGAGGACCACCGCAACGCCCTTTGAGGGGCTCCTGACCTCTCACTCTCACAGCTGGTATCTGTAAACACTCTTTTTATTCTTGGTCTTTTTCTTGTATAGTTGATGTTCTTTAAAACTCTTGATGTCTAACTGGGCTTATGTTTCCGTTAGTTTTCTGTTCTGTTTTAAACAGAAAGTGAAATGAGCATGAGCTCCCCTTCCCATTTCAAAGTGCTACCAGCGAAAATAGTGACTGGACAAAGAGGAAACTCTCAGTAGAACGATTTATTGCCTTGTTGACAACATTGCTTGAATGCCGGTGGTTCTACCCCTTTGATGCTACACGGTTTTCTAATAGGTGTTAATGCTACATGACCAAATGCCCTGCTTCCTAGTGCCAAAGGTTCAACTTCATATACATACTCCCAAATCCATGCATCTGTGTGCTCTTTCTTTCTTTTTTTTTTTTTTTTCCAATGGAGCTTGTAGTAAAATCGCCCATCCTCTGCAAGTTCATCCATGTTGTTCCATGGGCATTCTATCTTTGCTCGAATTGTTCAAGGATGGTGGTTTGCTCCATGGTTTTTCTTTTGAGTCTCATGTGTGTTCTAACATGATAGAGGCAATGCATTATTGTGTAGTCATGGTTTTCTGGAGAAGTTGGTATTTTAGGAATTGTATTTCAGATCTTCAATAAAGTTGGTTTCTAAATTTAAAAAATAAATAAATAAATAAACCCAAAAACCCAAACCAGAAAACCATGGGTCTTGATGCAGTTGTGCAACCTGTTCTGTAAGTAAAGCATGCTTTAAAGAATTTATGGGATAGTATGAAAGTGCTCATTGCTGTCTTTGTTCATCCTAGCATCAAAAAAATCACTTTCATATCACACATCTTTACTGTATAGTTGATTTAATGTGCTTTAGAACCCGGATATGATCCTAGCCACTTGGCTCTGACTGCTGCTTCATTTATCTGAGGCTGAGTGGAATGTCACGCGAAGTCCAGTGGGAGTCTGGAGGACAAGGTCAAGGACATAACGTGGCTGTTGTAAACAGACAAAGAATCTTTCTGTTTAGAGATGGAGGAAATCCTATTCTTTTGTTTTTTCGAGTTGATACTAAAGATCATCTTAAAAATACTTTAAAATGAGTTCGATTCAAGATACAGTGAAAATCCATGGACCCATCCTGCTTCCTATGAAATAAAACACTATCACCTTTCACTTCCCTGTGTGCACGTCCTCCTCTCCTTCGCTCTACACACAGGCAACTATTACTATACAGTTTTACTACATAGATTTTAATCCCTCAACAATGTATCTCTAGTTTTGTACATTTTGGAAGTTTATGTACATGGAATGAAAACTATTTTGTAACTAGTGGTTTCCTTTTAACAATATTTGTGAAATTTATCTGTTATTCAATTGTCTTCTTTATATATTAGCGTGTACCACCATCTCTTTATACATTTACTGCTGGTCATTTGGAATGTTTCCCTTCTTTTCTAGTTCAGATGGTGCTACTGTGACTAGTCTTCTGGAGGTCCTTTGGTGCACAGGTGCAGAAGATAGGTTTTGGAGTTGCAAGGTCATAGTGTGTATCTCCACTGTTAGTGGGTGAAGCCCAGTTGTTTTCAAAGGGTTGTATGAATTTATACTTCCTTCCAATAATGTTTGAGGGTTGTTTGCTTTCATATCCTTGCTAACACTGGATGACACTTTTTAATTTTTCTGATCTAATAGTTCCAAAATGGTATATTGTTGTGGTTTTAATAGGCATTTCTCTGATGACTAATGAGTCTTGAGTGTCTTTTTATATAACCGTTTTAGCTATCTTCTTTCATGGAGTATCTGTTGTCAGTCTTACGCCCATTTTCCAATTGGACCATCTTTTCTTTATTCACTGGTGTTCTTTTATATGTTCTAGATACTAATTTTTTGACAATTATATGTTATATAGATATTTCTCCCAGTTTGTGGTTCAGCCTTTTGATTTCTCTGTGATGTCTCTTGATGAGCAGAGTTCTTAATTTTAACAAAACTGACCTTATTCATCTTTTCCTACATGGATTTCTTTTTTTGTTTAACAAGTCCTAATGGAGAACTTTCTATGTGCTAGACGCTTTTCTGAGCACTTCACACATATTTACTCTCATAACAGCATTAGAGGCAAGTACTGTTAACTCCATTTTACAGGTGGGAAACTGAGCTACAGAATGGGTAAGTGACTCATCAAGGTCACCCAGCTGGTACGTTGTGGAGCCAGGAATTGAATGCAGGTAATTTGAGAAGTTCTTGCTTAAGAAGTTCTCACAAAAAGATGGAAGAACATTCCATGCTCATGGATCAGAAGAATAAACACTGTTAAAATGTCTGTGCTGTTCCGAGCAATCTATACTTTCAATGCCATCCTGATCAAAATACCATTGGCATTTTTCAAGGTGCTGGAACAAAAAAATCCTAAAATTTGTATGAAACTAAAAAAGACCCCAAATCACCAAGGAAATGTTGAAAAAGAAAAACCGATCTGGGGGCATCACGTTGCCTGATTTCAAGCTCTGTTACAAAGCTGTGGTCACCAAGACCGTATGGTACTGGCCCAAGAACAAACACATAAACAAATGGAACAGAATGGAGAGCCCAGATATGGACCCTCAACTCTATGATCAAATAATCTTAGACAAAGCAGAAAAAAATATCCAATGGATAAAAGTCTTTTCAGTAAATGGTGCTGGGAAAGTTGGACAGCTATATACAGAAGAATGAAACTCAACCATTCTCTTACACCGTACAGAATGATAAACTCAAAAGGGATGAAAGTCTCAATGTGAGGCAGGAACCCATCAAAATCCTAGAGGAGAACATAGGCAGTAACCTCACTGACATCTGCCACAGCAACTTCTTTCGAGACACATCTCCAAAGGCAAAGGAAACAAAAGCAAAAATGAACTTTTGGGACTTCATCAAGATAAAAAGCTTCTTCACAGCAAAGGAAACAGTCAATGAAACTAAGAGACAACCCATGAAATGGGAGAAGATATTTGCAAATGACACTACAGACAAAGGGCTGATCAACCCAAGATCTGTAAAGAACTTCTCAAACTCAACACCCCCCAAAAAAACCTATCAAGTCAGAAAATGGGCAGAAGACATGAGCAGACACTTCTCCAAAGAAGACATACAAATGGCTAACAGACACATGAAAAAATGTTCATCATCTTTAGCCATCAGGGAGATTCAAATCAAAACCATGTTGAGATACCACCTTACACACCAGTTAGAATGACAAAAATTGCCAAGGTAACAAACAGCAAATGTGGAGGATTTGAAAGGATATGGAGAAAGGGGAATCCTCTTAAACTGTTGGAATGCAAGCTGGTGCAGCTACTTTGGAAACAGTGTGGAGGTTCCTCAGAGAATTAAAAATAGAGCTACTCTGTGACCCTGTAATTGCACTACTGGGTATTTACCCCAAAGATACAGATGTAGTGAAAAGAAGGGTCATATGCACCCTAATGTTCATAGCAGCAATGTCCATAGTAGAGCTAAACAGTGGACAGAGCAGAGATGCCCTTCAGTACATGAATGGATAAAGAAGATGTGGTCCTTAATATACAATATTACTTGGCCATCAGAAAGGATGAATACCCAGCTTTTGATCAACATGGATGACTGGAGGAGATAATGCTAAGTAAAATAAGTCAAGCGAGAAAGTCAATTATCCTATGGTTTCACTTATTTGTGGAACATAAGGAATAGCATGGAGGATGTTAGGAGAAGGAAGGGAAAAATGAAGGGGCGGGGAATCGGAGTGGGAGAAGAATCATGAGAGACTGTGGACTCTGAGAAACAAAGTGAGGGTTTTAGAGGGAGGGGGTGGGGGATGGGTTAGCCCGATGATTGGTATTAAGGAGGGCATGGATTACGTGGAGCACTGGGTGTTATACACAAACAACGCATCTTGGAACACTACATCAAAAACGAATGACGTACTCTATGGTGACTAACATAACATAATTTAAAAAAAAAGTCCTTTCCCTCTGTGACATCATGCAGATGATTCTCTTAAGACTGTCCTCTGAAACTTGTATTTTTCCCTTGAGCATTTAGAGTTTCAGATGCTCTGTAGTAGACTTTGGGGTGGTATGTGAGGTAGGGGTAATCATTTGGATAATCGTTTGCTCCAGCACAGACCCAATTCCTCTGCCACACAAGCTCTGTAATGAATCCAATTTCCTTGTGTGCCCAGATCTATTTGTGGGTTCTCTCTTTTGCTTCAGGGGTGTGTTTGGGCATCAGCACTGCACTGTGATAACGACTGTGACTTTATCTGGTGGGTCATTCTTCCACCATGTTCTACACCATCAAGGGTGTCTTGGAGAATTTCCTACTCTTTGAGAGCAAAAGGGTGGGAGAACTGTTCACTTTAACACCATATTCACTTATTGGGCTCTGGGAAATGATTTGTCCCCGCGGTTGTGTTTACTTGTTTCTGAAAAGTTAAGCAGACCCAGTTTCATTTTAGTGGCTCAGGCTTGATTGATCCCACAACAAAACTCCTCCCACATGTACCCTGAGTGGCCTCTGGAAGGCTTTGGAGTCTTGTGACATGGAGGGGAAGGGATAAGGAAAGGAAAAGTGGTCTGATAGATTGACATTCTCTCCTGTTGACATTCACTCCCGTTGTACATTGTCCGTTTCAGAATGCATGCTGACCAACTCCCGAAGGTATGTGGAACCTGGTGTAGTGGGATTCCATCAGTTGAAAAACAGGGTATTTCATCTTAGGATGATGCTGTCTTAGTTGACAAGGAAGAAGGGACGGCATCCAGCTGGTCTTAAGTGGCTGATGAACAGTCCGGTGCTTACGTTGTCTTGACTCGTTGAAGGAATCGAGCTAGAATGTTGAGCATCTGCACAGTGGATATTTCCACTCCCTCAATGTTACCTCCAGGTAATGGCACATAGAATGCGTCTTAGAGCTACTCAGGCACGGAGTGCTCTTTGCTGTGACCCTTCTCTCTGTGGAGAGTGTTACTGATACTGCAAATAGCAATCAACTTCCAAATAACACCAGTGCTCTGTGCCCCGGCCTTTCCCAACCTGGTTGGCCAAAGGGCAGCCTGCTAAGGTCTGTGCAAATAATTACTGTTTCTTTCTGACAGAGGGTTGAAAATTTCTAGGCAACGTTTCCCTAAGTAAAACCCAACAGTGTGTAGCTTTCGCAGTCTTTAGGTCCTCACAGAGTCCTACCATGGACTGAAGAGGTTTGCCCTCTGCCCGTGCTGCTCCCTTCATCCCTTGCTCATGCCCCTTGTCACTCTGCTCCTGCCGCAGTGGCTTCCTGGCCGCTCAGAATGCCAGGCACGCTGTGGCCGCAGGCTTTGGCACCGCCTTCCTTCTGCCTACAGTGTGCTTCTCCAGGTCCATTCCCTCCTCCTCACCCGTGTCCTCTGCTCCCTTAGTCCCCGACCACACACTGGGAGGTTATCTTCTGGAGGACAGGGACTTTTCCACTGCTGTATCTTCAGTGTCTAGAACACTGAAGCGTGTTCTCCACCTCGCGGAGGCTGCTTGATCGCTGTTAGCTGAGTGAATAAAGTTGCCTGCTAGAGAGAGGCACAGAGGGTCTCTGGAGCAGGCTTCTACCCCACCACCCACCATCTGGCCCTTTCCCGAAAGCTCTGGCAGCATCTTGCTTGCCTTGATCAGAAACCTGCACCCTTTACGTTGCTCTTTGCAGGTGTATTGCTTTCATCACCTGCTAAGCGACTTGAGGCAAGAGTCTGAAATTTTTACCTTCCTTTAGGGCTGAGGACTATGCCTTGCATGCTGCTTTGCTCGTGGTAGCCTCCCGGTTACTAGGATCCCAGTAGTGGCTGTCTACCCCAGGGAGGAGAGCAGTAAATTAGGCAATGCTGTAATTTCTTATGCAAACTTCTGGCTGAAGTAACATTTCCACTCTGAATTCCTGGATGTACTTCTCTTGCGTGTTGTATAAGAAAATCCCATTGACTGCGGTCTCGAGGAGAGAAGGGCCAGTCTGTCTCATTCACTATAGCATCTCTCGTGCCTGGCGCTGTGCCTGACTTGTGGTACCCACGCCTGGTAAATGTCTATTATGGATGCGTTGCTGAAGTTAACTTGGGCTTACATGAAATTTACTATCGATGTCAAAGCCTAGTCTTTACAATCACCAAACTTATTTAGACTCTCCATACAGGATCTGTGGGGAACATCAGTCTCTCACCGGACTTCCTGTGATGTTAGACAAGAGGGTCTGGGCAGTGTGCACCCCATTCTCCAGGCGGGGCATTCATAGATGTTCTGATGTTCAGAATCTCCTCTGAGCAATCTGTTGTTTTTACTTCCTTTAATGGTGCCCTTGTGACCTTAAACATTTCACCTGCCTTTCAAAATGGAGCTGTGTTCCTGAACTCTCCTCACCAGAGGGTTTAAGCCTCGAGTGTTGGATTAATAAGGAATGTGACCTACAGTTCAGGATGAAAGAACTCAAGGCCACCCCCACTGGTAGAAAACCCTGTATTCATAAAAAACAGTCAAATATCCATAGTTCAGAACATGTTGCCCTCCTCACAGCTGAGCGTGCTGAACAGCAGCCAGTGGGCTAACCTCCGTGCCATCACGGACATTTCTTGTACCTGTCACCGGGGGTGCAACTGGGGGGTGCAGCTGGGGGGTGCTCAGGCAGAAGAAGGTACCAGAACTTCTGCTAGTTTTGGCAGGCAGGCAGGGTCAGATCGGGAATTCCTAAAGAACGAGGAGTTCTGGTTGATGGGTTTCTTTTTGACTGGCAGGAGTGTGGCTGGGGGCGAGCATGGGGCTAGCAGGCAGAGGACCTCATGTTGAGGGCCTAAGAGGGATTTAACCCACTGAGCCCCCGTGTCCTCCCTGAACACGGGCAGGAACATCATGAGGAGGTGTTTGCCTCAAGTGAGAGGACGTGATTCTTTGTGGACAGTGAAGTTCTGTGACTGGAAGATGGTGAGGTTGTCTTGTCGACTTGCTTGGCAATTCGGTCCTCCTCTGTACCCGCACCCACACAGCCGAGTCTTTATTTATGTTCACAATGTTCTCTTTCTGTATTGAAGTAGCATTGACACAATGTGACATTAGTTTCAATGTGTGCAACACGTTGATTCAACATCTCTACACAAAATGCCATACTCACCATTAGCATAGCTCCCCGTCTGCCCCACACAATACTGTTCCAGTACCACTGACTCTGTTCCCTGCGCTGGGCCTCGATTCCTGTGGTTTATTTGTTCTAACTGCAAACCTGTGTCCCATACTTCCCTTGACCTTTCTCCCCTCTGGCAGCCAGCAGCTTGCACTCTGTCTGGATAGGTCTGCTTCTGCTTTTTGTTTTTTAGATTCCATATGTAAGTGAAATCATATGGCATTTGTGTTTCTCCGTCTGACTTATTTTACTTTGGATAACGTCCTCTAGGTTCAGCCAATGTTTTCACAGATGGCAAGATTTTATCCTTGTTTATGGTTGAGTGATATTCCTGTGTGTGTGTGTGTGTGTGTGTGTGTGTGTACACCACATCTTTATCAGCTCATCTGTTGATGATGCTTCCGTATGTTGGCGGCTGTTACCAATGCTGCTGTAAACAGAAGGGGGCACATATCTGGTTGAATGAGTGTTTTCGTCTTCCTTGTGTAATTACCCAGTAGTGGAATTACTGGATCAGAGGGCAGTTCTATTGCTAATTTTTTGAGAAACCTCCATACTGTTTCCCACAGTGGTTTCACCATTTTGCCTTCCCGCCAACAGTGACTGGTAGTCTTTTAAATGACCACCGACCTCAGGAGAGAAGTTAACGTCACGGATATTGATAGCAAGTTTAAACTAGCTCATTTTGTCTCTCTCCTTTCTGGTTACCAATTACATAGAGCCTCTTCTCTCCTTAACCCCCCAGCACCTCCTTCCTCTCCTTGCTCCCAACTGATCGCCTCACTGCCCATTTTCCCAAGTAGATCGAAGCCAGGGGAACATGCCTACAAGCTCCCCGTACGCATGTACTTGTCTGCAGCTGCTGCCGCGTCACTGTTGATCTGCAAGAACCATCCATGCCCCTGGCACTCTGGATCACACCCAGCCTTGCCTGTTTGCGCCCGTGGCACTGTAGTTCTGTGTCTCCCCCGCTCTGTCCGCTCCTTCCTCCGTGCCGGACCTTTGCTGTCACTACGTAAACATGTTGTTTTGTCCACGGAGGCACAAACCCTTCACCGATCCCTCTTCAGCGCTCTGCTACTACACCAGAGTTCTTTCTTCCTCTATAGCTAAACTTTTCAGGTGATTTTCCATACACCCTGTTGCATATTTCTCCTTTCATGTTCCTTTCTGCTACCGCCACTCTACAGCTGTTCCCCTCCAGATCACTGTTGCTCTTTGTGTTGCTAAATCCAGTGGCAAGTTTGTAGCACTTTCTATGCTCATTGGCCACATCCAGTACCCCTCCTCCCTGTTGCACTGCCTCCTCGTGGCTTCCAGGACACCCCACTCTCTGGTTTCCCTGTGGCTCACCTGTTGCTCCCTCTCTGTCTGCTTTCCTGATTGCTCCTGGACCCTGTTGTGTGGGAGTGCTCTGGGACAGGACGTGGTGGTTGGACCTCCCCTAGTTTCTGGCAGTCCTCCCTCCCTCCAGGATCTTACACAGTCTGGATTCAGGTATATCCAGAAGCTGATAGATCCCACATCCCTCCAGCTCCGGCCTCGCTCCTGCACTCCTGCCTTGTACACCTGCTGGCCCTAGGAAAGCCACGTCCCATCCTTCTTGCCCTGTGTTTTCTCCAAACACTTGTCACCAGCTTGGTGGCTGTCATCTTTGTACCTTCCACTAGAATGGATGCTCTGCATGGGAGGTTTTTTGTTTACTGCAGCATTCACAGCACCTAAGAGTGACTGTTAGGTCTCAGTATTCAGTGCAGACTGTGATAAGTCAATGTTCTCATGTGTAGTCTTCACTCTTCCTACATTCACTGGTGCTCTAGCTCCTCATCACTGGCTCTGGTCTTGGAAGCCTCTTAATAAATCCATTTGGCAAAATGATATCATTGTTTCCATATAGCCCTCTTTAACTGAAATCAGACATTTTAGTAGGCACTATTAAGTATATTCCTTATGATTGATTCAGGGAGGCCATTTGGAACAGTAGAAAGATCTTTGCTTCTAGAACCAGATAGTTCTGAGTTTAAATTCTTGTTCGACCACCGAATAGCAACAGAGCCTTTGTCAAAACATAGCAACACCAGGCCTTAGTGTCCTCATTGTAAAGTAACCTGCTATTTGTTTCATAAGATTGTTGACAGGAATTGCTGAAGATAGGGAATGCATCGAGCATAATTTGGTTAAATGATCACCGTCATGGTTCCTGTCCTTATTAGCTGGAGAGGTGATCTTTAGTATGACTTGCGATTCTGAAACTTCCGAAAGAAAAAAATTTTCTCTTTTTCTTTTTAAGTGGTGACAGTTGGTCTTGGGTCAAAAACGTGATTATTTAATGAAACATTGTTTCTGTGGTAAAAATTACATTTGATTTACATTGCTTCAACTTAGAGTCTTTTTCGGGAATATATTCTGCTCCAGAGTTCAAGGGCTGCCTTTCGGTAAAATTTACTTAATCAGAGTACTTCGGGATGGAATGTTCTGGAGGAATTGAATCTCCTAATTAATGAGAAAGGAACTCGTTTTGTGGGGGAGGCTCTTCCTAAAATGCCTTTATATGTACACGGAGCATAATTCCAAGTGTACAGCAAGTGCTCAGCTTGGTTGCTTATCTTTACCTTAGAGATATTACCTTAATTTCTATATTGATTGCACTTGACCTATAAGCTATAGGAAGTAAAAGTGATGTTACAAAATACAAACATAACATAGGGCTAAAAATATCTTAAGGTGGGGGCGCCTGGGTGGCTCAGTGGGTTAAAGTCTCTGCCTTCGGCTCAGGTCATGATCCCAGGGTCCTGGGATAGAGCCCCGCATTGGGCTCTCTGCTCTGCGGGGAGCCTGCTTCCTCCTCTCTTTCTCTGCCTGCCTCTCTGCCTGCCTCTCTGCCTACTTGTGATTTCTGTCTGTCAAATAAATAAATAAAATCTTTAAAAAAATATATCTTAAGGTGGCATTTGGCTTTGATCCCTAAATGTCAGCAGTAGCCACTTTCAGGATAATGATTGATGGATTGTACCTGTTTGGATAAGAAGGCTTGCAGGTGGCTCCCGTTCAAAAGAAGTGGAGTAAATGGGAGGATGTGCATGTCAACACACCTGTCCACGGGTGTCCACGTATCCATACATGGGTTCGCACACACCGTTAAGTGGTAATTTAAAAACAAAGTATCAAGTGCGAGATACAGTCCAGTGTGTGTCACCGAGCAGTATGTGGTACATGCCGAATGAGCAGAATCCATTTAAGGGCTGTAATTTTAGAGAAGGCATGTTTAGCAAATGCCAAATATGGTCAGAGAAGACTTCCTGGAAAATGTGAGCTTGGAGCAGGGCGTTGACAGTTGTGTCTCATGATGGGGTTTATGACGGTCCGTTAAAGGGTGGGGGCAAGTGGGTGGTTCTCAGGCAAGTCCATAGCCACCTCTGGGAGGATTGGGGCAAGTCTGGTGATCCCATGCAGCCTCCCTGTGCTCCCAGGGTTCCTGATGCCCTAAATTTGATCCTCATTTACCACTATAGTTTGTGTGTTTTGTGGACTGTGGGTCAAGATGGGGGCTCATACGTTGACAGGACAGGGAGATTTTGGACCAAGTATGTTGTGGGTAAGTGTTTGAACCATTCACGACTGACTCTTGCTTTGGAGATGGGTCCCTGAGGGTCTCCTTTGGCTGTGGGCTTCTCTTTGGTGATAGGGGGGATGATTCTGGGGAAGAAGGCAAAGCAGACTCCGGCTTTAGACAGAAGGACACATGTGGAACCATTCACAGATACTTCCCCCTCCACTGAAAACCAAGCACCTGGTCTATGCCTTGTGGCGGGGATGGCAGCAGTGGGGTAGCTGGAAAATGTTGTATCTATTGATCGACTTGCTCAGCTCTCTGGGCTGTTTACTGGGAAATCGTGGCTGGGAATAGTTGTACCGACTGGAGGTGTGGCCAAGAGCCCACAGGCTTTTCTATGAGTCACGAGAGACTCTCTGTTGGCCCAGAGGCTGGGGTGCGGGCGGGGAAGCTGGAAAAAGGGGCTCCAATTTTCATGGGTTCATAGTGGCATTTCTCCACTGGAACCACAGCTGCAGGTGTGTGCCTGGGTTAACCATGAACATGAAACAAGAACAGAATTTTGGCTTTGTGGGATCTCCCCAATTTAAGTGTCTCTCTATAGAAGACAATGAGCTTTTATGGCAAAGGCTTACTTGAAAGCATGACCCATGTGACATTGATCGTGAATTCCAAGCTCTTCTGCTTTGACCGGGCAGAAAGGATCATAGCTGGTCCCAGGCCTGCTTGATAAATACTGTCTAAGGAACAAGGGGTTGAGGGACTTCTGACCCTGAGTGGTTGAGACTCCTAAAACTCCCTGGAAGTGCCTTAGACATCACCCTGGTTTTACAGAGGAAAAAAACGAGTATTCGGCCTGTGGACTGATTGAGATCTCTAAGCTCTTTTGTCTATCGTCTCTACCTCTTAATATGTTGTTTGCTAGTGAGTCCTAAATTGATAGGTCTACCCCTGACCTGTCAGTAACCTTGACTTGAATGTAGCCACGGCATCTCAAGGTTGGTACATCCAGTGGAACCCACATCTCCCTGCCCTGGCCTGGCTGCCCCCTCGCCTTCCCTGTCCTAGCCGATGGCATCCCATCCACCCAGGTGCTGAGCCCACAAGTCTGAGACACTCTTGGATTCCTTCTCATCCGTATCCCACCATCAGATCATCGACAGTCTTGTGCTGCCTGTCTCTCCATTTCTTCTAAACCTCTCCATTTCTTCTAAACCTCTCCATTTCTTCTAAACCTCTCCATTTCTTCTAAACCTCTCCATTTCTCTGCTGCCACCTCCCTTATCTAAACTGTGATCATCTTCTGCATTTCCATTCTCCTCTCCACACTGGCCAGGTGGCCTTTTTTTTTTTTTTTTAAAGATTTTATTTATTTGTCAGAGAGAGAGAGAGAGAGAGAGCAAGCACAGGCAGACAGAATGGCAGGCAGAGGCAGAGGGAGAAGCAGGCTCCTGCTGAGCAAGGAGCCCGATGCGGGACTCGATCCCAGGACGCTGGAATCATGACCTGAGCCGAAGGCAGCTGCTTAACCAACTGAGCCACCCAGGCGTCCCCAGGTGGCCTTTTTGAAACAAGCCCGAGCATATTCATTCACCTAAGTACCCGTTGATAGACCCTTCTTCTGTGAATTGAACTTGGGCTTCTGTGTGATTCTGCCTCCCTCCCACATCCCTGTCTTCTCCCTCCTTTGCCCATGATGTTTCAGCCACAACATCGTTTTAGTTTCTTTCAGGTAATAAGTTTTGGGCTTTTTTGTTTTTGTTTTTCAGATAATAAGTTCTGATGACCACAGAGCTTTCAAACCCATTCCTCCCACCTGGAAGCTCCTTTTTATCCACGAGTTCTTAATCTAAAAGTCCTTTCCTTTTGGCCTTTGCTAATTCCTCTACCTAAAAAGTTCCCCCATGTTTTTCTCTATCACTGGGCCCAATTTATTTTCTTGATGGAAGTTGTTTATTTGTTAACTTGGTTATTTCCTGTACTGACAGGGAAGGGCCAATGTTCGTTTTGCTCACCCATGTGAATCCTCCTCTGTCTCCGGCTCATCTCCTATTACTCTTTCCTTTGTCCCACTCCAGCCTCACTTGTCTCCTTGCCATTCCTCAAACATGCCAGGCTTGCTTATGCACCAGGGCCTTTGCACTTGCTGGGCTCTCTGTCCAGAAAGGTTTTTATTTTATTTATTTATTTTGTGTGTGTGTGTTCTGTTTTGTTTTTGCTCTGATATCTTAATGGCTGACTGTCATTTTCTTTATATCTTAACTCAGAGTCATCTGTTTGGTGAAGACTTCTCTGGCCCATCTGTCTTACATTGCACCTGCCCCCTGCCATGCCCCAACACTTCACACTGCCTTTCTTTCCTTATTTTTCTCCTTTGTACTTACCAACACCTACCATACGACACATCCTACTTATTTATCTCTTTCTTTGTCTGTCTCCCCCACTAGAGTGAACACTCCATGAGTTTCTGTTCTTTGTTTCCTGTTCTTCCCATGCTGTGCGCCCAGGATCTTGGGAATAGTTCTGGGCACATGGGCCCTCTGTAAGTGTTTGTTGAAGGAAAGGATACTTGCATGAATAATGTATGCTCCATGAAGGGTACAGAGTGGGCACTCAACACACTTTCCTGTTGTGGTGAGATATACATAACACGTACCATTTGAACCATTTTTAAGTGTACCGCTCAGCGGCATTCCATGTGTCCACGTTGTTGTGCAAACATCACCACCATCTGCTTGTTATTTTCTGAAATGAACGAATCCAAGAATAAGTGAGGAACGGAGTGAATGAAAAGCAGGTTTACAGTAAAGGTCTCTTGACTTGGGGCCCAGTGTTCCTTGTACTGCCTTGTGCCAGGAGGAGGGAGGCCGAGAAGAAGCATCTGAGTAGCCTCTCAGGAGGCTGGGTAACTGAAGCAAACATGCTCAGACGTGTGGTACCTGTTCCATGTAGCCTGTCGTAAACGGTGGGAGACCCTTCTCTGCCGTGCGCACCCGCGTGCCTTCTCTTCTCCGTCTGAGGATGTGGCTCTAATGTTTTGAGCTTGTGGAATGATGCAAAAGCAAGTGTTCCTTTCTTACTGGCCCATGTGAGCCCCCCCCACCTCCCTGCCTCTCTTGGTTCTGTTCTCATTAACCCTTTAGGAGAAGATTCCATTGATGGCAGGGTAGCGTTTATTTTTGATTCTAAAGTAAACCAGGTTACAGGGAATCCAAAATGTTAAGTGTGGGTCAGAATCACGGGCTATGAAGTTCTCCCGAATGGATGGAAAGGGGGGGGTTCATTTCAAGCCCATCAGAGTTTCTTCTCGTGAGCTTGTGGATTCCGTGGAAATCCACGTTTTCTTGCACTTCGCCATCTTAGGGACTTCCTGTTCAAGTTTCCATGGCAGGTTCCTGCCCTTGTCTTACCACACCCCCTGCCCCGGATACCTCGGTGATGTTGCCCTGGTGTCTTTTGTTCATGACCCCACTCGCATCTTAAGACAGAACCATAGGGCCAGCACATCGAGGGTTGGGGTCTTCTCTGTTGTGTTCCCCAATGTTATGGTTGCACCTATGCTCTACCTGATGCTGTGTTTGTCCGGAGGGCTCTGGGGGCCCATGAGCACAAGCCTGGCCCTCGGGGGCTTACAGCACCATCCTGCAGGGGGAGCTGTCCCTACCTGACTACTGACGGTGTTCCAAACCCCATCCTGTTTCTGCACAAGAAGGTCCTGGGAGCTGTGAAGAGAGGGAGATACTTGGTGTGTGGGGTGGGGGTGTAGGGGCAGATAGAGGGTTCACAGAAGTACCTGTGGAGACACGAGATCTGTGTGTGGCAGAGGGTGAAACAGAAGGCAGAAGATTTGGGGTGTGGGGTGGGGTTGTGGTTCGGGCCAGCTTCCTGTTTGGCCTTGTCAGGGGCAGACGGGAACTGGATTTCGGTGGGTTATGTTCATTTCTGTTCTCAAGCTCGACTCATTTGTTGTTTGACTTGCTTCTTGCCTTCACTAGACATACTAGTACCTGTCGGGGAACTCCTAGTTTCCGCAGATGTGGCCATGGTGCACAGCCCTGCAGGGCCCAGGGTCAGGCATCATTTTGCTGGTGTCAGATGGCATTCAGTGTTACCTAAGCTCCCAGGATTACCCAGCCTGGTAGAAATCTGGTAGTGTCCTTTTAGGTCATTAAATATTACTTCATGAGAGTAAAGATGCACGCCAGTTGGTTTAATCTGTTTTGATAGATTTTTAACTAGTTTATGTCCCTTAAAATCACTGGTCCATTCTCTTTATGTTAGAGGGTGCTAGACACTTATAATCACTCATGTGCTAAGACTTGGTGTTAGGTTGTTAATTGTAGTATCGATAATACTTGACCCCCAGCAGAATGCTCTCCTTTATCTTCTGATGAGCAGAAGTCCTTAAAAGAACCTTCCAGTGTTGGAAAGGGGAAGAATATGCCTTAATTGGCCATTTTTCTTATTCTTAAAATTAAGCTTACAAATGGCTAAATAGATGAAAACCTTAGTTATTTTTCCAAAGCTATCTGTTGGGTTTTAGTTGGGAGGATATTTTCGTGTCTCGTGGTCGCTTCCCTCTCACGACTGAGAAATGACCAGGCCAATGGTCCCTGTTGCGTCTTTGCTTCATTCTGGTGGATTACCTTGTTTCTAGCCAGGCACTTGCTGGTGGAGAGTTACGTTACTGTGTTTCAGTTGGGAAGTATTGTTTGTTTCCAAACAGTGGCTCAAGAAGTGTTAGGCCACTGACGTTTGCTACATTGTAAAAATAACAAGAGGGCCCTGAAGTTTGACCTATAGGTCCATCTGCTTGCTGGCTTGCTTTGTTGTGTGTGTGTGTTTTAAGATTTTATTTACTTACTTTAGAGAGTGAGCATGTGAGCAGAGGGAGGAGTAGAGAAGGAAGGAGAGGGACAGAATCTCAGGCAGACTCCTTGCTGAGCGTGGGGCCTGACCTCACGACCTTGAGATCATGACCTGAGCTGCAGTCAAGAGTTGGACACTTAACTGACAGAGCCCCCCCGAGGGACCCCCATCTGCTTTCTTAAAATAATGACCAGTGAGCTTTTTCTGGTGAGGGTATCCTCTTAAGTTTTAAATGGATTCAAATAAAATTTAGTCTGTGGATGTGATGATTCTTCGTGCGATCTTCAGTGTGCAGAAATCCTAAAGGTGACCGTGTGTTCAGAGAGTCTTTGCTTTCTGTAAGGATTTCTTGTAAGAACATGTGGATCTCCATTCTCCGTCAGACTGATGGTTTTTCCTATTCCGCGCTCTGACCCGAAGAGTGGGATTTTTGGGGTGGGGGGGCGTCCCAAGGAAAGGGCCTGGATTCCCTTCTTGCCATCACTTTAACAATCTGGGGTGTGGTTCCAGTATGGAGAACTTCCACTAACAAGCTGTCATGGAGCCATTATTCCCATTATACTTGGATGTGTCTAACTGGCTTTGACGGCCGGTTTTATTTTGGCCTCTGCCATCTGCTGGGCCGTGACGGCCAGTCCGAGCACAAGCCAGTTGGAACGGACCGTGTCACCCGTGAAGGAGTACGGCCCTTTACCCACTCAGCTTTTACTTCTTCATTTGATTGACTAAGTAGGACTGATGGATTTGTACACCGTTCACCTGTGTGTGAGAGCTTTGTCAGGGCGTGTTACTCTGAATCACATCACTGGTGGAGCTCCCGAGGCCACTTCCTCGGTGTCCTCTTGCTGTTGGGGCTGCCCGCGAGGCCCGCCGCTGCTCGATCTCCTTTGTCTCAGGGTCCCCAGATGTGGGCTGCGGGGGTCCATGCTTTCCTGGCCCTGTGGCCTGTGTGCTGACCAAACTGGAGACTCCGCTTCTGTCTCTGTCCAGTGGACGTGGACTCCTTCAGACCCCTGAGTTGTAGGAGACAGAAGCCCAGCTCAAGTTCTGCAGGACGGGAAGCTGCTAGCTCAGGTAGGCTGCTCACCAGGGTGCAGCTGGGCCCGGCTCCCACGGTGCTGGGGAGGGGGCTCTCGGTCTCAGCAGTGCTGCTCTCCACGTGACTTTCTGTGGGGGCGAGAGGGCCACTGGCAGCCCCAAATTCCTATCTCACTAACCCGGCACACAGCCCAAAGAGAGTTTTTTTCCACTAGAAAAATGAGAGAAATCCCATGGTGGCCTCTGAGTTCTTGTCCTTTTCACTGTGGTCAGGGGGACAGAGCCTTCTGGCCCTGCAGTGGCCAGGGCATGGAGACCCTGTTTCCCAAACCACAGGAGGAAGAGGTGTCCCCTACATGCAGCAGTGGCTCTCCTGGTGGTGGGAGGCCTGCAGGGCCCCCCAGAGAGAATTCCCCACTCTCCTTTCTCTTCTTCTCTTTGCTTCCCAGGGGGAGGAAGCTGCTTTCCAGTGCTTCTAAAGCACTTTAACATTAGTGAGGTGGTTCTATCTTTAAGACTTCTATAAACCTTAAATTTTACTTACCTCCAGGCTTGAAGTGTTTTGAGGGGCGTGGCATGGTAGAGCGAAGTGTGATTTAATCTGTTTTTGTTATTCAGTCAATGGAGAATCTGCCATATTCAAAAACACTCAGAAGTTCTAAGAACGTGGAAGAGAACAAGTAAAAGCCCCTTTCTTGCAGTATATATAGCCAGTCCGACATATGTGTTATAAGGTAGGATACAGGGGGGTACTCTGTAAGAGGAAGAGGGGAGGCACTGGGGAGAACAGACTGGAGCAGGACATCTTCCAGCTGGGAGAATACAGGAGAGCTGATGAGGACATCTGAGCCGAGCCTTGAAGGTAGGGTGTGGCATTGTCAGCATGGGCTTTAGGGAGTAAGAAGGGGTGACCCAGAAGGCCAGGTGAGGGAGAGGGAACTAATCCATTCTTGGGGCTCACTTTCTGCCAGGCTCTGTGTTTGGCACTGGGAATTCAAGGACCAATAATCAGCCCTTGCTCTAGTAGAGGAAGAACCTCCCCAAGAGTCACAGGTGGGTCTTCTTCAGAGACAGATGTCTGCGCTGGGTCAGGTGAGGGCACAGAGGGAGGGATCAGTCCACTCCCATTCATAAGGTATGCGCAGAGGCGTAGAGATGGGACAGCGGAGGAGGATTCCGTGAAATGACTAGTGTTTCTGGAGCTGGAGGGTCACAGGCAGGGATTAGGGTGGAGCCAGGCAGTAGAGGACCTTGAATGCCAGAGTGGGAAGTGTGGCCGTGATTCTGGAGGCCCTGGCTCTGCAGGGCAGGCTTCACGGTCGTGTGACCTATGCAGCTGCGCAGGGCCCCACCTTGGCTGCTGCTCTGCTGTTAGCCTCTAGAAGTTCTTAAGTGCTTTTCATTTTGCGCTGGGCTCTGCAAGTGACATAGCCTGCAGGGAGGAGGTCATGTGCTAGCCGTCTAGCCGGGCTTCAGGACATGAGCAAAGGAGATCGAGGAGGGCAGTAGTTGGGAAGCCGTTTGCATAGCTTTGAGAGGGTGCCCAGGTGAGGGCAGGTGTAGGAGGATGGGGTCGGGGTGGGAGAATGCATCGGACACCTGTCGCCAGACCCGAGCGACAGACTGTGATGGGCAGGGGGAGGGAGGAGCCACAGTTAGCCTCAGCTCTCCTCTGGGGGCTTCTCTAGCTCAGCACTACCCTCTGAGCTAGAGGACTTCCAGTGGATAAGGCTGGTTTTCCAAACCAAAATTTAGAAGACTGTCTTAATATTTTTACTCTGAACAGTAAGCGAAAGCTGACATTGGCAGGCTCCTTCGATGAATGTAAAATAACCAGAAAAGACATTCTGAGGCATTCTGGAATCCAACAGATGGACCAAGTAGTCATGTTCAAAACAGTAAATCACAACTTGAACTTCAGTTAATCATAATCACATTTCTCTTTCCTTATTTAATTTTCAAGCATCTTCCTAAGTAGTTTCCTTTTTTGGTTTCTTTTACTTAAAAGACCTTGTTATTATAGGGCACCCTAGTTAAGGATGCCTGATATATGACATCCAAGCCAGAAAACCTTATTTGGGAAATGACCTCCTTTCTGAGGTTTCGGAAGTGCTTATTTTGTCTCCTGCAAAGATTCGTGAAGGAATTTATTTCTTCTGGTTCACTTAACATAGAAATTAAGATAACACAACCGTGTATTTACCTAGTGATCTTTGAAAACACCCTTCAAGTAAATCAAGGTTGCCCTGAACTTGGGATGGCAGCAGGCAGGGCTTTGAGAGGTGGGGTGGGAAGGGGCATGGGGTTTTGACCGGAAACCGGTTAGTCTCTTCAACACTGTATTCTGCTTCCTGCCTGGTGCAGACGCAGACTGAGCACTTCTGTTGCAAGGACACGAGGTCAGGGCAGTGCCATCCGGGTCCCAGATGCTGGGCTGGGGTGTCTTGGGATAGAGGAAGGAGCTCAGGGCCGGAGGGCCCTGGGAGGGTCTTGTGAAAAGATGAAGGGGTGTCACCACAGTCCCGTGGAGAGGTCAGCACGCCTTTTATGTTTTTATCAAAAATGGGCTCGAGGGAGTACAGAGGATCCTGCAAATCTTCCTGCCCTCAAGGTGTTGCCCCACATCAGGTCACCCACCATGGCTTTCTCTGACTTGTGCATCCTTCCTTTGGAAGGAGGGATGTGGTGCCATCCACACATGTCCTCCCCTAAAAACGGAGTTTCTGTGTGTTAAGGGGCTTGTGGGGGAATCCATGATGTCATGAATGGGAGGCTCATGTAGGTGAAAGAGAAGAGTCCCCTTGCTCTGCTCTCTTGCCACGATGGGGATGTAGTTGATTTCATCCGGGTGCTCCTGCTTCATCAGCGGTGCTCTGCCACCGTGCGGGGCTGGTTAGTTGCGAGCATCTCCTGGCACAGCGAAGAAAGCGCTTGGAGACCCTTGGCCAGCTCCTTGGTGTCTCTCCTGACACCATGTACCTTGCTCTGCGCACAGTAGGTGCTGGTTGTTGGGGAATAAATAAATGTGCAGTTGAGTTAATCCTATTTTCCCTGTCTAAAGAAAGGGACACGGACCATCTGTAGAGTGTGAATTGTGATTTCTAGGTGCAGGGACGGCTTTGGGCTAAAGTGCCCTCATAACCTTACTTGTCTCTTTTGGGCACCGAGAGCTGTGAAGGCAGAGCCCATTTCTGTTTTGCTCTGCGTTTATTCCCCAGTGCCTCGTGCAAGCCTTGACACATAGCAGATACTAAATAAATACTTGAGCAATGGATAAATGAATAGATATGCCTGTTTTTCTTACATTTTAGAAGCTCATTTCTAAAAATCATGTGTGAATGTCTCCAAGATCCTTGAGACTTCAAGACCTCCCCCTCTCCTTTCTCCTCCCTCTAGGGCTTCACACAGTGATGGACACACAGTAGTCATTTGGTCTTTGGTATTGAGGGAAGAAGTGAGTGGCAGCAGGTAAAGGAGAGTGCCCTGACCAGGAGTTAGAAGTTCTGGAGCCAAATCTATACTTTGGCCTCTAACCAGTCTGGAGATGTTGGTTAAGTAGGCTAGATATCCTGTCTGGGCCTGGCAGAGCCTTACTTTGTAAATGAGGCGCCCAGTCACTGCCCTGCTTGTCTTGGGGCCATTTTGCTGTTCAGAGGAATGAACGGATGTGAAATGCTTGGTTCAAGTTAAGTCTTGTGCCCATGGGGTCCTGGTTACCAAAACATGATGGAATCCTGATATGGTGGATTGTGGCTAATGCGTATACACCTCCTTCCCAGCCCTCCCTGAGAACTGGGGGCTTTATTTTACCTAAATAAGTGGATAAATACATCGGATACACTGTCAGTGTAGAAAATTTAGAAATCAGACAAAAGAGAAGCAGGAAAGCTATAATTACCCTAGAGAGGTAGCCCAGAGATAATCACTGCTAACGTCAGGGATTATGTTAGAACCTTTCCCATGCAGGTGCACACACAGGTCATACACACATGATAGGATTCCAGTCATCGAACAATTACTTTTGTAACCTTTCCTTTTCTTTTTCTTTCTTTTCTTTTTAAGATTTTGTTTATTTATGTGAGGGAGAGTGAGAATGAGAGAGCATGAGAAGAGAGAGGTCAGTGGGAGAAGCATACTCCCTGCTGAGCAGGGAGCTCAATGCAGGGCTCAATCCCAGGACTCCAGGATCATGACCCAAGCTGAAGGCCGTTGCTTAACCAACTGAGCCATCCAGGAGCCCTCCTTTCATTTTCTGAAGTAAATGCTGTCTTAGTTCAGGCTGCTATGACAAAAGTCAGAGCCTGGGTAGCTTAAACAACACTTATTTCTCAGTCCTGGAGTCCCAGAAGTTTTGAGTTCAAGGTCCCAGCAGATCGGGTGTGGTGAGAGCTTGCATTCTGGTATGTAGGTGGAGTCCTTCTAGCTGCGTCCTCACCTTGTGGTCGGGGGAGGGGAGAGAGATCATCTCTGTCTTCTCTTACAAGGGCCCTAACCTCATTTGTGAAGGCTCCACCCTCATGATCTAACTACCTCCCAAGGACCCCATCTCTAAACACCGTCACACTGGGTATTAGGACTTCAATATGTGAATTTCTGGGAGCCACAAACCGTCCATAGCAAAGACCAATAACATGAGAAGAAAGAGCCTTGTCTTAGCATTTCTTCTGTAAGTGGCCTAGGGCCTAGTTTGGTGTGAGACTGCAGGATTTTGCTAAATACTTAATAGATTTCTAGAACTTCAGGACTGGAAAGATTCTGAGTTCTAATTTTGAACATCCTCATTTTAAATATAGGGAAAGTAAGGCTTAGGGTGGAAAAACCAGCCCAGGGCCCCAGGGCTGGATGATCGCAGAGATGGACCTTCAGACCTTGCCTGCTGTCTTCTGGCCTGCTCGCCTCCATGCCCTGCTGATGGTGAAAGTACAAATGCTTGGAGGTCCGTTGGCCGGACTCTTCTGGCAGACGAGTCAGTGCTTGGTGAGTTTTGCCCTCCTCTCCAGGCTCGTGGGTGTCCTTCTGTCTCAGGATGGCATCTGGGTGTCTGGGAACAGCTGTCTCCAGGAGAGCCTTGTGACTGTTCTCACAACATTATGCTGACTCCTGTGCTCATCAACATCTGGGGGTTCCCTCTGCTTATCACCATTTGTGCGGTGTGCAGACTCTGCATGCTGGATTTAACATTCGAGTCTTGGTGGGGATATATTCTTCTGTGGTGCTCAGGTAAATATGCTAACATTTCTTGTGCCTTGCCTTTCAAGCCCAGTGGGAAGGGTCCTTCTTTTTAGAGGTGGTCCTCCCCGCCCTCTGTCACAGGTGTGCAGCTCCGTCCCCTCCCCTTCTGTGGCTGTATGACTGAGCCATCTCTCCTCTACCAGCAAAGATTTCATGTTTGAGTTCCCCAGTGAGGCTACCCTATGGCAGATTCTGCCTCTGGGAACTTCCTGGCTTTAAGGATCTGAGTCTGAAGAGAGAGGGAACTTGTATAGAGGAAAATTATAGCTCAATTGATAAAGTGGCTGGGGGACCCGGAAGAGGGGCAGAGACAGTGCTCTGGATCTTCAGAGACAGGAGGCCTTCCTCATGGTTCCCAGCAGTAGGGAGATGCGCAGGCAAGGCTTTTGAAGGAGGGACATTTGAGCTTGACTTAGAAAGGATGGTCAAGGCTTGAGCCCTTGGAGGCTGCTGGGAAAGGACTGCAGCCAGAGCAGAGAGTAAGGAGGTGAGCAGTGTCAGGGTGAATCCGCAGCTGGGGTTAGCCAAGAGGGAACTCCAGGAATCCTGAGCTCTGGCACTCAGTAGAGGCAAGTTGAGTCTTCCCCTTTGCAGGCTGTGACTTGGGGAACACCTGGTCTCCCACTCCACCCCTGCAGCAGTGCTGTTGGTGCAAATAGTCCAGCAAGTTGGCGCAGCTAGCTTTCCTTTGTGACCGGGCTCTTGGCCGGGGGTCTGTGGCCTCCTTAGGAGCCTGCCAGTGGGGACCCAGGTGTCTGGGACCTACCTGAAATTATGTGCATGATTTTGTATCTGTGGGTACTCCCCCACCCCTAATTGTCCGAGGTCTCTGTAACCCTCGAGAGGACATGCACCTTATATTCAAGGAGAGGAAGGTTAGTGTGTGAATGGATTTTGACAATTTATTTCAAAACTCAAATCCTGTAAAGTGATTGGGGGAAAGTTTGGAGGCTTCATCCTTCTCACGCATGGCTCAACCATCTCTTTAGACTGGTCCCGATGAGCATGACTGAGTCTTGTTCTTTTCTCTGTCCACCCCCAACCCACTACCACACCCAGAACTCAGCCTTGGACACGTATGGTGACTCTTATTTAGGAAATACAATAGCGTTGACCTGGGCTCTCACCGCACATGTGTGTTGCCTTCGATAGGGTGGACATCTCAGGCCAGCTGGCTACTTGTGGGATCCTGAGGCTGGCCCTGTGGGGAGCAGACCTCTCCAGTGCCTGTCTCCCTGCCTGGTCCCTCCCTTCTCCTCTCAGGGATGGGTCTTGGCTCATCCCGCCAGTCCACTGAGGGCTGTGTCTTTCTGCCCAGCATCTGACAAGTGCAGTTCCAGCTGTCTTCTCCCAGAAGGGCTCTTCAGCCCTGTGCTCCACAGGTGTAGGGTTAGACACAAATGTATCTCTTGGCCTCTTGCAAAAAGGGGGGCATGCTTGGGAACCTCATCTCCTCCCACCCCTTGATTTGAGAATGACTGGTACCAGTGGCAGCCTAAGTGTGTCTTAGGCAGTGGAAGGACTCCCGTGACTGCAAAACCACCAGCTAGGACCTTCCTTGGGGCCTCTCTGCTTGGCGCCTGTACTGTTTGTAATTGGGAGCTCTGCCAGGGGCGGGGGGCAGCTGGCAGCTGCCTTGGCATTCTCTTAAGCAGGTGTGCAAGTTGGGGCCCATCGGAGAGCTATAAAGAGTGGCCATTTGACCCCCAGGGTCATTTGTCCTGATGGAGGCAGGAGCACGGCTTCCTCTGTACTCTGTCAGAGTCCTCTTTTTCCTTTTTGGGAAAGCACAGGGAGATCATTTGGTTTCTACCATGAAGGGCTTGGGCCTCATTTAGGAAGACAGTGACTATGGCATATAGTGCTTCCAGGTGACAAGTCAAGTCTGACAAGCCCTGATCCAGGTGGGATCTGGAAACCCATGCTGTCACTCCCACACACCCAGCCCCCCAACTCCCCCCATTCCATTCTCACCTGCTCAGTGGTCACTGATCGTCCAACATGGGAGACCATGAACAGGTACACACCCATCCTACCTCCAGGGAGCTTTTTATAATGCAAGCTAACACTTGGTGTTCTAAGAAGTTTTGAGTTGCGTGCTGGGGGTGGGAGGTGGGGTGGGGGACGGGGTGGGGAGGTCATTGGATCCATGCCCTTGCTTCTGGAGAGATGTCCTTATGTTCTTTCTGCTATCTCAGACCTGCAGAATCATTACCATTAAAGAATGTTTCCACCTTCGACATCCGGTTGGTTCTGTCCATCATCTGCCTGTTCATCCATCCCTCCGCCAACCAGCGTTTTAGGCCCTCGGGCAGGAATGCAGAAAGAAAGCAGACTCGGCCCCAGTTGTCAGGGAGCTCATCTCTGATTGCCTTCTCGTGGTTTGTATTGCCTTGTGGGTTTTGTTCCACAGCTTAACTGTAAACTTCTTGAAGGTCAAAGACGATCTCTTCTTAGACATTCTTGGAAGATGGGAAGATTTGTTTGTCAGTGGATTGCTGGAGTGGTAGTCCTGTTGTATTTGCTTAATGAGAGACTGAACAGAATGTGTCTTCAAAGTGTGCCTGCCTTCCTGCTCTGCCAGGCTGCATAGACTCCTTGCTGAGAGGCTCTTAGTTCTGGGTGTGGTGGTAGGGACTTGGGGGAAAAAATACAATGTTTCAATAGGCAAAGATCCCCAAAGTGTGTCTGTGCTCCAGGCTCTTCTGAAGAATGAAAAGCTTAATTCATGCCTTCTCTTTATACTTCCACTTCTTTAAAACTTGGAGGGGAGGGTGATGTGTCAATTTCAGCTGCCTAATTCATTATTCATTTTTAATGTGGGTCAGAGTTGCCGTCTTCACCCGCCTTTGTCTCCTCACACCTCCACTGCTGCTGGAATGCTTGCCTCATAAACGAAGCTTAATTAATAGAGCCAGGAAGGTGACACACAGGGCTGACAACACTGAGCACGGTTTCCCGCCTGCCCGGAAAGTCTCTGGGGTGGCGTCCCTCCCAAGCCTGTTGTCTGTCATCTGAGATGGATTCACACTCAGGGAGCCAGGGTCCTGGGAGTCAGGCTGGGGCGTGTATCCACAGTGGGTTGCACTGAGTGGCTTCCTAACAGATGTGGCTGGCCGACTTACAGTCCTAATGCTGGAAAAATAGTCATTGTCTTAAAGAAAAAAAAAAAAGATTTGACTTAAAATCAGACTCTGGGATGAGGCCAGGTTTGAATCTTAAAGCAGGTTGACCTATTTTCATCACAGCATCATCAAAGCCTGCTTTGTGAGTCTACCTCTTGAATGTGCTTCTCTTGGTGTCACATGAACCGAACACCTGATTTGAGGAGGAGAGTGTGTGAAGACCTTGTCTAGGGGAGCTGGATTTCTCATGGGTCTGGGGGCTGAGACTTAGCCTGCTGCAGCCAGTCCCTGCCCGGGGAAGAGCCGCCCAGCAGATGCCTAGTGCAAGCATGCAGGGTTGTCCCTTCTGAAAGGGCATCTACACCTTCCTGGGTGACCTTGACAGCTGCCTGGGGAAGGAGGCCTGGTAGGCCCGTTCTCCTTGCTCTACAGAGGAGGAAACTGAAGCTTACACAGGCAGGTGGTCAGAGGACCCAGGTAAGAACATTCAAAGTCACCAAGACCTGTCCAAGCCCTGACCCTGAGTTCCCACCTCCAAACCTTCCACTTCTTTGTTCCCTTCCTCATTTTCAGTTGTGGTTTGGGACCAGAGGAACCCCCATACTGCACGTAGGATCTGTGTGGAATAGGCCAGGAAGCTCACTCTTCTGGAAAACCTTGGAGAGTGAACTCTCCTGAGCAACCTTGCCACATAGTGAACCCCTTGGGGAGAGGAGGGAAAGGTCTCAGTTCCTGGTAAAATAGGGACAACCCTGTGGCCAGGACATTAGCCAGAGGAATTCATGCAGAGGAGAGAGAAGAGGCCTTTCCCACTGACTTTTTCCTGGCCTCTGTTCTGGGTTTTTCTCCTCTTGGAAGACAAGATGGCTCCCTGTTCGGATGGGTTATATCCTGTGGTTTATCAGTAGCCTCCTTGTCTCCTACTTCGCTTTCCTTGATTGTCTCGGAGGCAACGATTCCTTACCCAATTTTTTGTGACACCCTATAATGATAAGAATGGGTATAAAAAAAAAAAAATCCCAAAGCAAACTTAATCCACTTCAGGTTTTTTTTTCCAGTCATTGTATGCAACAAAAAATATTAACAAGCACCAGAGACTGTCAGTATCATGAAAAGCAACAATAATAAATCCTTCACAGTTTTGTGAAGAGCTTAACAAATTTTAGACTGTCCTTACTTCGGTTGTCCTGTCCTTTCCAGAAACCATCTGGATTAGACAAGCGGATATTTAAATGTTTCCCTCTTACAGATGAGAGAACTAAGATCTGGAGAAGATCAGGAACCTGCCCAAAGTTATTGGCCAGTTAGTGAACACGCAAACTGAATGAACCCAGATCCTTTAGCTCAGAATAAGACCAGTGTGGTCTTTAATTTCACAAAGCTAATGATCTACCTGAGAAGACATGAAACGGATACAGAGACAAGTAGAAGACAGGTAGAAGGGGCATATGATGAGGGGCCTACCCTGGTCTCAGGAGTCAGGGTGGGCTTCCCTGAGACAGTGGTGGGTAAACAAGGACGTAGATGGGGAGCTAAAGAGGGATGAAGACCATCTGGGGTGTGGTGTGTTTAGGGAAGCAGATGGAGACTCATGTGGCTGGATGAGCTGGAGCAAGGTGTTAAGGACCACAGGGTCACATCATGGGGGGCCTTCAAAGCCAGGGCAAGGGCTTTGTTTTGGTCCTAGGGCTGTGAGGAGCCACTGAAGGGTTTTGAGCAGAGGGCTACCTTGGTCACTGGGTGGATGTATGCTGACGGGTGGGCAAGGTATACTGAGCAGCCTGGCCACTCAGGTGCTGGAATTGCTCAGGCAGTGTTGGCTGGGGGGGTGTGTGTGGCATAAGGTGATGTGGACACTGGTGGGGATGGTGGAGATGAAGAGAAGGGGACAGATTGAGAAATGACTGGTGAGGGGACTGGAGAGAGTTTGGGATTGTTTTGTCATGGCAGCAGAGGAGGAGAAGCAAAGACAGACTCTGAGGGTTTGGGCTTGGATGAGGGGTAGGGCTATTTTCTGGGTTAGGGAACCCTGGGGAAAAGGCCAGCTCAGGGGGAGAGGACAGGATCATGGGCTGTGTTTGGGACAGGCTGAGTTTGAGATGCCTGTTAATTATCCAAGTGGGGACACCTGAGGGAACTTACACACGTTGGCTGGAGCTTGGGAGAGAATACCGGGCAGGTGGTGTGAATTTTGGATATCCGCAGACACAAAAGAGTACTTGAAACGGGTTAGGCCACTGAATGCTGTGTTTTCTCATTTTGACCACACTTGGCGGAGAGGACGTTTCACTCAAGGCCTGCGTCAGGAGCCAGACCTTTGAAGGCGTTATTACCAGGTCTGGATTCAGTTTAGTAAAGGCTATTCCTCAGGTCCCCGGAAAGGCCCTGGAATGCCAAAGGCAAGTCCAGTAGGAGAGCAGAACCAACAGATGAACGCAGCATCGAGAGCCGTATTAATTTCGTAACCAGTGGCTGGTGGAAGGAAGGCGGGTAGGGGGTGTCTGGTGCCACTTCTTCGTGGCTGTGTCTGTCCCACCCTGTTGTTCTGCCCAGGTTTACTTCAGTGCATCCCTGTGGTAACCCTGCACAACCAAATATTCTGAAAGACCTTCATAGTATTTGCAGATTGTGGATTCTTCGGATAAGTATCCAGAGGCTGCCCTCATTGCTTATGGAAGACACATTTTTTGACGGTTTCTTGTTGAGACACTGTGTGGTGGGTTCAGTCAAAACTCTGGACTTGCTGGGGCAAGAGCTTCTGGTCTGTCCTACTAAAACCCTCAAAAGTGTGCCCTCCCCAGGTTTCCACAGGAAGCCCCTCTGGGCGGGGGGCCTCTGATGACTTGGGGGTAGACGCGTTCACTCACTCACTGACTCATTCGTCAGGGCTGGCTGAGGGCCCTGCGTTACCTCTGTCCTCGCTTGCCACAGGGACAGAAGCCTGACTCAGCCCGAGACCTGCTTGCAGCCCGGGGCTGGCAGGCTCATCGTTGGGTAGATCCCACACTGATAAATGCATCCAGGGATGAGCTCTGCTTTCTTTGAGTTCCCTGTGAGGAGGGGGTTAGCTTAGAGGAGGGAGCTGCTCCTTCTGCTTGGTGGGTAGAGAAAGGGCTTACCGGAACAGCCCTGTTCTACAGTCTCTTTGGCAGACTCAGGGAACTCTCACCCAGAAGGCACACAGAGGTCAGCCAGTGGAGTCTCAACTTACCCACACCCACAGTGGAGCCTCAACTTACCCACAAAGACCTGTGGGCAGACCAGTGCCATAGGCCTGGCCACCTTTTTTTTTTTTTTTTTTTTTTTTTTTTAAACTATTTAGTTCTTGAGGTATGAATTTTTAACCAGACTTCTTCTGACCTTAAAGTTACTTAATGCTCCTGAGAAATCATTCTACGAATTGGAAATCTTAAGTTACTTGGGATTTATACAGTTAGATGTATATACTATCTACTTAAAACGTAAATCCTGCTCTCCTTTGTAAGGGGGGGGGAGAAAAAGATCTCTTCTAGTAGAAAATGACAGGAGTTCTTGGTTAAGTTTTTGTCGTGTTCACGGTTTTTGGAGCGTGTGTTTCATTTCTCTGCCCCTTCACGTCCGTTTCCGTCCTGCGCAGCATCACCGCTGGGATTACCGAAGCTTCTGAACAGTGACAGATGTGATTCTTCCGATCTGCAGGGTTTTCCCTCATGCAGGAATCTGTCTTTTTTTTCCCCCAATTTAATTACATCTTTAATGAATATTTTATCAAATGAACTCCATGTCTTGTATTTCATTATTAATGGTGTCCGTGAGGCCCCGTCCTCATCAGTATAATTTAGAAACAAGGAAATTACAGAAAGGGGGTGGTGTTCCAGGGACGAGGGTGGGAGTTGGGGAGAGAACATCTGCACGCCTTTCTCGTGTGCCGGAACAGGCGTTCACAGGGGCTGCGTGTAGGAGGGGTTGGGTCGCGTGTGCCTTTCCCCTGGGGGGACAGATTGTGCGCTTCCTGTGTGACAGCGTTGTCCTAACTGTGAGCCTGTCCTGCAGCATTTTGGATGCATTGCAGCTGTGAGGTGGCCTAGACTAAGCAGGTCTGTGGAGGCAGGACAGCTGTGTGTGGGTCAAGGTCAGTCTCGTCCCCACTGGGTTGTTCTAGTCAAGCACCCTTCCCCTAATTCAGGGTCACCTTGACCTGCCCCCTGTCCAGCTCGTCCCCTGGTTCCCTGATGACCCTGGCCACCAGCTTCTCATTTTCCTTTCTGTGTGTCTGGGCTCAATTGCACGGAGGCCCATTCAGCACACTCTGGTCTCTTATTTCCAGGGAACTTCTCCTCCTCTGTGACATCTTGGGTCTGTGGCCACAGATCATGTTCTAGCCCCTAAGCCTCTCCCTCAGCACCCTGCCCTTGTCCCTCCTCCCGGCTCGCCTGCCTAGCACTGCCCTAGGACCTCTTTTCCCTCCTCCCCAGTCCATGTAGACCTTTGCTTTCCTCCTTGGATCAGAGGCCAGACCTTTCAAATCACTGCCCTACATGCCCTTCCTGTTTGTCCCTTCCCTTTTATCTTCTGGGGAAGTTCCCAGCCCTGGAAGAATCCAACCAGCTCTTCTGGCCCTGGCTGCCTGACCACCCCCCTCTCACCCTCCCCTCCATCTTGTTCATAGCCCCTAGGCCACACTAGCCTTTGCTGTTCTGAGTGGACCTCCTTCCCGCCTCAGAGCCTCCTCACACACTGTTTCAGCTCCCTGGGTTGTCCTTCCCTGCCTTTGTCCATTTCTTCGGGTCCCAAGTCCTCATTTGCTTCATAGGGGGCCTTGTCTGGCTGCTGGCTGTGGTAGGATCTGTTCTCCTGGGTGCTGTCTTGGCACTCTGTCTGTTCCATACTCAGGGTTGTGACTTGTTTGTGTGTTCGAGACCTGGCCCAGACTTCCCAGGGCAGCCCTCACTTCAGACCTCTGTTCCTTCACACGCTTGAAACATTCCAGAAATGCTATTACGGTGGCATCCAGATGCCCTGTCTCAGACTGTCTCTCCTATTAAGAAGGAACTCAAATCTCTTGGTACCGTGGCAATCCCAATTTTTGGTTTCCCAAGTCCCTGTGGCCCTCAGTTATAGTCCCTGCTGTCTGGAGGTGTGGTGTGGTATTCCTGAGGGGCACAGGCTCTTGACCAAGCTGCCCGAGCTCGATCCGGACCTCACCACTTGCCGCTGAATGACCTGGGGTCAGGCTCTTGCTCAGAGCATGTTTGCTCATCTAGGAGATCCTAGTCTCCACCTCCTGGTCTTGAGAGGACCCAGGGAGCTGATGCAGGTGTGGGTGAGCCTCCAGGAAGTGTCGGGAGCTGTTCTCTCCCACGGTGGGGGACGGGGGCAGCGTAGGGGGACGGTATGAGCCTACCGCTGTGTGCTTCCTATGCTTATCTTACCTGGAGGCTTTCAGCTGGAAATCAACGTCTTGAGAAGGTGTGGGATGCTGGCTTTTGAGCCTACAGCACACAAGCCCGGTCACCTGTATGACAGCATCTCCACTCCCACCTCCCGCCATCACCCTTCCACCCCCTGCATCCCCGGGCGATCAGCGTCTCTCCCTCTCCTGCACGTGGAACAAACGGCTCTTTGTGTACTTCCTCCTCTCCTCCTGTCTACTCGGGATACTCTAGATCCCTCTGTGAAGCCAGCCTCATGTCCACCACTGCCTTTCGGACTGACGTTGCTGGCCCCCGGGGGGTGTCCTCTGACCGGTGACCTTGTATGCGCTCTTCTGTCCGTTCAGCGCTGGGGGATCGGCCTGCGTTTGCTGTTTTCTGACGCTCCGCTTCTAAATCACTGAAGGCAGACGCGCCATTCCCTCTTCCCTGGAAGCCGCATGAAGCCGAGGAAGCGCGCCAGTCCTCTCCGGCATCCAGGTGAAGCTCACTGACCCGGTTCTGGTGTGAGTGTACTGATACCCGCGTGCCGGGTGGACCCTGAGAGGCTGGTTAAAGACCACGTCACTCAGCATATTTTGTCATCAACTTTCGGTACAACTGGGTGACAGGACCTTGTCCCACCCCCTCCCCCTCCCCCTCCCCTTTCTCTACACGAAGGCGTCCCCGCTCTCACTCCTTCGGCAGCTGGGCAGGAGCCTGAGGGCTCACCTCCCCTGCGGCAGCGGGAACTCACCTGGGCACCACAGAGCAGCAGCGAACCAAACGGGCCAGGTCTCGCGCCAGTGGAGTTTCAACCTGGTGGGAAGAGGCTGACGGTAGACACCGCCCCTCTCCCCCACAGACGGAGCTTGCTCTCTGGTCAGGGAAGTGCAGTGAGGGAATGAGGAGATGGTAGGCGTTGGTAGTCCACGTTTTGGGTAGCCAGGAGCAGCTTCTTCCATGAAGTGATATGTGAGCAGGGACTGAATGGGGTGAGGGACCAAGCCTAAAGATATCCGAGGAAACGACATTTTTTTTAGGATTTTTTTTTTTTTAAAGATTTTATTTATTTGACAGAGACATAGATCACAAATAGGCAGAGTAGCAGGCAGGGAGAAGGAGAAGCAGGCTCCTTACTGAGCAGAGAGCCCGATGCGGGGCTCGATCCCAGGACCCTGGGACCATGACCTGAGCTGAAGGCAGAGGCCTAACCCTCTGAGCCACCCAGGTGCCTCACAATATTTGAGACAGAAAGCAGAGCAAGCACCAAGGCCCTGAGGAGAGGGACATGCCTGTGTTGTCTTGGGAAGATTTCGAGGAGGTACCTGCCATTGGAACGGAGAGGCTGAGCTGGGCCTGCGGAAGGGGTGGAGACACTGCTAGGGGGACCAGACCTCGTGGGCTCTGAAAGGGCCTTGGATTTGATGCTGAATTGGATGGGGAGTCCTCTGAGCGTTTGAGTAGCAGAGGGACACAGTTTATGTGGTGTCACCTTCGATCTCTCATGAGCTTAAGGAAATTGAACGAACAAAGTCTTAAGAGGAAGGAAGTTACTTGCGTTTTAGCAGAAGGTCACCTGCCTAATTATGGAGAAGGCCATAAGCAAAAAGGCTACAGCGTACATGGGATTAAATGACTCCAGATGCCCTGCTCCGCTGCCTCCCAGTACGCATATAGGTGGTAAGCTCCTTGGAGGAAGTCTACCTGAAGCCCAGTGTCGTTTCTTTTTGGTGAGTTTTTGGCAACCAAACTGTCCTTTACCCACAAAACTGAAGCACTTTAAACACTTCTTGTGGACGTGAGCTTTTTTTCTTCGGATTTCAACACAGTAGCGTGTGTGTACCGTATTTTAAAAGTTAGGCACATTGTGGAAGGCATGCGCGCATTCACGGAATCAGCGGGAGGTGTTCTGAGATGTGAATTCAAGCCCCGAGAGCCCCGGATGAACCCCGATCGCCGTAAAACTCCTCAACCGCTGAACCTGTCGTGGTGGGAAGAAGAGCTCTCGAACACGAGTTTGCTGCGTGTAGCTCTGCACGAAGGGCTTTGCTTTCCTCGCTCTGAGGACTGTCGAATTCCCAGGGCCATCCTGTTGGCGTTGAAGTCACGAGCCAGTGAGGGAGGAGAGAGGAACAGAAGGGCGGCTGCCGTCCTTCACCCTTGAGGTATGACAGGGGCGGACATCCGAGGCTGACAAGCAGCAGGAATTTCTCCCTTCGCTGCCCAGTCTCCTCACCAGCCCCCCCACCCCAACCCCAGCAGGTGGACAGGAGGCGGCGCCTCGCCTGACCTGGGCTGAGAAGTGGCCGCGTATGCTGCTAACGCAGCTCCGTCACCGGCAGGGATGGCTGCCATCCCAGGCCACGTCGCGAGAGCCTTAGTCAGGAGGGATGATGTTTGAACCCATCCTTCAGGGAGCTGCCGCTTTTCTTAGAAGGCGTAAAAAAGGAAAGGTGTGAGGAAGGTGGAATCTTTGAAGTCAGAGGAGCAGGAAGTCTGTTGAGCAGCAGAACCCACCGCAGTCCAGGTGGCTGAGGAGTCCGGGAGGGAGGGGGCGTGCCTGGGCGTGCACGAAGGCAGAAAGACGGGACTCCCTGGGACAGAAGGGCCCTTGCTTCGAGTACGACGTCTGGTTTCATGTTAGTAACCGGACTTAGAGAGCAGCGTCAAGCTGTGTGTGTGTTGTCACCGTTAGAGCGTCTGAAATCACCTAACGGGTCTGAAAGGCAGCTGTCCCGTCTCACCCGAGGATGGGGGCAAAGTCACGCCAACATTCTTGGCTTCCTGACCCTCCGGACAGCAAGTCAGAGCCTGACTTCCTCAGGCCACATGCTTCCATTAGTTCTGTCAAGAGCTTCAATAGATGTGGCTGGAGCACCTAGTGGGCGGCGGCCGCTGTTCCGGGCACTGGGGCCCTTGTCTGAACAGGTTCATGGCAGCGGGGGGGGGGGGGGAACCGAGAAGAGGACTTCCCGGAGCACCACCTGCTGAAGGAAAGAGAGTGAAGCAGCCTGGTAGCACCTGCCGGGGTGTGTGGCGAAGGCTGTGGGGCCCTGGGGCAGGGTTTTCAAGGCAGGAGGGAGATGCAGACTTGATGCCAAAAGAAATGCTTTTAGGAGCAAAACAAAGGTCAGTTGATTCTGGTGTCTGCACATGGAGGAGAGCAGCAGTCTCCGAGAAGCCCTTGTTTCTCCGCAAACTTGAGTGTGTGTGAGACAGGCACGGTCATGGGTGCTGGGAGCCTCTTTTTCTTTTCTTTTTAAAGATTTTATTTATTTATTTGTATGTTTATTTATTTATTTGACAGAGAGAGAGATCACAAGTAGGCAGAGAGGCAGGCAGAGAGAGAGAGGGGAAACCAGGCTCCCCGCTGAGCAGGAAGCCCTATGCGGGGCTCGATCCCAGGACCCTGGGATCATGACCTGAGCCGAAGGCAGAGGCTTTAACCCACTGAGCCACCCAGGCGCCCCGGGAGCCTCTTATTCTAAGCAGTCTCTCTCTTCCCTTTGGCCAAGATGGAAAGATTTCGGAGCAGAGCATGAGTGCCTTGAGACTTGGGGGATTTTCTGTCGTTTCCACTCCCAGTCACCCAAATATGAGAACTCCACATTCCGGAATCCCCCTGTTGGCCTGGAGCTGTGTGCCGGCAGGAGTTTTCTTCTGTGTAGCCTCAGTCTGTTGCGGCTCTACTCCCGATTGTCTCTTCTCCATGAGGTCTGTCCCCTGGTTGTCCCTCTTCCTGAGGCTAATTGTTGAACCACAAAAATGGCCTGTTCGATCGACACAACCACAACACGCAGCTGTTTGATGCGGAGTCTCACCTGGGTGGTTTCTGTCCATCTTCGAGGTGATTCTGTTGTGCCAGCCGGTTCCTCCTCACACAGTGGGTTGCTGCCCACGGGTGAATGCAGAGGTCGTAGCCACGTGAGGACAGTGGTGGGGCATTTGGAGGAAGTCAAGGTGGGTCTAAGAGTACTTGGATTTGGAAGAAAAAGAGAATTCCAGAGCTTAAGCCAAGGAGTGAAGGCAATGACCCCTTCCTTTTGATCCCACCCCTCAGTCCCTCACCCACAAAGAGCTGTCTCTGGAGCCTCGGTTCACAGTGGAGACCCCTGGGGCCCAGGAAGGACCATCTGTGTATTCTCCGTCTCCAGCTGCCCCCCGCGACTGCTGGCAACAAAGATGGGTTCAGGGTGCTCCCTGACCTGGCTCACGAGAGCTCACCGACATCCTGGGTCCTTGCCTGCCTGCCTTTCTCTCCGGTGTGACCCTGGGTCCTAGTGACACCTGCCTGACTGGACTCCGTTGGTCTAGAACACAATTAAACCTGTAGTGAGATGCCAGGTGATGATTCATGAAAAGAAGTTTGATGTCT
This sequence comes from Lutra lutra, assembly GCF_902655055.1. NCBI lineage: Eukaryota > Metazoa > Chordata > Mammalia > Carnivora > Mustelidae > Lutra > Lutra lutra. The sequence continues at coordinate 201,194,070 of NC_062278.1, read as the reverse complement.
TCGTGGTTCTTGCCTTCAAGGAGTGCTGTCTAGTGCTCATGAGGATGTGAATAATAAAGGCACTTTGTGACGTGGGCCCAGAGGGTGGCTCAGAGAGCTGGGCAGAGTGGGAGGGGTGTCGCTGTGTCTGGTGGAATGTGTTCTTAGCTAGAGCCCAGACTGGCCTCAGGGTGGACGTTCTTGGTCTCCTGGGGTTTCTCCTAGGGTTCTGGCATCATAAAGACACCAGGCTTGGCCACTTGCAGCTTGAAGTGTCACAAAGAGATGGAGAATGCGGTGGAGAGTCAGGCCTCTGAGAACCCTGGAACTTGTGTGTTCCTTCTGGTGGATGCCCAAGCAGTCCTCCCAGCTCTAGGGAAGGCAAGCTAGCCCAGGGTCCTGGGTTCTAACCCCAGGCATCCACGCACTCACCATGTGACCTGGACCTCTGCCCTTAGAGATCCCTGCTCTGTTACTGTGCAGTAATGCACTCGCATATGCATGGCAGACGTGATGTGTGTGCACCTGCATGTGTGCCCTTGAGCTTGAGAAGTAACCCAACGTCAGGAGACCATCCCCTGGGAGATGGGGAACCTGGGGTTGGGGGGTCTTTGTCATTGATTAACTGGGTCATTTTGGGGAGAACTCAAGCAGAATAATGGTCCCTCAAAGATGCCCACATCCTGATTTGTGGCTCCTGTGAATAAGCACGAGGAAGTGGTAGAGCTCGGCTTAAACCCGGATCCGCTGGAATCTGGAGGCCTGCCCTCTTCCTTGTCTCGGGCTGCTGGGAGGCTCGCTCTACCTCACTTATTCAGACTCCCCCGCTTTTCCGAGGGAGAGGGGTCCCTGTGACTGTTGCTGTCACTCTGGGTTTAGTATTTTTTAACTCCTTCCTATCTTTTTTTTTTTTAATTTGACAGATGGAGATCCCAAGTAGGCAGAGAGGCAGAGAGAGAGGCAGGGGAAGCAGGCTCCCTGCCAAGCAGAGAGCCTGATGCAGGACTCGATCCCAGGACCCTGAGATCATGATCTGAGCCGACGGCAGAGGCTTAACCCACTGAGCTACCCAGGTGCCCCCCCCCCCATCTTTCTAATAACACACCAGAAATCAAGGGCCTGTTCTGATGCTGGTGACAAGCCAAAGAAGGCTTCTGCAGGAGGCATGCGGGCCCCTGTTTCTGTCCCCACGTTTGAGATGGGACAGCGGCATGTCCCCTCCCGGAGGCCTGAGAGGAAGGCCATAACTGTGGGGAAAATGCTCAATTACTACTATTCTTCTGCAGTACGGCCTTTCTCAGGCAATTTGATTTTCATCGTTTAGGAATACATTTTTCTAGGGTGCGACTGTGTTGTCTGAGCAAACTGTCCCTTAGAGCTCCTTCCCCCTCTGCTTCATACTAGTCCCGCTCTGACTGGAAAACTGTAGGTTCTTGGTCATAAGACTGGTGGAAGTAGGGTGTTTCAGTATTAAACCCTCACAAGTCATAATTAGTAAGGAATTAGTAAGCTTTATTAATGAGTCTTGGCAGGCTTAAACAGTAGATCTTAGAGATGGTTTTTGGAATGTCTTCTGTTGAAGGGTTTTGAGGAAAAGCCTGTGGCCCTTGAGACCATGTCCCTTTTATTTCTTCTTGTGGCTACTTCTACACAAAGCCAGAGGGAAGGCTTGCTTCAGAAGAATTACAGAGTGCACCCCTGGGGCAGCCACTGTGAGAGGAATTGAACTTCTGCTTAATGAGTGAGGACCCAGCATAGCCTGGGCCTGGGACACCGGGTCTCTGCACAGCTCTGCGGCTGACAGCCAGGTCACCGTGGGGGAATCTTTCTGGGCCCTGGTACAGTTGAGAAACCCGATGCCATTTGAAAATGTTCTTGGGGGTGCCCAGGTGGCTCTGTCGGTGAAGCAACTGACTCTTGGTTTTGGCTCGGGACATGATCTCAGGGTCGTGAGATGGAGCTCTGCGTTGGGCTCCGCACTCCGCTCCTTCCCCCAGCTCCTCCCTCTCTACCCTTCCCTCCTGCTTGCTCACTTTTTCTCCCTCTCGCAAATACATAAAAAAAAAATCTCAAAAAATGTTCTCAAGGGCTCTAGCAGATTAGCCAGTTATGAAAGTACATACATTTTAGGTGGCCACATTTGGATATGGTATCAGTGTGCCTTTTTAGAAAATACCACAGGTATGTTCCTGGTAAACAGGGACATGTATGTAAATGGGATTTTAAGTAGTTTTCCAATGAAAGGGATCTTTTTACTTTTTAAAAAATGTATATATATTCCGTTCCCCCGAAGGGGCAGCTCTGTCTGCATTTCCTTTCTCACACTAGCTTAAAATGTTTTCAAGTCAAACGTATTCATTTCCGAACATACAGGAAACCTAAACGAAAACCCGATAAAAGACTATATTTTAAAAATATGGGATCGTTTAAAATAGACCACTATTTCAGTGTTCAGTGAAACTGAACACTGGACTATGAATGCCTTTTGGCATGTTGCGTGATCTAGATCTGTCTTTGCTGGCTGTGTAATTTCATTAAAACGGTGGCTCCATTTCACCATGTTCTGTTGCTGGAATTCGCGGTGGTCATCCTCTTTTCACCACCATAAGCCATGTCGCAGTGAGTCTGTGTGGCAAGACTGCCATGCACATCCGCGATTATTTCCTAAGAATCCATTTTTAGATAGGAAATTGCTGTAAGAATGAGGATACAGATTACATTAATTTTTTTGGTCTTTGCATTTGCAGAGCATTTGCTTTGTTGTTGATTTTTAAAAGGGAGTAAAAACTGAGAAATGTTGGTGTTGAAGTAACGGAGTCCTCCAGAGCTTGGACGTTTAGGTCCGATCCAAGTCAGGCTGCTTCACATCTCCCAACCCGTTTCCTCATTTATAAATGGGCATCGTCCTATCCTCTAACTAAATGTGAGCATTAAATCACGTCAGTAAAACGCAAGGCTGCATATGAACTCTGTGTGGAAGTTCCTCTTTGTACCTGAACCTCCCCCTCTCTGGGCAGATGCGCCTGGGCCCCTAGCCAGCCTCCTCTCCTGCCCACCCTGGCTTCCCGGGCCATTACCGTAGGCACAAGCACACTGCCATCTTGGTGCTCTGTGTCCATCCTCATTCGGAAAGACTGCCTTCAGACATTTATATGTTCAGACAAACTAATCAGGCTGAAATTTCTCATGCTTATTTGCAGCTAGATGAAGCAATCCATTTAGTTGCTTTGGAATTACCCAGGCGTGGAAGAAATTGGTTTCTCAGCCCTGAGAAATTCTGAGGATTTTCTGAGGTACTGACAGACACCGGGGCCAGCTTGGTGAATTCAGAAACCCAGGGGCCTGCGGTGGCTTTTGGTCGGGACCTCTGTCCTTTATCAACACTGGCACGTCCACCTAGGATGTGACCTACTCATCAGTTCTCTTCACTCTGCATATATCCTATGGTTATTCCTTCTCTTCTCTTCTGAGAAGCTCTGAGCTCCTGAGAGAGCCTTCCCTTCCGGTTTTCTTGTTGGTTGATAGAGCGCAGACATTTGCTGATTCTTTTTCTCCCTTGGCTGAATGAGAGGCCCAGAGGCCCTTAAATAGTTGCTTTGTGTTAGAACCAGTATTTGGGGATCAGGAGAGCTTGTGCTGAGTTTGGGATTCCAGAGTGTGTAACACCCCCTTGCGCCCATCTTCACGGTCTGTGAGGACACGTGGGGAGACTGAGGTATCGAGAGGACTGAGCTGTGTGGGGATATGCGGCTGGTACGGGGGCAGGTCTGGGGTCTGAATCCTTGCAGGGTGTCATTCCATTCTTGGCTCTTTAAACCACTGCACGATACCACCTTCCAAGATGCGTGTTTATCAGGATGTGTTTTGTGCCTGTCTACATGGTGGGGTTTATCGCGCCTTCACCATTCACACAACTGTTGCGCGGGAGCCTGCAAAGACACAAAGATAGGGTCCCTGTTCCCCTGTAGCAGCAATAAAGTGGCTATAAATTATTATATGAAAACATCTCCCCTGTTTGATACATAGCTCCAAACCCCCAACTCCCTGGAGAATTCTGTTTTGAATGACGAAAGTGGATGACCCGTACACACTACACATGTCGTGTATGCCTCATGCCTACCCCAGCTCTCACTTAGCATGTGTGGGATCTTTTCTTCATTAGGGACCGTCACATTGGTTTACCTCCTCTGGGATTTCATAGCACCCTGTAGGTTTGTGAGGAGGGGAAACCATCTCTAGCATACACTGTGTAGAGTTTTCCAGCTCCCCTACACCTTTAAAGGTCACACCCTCTTGTCATGAATGTAAAGACGCCAGCCCCCCTGCAGAGATAGCGGTCCTGCTTTTGGTGGTTCGGGGTTCCGTGCACGCCCTCTGCAGCTACCCCAGCCTCCTTGAGGATCATTCATGTGCAAGACGGTTGTTGTGTTCCTTCTCTGTACGTCCCATCAGCAAAGGTTTGATCAAGCTTTGCTTCCTGTCCTATGTATTAAGGTTTTAAGTCTTAAACTGTGAAATTACCTTCTAATACTAAATATGCTCCTTTCATCTACCCCTGCTGCTGGGAGCCTGTCCACTTTACCCAAGATGTGTCCTGCTCTGGGGCGCGCCCCTGGTTAAGAACCACTGGTTTAGTAACAGGGGAGAAGGCAGGAGACTGATTAAAACAAACCCCAGGATTCTAAAAATCCCAGGATTTTGGAAATCCTGGGGTGCTAATAATAGCTGGGATGATTTTAAAGCGGGGAAGAGAGCCCAGCAAACCTCAGTCACTCCTGCAGTCACTCTCCTGTCCTAGCTCAGTCACTGCCATTCCCGACTCCATGTGGGAAACGTGAGATTATGTTGCTGGTGACGATGATGAAGGTGAGGGGAGTGCGTGCAAACCGTTGTGGGAGACACTTGTCATACTCCTTGAATCTCTATAGCGACCCTCTGTTTCACCCCCATTGTAGATCGGGGCCCTGGCTCTGTCCCAGCCCTCACCTCCCACAACCAGGTAGTGTGCATTTTATTCTGAGTCTCCTGAGCCCGAAGCCCTGTCCTCCTCACCACGACATTGTGCCACAGCTTGCAGAGCAGGTGCAGAAGTCGTGCTTCTGTCCTCTGCCACCTCCAAATCACAATGGTTTTACTCACCTGAATTGTTTTGGCTGTTGCAAACCCTTCTGGAATGAGGGTTAGATAGAGTCTCATTCACTAGGTGAGAAGCTCTTCTGTGGTCAGAGCAGATGGCTTTTGTTGTCAGAGTAGCAGTTAATAGAAATTGATACCAGCCTCCAGTTCATGCTTGGACCCTGGTGTGAGCTTTGAGAAGGAGTTCTGTGTCTAACCTGTCTCTCAGCGGCCTTGTGACTTGGGGAAGCTCCCTTCCCATCCATTGCTGATGGGTTGTGCTTTCCTTCCCTTCGTTCTTCCTTCCCTCTTTTTTTGGGGTGGGGTGGGGCGGGGGAGGGGAAGCCACATGACTTTGCCAGTTACAGCTGGAACATAAGCTGGAACCTGTAGAGACGTGAAGGTAGGGAGGGCTGGAGAGGAGGCCCAGACTTACACCCAAGGGAACTGTGCTCCCGACGGTGGTTTTGAACCTGGGAGTGTCTGAGAGGCCAGAGCCCACACAGGGAGCAGGCGCACTCCCACCTTACAACTTGTTCCAGTCCCCTAAGTCTTTGCAGTGGGACTCACACTCATGCTTTGCTCTGAGGGCAGCAGATCAGAGTGGTTGAAAGCTTTCAGAGAGGTTCTAAGACTGTCAGGGTTTGAATCCCAGCTCCAGTATTAGCGGTAAGACCTTGGATGGTTTACTTCATCTCTCTGTGCCTCTGGTTCCTCATCTGTAAAACCAGAGGTGATACTGAGCCCACCCCACGGGGCTGTCATGAGGATTGTGAGTTGCTCCATGTAGAGCCCTCAGAACAGCTCCTGGGACATAGGATAGGCCAGATGATGTGCTGTTACATCATTTAATTCTCCAAGTCAAATGAGAATGCCTCATAAATTGCAAAATAGCATTCAAATCCTCTTAGTGACAAAAGTGAAGAGAGGCAATGGTGTGGCCTGAGCCGTAGCTGATAATCGCGATTCATGCAGCCTTAAGAAAAGTCTGCCCCAGGAGACGATGGATAGCCAACAGACACGGAAGTGCTCCCCAAAGCAGCGATGCCCTAACTTAGCTGTGTATTAAAGTCAGTGGGGAACTCAAAACACACAGCCCTTGGTTGCTTTTTTTCCCCCCCAGACCAGTGGAATGAGAATTATGCAGGGCACGGGAAAGGGTGGACCCAGGAAGTTGTTATTTTACAAAAACCTCTCCAGGTGTGTGCTCGTGCAGCAGGTCTGTGGACCAGTGTTTGAGAAGCTCTGGCCTGGGTGGTCTGATGGGATTAGTTGGGTATATGGAACAAGTGGCAGGAGGATTTAGTAGAGGTCTGACAGCAGGTGTCTACATGTAAATACATTTTCCTTAGGTGATGTGGGAGAGGCAATACAGGCAATTCTGTCTGAAAGAAAGCCGAGACCTCTAAAGACACCTAAAGCCTGGGGCTGAGTCTGACTCTGTTTCTTTTCAAGGTCAGTTTTTACTTGGCTGACTGGTCCCCTTGCCATGGGGTAAAGTGACAGTGGAGACTGCCAGCTGGGTGAGGAGTGGGAGTGAGTGTAATTGAAAAGGGATTTGGAAGCAGGCAGCTTCGGATTCTGGTTTGTAGCAAGGACCCCAGACTCCTGGGTCTGAACGTGGGCCCGGAATGGATCTGTGGGATTTTGCAGAAGTGTCAGCTGCGGGTGAAGGGAGAGGTGCAGGAGATTAGGTGAACAGGCACTGGAGCCACCAGCCAGCAGATGGGGAGCAGAGCTGAGTAGAGAGTTGAGGCAGACTCATCCGTCCAGGAGCAGGGAGCAAGCTGGGGGACAGGTGCTAAATAGAAAGAGGGGCCGGCATGCTATTGAGGAGAAAGAAGACGACTGCAAATGGAGAGCTTTTACAAAGTCACCCAACCCGTCCTCATCCCCCCGACTCTGCACATGCAGCTAAAAAGTCTGTAAAAGCCTTCGAGGAGATCATGAAAGTTAAGTGAGATGCTGGGATGGGCCAGTGACAGCCTTTGGACCAGGATCTAGCAGCCGGTTTGGTTGTGTTGGTCCTGGCCTCCAAATAAGACTAAATAGCTTTACTCTGCTGCGCTGTCATAGAGGGGCATGAGGAGGTGGCTTTCTTAACAGTACGGGGCCATCCACGCATATGGAAGGACTGTCTATGACGTGTATAGAACATGGCCCTGGTATTGGCAGGCGAGAACCGGCTCCACCCCTGGATGGAAGTTGGGATACTTGCTCTATGGGGGTAGAGCCCCAGACATAAAGATCTAGAAACATTTGCCATCATGTCTACTTCGTGGTCTGAAACGTAGGCATTTGGACCTTCCTAAGATCTCTTGCAGGTCAGAGAACAGAGCTCACTCCTGGTGGTAATGGTTTGTCTGTACGGGTCCTCACTACGGGCTATGGGGATATAGTGGTTAGATTGCTGATTTTCCCTGGTTGCCCGAGCTCTGCTGTGATGCTGTTCCTTTTTCTTCTGTGCTCTTCTACCCATAAGCAAGATTGAGTCATTAAGAGGTAACTCTGAATCTACCTGATTAAAAGAGAACCCAAAACATAATAGAGGATTGAGATTTTGATACTAGGTTGTTAGCAATAAATGACCTACGATACCCCACATAGCAGCTGTCAAGGTAAGAACCCTAATTCCGGGTCAGGAGCTCTTTCCAGACGTTGACAGCAACCTTGTACTTGAGACCACCGGAGAGGGCTCCCCATGTGTCTGGCACTGTGGGAGTTCCTGGGGAGACAGACAGAGTATCATTTTCTGGCCTCTCAGAGTACTTCACTCTTTCCAGGAGCAGAGTAAATGATCTTGTGCCCAAATGAACAGTTGGCTCCTATTCTATAGGAGTCCTTCAGAAAGAGAGGGATTCAGACTAATCAAAGTTGTCTAATTGATCAAGACACCAAAAGATAGGTAGCTAGCTGGCTGTTGATAATGCAAATCAGAGCAATAACTTCTTTTTTAAAGATTTTTAAATTTGAGAGTGAGACTGAGAGAGCATGCATGAGTGGGGAGAGGGTCACTCCCACTGAGCAAGGAGTCTGACACAAGGTTCAATCCCAGGACCCCAGGATTATGACCTGAGCCAAAGGCAGATGTTTAACTCACTAGGCCACCCAGGCGCCACCCAGAGTAATAATTTCTATGTAGAGCATTTACATTTAAAAATTTTCTGCTGGGATCATGAACTCGGATGCCTTCAGGGGCCAGGCAGGTAACAAAATTGGGGAAGCAGTGAGGATGGTGGGGATTGTAGCACCTTAAAACGTGGCTATCAAATATTTAGAACAAAAGCATAGCTTATTACTTCTGATTTTCAGAGGAGGTTTATGAATATCCCATTGAATGTTCACAGCATCCTTAGAAGGCAGGACTGTTCCCCTTTTCCAAAGATAAGAAAACATTAGATGCAATGAAAGGCAGAGCTAGCTGTGGTCAGAGTCTGCAGTGTCGATTTCTAGAGCGCCACGCTCTTTCCCCTGGAGGCCTGGGCTCCTGGGGCTGAGTAGGAGAGAAGAAGGTATCATGCTCTCCTAAATGGTCCCCCCCCTCCCCAGAGCTACCCCAGTCATTCTCTGAGTTCGGCTCTAGGGAGGAGACAGCTCCTAGACCTGTTTGTTTCTACTCTTACCCTGTTTCTTAAATGGACCCAGGAGAAAAAGGCTGGGAGACACCAGCCAGACTGTGCAGAAGTTGGAGAAAGCCATCAGCTGAGTCATTGTTCAGGTCCTTTTGGATCTAATAACAGGTCCCCAGTACTGAAATCAGCTTTGCTACCACATCTAATTGGCTGATTTGAGATTTCCCAAGATTTCTGTCTCTTTTTATCTTTTTGCTATTTTTCACTGAAGGAAAAAGTAAAAAGAGAAATAGAGAAGTCCAGTTGGGGTTACTTGAACCCAACATGAAGAACCCCCATACCAGGGCTGGGAACCCCTGAAAAGGGGAAGAAATGCCAATCACAATTAGTGTAAGCAATCTCTCTGGCTCCCGAGACCTTCAGTTTCAGCTACTGTGACAGCATGAATTACCTTCAGTTATGGTGAATTACATTTAACAGCATTATTGCCTATACACCCTGGTGGGAGACAGGAAGGAAGACTTGGGAATGACAGATGCCTGGGGTCTGGTTATGGGCCACAGCATCAGGCCAGGGACCGTGAACTTCCTATGCCATCACCAAAGCTTATGTGTGGTTTGGGGTCTGATTCGCACAAGTGCTTGGGGAAGGCCCAGTCACTTAATTTATTTAGGTATAATTTACGTACTATAAAATGTACACTTATGGTATACAGATAAAGTCCCAATAAATGTTTATGCCTCTGTAACCACCACTACAGTGAAGCTGTAGATCATTTCCTTCCCTCCATAAAGATCCCTGTGCCCTCTCTAGTCCGTCCCCCTACTAATTCTCGACAAATGCCGATCTGTCTTTTACTATTCTAGATTAGATTTGCGTTCCTAGAGTTTCATAGAATGTACTCTTGTATGTGTATCAGAGTTTTGTCCTTTTTATTGCTGGGTGATATTCCATTGTGTGGATACACTACAATTTGTTTATCTACTTACCTGCCGTTGGACATTTGGGTCCAAACACTGGAAACATTGTTTTGGCTATTACAAATAAATAGCCAGGTTTTGGCTTTTACAAATAAAGCTGCTGTGAATATATTTATACTAGTCTTTGTGTGGACATAAATTTTTATTGCTCTTAGGAAAAATAGCAAAGACTGGGATTACTGGATCCTGTGGTACGGCAGGCCAGGATGTGGCCCCATAATTTCCAGCTGCCAATGGTGCACTTCTAAATGCTACCATGTTGCAAAAGGGATTTTGCAGATGAAATTACAGTGGTCAGTCAACGGGCTTTAAGACAGGGGGATTATCCTGGGCCACATGGATGGAGCCAGTGGTGATCCCATGGAGGTATCCGAAAAGGAAGCAGAGAAGAGGCAGTGAGAGCCCTTCTAGGAGAGGTCAAAGAGTGAGAAGGAACCAGGCACTACTTCTGATGTTGAATGTGGAGAAAGGAGGCCATGAGCCAGGCGACACAGACGGCCTGTAGGGGAGAGGAGAATGACCCCGACTGGCAGCCAGCCAGGAAAGGAGGACCTGCATCCTATAGCTATATGTAGCTGAATGCCATGAAGTCTGGAAGCAGATCATCCGCAAGAGCCCACGGATAAGCACCTGGGCTGGCTGACACCCTGATTTTCAACCCACAAACACGCAGAAACCAACCAGACTTACTGGACTTGGCAGAAGTGAGCTAACAAGTCTGTGTTGTTTTAAGCCATTAGTTACTGCTGTAACAAACTTGTGTGGTAAGTTTGTAACAGCAGCAACGAATGGATATGCAGACTAATGTATGTGCTAAGTGCCTGCTTATGAGAAACTGCCAAAGCCCTCCCAGTGGGTTATACAATTTTATATCCCCATCAGAAATAGTCTGTGGGTTGCACTTGCTCTGTATCCTTGCTAACTCTTGTTATTGTCAGGCTGTCTTTGATTTTATTGTTCTGTTGGACGTGGGGTCGTGTATCATCAGGGCTTTAATTTCTATTTCATTTTTAGATGGTCTGTTATAACGTGCCTGTTCAGATCTTCTGTGCAATTTTTATTGGGCTGCCGTCGTCCTGAGCTGTGAGATATGTTCATAGAGTCTGTATTTAAGTTCTTAGAAGAACTGTGCATTGTGTCTTTCATAGTCTGTGGCTTTTTCATGTCATTAATGGTGTCCCTGGAAGGACATCTTTTTGTTTTGTTGAGGTCAATTCTACTTTTCTCTTTGGTTCATTCCTTCTAAGTCAGGAAAACTTTATGATTTAAACATGTTTCTCCCATTTCTTCTAAAAGTTTTTTCTTTCTCTTTTTTTTTTTTTTTTAAGATTTTATTTATTTGACAGACAGAGATCACAAGCAGGCAGAGAGGCAGGCAGAGAGAGAGGAGGAAGCAGGCTCCATGCTGAGCGAGAGCCCGATGCGGGGCTCCATCCCAGGACCCTGAGATCACGACCCGAGCCGAAGGCAGCGGCCCAACCCACTGAGCCACCCAGGCGCCCCTCTAAAAGTTTTCTAATGTTAGCTTTTACAAATGCCTATGATCTGTTTTGAGTTGAAGTTCATGTTTTTACACGGATACCGACTTGTTTCAGTGCTGTTTGCTGAAAACGCTGTTTTTTACCTGTTTAGTTCTTTAGTCCCTTTCTCGAATTTGTTGACCATATGTGCGTGGGCTTATTTCTGGACTTTTTATTTTCCACTGATAGGTCTATCCTTTTTTTTTTTTTTTTTTTGATAGGTCTATCCTTATGTAAAAACTACTCTGTCCTGATGACTGTAGCTTTATATTAGGTCCAGAAACTGGGTAGGATACGTTCTCCAGATTTCTATTAGGTCTTTTATATTCTCCTCTAGATTTCAGAATTAGCTCATGAACTTCGACCAAAAAAAGCCTTCATGGGATTTTGATCTGGATGACGCTTTATCTGTGTGTCCATCTAGGGAGAATTGAAGTAGGAATAGAAAAAGACTAAAAAAAAAATTCATGGTTGAAAACTTTGGAAATTTAATAGTAACCCACAAATGCTGGAAGCTCAATAAATCCGAAGGGGGATAAGTGGCAAAGAAAAGCTTACACTGTATCAATTTTTTACCCTGAAACTTATATAAACAGAAACTCTTAAGAACAGAAGGGAAAAGACCTATTCTGTAAACAGATTCCGAGAAAATTCCTAATCAGAAACAATACAAGCCAGAAGATAATGCAGTAATACCTTTAAAATGCTACAAACTGTCAAGTCTAGGATGTTTTTGAGATTTATTTGTTTGAGAGAGCGAGCGAGTGAGAACGTGCAGAAGCACCAGCAGGAGGAGAAGAGGGAGAGAGAATCTTAAGCAGACTCTGTGCTGAGCACAGAGCCAACCTGGGACTTGATCTCATGACCCTGAGATCACGACCTGAGCCGAAATCACGAGGCAGGTGCTTAACTGACTGTGCCACCCAGGCGCCCCACAATCTGGAATTCTATATCCAGTGGAAACATCTTCCCCAGTGATGGTAAGATAGATGACCAGACAAACAAAAAGTTAGGGGCGCCTGGGTGGCTCAGTGGGTTAAGCCTTTACCTTCAGCCCAGGTCATGGTCTCAGGGTCCTGGGATTGAGCCCCGCATTGGGCTCTCTGCTCGGGGGGGAAGCCTGCTTCCCCTCTGCTCTCTGCCTGCCTCTCTGCCTGCTTGTGATCTCTCTTCCTCTGTCAAATAAATAAATAAAATCTTAAAAAAAAAAGTTAAAGGAAAGTCTTCATACGGGCAGAAAATGACATCAAATGAAAACTTGGATCCATACAAAGGAATGAAGAACCTTGGAAGTGGTAAAAATGTGTAAAATATAAAAGATCTACTATCCGGAAAAGATCTGTAAAATGGATGTAGCTAATATGGCAAGGGTAGAGATAAAGCTAAATGCTAAAGAATACTCAGTCGTGCCCCCCCAAAAAGGCAGAAAATGTGGGGAAAGGAACAATTAATATATAGAAAAATAGAAAAATCTCAAGACTTGAAAGCCAAAACCTGAATGGTCCATGCACTTCAGTTAAAGGACCGCTGTACTGGGCGTGCGTGTACAGCTGGAGAGCCAGGCAGTGTGGCTAGAAGCACAGCCCACAGCAGCCTTGTCACACTTTATCTCCTGCACAATTGAGTGAAGACTGGACTGCAACCTCAGCTCCTATGGTATAATATCACTCTATAACAGGCAAAGACGTTCCCCCCCAGCTTCCCTAAATGAGGAAAGCCTGTCCCAGGAACCACAGCATTCTTCTCTGATCCTGTTGATGACACCTGCCTTGCATCCAGCCACAATCCCACGGACTATCCTGTTACCTAAAGACTGCGTTGTCCTTCAAGTTCACTTGCAATAACTTGTACATAGAATTGAAACGGGAAGGAGAAAGAAGAAAATGATCACATAGACAAAGATACACATATAACCAGCAAATAGAAAATATGCAGAACTGCTACAGTCCCCGTGTCCTTTCTGAAATTGGACCTGTGACTGCAATTGCTTGTTCTCAGCCACGGTCTCAGGGGGTTGGGATTTTTTTTTTTTTTTTTAAATCTGGTGGAGTGACCTTAACCTACCTTCCTGAAGGTCTGAGTCCTCATTTTCCTGCCTGGTTTGGATTACTGGCGTTTCCTATTAGCCTTCATTATAGAGCATGGAACACAAAGAGGTGCCCCAGAAAACCATCTGGTTTCCACACTGCTTCCTTGGCCTCTGTTGTGTAAAAGCAACCCAGTTTTCCCTGACTACCCAGAATCAGTTCTTATGGCCAAGAGATGAACACCCTCCCCTCTTTGTTGTGCTTGTTGGGTCCAGCGGCATGAAGGGAATAAACCATCCAGGTGGTCATCTCACATTCAGATTCCGTGAAACCATGGTTGTGTATCCCGGGGGAACCGTTCCTCCCTTGGGGACTAAGGTCTCCAAACCAGCAGACCCCACTTGCTGAGATGGGAATCAGGCACCTTGTGAGTTGGTTACTAGATGTAATGGTAAGAGGAGCCTCCTGCACGTGCACCCCTTAAATCCTGGTTCCACACATTCTGGCTATGAAAGACCGTGCCACACATCCGTTTCTGATTCAGAGCACCTGCTGCCTCCTATAAAACAGAATGCCATCTTCCTGGTGCCATCATGGAGTCTTGAGGAAGCCATCCCACCTTTCAGTTGGCTAGCCGTCTCCCAGTGATGGGTGCTGACTGCTTTTCTTGACCCTGGACCAATACCAGGTTTCCCGTGATTTCTCTCTTTCTGTTATGGCTGGCTTGTTGATGCTCACCTTTGCTTATGTCATCTGCTTTCTTCCGTGACTGGATGTGCAGCCTCGGGTAAATCCTTCCCTCTCTCTGGATCTTTGAATCTCTATTTGAAGAGTGGGAGGTCTGGACGGGATCATCTTTTTCACGTCTTTCCCTTCTGAATTTTTCTCCAGTGACCTTGCAGGGTTGCTGTGAGATCTGTAGGGACAGTGCAGGTGCAAGTGAATTGTTAGCAGGAGGGGTGGTGCACATGGAGGGCTGGGGCATGATGCCTTCTCCTCATCATTGGCATCTGTATCCAGATCTTGACTTCCGTTCAGTCTGGAGCTGCCCTCCACCCTCATGTGGTCGTGTTTCTATGCCAGGACTCTGGGATCAGTGCTCCTACTTGTGGATGTGGACTGGGACCTGTTGGTGAGAATGAGGAAGGGGCAACCTTGTGGGAAGGTCAGGCCAAGAATGGGGAGGAGTCTGATGCTTCCGGTCTGCCTTCTGCTGCCTCCCTCTCCTCATTCCCCCTGCACAGAGGCACACAGGCACGCATGCACACTGTCTCTTGCTCGCCTTTCCAAACAGGTGCATGTGTTCTGGAGTCTGCCACACTTAATGAGGAGACAGCCACTCCAGGCTCTTCTTCCTGCCCGTTCCCTGGCCTGATGCTGTGCTTGGCAGTGGCAGCAGGCCTACGAGGAAATACACTATGCTTTCCCTGGGTTGTTTTTGAGCTGAATACCTAAAAATATTCCCCTCTGTAATTGGTTATCCAATCAACCATGCAAATAAGCTCTGTGCCTGAGCCTATAGGAAATGAGGCAGGAGGCCTGAAACTCCGAAACATGCCAGCTTTGCCTTGCCTTGTTTTTCAAAATGTGCTTGGGATCTGAGCCTGAGGGTCGAGAGTGGAGGGTGTGCTGGGTGCGTTTCTATGGAGACAGGCACTTGACACTGATTTTGGGTCCACCTGGTGGGTTGAGGGCATAGTGGGATAGGGTTTGGGTCCTGGGTTGTTTCCGAGGTGGTGTTACTGAATTTAGTTGGGACAATTTGACTTCACCTTGAACGCTCTTCCAGCCTCTGGGCCTTTCTTCTGTGTGATACCCCCTCCCTCCCCTTCTCCCTCCTGCACAGCTGGACAGCCCCATCCTCCTTTCTACTGTCAGGACCAGCCCTGCATCGCCTCCCGGCACTCTGTCTGTCACAGAAGCAGCCTCTTCCCCGTCCTTGTGCACAGCGCTCCTGTGTGCAGAGCTCACTGGGTACAATGTTGTCCCCCCCCCACCCCAAATTCTCCCCGAGGCTCTCCAGTCTCAGTGGGGGGTGGTGGTGAGGGGGAGGCAGGGAGAGCTAGGTCAGAGTTTGGGCTATGAGCACAGGCTTTGGCGCAGCATGCCTGCTGCTGCTCTGTGACCTTGGGTAAGCTGCTTTGCCCTTCTGGGCCTCAGTTTCCTCACATGGAAAACACTGAGAGGGATATTTCCGGTTTCGGAGTGAAGGCTACTGAACTGATAAGTGATCACTGAAAATACTTAGTGCGTGGCTGGCTCTGAGTTCCAGCTCAGTAAATGCCAGGTGGAGGTGGTAGAATTTCCTGGTGGAGGGAAGGGAGTGCGGGCAGTAGGCGGCTTAGTGCGAGGGTGCGGTCAGTCGCGGCTTCTCCGTGAGGACTGCAGATGGTTGGCTAACTGGACTAGTCTGTGCGGACTCCCTCGTCTAGCTGGTGTGTCCTCCCTGAGGGGCATAGCAAGGGGAGAGGAGTACTCCCACGGGAGCACCCTGTGCGCTGGGAGAGGCAGGATGGAGGCATCTGCACGCAACCGGGAACTGCGTGACCTGGAGATGGAACAGAAGCTCTGTAAGGAGAGCGTCTTCTGTCCTTCTCACCTTTTGCCCCAGCATGCAGGACAGGCCCAGGCGCAGAGAAGGCTTTGGTCTGTGTCAGCGAGGTGAGGAATGGCCCCAAGCTCTCAGTCCCAGCTCCCCGGGACACCCCCCCGCCCCCAATGCACACACACACCGTGTAGGAGGGCTTGGGCTTTACACCTCCCTGGGCTGTGTCTTGGCTTTCCACACGGTGTCTGACCTCAGCTGTGCTTTTACAGAACTCGGTGGAGAGGCGGGAGCATGAAAGGTGCCACGGGCTGACTGGCAGCGAGGGCGCCAGGTCCTGGCAGTGCCGCAGGCGGCGTGTGGCTGTCCTCAGATGGCCGGGCCGGCAGGAGCACTCAGCTTGTGGACAGCCTTGATTTGTGCTGACGCTGAAGGACTTCCCTGGCAGCCAGATTTGCTGCTGTTGCTACCGCATAGTCCGAGTCAAGAGCGAGTTCTGACCACGGGAGCCACACCTTGCCGTCTCTCTGCTGGTCAGAAGCCTCTAGTGTCCAGCTGGCTGCAGGAGAAAACTTCTGAGCAGGGCATTCAAGGCCCTTGAGATGCTCCGGCTCATTTAGCATTTCTCATGTCTCCTTTTGCCACCCCCAGACCCTGCCTCCCCCGCCCCAAACCATGCTCCAGTAACTTCACCTGTTTTTCTGGTCTCAAACCTACTCAGAACCCTGAATTTTCATTGCATCTGTTTCCCCACATGCACACCCTTGCTCTATGGCTTTTCACCCTTCCCTCCTCAGATGCCTCCCGGAAGGCGCCTCCTCCCCTTGATCAGCATGAATTCTTTCCTCCCACGTTTAGAGCCCCTGAAGCGTGCCTGGGCCCGTCTAGCACCTTTCGTGTCCGTAAGGTAGTGGACTCTTGTGGTTCAAGTGTTGGCTTTGCTGCCGACCAAACTGGGAATTGAATTCAGGCTCTGCCTGTCCCTAGCCATGCGACCTTGGGTAAGTCATTTAACTTCTTGGGCCATAATATCATGGCTGGTGAGGTGGGGTGAGCAACTCTGAGGTGACAGGGGTCTGTGACAAGAATATACTTACAGCTCTTTGTAAGTGGCCAGCAATAGGCCCTCACAGGGTAGCTGCCACCACGTCCCCCCTGTGCTGGCTCACGTCTGTTTCACTGGCCAATTCCACCTCCTTCCGTGCGGAAGCTGCATGTAGAGTAGGAGCATGATGGCAGGTCCCGACAGGATGCACAAACCCTGCTCTGAGGTTCTAAGTTCTGCCCCCTCCCTGCCCCCACAACCCTCAAACCCATGAATGGGGCTGTTCGTGGACCCAGAATTTTTTTTTTTTTTTTTGGACCCAGTCTTAATAGAAAGTGGGTGAATTGGATTTTGAATTTGCCCATGCTTGCTTTCTCCTGGCCCTCCGAAAATTAAGTCAGAATTGGAATTAGGTGTGGGAAGATCTCCGTTCTCTCCGTCATTTGTTACTCAGTGAAGATCATAGTTTCAGGTTTTTCCCTTGAATTAATTAATTTGGCAAATCTCTGTGCTGTGTTGGTAGTGTGCCTGGACTGTGAGGTGCTAGAAATGATAACCAGCGTTCCTAGATGGGTGCGTTTCCTGGGTTCCTTCTGTGGTGCTGCCCAGTGTGGTTCCCACAGTGCTTGATGTGGCTGAGGGGCCGTTGTTACCATAACTGTCCTCATTTCACAGAGGATTCAGAGCCCAAACCCACATCTTCTGGCTCTAAGTCAGCATCCTTTCCCCGAAAAACCCAACCTCCTTGCTCGTTGGAGGGTCAGTGGAGAATATTTCTACAGAGCTTGCCTGGCCCGCCAGTCCGGAATGGAAGGCTTCCTTGTGATCTCTCTTTTAAAGACATCTTTATTTATTTTAGAGAGAGAGAGAATGCACGCACACCTGAGCAGGAGGGGCAAAGGGAGAGAGAGGAAAAAAAAAATGAAAATCTCAAGCAGACTCTGCACCAAGCCCAGAGCCTGACTTGGGGCTCAGCCGATCTATCCTGAGATCACAGCTTGAGCTAAAACCGATTGTCAGATACTTGACCAGCTGAGTTATCTGGGTGCCCCTGATCCATCTCTCTTTTAAGTGTGACGAATGCTGGGCAGGTACAGAAGAAAGGGGGAAGTGGTCCCTCTCTGCCAGAAATTTAGAAACTCCCCGCAGTGCCTAGGACCCATATATCTTTATTGAACGAAGAGTTATTGTCTGCTTCATGCCTGGCACTGTGCTAAGAGTTGGTAATATGGGGACAAATTGGACAGAAAAAATATCTTCGGCTTCTGGCTATGCAAATAGGCAGTTTAACAAGGAAAAGAGATAAATAATCAAAATGGCTAGATGGTTATAAGTGCTATGAAGAAAATTTATGAAAATTAAAGAGCAATAAAGGTGGAACACAATAAAATGGGAACACACCAAGATAAATTACAGGTCCGTCATGTATCCATTCTGGAAAGGCTCTGGTCCTGCCTCCAGCTCTTTAAAGCAGAGAAAGCCCGTGTGAGAGGGTGGGGTGGGCTGCTTCTAGTGAGCCGGCTTTCCACGGGCAGTGGATACAGAGGGGTCTGGGAAAGAGGAGTGCCTTTTTTTGAAAAGGGTATTGAGATCTTTAATTTCTACCATTTGAACCCGGTTCTGGTCCCTCTTTTAAAGCAGAAGAAAACACAGAGGAACAACATTTGTACTTTCACGGTGTGGGAACGTTTCTTCCAACTGCGAACTCCCTCTGAGCATTTGTGATCATATGTTGGTATAGGAACTTGGTTTGCACCCTGCATTTTGGCAATAGGCTTATAGACGTGGACTTGTGTAGCAGAAAGGACTATAGCTCAGGGCGGCTTCTGAAAGATTCCACTGCTGTGGGAACTTTAACATCAGCTAAGGACTGGGGGCAGCAGAGATGGGGGGAGGCAGGGGCAGGTTCTGAGGCCTCTGGGAAGAAGGAAGGAGTGCTCTGTCCCGCAAGTGCCGGCCATGACTCTACCCTGGGAACAGAGAACACCTAGAAAGGATCAAGGGCGCTTTCTAAATGAGGACGAGCATATCCAGGGTGTGCACACAAACTCAGCCTCTAGTTCGAAACTCTGTTTCCTCTTCTATCCTGAACCCTCTCCTTGCTTCAATAAGTTACAGCTTAGGGGATATATTTTTATTATGAGTGGATACAATCTTGCCTTAAACACTGTGATAAAAGTCTGAGCTGGCAGATGAAGGAGAAGAATGGAATACGCCCCAGTTGGGAATCCACAAAAGTCACTATGTTTGGGGCTGGGGTGTGGCTCCCTGAACTTTCCTCATGGTTCCTACCTGAGGCTGAATGTTGGCGGCTCTGTGTTTTGACGACGTGTCGCCTTCATTTCGCCTTTTCAAAATCTCTGCCTCAGGACTGAGCCAGAGAGCGCTCCGAAGGGATCGAGGTGTGTCCAGAGCCAGCCTTGCCTCTTTCTCCAACCCTTGCTGTGTGTAGGAGTGGGAAGGGCTGCACTGAGAAGGAGAAGGCGAGTGTGTGCCACTTGCAAGTTGCCTCAGGAGAAGAGCTAGAGAGAACGAACCAAGGTAATAACACAGTTAACTGTACTTATGGGAGGAAAATCAAGGATTGGACATCAGCAAAGGTTTTTAAGATCAGCTTCGGGCAGCAGTAACCGTAAAAGGGAAAAACGGATACAGTAGGACTTCATGACAAAAAGACAAACTTGTGCTCACCCAGGCTTTAACCCCCTGAGCCACCCAGGCGCCCCTAGGCATTTTCTTTACAGCACGCTTTCCTTGTCTGCCCTCTGGAGTAATAATACTCCTAATTATTTTTAAAACAGGATTTCATCTATTTTCCAGTATGCATCCCACAAATTAAATTGAGCTCCAGGATTACACAGCACCTAAACCTTGTCCTTGAGTTCTATAGCCATTTTCTAACGAAACTCTTTGAAGACAACTTTCCCCCTACTCTCCATCCTCCCATTCAGAAGTATCAAGCATGACAAAGAGATGGTGAGGACCTCAGACTTGGCCTCACATCTTCCTAAATGGTTCCCTTCTGTTGTGCTTTTAAAAAATATTTTTACGTCCTAGCCTGAATATTCACATTCCATTTAGCTAGGGGTTCTCCATGTTACATAAACTATTTCCTATCTCTACATCTTGAGAGGCATTCAGGGCAAGCTGTACTGCTCTCACAGAGCTGGAGAGCAGCTCACTGTTGGGAAAAACCACTTGTTCAGAGTCATTTGGAGATTTGTGAACAAATTGCAATTAACCTTAAGATCTCCTGATTCCTCCTCCGTTAGCCCCCACTGTCTATTTTAAGAGGACCAAGAAGTATTATGCTTGGAATTGATTTTAGTAAGACTTTTGGGGGGGAAAAAAAAAAGCCTCTGCCTTCAGCTTAGGTCATGATCTCAGGGTCCTAGGATCGAATCCTGCATCCGCCTCTCTGCTCAGCAGGAAACCTGCTTCCCTCTCTCTCTCTGCCTGCCTCTCTGCCTACTTGTGATCTCTGTCAAATAAATAAGTAAAATCTTCAAGGAAAAAATGCCTAAGCAAGCTGCCAATTGGGAGAAGTTCAGTGCAAAACACAACTGACTGACTTGTACTCAGGATGCAGAACACATTCAGGCAATGAAATGATAATCAAGAACCTCAATTTAGGAAATGGACAGAAGATGTAACGTGCTTTTCACGAAAATGGTCAAGGGCCGACAAAAAGAGTTTCGACGTTATTGACATCCGACAAATGTGCGTTAAAACCAAAGTGGGCGTGCTGCTACGCACCCATCAGAGTAACTAAAATGAAAACAGGTGATAATGCTCTCACGCATGGTTGGTGGGGCCTACAATGGTAGGAACGCTTTGGAAAAGCCTTAGGTGGTTCTTGAGGGGACCTGTTAACACAGCAATTTTATTCCTGAGTATTGACCCAAGGGAAAGGAAACCCTAGGCACAATTGGTTATAGCAGCTTTTTCCATAATAGAGAAAATCCTGGCAATGAGATAGGGGTCGGTCAGTAAGAGAATGGACAGACTGTGGAATGTTCCTGCCACAGAATGCTACTGAGCAGTAAAAAAGGCGTGAACCATTGGTCCAGGTCGCATCCTTATGCCGAGCAAAAGCCTTCCATAAAAGAGCAAATGCTGTACAGTCCACTTACACACAAGTCCTTGGACAGGCAGAACTAACTATGAGAGAGTGAAATCATGGTTGCTGCCAGAGGAGGTGGGGCAGGGTCTGGGGAGAAGAGGCCTAGCAGTTGTTTTCGAGGTGATGGTAATATTCTGTATCTTGACGGGGGTGGAGGGCAAGCATTTGCCCAAACTCACAAATTGCACCCTTCCAAGTAATACATTTCTCCAGGTCTGCCTTTTGCTTTAAAGACCCTGTATATATCAAATTCCAGAAAACCGTATGGTGCTCAAGGGTTTAAGGATAAAGTATACGGAGGTCTGAAAGTAAGGCACATTAATGTGTGCCCGGAGGGCAGCTAGCCAAAGCACTCCTAGCAAAATCTCCATTGTGGAATTTAGGTGGTGGTTGTATGGGTAGTCACTGGAACCTTCTTTTGGCTCTTCTGTGTGTTTGAAAGGGTTTTTAATGTTAGGAAAACCATACTCAAGGGGGATGCAGGTTGCAGTAGTACAAGTGAAAAGTAATGGTGATTTATTGCCCTTGTTCCATAGGGCTATTTTGCTTACCTTCTTCAAAATTCCATTAAAACCCACCACAGAAGTCTCTGCAATGTCACTGATTTATCGAATTCGGAAGAGTCCTTCCATCCTCCTGGACTCATTTGTAGCACCTGGATACCTCTGAGCTAATTTTCTCACCACAGTTAGGATTTTCTCCCCACCACAAATGTGATCGCGGCGAAGGTGTGTTTCCCTGAGTGCTTGGAGCGGCTTGGGAAGGGTTGCTTTCAGTGTCTGTTCATTTGGAGAACAAAAACACCCAAAAAATAGGCGATCAGGAACCAGCCACGGGGAAGGACTAGGAGTTCCCTAAATGATCTGAAACTTACTCAGTGAGCAAAACAAAGCAGTAGATTTTGAGTAAAGATTTACAGAAAGGATGGACTAGGACATCTTTTTCCCTCTGGTGACTGACCCCCCCCCCCCACACACACACCTCTCAGGTGGTGGCAGCTGTCACGAACGAGAGCTATAGTAGGTAGCTGTTCATTTTGACTTTCAGGCCATGAGACAAAAGTGCTGGAGACATTCAAGTTAACAGTATCAGGCAAGTCTTTCTGTGGGGAGGGCCGGTTTCTAAACCGCCATAGATAATCGTGGAGCCAACTGAGGACAGAGATTAGATCAACCCTCCTTTCTTCTTTGTTTTCCTGGAAGGAAGTCAGCAACATTGTTCTCATTTTTATTTGCAATGAACCTGATTTTTGAACTGATCTATGTCATAATCACAGGAAGGGCAAACCAGAAGAAAGGAGATGCAGGACGTTGGCTGGTTACCTCTTGCGCGATAAAAGAAAACAGCAGAAAGTGACCCACTGCAACTTCTGGCTGGCCGAGTTCACTCTACCTTCCTCCCCGCTCTGCCCCTGCCCCTTTGCCTCCTGCTGGGCGGAGATTTCCCCACCCAGGTAGTTTTTCTGGGGGGCCTTTACTACCCCTCTCCCTGCCAGCCCAAGCCAGCTGTAATGACCCAGCTGCAAGGTGACCTGTTCTCCAGGTGTTTACCCTCCGTGCTATGGCACTTCCCATGGGAAGGACTCCAGGGAAGGCACTCTGCCTTACCCTGCAAACCCTCAGGTGGTATCCAGTTCCTTTGAAGATACAGCACAGCCCTCAATCGTAGAGCTGAGGCCTTGACAGGGGCAGTCCCTGGAAAAGAATTCCCGCGAGGGACAGCGAGTTCCCCAGGTGACAGGCCTGAGACTGGATTTGTCTAGTGCCCATGCATTTGCATGGGGCCTGGTAGAGGTGGACGCTCTATGGGTACGCCGAGAAACTATAGGAAACCCAGTGCATTTAAGTGACAGCGAAAATCCTATCAACGGGTCGGGGAACAAGGAAGCTGAAGAACTGCTTTGTGTTTACAAAGAAATGGAGAAAGAAGGGGTGGAAAGAGGGTGTCTTTCTGTAAACACGTCCCCCTGGGGTTCTTGTGTTTCTTCCATTGTTTGCAGCCCCTGACAGATAATGACAGCTCAACTGGTCTCAGAGTCCCTGGCAGTCAACAGAATTCAGGACAGTGGATGGTAGTGAGTACAGAGCATGAAGGGGCAAAGACCACGTTTCCTTCATGTCTGGGTCTGGAAGGCCTGGCGTTGAAAGCATGCCCTGGAAGGAGCCCCGAAGGTCCGTGAGGGCCGCTGGTCCAGCCACTGGTACTGAAGCTGGTGAGACGGACCTCGAGGTCTACCATCCCCGTATTTAGCAGGGCCACCCAGGTCCCTGCTGTGTGTCCAGCACTTGCCACAAAGCCCTTTGTTTTATTTTCCTTATTGCTCTTTAGTTGTATTCTTGATCTGATGAGGGCTACGGTGGTACTACGAAGGTTTGCTTCTCCAAATGGGAGTGTTCTCTGCTTCTCTCCTGTACTCTGTCTCAGCCAGGTTTGTGCCCTGTTTTCTAAAACTGTCAACTTTAGGAGGGTGGGGGCAGATTTGTTTACTGACTTCGTTAACTCTTAAGTGTTAACTGTTGAGTCCACTCTGGACAAAAGGACTTTGCGAAGCCTATAGATAATGTGCAATCACCCCCATTTCTCTTTGACCTTCAAATCTCTTGATGAGTTTGCAACAAATCACAAGTCATGTGGTGGGGCAGCTGGTTTCCCCGTGACGTGTTGTTGGGGGAGTGGGCTAGTTGTGTGTGCAGAGGTTTAGGATACCTGATGCAGAGAGAACATGGGGTCCCCTGGAGTCACTTGCTATGGCCTCTGCCTTCAGAGCAGTTCGGGGAGCCAAGCTAGAAAAATCAGAACGGGTGGGGAGCGGACGGAAAGAAGTTTTATTTCTCGTCCTGCTGCTTTGCATTTTGCTAGGTTATCTCAGCCGTTGGGAGACTGGCCAAGGAGATACACAGAGTTCTAGAGCGGAGGGATCCGGAGCCTACTGTACTCCTCATTCAAAGTGGGGCTCGTCAGAGATGTCTCCAAGTCCGCACTTGCTCTGCTTGGTGGGGGTGGGCTCTGTGCCTGTGCCCTCATGGTCAGAGGGGTGGAGAGCCCGTAGGGGCTGACAGCCGAGTTCTAGAAAGTCCTGCTCTCAAGTCATTTCCTGCTGCCTCTGGTCTCGAAGTAGTTTAGAACCATGATTGAGGCCCGAGTATTTAGGGACATCGTGGTCACAGAGTAAGGTCCTGACAGATTCTGACAGTTAGAAGGAGGGGAGAAGAGGGACAGGTGTGGTGGGTGATGGAGACAATCTGCCTGGAAGGTGGAGAAAAAGGTAAGAGGGAAAAGGCTGAAGGGTAAACCGGAGTCACTGAGTCACCGGAAGGAAGCTCTTGGGGAAAGCCCTCAAGGAGGGAGGACCTGGAACCTGACCCATGGCCCTGAGCCCATTCCTCGAATCTTTTTCGCCCCTCAAACAGGGATGAAGGGACAGTCAGCTGTTCTCGCTATAGCTACTGTCTGGGTTGAGGACGTTGGATAAGTTTGTTCTCTGCGAGCCTCAGTTTACCCATGTGTATTTCACTGGTTGAGGAATCTCCTGTCACGCAGGGCACGGTTTGACGTTTGCAATCCCTGCTCCCTTGGTTCGTACACCCCGCCCCCCAGCCTCTCCAGTGTCTTCACACTGTCCTGGGTGGACTCTACCTTGGCAGTCCCTTTCTGTTCTTACCCTGGAGTGTTTTAACCTGATTTAGGGCTCCCCCACCCCACGACCACTGTCCCCACCAGCCTCCCTCCCTCCCCTGCCCCACAGCAGCTCCAAGTGCTGCATTTTTGAGGAAGGGGAGAAGGAAGAGACGTAGAAGGACAAACACCTTTTCTCCTAGCTGGGCGCGACCGAGGATTGCCCCCTGCTTGGCTTTGCAGCCTCTGTAGCTAAAACGGGCCAGGGGGCAGACCCTCCCCCCGACAGGTGTCCAGGTGTGGATCCCCAAAATGGAGTGGGTGTGTGGCACTGGTCTGCAGAGGGCCTGCTGAGGGCCTGGTGACTCTCCCCCCACCTCACAGGTCCTGACCTGGGACGTGGGGCTCTGGCTCAGCCTCTCTTGTTCCTACTGCACAGCCTCTGTCGCTATGGTGACTGACCTCTCATGGGGACCAGTCCCCTTGGGTGAGGTCCCAGAGATGACTCACACTTAGGAAGTACCCTGTAGGGACTGCTTGGCTCGTGGGAAGCTCACAGGTCCTTGCCAGGCCAATAGGCGGCAGGATGACTGTTCTGCCACTTTGCTTCTCCCTGCTTGGGGAAGGGGAGCAGCAGCTCGGGACCATGGGGGACAAGACGCTGGGTTTTCCTTCTTGTAGGCAAGACCGTCTTTATGATTCTCCTGAGTCCTTATCGCTTGGGATTTAGGAAGGGGGGGCCTCCCCAACACTGAAGTCTCTGCCAGGCTGACAGCCAGATGAGTTTGTGTCCCCCTTCCCAGACTGTACCCGTGGAGATGGCAGGTGGTGATGACAGAGGGCTGGCTTAGTAAGCCCTGGGCAGGGAGCATCTAGTCCCATTAGAAAATGAGGTACTTTGTGCTTCTTTCCATCAGGGAGCCCTGACCTTTAACACCTGGGTGATTTAGAAACCTCTCACCCAGCTTTAAAAAAAAATAGAAAGTGAAGAATTTTATCCTTACCTCCACTTCCTGTTACACGTTATCTGCACCCGTGCATAAGTATCGAAGGCAGAATCTGTGCCCTTTCTTTAGGACTGTCTTTTGGTGGCTTTGGTGCTCTCTGCGATGGCGTTATTTGTCAAGTCTGAGGATCAGTTCGTGCGGAAGGTTGGATGTTGAGTCTTATTTAAGGCCGTTATAATCTCCCCAGCCCCCAAACCTTATTGAGTCGACATGCTCTCTTCTGGGTCTGCTGTACGCCTAATATCCATGCTGACAGACCAAATTATAGTACTCCCTAACCCGTCTCTAAAGGATGAATGCCACGGCACTGAAAGTATTTTGCAGAAACTATTATTTTAACTAATTTTCACAGTGGCTATGGTTTTTTTATAGTCTTGTAGGAACTTTGGTTAAATACACAGTAAAAAACCGAAAGCTTCTTTGGGAATAATGGGGCATCGAGTCCTTCAAGGTCTTTCAAAACATAATCCCGAAGTAGTGGTCTCTTTTGTGCTTGCGATTCTGAACTGTAGTGTGTACCCCTAAAGAAAGCTGCATGCCGTTGGGGACGGCGCATGTGTGTGCTTAGGAAAACCTCAGCGGTCACTGTAATTGTAGTGCCTGTATGTTTTCACAGGAAGCAGGAAGGAAGGATGACCAGAGCCTGTGTTTTTAAAAAACGCACGGGTAAAGATTTGTGCTAGCGTCCCACACCTGTCTTGGCTATTAAGCGGAACTGTTACACTATTCATCTCAGAAGAAGGACCCCAGCTAGATAATCACGAGTGTCCTCCTTCCCTTTTTCTGGCGGAGAAGTGAAAACCTAGAGCATTCTCTCTGACGGGCAGTAAGGATCCCGAGCAAGGGTCCCCAAGCTTTTTCTGTCTCGAGAGCCAGACGGTAAGTAGTGGAGGTTACGTGAGTCTCTACGTGGGCCCCGCCTGGGCAGCCACAGACCGTTGATAACCCGATGAGCCTGCCGTGCCGCGGTCGAAGTATGGTGACGACCATCTGGCGGCGGACAGGATTGGCCTATGGGCTAGGGTCTGCCCACCCCTCGTCTAGGGAGAGGTATAAGTTGTGAGCTGTCACTGAGAGTCTAATGTCACCCAAGGAGGTGGCACTGCTTCCACGGTTGCCTTTATGCGAACACGGGTGTCCTTCGGTGATCGCTGCCGAGGCTCGACGCTCCGGCTGGTCTCCGGGCCCCTCCGACGCAGGCGAGCCCATCTGCGGACAAGGATATAGACTCCCGAGAGCAAACCGTATCTCCTTCCTTCACTTCACACACAGCTGATGCTTGGCAACTGGTTTTCGAGATGAGGACAAAATGCAGAATGTGAGAATCCTTGACAATTTAATGGAAGTCACAGTGATGCTCAGGAGGGAGCAGGCGGCATTTCTGGGGTGATTTTCTGGGGAATTCTAACCAGTTGTGAATCTCCGCCAGTGGCTGCCCTCCTCCAGCTCCAACGCGTGCCCTCCCACATAGGTCTTGTGTGCTCACACGCACGCACACATTTTTCTCTTCCGTGCTCACATGCGTTGTCTTACTCCTTTCCTTGGTCTTGCCCTTGCACGTAATGCTGCCACTACCACCATGTGGACACGTACACATGAGCATTGCCCCTGCTTGTGCACACCAGGAGGGGGGAAGTGGTGGGAAGCATGCCAGCATGAAGCCCAAGTACACAGCAGTGGTGGTCCTCAGTGCTCCCCTGTGCACCCCAGACTGTCACGAGATCAGTATATTTACTTCGACACATGTGCCCTGGTGACTGGGAACACCTCTGCACTCAATGCTGGTATTGGCAGAGACTCAACGGCAAGTGAGGTTGCATGCCAGACCTCAGCTGGGAGCTGAGGACAGAGTGAGTCCAGGGTCCTACAGCCCCTGTACTTGTAACCCCTAAGATGGTTGTTCCAAGAAGTCAGTGATAGGGAGGCTCATTTAGAAAGATAGAAGCACATCTTAAAGGTTGTTTTCACCTGGAATATTTAACCAGACATTTACCTGTCAATCTTTTGGAGTAGGGGAAAGGCTTTTTTTGAGTATTAGGCATGTACTGGTAAGAGTGTCCATCTTCTTTCTTGCATAAATTATGCCTATAATGTGCCTACAATTTCTAGTCACATTTTATTTAAAAATAGAATAAGAACTTAGATCTCCGGGAGGAAAGCTGAGAGCAATTCTAAAAGCTTATGGGTTTTCCCTTACCTTGTCTGTCATGCCGCTGATGTTGGATTCAATGACAGAACCTTCAGCAGTGTTCTGATCCAGCGCCTCCGAAGGATGTAGCCTGTTTTTTTTTTTTTTAAGGAAGCAACAACTCTTTTCTGCACTCCCGTCTTGTCACTCCAAGCAGTGTCCACTTAAGTTGGGCGGTGCATCTGCTATAAACTTGGGAGCAAACATAAGCAGTTCTTGGTAAGCCTGCAACTCCGTTCTCTGGAACAAAAACACAGGAGCTGTCTAGAAACTGACCTAGGAGCCAAGTGAGTTCAGTGTGGCGTGGACCTTTGTCATTGTCTTACCCAGAAGGACAAAGAACATCAGTTCATCGGACGCGTTGGTTAAAAGAAAATCAATCTGGAGAGCTTCTAGCATAGGAGAAAAGAGGTCAAGACCTGCACTGCTCGCCTTCCTTGCCAGTATCTTAATGGCAACCATGTATCCTGTGCTTCGATATCGCACATGGTCTCATTTGTTCCTTTGACAGTGCATTCACTGACCCAGAAGCCAGGGCTCAGGAGGGGTGAGGGGCTTGCACCAGGTGAGATAGCTGGACCCAACGGGAACTTTCCACCCCAGCTGTCTGACTCTGTAAATTTACTGAGCTGCCCAGCTCAGGACCAGCAGCCAGACGTCCTCCAAGTAGATTTTGTGTTCCCTGTCCTGGCTTATGGATGGGTCTGGATGTTTAAAAGTCAGTAGCAAACTAGTGGAGTCCAGGCTCTCTGGAGCTGATCTTTCAGACCTCAGCCCTTTGCTTTTCCTTGTCTGGAAAGGGGGCTTGTCTTGCCTCCTATCTTTGTGTGTCTTTTTGGACTCTCCTGTGTCTGCACTGTTTAAAAAAAAAAAAAGAGAGAGACAGAGAAGACTGGATGTTAACAGTTGGACTCTTTGTTCTGGATTTGGATTTTTTTTTTAAAGTGTGGCATTTGAGCAAAATCACAAGTTGTAGAAAGCAGTAATTTCCAGACATTTGAGGTCTGATTCACCAGCATTACTGTAATTAAAGGAAAACCTGTATTTGCTCCGTTTTATCCTAACTCACTAGGACTTGTTATAAATAGTGAACCTAGATATTTAGAAAAGAGCATCCAGTTAGTCGTTTCAGCTTTCCTGGTTCTTTAGGTTCAGATGTCTCGAGGCGATCCTCATGATTTGAGTTTGCTCGAATGCGAACTTCATCTGGCAGTGACCCTGGGAAGTGAACTTTACTGACCTGTCAAGGCAGCTTTACAGTTGAGGACAGAAATTAAACAACGTGGCACTTAGGAGGTACGTTCGTGAAGTCCAAGGCTGAGTCAGGTTTTCAGTTGGTCACAGAGTGTTAATGAATTTTGAATTGAGGCGGTTATGATGAAGCTTGTTGCCTTTTCTAATACTAATCATTATTAAGATGATGATGGATCTTCGTGATTACGAAGCCATTAAAAAGGCATTTGCCTGTGCCCGAATTAATAGGATGGATACAGCTTTGAGCTTTCCGATGGCCAAGCAGGACTCTAGTGGCTGCGATTTCCAGGTGCTTGTTTATTCATGATCTTTCCTGTGTTTTCTGAGATTCCAATACTATTTTTTGTCCTGAGGTACAGTGGCGGGGGGTGGGGTGGGTGTGTACCCTTCAGCCTTAGCTTTGTGGCCACATAAGGTGAAGTGAACTTTCCGGAAACCTGCCCTTGATTCCTTGATCAGAAAGTGGTCCTCTCCTCACCTCCCTGCAGAGCTGGGAGAGCCCTTTCAATTTCTGTGGGACATTCACAGACACCAGGGTGACGGCTGCCACGTTCATGAGAGTCACCCAGGCTCCGGGCATCTCCCACCTGCAATACTGTAGTGGTGGTGTCCCTGTCGAGATGCTGAGGAACCCGCTGCTGGAGGTTCAGCCGTCCGGGCAGGACTGGGATTCGACGGCGTCCTTCATTAGTCACAGCCTCGTGCCTCGGTACAGGATTCTCCTTTGTGGGGAAATCGGTTCAGGGTGTGAAGGAAACTGAGGGGGGAATTCATCTCAACCAGTGAATGAAGATGCACAAACTTGCCCTGCCCGGCTGTAGAGGGGCTTGGGTCTGAGCTGGCTCCCCTTTCCAAAAAGCAGCTGTACTGATACGAGGAGCCCCTCTCTCGTGTCTCCTTGTGAGTCCCAGGGCTTTGACGGCTTTGCACCAGAGCAGTCCCAGGTCTGCCTGAGGACACAGGGGACACCCAGCCTCTGTTGGCCTTCTCTGGCCTGCAGGCTTCCGTCTCGGGTGGGGGCCTGTGGCCCAGGTCTTCAGACGTCCCCTTGCTCCCTGCCCGGCTTCTTTCTGACCTGTTGTCTCTGGCTTAGGACCCGGGGTGGGGGAGGTATCATTCTCTTCCTGTTAGGAATTCTTCATGAATTCTTCAAGAATCCTGTTAGGATTCTTCATGAGCCATTCCCCATGGGGCCTTGAGTGGGTCTTTATCCCTACTGGGGTACGCTGGTGAGTTCAGATTATTGGCTTCTAGGGTTGTGTGTTTCACCTTTTTTTTTTTTTTAACTTGGCCAACAGTAATAGATACATTTTATGTTGTAACTCGCAAACACATACACATTGTATCATCAGAAACATAAAGCTTGATGAAAATACTTACTCTTACTAGATTTTGCTCTTTTCTATGCATTCTGATTTCCATCCTGTTTTCACTTTCCAAAAATTGCTAGTTGTAAACCACAAAATTAATTTCCTGCATGATTCCTTTAAAAAGTCCTGTCTCTATTATGGTACCAATTCCACAAAGACCGGCGAATGTTCGTCTACTTCCCATAATGGGCGCTCAGTTCATTTTGTCAGCTGATTCTTCTCTCTATGCAAATGCTCTGGAGAAATATTGTTCTGTGCTGAGAAACAGTTTCATTCAAAGGAGAAGGTGACTTGTGTCACTGGTCTGATTTCCTTCTTTCACGACAGCAGTTGGAACTCTCTGAGACATGTTAATAAAGCTGTGTCTTCACCGCCTACATCTTTGTCATGGTCTTACTCCTGCTTCATTTCATTTTCTTTGTTAATTTTCCTTTCTCAACTTACTCCTTTGTCTTAAACATTTAGAATTCCAGTTGGTTTTAAAGTAAAAGGTCTTCAGTGAGAAAGACTCAGACAAATCAGGGATACCTAAAAGTAGAGAGAAAGTGCTTCACGATCTCACTCTCAGAGCCAAGCCTCTTCACACTTAGCTAGCTGTCTACACTGCGGACTGGTTTATTAAGAGATTTTTTCCCCCCAGACCTTGAGGGGGTCCTATTCGTATGATTCCTGTGCTAATATATCTTGGGCCTCCTTCCCTGCCTTTTCAAAACATAGCTATGTAGCACTCCCTTTCTTACCTACATCAAATTTTCATATTCTTGCTGCCTATTGTTCTTTTTTTGGAGCTAAGCAGGTATTCAGCAAAAATTCTCTTTGAAAAGAATAGTAGCGTTGTGAACTTCTCTAGTAACTGCTTCCAGAACCACCCATCTTTCTGGGAGTAGGATTGCTTGTGGAAAGCCCGTGTGGGTCCTGAGCTTGGTGGGGTGGTGCGGAGCCCTTCCTCCCGCCCCCAGGAGGTGTGAAGTGATGAGGGAGATATTTGACTGGCAGGACCAGAGCAGCGCAAACGACACTTGCAGCTTGGAGCAGGTCTGCAGAGAATCTGTTCTGCGCAGTCACTGACCATGTATTGATTTCCACTTCAAGGCCACGGTTGGGTGGTGCCTGGTTTTTAAGCTACCCAATGTCTTTTAAATTAACTCAATTTTACTTACTAATTCTAAAATAATGGTGAATTATAGGCATGGAGTTATTAATCTTCCGAGTGAACGTATTACATACTTGATCTTAATTATAGACTCCGCACGTTATGTATTTTTAAGCTTTGACTCATAAATTTATTCAGAAAGCAACGACCTATGTCCTCAGCACTTTCCCTGGGAAAAAGGGGACCGTGGCATAGGGTCGCTCATCACCCAATGGGCAGGGGGTTTTCTGGTGGAAGGTCACAGCTGACGAGCTGAGTGCTCTCTGTTTCCTACCGCCCCACAGACGTTCATCCTCTTTTTCATTGTGAGGGGAGAGCAGGTAGCATGGGGACCTGTTTCCCCTCCTGACTGTTACAGGAGTGCCGCAGACGGACTGTGGGTCGTCCGAAAGGCTAGGAGCAGGCTTATTGGAGTTGCCTTGTCCCTGCAGGTGGAGCTGTGCTCACTGGGAGTGCAGGGACCTGCAGAGCAGGCGGGGGGCTAGGCCCTCGTCCAAGGACGCGCTCAGGAGCTAGCAGTGTCTCTGGACCATGCCCTGTGCCTTTCCTGGGTAGTGGCCGTCGACACTATAACAGTAGCCAACGTCCGTGGAGCGTGCTTCCTGCATACCGTGGTTCTCGTGTTGTACACGGGTGGCCTCCTTTACACTCCACGAGAAACCTAGGCAGTGGCCGCCTTCCCTCTCCTCTGTCGATGGAGCAGCTGTGGTGAGGGGGAGGAGTCGAGTCACCTGCCTGAGTCCACAAAGCTTGGAATTGGCAGAGCCAGACCTGCCCCAGACCCTCTGCCTCCCCCCGGTGACAAGCAAGTACTTCCGGGGGACTGCATGCCTTCTTGAGCGGGAGCAGCCCCGCCCCGGGCACTAACACCCAGCAGCCTGCAGCAGGGACCTCAAGGGCATGTCCTCGGGTGGCTCAGCCACCTGGCTGACCCTGGGCAGAGGGCATGCTGGTACGACCTTCAGCGGAACAGCCCAGAAGCCTGGGTGAGATTTGGCGGGCACGGGTTGGCACGCAGGTGGGTGTGGTCGGGGCTCCTCACGCCAGAGGGCACGATTGCTGTTCCCATGACCTGTGGCCAGAAGTGGCTCCCTGTCTGGGACCCTCGCATGGAGATGTGAGTGGAGATCCCTTCCCTGCCTGTCTTGCCCCATCGCATAGTAGTGTGTCTGCTGAGGGAAGAGACGGGCAGGTATTTCCTCACGCTCCGAGTGTTGTGTCCAGTGTGCACATGGCACATTTCTGGGGGCCCGAGGGGACGTCGGGGGAATGCCAGGAGATGTTGTCTAGAACTCTGATGTCAGGGAATTTAACCATTCGCAGACTGGAAAGGCTTCTCCTTACCTCCGTTAATGAAGAAAAGAATGACCATTCTCTTATCACATGAAAATGTTTGGTTTTAAGCTTACTCCGTTCCTGCCATTTTGAAACATTCACTCATGTCTTTCTTTACATACAGGGAGGCAGACGTGTTGGAGCATTTGGCTCACGTCGTACAAACTAACCAAAGCAAAGAGGGTGTCTTTTCTAGAATGACGGGTGTTTGGCAGCTGTGACATGACCCAGGCCCCCCCATCCCAGAGAGGCAGTGCACGGCTTTGACGAGCCCCACGTCGATCGTATATTCTTCTTGCCCCCCCCCTTGACTTGAGTTGTCAGAATGGGTTGTACAGCCTTGACATGGTTTGGAAAGAAAGCGAACCTCTGTATCTCCAAGTGGGAGAGGGCACACAGAATTCTGGCCTGGGCCGTAGAGCTACTGTCAGGGCTCTCTGATGTGGCTAGACAAGGTCTTGGCCCCTGGAGGCTTAGCAGGAAAAGCCGGTCTCTGCTTTTCCTTCTTTGTGGTGGACGCATCATGGTGTTACTGAGGCTCAGTTCTCCGCTTGGGACGGTGAGAGAGTCTGCAGAAGTAAATGCAGTGGTTCTTGCGCTCAAGGTACCCACAATCCGTAAATAAGACGAAACAATGCATCAATGGTTATCCTCCCCAACCACACTGGGAGCCAAAAACAGGGCCATGCCCTGCCCTTCTCTGTTCTCTTTCATGGCCTCATACAAAGTTGGTGCTCAAGAGCAGATGAAACTCCCTGGCCTTCCCTGAAATGGTGACGCAGGATTGAGATCAACAGAAGTGCTCTGGGTCATGGAGAAGACCTCAGGTTCTAATGACTAAGACCTATGTTCAGGGTGTTACGGGACAGGTGGACTGGAGCAGAGGAGGACGAAGGGAGAAGGAAGAGAAAGGGGATCAGGTAGGGTGGGGGCCCTGCACCCTGTGGGGTAACAGATATCAGCTGGTTGTTGGTAGGTAGACCACAGACAGATTGTAGAGGTTCTCAGGGATGCCATGTAGAGGAACTGTGACTCAGTTACATATGTGACACAGTCGTGTGTACTTTTAAAGAAGCTTCTGCAAATGCTCCAGACACAGAAGTTGCCCCATCCCCCCACCTTCCGTTTCCATACAGGTGATCCCCCGTATTCGACTTTGGCCTTGATTGTCATCTGCTGTGGGTTAAAATTTTTATACATGCCTCTGCCAGGCTGTTTTAGGACACCACACTGTCTTAGTTGTCTTTCACTCTGCAGTGCTCAGGACTGTGCCTGGTATGGCACAGGTACTCCAAGAATATTGTTTAATTGAATTGAAACAGCTTGAACTGCCACTCTTAGTGGGCAGAGGCTTGGCACTGGAGCTGGGTTAGGGGACCCATGGCTGCCACCTGTAGAACGTACCCGCTAACCAGGGGGATTCACAGTTTGGGTCCCAGCATGGGCGGGATGGGAAGCAAGATAAGTCCGAGGCATTAAGTTTTCAGGAAAGAATGTGTGGGGTGTGGGAAACCAGTTGGAATGGAAGACAGCAACAGAGAATGGATGGGATTGAAGGAGTCTGGTCGGAAGGCTGAATTTAGATGAATTCCCAGAGGCTACGACCTGCAGGGATCGTGGGTCCTATATATAGAGAACCATCCCTGAGCCTGTGGGTCAGTGAGAATCGTCAGAGGAGTTGAATCTTTTGAGAAATGAGCTGCTTAAGTTTCTCTTAGATGTTTTAGCTTTTAGGGAAGCAGAGTGATCCTGTGGGATCACTGTGTAGTTCGCTAGGACATTTTTGTTTATAATTGACCAAAAACCCAACCCAAACTTGCTCAATGAATTGGTTTTTATAACTGAAAAGCCCAAGGCAGGGGGAAGCATTTTGGCTTCAGGTTCAGCTTGATTCAGGGACTCTTACAAAAGCATCAAAGTTAGATGCTTGCCTCTGAGTTTCTCTGCCTTCCTGTTTGACTCTCTCCGCACGCTTGGCTTTTGTTAGTGTTGGTTCTTCATTCTGTGTCTTCCTGGTAACTCCATGCTTAGTGCCTCTCTGAGCGAAGTCCAGCCAATGACAGAATTTCTTGCCTAGTTGCCGAAGTTGCAGCTCTCACCGGACCTGGTTGGCGGGTGTGGGTCACCTGCCTGTCCCTGAACCAGTAACATGGGCTCCATGCCGACACCTGTAGCCCCGGGATGGACAGCAGAAAAGGAGCCACTTTTAGAGGAGGGACAGGGTATTGCTGCTACCCTGGGAGGTTTCTGGGTCGCAAGAACCACGCTTAGCCGAGTGTGGTGGCAGAGCAGCAGCTACCTCTGCTCTGCCCGTGAGCCAGGAAGCCGCACCCAGAGAGAGGGCCCTGTTCAGCCTCCTCCACCCAGGCGTGATGCTGCTGTCCTCCCACAAACAAGAGACTGGTCTCTGTGAGGGGCCAGCTGGGCCACTTTCTGGCTTCTTCCGTTTGTCCTCGCTGGGCAGGGGTCGCTAGGCTGTCATAAGATCTTCAGAAAGTTCTAGAGCCCTTCTCCCCACCACCCGCCCGCTCAGGATTGCAGCCCCCAGGAGCTAGGAGACCTGCCTCGTATCTCTTCCCGTCCAGGTTAGGGGTGGGGAGGCTTTGACTGTGGCAGGTGAGGCAGTTTACAGAACTTTTTCCTGCCTTTCACTTCAGCTGATGGTCACCATACCCTGGGTGGGCAGAGCAAGGTCCTGTTCTCCGGATGAGGACGCTGAGAAGCCCAGGGGCAGATGACTCAACCGGGGTGACTTGATCATAGAGTCTGGAATTGGACTCAGGAGACACAAACATCATCTAGAATTTGTACTTTTAGACCGAAGGTGAAGGAAAATGAAGGCAAACTGTCTATTCTAGTCAGTTTCTTCGTGGAACTTCACTGGAGGCCTGGGAAGTACCAGCTTCCTTACTGCCTAGAGAGGAGGACATTACCTCTGTTTCCATCTCAGCAGCCCTGAGCCGAGGCCTGCCTGCCGGCCCCTCTGGCGCTGCGCACCCTCTGCGGTCTGACGACACGTGTTCTCACTTACGGAAAATGCCACCATAGCCCCGTAGTCCCACGACGCCCGCTCTCACCTCCTGCCTTGTGCACAGCGGCTCGTGGAGGGGCCCTCAGCAAGCCTGGCCCCCCAATGTGCAACAGTGACCTCGGGCGACCCAGCCCCTGGACAGCTTGACTGCTGGTCTGGGCTGGCGGTCTTCCCCAGGGGCCTCGTGGGACCTCTCTGTGAACGTGGGCTCTGGACTCTGCTCCCCAGGTGGGAGGGAATTGTAGTTTTACAACTGGAAGAGATCATCTGGTTCAGCCTGCTGGTTCTGCAGGCGAGAGACGAAGGCCAAGCCCCACAGCCTGCCATGGGAGGCCCTGCGTCCCCCCGCCCCCGGCCTGTCCCTCACCCCCGTGAACGATCAGCCTTTTCGTGTGCCCCTCACTCTGACCGGAAGACCCTGTCCCACCTCTTTGAGGAGGGCCGCGGTTGCAGAGCAGAATAGCTTTTCCCTGGCATTTCGTCTCAGACATTTTTCTTGGAACAGAGCAAAGCCATGGGGACCCTGGTATCATTGATATGGACTGAACGCTGGCAACCCCTCCTCTCTCTCTCTCTCCCCCCCAAAACCCATATGTTGAAATTCTAACCCCAATCTCCAGTGTGATGATATTGGGAGGTGGGGCCTTTGTGTGGGGTGATTAGGTCATGAGGGTGGAGAGCCCGTGACCAGGATCAGTGCCCTGAGAAGAAGAGGGAGAGAGAGACATCTCCTTCCAGAGACACCCAGGAAGGAAAGGTCAGACGAGGACGCAAGAGAGAGTCAGCTGTCTGCGTAGGGAGAGCGCTTTCACCAGACACCAAACTAGTTGGTGCCTTGGTCTGGGACTTCCAGCCTCCGGGACAGTGAGGGATCTCTGCTGTTTAAGTGCCCCCGCCCCGCCCCGGTCTACGGCATTTTGCTATGGTGGCCTGAGCAGACTAAAACAATTACGGAACTTCTTAGCAGGAAGGGACAGTGAATAATGCTCGGTTGAAACCTCGCGTTTTGCTCATTTATTTACTTGTTTATAAATACCAAATGTTTTTTATGGCAAGCCTTGAGAATACAATGAGGCGTGAAATGGGAATCGTCTCTGATCTTATAGAAATTCCTTTCTTGGAGGGGACACACGCCGAAGAGATAACTTGAAGGAATTTAAAATTTCCGTGGTGAATAGGACCATGGGGAGGGCATTGTGGGCTTTGACCGCATGTCTGACAGCGGGCCCTCGTTTTGTCTGGGAGGTCGGCAAAGGTTTCTCTGAGAAAGTGTTATTTAACCTGCGTCTTGAAGGACAAGAAGAGCTTACCTGATGAGCACGTGGGGTGGGAGGAACCATTCTAGAAAATGGGAACAGGACATGGATCTGAAACAGCGGCTGAGCCTGGGGGGTGGCAGGCTGGGAGAAAACAGATCCTGTAGCCACAAGCCCCGGGTTGCCCCTGCTCCCACAGGCTGCGCTTCTCCCAGCCGTGTGTCCCTTGTGTGCTTGCTCTGGACCGGGGCGTTTACACACATGATGAGGTGGGGAAGCAGGGAGGCCCCTCGGTGGCGTGCAGGGCGCTTGTGGAAGAGAAGCCGGAAGAGGAAGTGAGGGAAGGAGGAATGAGGACATGCCCTTCTGGCTCGGGTCAGGAAGGAGGGGAGGGGCCAGCCGAGATGTTGAGATGGATCGTCAGTTGGGCACTGTGACCCTTTCTTCCAAGCTCATTGCAGAAAGGGTTAATGGCAACTTAGCTACATATCCTTGTTTCTGCTTTTTTGATGCGTATGCTAGGATC
Source organism: Lutra lutra (assembly GCF_902655055.1). NCBI lineage: Eukaryota > Metazoa > Chordata > Mammalia > Carnivora > Mustelidae > Lutra > Lutra lutra. The sequence goes on along the minus strand of NC_062278.1, from coordinate 201,156,429 downwards.
ATAAAACCTCCTGTTTTTCTAGTCCCCTTTAAGTCTAGCTTTGTCTGCTGCATCCCTTCCCTTTTTCCTGCATGCTTCCTGTCTATGCCCCATGTGGGTGGTGGGGGCTGGGATTACAAAGACGGGAAGAGATGCTCCCTGCCCATAGGGAGCCTGGGGCCGTAGGGTGAGGAGTGGTGGTGTCGGGATGAGCAACACCAGCAGGGTGTCAGCCGGGAGAGCCTTTCCAGAGATGGGGCGCTATGTGGGCGATGACCAAAGCAAGGAGTTGAACCTTTCTTGGCTCATAAATCCTTGTAATCTTCCGTCAGTGGGTTGAGATCTCTGGGAAGATCCAGGTCAGGCTTTCTGAGGAGGACCCTGGGATGGGTGGCTGGCTGGCTGGCTGGCTATTCACACCACGGTCCTAGTGAAAGGGCCCCGAGAACCGGAGAGGAGAGAAGCAGGTGTAATCGAGGGGTCCTGCTACCTCCCTCCCATTCCTAGTTGACCATTCCAGTGTCTCCAGGTTCTCTTTGAGGTTAACTGGTACAGAGGCTCTTCTCCATGGTGAATCTTCATTATTCAAAGAAGCTCTCGGGTTTCTGAATTAGATGTGGAGCCTTTATTTCTGATGCCTTGAGGTCTCATGAGCGACACTCATCCCTACATAAGGTGGTGCCTGGGTAAGAGGAATTTAAAAAATTTTTTTTTTAAAAAGGAGATTTGACTGGTGCTGGCCACCCACTTCAGTGAGTGGATCCTCACTTCAGTGAGTGGAATCTCACTTCAGTGAGAAGGAAACCCGCTCCTGGTCCGGTGAGGGCACAGGCCTGTGGTCCTGCCTGGTAAGTGTTGGGAGACTGAGATGCAGGAATTAATTCATTTCTCTGTTTCGCCTGGGACTGTGAGGTTTTTATGAAGCAGCCCTGCCCTCAGGATACCTTCTTTTGTGTCCAGTTCTGGAGGCTTCCTGCTTGCCTCTTCCTCAGCCATACCCGCTTCCTGTGCGCTCTCCTCCATCTGAGGCACAGACCCCGTATCTTTTCTATGCAGCATCTCACTGGGTCTCTCCCACTGGCTGTGCATTCCCACCTTGCCCAGGTAGGAACCTGACCTTCCTGGTGACTTCCTTTGCAAACTCAACATTCCTTCCTCAAACGAACAGTTCTTTTGTAAATAATTACCTCTCCAGCCGGTGATGGTTGGTTTGCAAATTTTTTTTTTTTTTTTAACACTACATTTGCTTACTGTGGAGGTATATTTGTTTTGCAGGAGTCCTTTTTAATAGCGGGATTTGGGGGCAAGAACGACACTGGCTTCTAGACTAACCGGTCTCTCTAGGCTGTCGTGGTTCAGTTGGCATCACAGTAGAGGCTCCATAATAAAGAATCCCATTAAAGCAAGGTTATATTTCCTACAATCACTTCCATCAGGTAAAGCACTAAGGATTTTTGGAAATAGAAACCCAATTTTTTAAAAGGAGAGACACAGAGGACGACAAGAGAATGAGACATGAAAGAACCCTAAACAATTTAGTTATACAAATGGCCCTTGTATTATTGTGGCAATATTACTTACAAATAAAAGCCAAAGAGGAAAAACAAGCTGTGTTTGCTAGATGTACTCTCTGTTCCCTGCCTTGTTTTTCTGCTCTAAAGCATAGGACTGTGTTGACGTAGGAATGTAACTGCTATGAATATTGATGGTAGCAAAAGCCTTTTTTCTCTGTCTGGCCTAGTAAATAAAGCAGAAGGGATAAAAAGGGAAAAGGAATTATAAAATCAGCATGCTGTTTTTAGCTTATCTCGTTCCCCTAGAACTCCAAGTCTTAGAAGCATATTGACAACGTACATTTGGTGGTCAGGGTCCAATTTGAGTATAGTGGGTTGGTGTTTTCAGGGATTTTTGCTTCTGGTTCAAGTAACAGAGTTGTTCTCTCCTTTAAGCCCTCCAAGTTAGCGTCACCTCCTCAGTGAAGCCTTCCAGGATCCCTCCTCCTTAGCCAGAGGCAAAGTTCAAGTCGTAGTCCTGGCTCCCAGGGAATATGGAGAGTAAATGAGGGAGTCCCAGGAGGTCTGCAGGCTCATGCATGCCCAGAGGGCACGGCTGTGGGAAGGAGAAGGGGGACATATTCAAGGAACGTCTTGGCAGCTCCCTGAAGGGGGTGCAGCACCTGGGAGGAGCCAGGCTGAGGGCAGGGCCAGTTGGGAGGTCTGGGGAAAGCATGGGTGTGCAGGTTGGAGATGAGTGAGACCATATGAAGACACGCGGACTCTGTCTAACTCACACCACGAAAGAATTTATTAGACTCTTGGATGGTGTTCAAGGGTCAAAGGGAGCTCTGGAGGACAGGGTGGGGATGGCGGGGACCCGGTGGGGAGGAACCAATGAACTGGCTTTTCAGCAAGACCAGAGGGAGGTCAAGAATGGGGGTAAAGGCTGGGGGCCCAGGAGTGGTTGGATGACTGCCCTGGTGGTAGAGAGTGAGGACGTGAGGGATGCCAGGGTGGCTCAGGTGGTTGAGTGTCTGCTATCCACTCCGGTCATGATCCCTGGGTCCTGGGATAGAGACCTGAGTCGGGCTCCCTGCTCACCGGGGAGCCTGCTTCCCCCTCTGCCTACCCCTCCCTCTGCTTGTACTCCCTCTCTCACTCTTTCTCAAATAAATAAATAAAATCTTAAAAAAAAAAAGAGGGAGGATGTGGCAGTAGACAGACAGAAGGTCAGGCCAGGTGATGGTAGGAGGGTGGCCGAGGCCATCTCGCAGTGGTCACGTAGCAAAGCAGAGTCCCTGTGGGGAAGGAGGGGACCAGTCCTCCAGCCTTCTCAGAGGGCTCGGGATGCAGAATTGGCCTCTCTACATTCTGTCTTGGGGCATTGGCAGTGTTCATGTTTGGAACAGACTAAACCTCCCTCCCCCTGACCCCCTGGACTAAACCTTTCGAGGGTAGGGAGGGCAGGGGAGCTTTCTCTAATCCTGGCTCCTGGTGTGGGGTCTGTCATATGGAAGAGATGCTCACTCAGTGTTTCCTGAGCCAAATTCATTTGACCTCTTGTACCAGGCATCTTCGTAAGTGAATTCTGTGACTTCCATCTTCCTAAGGTATTTGTAATTTTCCTCGGGTCCTATGGGGTAGAATTAATATTTGTGGAGGGCTTTATGGCCCATGTGGAAGAGTTTTAATTGCTGATGGTTTTTCGTTGAGTTATTAAGTAGCCTCTTGCCAGGGAATGCCTCTTATAAAATTAATTGCACACATCCCTGTGGGTCGGTATTTCTATTAGAGCCAAAGCTGCATAAAGAAAACCTTTACAAAAGAGGAAAGGAGTCAACATTTTTAGACCTGCTGAGGGATGTGTTCTCCGGACCCACAAAGTCGCCTGAGTCAGAACGGGAAGGGTTCTAAGAGTCATCGAGTCTCCAAGGTCTGGGCAGCCAGATGGGAGTGGCTGCCGGTGGAGGGGCGCTGGCAGGAGGGGAGGACGCAGAGGTGGAGCCCGGGCTCCGTGGGAGGGTGTGTGGCAACCACTGACCACTCGACAGTGTCAGCTGGGGAAGACTGCGTGTCAGTACTCAGATGGGAGGGTTCCCATCCTGAATTTGCTCCCCTTCTGTGCCGGTGAGGAGAATGAGGTCCAGAGGAGAGGAGGGACTTGCTGAGGTCACCTTGCTGCTCTGTGACAATGAGGACCCTGACTTCGAAATCGGGCATAAACCCAAGAGGAAGAGAGCGGGTCAAAGCAGCCGCATCTTCCTTTCTTCCAAAGGACATTCTGTTCAAAGCTGCTGTAGGAATCTTGTTGCCCCCTTGTGCTTTTCTGGGCCTGACTTGGCAATCTCAGGAGGAAAACATTCCACGTTTTGCAAATGTGTGCAAATAACAAACATGCCCCTTCTGTCCCCGGCAGACTCATTGCACACGCATCAGGGCAGGTGGCAAAATGCAGTCGTGCAGCCTGGAATGAAAAGTGCTTTACACTTAGCGGCTTATGAGAAATTCAGTGTTAGAATTAAAACGCATTCCTGGCACAGGTGCTGTGTTAATGGTGCCATTTCTCATAATAAAACTTTGCTTGGAGAAAAAATGCCTATATCTCAGAGATATTGATTCTAATTCCTGTTTCTTTTTTTTTTTCTCCCTCATCCCCCCTCCCCTTTTTGTTTCTCTTCACAGGAAAAAGTAGAATATGCCTTCCTGATTATTTTTACAGTCGAGACCTTTTTGAAGATTATAGCGTATGGATTATTGCTACATCCTAATGCTTATGTTAGGAATGGATGGAATTTACTGGATTTTGTTATAGTAATAGTAGGGTAAGTCCCTTTTATTTGGGGGGGAATGTTTGGAAGATGGGAGGCAGGGAGTAATGGAAAGCCACAGTGTCTTGAGGGAACATCGTTGCTCAGCACTTGAGGCCAGAACTTTCAGGAGGGTTTTGAAGATGAGTAATGCTGCTATCAGTCTCTGGGTTCGAATCCCCTCATTGCTTTTACTTCCTTTCCAGTAACACGTGTAGAAGGAGGTTGAAGCTCCCAATGTAAGAGGGGTCATTTTCCAGAGGACTTGGGTTTTCACAAATAGGCCAGCCCTGCTGGTGGCTAGAGTCAAATGAGTAGAACTCTTACACTTAGCACCCTGGTAAATAAAAAGCAAACAAACAAACAAAAAACCCCAAACCAGTAAAATATTAATAAATCCTTCAGAGCAGCAAGGTACTCTTCTATTTAACAGCCCTAAGCAAAGCTATTAATTTTTTTTGCTGACTTATGGGAAAAACTTTGGCATGCTACTGTCCCATTTTAAATAAAAAAAACAAGTGTCTGAATAATGTCAGGTATCTGGCATGAAATGAAATAAGTCAGAAAATGCAGAGAAGCAGGCATTCTCCAGAAATTGTGTCACAGGAAGGAGACACCAACAGTTTAGTTATAGAAGAGTGTTTCAAAAAACATAAAACAAAAAACAGTGGGCTACGTTGTGTGATTCTGGCCCTGCCATACCTAGAAATTTTGCCACTGAGAGAAAAAAAATATATCCGCATCAGAGGAGTTTTGGGCCTTTGGACCAAAGACCCACATAAGGAAAGACGACCTATCCCTTTGCTGAGTCTTCGTTATCCAACTGTAAAGTGCGTTGCTCCTAAACTTGTATGTGGTCCTACAGAGAGAGGTTGTTAATCTCTTTGTGTTCATCTCCATAACTTTGGTCAACTTCCTTTTGAAGTTGAGCAACGTAATTTTTCTTACTTTTTAAAAATCGTGTATCCTTTAGATTTTCATGGGAGACTAATATAGCTGGATGTTAGGAGAGTGGGATAAATTTTGAACCTGCCCTTTCAAACCTAAGGAAATTCAAATGGGATCCAAAATGGTGGCCCAGTGAAATAATTAGACTCAAGGGGGAAAAGTCCGCTTTTGTAAAAACCATCATAGGGCATGGCACTTAAGGTATTAGTGCAAAGGTAGTGCAGCTGAAATGAACAGGTAGTAGGTATGTACCATACCTTCCTGTATTTGCTGACATCTAATATGGAATGGCAAGCAGGAGCCTTGCAGGTCTCTTGGTTCTGGAACAATCTCGCTGTGCCTCTCCTGAGCCTAGACTTCGTGTTCAGCTACAGGATGGAGATGCTTAGCTCCATTTCTTTTGTCCTTACCCTACAATCACCTCAGCTTTCTACCTTGAGTTATTTTTCAGATTCTAGTAGAATGCAAAGACAGGGACCCAGACAGAGGGTGGTGGTCTCATTGCACTGAGAAGACTGAGACAAGAGTCCAGGAAGGCCATTGGGGGTTGAAATTTGACAGGCATGGGATGGGAGGGAGGGGGCGCTTGTCAGAGCAAGAGCTCCATAAATATGCCTTGGGGTCCTCTTGAACATTGCCTGAAGAATAATCTATCCTTACAGGGGGTAAGAATCCGTGAGGCCAGTGAAAGAATACTACTGGGAGAAAAAAAAAAAGAGAAGCTGGAGACTATTAGCTGAACAATAATTACAACTCCCTTAGGTCTGAGAGCTGTTTGAGTTATGACCAACCAGAATGGCAAGGCCTGGACTGTCAGTAGAGACCCCAGAAGGGCCATTAGTAGTAGGGCTAAACTAAATCTAGGGTAAGGGTTGGAAAACTATGGCCAATGGGCCAAATTTAGCCTATCACAAATTTTTGTAAATAAAGTTGTACTGTAACATGGTCACATGCATTTGTTTACATAGTTGAGTAGTTGAGGTCCACAAAGCCTGAACTATTTACTATCTGTTTTGCCAATTCCTGCTAGAAAGTAAAGATCACATGAATCCCTTGCTAATGATGTTTGAAAAGAAGCCTAAAAAGGAGCAAACTGATATGAAAAGCAAACTGCCTGACAAAAAAAAACAAAAACAAAAACAACAACAAAAAAACACAACTCAACACTTTTTAAAGGAATACAACAAAACCCAGACACTTACCAAGTGTCCAGCATCCAGTCAGATCTTATAACCATTAATTAAGACATATGGCCCATAAGTAGGAGGAAATTCCAGCTATAGAGACAGACTTAGAAATGACAGAGATGGTGGAATTAGTAGATAATTACTTTAAAAGACTTAAAAATAGCTATTATTGGAAAATATGACCACAATGAGAAAAGATTGGACAATAAAAGAAAGAACCACATGGGACTTTGAGAGTTGAAAAATTTTCCTAGATTGGCTTAATAGGAAATTAGACACAACAGAAGAAAAAAAATTAAGGAACTTGAAGACCTAGCAGTAACATAAAGAATAATGATGGAGAAAAACTGAACACCACCTTGGTGATCTGCAGGGTAATATCAAGTGGCCTAACATACATATATTTGGGGATTCCCAGAAGAGAGGGGATAGAGGGGAGTCAGAAAAAAATATTTGAAGAAATGACTCCAGATTTTCTAAATGTGATGAGCAATACAAATTCACAAATTTAGAGCTCAACAAAGCTCAAGCAAAGTAAACATGGAGAAAGCTACATCAAAGTACACCCTAATCATAATGAAATTGCTCAAAACCAAGGATAAAGAGAATATCTGAAAAATAATCAGAGAAAAAGACATTCCTGGACTTTTCATCAGCATTACAGAAGCCAGAAGACAGTAGAGAGAGATCTTTAAAGTGCTAGGGAAAATGTCAACCTAGAATTCTTACTTTGTGAAAATAGCTTTCATAATTGAAGTAAAAAGACTTTCTCAGACAAACCAAAGCTGAGGATTCACCTCCAGTAAACCTATACCTCAACAAATGTTAAAGGTATTTCTTCACACTGAAGGAAAATGAAATTAAATGAATTCCAGGAAGGGTAAATGAATGGGTAAATATAAAAACATTTTTTCCTTCATTTTAAAATCTTCTTAAAAATAATTGATTATTTAAAGCCCAAGCCCAAGTAATAACAATGTATTTTTCATAGCTTCTGTGAACGTATAATATGTGACAATAATAGCACAAAGGACAGGAAGAAGGAAATAGCTATATACTATTGAAAACAGCTTGTACAGCTGGTGGTAAATATGATAAAATATTATTTGAAAGTAGACGGTAATAAGTTAGAGATGATGACGTAAACCCTAGAGAACAGGCCAGCAAACCTCAGCCCGTAGACCAAATATGGTTTATTACCTTTTTTATTTTTCACTTTGACAAAGTATTTTCCTGTCTGCTTGGGAAGATAATTTTATCAGAAGACAGTCACACTCACTCATGTTTATGGCTATTTGGTGTTAGGATGGCAGAACTGAATAGTTGTGAGTGACCCTATGGCCTACGAGTCCCAAAATAGTTACTATCTGACACTCCACAGAAGATTTTTGCTAACATTTGCCATAGAGAAGCCACTAGAAAAATAAATGGGTATAGTTAATAAGCCCATGTTGGAGATTAAATAGAATTTTTAAATGCTCAGTAATTCAAAAAAGGGATGTAGAAAAAAGGAACAATGGACAGGGCAAACAGAAAACAAACAGCAAGATAATAGATATAAGCCCACCTAAATCTTTATTATAATAGGGAGTTTATCAGATTTTACAGATTAAAAACCCAGACCCAACTCTATAGTAGCTACAAGAAACCTAACTTATAAAGACACAAAGAATTTGAAAGTAAAAAGGCAGGAAAAATATATATACCATGTGAAAACTAATCTAAAAAAGGTAGAGTGGCAATATTAGTCCTAAAAAGTAGACTTCAGAACAAGGAATATTATCAAGGATATAAATATTTCATAGTGATGAAAGAATTCTTTCATGAAGATATAATTATATAATATTATATATTAATTATATGTAATTATCATAACATATATATAATTAATATACAGAACTTCAGAATACACCAAGCTTCAAAATACACCAAGCAAACCTGGAAAGAACTGAAGAAAAGAATGGACAAATCTATTATTGTAGTTGTACATTTCAATATTTCTCTCACGAGTCTTGATAGAACATCTAGAAAGAAAATCACCAAGTATATAGGGTATTTGACCAGTACCGCCTAAATTGACTTAATCGGTATTTTTAGAACACTCGGGACCAGAAAGCACATTCTTTTCACATGCACATGTAGCATTGACCAAGAACTATTCTGGGCAATAAAATAAGTTTTAGTGAATTTAAGAGTATTAAAGTCATCAAAATTATGTATTCTGAATGAATTTAGCAATGTTTCTGGATAGAAGATCAGTGTTAGAACATGTGAATTTCTATATGCTAGTCATGAACAATTGGAAAATGAAATTTTAAAGACATTATTTACTATAGCATCAAAAAGCATAAATATTTAAGGATAAATAGCACACCACAAATGACTAAACTTTGCTGAGAGCAATTAAAGAATACCTAAATAAATGGAATGATGTACCATGTTCATGGATTGGACGGCTCAGTTATTCTTAGGATATCAGTTCTTCTCAAACTGAGCTATAGATTGAATCCTAATCTAAATCCCAGCAAGATTGCTGTAGAGATTGACAGTTTATTCAAAAACTTATATGGAGGGCACCTGGCTGGCTCAGTGGGTTAATGCCTCTGCCTACAGCTCAGATCATGATCTCAGGGTCCTGGGATCGAGCCCTGCATCAGGCTCTCTGCTCAGCTAGGCGCCTTCTCCCCCCCCCCCCCCCCCCGCTCTCTGCCTACTTGTGATCTCTGTCTGTCAAATAAATAAATAAAATCTTTAAAAAAAAAAACTTATATGGAAATTAGGCTGAAGATTAGCTGAAATATTTAAGAACAAAGCTGGAATCTGATCTTAAGGCTTACTATAAAGCTACAGTAGTCAAGACTACTGTATGATGTTGGCATAAGAAGTAGACTTAAAGATCAATGGAACATAATTAGGGATTCTAGAAATAGACCTATATGTATATAATCAATTTATTTTAGACAAAGTTGCCTTGTTTTAAGTGGGTTGAATTTGTCTCAGTGGGTTGAATTATAAGTTGTAGTACTAAATTGTAGTCCATTTTTAACAAATGGTACTGGAACAACTATTTATCCTATGAAAAAAAAGGATCTTTATTCTTTCCTTATAATATACACAAATATTACCTTAAAATGGGTCATAGACCTTTGTGTGAAAGCTGAAACTATATAATGTCTAGGGGAAGATCTTTGTGACCTTGGGAAAGGCAGAGTTGTTTTGTTTTGTTTTGTTTTGTTTTTTTTCGGACCCAAAAAGCACCAGCCGTAAAAGAAATAATTGAAATTTTGGAGCTTACCAAAATTTAAAATTTTTCTTCAAAAGATAGTGTAAAGAAAATTAAAAATTAAGGCACAGGCTGGGAAAAAATATTCACAATACAGATAAATGACAAAGGACTTGTATTCAGAATATATAAAGAATTCTTACTACCCATTAGTAAGAAGACAACCTATATAAATGGACAAAAGATTCAAACAGATCTTCACAAAAGAAGATATGTAAATGGTTAACAAGCACCTGAAAAGATGTTCAACATCATTAGAAATTAGAGAAGTGCAAATTAAAATCCCAGTGACACACTACATACCCACTAGCATTACTAAATATAGAAAGATTGACAGTACTAAATCTTAGCCAAGATATGGAGCAACTGGAACTCTCATACACTGCTTGTAGAAATGGAAAATGGTGTAGTCACTTTGGGAGAGTTTGCCAGCCTCTTACCATGTTAATCATGCTCTAACCACAGGACCATATTACTCTTAGTTACTTACCAAGATAAATGAAAACACATGCTCACAGAGTTTATTCATAATGGAGAAAAACTGGAAATGACCCAGATATCACCTAACAGGTGAATGGATAGATTCATTATGGTATATTCATACAATGGAATATCCCAACAATAAAAAGAAATGAACTGTGGATAGATGTAACAACTTGGATGTCTCAAAAATGTGGTGAGCAAAAGAAGTTAAAAGAAGAACATGTGTTGTATGATTTCATTTATTAAAGATTCTGGAAAAGGGAAAAAACAACCCAAAGTGATAGACAGCCAATCAGTGGATACAAAAGGCTGAGCCAAGAGGGAGATAATTGCACAGAGCTATTAAAGAACTATGGGAGATGGTGGAAATGTTCTCAATCTTGACTGTGGTATTTGCACTTGGACTTCTACATTTGATAAAACGCCTCTCATTGTACATTTTAAGTAGATGTATTTTATCATATATAAGTTGAGCTGTAATAAGGTTGACTTAAAAAGTAAAAAAATGACCTAGGAAACGAAAATAGGAATGGACTCATTGGTCTTTCTTATTAAATATGAAGAACTTGAGAAGATTATTTATTTTATCCAAAATATGCACTAAATTATAGTCAAAGAGCGGAAGAAAAATTTAAAAAAGAAAAGTTATTAGGCCTTCATGTGAATCAAATTTCTACTCACTAAAGTTTCCAACTGCAGGCTGTATCTCAATCCAATGGATTTTCCATTCCAAGCCAACTGTGACCTATTGCTTTTGTCAAGATTCCCAATAACAGAGACATTAAGGAAGTAACTGATACTTCTGAAATGTTAACGGTAATAGTGTGACCACAAGAGGACTCAATGTGTCTACCAGAGCTGATAGTGTTCCCTGCATAGAAAAGTTTACTCCACTCACTTAATGTTTCAGTCAACATACATTTCAGGCTCATCACTTAAACTTTTGTGAAGTAAAGTGGGACAGTCATGCTAGGGCTTCCAACTTGAGTCCGTTTAAGTAGCTCCTTGCCTTTTTCCTCTGCATTGGGGTAAACTTTATAATATTCTAGGATCAAATACTTTCTCTTCATGTCCTGAACTCTCCAGGTGTGTGGTCCTTTTTCTCATTGCGGGTGGTGGGCCTAAGTGGTGAAGGGAGTAGAATCATAGAATATTAGACTGGGACGGGCAGGGCTCTGGATCCTTTAATCCAGTTTTCTCCTTTTACAGAGGGGGAAACTGAGGCCTAGAGGAGGAGAGGAACTTTCCTAAAGCCTCCTAACTCTTAGGAATGGAAGCCAGCTCCAGCCCCTTCCACCCCTGGCTATCTGGAGAAGGCTGCCAGCTTCCCTCTCTGGCTCAGGTTCCTATGTTATGGGAGAGAGACATCATTCACCTGTTTTCAAGGGCATTGCTGAAGAACAAGGGGTTAAAGGACCATGAAGTACGCACTGTAAAACACAGACACTTGAAAGTGATCTTCATTCACCACCTGCATAAATTACTTTCCTAACCCTTTGGGATGAAAATTCCTGTGGCTGCCACATTTCAGAAGAGTTTGAGGTTTTTCTTTCTTCCTTGTTCTTTGTTTTTGTGAAGCTATGAATTTGTTTTAGAGGGGAGACTTTTAACTGGAGCCTATTGCAGGGGTTTACAGTAATTAAAAAAAAAACTATTCTAATGAGAGAAACCGGTCATAAATTTGATCTATTTCTCCAGTCATAACTAGAGGGAGCCCACCATCTGAAGGTCTGAAAGGGTAGAGGTTTGATTTATCCCTCTCCACGGGTGCCACCCCGCTCTGCCCCCACCTAGGTTCACTGCTAATTGCTGGACTGTTGTTAAAACACATGGCTGGTCTTTAAGTGCCCCAGAATGATAGGACTATGCCTGATCAGGACTGTAATCAGACCACCCTGTATTTTATGGACTTCGTGTCTTGGCAGTCCAGAAGCATGCCAGTGGGGGCAGAGTTTCTGCTTCAGCTCCTAATTAAACTTCAGAAACCTTTTCTTTGTTGCTGGGCCAGTCATCCCCACAATCTGATTGGCCAGAGTTGATTCTATTTGAAATGGGCAAATTTAGATTTATTCTGAAAAACAAGCAATAATTCCAAAGAGTAAATGTTTATTTGAAAGAGCAAAAGTAACTGTCAAGTGAGCAGATTGTCTGAAAATAGCTTTATCCAAAAAAACCTTTGGAGAGTAGGAAAAAATGTGTCGTGGCTGCCAGATACAATATTAGACACATTTCAAAAGAGAAAATGACGATATTAATCCTTTACCTTGGGTTACTGCTTTTGGCCTTTGCACAACTCCTCAGTATCTGTGATTTATATCATTCCTTGAACATCCCTGTGTGGGTAGAGGGTCATGTGTGTGTGTGTGTGGGGGCTGTACCAGAAATTGTGTAACACATTGATTAACATTTGGGACTTTGAAGTCAATGTTCACTCACCCATTGATTTGCTCCTCAGAAATTTCTCGAGCATCTTCTGTGTTGAGTTCTAGGCACTAGGCTTGAACAGACTAAACAACAAATGAACTACACAGACTAAAAGTCCCTGCTCTCATGGGACCTGGATCCTGAGGGGGCCAACGCACCTGGATTCATACATTAGTTCTACACTAATAGTGTGACCGTGGGCAAGTTACTTGTTCTCATCAAGTGTGTTTCCTCACATGTAGATAATAAGAATCCCTATTGCATCACACTTTCTAAGGACTAGGATGGTGCATGTAAAGTGTTCGGCCCATAGTGAATGTGTGTATGGAAGGTGGCCGCCATGTTGGTTTTCCTGGTGACTTCTGTTCCAGGGAATCCACCTAAGGTGGATGGCTCCCTGGTGAGTCCCCTCTTCATTGGGACCGGACTTGCTCAGGGATGCTCTGTTGGCAGGAAAACAGCTGAGATTGGTTCTTGTTCTTGGTCATGTCAGAGGTGGGGGTGGCTTTTGGGATTCACAGCCTGATTCATGCCTTTGCCCTGCTTCCCCTCTGCATAGGCAGCAGCCCCACAGAATTAGTCCTTGTGCAGAAATAACTACTATCATCCTCCTGGGTTCCTTCCCTGGGTGACAGCCTCTAATGTTTCTTCCTTTCTTCTTTTTTTCAGATTGTTTAGTGTAATTCTGGAACAATTAACCAAAGAAACAGAAGGCGGTAACCACTCCAGTGGCAAGTCAGGAGGCTTCGACGTCAAAGCCCTCCGCGCCTTTCGGGTGTTACGACCACTTCGACTAGTGTCAGGAGTGCCCAGTAAGCACGTCTTGTTTCCTAAAGCCAGGAGTTTGTTGACTTGATTTTTCTTCTGGGTGGGGCTCAGGATTCTGGAGCGGAGTGCTGTCAGGTGAGTTGCCAAGTGCCACCCAGACAACCACGGAGGGCTTCACGGCTCACAGCACACTTCTGCTTGCTTGGTCCCTTCGGACCCCATGAGGGCCCCGAGAAGGCGCTAGGAGTGATTGTTGTCTTCCCGATTTTGTGGGAGAATCTCCTCTTACAGAGACACCGAGCGAGCGGTGACACGAGGCTTTGAGGCCAGGCTTCCTGATTCCAGGCTAGTTTCCCTTCTTGGACACCTCGCTGCCACCACCGCCCCCTGCTCCCAGGCCGGCCCCTCTGAAAGTGGTGGCTTATGCAGAGACACCGAGTGAGGGGGTTGGAGGGCTCCCAAGAGACTGGCTTTCCTCAGAGTGAACAGCAACAGGGGGCTGGACTCCTGGAATGTCTGCTCAGCTTGTCTGGCTCTGGGGGAAGAGGTGGATGCTTCCAGGTCCTCCCTGCATGTAGGGGAGGGTCAGACCTGCTTGTAGGTGGTTTGGAGGACCGAATGAGATGATGCGGGGAGAGCCCCGGTAGCACGAGGTCTGGAGCACAGAGGTGGCCCCTCATGGTGAGGGATGCTGTTTTCTTCCACGAGGCTGTAATACCTCTCTGTGCCAGACCCTAGTTTGCTATTTGCTTCAGACGTCTGGGCCAGGTTTAGTGCCAGCCGAGCTGGGACAGATGCTGTCTGTGCTCTGGCCTGTAGCTGTAACGTGCTTCTGTTCCCCTAAGGACCATGGAGTCTGCTTCACTGGCCTCTGTCCCTGATGGGACAGCCCTGGTGGGGGGGCTTGAGGGTAGAAGTCTTAGCACCTCTCCAAGGGTTGTGGTGACAGCTGCCTCCTCCAGCCGGAGGAAGGATACGGGACCATAGGGTGTGCCTGTTTTCATGACTCATGAAGCCATCAAAAGAGCACAGATCATGTTGTTTTCGCCTCTCCAGAAGTTCTTCATGAAATTTTATTAAACCTGTTGGCACTCGGGACACACCAAAAATTCTCTGGAAAAAAAATAAAGATTTCCTAATTTAACATTTTAAAATGTAGGAAGTGGTGTTTTATGTGTACTTGTTTTTCCAGATGGTTCATTTATTTTCATTGAAAAAGATCAGCACAAGTCAAAACCACAGAGCTGTCTGGAAGCAATTGAGAAAAATAGAAATACCTTGGAAATGACTGGTTTTGTTATGTGGAACATGATGAAATGAGAAGTCCAAAGAGCAAGCATGTTCTTTCAGATATAGTTGTTATAGCCTAATCTAATCTCAAAGTCAACAAGACAGCCTTTGTCCCCCCCCCCAAAGAACAAAGGACAGCCTGTTTGCGGCACGTGTTGTAAGGGATGAGTGGGTGCTGTGGCTTCGTATGTGCAGGTCTGGTTGGGGAAGCTTCCTGAACTCACAGATCATTGCGTTGGCTTCCATGTTTCACGAGGTTTTCTTGAAATGGCTAGTCTAGGGTGTTCTTCAGAACAGGTTTTAAACTAAATTTCTTCCTTTTCTCCCTTGTACCGTGATGGAGCTCTCTCGCATCACACGCTCCCCGAAGTCAGCAGGGAGAAATGGGGACCTGAGTCCTGTTGAGGACTTTTCAGCCCACAGTTATTAATTCCCCTAGTAGAGAACACCCAAGTCTCTCATCAGCCCCAACTGGGCCAGGGGTTCTGGGTCATGATGTTTTCCGTGCTGGTTGGCAACTGGGGTCTAGTGATGTATTAAGAATGCTGAAATTGTTAAAAATGCCAGGGAAGGTGTGACAGTTTACACTTAAACCTGGGAATCATCTTGTACCTTCCCCAGAGCATTCAGACTGCAGTATAAGACACGATTCTGGGTGTGTCTGTGAATACGTATTCATTCGTTGGGAGGTATCATAAAAGAGAGTGCCCAGACGTTTGTGGAGTTCTTAACCACCCACACTCAGATGATGAATATTTACCGGAGTCCCGGACCATCAGATGGGAAAGAACCCTACAGACCTTCCGTGGGCATCATCTCTTAGATGAGGAAGCCAAGGGCTGTGGAGGGCTAGCAGCTGGTGCAGATTCTCCCAGCCAGTGGCTGGCTGAGTGAGGACAGACACACGCTGTCTTGGTTCCTGGCCTAGTGGTCTTTCCCTTCCACACCACTGTCTCCTGAGCTAGAGTCCCGAGAGCTCTGCTGTCCATGCTGATAATGAATCAAGGAGCCTAATGTCGGGAAAGTCTACACATTAACATTAAGATAAACCCTGTTAGCTCATAAATTTGGCCAATCTGAAATACAGTAGATACAATGAATGAATGAACATGTTCATGAAACACACAGTGCACTACCATAAAATTTCCAAAGAATTTAGAATGAATAATAGAATAGAAATCACCAAATGGTGATTTTTGAATGGCCCATCCTTGTCTTGAAAAACAAAACCAAAACAACCTGAGTTACATTAGAGCAGTTACTTCTTTTCATCTAATGCCTGATATAAAAGGTGAAAATGTCAAAAACCATCCTATGAATCTTTTTTTTTTTCCCCTAAAACCAATTGAACATTTAAATATCTGAAGGTGATACCTAGGATTTGGGTTGTAATGATGGTCTTGGAAAGACGGGCTCTTCCTGAGTCTGAAACCTCTTCCCGGTTTTCCCTCCCCATCTCCTCCCTCTCTTTCCATGTGCTTGCCATCACGGTCAACTCTCATCACTGTTGTTAATATTCTCTTGGCTCGGTGTTTTCTGACTTCTTTCTTACTCCTAGTGTCTCAGCTGCTCACACTCCTTCATTCTTTGAGTATGTGTTGGGGGAATGAGAAGATACTGTAAAAGAGTGGTGTGAAAGAGGAGAGATGGCAGGGAGGGAGAAGGGAAGTCAGGGAAGGACGGGGAAAGCAGGAATGGTGCAGAGCCGCAGCTGTGCTCACCGGCTGGGGGGAGAGCATGGATGCTATACCAGGAGTCCGGAAGCCTGGCCGCACTGTGGGTTCTGGTTTCTTTCTGACCCTCGGTCTGCAGCCTCTGCCCACCTGCTTCTCACCTCAGTGTTGCCTCGCCAACCCTCTCTCCACGGTTTTACTCCCATCCCGCCCTGTGGCCCTGAGTGTTGCTCTTTGCAGGACTTCTGGGTGTCCGTGCTCCAACCTTGGCTCTCAAGTCTACATCCCAGCTGCACGACACCTCCCTCTTGATGCTGGGCCCATGATCAGACTTGTCTGGTACAGAGCGGCTCTAGTCTCTCTCTTCCCTCCCTTGTTCCAGGGGGAGCCTCCTTCTGACAGGCTTGTTTTGGTTAGGCACAGGGTTTTGCTGATGGACTCAAGTCCAGCCCTGTAATCTGAATTTAATACCCAGAGCTACCTTCCTGTAATCTGCTTTTCTTTCCTGATCTTCTCTCTACCGTGTGACCACCAACCAAGGCTTATGGGCACCCGGCCTACATTGCCTAGCTCACCTCCGTGCTTCTGGTGCTCTTGCCTCTGGCTGGAGTGGCCCCTCTCCCAGGCCCACCTGTGCAAATCCATCTTCTTCCACCTTTAGGCCTTGGCGAGAGGGGGCTGCTGCCCAGTCCTGTTTCTTATCAGAAGTGATGTCTTTCGTCCATCCCTCTTTAATTTTCCCTGTTCAACTATAGCATCTGTGTGCTACCCTAGGGCAATTTGTGTGTAAATCCGAATTACACACAATTTACCTTCTAGAACATACCCTCTTTGAGAGAAGGCACTTTATGTAACACCTCGTCATACTCCCCAAAGCGCTGAACTTTCTACTTGCCATGTAGCAGCTGTTCAAGGAACTTTGTTGAATGGATGAACGAACACATGAATGAATCATGTGACCTTGACCTTGGCCGGTCCATCCTCTCTCTGAGCCTTGGTCTTTCCATCTGTTGAGGGACGCAGTTGGATTAGATGGTCTTCCAGGTTCCTTTTTATCTTATCTCACATCCAGGTTTAATGTTAATTTAATGTTAAATATTTCTTTGAATTTTACTACTATTGTCATGTGGAGCAGGCATCAAGGCATCAGGAATTTTATGTATATTTATATATGTGAGTGTACATGTATATGTATGTGTGTATATGTGTATGTATGTATCCTTGAAGCATCTCCATGACTCAGACTTATTTCTCTCTCTCCTAGGTTTACAAGTTGTCCTGAACTCCATTATAAAAGCCATGGTTCCCCTCCTTCACATAGCCCTTTTGGTATTATTTGTAATCATAATCTATGCTATTATAGGATTGGAACTTTTTATTGGAAAAATGCACAAAACATGTTTTTTTGCTGACACAGGTGAGTAAGGAAATCGGTAGCAACTTAACTTTAAAAAAAAAAAAAAGTTAATTTTTCTTCCCAAAATAACTTCTTTGGTTTTGGGAAAATCTAAAACAAAATGGGGGGGAGGGGGGTGGAAGCGAAATATACCAGTAAAACCAGTAAGAACCAGCCAGTTTTCAGTGTGAATTGTGTTCAGAATAAATGAGGAGTTAATCTCCTTTTCTATCCTGATTTCCTATGTAATGCATCCTGGCAAATGAGATGAGGTGTCCCCAGTAGTAGAACATGAATGGAATCACCACCATTGTTCTATAGCGTCAGGGCAGAGGAGAGAGCCATGGACTCGAGAGCATATGCCACGGGGGTGGGGGGTCTTTGAAGTGGACCTTGAGGGTCAAGTGGGAGGCATAGCATAGCAGAGCTGGGAGGCAGGTGTTCTAGGCTCTGCAAGGGCACTCAGCTTCCCCTGACTTTGGGCTCCCTGGTGTTCATGTCTGGAGTGGTGATGCCCACGTACTCTGTTTGCAGATATCCTAGCTGAAGAGGACCCAGCTCCGTGTGCGTTCTCAGGGAATGGACGCCAGTGTGCCGCCAATGGCACGGAGTGTAGGAGTGGCTGGGTTGGCCCAAACGGAGGCATCACCAACTTTGATAACTTTGCCTTTGCCATGCTCACCGTGTTTCAGTGCATCACCATGGAGGGCTGGACAGACGTGCTCTACTGGGTAAGCAGCTGGAGGACAGTGTGTGTGGAATGTTCTTTTTTTGGATAAGAGTGTTCCATTCGTTAGAGTGAAAAGAAACCCTGGCAGTCCGTTCTTGGGAAGGGAAGCAGACCCTCTCCTCACTCAGTGAGACTCCTCTTTCTTCCTCAGGGCCCTAGTTTCTATTCCGGAAAGCCGCTGTGTAATGTTGGCTGCCTCACTCCCCAGTACTGCCTGGGGACTTGCTGTAGAGTGTGCCCACGAGTCCTAGCTTTCGAGGAACTCCCAAAGTCAGGGCTGTTCTAGATTAAACTCTTAGAGAGCCAGGGGTTATTTTCCAGGTTAAGAGGCTCCTGGACTTCCATGAGTTTGATTTTTTTTTTTTTTTTTAACATAAAGTAGGTTCTCTGCCAGATCCTAAACAGAAGATAGGGAAAATAAATTGTATCCCTTTTAGGCTTTCCATGAACTTAGTGTAACTTTCAGGTCAAAATGGATTTTTCCCTTATTATAATATTTCCCTTTTGCATCTTCAGCATTTCCCTAAATCAGCCCAGCACAAGCCCCTGCCTCTCTCTTCCTTTCTCTTTGGAGCTCTAGAAGTCTGGCAGAGAGGGTGGGAAAGGCACATAGGATTTCCAGGGCTGGTGGACCCATCCAACCAGCTACGAAAACAGATGCCCTTTCTATGGCTGAGGTCTGATTCTTCTTGTTCCTGACAGAGCCAGAAGGGTTTGCTGTAAATGAAGAACCGTAGTATTTAACAACTATTTCCCATAGCTGAGTTTGTTTGTTTTCTCATTTATTTGGTAGAATTTGAAAAAGCTCACAGAAGCTTAGAAAGTAATTTCCATTGCACAGATTGTGGGGGAAAACAGCTGACATGCAGATTTTGAGCCTAAACCCAAGTTCAAATGGGATTAATCAGGATCCCAATAACGACTTGTTAAAAGGCAATTAGTAATAAAATACTTCTTCAATGGGCAGTCTTTAGTTAGAAACTGAGCAGTAGCTTCTGGCAGTATCTAAATTTTAGACCATAAATGGGGTTCCATATTCCTTTACAACTTCAGAGAACCTGACGCATGATGGTTATAAATAGGTTTTTGCTTCCCTTCCCCAGTGTGCACCATGCTTACAGGGTTGTAGAAGTTCTTATATAGTCATTGTTAGGCAAAGAAGGTATGTTTTTATTTGCTTCCCCACAGCATTAGTCTAGTTTTGTAGAAAGTTTTGAGTATCACCAACATGTATTTCATTTCTCTCTCTTCCCTTCCTTTTTCTTACCATCCTATGAAAGAAAGTGTGTGTGTGTGTGTGTGTGTGTGTGTGTGTATGCATGTCTGCTTTTTATATCCATAAGATAATGCCTTTTATGAAGAGGAAGAAGGAGGGAAATTGTATTGGATGAGCTAGGATCCAGGCCATGGCAAGGCGACCTTCAAATTAGATAAAGGTTCATTGTCAGCATTATCTTCAAAGTTGCAAATCCTAGTTAGATTACTTGAGGTCTCAATCCCACTCTCGCCTGGAAGTTTCTGATACATAGAAAATATTCATCCAAATAGCCCAAACTTTGAGCCCTGGCCCCTCCCCACCAAATGGGACAGAAACAATATTTTGATTAAAAAAAAAAAAAACAAAACTGTGACTCCTCTCAGCTCTGCTGTTCTCTCTGTTGTCAGAGTGAATTGTCCACTGCTGATCCAACGTGCCTGACTAATACACAATTTTATACTTTAAGTTTTGGTACATGGGTTCTCTCATGACAATTTTCCTGTTGTCAAGCAAGCAAGAACTATGGGTATGTGATTAAAGGAGAGAAAACTCCATGCACCCAGAAACAAAAGTTCCCATTGCTTTTTCCTCAGAACATTTAAGTATCACCTAGGATTGTATAATTATGATCTCTAGTGTAAATACGACAATCACAGAGTTAATAATTTGACAATATAATAATTATATTCTGTGTGAATTATAGGGCATCTTTGTTCTGATGGAGAATCTCAAGAAATTTATCAACATTATCCCAGCCTATATCCCTTTCTTAGAAAGTCTGGGATTTTGAAAGTCCAACAGTGGTGTATAGAGAGACCACTATCCCTAGGATCCTACAGCTAGGGACTGGGATTCTTGATCTAGAACAGAGGTCTATAGACCTATAAGGGGCCAGATAGTAACTATATTTGGCCTTGCAGACCATAATATATTTGTAACAATGACACCATTCTGCCTTCTGTCTCCCCATGTGACTCAGAAGCGGGTACAGATAACACATTAAAATTTCATTTCTGGACCCTGAACTTTGAGCTTTGTAGAACATTCATGTGTCATGAAAGAGTCTTTTGATTCCCCTCCCAACTATTCAAAAATGAAAAAGCTATTTTTAGCTCAAGGGCTGTGCAAAGGCAGGTAGTGGGCTGGGATTGGCCCCCAGGTCATAGTTTGGTGACCCCTCCTCCAGACTGGAACCCAGCACTCTTTCCTTGGTGTTCTCCACTGTCAGAGGTTTGTGAATCATTCTAGAACACAAGAGGGCAGCTGAGTGATCTCCCATACAGTTCACAAAGATCTTATCCTCTGAAACACATCAGGTTGTTTTTAATTATGTGTTGATTACATTTAACTCATGAGGGAGATAGACAAGAGCCAAGATACCAAACGTTCTTAATATTTAACGGGCCATGGTCAGGTGGAAGATACACAGCTGTGTTCCACAACAGACCTCCCTTGACCAGCGTAGTTCCTGGCACAGAGCAGGTGCTCAGCAAACACTGGTTACTCTTGCTCCTCATGGTACGATCCCATTGCCTCAGTGTAGAGGGGCCATGTTTGGATATCAATTTTTTTAAAGATTTATTTGACAGAGACACAGCAAGAGAGGGAACGCAAAGAGGAGGAGTGAGAGAGGGAGAAGCAGACTTCACACTGAGCAGGGAGCCCGATGCAGGGCTCAATCCTAGGACCGTGGTGTCATGACCTGAGCTGAAGGGAGACGCTTAACAACTGAGCCACCCAGGTGCCCCTAAATATCAATTTTTTGTACAACTAGAGTATAAAGGGAACATCTTAAGAGAGAACTAAGGAGATTAGATTGTAGATATTGATTGAGAGCGAGTTTCTCAATCTTTATTTATTTGTATATGGCGGGCAAAGTCTTTGCCAGGGATTACTTCCCATCTTGTCAAGATTACATTCAGTCAGTCAGTGTTCTCAAGCTCACTGATGCCTGATTCTCAAGAATTTCTGGCAAGGAGATGGCTGGGTCTTGAGAAAAAGGTGGGTAGGTCTAATATGCAGGAAGACATACTTAGAACACTTTGGATATGTGAGAGTGGGATTAACCATTTCTGATGGGGGGAAAGAGTCCTTCTAGAGCTCTTTGGTAAGCATTCCATAAGCATAATTACACTGTCATCTGACCCACACTTATTTGTTGTCTACGGAGGCAGCAGGGTGTAGGGCAGGGGAAGAGCATGAAGGCTGGATAGGGCTGAGTGCGTGACCTTGGGTAGGTCATCACAACTCTCTTGTTTAATTCTCTTGTTTGCAAGATGCACAGTTAGACTACATGATCCAGTTCTTCAATTCAGAGGAAATTTTTTTAAAGGTAGGAAATTAAAATAGGGTTGGTTTTAGGAGAGAGCTACCATATGTAAATCACCCATGACCTTTTGCTTTAGCACCAAGCTCTTTCCTTAATGAACACACCTCTGGAGGGGCTGGCTGCCAGACTCCAACAGGAAGTTCTCATGGTCAAACTGACCACCTGTTTCTTTCAATTACACCTGGGTAATTCCTCTCTTGTTGGCTGAGGGCATCCCCTTTCTCTTATTCCTTCCTTAAGGGGAGCCATCACCAGTATACCAGGTTCCCAGTAGTCTTTTCACCACTTAGGGGTGGGGGAACCTTAGGTTGGTCTTTAATTGGAGATAATATTGTGCATCTCAGCCTTTGAAATGAAGGGAAAAACATAAACTAAAAAGAATCTTGTTTTCTAGGCACCAGGCGACCCCATACGATGAATTTGATGTGAATCTTTTAAGAATGAATCTAAACTGAAATCCTTCAGCTCATGCCGAATTTTTCCTTGTTGATAAACCCATGCAGACAACCCCCCTCCCCCGCAGAGTCTCTATTGTCATTTGGGTATTTTGTGTAATAGCTTGCTAGTTGTGTATATGGTAAGGTCTGAGAAATGCTAGCCTCTGAGAAGAGACGTGGGTTGAGAAGATTGAGTTTTGGAGAAAGACTGGCCCTTAGAGCTTAAGTTTTGTCTTCCCCCACCTTCTGGAGAGTTGGAGACCATCTTCCATGGCCTTCCCTCCAGCCCCCAGCTGTCATTGCAGTTGGTATTTCTGCTCCAAGTAAATGCAAATCTGTCCAACACCTACTTGTAAGATGTTAAAAGCTTCTTTAATTTAAATAAAAATAAGTGCCCTCCTAAGTGTAACAGACCGCTGTTCCTAGAACATTCGCTGAAACAGCAAACGGAGATCTGACTGAGGATTGGTAAAGCAGTAGACCTGGCTGCTGACCAGCCCTCTTTCACCTCATCCCAGTCAATTGACAGCTGGCGCCAGCCCTCGCAGGGCGGACCTCCAGCGCCTGAGCTGTACAAGAGGGAGGTCTCCTGATGAGAGTCCTGGACTTTGCCCTTCCTTCCCTCACCCCGCGAGCATGCTCTCCCCTGTTGCCTGCACTGCTCCAACCCAGAGGAAACAGGCTCAGGGAGGTCTCCGTGGAAGGTCCGGACTCCAGGTGGGTCTCCGGCCACCATGCCGGGCAGCCTGGTTCTTCTCCTCCACATACGGCTTTTTAAATAAGTTTAGTGGTGTCGCTGCTTTGGAAGAATTACCCTCTGCCTTCCTGCCGAAATTAGTTTATCCAGCTGAATTAGATCAACAATTGCAGCCACGGCCCGGGTTCATTCATTACTCTAATTGCCAATGTGAGATGTGCAGACTGATAGGAGTTCTATTAAGCACATCAATTTTCATGTGGCCAAACAGGTGTTTCATAAGGGATTTAATGCCCTCTCCCTAGACTTCAGCAACAGATGTTAGGTCTTTTTTTTTTTTTTTTTTAATGTTCTCTTTTCCTGTTTGGCTTCTGCATGAGGCAAACATAGTGAAATGCATGCACTTCGTTTTGCAAACCTAAAGCTAAAATCAGGAGACAGGTAAAATGGGAGAAAATCACATGCTTCAAGGTCGAAGGGGCTTGCATCTGCAAGGCAAGAACCATGACTCTCGAAGACCACATACAGTTCTGTTGGGCAAGATTCTGGGTGCTCAGCAAAGTCAGGCCTGCAGTCTTTCATTCTGTCCCTGGACTGGTCCTGAACACCTCCTTCCTGGGAGAAGTGTTTGCCTAATTTAACACAGACCTGTGCTGCTGGAAAGTTCCATCTCTAGCCATGAACCTTGAAGCACCTCTTTGCTCCTGCATGAGAGTTATTCATGACCAAATCTCCCTGGTGAGGGTCTGCCACGGAGGCCACCTCTGACTGGGATGCTCGAGATTGTTTCAGAAGTAGTGGCACAGGGTTTCTCCGGACCAGCCCTCTTTCACCTTGTCCCAGTCAGCTCACAGCTAAAGCCAGCTCTCCCAGGGTCAGTTGTCTAGGTCCAAGGTAGGTGTGGGGGATAAGCACATCTTTCTTTTTCCTGGGTCCTTCCTTGGATGCAGTTGGCAAAAATCTCATTCCCCAAAGCATCCTTGAGTATGTGTCAGCTAATCGACTTCTGAACACTCTTCTCTTTGTGTTCATTGAGCCATGCATGCCCTCACTGATGGTAGATAATCTAGCTTTTAGGTGGGTTAGGTTTCTTTGGATAGGCTGGCTCCCAATAGAAATTTATTATTTTAGGGTTTTTTTCTTTTTTTAAGGAAAAGAATTTATAGAGTCAGGTGTTACAAGTTTGTTTCTCTAAGTAAGACTCTTCCACCATCACAAATTTTAAAAGCAGAAAGTTTTTAACAACTTGGGTAGAGTAGGAAATAGTTTCCAGCTAAGCACTAGCTTAGAAGAGCTGGACCAAGATCTGTTCTGAAAATCCATGATCCAAGACTGTTTCCAGCGAGAAAGAGCCAGATCCCAGCTGATTTCCATGCCTATGTCAAAGTCTGCTATTATTTGCTCTGAAAGCTTTGATGACTCTACCTGGGTGTGTGTGCACGTGTGTGTGTGTGCGTGTGTGTGTGTTGGGAATATATAGTGAATGTGCCTTGGCTACTGTTGTCTCTGATCCAAATCTAAGTAAATGTTTAATTCAATGTATAGAATGCTGTCTCTAACGTGACCGTCTCTCTTTATTAGATCCTCTTTTTAACCCACTCCTATGAGACCATCTTATTTCTTGCAGATGAATGATGCTATGGGATTTGAATTGCCCTGGGTGTATTTTGTCAGTCTCGTCATCTTTGGGTCATTTTTCGTACTAAATCTTGTACTTGGTGTATTGAGCGGGTAAGCTACACCTCTTTCATCTTGAAAGTGGAGTCCTAAGGGCATTTGCCAAGACCACACAGGTTTTTCTAGGTGGGGGCGGCCGGGTGGGTGCCAGACACGTCCTGTGTCCCCTGAGATGCTTTCTCTCCTGCCGAGGCTTCCCGAACCGAGATGCTTCCTGGAACCTCACCAGCCTTGACTGAAAGAAAGCTGTGGAACGGTTATCGACCAGAAATTAATCAGCGCTGTTGCTTGGGATTTAAATAGATTTCATTGCTTGCCCTTTTTGTCTGTCCTAAAATGAGATACATTTATAATTGCTTTATTGGTCTGGATCCCAATATGCAGATTAATTGGTACGAAACAGTAGCAAACAAGCTGGTCCTGGCCAACTTCAGCAGCAGCACTTGTCCTTACCCGACGACAAAAATGAAAGGTCCTGGGTGGGGTCCCTGTCCTCAGAGTAGTAGTGTTCCCTCAAAGCCCTGAGTGGTCTGGCAGCTGCCCCTGGGACTCTGCTCTTTAGTAAATAGATAACTGATAACTGATCTCCTTACATTTTTACAGGTAAATGATGCGATAGGATGGGAATGGCCATGGGTGTATTTTGTTAGTCTGATCATCCTTGGCTCATTTTTCGTCCTTAACCTGGTTCTTGGTGTCCTTAGTGGGTAAGCAGTCAGATGTGTGTTGCACAGTCTGTTGCTGCCTCGTGTGGGGCAGCTCTGCGCGTCCCCCAGCTGCTCCCCGAGGCTTCTCTGCATGCGTGTGGACTCTGACGTCCCTTCTGTGTGTTGCTTTTGGATTGAACTGTGATTCTCTCTGCCTGTACCTTGTCTGTGAGACTCTGTGTTTCTGATGCTTGCCACATGTTATTAATCTCACAAAAGCGTGTCCCTGCAGCTGGGCTCATGTGCAGAAGCCCGTGTACAGAAGCGGATTGCAAGGGACTGAAAGGAGTCCCAGCCTTGGTGACCCCCCCCCCCCCCCAGGAAAGGGCCTTATGTCTTTTGTGCCTGTGTTCCCATTAGTATATAACCTGGCCTTTTTGAGTTACCCACAGCCTATCATGAATATATCCAGGGCGTTTAAGATGTTCTTGAGAAGGAGGAATGAACCTCGATTACCGCATAAGTCCTGAACAATTTCAGAATCTTACATCCTTCAAGTCATTTATTTGCTTGGTTTTTTGCTGCTGTCACTGTGTGAATTGTCCCTCTAATTCATGATTAGTCTTTGCTTGTGGAATCCCTAATGCAGAGGAATGAGCAGCTTCTACATACACACTTCCTGTGGCCTTAGGGTCCTCCTCATTCAGTCACCATATTTGAAATGTCAGTGGGCTGCCTCTACTCCTTGGATGACCTCGTCCCCCCACCCACCCACCCATAGAGAGGATTCTCTGTGGAGAGTGGAGGCTGACTCAGGAAGGGGTTCCTGGTGTTTCTGGGCTCTGCCTGGCCTGTGCCTAGGGATGCCGTCCCAAGCCCCTGGGGTAGCTCTGTATCCTCACCTTCCACAGACACCCAGAAAGAGGAGCACCCTGAGGAGGAAGAAGGGGCTGTCTGGGCTCTCCCAGAAGCTGCTCCGGAACTTAACCAGTGTTGGAAAGCAGGGGCCCCACCTGGGGGCCCGGGGGTGCCCATCTCCCCAGAGGATCCTTTGTCACGTCCCGGGCTCACACTTCCTCAGGAAGTACTGATGGGACCCTTGATTCCACGTGATCGAATTCTCACCCGCTTTATCTTCCTCTTTCCAAGTTTGTGTCTCAGGGTGGGGCAGGCGGCTGCCTTCACAGGATGCCGAGTCGGCGAGGTGCCCTGTATCGCACTTGACCAAACAGGGTCTTCTCCAGAGCAGAGAGCTCAGCAACTTGTCCACCCTCTAAACTGCCCAGCCTGTCTTCAGGCGGTAATGTATTTGCAGTTCTCCTTGACCGAATGTGGTCCATTTCACACCACGGACTGTGCGTCTCAGGAAGCCCCTCCCTAGAGCCCAGGTCCCCAGGGGGTGTGGGGCCGGGCTGAGGGTGTGACCGCATCCCCCCCCACCCCCACCACCAAGCCCCTACCCACAGAGGACAGACTCTGCAAGGTCCTGGGTGAAAGTCTTGGCACTTGGAAGGTGCTTTCAGGCCCATGAAGCTCTATGGCCGTAGGGTAGTGTCGGGCTGGTATGGGTGGACTTTATCCCTGAGGAAACAGCCTAGTGCCTCTTTTGCCTCAGGAACGGCCTGCACGAGG
The DNA here is from genome assembly GCF_902655055.1 of Lutra lutra. NCBI lineage: Eukaryota > Metazoa > Chordata > Mammalia > Carnivora > Mustelidae > Lutra > Lutra lutra. The sequence continues at coordinate 201,129,288 of NC_062278.1, read as the reverse complement.
TTAACAGCAATGCTGGCATGCATTCCTTGGCGCTCTGTGTCTCCTAAGTTCCACCAAACTGACTGAGGCCATGGAAACTGCTAATTTTAACAGTGCCAGTGACATGCCTTATCTCCAAGCTTCCCAGAGCAGGAGCCACCGCCTGGGCATATGATGAAGCAGCTGGAGACAGGGGAAAGGAAGAGGTGGGCGGACGGGCTCCTTATCAGAATGGCTGGCATTAAATGTTGATCCCCATGGAGGCTGACAACAGGAACACCCTTGTGGGACAACCAGTTTACTGGGATCTGTTTTAGGGACAGTAATAAGTAATTTTAAAACCTTTTGGTATCAGAACAAAAGTAGATCCATTCTGAGGGAGACTGCAATGGCGTGGCCGGCGCCGGGCCAGAGAACAGAGGTGCCGGGGTGTCTAAGCCACTGACGGGGCGCTGGGCTCAGGCTCTCATTGCCGAATGGGGAGAAGGTTGTGAAGCAGATCAGGAACTTGCTCCCACCTTCCTGGATAACCCCCTGCCCCTCCACCCCGCTCCTCCCCCTTGACTGACCCCCAAAGCAACAAAAAAAAAATCAAAACAAGCACTTCCTCGTTGCATTTTAAAATTTTTGCTTTAATCTTAGAGTCTTCACAATTTTTGTAGGGAACACAGGAGGGAGGTAGATGTTAACACCAGACCAGCACACACATAATCCTTAAAGCGCTGAACTAAAAGCCTCCCATTTTAGAAATCTGGAACTATTGCCTTCTGTTGAAGATTCATTCAATGATGCTTCTGTGTCTGTAAGTCTGTTAACCCATTGGAAATATGTGTTTCTGCCCTTAGGGGTGTGTGTGTGTGTGTGTGTGTGTGTGTGTGTGGTCATGCCATCCTATTGTATTGGTGACCTGGTTTTAACCTGCACACTTGGTTTGGTGTTCGTACGTGTTGAAAGCATTCTAAGACGGATGCTTTGGAAAAATCTTTGGTTTTACAACAGATGGCTTTTCTCAAGGTGAGTATGAAGTTTATAAAGTGTGCACCCTGTGTAACCAAGCATGAACACAGATGAAGACTTTTGTCTCTGATGAGAGCGTTCTCTGGGGAGGGGGAGCTGAGAAGGTCTGCAGCTCCGGCTGCAATTCCACATTGTCATTGAGGAGATGGTCCCTTCATGCCCAGGGATTGGAAAGAATGTCTCATTTACCTCTGTAAGTCAGGCAGATTTGTTTCTTCTCATGCTGGGGTTTTTTGTTTTCTGGGTTTTTTTTTGTTAGTGTGTGTGTGGTTTTTGGTTTTTAGAAGCTTGATTTTTTTCCCCCTATTTTTAAAATTGTTCATTTAACACCTTGTCCCTTTTGAGGTTTTTGCCAGCAAACAGAATAAGAGAATTCACTGGTGTCCCAGTGCTTGGTTTCTTTAGAATCACTGCCACCTTCCCGGGGGGGAAATGGTGGTCCTGGGCAGTGGGCTCACTTCTTCACCTGCAGGACCCACCAGATGCCAGGCATACCTGTGGTAAGGCCCTCAAGGTGTGGTTCAGACCCCCAAGAAGAGACTGGTAGAGGTGAAGGTCTGAGTTCTGGTCTTCCCAGTGTCACTCACCAACTCTGGGACTTCACTTTGTAGCCCTGAGCTTTGGTCTCCTGGTCCTTCAAGGAGCGATGGCCCTGCTGTGCAGCCCTCCCCATTGGGGAGCTGGCTTTATCTCCGCTAATGAACGTAGAAGTAAAGAAGTAAAGGATTATACTCAGTGAATGCATCTTCATCCTAAATCCACGGACCTCCTCCCTGTCCCCTCTCTGGGTGAAGTGGGGACAGACACAGGGGCTCTTTGGAAATCAAAGTGTGCCATTTTCTGGATTTCCCAGGAAGTGACCACAGGAACCGAGCTTTGTTTACACATGAGTCCTGTACTCTGTGCCCCCAAGAGGAGGCCGTGGAAGTTCGTTGTCAGCCACAAAGCATCTTGCAGCTCTAAATTGTCGTGACTCAGGTTCTCTCTGACAGTGATTTTTTGTACAATGTAGGGGAAAGGCCTTTCTGTAGTGTTGTGGTTAATCATACCAGGTTTAGAGTTGGAGAGCCAAGATGTGATTCTGCTTGAGCCTCAGTTTCTTCATCTGTGCAATGGAGCTGATCACACCCACTGCGTGGGTTGCGTGAGGATTCGGTGCACGTGAGCAGAGCGTGCTTCCTCTTTGGCACTTTGGTGGCTTGCGTGAGAGAAGAGAAAACGTGATTTGATGCAAGAAAAAATCGAATCAACTCAGTCCTTTTAAACTAATAATAATGGGCCAAGATCGGCCTACATTAGTGGAAAGTCAAAGTTATATAATATTTTTAAATTTTTTGTTGCGTCCACACGTGTATATATAATGACATAAGCCAATGATTACTGAAGGATATTGTTACATAAACCACCTCCTGGGCCTGCTTTAAAGGATAGATTAAAATCATTTGTAACTTGCCTATGAATTCGGAGCTTTGGTTTTGCCAGCATCTTAGGGAAAATATTTGAAACACTTTCTTAAGTAGGCTTTGCATGTTAGAAGAGAAGTGTTTCTTTGTAAAGCAGATTTTGTGACCTAAGACTGATTGTGAACCCAGCCCTAGTCACTCGGTTCGAAGTCCTTCATCTCTAAATGGTGTTCTTTGTGTCCCAATGAGTTCCAATTTACCAGATCACAGCTATCTTTTTAAATCGTTGTTCCAATCGTGTGTTACCGAAGGCCCGTTTATCTTAACGTCAGAAGTTTTGAAGGAACATGGAGGAGGTGAGGCATTATTAAAAAGAAAAGGCCATTTTCAAACCAGGGAATGATTCTGAGTTTCACCATTGGGGTCTTTCTATACCCCCCGCTCTAGTTGCACCGAATCCCAGGGCCTCATGAAGACTCAGGCATGGCTCTTTGACCAGGCAGCTGTGGGCACGGAGGGAATGGGGACGGAGGGTGGTGGTAGCCATGGGACTCTGGACTGCGTGATTTGGGATTTTCCAGAGCAGGATCTGGTTTGGGGCCTCATCGTTTGCACCCTGCTCCATTTAAATCCCCACCATCCTGAGCCACGGGAGGTCAGAGATGGCCTCTGACTTCTTCTCCTTGAATACTGACCCAGGAGGCAAAACATAGCAGGTAGATGGTCATTGTATCACTTGTGAATGTTTTCTAAGTGGAGAGATAACCTCTGGGAAGAGGCATTCTTATAAATTATTCATGACTGGAATTAGCTTTTGCTCTCATTCAACACTTTACCAGCATCTGCTGATTGAAAACGAACACCAGAATTTCCTTGTATACATAAGTGCTCTGACATAGCTGCGTCTTAGAAGAGTCGTTGAATTGCTTACAGCATTTGAAAATGGGTGTTCTTAGGCGATGGGTTAGTCAGGCTGCCCATGGGATTGGGTGTCGCTATATTACGGAATGAAGTTGTATTGATTCATGACTTAATTCTGTATCCTGACCAGCAGACTAGGAAACCACATCTATGTCTAGTCTAAAAACGACAAAGAGAGTACAGGGTTCTTAGTAGATCTTATCACTCAAAAAAAAAAAAAATATGTAATTTGTGATGATCATGCTACCAGAATTCCAGACAAAGATGCGTTTAATGATCAGTGGCAGCAAAATGTATTTTCTCCCATTTAGCTGGGTTTGTCTTTGGTCTGAGTAGGCTAATATGTGAAAGATCTGTCCACACAGTTGGAGGTCTCTCTTGCATTTGGAAGTCATGCTGTGAGTGAGGTTGAAGGTCATGGGAAAGCACCATGGGCCCTTTAATGCCTTCACCTGGTTTGGCTTGGGTAGAACAAGGAATTGAGCCCCGCCCGCAGTTACACACGAAAGAATGTGGTCTTTCCTCTTTCTCGGGAAGAACCAGGCTAAATGGTTATCTATACTTTCAAACCCTGAACTTTCTTGTTGCAGAGTTAAAAGGCTATTGGGGGGTATCTGGCAGCTGGATCCTGGTGCTATTGGTACCAAGGTACCTGAGGGACCTGGGATGCTAGCCACACCTGACATTAACAAATGAGTGGTAACTTCCCTGCCGCTGGCTTACAGCTACTGTTTCCATAGAAATGGCTGTGGGGATCTGTGGAAGCAGAGGTAAGTGAAAGTTTTCGCTGATCCTTGTTTCCATCAAGCTGACACCTGTTTCCGTGGCAACAGCAGTGGCCAGCAGCCAGCCAGGCACTAGCAGCACATTCAGGAGAGCCCTCTAACTTGTCAGCTGTGGCCATCATCTGTTCCTGACTGGGTTCCTTTTTAATAACACAGAGCAAAGACCTCAAAGGACCAGGAGGCACCTCTGGCCACGTGTGCCCTCCTGGGCGCCCGTCCTGCTGATGGAGAGCTCTGTACTAAGCAGCGGCTCCACTGGCAGGCAGCCTTCCCTCCTCCGCCCTCTGGCGTGTTGATGGGCAGTTAGGAGAGGGGGGAGGTAGTGCTGGTGTTGGCGTTGTGTACAGTGGGTTGTTGAGTCTGTTGATCCCAAGTCCTGGGGGAAGAGGATTCACTACAGTACTTCCATCCACAGACCCAACTCTTCATAAAGCTGCTGGTAATTTAATGGTCAAAATTAAAGCTATAATTTTCCCGTGTTCCCTATACGATCGGTGGCCTTAACCGTTGCTGTCACTTTTACAACGGAAGGAATGTTTATGAATTCAATAATTTGCCTTCTTGTGAGAAACATACTGATGATTGCTCCTAAGATGCTACTGTCAACCTTATGTCAGTCTTTTTTTTTTTCCCCCCTTCTGTGAGATGTTCTTTTGCAGGCTGGTAGACTTGCTGCCAGAGATCATCAAATATTGGTCTACCAGGCAGCTCTACCTGCAAAGACCAGGATGTCCGTAGTACAGGGAGCTTATCTTTACTCAAGTCTGGCAGTTGCTCCTTTCTTGGAGTTTCATGTTAATATTTAGCTGATGCATGCACCCCAGCCCCAAGTAGCCTCCTCCCATATGAGATGGCTCTCCCAGGCCCCGAGGTGGAGGGGAGCGGCACGTGTTGCTCTGATATTGTAGGATGGAGAGCACGTGCGTAGAGGCACGGAGTGAGGTGTTAAGCAGTGTCTGGTTCTAAACCCTGACAGATACCATCAAAACGTCTTCCCTCTGAAGCAAAACAAAACTCTGATATTCAGAGCTGTATCTGTGAGGATCAAATGAAGACACGGAGCCACCACGTTATGAGAATTTAGACTGGCTGTCTAGAAGCCCCCCAAAATTGTGGATTTCCTGTGTCTAGAGGGCTTTCTTAGTGACTGTCTTCCTCCACAGTTTGGACGAAGGCAATATGCCTAGAGGCGGTATTGGGGTCTGACCCTGTATTTGCTGGTTGGCTTCAATATAATGGACTAATAAGAAGCAGGAAATCTTGCTAGGTACTTTTTTTTTTGTCCCCCTCTTACTTGGACTTCTTAAGGAAAAAAGTGATGTCATCATTTCATGAATATTTTTTAAGTGCTTACACAATAATAGATGTGTTTGCCAAACACCTTACTAGACACTGGGTTTCTAATAATGAGACAAAGTAGAGTTTTTGTCTATATGAAGCTTTTATCTAATGGGGAAGACCGAGATTATAATGATAACTTCTATAACTTCTTTGAAAGAAAGGTATGGAGTGCTGTGAGAGTGTTTAAACGGCACAGCTGATTTCCAGGGGCTGAGGAGAAGCCTCCTGGAAGAAGAGAAGAATGAAAGAACAGGCAGGCTGGGGGAGGAGGTTGGGGGAAGGTATTCCAGTCAAAGGAAAACTCCTCAAAGGCCTTGCCATAGGAGGGAGCAGATGTTGGAATAACTGAGCAAAGCCAGGGGGACAGGCACCCCGGGAGCAGGGAAAGGAGGGTGGAAAGAAGAGACTGGTCAGCAAAACCCAGATCAAGAAAGGTCATCCTCGATCACATGACAGTCATTAGCTAAAGATGAGATGAGTTTGAAGCAGGAAGTTTGTGATTTATATTTGTGTTTTAGAAGAATGATTCTATGTTATGATGTCTTCAGCTTACCTTAAGGTAACAACAAAATAAGATGACTTTGTGAATGGATAGAAGGTGGATAGAGAGGTGATAAAGAAAATCTAGAAAATGTTAATTGCAGATTTAGGTGGTAGGTGTATGGGTGTCGACTGCATAATTCTTTGTACTTCTGTGAATGTTTAATATTTTCTTAACAAAATGGGGGGCGCCTGGGTGGCTCAGTGGGTTAAGCCGCTGCCTTCAGCTCAGGTCATGATCCCAGGTCCTGGGTTCGAGCCCCGCATCGGGCTTTCTGCTCAGCAGGGAGCCTGCTTCCTCCTCTCTCTCTGTCTGCCTCTCTGCCTACTTGTGATTTCTCTCTGTCAAATAAATAAATAAATAAAATCTTTAAAAAAAAATATTTTCTTAACAAAATGGAAAAATTCACGTATAAAAATCACTCTGGCTGCTGCAGTATGCATGGACTGGGTTGTTAGAAGACTGGATATGGGGAGGCCAATTCAGACTGTTTTAATTCACTTCTAGCCACAACACAGTAACAGTTCCAGAGTGCACCTTTTACCATAAACGGCTATAAAACTGGCCAAAGCCTCTGAAGCAGGTTTTTCCCCCCGAGGACAATGGAAATAGGAAGTATGGGATTGGGATCCCTAAGAGAAGGGAAATGCATCAAGTAAGCCCCCATAATTGCCCTGGTTTTCTGCCTGAGGACACTCTTAGGATTAAGGCACAGGGAGGAAGAGCCCAGCAGAGGACAGCAGACTATTTGCTGAAGAGGCAAAGAGCAGACACTGGGCTGCTGAGACAGCTGGAATTTTCGGGGCAGGGTACTGAAGAGGGGTGTGCAGAGGAGTGGCTCTGGAAATATAGGGATCCTCCTAAATCTTTGACTATAAGCTGCTGTGTGCCAGATGAGACTATCAAGGCAAGGTGGAGAACAGCCTCTAGAAAGCTGTGAGCTGCTGGAAACCTCACCGTGCTGGGAAACGGGGTGTTCTGATCAGCTGGAGTGGACTGACCTTGAGGCATACTTTGGATGTTCAGTTGAGACTTCAGAAAAGCCAGGCCTTGGGGGTGGGGCTCCTTTTGCTCTGTAAGAAGAGCTGCTATTAGACCTGCCCTAACAAAGCTTAAAAACAAGTTTCAAAAGGCACGTGTTAAGTGGCCAATTAATTCGATACCTGCCAGAACAGAAGTCAATACCCGTTACAGAAGACACCTGACTCCAGATGTTCTCCCCAGTGTTTCTCCACATCATTAAGAGTCACAGGACAGGAAAAGAAGCAAGAAAACATGATTCATAGTCACAGGGAAGAAGTCAGTAGAAACAAATGGAGAGATGACAAAAGTGTTGCAATTAGAAACCAAAGCCTTTGAAATTGCTACTATAAACCTCCTTAAAGAACTGAAGGAAAGGATGGCTATATTAAAGGAACAGATGGCAAAGCTCAGTGAAGAAATAGAGGTAATACTATATCTGGAATCAACAGATAGAACACTGGGAGGAAAAGAGAAAAGGTCAGTGAAGAGACTTAATGATCTCCAGGACAGTATTAATCGGATAACTGTGAAATTGAAGTTCCAGAAGTAGAAGAGAGATTGAAGAAGAAACAATTTCTAAAGAAATAATTTTGCCTCAAATGTTGCAAATTTTTTTGAAAAACTGTGAATTCAAAGTCCAGGATGCTTAACAAACCCCAGGCAGTATGAGCACAAGGAGAAACACATCTAGACCCATCAAAGGCAAATTGCCGAGAATAAAAACTAGAATATTTTAGAAGAAACCAGAGCGGAAAAGGCAATTATGTCTTGGGAGAAACTAAGATTATATAGTGACTTATTCTCAGATATGATGTCAGCTGTAGAACAGTGGAATGGCATCTTTCGAGGGCTGAAAGAAAAAAAGATTCTGTATTCAGTTACATGTTCCTCAGAAAGTTCAGATGAATTAAAGAAATTTGCAGGGAGGATTGGTCACCAGCAAATCTGCACTATAGGAAGTGTTAAAGGAAATTCTTCAGGCTAAAGAAAATAATACCAGATTTTAAAAATATACATTAATAAGGAATGCCAAAAATGGTAAAAACCAGAAGGGAATTTTCCTCATTTCTGAATTTCTTTAAAAGATGATGAAAATGAAAGTAATAACCACATTGTAGGGACCACAGTATGTTAAAAAAAAAAAAAACCCATATGACAACAATAGCACGAAAGATAGAATTAAATGGAATTTTACTATTGTAATGTTCTTACATTATATATTAAATAATATGAATTCATGGTAGTAAATTCGGGATTTATTGAATTTAGTAAATTCAGGATGACTATGTAAATCTTTAGAGCGGTGGCTTAAAAAGTAAAGTGTTACCTTAAAAGCCAAAAGAAGAGGTAAAATGGAATGCTAAATAGTAATTATACTCAGTTATCCAAAATAAGACAGGAAAGGAACAAAAAACATGTGGGATGAACCAAAAACCAATAACAAGATGGTAGACGTAAATCCAGCCACATCAGTAAGTGCATTAAATGTAAGTGGACATAATTTAATTAAAAGACATGTCAGCTGCATATAAAAATACAAGAGGCTATAAGTTTAAAGATTAAAAACAAAAAAAATGGGGTAACTATATTAATACCACACAAAAGAAATTTCAATACAAGGAAGCAGCTCATACAGGGATCAGTTCACCGAGAAGATATGAGGATTCTAAATGTCTTTAAAATACATGAAGAGGGGCACCTGGGTGGCTCCGTCGTTAAGCGTCTGCCTTCAGCTCAGGTCATGATCCCAGGGTCCCGGGATTGAGCCCCATATCGGGCTCCCTGCTCAGCGGGAAGCCTGCTTCTCCCTTTCTCATTTCCCCTACTTGTGTTCCCTCTCTCGCTGTGTCTCTTTCTCTGATAAATAAAATCTTTAAAAAAAAATACATGAAGAAATAAGCTTTAATGTGCATGAAGGGAGCACTGTAAAGTAAAAAGTACATGGGGAAACTGAGAAATCCACAAACATAGGTGAAAGTTCTTATTATTCCCTTTCAATAATTGATAAGAGCAAGGAGAAGAAAAACACTAAGTATAGGTAATACCCAAGCACTATCAGCCAAATTGAGCTAATTGATAATTATAGAACACTATATCCAGTAACTGCAGAATACACATTCTGTTCCAAAGTACATGGAACATTAACTGAGGTAGATCATATATGGGCATCAAAAGTCTCACTCAATTTAACAAGATTGAAATCTCAGAAGTATGTTTTTTCTAACAGCAATAAATGTGAAGTAGAAGTTGATCACAATAAAATGTCTAGACAGTTCTCCAAATATTTGGAAATTAGGTGACATCTCTAACTTACAATTCAAGGAGAAATATAGTAAATGTTATAAAATATTTTAATCTGGAAAATGAAAATGCAACATCTCAGAATTCGCATTATCCGTCTAAAGGAGTGCTAAGAGGGAAAGAGGAAAGGTTTAAATTCTAATAGTCAACATTATCATTTAAGTGTCTAGAAAAAGAAGGGCAAAAATTTGTCCAGGTAAGTGGAAAATAAGAAAGGAAGCCAATGAAATAGGAACACAAATAACAGGTAAAGTTAACAAAGACAAAAGTGGGCTCTTTGAAAAGCTTACTCATATCAGATCTGTAGCAAGACGAATCAAAATAGAAAAAAGCAAATTTTAAATTATTAGTAATGAAAGCGGGATATCACCACAGACATTAAAACAATAGCAAGAGAATAGGGTAAAACATGAGAATAAATTCAGTAACTTAGGAGAAATCGGCAAATTTCTTGAAAAACACAGCTTACTGGAACAGACTCAAATAAAAAATGAAGGAGCCCCTTTATTTGCTTTTTAAGTAGAATTCAAAATCACAAACCGTCTTTCAAAGAGAACTAGAGGCCTCGATGATGTCAAAGGTGAATTATGTCAAACAATTGAGAATGTCATTCCTAAAACAAACAAAAAAAAACCTTTGGCAGATAATTGAGAGTGAACATTTTCCATGTCCTTTTATGAGGCCAGAATAACCTGAATATGAAACCAAACAGACGTTATAACCTCTTTCATTAATATGATGTAAAAATTCTCAAATATTAGCAAATCTAATCAAGCAAGATGAAAGGAACAATACTTCAAGAACAAATGGGGTTTACACCAAAAATACAAGGTTGATTCACCACTGGAAACTCAAACAATGTAATTTACCATATTAACCAAATGAAGGAGAAAAATCATATGATAATCTCAGTAAATACAGAAAATGCTACTGATCGTGTTCTGTAACCATGCTAAAAACTCAGCAAACTAGGAATACGTGGGAACTTCCTCAGCCTGAAAAATGTTGTCTACAAAAAACCAAAAACCTCACAAGATTGTACCTAATACCATCCCTAATGGTGAAAGACTGAAACGCTTTTTTTCCCTAAGCTTAGAAATAAGGTAATCCTTCCTCTCTCACCCCTTTTTTCAACATTATACTACAAGCACTAGCTAGTGCATTGAAACAAGAAAAAGCAGAATGATTAGAAAGCAAAACCTATTTCTATTTACAAAGTGACCAAAGACCTGTTAGAAATGAGAAATGAACATAGCAAGGTCACAGAATATAGGATCAATTTACAAAAATTAATTTTATTCCTGTATACAAGCTGCACGTGTGTGGCAAATGAACTTTGAGGAAGCATAAAAGCATCAACAAATTAGAATACTTGGGCATAAAGATGAGGAACGATATGGAAGATCTCTATGCTAAAGAGCATAAAACACGGATTAGTCAAATCAGAGATGGTCTAAAATAAATGAAGATGTCCCACAATCATGGGTTGGAAGACGTGATATTGTGAACATGTCCCTTTCCCTCAAATTTTCTACACATCCAGTGCTGTCCCATTTATAAATCTTAATAGCTTTTTTAAAAAAAAGACATTGACAAGCTGATTCTAAAATTCACATATAATTACTGATTGTCACATAACCAAATAATAACCAAAATCTTGATGATGGACAAAGTTGAAGGGCTTACACTACCTGGTTTCAAGACTTACTCTAATGCAAAGTAGATTTAGTGTCAGCCTGGCAAAAAGATATATAGAATACTTGAGTGGAATAGAAAATCCAGAAATATATATATATAGTCAATTTTTTTTTTAAAACAAGGTGCTAAGTAATCCGATGGAGAAAAATCTTTTTAGTAAAATACAATGAATGAATTAATGGACCTTGACTGTTAGCTCACACTGGACACAAATGCTGACTTGAAATGGACCATCAAAAAGCAAAAAATTAAATTTCTAGATGATTTTGCCCTTCAGAAATAGGAAATTGAGAGGGAAACCACATCCTACGGGAAATCTTTCCTCTGTCTATAGATAGATCTCTGACAGAATTGTAGCTATAATATACAAAGAACTCTTAACAACTAAGAAGATAACCCAATTAAAAATTAACCGGATACTTGGACAGATACTATATAAAAAATACATAAAAACAGCCAATGTACATGTAAAGATGATCAAAATCCTTAGTCACCAGGAAAATGGAAGTTAAAACTGCAATGAGAGACCCGTAACAGAGTAGAACAGCTAAAATTAAGATGAACAATACCAAGCGTTAGCAAGAATACAGAGCAATTTATGCTCTCATACATTGCTCATAGAAGCATAAAATGGCTTAACCACTTTGGCAAAATTTCTAAGTTTCTCATAAAGTTCAACAAAAACCATACTGGCCCAGCAGTCCCATCCCTGTGGGTAATGACCCAAAAGAAATGAAAACCTATGTCCACCATGACTTGTCTATGAACATTCAAAGAGCTTTGTTCTAGTGGCTCCAACCTGGAAAAGCCCCAATGTTTGTCAACAGGAAAATAAGTAAATTGTGATGGAATCAGAAATTGGCATACCATCTAGCAGGACAAAGAAATGGAAACACTAATGCATTGTTATTGAAGAAGCTCAAAAGCGTTTTGCTGAGGGAAGAGAGCCAGGTATAAAAGAGAGTATATGCTGTGAGTCTGAAGTTCTAGAATAACTAAAATTAATCCATAATATAGAACTTAGATTGCTGATTTTTTCAGGTAGGAGAGGGGCGCTTGGCTGGGAAAGGAAAGGAGATACTTGGGCTGTGGCGTATGTGTTCTGTTTATCTTGATGGGGCTATTGTCAGTGATGAGTGTCAATGTTCGCTAAACCACAAACTTGAAACACATGCGTTTTTATTCATAACTTGAATTTTTTATAAAAGTGATCATTAAATACCACCAACGTGGAATTAAGAGAGACGTTGCTTCTGGTGAGGATGTAGTAGCAGATGCCGGATTTACCCTCCTACCTGAAGCAACAAAACCGAAACCAGACTATGTATGTGAACACCGGACACCAGGTGATGAAGGACAGGGACCAATCCCTGAGAAACAGGAAGTAAGCTGCACAAGGACCATGACTGCCCCCGCTCCCTGGCTTGAGAGAGTTCTGGGGCCACCAGAGCACAGGAGGGAAGGACCCTGGTGGAGCCCTGTGACCTCCCGAAGTTGAGAAGCTAAGTATCTGCAGAAACCAAGGTGGCCAGAGTATGCAGGAGAACACGTAAGAGAGGAGAGAATGGCCTAGAAGGAGCTCTGCAGAGACCAGCAGAGGGTCCCCCTCAAGGTGTGGCAGAGTTTACTATTTATCTCTTGTTGGTAGGAAACTACCCGAGGCTGAAGAAAGAGCACTGGAATGGATCACGGAGGGTGAGGTTCCGTGCTCACACAGGGCAAGGCACATGGCCTGCTCCCACCAGCCACCCTGGAGAAGCTCCTCATTCCTAGGACGTTGGGTAAAGTGCTCAAAGGACTCGCCCAGTTAATGAGGAATAACTAGGCCTCCATGAGGAAGTGCTCCAGACTGATCCAACAAAACTGAAGCGAGACACACAGGACCAGTGTGATCCAAAAAACTGGATCCCAGAACAAAGCACTAGAATATTTTTAGGAATACAGAATACCGAACACCCACCAAGAGGGAACTTACCATGTCTGGCATTCATTAAATTAAACGTGACCAGGCAGAAAAACATGACCCCTAATAAGATTTGATCAATCAATTGAAACCAACCCAGAACTCACACAGATGCTAGAATTAGCAAAAAGAACATAAAAACATCATTATAACTGTAGTCCATATGTTCACAATGTTAAACAGAGGCATGCAAGGTACCAAAAAATATAGCTTAAAAAAATCAAGATCCCAAGAATCTAATGAAAGACGTACACGACCTCTTCTACACACAATTTTGCTGAAGGAAATTAAAGAAGACCTCAGGAAATAGAGGGATAGATGATCATGGATTGAAAAGCTCAATTTACTAAGATACCAAAGGACAGTATTAAGAGAAGGTGCTTTCTTTTGTAAAGACAGGGAAGGAAGAGAGGGTGGGGCGATGTAAATTTGGTTTGTTGGTGGGAAGCTGGGAATATTCTTGCCTAATTCTTAGTTTCTCTGAAGCAGAAGGCAAGCTTAACTGCTGAGGGGAAGGGGGTAGCTAGCTAGCTGGAGGAGTCGTACGTCTGAAGAGCATGGAGAAGGCTTGGGTGAGTCACTGAGAAGGCTCAGATGAGCTGGGAGGAAGTGATGTGTTGTGCTGAGATCTTACTTGAAGCTGGCGATGAGGGACTTGCTCTGATGTCAGCCTGTCCCAACCATCCCTTCCCCATGGATGGAAGAGCCTTTAGGTTACCAGCAAGAACTTTGCCCAATAGATCACTGACATATTGTGAAATCTAAGTTCAATTAGGAAAGGAGAGACTTAACAGACTGGGAGAAAATGGGTCTAATGGGTCCAATGGGTCAGGCATTTCAGAGAGGTGAAAAAAAAATTGTCTAGAGTGGCAGTGAGGAAGTTGGCTGTTAGGAGGTTATGGTTGGTCAGCATGCAGAAGGCTGGGGTTTATGATGAAGTTAGGGATGGTGAACATTTGGGGTGTGGCAGGGATGGGGCGGCTGAAGCAGCATGGGACGGATGGCTATTTGAAGTCAGTAGGTCAAGGAATTGCAATGCTGAGTGTTGGCAGGAGTCCCCCAGGAGGATGGGAGGAATGGAGAAGGAGGCTGGGAGCCAGGAGTCTTCGTTGAGGAGGTTGGCCCAAGCCGACCCCAAGGAAGTGGAGAAGGCCACATCTTCCACTGATAAACTATCCCTGCAGGAACAGGGTTTTTTTGTGCGATGGACTTCTACAGCAAAATGAAGGAGTGGGTTAATGAAGATGTTAAGAGGAACAGAAAAAAGCAAGCAACTCCACCTTGAGGAGGGATCCGGAAAGACCACAAGGGAAGCAGAGCGGGAAGCTCCAGGGTGACCCAGATTTCCGTCCAAGCAAGGAGGATGGGGGTCCCTTTGAAGCGGTTGAGGGTCCAGGAGCAGGACTTCCAGAGGGCACAGGGAAGGGTTGAAGAGTGAGGGAAAGCCGAGTCAGTGACAAGGAATGTGGGGACAGGGGCCTCGAGGTGAGAGGGACTGGGCATTGCACGTGTTCCTTTGTGCAGGCTTTCGCTGGTCATCAGCAAAGGGAGTGGAGGCTTGGTGGTGAGGTCTCCTGATGGAGGAGGGTCCTCGGCTGACAGCCACCCTGGCCCACTTGGTCTGGCTCATCCGGCCTGAGGTGTGTGCTAGAAGCTTCTCTCCAGAGATGCTCTCCCGAGACCCCCCGGGGTGGTGGTTATTGCAGCCGGTGTGGCTAGCCCAGCTGCAGGTGGAGGACTGAGGGTTATGGGCGGTGGCTCCTCCCGCCAAGGGGATTACCAGTTGCTGCAGTGACTGGTTCCCGCATGTCAGCATGGTGGGGACAGCACAGGTTTGCAGGGGCCTGGTTGTCATGCTGGTGGCCTCTTTCTGCCGACGTGACCTTCCCCGGTGGGCTTCACTTGTCCTGATGGGGGTGGCCTCATCTGCCCTGTCACTTGTCTTGTAGACCTGTCCTCAGAACCAAGGAGAGAAACAGACGGGAAGGGACCTGTGAACCGAACAGACCTTTCCCAACTCAGATGTTTTCAGCGTTGGCCGGACTGTCATCTCCTTGAGACAGACTATCTCTGGGCCTTTGAAATCCTCCTTCTTTGCACTCTGAATGCTCCCTCACCGGCCCTTCTCTCCAGGACGTCCCAGCTTCCCGGGACTGGAGCGGCTCTGGAAGCACTAACCTAATTTCTCTAAGTCTGATTATCCCAAGAGTTGGGTTTGGATTCAGGGATAAAATATTAATCTGTTCAGAACTAGATCATGTCCTGTAAATTCTGCGTTAAACTCAATCTTGGTCTAAGCGGAGTTCTCTGCTGCTGCCCTTGGAGTCTCCAAGCGTTTGCGGCTTCTTGGCTTCTGAGTCTGGGAGGCTTTTGCTCTATCTGAGGAATTGAATTTGGGGGGGCGATGGCCCTGCACCCACCCATGTGTGTGCTGTGCCCTGTGCCCGACCCGGGCTTGGATCCTGTGCGTTTGCTGACAAGCCAGCTGACGGAGGTGTAACCATTGAGGGGCCGCGGGGCCAACTCTGGGGGCCACTTGCGCACTCTTCCTGTCTGGCCCTCGGTCACCTGCGTTTGGGCATCTACGCCGCCCCTAGCAGCATGGCCCAGATGTACAGGGGAGGGCTGGCACGACGGAGGGGGTTCTCCCAAGGAAGCCAAACTCCGGCTGGCCATGGAAGGGAGGGCATTTGCAAGGATGTAAAGAAAGATTCCAGCACATGGCGAGGAACACGGGGCCCAGTGCACACGTGTATTGGGGCCCGGGTGCTCTCTGCCAGCTGGTGTGCAAGGGGTGGGGGGGTCAAGAAAGAAGCCGCTGCACATGAGGAGCCCCATGAAGGAGGCGTGAGTTTTTGTTTCATTGACGGGAGCTGTGGAAGTGTGTGTAAGTCAGGTGACGATGTGGAACCAGGCCTGGAAAGCAAAGATGGGGCCCCGCAGGGTGACATGGAGTGAGGGGGGAGCTAGGAGGTGGCGGGGGGGAGGGAATCTGATGGTGAGGGGGTAAGGGGACAGGCAGTGTGGGGTGGTGGAGATAAACATGAAGGAATCGGTGCAGAAGGCGCTTGGGGGCCTCAGAGGGGAGGCGAGATCTGTGGACTTGGTGGTCAACTCTGGGTAAGGATTGTGTGAGAGAGTTTTCCTTTGTTCTTTGTTAAGAGAGCGGCTAAGACAGACACTCGGCTCCTGGCTATATGCTTTGCACAGTTTACTTCAAGTGCTTTTGCCTCAGCTTTATAGCTAAGGGCAGCGAGGCTCAGAGAGGTTTCACTTTTCTCAAAGTCACACAGCTAGTCAGTCAGGATTCCTAGTAAGCTAGAAATCAAATTCCGAGCTATGTATCTCCGGGGCCCAAGCTACTTCTCCAATCAGTTGGAAGCTCCTTGCGTGTCAGGCGCGGGGACACCTCCTGTGGGACCCTGTCTCCCCCGGCTGGATTCTGTGCTGATACGGCCTGAGCTGCTGTGTTCTTCCTGTTTTACCTGTTTCTTTATCTCCTCCAGATGACTCCCCGAGAGCAGAGTGGACTGGTGGAATATGGAGGCTTCAGAGAAATTGGTTTCTTTTTCCTCTTAAAAGTGCTTGTCACGGCGCATCTGGGCAGGCTCTGTCGGTTGAGTGTCCAGCTCTTGATTTCGGCTCAGGTCACGATCTCAGGGTCGTGAGATCGAGCCCCACACCGGGCTCCCTGCTCAGCAGGGAGTCTGCTTGAGATTCTCTCTCTCCCTCTCGCTCTCCTTCTTCCCCTTCCCACTGGCTTGTGCCATCTGTCTGTCTATCTGTCTGTCTATCTATCATCTATTCTTTAAAAAACAACAACAAAACAAGTGCTAGTGAACAAGTTCCATTCTAGCTCAAGTGGTCTTTTTAGATCCTTTTAGTGGGGATGGATGTCTCTGAATCCCTGAGTGTCGCTTAAAATATGCTCATTCCCTTCGTCTCAACTAAACGTGATGGTCCACAGAGGGCACCCATCCTGCTCTCCAACAAGGAATCTCTCCTGGGAGGGAGAGGCTCCATCTCCTCTGTGAGCCTCTCACCAACAGGTTCACCGCTGACAAGTCCAGTGGATGGGATTGGGCTGAAACTCTTAGCGATCCCAACAGATGGGTTCGGTCCCAGCTTCTCCCCTGGTCCGGTGTTGCTTACCTGCAGTCAGACCCTGCCCGCAGACAGGCACAGGCAGCCGTCACTCCATTCCGGGCAGTTCTAACCAGGCTTGTAACGCAGCAGACGGTGTCAGTGCATAAGTAGGACATGCGTGGGGTTGCTGGTTCCTTCCAACAGGATTATTTGTTAAGGGTTCTGCCACCGTCCAGAGTCAGACTTCAGGTACACATTTTCCTCATTTTTCCTTTAAACACTGGAATCGGAGAAGTCTAGCGTGAGGTTTCTCAAATGACTTCTTAACTAACACATTGCATGCCTGTCATGGCAGCTAACGACGTAGGCTTGACTCATTTGATTGAAGGATGTATTTCATTTGGAGAAAGTGATGAGATGAGAGAGCCCATGTTTTTGAAGAATGCCTCTTAGCACACGTTTTCTAAAAAACAGATGGAAGCAAGGAATCTGTAACTTTTAGTGTGCAACCTGCATGGGAAATTTTCTGCTGGAAGCACTAGAATGTCTTGGTAGCCATGGAAACTTAACTCTGCAGAAAGAGAGAGAGAGAGCAGCTCTTCTGTCCTCTGACAAGGAGATGCAGTCAAAGGAAAGGGTAGTTCATTCTAAGATGCCAGATACACTTTCTTCCTTTTCATGGAGGACTTTTTAAGACTTTGCAGGACACTGGCTGTCTTTGTTTGTGTTTTAATGACAATGGTGGGTACAATTTTAGGTGCTAGAACGTTACATGGCCATTTGTCATCAGATATGCCCAGTCTAGTGCAGGGCCCACAGTCCATGTCTATGAAGTGGTCATTATTAACCTAAGACCTGAGTCTGTAGGGGCACCTGGTGGCCCAGTTGGTTAAGTGTCTGACTCCTGCTTTCGACTCAGGTCGTGATGTCAGAGTTGTGAGCTCAGGTCCCCACACCGGGCTCTGCACCGGGTGTGGAGCTAGCTTAGGATTCTCCCTCTCTTTCTCTAATAAAAAAATTAAAAAATAGAAAATAGAAAAATTGAAAGAAAATAAAAGACCTGAGTCTATAAAAACATTTATTAAAATTTAACCTATTCCTGGGGTGCCCGAGTGGCTCAGTCAGTTAAGCATCTGCCTTCAGCTCAGGTCATGATCCCAGTGTCCTGGGATCGAGTCCCACATTGGGCTCTCTGATCAGTGGAGAACCTGCTTTTCCCTCTGCTGCCCCCTGTGCTTGTGCGCTCTCTCTGACAAATAAATCTTTAAAATAAATAAAAAATAAATTAATTAAATGTAGCCTAGTCTTACCAAGCAATGGCCACCACTTTTGATAAGGAATTGATATACAAAGATAAGACTCACACGGCCCCTTCTTCACAGAGCTTACAGTTTAGTGTTAGAAGAAAATACTAGAGAACAATTGTAGTGCTGTGAATGAAATTCTACACCAGCGAGATTCATCCAGGAGACTCTAAGGACATTAGAGAAATGTGCTTGCAGGCTGACCCAGCACCGTGGGCGAGGATGGGAACGAGCAGTCGAGGCTAACTTAGGGAACACCAACGTACAGCAGTAACACCCCTGTGCTTGGAGGGAATAAAGGAATTGAGGATGGTTGGAGCAGGTCGTTAGAGAGGACCAGGAGAGACAGAGGACCAGATTGATCCTGCATTAGTGGGCTCCGTCCCTCCTGCTCTGGGGGTGGGGGAGGGGAAGCTCCACATGTGCCAGGTACCTGAGGTTAGGTGTGGACATGCCCGCTCAGCTGCGGTTCGCAGCAGATATCCTTGTCATTAAAAGCTGGGGGGAGAAAAGTTAGGAAATACCTACTTTGAAAATAGTGTGTCTTCTCAAAAGATGGAAACTGTTTTCTATTTAGAGCATTTTTTCGGAGACTTTTATGTCCAAAAAGGCAGTCAAAGACATGAAAAAGGGAATGTGGGTTTGATGACATCGCTTAAGACACCCAAACCTGTATGAACAGAAATTAGGAGGCACTCCCTTTTCGGAAAGACTCACTACAGGGGTTATTTCAGGATCAAAGAACGGTCCTAGTGTGGCTGCCTGGAAGTGTGACTATTGGATACTTTCTCCAACCTCTTGCTGTGTAAACAAAGCCCTCCCTTTTCTCTTGTCCCTCTTCCCAGCCAGTGGCTCACTTGCCATCCAAGACCACCACCCCAGATGAGCTCCCCTCCCCTACAGCCCTGTGTCACCTGCAAAGGAGCAGGTCAAGGTGGGGTGCATGACCTTCCCCTGGGACGCTGGCAGGCTCTACTCATGCAAAGACAGCCTCCTGGGGCAAATCCTGGCCTTTTGTGGTTGAGGGAAACTGGAACAAAGCCAATGATTTTGATGAACTTTGAACTGAGCCAGTGCCACTCATTTAAAATATTTTTTAAATTGTGAAATATCACAGGTTGTTGACTTTTTTCCCCTCCCTTCCTTTCTACCCACCCCACCTTCTCTCTCTCCCTTCTTTCTATTCTTTTTTTTTTTTTTTACAGAACACCTCATTTCCTTGAACAGACACTGAACTTGTGTGCTTCCCAAAAAATTAGATTTAAACATAAAAATATGTTTTGAGCCCAACTACTTTTTTATTCTGTTTCATTTCCTTTATGTCTACATAGTGGAAAGAATTAACACCTAAGAAAGACTGGCCTCCACTGATCAAAACCACTGGCTTACTTCTTCTGCTTCCCCACTCTTTTTATGAATGTTGCATGTGAATGTGTGTGTGTGTGTGTGTGTGTGTGTGAGAGAGAGAGAGAGAGAGTGTGTGAATTCCTGAGTCCTCTCTTTCCCTGGAAATCTGAGTCCTAGTAGTTCATATGTGGGCTTTGCTCACTGAAGGCTTTTATGCTTGTTTGTGTTTGTTTTCTCTGTGTGTGTGCGTGCGTGTGTGCATGCCCAAATTTCAAAGCATTCGTCTACATTTTATTTGTGTGGGTCTGGTTAAAACAAATAGCGTTACAACCCAAGAAGGAACCCTATTTCTAAATCAACCCAACTTCCAGTGGCCCATTTACTTTATGGGGCGTTTGAGAAATAACAAATTCCAGAGCCAACTGTGTGGCGGCCATCCCCTGTGACCTACCCTGCCATTTGAATGCAGTGGTTTGCTTCAGGCTAAGTGCTCTCTCCCCCGTTGTGTTGGCTGAGCTGGGGCTCCCAGAGCGCAGGATGTCAGGACCTATAAATCCTGGCACTGTCAGGGTTTAGGGAGCTCTCTGCAGCGTGGGGCATGTGCACAGGGGCTCCTGGGGTGGGAGGAAGCTAGCTTCTTCCAGGCAGAGTGTGTCTTCCTGGAGCAGAGCTTTCTGGGGCGTGTACTATCCCTGGGCTAAGCACGGAGTTGGGGCTCTAGAGGAAAACCAGAATGCGGAGGGTAAGCAGTGCCTTCCATCTTGACCCAGCCCTCTTGATCCTGACCAGTAAGTGTCCTGTCTGCACATCTCCTAAGCAGGGAAGCAGAGGGATAGGGAGTCCTGTGGAAAGAATGCTTAGTTTGGAGTCCAGTTGTCCTGTTTCCTAAGCCTATGGTGCAGGGTCAGTAATGCCACCTTGTTGAGCTTCAACTTTGGTTTTTGTGAGATGGGAGGACAGTCCTTGTCCTCCTGCCTGTCCCGCATCAAGGTAGTGAGGACCTGTGGGACAGTGCACCTAAAGATGCCTGGAGGATCCCAGATAGAAATCCCCATATGTAAGAGGTTTGTTTCTGTTAGTACTAGAACGGGGCCGTGACTTGGCTGATCCTCCTGCAGGAAACTGAGGCAGCACCCCTGCTGCACGAGCGCAGATCCTGCTGGCACTGATGTTGGTTGGCAAGTGGGCCCTGGGCCAGGGTAGTCTCGGATTAGGGCCACTAAAGGCAGCTGTGCATTCAGGCTCTGCCTGTCTCCGAGACTTCCGTGTATGCTTTTCCCTTTTCCTCTCCCCTCTGCAGGGCTTCGCTGGAGCCCGTGTGACTGCCACCTGGGGGTGTAGCTGTACCCTTGCTCCACAGTCAGGACCCCTCCTGGCCATTGCTTCTGACTCCCTTGGCCCTTAGGCTTCTTGATGCCACCAGACGTCTTGGCTGGCTGGACTGAGAGAGGAAGCAGACAGTGAGGAAGGGACCACTTCACAGCAGTCAGGGGTCCAGCTTTCCCTTGGAGCCATAGAGAAGCCCAGGAGGCTTGAGCCACGGTCATGGCTGGACACAGTACGGGGCAGTGTGTTGCAAGTGCTGGCCTGAGTGAGATGGGTGTTGTGTGGGCCTGGGGAAGAGATACGGGTGAGGTCTATACCACAACCCCTGCTCCAGCTTCCCTACCAAGGTGCTAGCCCTCTACCAAAGGCCCCCATCTCCATGGCACCCACTCTAGAAGCTGCTGTCTCCCATGGCTTCCTGTTTCATCTTCGGGGCACTTGGACTATTAGAAGTTTCTGTCTTCTCTTGCTCTGAAATCAGTCTTACTCTGCTTCTGCTCTCTCCCTGGGGCCCACAGGAGGTCCACTTCCTCTTTTCTATGGCAGCCTTCTGGAGACTTATGGACCAGAAAGGGGGCTCTTCTGTGGCGTCTCTTCTCTATCCCCCCTCCTGTCTGGCCTTCCACTGCCCCCTGCCCGTGGGCCTTTCTTTCCTGAACACGTGGGCGTGGAATCTCCCCATGGCAGGAAGTGGGGGCATCGTTTGGCCCTGGAGGAAGGTCCACACTCGCAGAGAAGATGACTCTGGGTGGGGTCAGACCCAGGAGACCAGCATCAGGGGGCAGAGGCCAAAGTGACCGCGGTGTGAGGCTGACTGAGAGTCAGTAATGGCGGTCCCCACAGGCGTTCTTCAGCACCTTCTACAGAAGTTGGAAATTTTGTCAGAGCCATGTTACTTCTGACTCACATTCTTGTTGGTGTTGAATCAACCCTGTCACCCGGTGTTTCCTGAATGCCTTCTGGCTTCAGCACCATTTTCTCCCTATTTTGACCTCATCTTCACATAGAACTCCCGTAGAACAGAGCCGATAAGGAGTCTCTTCTGTCTGACTTCTGGTGGTTCCCCATTGCCTACAGGGAAGCAATCCTGATTCTGAATTTGGGATTTAAGGCTCCTCCTGAGCTGACTCTAAACTGCTTCTTTTACCTCAGCCCTTTGTACTTCTACCCGCTTCTTTCTCTGTTTCTTGGTTGCCTGCGTCGAGGTCCTTGGGAGGGTCTGTTCAGGAGCTCGGTGGGCTTCTCTAACCAATCTCTCTGAGCCTCCGCTTCCTCAGTTTCTATGTAATGAGGGTTGTAACGGTCCCTCCATCACTATTGATCCTCTGCAGTGAGGATGGGGTTGGGGCACTGGGCTGGGCTCCCTCAGGGATATCTTGCTGAGGAGGCCAGCTGGCCTGGGCACACACACGCACCTCTGTGTCTTGGTGTTCACCAAGCAGAGTGCCCTGGGGATTCAGAGGAGGGCAGGACTCTCTGTTGATGGGTGGGGATAACCCGGGGGTAGCCAGGAAACCTGGGTCTTGATAGGTGAGCTGGAATTCAGAGGTGGGAGAAGGCTTCTCAGTTGGACAGAGTTCTGCGGACAGGGGCTCTGAGGGTTGAGGAATTGAGAAGAGCACAGCCAGAATACAAGGTGCTTGTGATAAGGCAGGGAGATAGAGCTGGGGTAACCTGTGGGAGAAGCCTAGGAGGCCTCAAGGGCCAGGCTAAGTGGTTTTTGCCCCTGGAGTGTTGAGGGCAGCAGTAAGGAGTCCCGAGGCTTTCTGAGCAGGACAACATCCAGGATGAAACCTGGGAGCCTGAAGTTGAGGGGGAGGAGAACCCTCATGGACACTCCAGCTACAGCTCCTCCAGCTGCCTCGGCGGGTGAGGTATGTGCAGACTGGCTGGCGTAGACACCTGGTGGTCGTGATGTCCAGCGGGCAGGGAGATTCCTCACTGAGAAATTCCCCCTTACAAAGGACATAGACTAGGAGGAAAGATTATCTAGCAACCAGGATTCTCGAGCAACATGAGGCCTGTAAATGATAAGGGGAAAGGGCAGGCTGATGGTGAAAGCTGGTCCAGATGGTGTGTCTGGGCTGAGACACGCTCATTTCATGCCTCTGGGAGATCTCAGGAATCATGGGCTTTCTCTCCTGATGCATTCTGGCCTCTTAAGGAATGGGGCTCATTTCATGTGCTTTGTATCCAGACTTTCCCACATGCCTACTGGAAGGGGGGGCATCTTGGGAGAGACAGAGGTGTGGAAAGGAAAACATAAGAGATGGACAACATTGTCCGTCTGGGAAGAGCCTACAGTCTAGCTGGGAACCAGAAATGCATACGTGACGTAAATTTGCATTCGGTTACCCTGGTTACATTTTCCCAAAGCTTGAAAATTCTTTCTCTTTGGAAGTAATTTCAAAGTACAGAAAAGTTATAAGAATCAGATTAACGTAGTGAATAATCCATGTACCCTTTACCTGAATTCCCTTATTAATATTTTATCTCATTTGCTTTTGCTTGTTTTTGTACTTTTAAAAAATTTGAGTATAGTTGACACACAGTGTTATGTTAGTTTCAGGCATACAACATAGTGATTTGACAAGTTTATACATTACGCTGTGCTCACCCCAAGCATCGTCACCATCTGTCACTGTACACTGCTCTCACAGTAGCATTGACTCTCTTCTCTGTGCTATACCTTGTATCCCCATGACTTACTCATCCCATAACTGGAAGCTTACATCTCCCACTCCCTTTCACTCATGTTGTCTACCACCCCACTTCTCCTCTCCTCTAGCAATGATCAGTTCATTTGTTTTTTCATTTATCTATTACAAGTGTGGACTGATTTTTTTAAATTTTAATTTCTGTTTCTCATTATTTTGGGGCCCAGACTATCCAGATTTAGCCAGTGTGAGATACTTCCCTGGCTCCTGTGACCTTATGGCATGCTCTTATCATATTTTTGTTTTGCTTTTAATTTTTATTTATTTATTTTTGGTACTTCCTTACTTGTTTCATCCTGTACCTACTCTACTCTGGCCCTTGAATCAGCTGT
The DNA here is from genome assembly GCF_902655055.1 of Lutra lutra. Lineage (NCBI taxonomy): Eukaryota > Metazoa > Chordata > Mammalia > Carnivora > Mustelidae > Lutra > Lutra lutra. The sequence goes on along the minus strand of NC_062278.1, from coordinate 201,105,204 downwards.
TTTACCCAAGATTTCTGGTTCCTTTTCATAGAAATGGTATTAGAGACCAAAGTCTGGGTGCCAGATGTGCTCATAACTACTGGGGTGCTTTTGCTTCCATATCCTTTCAACAGAGCTATGAAATAAGTGCATTTATATATACATATACATACACTTATTTACAGATACATAGAAATCATGAATTCCCACCAACACCTCCCATTCTAGTCCATCCTCAGAGGATCCTTTCAGTCTTTCTTTCTTTCATGTTTCTAAGACCCTCTGTCTACAGCGAAAACCTTGACTCCCAACAACATGGACACATTTGCTCATTTGTTGAGTCCTATAATACATCTGAAATGATTTCAGTACTATTTTTGCCCATAGCACTACCAAACACAAAACTCCCTGAAGGAGTTTAGCATTTATTTGCTGTTCTTCCCTCACTTGATCCTATCCAAGGCTGAGAGCAGGCAGTCAAGGGATCCTAAAGTACCTGAGCCAGTTTTGTCTTTCTCTTCAGGATAGCTATGGTATTCGTTTGACATACAATCAGATTCTTTTGTCTCAATTCAATTCCACTTTAGGGGTATTTTCCCTCCATCCCGTCCTTGGTGATTTAATTAAGAAATTATAATTTGTGGAACATTAGCATGGTCCCAAAAGTCAAAACTATAAAATTACACTTAACAGGGTCCCTCCTGTTTTGTCCCCTCCCTTCCATTGGTCCCCATTTTGCATTTTCTGCTTTATCTTTTGGATACACCCTGAAGTGTAATATGCATGTTTTCTTATTACCCCTTTTTTCATACATAAAGGATAAAATACCAGGTGCCTTTTTGTCAAAGCCCTTCTTACATCTTTTTTTTCCTTTGATTGAGTGTATCATAAATAGAATTCTGATCTGGAACCAGTAGGCTTCTGTCACATGCTGAGTTGTTAGGTTTCTAGTCATTTGTAAAAAGTCAGATGGTTTCTACCAATAGCTGTTTAAAGGCAACTTTTGTAGTAGTGACTATTATTCAGTCCCTTAGTAACAAGCTTTGAAAATGACAAGTTCTCATGCAAAATGGAGAACTTTTTTCTTCATCCACTGAGGCTGATGGAAAGTTCAGAGGACTTGGGTGGGATTTTTTTTGGAGTGGGAGGTTTGTCAAGATGGGACTGGGTTATTTCCAACGGGGCAGAGAGTGGTACAGGATTACTGAGGCACTGGCTGGCTCATGGAGGTCACTCTGAGCCTAGGATCCTATGTGTCCTGTGTTTCTCTCAGTTCTGCTGGGATCGTGTAGCTCAGAGCCCACTCAGAGCTGTTGGCAATTTTCCCCCCTTTAGTATTGGAGAAAGCTCCTCCTGTTGCCTTTTTCATGTCCAGATTCAATGTAAATATTCTATTTTTCAGCTTCACATTTGTCCAACACTTTGTGATTTCCACAGTATTGTCTTACTTAATCTCTGTGAAACAGTAGACCAGGTCTTATGTCTGTTTGCAGCTGAGAAAAACGAAACTCAGAAGAGACCAGTGACAGATCTGGGACTAGAATCCAGGTCTTCCACCAGAGAGCCCAGTGTGGTCTACAGGTCCATCACAGGGACCCCCTCCATGCTCCCCCCGCCTCTTTCCTCCCAGCCTGTCTCTGAGCCACCAGGAGGAGATTCATGCTTGCAAATCTCTGTTCCTTCTAATCAGCAAAGCTTGCCTGCCTGCTGAGTATTAGGCCATTCAGAAACTGCTTCAATCGGTTCTGAGTGCTCACATGAACAACTTTGTCACTTGAAGTTGTGTGATAGTGACTGTTATTTAAAACAAATGGGCCATAAGCCAGGGTTTTGTTCTCAGAAATTGTACCCATACTAGGATTTTACCAGTGCATGTGTTACCATGTCTCAGCAACCAAGAATGGGCAACAGTGGTACCGCTTGTTAGCGTTCTCTCTTTCTTTTTCTTTCTTTTTAAATTTCTAATGCAAAGAAAGCAAAACAAAAAACAAAAACTTCATAAAATATTTTAAAGCAAAATTCTCTTTTGTAAAGCCCTTGGGTTTTCAGGTAACTCTCTTACTATCTTCGTAATCTTTTTCAAGAACTCAGATGAACTATGGATCTTGGAATAAGAATACCCTGTTTTTATCATAACCATGTAAATTTCATACTCCAAGTTCAAAATCAAAACACAGAGATTTGGGCTTAGATACTTCTGGTGAACAATTGAAATGAGGCCCACATAGTTGCTTTTTACGATGCATTTAAGAAAACAGATGGCATGATGCATTTTCATGTTGACACATGAACCTCCAGGGCCTCCACTACATCCTTCAGGGATGTCATTATGGATCGGGTGTGACTTTTTTTAAAACTCAAATTAATTTGGTGAACCTACCCAGAGCCGAGTCATCGTGTCCTTGGGAAGCCCAGCAGGCCTGGCAGGCCCTCATCCTCCTGAGGATGTGGTTTGCCTGAGCAGCAACACCCTGCCTCTCCTACAGGAGATGGACAGGGATTCTCCCTGGAGGAAAGGGCCCTGGGTGAGGAGTGCAGAAAACATCTCTGAGTCTTTGGTTCACCCTGCAAACCCCCTGAGGTCATATCCTCTACAGGCCAGGCCCAGGACGCCTTGTAGCCCTGCCTCCCCCACTTCCCAGAGGGGGCAGGTGGGGATGGATCAGCCCTCACACAGCCAACGACAGCTTCTGGGGCATCCAAAATGTGGGTGATTGGGGAGCGATGAGTGTCGTCCTTTTTCACTGGGCAGAGGGTGGCACCTTGGTGAGGGTTTTAGTTTCTTATCTGAAGTATCAGCATCCCTGGGCTTTCAAGTATCTGTTCAGCACTTTGACAGACCAAAGTGGAGAGGGAGAGAGAAGAGAGAGAAGAGGGGTTGGGCTTATGTAAGCAGATAATTTCCCCCTTTGTTCATTGGGTTAGCTGGGTTGGGTTGGGTTGCATTGTGTTGGGTTGTGTTGGGTTGGATCGAGTTGGGTTGAGTTAAAGAAGTCCCTGATAGGGAGATGTGCCATCTTTGGACTAGAAGGAAGGCAGAAGGAGGACAGATGTAACCTCTGTTAGAATCCAGGGCTGTGTGTGCGGAAGCTGTGCTGTTATCTCATCTGCTTCCTTAGCAGTTTTTTAATCGTACTTAGGAAATCCATAACTCATGTAGCTTGGCTCCTGTAGCTATTCCCGGTCGGAAATGCAGATGGTTCCTTGGATGTGAAAATTGGGTAATCACCCACCTGACTCCCAGGCTTGCCTGAGCAAATGGGGGATTCTGTATGTACGTGTAGATGGAGGATTGCAGACACCAAAGGTGGAGTAAACAGCAAGCAGTTGGGAATGTGTACATGTTCTGCCAAAGCCTTTCCAGGACAGGTGTTCCCATAAATGGGCAACAAATTGTATTGCCTCTTCATCTCCTACGGGGAAGACTTTTGGGAAAAGATCATGGCAAGGAAGCGGGGTTAGGGATGACAGTAGTGCTTCCTCGGTGTTCTGTTCTCTGTGTGGGGAGGGAGAACGGGGCTGTGAGGTGGGTCTGTCCCAACCCTGTCCACTGCTCTGGCGGGAAGTTGCCGGTGCTGCTAGAGGCACCTGCTCCCCCTCCTGGCTCTCAGTTTGGACTTGAGGGTCAGGAATGCTGTGTTTGGCTATAGGTATTGAAGAAGCCCTACACCTGGTGTGTGCCCTCTCTGACCACAGCCTAGCCCTCCCGGGTCCTTGCTCTTTGACATGTGATGCCCGCCCTCCGAGGAGGCTCTGGGGGAGGTGGGACATGTCTGAGTCCAGGCTGCTGGTGGGGGAGGGTGGGAGTCAGCAAGCCTGCCACGATAGTATGTGGCGTTTTGGGCCTGGGCTCCTTGGGATCTTGGGGATTGTTGGTTTTCTAAGGGACAGCGCATGTGTGTTGGTGTGGTCTCTGCAGCTCTGACAGCCACGGTCTTGCTTAGGAAGACACTGTGCTATGTCCTGTCCACGTGTGTGGCCTCTGTTGCTGTGCTCGCGTGGCCGTACTCAGCGCTGTGTGTCCTGCCACAAGCCTGTTGTGTGGCAGGGCAGATGGCTCACGGTCCAGGTCCCCGAGGATGTCCTGACGTGTGCTTGTTCTCTCTGCCACCCTCAGAGAATTCTCAAAGGAGCGAGAGAAGGCTAAAGCCCGGGGAGATTTCCAGAAGCTCCGGGAGAAGCAGCAGCTGGAGGAGGATCTAAAGGGCTACTTGGACTGGATCACCCAAGCCGAAGACATTGATCCTGAGAATGAGGAGGAAGGAGGAGAGGAAAGCAAACGAAACAGTATGTAACCCCTTCTTACTCCTGACCAGAGCGCTCAGGGGTGATTCAGGTGCCCGCCGGGCAGAGCTGTTGCTCCCCCTTGACCCGGCCTGAGAAACAGGCGCCCTCCTCTCAGCGGCCCGGTTCCTTCCGCCCGCCCGTCAGAGGGGACCCGGGCATTTACACCAGCTCTGAGACTCCGCCCGAGGTTTGGGACTCAGATTTGTGCCCGGTCATGGGGTCCGCCGCAATCGCTTGTCGGGAAATCGGAGACCCCCTTCTGTGGGGGCACCAGCCATGGTAGGACTCACGGTGACCCCACGGCACGGGAGCTGCAGCTCCTTCCCTGTGGGGTGAGCCATGTTCCTAGATGAGAACTTGAAGAGCAGGGTCCCTCTCCGTCCTCATGCTGCCTGGAGTGGCTCGTACCTGGGCTCCACACGCGAAGCGAGGAGCTTAGCCCGTTGTTAGCTGGGAAGAAACCGGCTCAGCCGTCCGGGCAGGGCGAGGACGCATGTGAGTTGGCGTGGCTAATTGGAGCCTGCTCCCCTCGTAGCCCACCATGGCACCAGGCCTCTCGGGCACATTCCGCAGTGGGAAGGCCTGGTGCCCAGCAACCCCTGGAGTTCATTACCATCATCAACCAAGGTGTCTCTTTTACCACCTACTTTCCCCCAAAGAGGAGCTCACATTCTTCCTGGGCTATCTGTGCTTCAGGTAAAAGCAGAAATCAAAATTCAATAGTAGATTTGACTGAGAGGCTTGTGGTTTGTTTCTAATCCAGAATAGTTCATTGTGAGGATGGAAAAGTTGTGTCAAAGACGCGTGTCCCTTGAGAGGCCTGGGGAACCAAGGTGGGCCCCACCTCCTGGAAGATGGCGGAGCGAGCTCCCCTAGGGCAGGGCCCCTGAGGCGTCATGCGATCTCTCCTTCATCCAGCAAGGAGGGCGCTGGTTGCCAGGGGCGCTCCTGAGGTGGATGGGATGTGGTTTGTTCCTTCTGGGGATGGTTAGGCCTATGCATGCTGAGATGCTGCCCAGGGGGACAGAGATGCAGGTCGGGAGGGGTGACATCTGTGTGCCCAGTGCTGAGGGGCTGAGGGCCGACTGTGGGGCTCCAGCGGGGAGCTGTGGGGCATTGGCCCCGAGCCTGGAAGGATGGAGGAGCCCGAGGTCGGTCAGTGTCAGGAGAAACCTTCTGAAACACGGCAGAGGTGTGAGGAGGGACCGGGGGGAGGTTCATTCATTCGGCTGGTTGGGGAGACGGGGCAGGGAGGCTGGGCGGGTGAGGCCAGTGTGTGCGTCCTCTGTAGACAGCGGATCACACAAGTGAAGGCCGAGAGGCCCACGGGTGACTGAGGTGGCCTTTGGTTGCTTCTAGCTGAGGACTCCGGGTCTGTGCTCCCATTGGGAATGTGAGTTTCCTGTTCTCACAGCTGCAAATGATGGACTCAGTCCTGTGGGCTCCTGGGGGGCCAGCATAGGGCAGACAGACTCCTCCTCTCCTCTCCCTGCTGCTTCCCAGGGTCACTGGTGCTGCTCCCTTGAGGAAGAGACGGGAGACACAGTGCCTGAGCATCAGGAAGCTGCTGGAGGATTTCTAGAGCAGCCTTTGTGTGCTGACTTTGAGATGGGAGTTCATGCAGGGGTATTCCTTCCAGTTCCAAACTGGGGGTGTCCTCTGGGTCAGTGGGTGTAAGAAGGGTGTCTGTGTCTTCAGGGCATTTGAGTCCGAATCCCAATGGGCTTCTTGCGGCTTCCGCGCCTACCATATGGCCGGCAACAGGCTGTTCTTGGAGCAGGAGGGATGCCTACCCCACTGTCTCCCTGCTCGTTTCCAGACCGCAGCTTGGGCGCTGACCTTGGTTTCCGGGGGTGGGGGTGGGGTGTGTGGGGGGGTGTCTGCCAGCCACGTCCTCCCTCTCCCAGTGTAGCATGTCGTGTGTCAGCCAGCACAAGTACTGGTCCTTCTCCTGAGCACGCCCCCTTCCTTTACCAGTGGAGCTGTGGCTGATGGGTTGCTGGGTGAGCTTTCAGGCGGTGTCTTTTCACCCCTTCAGTGCCCCGGCTTTGGAAATGGACGGGGGCCCTGTTCATGCCGCTAGCATCAGGTGTGGTGAGACTGTGCTTGTGCCTGGGGTTTGAGGAGTAGGCATTTTCTGTGGGCTCGAGGCAATGTCTTCTGATAGTCCCCAGAGCTCTCGCTCACTTTGTCTTGGCCCAGTACTTCCGGTGCTGCCAGCATGTGTGAAGGACCTGGCCACATTGTGACAAAACTCTGTGCCTCTGCCTTTGGAGACCTGGCTGTAGAGGGAAGATGGAGAAGCTGGGCCTTAGTGTAAGATGGGGACAAGCTGGCCCTGTGATCAGGGGGCCAGCAGTCTGCTGTGGGAGTCCTGAAGGGCACAACAAAGCAACGACGGGCACATCATTGCAAGGGCACAAGGATGCAAGGGGAGGCTCCCTGGAGGAGGTGGCGTTCCTGCTGAACTCCAGGGAGCTGCTGCCTGCGGCTTCCAAAGGCACGGGGGAGAGGGGAGCACTTCTTAGGCTGGAGAAATGGCATAAGCGAGGTACAGAAGGTGATCAGTGTTGCAAGCCCTGAAGCGCTTTGCTCAGTAGTATAATCAAGAAAGAAACAACGACCCTTTGAAAGTTGTCAATCCTCAGACTTCACTTTGTAACCAGGACTCCTCACCCGGTAACGCCGCACCACGTCCCTGTGGTTTGTGCTGGGCACGGTGCTGTGTGGCTCAGCCTGGGAACCAGCTGGATGTTCGATCCTGAAGAGCACATGCTTCTGTGGGTACCCTTGTCCTTTACCAGGCTCCTTGGGCCAGGTGCTACACTTTCCTGGACAGTGAGGCTCTGATCTCCTGAACCACCAGATTCCCAGGACATGGGTGATGAGGGTCTGAAAGGAAGTCCTAGATCTCAGGCTGTGGGAACCAGGCAGGGAGTTAACTGACCGATGATGAGAGCCCCAGGTCTCCTCCCGATGAGGATGGGCCTCCTCGAATATACTCCTGGCAGCTCAGACCTTTTGGCCAAGGAGAGCTGTCTTCTTCTTCCTGTCCATCTTCTTCCTGTCACAGCAAGAAACCCGAGGGGGACAGAGGATTTCCATAAGGCCTGCATCATCCCCTCACCAGCTGACAGTGGTTGGTTCACTGCCCGCACATGCCAGGCCTGGTCTCTGCCACCTGGTAGTAAGCAGTGCTGCGTGGGCAGGGCCATTGCCAACGTGCTTCCCGGGTGTGTAAGAGCCAGGCCCACACTCTTAACATCCCAACCCTGCTCCCGTATTTTTTGGGGGAGACAGGATTGGGGCACTCCTGGGCGTCCTGGCTTTATCCATGCTGCCTCGGGATGCTTTCGCCACTGACTGCCCTTTCCAGCTGGGTCCTGGATGGGATTGGGACAGGTTCCTTCCAGGCATGGGGGAGTTAGGTGACAGTGTGACAGGAAGCCGTTGCTATAGCCAAGCCTCAGGCTGTACAAGCAAAGGCGGGACCTCAGGAAACATGAATTGCAGATGTCATGAGCCTTTGGAGGTGGGGCTAGATAGCGTGTGGGTGTCCCTTCTCTGGAACTGGCTGCCATTGAGTTTTGTGACTCGGAATTTGGACTTGAGTGATAGGCAAACGATCCGATGTCTCTGAGCCCCCATTTCCCTGACTGCAAGAAGGTTAAAAAGATACTTGCCCACAGGTTGTCTTGAGGATTAAAGTTTGATTCGTGGCAGGAGTACTTGGTACTGATGCCGCTATCAGACTACAGGATAACTTGACCTAAACACAGCAATTCTCGCAGATCCTACTAGACCTCTAACCAACCTCAGGCTAAGGACCCCTTTTAGGACCACATCCCTGTACTTTCCTGTTCAGGGACTGTGAGGTTCTAAGTATTGATGGAAAAGAAACCTGTTGACCGGTTGGTCATGTTGAAGGTAGCGAGGCACAGCTTTCTGGCTCAACGTCCGTTGGCGGTTTGTCTGTGCTTGCTGTCGGAGAGCAGATGCCAAATCCAGGGCTTGGGCATGCGTACATCTCATCTCTTCTCTCTGATCTGCTAAATGTCACTGTCTGCCCCTGCGGTACCCACCTCTGGCTGTACAAGACAGTCACCTGGGGAACGCGGACATCCTGGTGCCGTAACCCTCCCCCATCCCGACGAAGACTGGTCTGTGTGCGGTGGGACCCAGGCATGGCCTGATCTATTGCTTCCTGGAGGTTCCCGCGTGAAGCCGGGGTTGGGAACCCCTGAATGATATCACACCGAATATCACACTGTTGCAGGCCTCCACTGGAAGGAAGACAGAAGGAGAGGCAGTCGGCGCCGTAACTGTGCTGTCTGCTGGCTACCGTGGCTGGTAGCTCTAGCTTTGTGCATTCGTGGAATATGGAAAACGTCCATTCTGTAAATTTGCTGTTAGGAAGCTGGTGTTACATGGTTAATTAAATGGACAAAATTCCCTTGGAAGTTAGTTCCTAAGCATTTGGGACATTTTCAAGGATAATTTATTTAACTTTTTGCTGAGCCTCAAGTTTCTTAAGAAACCCTGCCAAATCTCAAAGTGATTTTTTAGACGTATGCAGCTGCTTCTCTGTTAACAATGGCGTTTTTCTAGGGCCATTAAAATCTGGAAGCCTAAAATTCTATTTTAAACTCTTCTCATTGTCAGTGATTAGTCTTTTTTTTTTTTTTTAAGAAAAAAAAAAAAGGCATTAAAAATAATGAAATCGTTTTAAAGGGAGCTCATTCTAAAATTCTGGCCAGAAAAGCAGGGCCATTTCGCTGTGGGAACTATTAATGTTCAATGATCTCTGTAAGAGGGTATACATACTGCCCACAAGGAGGTCTCTTCCTCAGAGGTCCCAGAGGCTGCCCCACCCCGCCGGTTAGGACCCTGCCCCTCCCCCACCATGTGTCCATACTCCAGGTTGCCACAGCCGGTCACCTCCCTTCCCCGTGCACCACTTGTGTGCCTTTTACTGAGATGTTTGATTTGGGGGTGGGCAGGAAACCAGGTATGGTATAGCTGTTTGGAAGACGACTTATCAAACTGCTTTCATCACAGTTAAACCAGCTCAGAGCGCAAATTCAGAATGCAAGACAGCCCTCTGACCACTGTAAATTTAGCAAACAGCAGCACTTAGAGTGGCACGCTTCAGGAGGGTTGCCCTGTTTCTGGAGGTGGATGGGAGTGCCTCTAACCAGGAGAGCTGATGGAGGTGGGCCCAGCGCTGCAGCCGCCTGGGAGACACCCCCCTCCCCCACTGGGCTCGTGGTACAGGGAGCAGATGCCCACCTTAGGTAGGTCTCCTAAGAGCTGGCAGGAGACGGGCTCAGGGGTGGTCGCCCCGGCATGGACATGAGGTGAAGACCCTCCAGCCAGGTTTGTAGACCCCAAATCAGGCTGTGTGTGCTTAGTTTTAATATATTTTAATTGCAAAAATAATATTTGCTTATTGCCAAGAATTCATATATCAAAGTGTATAAAGGATAAGAGAATGAGACTGGGCCATTGGGGGCCTGTTCTTTGCGACCTCACCTGTGCACGTGGGAACGTATGTGCTTTCACAGGCAGCCTGCATACGTGTCCCCATCCTAAGATCATCGAGCTTGGGGGGCGCAGCCACTTGCCTTTCTCACTGAACCATGTGCCACAGACTGCGAGCTCCTGGAGGTAGGAACAGGGTCTGTTTCTGTTCTCCACTGTGTGGCGGGCACCTAGTGTGGTCCAGTGAGTCTGCGTTTCACGAAAGAAAACGGAATAAGAATGCCTCATTTATCAGGGCCTTCCTGTGTATTAGACACTGTTCTAAGGGTCAGGGGTGTATGTGAATCCATTATTCCTCCCAGGGCTCTGGGCGGCAAGCACTTGACAGATGATGGGGAAATTGAAACACAGAGGGGTTAAATAGCTTCCCAGGGTCCCACGCCTGTCACGTGGCCAACTGGGGTTTGAATGCAGGTTTCGCTCGTCTGCAGATGAGCCACCATTAATCCCCACAAATGTGTGCACCTGGGTCTGCACACACATGGTCCCAGTCTTGTGGGAGAAAGTGCCAGAAAGGGATTTGCTGGGTCAGAGAGGATGCCCGTTTTAGAAATGTGTCCTGCCATTGGTACCCATTTACATTCCCACCCATCATGCTTGTGAGTGCCCATGTCCTGTGTCCTTACCCACATGGCATTCCTTCTGCTTCCCCTCTTGCCCATGAAGCTCCTTTCCCTGAGCACGGAGCCCCACCCCGAAGATCAGCCCACCGGCTAATCTCGTGATATCCTATCCCAGAGCCAGAGGGAGCTGGAGACCCTAGAATCATTCTTCTTGTGACCTAGTGGCCACAGGGCCATTGTATGTGTTGTACCTTGCCAGCACCTGTGTTACTATATTTACTGTTTACCACTTCCTAAGGTAAGCAGATTAGCACAAGCAGGTAACCTGTCTGTGTTCATCCAGTTGGGATGTGGCAGGGCTGAGATCAGACCTGGTTTGTCCAAGTCCAGAGCCCACCTTGTAAACTCCCACATGTCCTTCCCACATAGCGGTACCAGCCAGACTGCCCCAGCTGGTCAGCACCCGGGACTCCTGGCCGTGGCTGAATGCCTTCTCCCGAACGCCGTTCTTGGTGGGGTGGCCAAACCCTGGGAAGCCTTGTCTCTGGTGGTGTGGTTGGTTGGCTGGTTGGTTGGTTATTTGGGACAGGTACCCTCGCTGCAGAAAGCACTCCTCCCCTCCACTGCTCAGACCCTGATCTATAGATGTCCAAGTAGGAGGACGCTTGAGGTTTCACGTATCAGAGCGGGTGGCTACAGCCGCCTCTCTGGGCCTAGGGCCCTGTTTGCGTTGCTCTTGCTGCCCTCTACCGAGTCATAATGACATTGCCTGTGTTCCACCTGAAGGAGTCACGGTGGCCGACCTGCTAAAAGAGGATAAGAAGAAAAGGAAGTTTTGCTGCTTTCGCCAACACAGGGCTAAAGATCACGGTAAATGACCGGGGGTGAATTCCAGTTGGGAGACTCCTCTCCCAAGGCTTCTGGAGCCTTCTCCTTGCACATAGGCCTGGTGTGATGTGCATGTGTGTGCTGGTGTGGTGTGTTTGTCAGACGCCTATGTTTTAACCACTTGATTCCTCTGAACTTTGGTCGTGTTATTTTCTTCTTGTCTTTACCCCAACTGTGTGGTTTTGCCAAGACAGCATTGCAGTTTCCTTTTTGTTTGAACTATACCTTTTAAAGAAGCAGCTGAACCCACTCAGAACATTTATTTAATTCAGCATGAATATTCTTAGACTGGAAGACAGACTTCTTAAACACTTTTCCCCAATGATGCTTTTTCATCTAAACTGTTTAGAAATTCCAGTGTTGTTATTCCAGTGTTGTTAATTCCAGTGATTGATTGTGATTTTCCAGGTTACATTTTTCACAGGGTCTGCTGGTTTTTCACCCTCGGGCTGGTTTCCCCGGGACATACTAGAGCTCGTAGTGCCAGTTTCAAGAATGAAGTTAAAAATAGACTTCAACACATTCCTTAGTCTTCCTCCAAGCTCCAGAGCCATTGGTACAAATGCTTTATTGAAACAAAATACATAGTATGTGAGATGAGATGAAGAGGATGGGGAGTCAGCCCAGGGATCAGACCCCCAAGCAGGAGGGCTGGGTGAGAGGGCAGCAGGGCACACCTGGCTCCCTCCAGCCAGCCCGCTGAGGGAAGTTCCCTCATGATCTCGAGATTTGAAGCTGAGGTTCTTGTGGATTTCTACAGTTATTAAATACGTGTCTGAGTGGTCAAAAAAAAAAAATAGACTTCAAGGATGAAGGGCGGGGACGGGGGTGGGGGGGCACTTGCCTTTGTGAGCGGGGAGGAGGAGAGGGCTAGTGTGGGGGCACCGTTCGTTTTCGAGCTCTGCTGTAAAATGAATGCTACACGCAGACCCTCGCTGGAAGCCCTGGGGTCCGCGTCAGGACCATCCGCGTGCAGGGTGGTTAAGGCAGACGGCTGGGGTCCTGTCCTTGCCAGGCCACCACTGTAGCCTTACAGCGGTGTAGCCCCCTGCCCGTGCACACTGTATGGTTTACCGGGTTGCTGCCTCCAAGGTCGGCCCTGGTCAGACCACTCTGGAGGAAGAGTCTCTTTGGCTGTAAATAGGGCCACAAAGCCAGCAGCCAAGGGAACAGAGGGGACACCCGGCACTGTTTTCTTGGTAGTAGCCTCTGCTACTACCAAGTAGGACACTTGGGGTTTTGCATATGAGAGCCCATACGGGATGGGGACGTTGTCATGGAAACGTTGAGCTCGTAGGGTTTAGGAATTGGAACAAGCCACAGGTGGTCGGACTGAAGGCTTTTGGAGCAGATGAGAACAGAGAGTATCAGACATAAGCTCCCCCCCCCCCCCCCCCGCCCCCGGCCTCTGGAGAGCGCACTGTGGGCCTGAGAAGAGAGGGAACCTGTGTGGTTGGGGGAGGGGAGTAGGGGCATCCACTTAGGGCCTGGGGGCCCGGGGCTGGCTCAGACAGGCTTAGTGTGTGCAGAGGCTTATGGAAAGAGCTGGCCTTGGTACAGGCCCTGGAGGCCTCTGCAGGAAGAACAGGCATCAGGTATGCAGGACATACTGTCACTGAGGTAACACAAAAGCATTTCCAAAGACTGACAGAGGACCTAGACTCTGGGGCATTACTGTGAGAAGATGAGAGGTCTGTCTCCAGAAGAAAAGAGTCCTCCCCTTGGTCATGTAGGTGCCTGTTGTCCTGAGCAGGGGCTCGCACCGTGTGATTTTTTGAGGATATTTGGTAGCTTTCTGAGGCATATGGGGAGAGGAAGAAGCCTCATATTTTCAGGAAACTTTCCGTTTTGAGTGGGGGAGGTCTTTTATTGACTGAGATACCCAGACACCCTAACAAAGGCCCTGGATGAGGCGGGGGTGGGGAGGGCCCTAGTGGGGGTGCGGCATTCCTCGTGTCATTAGTCACGCAGAAGTAATTCTTGCCAGGGCATCATTCTTGCTCTAACACAGAAACCTTGGTCTGGCCTTGACCCACATTCCCCAAGAAGAGGCTGGCTTCTTCACAGCAACCAGAGTCTGTTACCTTGTGACGGCTAAGCGTGTCACTACTACCAGGCACGGGCAAATTCCTTCAGGGGATGTCATGGCACTTCACATGCTTGTCAGGAAAATAAGATAAAAAAAACCCAGGAGATCTTAGCTTCGGATCTGCTGTTCCCAAGAAGGCAGCCATGACTGTCACTGCTCAGCTGTCCAGCCTCCTGCCCCCTCCCGTTGAGAGGGAGGCATGAGAAGGGTTGGAGGCAGATTTGGAGAGGCATCCCTGACCGTGCAAGGGTGCCTGTCCTGTGGAGAACAGGGGCGCGAGGCTCCCAGAAGCCCAGGACATCTGTGAAGGAGGCTGTTTGGTGTGCCAGGCTCAAAAAGGAGGCTGGGGTGTTCAAGGCTCAGCTGGCATGGGTCCCCGGGCTCCAGTGGCGTGTGAGCGCTCTCGGGGAGTGGGGGGTGAAAGGGGGTGCTGCTCCCTTCCCCAGTGGCTCTGCCTGGAGGAGACTTGGGAACGCTTCTCCTGAGTGGGCTTCCTGGTTCCTGGCGGCCCTCCTGAGGGCCACTGCGCAGGGGCTTCACAACACTGCTCCTTCCCTGCTCTCTGCGTTGAGCTGGGGGACGGCAAGGGAAAGCCACCTGGCACTGGTGAAACCAGACAGCCTGTGGGTGTTTCCTCTTTAGAGCAGTTCAAGCAGGTCAGAGGTATGTGGGTCTTACAGATAATGTCACCCAACAGCTCATGTTCTAGATTAACCAACGAAGCCCAGGGAGGGAAAGGGAAAGGACTTGTCCCCACAATACTACTGACAAAGGCCCAGCTTCTCTGACATTCCTCTTTGTGTCTTTTGACCCGAGTAGCCTCTGTGATGCTGTGCCTGTTAATAGTGAACATAATTTTGGGGCTGCCTATTTCAACCCACATGCAGACCCATTCACCACGGACGCACCATGGGCACGCACACTCCCATCCATGAAATGCTAGCTAGTTGTGCTGGCCTGAGAAACCGTGTGTTTTCCCACCGTATTTTGTGAGGCATTGCCCATAATGGCATCCGGGCCCAGCAGCAGATCTTAGCAACAGCATGGCATGCCCTCCCTAGAGAGCTCCAAGTACCCCGCCCCCCCCGCCCTGCTCCGCCGAGGCCAGGGTAGCTTTCATCTGCCGGGCTGCTGTCTGGCCTCCCCTCCTCTCCGGCAGCAACCGTCATGTCCTTTGCTCGGTGCGCCCACATCGAAGCCTCAGGTTCTGGCCTGCAGCTCTGGGAGATGGCAGCACCTGGGAAAGCTCGCGAAGCCTGGGCCTGCACTTCCCCAGGTTTTCAGCAGGCAGGTTGCAGTGCACGTCAGCACCCCATTCTAGGTATAGGCTGGCCCTAATACCTGGTTTCACCCCGGATTCTGGGAATAGTTTTAAAACTTGAATTTTTAAAGCCTCTGCCTTCGGCTCAGGTCATGATCCCCGGGTCCTGGGATCGAGTCCCTGCATCGGGCTCTCTGCTCAGCAGGGAGCCTGCTTCCTCCATTCTCTCTCTCTCTCTCTCTCTCTGCCTGCCTCTCTGCCTACTTGTCATTTCTGCCTGTCAAATAAATAAATAAATAATCTTAAAAAAAAAAAAAAAAAGGAAAACTTGCTCTACTGAGCTCCTGAGTTCCCTGGAATGTGTGAGGGAAAGGATTTACAGCTGCTCGGCCTGCAGATGGCCCCTTGGCTTACTTCTGCCTCTAGAGGGCGTGGTGGGACTTGGGGCGGGGGTGGGGGGCTGGGCTCCGCCTGCATCCCTAACCAGCCCAGGGCTTGTCAGCAATTACTGTTGACTCCGTCCCGAAGGGGACAAGGTGCTCCCCCTGCACACGGGGCAGCCATGAGGCTGTGGCAGCCAGTTGGGGAAAGGGCATGTGTTCCAGGAATTTCCCCATGGGCCTACTTATGTGGATTTTCGTAAAGTCCCAATAGTCACCACGGCAACTTGACCTTCATTCTCTCTCTCTCTCTGCTGGGGTGGTCTCCTGGAGCCGGTCTGGCTGTATACCAGGTTTCTGGGGGTTAACTGAGGTCATCAGGACAGCAAACCAGGCTGATGGACAGTAGGCTTGATTGGCTTTGGAACTTTTAACGTGTGGCATTCTGAGGATCTACCACCATATCCCAACGTGTACCAGCATATGTAAGTAAATTAAGTATGATTTTTTAAGGGCATACCAATATACATGTCAACATGTACTGATACCAAAACGTATCCCAGTATATCTGAGCACACCCTGCGGGCACAGGGGGCATGGCCAGCTGGGAAGCTGGAGAGCTTTCTCACACCTGAGCTGTGCATCCCAAGGCAAGTTGTCCAGGTCTCTGATCTGTGAAATCGCAGAGCTGCTCCGTGTGATCTCAGAGGCCTCTTCCAGTTCTAATAGTCTGTGATCCTCCTGTCTTGACAGTGAAAACACAGATGAAGTCCCATTAGGACGAAGTGAAGTGAATCTGTCAATTTTTTAGCATTAAAAAATAATGAATGCGAGACGCCTGGGTGGCTCAGTTGGTTGGACGACTGCCTTAGGCTCGGGTCATCCCGGAGTCCCGGAATCGAGTCCCACATCAGGCTCCCAGCTCTAGGGGGAGTCTTCTCCCTCTGACCTTCTCCTCGCTCATGCTCTCTCTCACTGTCTCTCTCTCAAATAAATAAATGAAATCTTTAAAAAAAAAAAAAAAATGAATGCCCAGTACGAGGGAAGGGTGAAATGCTAATGTACAAATGAGCTCCTTTTGCCTGTGGTGTGGTCTCCATACCGTGGGGAAAGGAAACACTCCCATGTGACTGGGAGGGAGAGGCTGGAGCAGAGAGAAGGGCTGCCAGGGCCCCATCAGAGCCAGGTTCCTCTGCACGGGTGAAGCGACTGGATCATGGTCCATTTCTGGGACCAAATGAGGTCACCCAATTCTAGCACAGTCACTGTGCTCTTCCTCCCCCTCCCCACCTCCTCAGCTCTGGTTGATGTCATTCCGGAATTGATTGTTTATTATGGGACCATGGTGCTCTCCGTGTCTAACCATTAAGACCGAAAAGTTGCTATCTCTACAGTAGGCACCATCAGACAGAAATGACTCATTCGAGATAGAAAAGTTACAAACCAAGAATGGAGGCCAAAGCTGACTCAGGTGTGCGGAAGACTGTTCACACTAGGGGTCTCTCTGTAAGCACAGTCACAGGAACAGGACCCTGGGTTTGGGCCGTGCACCAGAGTGTCCCTTTGCATCCAGGAGGCTCCAAGAGAACTTTCTTGAGGTGACAGCTCTCATATCTGAACCTCACCGAATGCCCAACCCTGTGGACCCACACAGAATGACCCAGGACTATGGGGAAAACCCACCATGTGTTCTGTCTCACTCAGTTCTGCCAATAGCCCCAGAGGAGAAAATGGAGTTTTGGAGAAGTTCAGCCACTGGGGTAGGGGTGGGGGTGTTAAACTGGGATCTGGCCGACCTGAGCATCTGTTCTTAGCTCCCAAAGGATGGAGTCCACCTGGGGGGCAGGGAAACTTCTCTTCATCCGCGCAGCCCTGACATCATGCCACACCATTAACCTCTCTTGGTTACTATCTGGGGAGTTCTCCTTTATTTCTTATCTTTTTACCCACTTGGTTCTTATGTCCAGGGGCCAGCTAGTACATTTCTGTCACTAATAGCTGGCATGGAGCCAGAAATGCAAAATGCCCCCCACCCCGCCCAGACAGGGTATAATTTACCTGCTTTGATCAGACGGTTGGAGAAAAGATGCTTTAAGAATCATGTGCAGCAGGCGCACTGCTCTTATCCTGGGACGTGGCCGCAGAAGCTGAAAAGCCACAAAGACTGAGCCTGTTTGGAAGAAGTTTGCTCTTTTGGAAAGAATACAGTCATAGGGTGATTGGTGGTAGAACTGGTGAAAGGCAGAAGTGGCCCTCGAGACTGCATAGTTAGCACCACTGCTCTCCGCGTGGGACACTATAGTCCACAGTGAGGTTTGACTGTGCCCAGCCCAGTCAAACGCTAACTGGGCCTCCCCCCACACACCACGGACCCCCACTCCTGCCCCAGGTCACATGCTCTCAACTTCTGTCCCCTTAGTAGTGACAGAAAGTGACAAGAAAAACTTCTGTTCCACAGAGATGACTCACGGTCATATCTGTAGGAGTGTCCCACTGTAATTTTCTTTGTCATCGAAGACAAGGGTGACCTATGGGAGGAGCCCATAGCAATGAACTTCATTGGATTTTATAACATTTTCATCTTTTCAAGTCAGTCATGGAGAAAAGGATTGCCTGAGCAGCTTTGTGCTTGTGTGTGTGTGTGTGTGTGTGTGTGTCTTTATGGAGCTTCTGTTCAAGATTTTTCTGTGGTTGGGTTTTGTGTGTTTTTTTAGGTTGTTTATTTTTGTCTGTTTTTTTGTTTTGTTTTTTGTGTGGAGTCATAAAAAAGTGAATCAAAGTTTGTAGTTGGTTTGTTTTGACTTAATTGAGGAAGAAAGGTTATTCTAAGAGAATACCAGTAGTGTGATGTGTGTCTGTTGTTTTGCTCGTTGTGCCTTTGCCGCCTTTGCTTAAATGCTTCTGGACACAGCTGTGGACTCCCACCTGGGCAGGTGCCGTGTCTTGGATGCCCACAGCGGGGAAAGGACTCTCTGGTGCCCTCAGAAGAGCTGTTTCTCTGCTCTCTGGGTCTCTTGGGTCAGGCCCACCTTTATCCTGGTCATTCACGGTGTCCCTGGCCTGAGCAGGGCCCACAGACCTGCAGACACAGCACAGAGGTCATGAACCCAGCTCCTCTGGGCCGTGTGCCTGGGGTCCTCAGGACCACCTATGGCACCACAGAACCACTACCAGCTTTTGAAGATCGAAGTGGAGCCATCCTTGCTAAGAGGAGCTGTATAGGCAGAGCACACAGGGGGAAGACCTTCCTGTTGATACCACAGATTCTAGAAGATGGTTGCTACAGTTCAAAGGGATGCATCAGGGCAAAGAAGTGCATGTAGTTGGGTGATTCCCCCCCATTTCTATCTTCAGTGACCCCCCTCGCTGAACCCCAGGGCAGAATTCATTATTCCTTACTGCAGGTTTCCAGAACTCCTTGCGTGGATCCCCAAGGTGGCTCATTTTGTAGTTCATGGAAATCTGTGGGCTTTCCATGGCAGGTGCAATGTTTCGTGCCCTCCCTCTCCTTCGTGACCCAGCTCCAATCCCTGCTTAGGATGTCGATAGGGTTGAATCAGGTGGATGAGAAATAATGCCCGCATGCCCTACGGTGGTTCTCTGGGCCTCCCAACACAGTCGGTGCACCTCCTCTGCTCAGGGTCCGGCTGCAGAGGGGTCAGACATGCCTAGAGACCCTGGTGACACTGAGACCATGGTCAGGCTTGCCTGCTGGTCACCGGTTGGGAGAAAACCTTCTACCCATAAGACTGTACTTCCTTTTTGCTCTAGTTCTGGCCGGTGTGGAAAGACCCTTCTGCATACTGTCTTCACAAGCTCAGGGGAACTGAGCAGACCAATTAGCTAATAATGAGTAGAGTTCTTAAATTTTTAAAAAGATTGTGTGCATGGTACCTTCATGTTCTCCTGCATCCATTGCCTCTTCTACTTCTGTATATTTATGATAAGAATTCATGTATCAAGTCCTGGTCTAGTCACAGATTTTCTAGAGAGAAGCAGTTGGGACCAGTGAAGATGTCGCTCTGAGTTCTGGTGACCTCTCAATCCTCTCCTAGAAGTCAAGACAGTAAGCTGGTCCCAGGCACAGTGACTGGATTCAGTTTGGCCCCTAGACTTCTTTGCCCTAGGGAGAGTCGGAATGGACAGAGCTTCCTCCTGTTGGGGAGGGGAGGGGTGCTCCGGGGGCTTTCTCGGCAGATTGGCACATCACGGAAACAGACTCCGCCGTGGAGGTGCCTGGCCTCTCACTCTTCCTCGCCCTCCTCCTGGGCTCCCAGAGGGCCTGCCTGGAGGCAGCGATCCACAGCAGGCCCACACCTGGGCATGCAGCACCTCCAGTGTGCCAGCTAAAGCTTTGTCTTCTCCCCGCAGCCAGCATGCCCACCAGCGAGACGGAGTCGGTGAACACGGAGAACGTAAGTGGCGGAGGCGAGAACCAAGGCGGCTGTGGCAGTCTCTGGTGAGTGTGGAGGCCACTTGCCCTCCTGTTGCCTCCTGTCTTCTTAGAGGAGCACCTGTGGGGCAGGCATCCCGGGCCAGGCCTCGACGCACGAGGGGTGGGTGGGCTTACCCTGGACCCCTTGGTTCCCCTCCCCTCCCTTCCCAGGCCTCCAGACCCCCAGCATTTCACATGCCTCTTCCCCCCAGAGCAGCCCGTCCTTCCGAGGCGGAGCCTGCAGCAGGGCATGCCAGGTAACCCGGCAATTCCACTGTGTCCACTAGGTGCTGGTGGAAAAGAAGAGGCACGGCCAAGGCTGGGCCCTCTGGGTGTCGGCGGTGGGGGTAACAGGCCTGATTCTCCTCCCGGTCTGGTGTTGGCATCGGTGCTTTGACGAAGAGCTTGTATGGCACTGTGGCTGACAGAATGTGCTGCATATTTCAGTTTCCCTTCCCTGGCGGGTTCCGTCCACCTCCTGCGTGGCAGCTGGCCCCGGAAGGGCTGCCCTCCTTTGCTCACCGCACTTGTTTCCTGCGCCCTGCACCACCCTCTCCTAACAGCGGAGGGCGCCACCACATCCACCTTCCCCTCTACCCCCGTTGGCTTCTGTCTAGATGATCTGGTCCCCAACGGGGACCAGCGATGTTCTATGTGCAGAGTCCTGCCTGCTTTGGGGAGCCCATGCAGTTTGGTTTCATTTGCTTCCCGCTGGTATCCCTTAGGTCTTATCTCTGTAAAGTAGAGGCGGTGTTTTTTAAGAGAGTTTGATCATCTTGGCAGTGATTAATAAAAATGTTGTGTTTGGGGCAGAGCGCTCAGCTGTTTAAGAAGTGAATCTGCCTCTGTTATTTCGCTCTGCCCTCCCTACAACATTGTGAAGTAGGCGGGGGGATGGGTTCATCTTCCTCATTTTACAGATGAGAACACTGAGGCTCAACCAGGTGTGCTGCTTGCCCAAACCCATGCAGTTGTTGAACAGCAGAGCTGGGACTCCTAGTCCAGTGCTCTTTTTGCTGTAGCAGCAGCACATGCTGCTGCTAGAGTGGCTGAGATGCGAGCAGGGGAGGCCCCATTGACTTCATTCTGGGGAAGTGAGGTCAGGGGAGCCCCTGACAGGGCTGCGCAGGGCCGCTGGCTAAGAGTCTTCTCTTGCCTCGACCCTGGACCCCTGGACGGTGTCAGCCTGGCCTGCCTGGCCCTGACAACGCCTCTTCTCCTGCTCTGCTCTCACCCCTGCTGGTTCACTGGGGGAGCTGGGGATGCTGAGCCCAGGCTTCTGTGCATGGCTTTTCTGATCTCTCAGCTGAAGTGACCAGGAGAGTCTGCTCAAGCCTTCCTAACAGAAATCCTCTTCATTTTGTCTTTCTTGCAGCCAAGCCATCTCAAAATCCAAGCTCAGGTCAGTATCTTCTATTTTTTCCCTAAGCCTGCGTGTTGGTGTTTTACTTTCTCACTTCTCTATTCTACATGGAGTTGTTTTAGACTTGATTTTTACTCTGTGGGCAAGGACATTTCTATCAAAGAGCGGTCTGTACAGTCAATATTTAGCACCTGCCTTGGAGAGCAACGTAGCAGATGCTAAAGATGTTGCCCCAAAACAAACCAATGAGACACAACAATGAAAAACTTCTTGTCACTAGTCAGTCTTTCATATCCCCCCCCAACAATGAGTCATTTCTCAAAGAAACATACTTCTTGTCACTTTTCTGCTTAAAAGTCCTCTATAGAGAAGGAGGTTCGAGAGGTGTTCTGAGATGGTAGTGATGTTCTGTTCATTGCTCTAGATGCAGGTTACATGTTTAGTTGCTAAAATCTCATTGAACCTGTACCTGTGATTTGTGTACTTTTCCATGTAAATGTTATTTTTCAACTAAAAATGACATTTTATCATTATATACAAAAAGTACCTTGAAATGGACGTGGAAGTAAATATAAAACCTGAAATTAAAAATGTTCTAGAAGAAAACCTACAACGTCTTTGTGACCTTGGGCTGGGCAAAGGTTTCTTCTTGGATACAGCACCCAAAACACTGGCCATATGAGTCGATAAGCTTCAGACCAGAAGAAAAAAATATTTGCAAAACATTTGATAAAAAGGACTAGTATCCACTATATAAAAAGAAGACTATGTAAATACAATGTGAGTAATAAGAAAACAATTTAAAAAATGGTCAATAGATTTCAACAGGCATGTCACCACAAAGAGATAGGGAATGGCAAAGAAATACATGGAGTGACCATTGGTCACTAGAAAAATGTAAATCAAAATCGCAGTGAGACACCGCTGCATACCTTTTAGATCGTTTTTCACACCTGTGGGTCAAATTTTAAAATATGACAATACCGAGTTCTGACAAGGATGCAGATCAGCAGGAATTCCCACCCATTCCTGCATGGTGACCGGCATGGCCATTTTAAAAACAACTTGGCCATTTCTTGAAAAGTTAAACATATGTTTATCGCATGACCCAGCGATCCCACTCTGACGTATTCATATAAAATGAAGGTATATGCTTGCATGAGAAATTTTTATATGAGTTGATAGCTGCTTTGTATACAATTGCTGAAAACTGTAAATAATTCTAGCGTCCATCCGATGGTGAAGAGGCAGACAAATTGTAGTTCATTCATGTGGTGGAAGGATGTGCAGCAATAAGGAGAAAACGGCTGATAGATGCAACAGCACAAATGAGCCTGGAGAGTACTTTTGCTAAGTGAAAGGAGCCAGTCTCAGAAAGCTCTATTATAGGGCATTCTGGATAAAACAAAACGATAGGAACAAAAAGCAGATCAGTAGTTGTCAGGGGCTGAGGTGAGGATGGGTTAACTCTTATAAAGGAAAGTCCTTTGAGTGATGGAAATATTCGACCTCTTGACTGAGGTGGTGGTTAGAAACCCTGTACCTAAATATTAGTAGTTACCACATGTCGATTGTATCTCAACAAACCTGACTTATTTAAAAAGAACAATTAGAAACCCTTCCATGACTCCCTGTTTGCCAGATGGCATATAAATTCCTTCATCATTTGGCCCCTGGCTCGCTCACTGGCCTGATCTTTTGATACCCCTCCTACCCTCCCCACTCTGTGGCTATACTGGACCACTGTCTGTTTTCACCAAGCTCTGTTTCTTCCCACCTCAATCCCCTGGGCCATGCAGTCTCCTGTGGATGGATTCTCCCCCCACCCCGGTCTGCCCCCTGGAGAACTCTTACCCTCTTATCCAGAGCCAGCCCACACTGAGAGGAGCACTGAGTAGGGATTGGTAATTATTTGCCCCACCCTTGCATGCTTTTCAAGGGAAGAGGTCCCTGGACAGTGCACCTTCTTCACCTCCGTAGACCCAGTATCTGGAGCCCCGTGAAGGGTAGGATGGAGAGTGGTGCAGGGCTGCTGGGGTTGAGGCAGCGGGCCTCTAGGATTTGGGAGACACCGGAGCCTTGTCACGACAGCATAAATTGACCCAACGTGAGTCCTTTTTCAGACCACCTTGCTTGTGTGTACTGAAGTATGCATCCCTGGGGAAACCCAGCCTCGGGGGTGGGCTTCAGCATCCTTGGTGGGATTTTTCTACACTGGTCATCGTGTTTCCAGCCCGTTACCGCTGGAAACCACATAGCAAGAACAAAGCGCACTTCTCTTGTTGAAGAGTGGGCCCAAGTCTTTCTTTGCCCCGTCCCTGGGTTACGGTGCTTTCAGTGTAGCAACGCAGCTGGGTCAGCCTCGGCTGCAGCTAGGAGGCAGCCAGGGTATTGCTCTGTCTCAGGCCCCTAGAGGACATGCCCACCACCCCCCATCCATGAGCACAGCCTGCACAGGGCTGACATCGCCCCTCGATTGGCCTTTTCCCAGGACCCACTTCGCCAATCCATCCTGAGGCAGGGAACGTTTCCCACGGGGGGGGGGGGGGGGGGAGCAGGCTAAGTGGGGGGAATACTTACCCTCATCACCGGAACTGAAAGTCAGTAGAGGACACGGTACTTGTCTGTCTGGCTTGGCTCATTTTATTTGTATGAAAACACAATTCAATATTGGCTCTTCTCCTGAAGGTATATTTTGAGCATCACTAGTTAGAAAGGGCACCTGATGACTCAGTATGAAGACTCATGTCCTACTCGGCTTTGACAAGTCTGCCAGGCTCCAGAGAAACCTCCCGGATTTAAGAAAGGACCAGAAGTTTCCCTAAAAGGAAAACTGGGGTTGGAGCACTTTGCTGCCTGATAAATTCCATATGATGATCGAGATGCCGCAAGAGATGTGCACGAGAAGCCAAACGGCTCTCCGCACCCGCAGTCTGAACAGATCCATGTACCATACGGTGGGAATGTAAATTGCGTATCTGTGTACAGGCTCCACTTTGCATCTGCCGACGAATCTATGAATATCTAGATGTTTCTAGCTGGTTTGAGGACGGTGCATGGCAGCTTATGGAGTCGTCTAAAGCCGTAGGTAGGAAACCGATAGCATGATCCGGTCAAGATTACACATTAAAAGTTGTATTTAAAGACCAACATCATTCCTATGCTGTGTGTTCTCGCCTTTCCCTCCTGCACCCCCTGATCTGGGTCCTCAGAGTAAAGAACGCTAACGTCCCCATGACGTTGGTTGGACATTCAGATGCCGCATCTGCCGTTCACGGTCGCGTTTGCTTCTCTTGCAGCCGCCGCTGGCGCCGCTGGAACCGCTTCAATCGCAGAAGATGTCGGGCTGCTGTGAAGTCTGTCACATTTTACTGGCTGGTTATTGTCCTGGTGTTCCTCAACACTTTAACCATTTCCTCTGAGCACTACAACCAGCCCGACTGGCTGACGCAGATTCAAGGTGCGAGCAGAGGCTGTGTTCTTTTCATTCTGATTCAAAATTAGGGCTTCCTGAGGCTGTCCGGCTACAGTTCTGTCTTAGTTGATCTGTGTGTAGTGACGGGACATTAACAGGGGTACTGGAAGACCGAGGAACCGTCCAAATCCAGGCTGTACCCAGAGTTTGTGGGGAGGGGGGGCCCACAGCCCACATGGTGTGCTGGGGCCGGCTGATGCCAGAGCATCTCCTTGTCTTAACCCTATGACAGCCTAGGGACAGGGAATCTTGCAGTTGGAAGGGACCTCATGTCCCTTCTCCCTGTCCCCTCTGGCAGCTGTATTTTCCCATATGGTATTCTTGGCAAGTGGTTATTGCCCCTCTACCCGGAAGCCCTGTTCCCCACTGGTGCCAGACTGGAGCTCATCCCCAGAGACAGCCTGTTCTGAGTTGGTCTGTTGTGATCCATGGGGAGGCGCTATTTCTGTCCAGTTCTCCAGCCTGCTGGGTTCTGTTCTCTGTGGTTAGAAGCCACCTTGATGGACAACTGCTTCTCATGTCATGGTGCCCTAAGCAAGACCAGACTGGCTTTTCTGGGACCACTGAAACAGAAAATATAATACGCTGGTGTAAATGCGGAATCACAGGCTCGTAGGGCTGGAAAGCCTCAGAGATGGTGTGGTCAGCTGCCCCCCCCCCATTTTATAGTCATGAAACTGGGGCACAGGGAACTCAAGGGACTTCTCCAGAGTCCCACATCTAGGTGGTAGCAGAAGGGGACTAGAAGCAGCTCACAGACCATAAACATGGTGCCCAGTGTCTTTAATGGGGGCCGTCGCGAAGACTGGGGCAAGGCGCTGGGGCGTTTCCAGCAGAGACTGGTTGGGGGGAAGTCAGGGGTGGGAGTCTGAGCCACACCCATGAGGAGACCCTCTGTCTTTCCAGATATCGCTAACAAAGTCCTCCTGGCTCTGTTCACCTGCGAGATGCTGGTGAAAATGTATAGCTTGGGTCTCCAGGCGTATTTCGTTTCTCTCTTTAACCGGTTTGACTGCTTCGTGGTGTGTGGTGGGATCACCGAGACCATCTTGGTGGAGCTGGAAATCATGTCTCCCCTGGGGATCTCTGTGTTTCGCTGTGTGCGCCTCTTGAGGATTTTCAAGGTGACCAGGTGAGAGGGCGTGTACCTCGCGGCAGGTGTTTTCCGGCTGGGGTGGTGTGACGAGCAGCGGCAGCCCAGCTCCGCAATGTCTGCTGTGTCCCATGGGCGTTGTGCACTCACCCCCACCTCCATCTTGACTTGTAGGCACTGGACTTCCCTGAGCAACTTAGTGGCCTCCTTGTTAAACTCCATGAAGTCCATCGCTTCGCTACTGCTTCTGCTTTTTCTCTTCATCATCATCTTTTCCTTGCTTGGGATGCAGCTGTTTGGTGGCAAGTTTAATTTCGACGAAACACAGACCAAGCGGAGCACCTTTGACAATTTCCCGCAAGCCCTTCTGACAGTATTCCAGGTGAGCCCTCGTGAGGAGGCCGTGGGAGATGTTGCCTTGTCCCTTCGCCTCTGGGGAAAAGACAAGATGATTCTGCTGGGATTAGAGACCTCTGCCCCAGTAATGCTCGGACAGCTCTTGTGCTCCTGACGTGGATTGTCACGCACCCGACTCCGGCTGTTCAGGTGGCGTGATTTCATGTTTTTGTAACACCACTGGATACGCGGCAGGATAATAAGCCAAACACATCTGTCTGATTTTGTGAGGTTTCCAAGGTTTCGGGGAGATAGGCTCTAAGATCCTCTTTCTGTTCTTTGTGAATTTTTGATTGCAGGACAGTTTTGTGATCCTGGGCTCGAACAGATGTGGGCAAAGAGGTGGATTCTAAAAGCCCTTGTACTTTGTGTAGTCAGAGGAATCAGGGTGATAAGAGAGTTGTGACAGCCTTCCACCTCCTTACTTCTCCCTTCTGCCATGTAAGAAGGAGGGGGGTGGTAGGCTCTAACGGGTCCATGCCAGGGGGGCCTGTGCAGGTGATGAGGCTGAGAAAGAGGGATGATGGCAGGTGTACAAATGGCCCCGCACTCAGGACACGAGCCTCTGTGCCCCACCTGGCGTTAAGCCGAGGCATTCTAAACCCCCTCTTCCTATGTTGGGAGCTCAAACCTTTCCTTAAACAGAGAGTGGCAGATACATTTTTAAAGACCCATCTGCCCTTGTCGCTTTTCACACATGAGGTCTGTGAGGCCCGGAGCCCTGCCTAGGAGGCGGAAAGCTGCCTGGTGGGAGGGATTACAGACATCGAGGTCCCCTCCTGGCTGTAGCCGTGCTCAGCTTTGTGACCTTGGAAAGTCACTGTCCTTTGTGGGGGGAAAAAAAAATTAAAAAACCCAGAGACTAGAGGGAATGATCTGTAAGATTCATTTCTACTTGTTCATTTTGAGGTGAATAGAATTACTCTCCCTTTTATAGGCTATACTTTTTTGAAATATAATTTTGGGGGAGGGGGTTACACTTATTTTTTAGCCACTGATTAGTTATTCTTTTTTCTGTTTTCTTTCAAAGAAACCTGTATAGTGGTAGTAGTTTTTAGTAGTACCTGTGTGTATGGCACAAAATTCAGATGTTTACAAAAGGATATAAAGTAACAAATGAGTCTCCTTCCCACCCAGTCACCAATTTCTTCTTTGGGGAGCAACCACCCTTGAGTAGTTTCTATGTATTCTTTGAGATACATTTGCTCATGGGTGTAAATCAGTGAACTTACCTACCAGCCTCCCTCCCAGTAAATGTACTATGATGTAGATGGTAGCTCATTTTACCTGCCATTTTCCAGCTTCTCACTATTTCAAGTGTCCTTAAGAATCTGTCTTAATGGTCCATACGAGTTTGCCTCCTACTTTTCGATTCTGCATAAATTCTGTGGTGTGGATGTCCCCTAATTCCGTAGCCAGTCCCTAGCCAAAGAGAATTTCATTGTGTCCGGCCTCAGCTCAGTGGGTGACCTTGAACACACACCATGGGCACGTGTAGGAGCGTAGGTGTATGGGGTAAACTTCCCAGAAGTGGAATCGCTGTTTTGAAGGGTATGTGTCCAATTTTGACGCTGATACTGTTGCCTGCGTGCTCCCCAAAGTAGTGGGTGTTCAGACTGCTGGGTGGTTGTCTGACAGGCGAAGATGATGTCTTGTAGCTTTAATGCCTCTTTCTGTTATCAGGAGTAAACCCGAATGTCTTCTTATGTGACTAAGAGCCACGAGGTTCCTTTCCTGGGAATTTGCTTTATCTTTTGAAATCATTCGCCCATATTTCTGTTGGGTTGTGAGCCGTGACAGTTTTATTTCTTAAAGAGTCTGGTGCAGATGGACTTTCTCTCTCTGGAAGAGAGTCTGGTTTATTTATATTTACTTATTACTGTTATTTTTTTAAGTAGTATCTTTTTAAAATGCTGTTTAGGTTCGCCTGATCCTACCTCCAGGATAGACTGAGTTATCATATCATCAGTAGAGAAGTTTCCATGTGAAATTTCAGGGAGTTATTAGTATCTACTTGCTGGGCAGTTTGTAAATTCACATGGGATAGTTGGAATTCCCTGCCTCTACAAATTCAGGGGTCTAATTCTCCATTTCCAGTGTAGAGGAACCATGTGGGATCATAGGCAGCCATTGAAAGGACTGATGGCACTTACTGACACGGGATCTCTAGAGTATATTTTGAGTGGGGGGGAAAAAGGCAAATGCAGAAAATTCATAGAGTATGACATGCTTTATGTCTAATAAGTCTGAGAAGACATCAACTACCTCTTTCCTCTGGGAGGGTGTCTGAGTGCTCACGTGCATAGGGGTTCTGGAGAAAGGTCCGTCAACAGCATGCTCTCGGGGTGGGGGTGCAGACCTGGGGGGTCATCCGAGACTAGGTAAGTCTTATATGTAGTGTTGCTTTATTTTCATGTGAAGCATTAACTCCTGGTTTGTGTAATTGAAAACAGTGTTTTGAAAATTCTACCCGAAGTATTTGTTGAGCACAGTGAAAGGCAGCTAGAACCCGATTTGGGCGGCCCCCAGGGGGCTCCGGCGGGCCGTGGGGAGCTGCGGTCCTGCTGCGTGTGTGTGGGCTGACCGTGGTTTTGGCCTCTTAGATCCTGACAGGGGAAGACTGGAACGCTGTGATGTATGACGGCATCATGGCCTACGGCGGCCCCTCCTCGTCGGGGATGATCGTCTGCATCTACTTCATCATCCTCTTCATTTGTGGTAACTGTATCCTTCAAGCTGGGCTGGGGCTTTGTCCTCACCATCTCATTTTGTTTCTCCCTGTCCAAACTTCCCTGGTGGTGGTGGCCAGTGGGCAGTGGTGGTGGCGGCTGTTGGGGTGGGGAGGTGAAAGCTTTTGCCTTGTTAGCTCCAGTATCTGCCTCCTTCACTGTCACTGGGATGGCAAAGTGGGGTCAGAGTCCCAGTAGGCTCTGAGGAACGAGCAAGCTGGGGAAAGGAGCATGGGACCACGTGTGGGCTGTTCCTGTTGTCGCCCAGCTCGGTGGCCGAGCTCCTGTGCAGGTCCCAAGAGAAGGCTTAGGGCAGAGCCAAGTTGTCTTCCATGCCTTCATGCTTGGGAGGTTAGGGGTACATCTGTGTCTCTTGAGACCTTTCCTAAGCAGTGGAGACCCACTGTCGGTGGCTTGACATAAGCTCCCCGGGCCTGATTTGGGTTTGCTGATCTGTACATCTCTGGGATCAAGTCTTCACTGGCTGACTGCTGTTAGGCTCTGAGCTCCTTTCTGATTCCTTTTATTCCTTTTCCCTGGCAAGAGGCAGTCCCTAACTCTAGACTTCTGGAACTTACAATCTCTCTTTCCTTCGATCAGACCCTTTAGGACCCTGTAACTTTTGGTTGTGTCTTCTCTCTCTCTCTCTGATCTCGCTGACTGGCATAGACCTGGCATATGGGACCCTGGCTGAGGGTTTGGTGAAAGAGCGTTTGTACAAATATGTGCACACCTCCTCTTGGTCTTCACTTTTTTATTTTAAAGAATCCTATCTGGATTCTTCTCCTAAGAAGCCCCAGATTCCTTTAGCTGTTTCCCCCTTAATCTTCTCTGGTTCATTACTGAGTTGCCTTCTGGGCAGAAGCCCCAGGGCAAACTTCTAAGGACAATACCTAGAAACCCCACTAGTCCCTCAGGCAGCTCGAACACCCCGCTGCCTACAGGTGAGCTCTCCTACCCGGTTTATCCTTATAGCTCCCACTGCACATGGGGGGCCAGATCCTACTGGATTTGGGATGGGGGCTTCTCTGTCCCGCCAGCTCAACGGTAAACTTCTCAAGTCAGGGGTCTCTTCTTTGTATTCACATCTCTGTGGCTCACACACAGTCAGCCCTTGGTAAATGCTTATTAAAGGAATGGTCAGTGTTTCTTATTGTACGTTCCTCTGCGGACCCGTGGGGCCAGAGCAATATACCAGCTTTAGGTCTGTGGAGAAGTATTCCCCGGCCACACTCATTCTTGTTACGTGTTGTGTGTTTTGTTTCTTTTGTAATACATGTATGGCTCTCTGAAATGCTTAAGTAGTTTATGTTCTGTCTTCCCCAAACTAGAATAGATGCTACATGAGAGTAGGGACTCTGGTCCATCGTGTCCCTAGCACCCAGCACAGTCTGCGGCATGCTGGAGGCACTCAGATTTTTCCGAATGAATTCCAGACCCCCCCACTATTTGAGAGGGTCTGGGTAATGCCTCTCAATACAGATGATGGGTGTCTGCTCTTGGAAATAGTCTGTTACAAACTTGCAAGTCTTTCTTGTGGTTTATTACTCTGGATGTGCCTTCCAATACTCAGAAGAGTCTGGTGTCCTTGCAAGACTAAGGATACATGATTTCTTCACTGAGATCATTGGTAGGAATTCTCCATACAGTTAGTCCTGCACTGATCCCTACCTGAGTCACCATTGTCCCACGTGTATCAGAGGGGAGCTTGGGTTACCAAGCCCTCACCCAGCCCAAGATGGACTGCTTCCTTGGGCTCATTACGGCTCTGCTTAACGCATAGTCTAACATACCAAAGGCCTTTTGAAAGTTTTAATACAACTTATTCATGTTTCTATCCTCTTTAAAGACTTGAATAGATACATCAAGCATGATATCCCCCGGAAGCTATGTCACATCAGTCCCTTGTTAGGTTACACTTGTGTTACCCGGCTGAGGTTTCAGATTGCACAGGGCCTGGGGTTTCTGGGCTCCCATAGTCTTGCACGCAGATGACCGTGCATCAGCCAGGGAGAAAGCATCGTCCCAGAAGGAGCCATCTTGACTTACGTCCCTTTGATCCCGGTGCTTCTCAAAAATATACTTAACTACTGGTGAATAGGAAACAGGCATCTTCCAGGAGATTTAGGAAACTTGTTCAGAATTACTTTTTTTTTCTATCACAGGAAACCACACATATAACATTGTATAGTAAGAGCCAAAAACCTGATAGCTTGTTCAGTCACCTGACTTTTTAGGATCTGAAAAAATAAAATGCAACCACCACAGTCAAAGATATAGCAATAGTGGGGCCATTCAAAAGAACAGGTGGGCACCATCTGGCAGTACATCAGCGTTTGTGGGGGGAATGAATGAATGAGTATCCGCAGACTCTGAAGACCATTTCAGATGAGAAAGACTCAGACTGCTTTGTGCAGTCATCATCTTGAATAACGCGTAGCCTTTAAAAGGGTCTATTTGGGAAAGCATGGGCTGGATATATATGTTATAGGTACATGTGTGTTTTAAAAGAAACAAAATGCACAAAGCAAAATGCAAAACACATAACAACACCATGTTCATGGAATGGATTGTTTCATGCAGTGTGTATGATAGCTGGGAATACATCTGTGTACAGACCCACGTGTTGGTGCAAGCACACACACACACACGTGCCTATAAAAGGAAATGTTGAAGTTTGTAGGTGTTCATGCATTTTAGGTGGATCTTAATTTTGATTCTTTCCAGACTGTCTTCTACAAGTTTCTGGGGTGTTTTGTTTTGTTGGTTTGGTTTCGTTTTTTTAAGCAGGCTCTGGCCTTCTGGTCTTACCAAATGAATACAGCGCTCGGGACAGTCACCTGTTACCAGCCTTCCAGAGCACAGAGGGGTATGACGTTGCCATCGTCGACCACCAGTAGTTGCATTTAGAAATTGTGTTGTTCCCTTAATATGTTCAAACTAGATATCCTACTGAACGTCTTCTTGGCCATTGCTGTAGACAATCTGGCTGATGCTGAAAGTTTGAATACTGCCCAGAAGGAGGAAGCCGAAGAGAAGGAAAGGAAAAAGATTGCCAGGTAATCGTATTTTCACCCGAGGATGGAATCTTGGGCAGAACCCGGGCTCTCCTTCCCTTAGAGCTAAGAGTAGGAGTCACGTGGTCCCATGCTTAAAGAATCCCTGTGGTTAATTTTGGTGTCATAAAATAAATGATGCGTTTGGTGCTGATGAGCTCTCACCGGAGAATTTTAGTAAGGTGATCTGTGTAATGAACCCAGTGCACCGAGGGGAACGGGAAGCTCTGAGTGTGGGTTGTGCTATGTTCTCGCTGTTAGTTGTTTGCAGTTAAATTCTGTCCTTCATCAGGCCACTGTGGATTCCGAATCTGGATTAGCATTTTTGTGCATAGCAATACGGTTATTCGGTTTCTCGTGTTCTTTTCTCTGTAGAAAAGAGAGCCTGGAGAATAAAAAGAACAACAAACCAGAAGTCAACCAGATAGCCAACAGTGATAATAAGGTATACGTCCTGCAACAGTTCTCTGCTTTTTGTTTCAAAATGAATCTGTTGATCTCATCGTAAATGTACCATTTATACCATGAGAAGTATCCTGTGTGATGTTCTGGTGGGTGAGAGTGTGGCACACCATTATAGACACTGGCTTCCCAGCCCCCTGGGAAGTGAGTGAATTTAGAATTTAGAAATTAGAGATTCTGAGTGAATTTAGGCAGCTCGCTGGTGATTAATCAGTGTTTCACCAGATGATAACTAGCATGATAAGTATTTGACTGGGGGGACCACTTATTTTTTTTCTTTATTGGAATTGTGTCATCAGACCTGACCTTGTCAGTATCTTCTCATTGGAGGTTAAAATTGAGGATTGTTAATAGATGTCTGCCTCCAGGGGGAATCTTGGGATCGGGGATCTGGGTGCTCGGGGCTATAGTGTCAAATTTCATCCCACTCGTCACAGCTCTGGATTTTTCATTCATTTGTTTGTTCCATAAGTGGTTACTTGTTCTTGAGCAGTTACTGTGTGGCAGATACTGGAGCTCAGCAACGAAGAAGACCAACGAGGTCCCTGCGTGCATGGAGCTCGCATCCTAGCAGGGAGACAGGAATCTGCTGTGCGGTTACCATGCATTGTGCAGGACAGTGCTGGGTAGAGGGGGGCGTGGATGGTGCTGCCAGCCACGGCCGGGTAGGGGTTATAATCGTTTTCTCCTCCTCTGCCCTCAGAGCTCTGTCTGAAGTAGAGTCATCCCTGGGGACACCTGTCCGTGTGCACGTTGGAGAGAGCGTCTCTCTCTGTGCTGAACGGCAGGGCTGAGTCTTCACCTGGGTCCTCTGCAGTGCATTGAAGTCAGAGTCTCCCCTCCTCCCAAGACCTCTCTGTCATCCCCTAGGTTACAATTGATGACTATCGAGAAGAGGATGAAGACAAGGACCCCTACCCACCTTGTGATGTGCCAGGTACGGTTGCAGAGGCCAGTGACAGGCTCTCATTCATGGGTGATGTGGCTTTGCTACCATGCCGTGATCAGGGGCTCAGTCTGTGGCTGGCCAGGCCAGCTGGCGTGCTGGTGGGCGGGGAGGCTACTGAGACCATGGGTCCAGGCCCCTTGCGGAACAGTTAGCCTTGTTTTTTTTTTTTTCTTGGTCACGCAGGTAGCTTATGTAACCCCAGTTCTAGGTGGGGAGAGAAAATGAGAGTGGATCCAGGCAAGCCCCTCTTCTGGGAAATCTCTCTAGGGGGCAACCAGCCATTCCTACCATTAGCACTGCTCACCTGACCCTTTCACATCGGCTGGTGCTCTTATTGGCTGAAGTAGCAGGGACTGCAGGGGATGGGGTGTGGCGGGTGATGGTCCTGTGTGGCTTGAAGTCTCACACACAGTTTTTCAGCCTGAAGTGGAGCCAGGCTACTGGGGAAACAGTGAGGGCTGGCGGGCTGGCAGTGACAGTCCCACTGCAGATTACCTTCTGCCTGCGCTCAGACCTGGAACTGCTAGGAACCTCCTTCCCAGAACCACACTCAGTCACAGACAGGCACACTTCTCGGCACCCCCAATGCACTCAGTCCATATTCAGAAGGGTTTTGATTCAATGTAAGCTGATAGATGTGAAGGTTTACTCTCCATGTGAAATGGCAAACAGTCATTCAGCCCCAAATGCAATCATTATTTCATGTCTGTACAAAAGGTGTCTCATTTAAAGTAGGGGAAGAGGAAGAGGAGGAGGAGGAGGATGAACCTGAGGTCCCTGCTGGCCCCCGTCCTCGCAGAATCTCAGAGTTGAACATGAAAGAGAAAATCGCCCCCATTCCTGAAGGGAGTGCGTTCTTCATTCTGAGCAAGACCAACCCGTAAATACCCAGTTTCTAATTTCATTGCTGCTGTGTCTCCCTGTTACCCTGCAGATTGCTTGGGGGTTGCGGGGAGGTTTGCTGGAGATGGGCTGTAAGAGGGTGGTTCCCATTCCCCTTTTGTGCCTATGTGTTGGAGTCCCTGGGTTGTCTCTGACCCCTGTCTTCCTCCAGCCTTGCCTTTGTCTCTTCCTGGCTGTCCTGTTCCTGGATGGAGGTGCTTTTAGGAGCATGATCAGCCCCTGGGACAAGCGCCCTTCCAGATTCTCCTCCCCTTTGGCCCCTGTGCTGGCCAGAGCCCACGGCTCAGGTGTCCATGGGTTGTCACCCGTGAAGTGTTTTCCAATCCAGAGGACCCTTCCTTCATGAGTGGGTCCTTCTATTGAGATTCCTTGGGGATGAGAATCTCGTGGCCAAGTTCCCCGCAGAATCTTCATCCTGTAATCCAGTTCAGCAAATCACTGGTCCCTGTTGAGTTCTATGGCAAGAAAGGGATATTGCTCAATGATATTTTTATATTTATAGGTAGTAGCTATTCAATTCAGCTCGACGATATCCTGGTTAAAATAGCATTTCTTGTGTTAAAATGGCAGGGTGCTCACCAGGAGCACAGTCCTTACAAGGACCACAAGAGAATGACATTTATTTACTAGCTGGTTTCTAGGTTTTAAGTCATCGGAGACAGATGGCATACCGGGGGCAATGAATGGCTCCTGGAAAAGTTTCTAGAATTATAGAAGCAGTTCTTGGCTATCAGAGAAGAACTCTATGGATTTCACAGTCCCCGAGGAGACACAGGTGGGAAGCGAGGCTGCCGTCCTTAGTAACTGGAGGATTTGATGGTAGTTTTTATAATTCATCACTGTTGAGAGTTTGGGTATCTATTTTTTTTTTTTAAGAAGATTTTGTTTACTTAGAGCATGAGCAGGGGGGAGAGGCAAAGGGAGAAGTAGACTCTACGCTGAGCAGGGAGCCTGACATGGGGGCTCGATCCCAGGATCCCGGGATTTTACCTGAGCCAAAGACAGATGCTTAACTGGCTGAGCCACCCAGGCGCCCCTGGATGTCTCTTTAAAAAAAAAAAAAAAAAATGTATTCGATTGATATTACTGAAACCCACAGCTCACTGGATCTACATATATTGAAGGAATGGATTGATTTCCACCCCCCACCCCCCAAAGCTGTGAACGCTCCTGCACTTACTGTCTTGGGATGTGTTCCGCAGACTCATCTGCTAACAGTTTGCAAGCTCCCCACACCCCCACCCCCTGCACGAAGCAGCTCCCAAAGGGAGGTTTCTCATAAAGTTGAGTCCCGTTTTGAAGGTGAAAAAGGAAAATATTTTCAAGGGAAAACATACATGTATTCTACAGGCTAAAAACAACACCTTTAAATTCTAAAGTGAAAAGTTGAGGTCAAGGGTAGTCTGGCACTAACTAGCCCATGGGATGTCAGGGACGGCAGGACCCTGAAGATGCTGTCACGTGGTGCGTGAGATCCCTGTACGATTCCTGCGTGACACGACTTTTGCTGCACGGTCTCAGGTGTGCTTGGGGGTCAGGTCCAAAGTTTAAAAACAAAAACAAAAGGGGCGCCTGGGTGGCTCAGTCAGTTAAGCATCTGCCTTCGGCTCAGGTCATGATCCTAGGGTCCTGGGATTGAGTCCCGCATGGGGCTCTCTGCTCAGTGGGGAGCCTGCTTCTCTCTCTCCCTCTGCCTGCTGCTCCCCTTGCTTGTGTTCTCTCCCTCTGTCTCTCGGACAAATAACTAAATGAAATCTTAAAACAAACAAACAAAAAGCACTTAGAACTTCCACAAAACAGGAGATTTTACCAAGCCCATCTACTAGTCCTTTTCATACAGCCAGGCTGCAGTATAAGATTTTAATTTTTATTTTTAGCCGAAGTATAGTTGACATACAGTATCGTGTTGGTTTCGGGCATACAACGTAGTGATTTGACAAGTCTATACGTTACGTGGTGCTCACCACGATGACGTCATTACTGTGTTATTGATGAGCGTCCCCGTGCTATATTGTTCATCCCCATGACTTGTTTATTTTCTGGCTGGAAGTTTCAGCCATTGCTCTCCCTGTGAGCTGCTGCAATGAGCTCTGTGCTCAGGTTCCTTCCTAAGGAGGAGATAGGAAGCCATGGGTAGGGGGAACGGTCACCGTCCAACTGGTTTGGGAATTTCCGTCAGTCCCTACTGGCTGCGTCACCTTAAGAAATTTCAAAGGCGTAAGCCTCAAGTTTCTCCACTTGCAGCCCGACAATAATCCCCACTTTTAAGGACTTGATGACTGATGTCTCCAGGAAGCCCACACACAGAGCCCTAGCACTGTGGGCCCTTAGGGTCTGCCTTCTGGGACTTTCCAGGGGCTCACAGTCTGGTGACTGGGGTTGGCAGGTAGGGGCACAGACAGCACAGCAGACCGCTGTCCTTTGCCTGACCTGTCACCACCAAGTAGTCCCAGCACACAGAAGGCACCCGCCCCACCTAGGGCTGTGTCCATGCAGCGGCTTTCCCTACAGGATCCGTGTGGGCTGCCACAAACTCATCAACCACCACATCTTCACCAACCTCATCCTTGTCTTCATCATGCTCAGCAGCGCTGCCCTTGCCGCGGAGGACCCCATCCGCAGCCACTCCTTCAGGAACACTGTAAGCCATGCGCCGGGGCAGGCGGGCGGGTCATCGGCTGGGACGAGCTCTGGTCTCTCTGGCAGGGGCCATCACTCAGGCAGGGCTGAAGGCTAGAGGCGGCTTCTTGTTCACCCGGAGGCAGCTGGTGTTAAGGGCCTGCATGCCAGGGGGGGTTGTGTCTTAGCAGGACAAGCCTGGTTTGAATCCTGTCCCCTACCTTTCCTCTTAAATACTCTGCAGTAACTCAGTGCATTCGGGAGCCCTGCTTCTCCTTCTCTTGGTCCCTTGCTGCCAGCATTTTGGTCCCTCTTTCCCCCTCCCTGGCCAAATTCCCATCTACACCTATCTTGAGATTTCTGCCCTGTTGGAAACATCCAACAGGAGAGAAAGGAGAAATGGAACCAGGTATGTTGTATGCCCAGAAGCTCGTATTTAAGGTTGGTGGGAAGACGTCTAGCCCACACGGGACCACTTGGTCTCATCACCGGGGGAAACATAAGTTAGGGGCTGATGGCGTGTGGAGCCCCATGGTGAGGTGGAGAGGAAGAACCATGCTCTGGTGGGGCCAGGAGGCAGTTTTGCAAAGAGAACAAGTCGCCAGTTAAGTTTTCTGTTCTGGGCTGCTCGGAAACTGTATCTAAAATAGTTCTTGCCTAAGCTCTCCCATCTCAACAGTTCAGTTCGTTCAGCACTGAGAACATCCAAAGACTGAGAATGCTTCAAAGCTTCAGAAGACCTATAGTCTGTTGCCTGCTCTGGCTTGGATCCTGTAGTGCAGTTTCAGGCCATTATCAGGAAACCCAAGAGAGGGAGGCCCACAGGCATGCGAGGCCCTGGGCACTGTTGCCTTGCCTGGTTAGTACCTCTCTGTGGTCATCAGATTTTTAGAGATTTGAGGATTAAGACAAATCCCCAGATCAGCCTCCCAGGATTTTGATTGTGACCATCAAAGCCTTGTGTTGTATGTTTTCATTTCCAGGGCTGTTGGTTTGCAGCCTAGCAACCCGAGTTTATCAGACTGGTAACACATGGGCACTCTGATATGCAGATTTTAGAAGAACTCCCCTCCTAGGGCACATGTTGGTGTTGATGCGAAGAGGAAGGCCCTGCACCCGTCCCAAATCTGCACTCACAGGTCAGGGCTTATGTTAGAGACGCTGAGGCTGTCTCTAGCTCAGTGTTCAAATGGAACGAAGACCTCGGTGTCCTTGAGGTCCATCATGGAAATGAATCACAAGGGGAAGAAGCTGCTTGGAAAAAAAATAAAAAAATACCATTATTGACAGAGTATAGGTCAGGAGCTAGTCTAGAACATAGACTGACAAGGAGTTAATTTACATGGGACCTCGTGTTCTCATTTTTTGTTGTAATTACTTCCCCATGAGTTTATTTCCCTGCCCTTTTTCCAAGAATGTTATTCTTTTTAAACAGATGCATGTATGTGTACATGTAGTGCTTGCAAACTACTACAGTGTTTACTGTGGTAAGAATGCTTAACATGAGATCTACCCCCTTGATAAATTAAGTGTATGAGCCAGCATTCTTAACGGTAGGCGGTAGTTGTAGAGCAGGTCTCCAGAACTTACTCATCTTGCATGACTGAAACTTGACACCCATTGAACGTCTCCCCATTTCTCCTTCCCCCAGCCCCCGACAACCTCCCTTCTTCTTTCCAACTAAGGGTTTGGCTACTTTAGATGCCCCCATGTAAGTGGACTCATGCAGTGCCTTTGTTGTTGTTGTTTTAACCTTTGCTGAGTTATTAGTGGAAGTGGGATGAATGAGGAAAGAACAGCTTGAATCCAGGAGCTCTGGCCTCCGGCACCAAGCTGGATTGCTGGTGTGGGGGCCACGGTGTCTGCCTTGGCTACGTGGGTAGTTCTAACATGAACAGTCCTGCTGTGACCTAGGATGGAGAAAGGGCCAGGGGCTTGCAGTGTGCTGGAAACACCTTCTTCGCCTGGCTAGAAACACAAGTATACAAAAGGTGTCCTACAAAATGTAGAAATCTCAAAACAGAAACAGTTGGGACAATGACTGCCCTGTGGAGAACTTAAGCTGAGACAGTTGGCCTTTGCAGGGGGGGCCCTGCATTTACCGTGGTGGAGCTATTAAGGACTCCCCTGGGTTGGAGCCCAGACTCATATCACAGGCCCCCGGGCTCTCAGCTAGCACTCCGCAGATCCCACTCGTTGAGGATGGAGGTTCCTGGCTGCGCGGCTTGAGCTGCTGCTGCCTGACCCTTCCCCGGCATCCTCCTCTGTTACCTGAAGGAAGTTGGTCTGGGTTGGGGGGGGGGTCTCTCCACAGTCCCTCTGGCTCTGATCTCTTCAGTGTTCTTGAAGCTGGAGGGCACGGCTGTGAAGAAGAGCAACAGCCAGGATGGCAGCCAAGATGGCCTCTGCAAATGGCAGCATCTTGGCTGCCATATTTTCGGCAAAATGTTGCCTATGAGTAGCCTTTGTCGAGCAGTCAGACTCTGGCCAATGCCCCCCTCATCCTCCCTCCCCTGCCCTCCCCTGTGGCTCTGAGAAGAACCAGGGACCCCAGAAGGGTTTCCTGAGCAGGACTCAGTTGGAGAGTAGATGATATTTTCAGGAAATCTGATGTGACTTGTAAGCTGGACTGATAATTCAAAGGCCAGGTCAGTCTTTTCTTTGCTTGGGCCCAGCTGGGTAAAAACCAAGCAAAAACCCATTGCCAGGAGAGGGTGGTGTTAGATATGGAGCAGAGGCCAAGAGTTGTACTTTCCAAGTTACTCGGGATGTAAAAGCACGAGTTTACTTTTAAAGTCAAACTCTTCACTGAGGACTTTCCCAGCCCTGAACCCCAGGGAAGGAAGAGCATTGACTCCCTGATGACATGGCCTGGAATCGGAAGGGGCATGTGGAAGCTTCTGCCCCCCCGGATGCCACTTGCACCTTCATTTACATTTCCCCACCAACCTGAAGCTTAGCTAGATGACAGCCTGTTCCATTCGGCCAAAAAGGCAGTGAAAAATCCAACATCACGTATAACACTCAAGGTTACCTGGTGTCGCCAGTCGGCCGGGGCCATGCCCTGATGAGCAAAGGTTGTGTTAATAAAGCACTTGTAGAAATGGGCCTCTGTCTATCCATGACCCGAGACAGGCAAGCGAGTCTGCATGCGTGGTTAGAGGAGGTGAGTGTCGCCTCGTGCTCTTCTCTGATCACAGAGCTGACCCGTAACTGGCCAGGAGGGGCTGCCCCTGTCCTCCCCCACCACCCCAGCAGCGGATCTGTCTCAGGGGACGGGGGTCTGCCTGCATGTGGGGGTTCTGCCCGGGGGCGCGCGGCTGTCCCCGCTTGTCTGGATGCCTGTGTCTCATGCCCGCCATGTTGTACCTTGCAGATACTGGGTTACTTTGACTATGCGTTTACAGCCATCTTTACCGTTGAAATCCTGTTAAAGGTAATGGCTCTTTCCTTGATCCTCACCTGCCCCAAAGCAGCCGTAGCAATAATAGTTGCAATTCTTTGTTTACCTTCCAGATGCTAGGTTACGCAGATTATGTCTTCACTGGCACTTTTGCCTTTGAGATCGTTCTGAAGGTAACAGGTTCCACAGCCACGTGTCTCAGGGGCCCGCTCCTGTGGGACACGTGGCAGAGAAGCGTGAAGTGCTTTTGACTATTTTTATTTTTTGCCTTCTGTGATCAAGCTACACTTTTTTTTTTAAACTAAAGAATTTTACCCCCCCCCCCCGTAACCATTCAACTTGTTTTTGCTGTTTCTTTTTAACCTTTCAATGCATGTAGGACCTATTTTGGCTTCATCATAGTGACTGGAAATTATTTTGCTGCTTTTTAAATATATCCTCTGAAACTTGTTGTCTGATGACAGATACATCAGTCTGTGTGAACCTTCTTCCACCTTTCCTGACCTCAGAGTCAGAGGAGAAGCATTTATCCTACGAAGGGAGGAATGTATCTCTCTTCGTTTCTTGGACTGAATTGTTTTCAGTGGCCTGAAATAGTAACACACTATTTTCTTGCAATGGTATTTGCAAGATAACCCGGGTCTTTTTGTGTTAAGACATTTTATATCTGTTTTAATGGATGGGCTTACATTTATGCAAAGAAAAGGAGCGCCCTTTGGACGGGGTACCCTAAATGTACCGCCCATGCATGAGCTCAGAGTTGCCATTGCCGCATGTGGTTTGTGGACTGAGTGTGACGGCCCCCGAGGTCTGGAGACCCGCAACAGACAGCCGAGAACCCCCCTGACTTGCTAAGCGGTGTGGGTCACTGCTGTACCAGGACAGTGTGACCCGTGACAACTGTCAGAGCAGTCATCTCAGAGTGGGGAGACAAGTGGGGAGATTTTCATCACAATTGTCTTTAAACCATTTTGAGTTTTTATGTGTGCATCATGGGGAAAAAAATGTATTTTGTGTTAGACTCCTGTGGAACTTGGGCTCTTTACAAAACCTTTTATAAAATGAAACCTTGCTGAACTTTGCCAGGGAATGGGGAACTTAGAGTTCCTTTATTTTGGTGGTGGTGTTTAATGAAAACAACCGCACAAAACTGACCAAACTCTATTTAAACCTTTGTTTAAAAAAATCTAAAAATTCACATTCTCTTTTCTGCCTTTAAACCAGGGACTGTGGTTAACCGTTCTCTCCTCAGTGAGAACCTTCACAGTTTAGGAACTCTAATGGCATCCCCACAATGAGGAGCACAGACATATGCATGCCCAGGGCTCATGGGTCAAGGAGACTCACCCTGCCTCTACTTGATCCCGAGCTGCCCTTTTTTCTTTTCTTTTCTTTCTTTTTTTTTTTTTTTTTTTGTAATTTGCCTTCTCGTCAAACTGAATGGGGGACATGTTCCCCTTCGTCCGTTAGCAGGGTTCTTTGAGGTTTTATTTTACTTCTCACATTTTTTTAGTGATTAGATGGATGTAGTTATTCTTGGGCTTGGGGGCAAATGAAATACGGAATTATTTAAAATAAATTTAAAACAACTCCTGCTTTTAAATCTCTGGATATTTGCCTCCGTGACTTCAGTCTTCCAAGTTAATCTTCATTTTAAGGACGTGTTAGAGGGTGGAAAACAAGCTTCAACCCAGAAGGATTCAGAGAACGCAGACTCGCCGAGAAGCATCTCGCGTCAGAAGCGGTAGTTCCTGCTGGCCGCGGGAATGCTGGGGAGGCTCCGTGACGATTCTGTTGAATCGTATGAAATTGCCATTTTTGTCGGTCAAGAACCACGGCGTGCTGACAATTTCATATGGTTCAGTGTAATATTTTTCCCGACTCTGGCCCTCTATCCCGGACTCACCCGAGCCTTCTCCGCCATTTCTTTCTTTCTTTCTTTCTTTTTTTTAATTCGCAGTGAACTTGGTGTACTTTTGCTGTTTTTACTCTGGGAATTTCCTCTCTAAAGTCCTTTTGCATTGTGGGTAGGCCCCTGTCTGGAGCCCCCGTGGTGCGGGCTCTAGGTGCATGTGGCGTGGGACTCCAGGGCAGGGGCGACTGCCCAGGGAAGAGGCCTGTGCCGGCTTCCGGGCCACCCCTTGCATGTGCTGGAGTCCCTGGACCTGGCGGTGCCATCTAAACTGGGTGTCTCACTGAGGACCACCCACTGGCAGCAGGCAGGGGCCTCCCGGTAAAACAGTGCAAGTCTCTGAACAGAGAGTCTGGGGGCTCCGGGCTCTTGTGCTTCTGCTAGCCCCACTAGGAAGGCATGCTGGGGTGACAGAGGCTGTCCTGGGCCTCATGGGCCAGAGCCAGCATGTTGTGGGGAGGCCGAGTTATCTGGGCAGTGATGATGATGTCCTAATGAGCGGGGCCACGCACACGCTTCTGGGAGGCTCTTTGGACCCGCCCATGTTGGATT
The DNA here is from genome assembly GCF_902655055.1 of Lutra lutra. Classification (NCBI taxonomy): domain Eukaryota; kingdom Metazoa; phylum Chordata; class Mammalia; order Carnivora; family Mustelidae; genus Lutra; species Lutra lutra. Next base: position 201,062,869 of record NC_062278.1, on the reverse strand, counting down.
CCCACACGCAGCTTGTCATCGCTGCCACGGAGTCAGACTGCTCTCTTCTTTTGAAACCCATCTGAAATTGGCCGCCCCTTTACCATTTTTGAACAATACTCTGTTGCTCAGCTCTGTTGGTTGACATTTCTGGCTTCCTAGTGCATGCTTGTTACTAAAGTCCTACTTTCCTCAAGGTTTTGTAAAGAGCCCAGGTTTCTTTTCTTCTGGGAGAAAAAAAATATTTATCTGTAAATCACTCATGGTTCTGTTTATAGATGGCGACGTTTGGAGCTTTCCTCCACAAAGGGGCTTTCTGCAGGAACTATTTCAATCTGCTGGATATGCTGGTCGTCGGGGTGTCCCTGGTATCATTCGGGATCCAGTAAGTACTCTGGGGTGGGTGCGGGAGTGGGGGCACAAGACTCTGGGGCAGGATGGTTAATGTGAGGAATTTTAACGTTATTCCTAAAGGCTAGGCATCACTTTAACAATTACCTTCAGTTACCCAGGAAACTGTGATTTGTGTGCACGCTGGAAAGCGTTGGGACAGCTCATCCTTTCTCCTGTTTCTCCTCTCCATGCCCCCTGCCAGGTGGGGCTTATTACTCTCTGGGATCCTGGCTTTCAACAGTGAAGTCTCGACTGGGAGAGAAGGAAGCCAGGTTCTAGCTCGAGTTCGTCTAGGACTTCGATTCTTGGGTCCTAGATTCTCAGAGTGGGGAGGGGGCCTTGGGGACCCTTTTAGCTTGGCTCCTGAAGGTTTCCCTCGATCTCCAAGACCCCTTCCTCTTGGCTTCTACAATTTTCAGCTAGGAGGGGGCAGAGGCTATAAGTTAGGGCCCTAGGGATGCCCCAGTGGCAGGCTGTCTGCCTCCTCTACCTGGGGGGTCCTGGGCAGAGGCTCCAGGGGTCGCCAGGTGCTGGCCTCAGTACCCCATATGAGAACATGTGTTCACCTAAAACCTCTGAGCTCAAGTTCATGGGGAGGCTGCATCCCCCTCAGAAGTGTTAGTCCTCACCTCCCACCACTGCCCAGAGGGAAGGAGCCAGGAGTTGCAGGTGGAGGGGACATTCTCACAGCACCTTTGCAGCCCCCTAAATTCCCAGGTGTGCCTGCCCTCTCCCCCTGCAGCCCTTGCTGCTGCCTCCTGAACACGTGTTCTGGCCACCTGCGGGGCCCGGTCATCTGCATTTTTCGGCCTAGGGCTTCCTAACTCTGCTCCCTCTGCCTGGAGCCCCTTCCCCCTTAGTCTAGCTAACCTGCCCCTCCCCCCAGGGTGCCACCTCCCAGGCTCCCCCAGGATGTGCCCTCCTAGCAGCATGTCCCACATCCCCTCCATTGTCCGTTCCCCCAAGCAGGTGATGACTGCATCTCTCCCACCCGACAGTGAACTCCTCAGAGGCTGGAGAAGCCCCACATGGAGCAGGTCTCCCAACTGAGAAAGCAAACCCCACCAACCAAAATTGCAGCCTAAAAGCCAAGTACTACCTAGTGTTTACATGGAGTGAAAAGAACAAAGTGATTTCCTAACTCGTGCCTCTGCTGGGTCCCCGAGTCAGGGCCTCTGGGAGCGCCCCTGGGCTTGGCTCAGGAAGTGCTTTGGAGTGTGGACAGGACAGAGAAAGACCCGTGTGCATGCATGCACGTGTGTGTATATGTCACGGCGAGAGGTGAGCTCCGCTCCACACGGGCAGTGGTCCTGCAGTGAAAACCACCTGAAATAACTTCAGAGCATCTCATCTGACTGTAAAACACGGCCTTTGGTCTGTGCTCTTTCCTCAGATCCAGCGCCATCTCCGTCGTGAAGATACTGAGGGTTTTAAGGGTCCTGCGGCCGCTCAGGGCGATCAACAGAGCAAAAGGACTTAAGGTCTGGGTTTCTGCCCTCTGGGCTGGGGCTACTTTGGTTGGGGCCAGAGCTGGACTGAGGCTTGATGGGTTTTTACCTGGTTGTATATCTAGAAAGGACATCTCTGACCAGCGACACTGCCTCCGGCAAGTGCTGAAAGTATTTTACAAATGACTTTCTTTATCTTTGTATATTTATTTTCCTTAATATGATTGCTGTTTATCACTTTTAAAAATTGTTAGTAATGTTTTCTTGGGTTTATTTTGGTCTTTGAATCTATCCTCATGCACGTCATATAAAAGGTCTGAGGTTTTGCATTTTCTTGAGTCCGTTTATGGGGGGCTCGGGTCCTTGTGGACCTGTGTGCCTGGTAGTGCTAGACCCCATAGCATTTCTTCAGACTGAATCACTTTGTTTATTTATTTATTTTTTTTTTAAAGATTTTACTTATTTGGTAGAGAGAGACACAGTGAGAGAGGGACCACAAGCAAGGGGAGTGGGAGAGGGAGAAGCAGGCTTCTCGCTGAGCAGGGAGCCCGACACAGAGCTCAATCCCAGGACCCTGGGATCATGACCTGAGCCAAAGGCAGACGCTTAACGACGGAGCCACCCAGGCACCCCCAGACTGAACCCGTTTGGAGAAGACCAGGGAGGCAGGTGGTCTCAGGGGTACTTCTCCTGGGTGGCCACGATGCCTCAGGGGTAACTCCTCACAGATACCAGCGGGAAAAACGAGTGCAAGAGAACCCAGGGTTGGAAAATCATATAAAAATGCACATGAACCTGGAAAATCTTGGCCAGCGTGAGATTAGCCCGAGGCTGAAAGCACAGAGCGGGTAACCCTCCTCTGCCTTCCCCCGGCCTCTCTCTCCCCAGCATGTGGTCCAGTGCGTCTTCGTGGCCATCCGGACCATCGGCAACATCATGATCGTCACTACCCTTCTCCAGTTCATGTTCGCCTGCATCGGGGTCCAGTTGTTCAAGGTATGGGGAATGTGCCTTCTGGCAGGAAGCCCAGCTGATTTCTCGGCGGGGAGCCTGCGTCTCACTGCCTGTCTCTTGTATATGCAGGGGAAGTTCTATCGCTGTACAGATGAAGCCAAAAGTAACCCTGAAGAGTGCAGGTGAGTGTCCTGAACGCCAGAGTGGGCAATGAGGAAGAACAGAAAGTTTCAAGAATCCCTTTGTGCTAACATTTCAGAAATTTTCATCATGGACTGCAAGAGAGGCTTGTGTGCTCAGCTCATGGCTGGAGAGTTGGGTGTGGCGGGGGGGTTATTAAGGTGACATTCACATGTCATAAAAGTAATCATTTTAAACAGTCCAATTCAGTGGCATTTCGCACAATCACACTGTGGTACAAGTGTGACCTCAGTCTAGTTCTAAACCTTCATCACCCCCAAAAGGGTGGATAAATGGCTTTTGATGTTTGCCATGGAGTCTCTAAGTGGGGGGATGCGCACCAAACCTAAAATAGCAAGTAAGAAATGCCCCCAGAGAGCCCCTCCCTCCAGTTGTATGGGCCATTCTTCCCCAAACCAGAACTCGAAGGTCAACTCCCTGGCGTTCAGGAGCTGGCTCTCCCCTTCTGACAGGTTCTCCCAGCTACCTTTCACCCCTCGCTCCCGGCTCCCATATCTTGGGCATGTTTTTCTTCACAAGAGTGGACAGAGGAGGGACTAGGTGGGAAACACCTGTGTCTCTTATCCCAGGATGTCCAGAAGAACATGAAGACAGACACAAAACCACTGCCCAGAGCTGTAAGACCGTGGAGTAGTCCATATTTCCCCATCCTTTGGGGATGGCACTCCTGAGGTCTGGGTGCACTTGCTGGGGCAAGGCTGCTCACACTTCTTGTATGCGTTTGGGGTTTCTGTCCATCAGAAGGTGCAGTCAGAGTGTGCCGGCTGCACATGACTGGTTGTGCACCCCCAGGACCACCATCCGCACAGGCGGGGACAGGGGGAACACCTCTTGCCTCTGAGCGGCATGGCGGCAGGCAGAAGACCCCTTCTCTTGTCTCGCTGAGTCTCTGCTTCCCCATCTGTGACATAAAGACATGGGTTTCTTTCCAGAAATGAAACTCAAGGACAGATATTGTGTACCAGAAATCATAGAATTATTTTAGAGAGAAAACTGGGACTATTGTTAGTACAAAGTGAAGAAATTTGAGGACAACCAAAATGCAGTTAAGAGGATACCTGAGCTTGTTTCCCAGAGCTTCCAGAATGCTCCATCCTGGAGCTTCTGATCATTCAGTGCATGCTCAGAGCCCTTGCATATGAGAGGTGTTTATCATTTGGTAGGTTTCATGTGTTATCAGGCATATGCTGGCTGGCCGCCTCGTTTTTCTGGGGGTGCTCATTAAACTGGTAGGTACTCAATGATTATTGGAACCTTAGAGTAGAAGAAATGCACAGCAGGAGGAAGACAAAGTCACATGGTGCTCAGCTGTGGGGCCGGGACATGGGCTGGGGGCAACTGTGACTGATCGTATGTCAAGCCAGGATGACCCACACTTCTTTTCCTCTCTAGGGGGCTTTTCATCCTCTACAAGGATGGGGATGTTGATAACCCTGTGGTCCGTGAGAGGATCTGGCAAAATAGTGATTTCAACTTCGACAACGTCCTTTCTGCTATGATGGCGCTGTTCACGGTCTCCACATTCGAGGGCTGGCCTGCGTGAGTATAGAGAACCTCCTGAGAGTGTCCCAAGCCATCCATCCATCCATCCGTCCATCCATTCATCCATCCATCCATTCCATCATTCATTCCGAGTTCTAACGTGGGCCAGCCACGGATGGCTGCCAACATGCTATTTCTGACCCGCTCGCTCACTCGCTCATTCATAAGAAGTGTGTTTGGTACTGGCCCCGTGAACTGTGCTGTGTCAGGCACCGTGGAAGAAGCAGTTGTCTGGACATGCTCCTCCTTTCAAGGTCCAAACCTAGTCAGAGTCTCAAGCAGTTGACCAGGCAGGAGGATCTATTGAATCAGAGATGTGCAGAATAGGCTTCTGAAGAATGGCTAGGATTTTGATGAGTAAAGCTTAAAAGAAAAAAAAAATCCAGCAAGAAGGGAAAAGCTAGAATACGAAAAGAAAGTCTCTTGCGCCTTTGTTACTCTGCTCTGATCCCCATGTCCGCTCCGGCTTCCGCCACCTGAACGTACGTATGTACATGGAGTCCGGATGCCAGGTTGCCACACCCAGAGGAATGGCAGAAGGTGGACAGGCTGGTTCTCGGGGCTGGTGGAACTCTCTGATGCATGGGAGAGTTGGAGTTACTGACAAGAGAATCCTGTGCAATGCAAGGACTGTTGGGTGGGGTTTGTTCATGAGGGAATTAATGGGTCTGGGAGCAGAGACACAGGAGTGAGCCCCTTCCTGCTGGCGTAGGCACCGGCTGCAGTCGGGTTTTCAGCAGTGTGCCTTAATCAGGGTGGAAGCTGAGGGGAGACCATGGACCTAGGCCTTGGTGCTCAAAGCGGCTGGGCTCGTCTCCTGACTCTGCCCCTGAGGTGTGTGACTTTGGTCACGTAGATCCCTCTCTGAGCTTCCGTATGACAGGGACAACTGTAGTATCTGCCTTTCTAGCTGGATGGGAAAGTGGCTGGCACAGGGTGCCTCGGGGTGCGTGGCTTGGCAGTGCGGAGTCTACATCCATGTGGGGGTGAATTTAACTTGGGGTGTTACAGTATCCCCCCCCCCACCCTCTTGAGAGTTCTGTTTGGTATATATTTAATTTCTGGGTCTATTTCAGTTTGGGTTCCTCTCTTAGTTCTTTGGAAATCCCGGGTTGCTTGCTTATTCTCTTCGTTGGCATACGTACAGTTTTCAGTTCCACTAATGTCTTAGACATGCTGTCCCTCCTCTGTCCTGCCAGGAGAAAGGAGCACTATTGAATCGCCATGAAATCTTGTGTTTTTCAGCCCTCAGAACATCAATCAGCAAGTGTATCTCAGGTGTTCCCTCCTCTGGGTGCCCGGCCAGCTGGGCTTAATGCCAGTCGAGGAGGGTGCCTCGGAGACCTGTGTGCATCCGGGGGCTGGGGTGGGCTCTTGGGGAAGGGTCGGACAGGCAAGGCCCACGGAGGGGGTCAGAAGAGGCACACGGTTTGGCCGCTTGGGCTGAGTGGGGGGCAGGGCTCAGCGGGTCCTTCTGTTCCCCAGGTTGCTGTATAAAGCCATCGACTCGAACGGAGAGAATGTCGGCCCCGTCTACAACTACCGCGTGGAGATCTCCATCTTCTTCATCATCTACATCATCATCGTGGCTTTCTTCATGATGAACATCTTTGTGGGCTTCGTCATCGTCACATTTCAGGAGCAGGGAGAGAAAGAGTATAAGAACTGTGAGCTGGACAAAAATCAGGTTAAAGTCACACACTGTTTGGGCTTCTGTCCCTTGAGCAAGAGAGAAGCGGCTTGTCTTTGGCCAGCTTCCTCCATGCCCAGAGAAGGGCGTGCGCCTACTCTCTGTCCTGGGGCTCAGATCCTATTCACAGCACCCTCTCAGCCGATTTGAGTCCTTGCTGGGAAGAGTGAGTTTTCCAGATACAGACCAGACCCTGTCATTGTGAAATCTACCGGACCCTGCAGATGAGAAATCCGAGAACGCTTAGGCCACCTTCTGCGGGTGTATCCCATTAGTGATAGCTCAGAATCAGGAAGTACCTACTGCCCCTCCCACAGTCCTACAGGGGATCGTGTCTGATCTCCTCAACCTCAGCACTACTGACATTTTAGGCCAGATAGTTCTCTGTTGTGGTTTTCTAGGATGTTTAGTAGAATCCCTTACCCCCTACCCCCTCAATTTCAGTAACAACCCACCAACCCAGGTTTTGACAACTGAAGGACCTCTCCAGACATTGCCCAATGTCCCCTGCTTGAGAACCATTGACTCAGGAAGAAATAACCTATCCCACTGCAGGAAGAGTTACTAACATTAAACGTGGGCCCAAGATTATACTGGGGTCACTCTCGTTATCTGCTGTCTTGTTCGAACCAGTCTAACAGCAGCAGGGCCTTTGGCTCTGATTGCATGAAGATGTGAGGGGGGTCAGGAGAACTGCTCGTCTCTGGGCTTGCTTCCCTCTCTCTCGATTGAGGGCACCCCAGAGTTACTGTTAGAGGTCCCTTCCAGCCTTAAAAGATGGAGAGTCTGCTCTGGGACTTCCCCCAGGCCCTGGTTCGGTAGTACCTCTGTTTGATGATGACATGAGGAGTGGGGATCATCTGCCAGCCCAGGCTTCCTGTGGGGAAGTGGCTGTGGTGAGGCGGTGAGGCAGTCTTGAGCTACAGCTGTGCCCACTGGGGCGGTAAGGACAGGGCCAGCTGGGTTCGTAGGAAGGGGTTGCTTTTATTTGTCAGGGCACCCCTTCAGATCCCATCAGGGATGGTCAGCGGGAAGCCTGGCTCGGCTCTCCATCAGCCACCCTCCCCCTACTTCCCAGCCCCTGGAAGAATCTGAGGACAAGGTCCAGGCCAGCCAAAGAACAGAGCCAGAGCTGGACCTCTTGAGGTCCAGAACAGGTTCGAACTGGGGGTTCCTGGACACAGTATGTGAGGTCACAGCAGGGCTAGATCCTGGACAGAGGGAGGCTGTCTAAAGACAGAAGCCAGGATCAAAGCAGGCGACCGGGAGTAGGTCTGGGTCCAGGAGCAAGTGAGGCCATTGGCTGAGCTGAAGGAGCTGGAGGCTCCCGCTGGCCTGCAAAGGGCGGAACAGCCTCAGCCCCAGACTGAGTGGGAAGGACATTGCTCTGGCCATCATTGCTACCACAAGTTCCAGAGTCTCAGAAGGTCCCAGGGAGACACACAGCTGGTTCACCATTAGACACGTGTGGTTACTACAGTCTGGCTCCCAAGACGTGTGTCTTGTGGATCGAGTCTTGGGGAGTGAGCCCAGCCCCTTGGGCTCTGGAGGGGTTTTTGTGCCTCTTGTTGGCTGGCTTCCTTTCCTCGAGGTGGCCCTGGGCAGAACTGCAGGCACAATACAATGCTGGTATAGAGGAAAGGCAGGGGAGAGGCCGGAGTCAGACCTCACTCCTCTGCTTCTGCCTGCAGGGCCTCAGGCAAGACACTTCCCAGTCTGGACATCTGTTTTAATAAGGAAAATGGAGGCACACCGGGTGCTCCTCTTACCCACCCCCGAGGTTGCTGTGAGGAACCGAGGAGGTGCTGAGCTAGGGGCCTGCGGCCAGTGACACAGGGTGGTGCCCGCGGGGGGTGCTGTCATGGTTCTCCCCGGTCCACAGTCCCTCGCGATGGGAGTGCGTCCCCCCTCGCCGAGCAGCTGAGACCGGCGTCCTCCTCCCGTGGATGTGCTCAGGACCCCTCCTTGCTCTTTTCTGCCCGTTGCAGCGTCAGTGTGTCGAATACGCCTTGAAGGCACGTCCCTTGCGGAGATACATCCCCAAAAACCCCTACCAGTACAAGTTCTGGTACGTGGTGAACTCCTCGCCTTTCGAATACATGATGTTTGTCCTCATCATGCTCAACACACTCTGCTTGGCCATGCAGGTAAAAATGGGGACAGCCGCGGGGGTCACGTCTGGGCCTTCTGCGCAGCCCCCTGCCCCCAGTTCTGAGGGCCGAGTGCCGCCCCCTCACATGAGAGTGGGTTTGATTTTCTGATGAGTCTGGGCTGTAGTCTGGCCAGAGCCCCCTTCTGGCTAACGGTTCTCACGGTAGGCATTTAAGATGGCTCTTTTGTTTTAAGAGACTGTCTGTACCGCACGACCATAGGTGACATTCCGGTGGAGCCCGAGTCTGGCATTCAATTCTATCAGCACTTCCTGTGGGCCCCTGAAGCCAGGGAGCATTTAAGGACTAAAGCTGGGTCTGTGTGGAGTAGGGCAGAAAGGCGTGGCAATCCTGCCTTTACTCCTTATCAGCTGGGCCATCTTGGCAAGGCAGTTTAAGTCCCCTGAGCCTTGCTTTCTTCACTGACAAAATGGGAAATCTCTCATACCTAGTCTGAGGCCAGGTTTGCGCTGGATGACTCACCCCAGGCACTTGGCGCTGGGTCCAACCCAGAGTGAACACCCAGTGTTGAAAAACAAAACATAAGCCATGTCCCTGTCTGCAGGGAGCTCTTAGAATGGTTAGGATGGTGGTGGAGAATCTTCCAGCTCGTGGAGAAGAGTTTAGCCTGTATTATAGCTATCTCTCGGCACCCTGGGGCCAAGGGATGTGACTCCTTTCAGTTGGCCAATTTGATATTAACAGTGAGCATTTCCAGCAGTTATGCTGTGAAGTTGATACTGCCCTAGGACAGAAGCAAAGGCCAAGGTCCAGATCCACTTCCTGCACTGACTTTAAGAACTTAAGTAAATCAAACCAGCTCCCAGTGCTGTCTGGAAAATGGATCTAAAAGCCACCAGAGATACATTCTCTGGCATGTTTTTCAAATTAAGTCTTTATGAATGAGCAGGAGAAAGTATGAGGTCAAGATGTTACTGCCTTCTGTTGAACAAAGTGGACCTAAATGGCATCAGATTTATCCCCAACCAAATCCTGTCTTTCGTCAAAGGCATTTGGGTGGGTTCTGCCTTGTGCGTGGGTCAAGGCCCTGAACAGAACCCCTGCTGGGAGGAAGGGTGGGAATCCCTTCATCCTGAGCAGAGGAAATGGATGTCTTTCCCTTTCATCTTCCAATCATCCTCATTCGTCAAGGCCCCCCTGTGCTTTGTGGTGAGTTGACCATGTGCCGTTGGAACCAGTGGAGGTTGCCTCCATGTCCAAGCAGAGGGTGGATGCCTGCAGGCAGCAGGGGGCTGGGGAGCCTCCTTTCATGAGGCCGGCTGGGCCAGGCCCCTGAGAACCATGCCTCTGCCTTCGCCCACAGCACTACGAGCAGTCCAAGATGTTCAACGACGCCATGGACATCCTGAACATGGTCTTCACGGGGGTGTTCACCGTCGAGATGGTCTTGAAAGTCATCGCATTTAAACCTAAGGTGAGTCTCTGAACCCACTTCTCAAAGGCTGTTGCCGAATCACCCCAGGGAAGCACAGGCTTCCTGTTCGTCTTGTGTTACTGAGGGACGCTGAACTGTTCTGGCCAATAACTAGGTTATCACCTGAGAACGTTCAAATCTGATTAGAGCATCTGAGTACATATGGGAAAACAAAACTACAGAGTAAAACCTCATGAAAAGAATTCTGAGAAAAAGAAGGGGGGCTCAGAATTGGGAATTTGTAGAATGGAGATGGGCTTGAAGCGGGTTTTCTGTCTCTAGAAGAGCTCATTATGCTGTCTCAGGGAAACTGGCCTCGGTGCTCGAGCACTAGAGAAACTGCTTTAACAGAACCCATCAGAAAGAATTCAGCCTCGATTTGACTCTTAGGTTTCCAGGAGAAAGACCTTGGTTCTATTTGTCCTTGGTCTACAGCTTCTTTTTCACCCTTTATGGAAAGTTCTACCGGTTGGAGAGCTCTTACCGTTTATTTGACTTAGAGAAATGTCACTTGAGTTTAAGACAAAACAAGACATGAAATTGTTAAACGCTGTTGGACTAATCAGCATATCGTGTCGCTTTCCGGAGGGAACAGACCCTGCCCCAGGGCTGGCAGAACGGTGCCGAAGAGTGCATCCAGCTCTGGATCCAAACCCATACTCCCCACTTGCTGATGCGAGTGGGTTCCTTCATGGCTCTGTGCTGCGTTTTCCTCCCCTGTAAAACGAGGACACTACCAGCCCTGTTTCACAAGGCGGGTGGGAGGGGTGAGGAATCACTATCTGTGCCATGCTTAGAAGAGTGCCACCACGCAGTGACATGCTGCGGACACGTCTGTACTGTTACTGTGACCGCCACCATCATCATCATCAAGTCTCGATGTCCCCTTGTTCTAAAACTGTAGACGGAGCAGCAAACCTGGGCTGAGCTGGGGGACATTGGACCCTTGGCTTCTTTGCTAGCAAAGCTCCCAAACTCTCAGTTTGTATAAGTGACAGAATCTGGGGACCCGGTTGTTGGTTCATCTATAAGGCATTTTGGGCCTAAAACGCTGGTTTTACTGAGAGTCGGATTATGAGAGGATGGTTTCGCATACTCTGAATTTCCTTGGAATTCTAACCCGAAGCTGTTCCTTTCTTTAATTTGAATTAATTTTTATGCAATCTCTATCAGATCTTTGTGGACCAAAAAGAAAGGACACTTGTAAGTGATCACTTGGGGTGATTGAAGTGGGGTCAAATTTGGCACCTTATGCATGGCCAGATGTTAACTTACTGTGACTTGTCCATATCTACATACATAAACATCTCCTCCTTTTCCAAATCCATCTTAATTTCCTTTTGAGATTTTTGGTTTGCTTCCCTGTCTCCTTTACTTCTCTGAACTATCTTTGTCTGGATTGATGAAAAAGGTTGTCCAGTAAGAACATTAAAAGGACTTGAGAGAGACAACACGGAACCCACCCACGGAACGTTTCCAGATCCTCTTGCCGTGTCTTCCCTTGCCTGGTGGTTAAGCTCCGAAATATTTCAGAGCTTGCTCTGGGTGAAGAGAAGGCACACTTGCCCATGGCATGTGTGCGTGAGAGTGCGTGTGTGTCCGTGTGCGAACGTGCACCCCCTAGCAGGCCAGTGCACCCAAGGGCTCGTGTTCCCTTCTGCACAGTAAACCGCTGCTATCAGACCGGGGAGGAGGGTTTGCTGGCATGTGATCAGACTGGTGATATCAGGAGGGAAATGAGTAGCTAATTTTTAATCAGTACTGATTAATCAGAGTTTTAAAATGAGTGATTTCCGCTAGAAATTGTGCTGCTTTGTTGTTTTGCCCAGCAAGATATTTCCATAACATGAAACAGCAAACAGCAGTAGGAGCATCTCTGTGCATGAGGTCTCTGCATTCACCAAAGCCAGGATAGGCAGATTTTATGTTGAGGAGGGGGAGAGAATCCGTTCACCAAGAAACCAAGCCCTTCTTAAAATGCTTCCCGACGTGTCCTTGTTTTCTCTTCTGGGTTGACAAAGCAAGCCCAGGGGAGTAGGGTTTCACCAAGAAGCTGGTGAGAACCCTCCTCTCTCATCAGCAGTCAGACTGAGGAGCAAAGTTGTAGAGGCTGCCAAGGGGAGACTCTTCCAGGAGATGGCCGCATGGAAACCCTAGCCCATGGGTCTCATCTCAGGAAAGCCTTTGGCTCTGTGAGGAGTCTGTTTAGGGCCCCTTGGGACAGTGTTATCCACAGTGAGGGGCTCACCAGCATCTGTCAGGAGAGATGGGTTGCAGCTGTTCTGGCATTCAGATACAGAAAGCCAAGTTGGAAAAAATTCTTCCTGATGGAGAATAAGGCACTGTGAGGAGGATGGGCTAAAAGAAGTCAGGAAACCTGACCATGGGGACTTCTGTATTCAAGGACCCACCAGAGACATGGAGCCTCCCAAGAGCACACACCTTGAGGGAGAAGTCATTGGTGGACTCGGCAGGTCAGGTCATCCTGCCTCCATAAGCAGGGAGGGCTGAGGTGGAGAGGCACAGGCAGGAAGCCCAGAGCTGGGGAGCTGGCTGCCCCCTGCATGGGAAGAGCTGTTCTGAGCATAGATTCTAGGTAAGAGTACGAGGAGGCCACTGAGTGAATTCTCTCTGCTCCCCAAGGGAAAACCCACCATCTGACATTGACCTTGTACACTCTGGATTGTGCTTTTGACTTGGAGGTAACTGTGTCATCCTAGGCTTTTAAAAGGGAGGTCCTAATTGAAGTAAGATAAGCCCACTTTCCTGGCCTTTCCCTCTGGTACTCCCAGGGGAAGCCATTGGACTTCTCCAATGAATTCTCTTGCTCCAAGGAGGGAAACTGAAGAAGAAGGGCCTTCTCAAAAATACTGGCTCTTGCAGGAATAAAGAGCACTCCCATTTTGCTAAGACTCCCTCTTCCTCTTTGTCCATCTATCTTTGTCTAGCATGTACCCAAGGCCAGGTTAGCTGCCTTGGCTGTGGGCTTTTCCCCAAATAGCCACACTTTGTTCCCAGATCTGCATTTTGATCTTGGTTCTAACTTCAAAGATGGCTAATTTATATTCCTGACCACCTGGGCTTGGGAGAAGTCAAGGGTAGTTGGGTTTGGAGGAAGAGGAGAGTATTCCAGCGCCCTTCTTCTCCTCCAGTGCAGAGTTGCTGCACAGTGGACACTGGCATTGGTGCCACCAGCCTCCTGGGATGGCATTCCCTGTCCCAGGGCCCCTGGTAGGAATACGGGCTCTTGACAGAGTATTAACAATCTTTTTGGAGGATACCCTCCATTTCCTAGAAAGAACATTTAGTAGTCTTTACAGTTTGTCTGTGACCACATCTATTTTAAGTGACTCATTTTAATGCCAAATAATACTTGAGACCGAATATTCTTCTCCTTAGCTAGAACGTTGCTCCAGACCTTGTGGGCTCAGCCCGTGCCTTTGATGTCACAATTTCTCGGGGTGCTGTCCTGGTCCCCTTCTCCCCTGGTAAATGCCTACAGGCCCAGAGCTTCGCCAGCCATCCCTGTCATCCAGACCTCTCCTGCCCTTCCTTTCCCTGGACTGCTGAATCTCCCCTCTCCCCTTCCCACACTCAGACCCTCTCTGCTCATCTAACACAACAAAACTCTGGTACAGCCACCTGTTGCCTGAGGGAAAAAAACAAAAAGAAACAAATGAGAAAACAGCAATAACAACAAAACATGAGAATTTTCTTAGTCTCATGTTCAAAGTCCTCTACCAAACCTTGGCCCATTTGAACCTCTGCCTTGTTTCTTAGTTGCTTCCCTGCTAATTCCTTCTATGCTCCCCACTCCCAGCTGTTAACAAGCCAAACCTTTCCATGGCACGTGCTTCTGTATCTGGAAGCTCCTTTTTTGCCTTGCTATTGCCTGAGGCCCATCTAAAATGCGGCATCCTCTGTGACATCCTCCCCACCAGCTCAGCCAAAGTCTGTTCTTCCCTTCCCCTGTGTGTCCACTAGAGGCTTGCTGGGTGATGTCTTCATCAGTACTTCTCTGGATCTCCCTGTTAACAGCTGAGTGGCTGCTTGAGGTCACAGGCTGGTTCTCCTGTGTCCCACACAATGCCTGCTCCATGCTGGCCACTCAGTAAGGATGGGTGGGATGAAGAAAGGCGTAAATGGATGAGACTGTAAGGCAGCCTCCTAGCATGAGATGATACGTAGCATATTTTCTGTCACAGGACATTTGATCAGAGTAGAGTGGCCAAACGCGAATGCTTTCCTATAAGCCCCCACTTGACCTCTGGAAAGTCTTGTGCTAGTTAGAAAGCAGTCAGTTATGGTGTCTCCTGAAATCTGGTTCTGTGGGCCATCTCTTGAGTCCAGCACTGCCCAAACAGTCCCAGGCAGAAATTTCTGAGTGATCTGGCTGCCATGGTAAATCAAAAAAGTGGGTGATTTGTGTGGGCTCCTTCAGATCTGCAGATGAAAGAGACTCCAGGAAGCAAAAGAACCCAGACTTGGGCTGCTTCTCTGGCTTCTGTTCTGCACACATCACCCCGACGCATGGGCCACCCCTGTGTGCTATAGCCCAGCTGGGGTTCCAGTTCTGCTCCCAGGAGCCCACTGTCAGGAGTGACATGGACACTGACAGACTATCAGAGTTCTTGGAAATCTTGTAAGTTCCTGGCCTTAATGGCTACATGAGTCTGCTTTATGATTTAAAATTTCCAAGTCAGACATATTTCTGAAAAATGAAGATTATTGTGTGTAGCAGACTTGCTTGGTGTTTCCAAGCCAGTAGGACGGGACAAAAAATAAAAGCTGACTCTGGCTGGTGCTAGGGACTGCTGATTCCGCTTGAGGGCCCTAGCCTGGGCATTCAGTAGCAGGAGATTCTATCATTTTTGGCCAAGAGGAGAGGGCATAGGGATGGGTGCTCTGTGAGAAGCCTTTGTCTCGTCTTCTGGTTACCCAGGCACTGTGGTGGCTTTGGTGGGAAAGGGGCGGGGGACTGAGTTGTGCTCATTCGACAGTGATTTGATTACATAGGAGGCTACTAAACAGAATCAGATGTGGGGAGAAAGAGAGCCTGGCATTTTCTGCCTCTGTTGGCCCCGTGGCACAGCCACCTTATCTGAGCCCGTGATTCCAGCCCCCTGCATCAGCCTGAGCCCGCCATTGCCTGGATTAGGGGTATGTTCCTTCAGTACAGGAGTCCTCTAGGACTGGGGCACAACTTGCGAGTGTGAGGGATCTTCTGAAGAGAGTTGACAAGATTGTCAAAAATGTTCCAGGACCCCAAATGAGAAGCCTCTCTTGATTTCATATGTACCACAGTGGACCAGGATGGGCCAGCTGGAGGATAGTGTGTAGGCCAATGGGAATGATTCTGTGGTAAATCCTGATAATTCTGGAAAAGCAGGGAGGAGCTGTTCAGGACTAAAGTCCAAAGCAGGTGCACGGGGGGCATCCTTGGCCTTGGGGGAACAGCCTACTATAGTGGGAGGAGCAGCACGTGGGGGTACAGCTGTAGGCAGGGGCTGGTCCTATGCCTGGACCGGAGAGGAGGAGAAACTTGGAGTCTTCAGCTGCTCTGCATACCCCTGAGGTCTGATTGTTACAGGTGCCTAGCTGTCTCAGTGAGGCATTAGCCCTTCTCTAGGGGAGATGGGAACTATTGCCATGCTCTCCTTTGGAGATGCTGTTAAACCCAGGAAGGGAGGGACAGCCTCTGGCCCTCAGAGTAGCCTATGGCAAGGCTGCTGGTCAAATGCCTGTTTGTTACCTACTCACACAATGTAAATAAGGGACCCTGCCACCCCCACTACTGTGCTCAGCACTTGACCCAACTGACTTTTGTATTAGGAGGCCTTCTCTGTGAAGGAAGCAGTGTACTCCTTTGGGTCCAGGCACAAGCTCTTTGTGTCCTGGCTGGCCAGCATGACCAGCACGCTCAGTGGCACTAGGCTAGCCCTCAGAGTGCTGGCCTTGCCCCAGTCTGCCAGCCAGGAATCACGAAGCATTGGGAAGAAAAGCTAGAAAGTGCAAAACGTAGTATTCATCAAGATTTGTCCCATTAGGCTTGTGTACACAGGTCGGCAGGGTTGGTACAGGCAGTCTGCCTTTGTTTACTTGTTGGACGTCTGAGATGAGGCGTCTGGGAGGATGGCGGTCAGCGAGACAATGTGTGACAGAAGAGGGGAGAAGTGAGGAGTGGGTGAGAGGTCATGGCAGGTTGGGTGCGAAAATCTTACATTATTTAAGATGAAATTTTTTAAAGTCCAAACCATCAATTAGTGTCACAGCTCTCCCATAATTGTATCTGGAGTGATCAACAGGAACTAGAACAAACAGCCCTCCTCCAGTTATTAGGAGTGCACCCTTTCTATGGTGTCATCAAAGGCTGGGGCTCCACAGTGGCTTTCTTGGGGCCTGCATGTGATCACAAGTTCATGGGACCTGACACTTCAAAGTACCTTCTGTTCTGGGTTTCTTCATCCTCACTAAGTGTACCCAGTTGTAACCATGCTTGGCCCCTTTTTATAGATTTCAGACCTGGATATTTTTTTAAAATTTCCAAAACATGTTCCAACTTTTTCAAAAGACCATTGATTTTCAGACAGAGTTGTTGACCTTACAACCAGAAGCCTCTATGTGTAGTGCCCACCCTCACACTTCTGACCAAGGGTTTCTAGGGGGTGTCAGGAGACAGCAGGCATGAATTTAGCACCTACTGTGCTGAGCCTACAAGAGAGCATATGTAAAATGTATGCCACATAGATATACACGGATTTATAAGTCATGATCATAGGGACGTCTTGCCTCCATGCTTGTTGCAAGATAGAATGATCTGAATGATGGTAGGATGCTAGGTCATTGGAAGAAAGAGGCATTGCAGTGTGTGGAGCAATGGGCTCAAGGCTCTGGAGGTAGATAGTGGGGCTAGTGGAGGAGGAGACGGAAGAGTCAGCATGGTAGTTATCCTCAGAGGGCTTTCAGGGGGTTAAACCTACAAAGACCCTAAATTCCGTGATGAGGACATATGAGAAGCAGAGCAGGGGGCAGGAGGATCTGAAAAGGTCCCTTCAAGGAGCTGGCATTTGGTCTGACCTTGAAGGAGGAAGTGGATTTGGGGAAACCGAGTGGGCGTGGGGAGGTGGGGATTGCCTGGCAGCAGGTGAAGGGGAAGGAACCTGCTGGTGGTTCTGAGAGATGACAAGGAGTCATGCTAGCCTGGAGGGTGGAAAAGGAAGGGAGGAGAGCTGGAGTACAAGGATTCTCTCAAGGCCAGTGGGAGCCTTAGCGCATCAACACCATTGACTATTTTCCTTTTTAAGACCTGTGTGGGCTTCCCGCACAGTCCCCTTCCCCGCATACCAGAATGAACCCCACCCCATCCCCACCCCACAGCTCTGAGCCCTGAACTGCGTGCCTCAATGTGCCCCTGTCCCAGGGAGGCCAAGGGCTCTGTGAAGACAGAGCACACCTTTCATCATCCTTGCACTGGTGAGGAGCAGGAGGTACTGGTTTGGTGTAAGAGCACAGAAAGAATGTGCAAAATGCCCAGCCACAGTGCACTGTAATTGGGAGAAGAGAGAAACTGTGGAAGGAGCAGGGGGAGGGCCTGCTGACCCTTCTGTGTAAGGGTAGTCAACTTAGAAGGGTCGCACACCCTCCTCTGAGGGTTTGAAGTTGCCCTTAGGCCCTAAACCCAAGGGCAAGAGCAGGTTTTTCAGAGGGCTCTCTGCCCTGCTAAACTGCTTGGTCTAGGGCCCCGGGTCTGCGCGGCACAGGCGCGCGTGTGCTCGTGCGCATGCGTGCGCTCTGCCTGCGTGTGCGTGCGTGCGTGCGTCCTGCGTGCCTGCGTGTGCGTGGGTGCGCGCCTTCTCTCACACATGCCGGTGCCCCCCAGCCTGTGTCCCTTCCCGCCAGCGGCTGGTACCCGTGGCCTCCCTTTGGCCCTCCCACCCCACCTGGTTGCCATGGGTACGGCGGGGCCTCCGCTATGTCCCCGTGGGACCCGTGTGGCGTTTTCGTTCCTACGTGCTCATCAACGTCTGCCCCCCTGCCTGCTCTGTCCAGGGGTATTTTAGTGACGCCTGGAACACGTTTGACTCCCTCATCGTAATCGGCAGCATAATAGACGTGGCCCTCAGCGAAGCCGACGTGAGTATGCGCCCGCCGTGGCCGCCCGCCTCGTGTCCTCTCTCTTGTCTGCACATTCCGCTCCCCACCCCGCCCCGCACTGGCATCACCTGGACAAGTCACAGGCCCCAACCTCACTCGATCTAAAACCAGGCATTTCCTCCCGAGAGCTGCGGACCGGAGGCTTGTGAGGGTAGAGCTTGACCCCAGGCCTTTGCAGACACAGAGCACCTTCCGGAGGGCCGGCTCAGGCCGCCTTCCCCGAGCGGCTGGTAGGCAGGGCGTGACAGGCGTCTGCACTTGTTTTGATTTGCTGTGTCAGCAGCGGCACCCGAAGGGAAGAGCCTATAACGTCTTTGTTTTAGGGTGATTTTTTTTTTTTTTCACGTAGCCGGGTGGCATAATGCTAGAATGTTCTCTATTTATAACACTGTCCTTTTCTTCTTTTTTCCTGTTGTGCTTCCTCTCCTCTGTGGCTTCTGAATGCTTGCCCTAACAGCACTATTTCACTGATGCATGGAACACTTTTGATGCCTTAATTGTTGTTGGTAGCGTCGTTGATATTGCTATAACTGAAGTGAATGTAAGTAGCAAACTTTGTGTCCTGTGACGTGATTGTTTTTGTTAAGTCTGACGTTCAGGAGCCTAGAAACCTTATCCGTGGGTCTCTCCACACTCCAGAAATTCGGGCACACCTTTGTTTTGGAAAGACGAAGAACGTTTTGTAGCCTCCCTTCCCCTGCCCCATCCCCTGTCCCTGAAAAAGAGTGGAGAGGGAAATTGGGAAATTTAGAGTGACCATTTTGGAACCAAACATGATTTTAGAAAGAAGTTCTTAGGAACCTGTGAAGGGCCAGGAGTGAACTTCCGTGAGCATGTGAACATTATCACTCACTAGTTGGGTGACCCTGGCCGGGCACCTGACTGCTCTGTGCCTCAGTTTATCCAGCTGCCAAATGGAGTTCATAACGTGTGCCCTGGTACCCACGATGGTTCTGGGAAGGCACAGGGGGAAGCTTCACAGCCACTCCATGAACACGTGGCTGCTGCCGCTGCTGTCCTCATCTTTATTGCGTGTACCTCCGAGTCTGACTAGTGACACTAGGGAGTACCCCGTGTCCTGGCTCCTTGAACGATGGTGATCTCATGGACCAGGGGAAGGAGGCCTGAGTGCGTATGAGGAGAGGGTGTCCGTTCTCCTCTGTTGCACTTGATCGAACCCTTTAATAAGGAAACAAGTGCAGTGGCAGTGTGGCAGGTGGAGTGACCCCCCCCAACCTTCCAGAAGCATCCTAAGGACCCTCCTTCAAAATTAAGAGGCTCAGGAAAGGGGAGCACTGCCCCCTGCCAACAGTTCTTGGATCTAACCCAGGCCTGAACCAGAATGGCCTAAGGCAGGCAGAAATGGCTCTGCTCACCTGGTCTGTTCCACTTTGTTAGCAAGTCTTAGTGGGTGTCCTGTGTGTGTGCCCCAGTTGTGTAGAGCCCGTGGCAGGGATGAATGGAGCATGGGGTGGGGCTGCTTTGTGGTGTTGGCTTTCTGCTCCGTGTGGCCAGCCCCGCCCTCCTCCCCCACCCCTGGCTGGGAAGGGACCTCCTTGCTCTGCCTGGCTGACATCTGCAGGATTGTACTGCCCATCCTGGTGTCCAGACAGCCTGTTTCAAATAAGGATGGTGCAGTGTCTCTTTATGCCACTGCTCTGGGGCTAAGCTAAGCCTAAAAACCTGAGAATTCTGGTCCTGGTTCAAAATTGATTTGTTGGATCCAGGCCTCAGTTCCCCCATGGACCAGCTAGGGCAAATGATATCTGCCCTTCCTGCTTCATAGGTATGTCAGGGGGATAAACTGATGCAGTGTTTGTGAAAATACTTGCTACATAACTTAAAGTATTAGGGAGATACCAGGCTATTATCCAAGTGTAGATTTTCCATGTACTAACAAGTGAAGTGGACTGTAAGACCTATCCACAAGAGTGTGATGTATGCCTCACAGCACCCCAGTCCATGCCGTGATAAAGTGGTGTTTTCCTTGACCCCAGGGGCCATATCCCCCAACCCCTGTGAGCCCCGATGTAGGTAAATTCCACTTTATGTGAAATATTCCATAACTCAGTTACAAAATTGTCATTCGTAATGTGTAAATTATGCTTGGTTATAAAACAATCTGTTGCTAATGTCAGAACAGCAGGACCCTAACTGGGCTGTCATGGGCTCTCTCCTGAGTTTATGACCAGACATCTGCCTGCTTAACCATCTCCCGATGTAAAGCAGTTAAAACCTTCATCAAAGTCTACTTATATGAAAATTCTGGCACAGACCCCTGTGTAAGTCAGAGGTGGTCTATAATGGAAATGAAAATAGAATAAACTGTACTTCCAGTAGGTCTCCCTGGAGTGCTCCGTGCTGAATGGGATGTGCAGGCAGTGGGCATAAATGCTGGGTTTCTGGGTACCAGGATGTGGCCGAGCTTTGTTCACTGAGCCAACAAGCCAGCTCTCCAATGCCTCATCTCTCCCTCCCCGTTGGCTGGCAGAGTGTGGCGCTAGTGCCCTCAGGTTGACAGCACGTACCCAGCTTTCTGGCTGCCCCTCCATATGCTGGGGACAGGAGCACACCATGCCCATCCCCTGTGCCCCCGCCTTCCTCAGCAGTGTCTCTCTCAGACGTATCCTTCTTCATGTGTCAGGGGTAGCTTCAGTGGTACAAAAACCCACACTGAACTTTCTAGCATTTGACTTTAGGGTGTCTGCACAAAACGGGCTTTCATTGGGCCCATTTCTAGCACTCAGTCAGACTTTCAAAATCACACGAGTGATCATTCTCATACCATTTTCTAGTCAGTGAGTTTTTCCCTGGTCAGATATAGCCTGAGACAAAAGCTCCCTCGGCTGGTGGCAAACCAGCTGTCCGCCCCAGGCCAGTAGAACCCCTTGGGAGGTCTCAGCAGTTCTGGGCTGGGCCACAGTAGAGCAAATGCTCAAAGCCGCCTTCTCATTTGTTTAGTCTTTTAACACATGTGTCCTGGACATGTACAGTTGGTCAGTTATGAGCACAAAGATAAGAGAGACTGCATGTCCCTAATGTCTGATGGTATAACTGTTAATGGTGGAGCTGTTAATTCTTCTAGCCTCCTCTCCCACACATGCCAGGTTCCCCAGAGGAGCAACATACTTCCTATCCCTGGGCTGGCCTTACCCCCTTCTGGGTCAGCTCAGCTTGAACATCCTTTGTCCATGTTGGCTGTTTTTAGCTGCGATAAGTCATCATTTTTTGCAATATTTAACTTGCTGTGCTCTCTCCCCCAACCTCTGTTGATCTTTCTTTTCTGTTGCCTAATTGATTTTCATGTTGGTTTTATTTTTAGAAAATTGTAGCGGCAAGTATATATAAACATATATACGGTGATGTCGTTGTTAAAGCAAAAGCACTTTAAAGACTGTGTACCTGTTTGTGGTTTCCCCACCTTTGGTTTTCACTGAGTTTCACAGGGTGTGCTGTCTGTGGGTCGTGGTCATCTAAATTGTTTCCCAGCCCCTGGGTCTCAGTCTCCACCTGGGGTCTGGGCCAGGGCCATCTTGGCCAGTCACGTTTGCCAGCATCATCTTCAAAAATAATTGATCTGGCCTGCAAATGAGAAATCTCGCCTGCATTTATACTGTTTGCGAAAACATTTTGGATGGCCCTTTCTGTTGTCCTGCTTGATTTCTTCTTAGCCCCCTCCTGCTGCCCCTGCCCATGTACCTCCCGCATCCCTTGCTCTGACAATGGTTTGATGGCTCTCATGGATTTGCCTTTTCCCATCTGGTCATAACATCATCAAGCTGCTAAAATGTCAGATGATGACTGGCAGGCTCGTCTTTGCTCACCCTTGGATGCCTATTGGTTCCTCGAATGGTAAAATGACCCAGCACCCCACTCTCCCTAACCTGGGCAGTGGCTGTTGCCAGCACTGCGTCCTTTCCCACCCTCATTATTGCTGGAAAGGCCAAATGCTTTTGCAGAAGCCATGACTACCTTGTTCTTACTTACGGAAGAGCATGTGAAAAGTTAGCAAGGAGCTCCCTCCCAGAGACCAGTAATGGTCTCTGACCTGGTGACCGACAGCTGTACTCAGCTTCTGGTTGTTCACTCCTCTTTTCCAGGTGCCAACCCTGTTCTGGGGACCAGGTCACTGATTTCTGGACACAGGCTCAGTATTCCCATATACAAAAGCCCTCCTTCCCAGAAGTGTTATGTGCCAGGTCAGATGTAGCTGGAAGGGGCTCTCCCCCATCCCCACCCCCAAAGAGCTGGTTCTCCAGGATGCCTTGAGTTAACTGGTTTGCTTCCTTTCTGGAGTGGAAAACCACATCATCTAAGCCTTTCTGGGAAGAGAGGGGGATTAATACAGCAAGTGTAGACTGGTGTCCTTGGTTGCACTTGGGAAGCTTGGGGATTGTTTGGCTCCTATATTTGCTGGGGGCTAACCCAAAATCTGCATCTCAAGAGCCTTCCTGAGAACCCTGTGAGAAGGGGCTGAAGGGGACATCAGGTGCACCCCCAAGATCTAAGGAGACTTCTGGACCCAGGCATACAGTTTGGCCTCCTGGGGCTGAGGTCCTTCTCCCTGTGGGGTTCCCAGCTGAAGACAGTGGCCCTCAGGGTCGGAAGGAGCTGCTGAGAGCCTCCAGCCCAAGCCCAGAGATGGCGCTGGAATCCCCTCTACTGAGGACTGACCACTCAGCCCTGCTGACTCTCTTTGGAAAACTACCCGGGGAGTGAACCCTTTCCCACTGTCAGCCTCTGAGGGCATTCTGTCATTCATCCCAGAATCACATAGGGCATCCACTCACCCATGTTCCAACCACAGCCTCCAAAGCCTGCTGTGTTTCCAAGCCTCCTCCATCCTCTGTGGGCAAGATGGAGATGCAGTTAACCCGTTTGCATCATCTGGGTACTGAGCCCTCATCAGAACCAAAAGAACCCACTGCTCAGCTGTAACAGCTCGAGTGGGCTTTTCTAGGGGTTCCCCTCTATATGACTCATCCAGACTAAAAGGAATTTGTTGATGTAAGTGACCATCTGAAGATGAGCCCAGCTTTATCCTGGCTTAGGACTGTAGTTCCCTATTCGAGCAGCACCTTAGAATCACCTGGGAGCTTTTAAAACTACCAACGCTCTGGCATACCCCACTCCAAGGAGATAAGAATCCTTGGCGTGGGAACTGGGCAACAGATTCTGCAAAAGAGCCAGCCACGGGCAGTTGGAATATGCAGCCCAGGGTAAGAGCTGGCCTACCCTTTGCATCTGGCTGGCATCTGTTGTTTGGGCAAAGCCATCTTCAGGGTCCTTCCAACTTGTAAGATATTTTGGCAACTTGCACCGCTCCCCAGTGCTGCCAGCAATACCCTGCCTGCAGCAGTGCTCCCTGCCCAGCATGGCGCCAAGGAAAGAAGGAGTTGTCACAGGCTGCACTGGGGTGCACGTGGCTTGGTGTGCTGTTTGTTCTGTCCTTCCTTTCTGCATGTTGTGCTGACATGTCCCTCCACGAATGCTGTCTCGTTCTCCTCTTCATTTTTTTTCTTAAGAATATCCAGGGTTTCAAATTCATAGTCCAAAATGTGTCATACTTCAAAGGTATCAGTTGGAAAAGAGACGTGCACTTCAAATGTCAGTTTGGCCACCGACTTTCCCACATCATGTGGGAGGGGGAGAGGTCCATCAGACTTGCAATGGAATGGGGAGGACAAACAAGTTGGCTGGGGCTAGATTGTAGCCAGAGAGTGTCTTCCCTGACCAACAGCCCTCTTATCCTTGCAGGTCTAACACACAAGTTACAGATATCTCAACAGTATCAGTGTAGAATGCTCTGTCTTAGGCACACCCTGGCCCCCTTGAGCAGAGGTAGGCAGGGGCGTGCACGCACACATCCTCACATACTCCCACACCCTCCCACTCCAGCTGCATAGGTGAGATCCAGAAGACTCATGCACACAGCCTTAGGGAGATTGGGAGGCTGAAGTTTGGCGAACTAATTCCTTCATTTGTTAAAGTCATAAGTTAAAACCATCATCTGCCCCTTTAAGATGTTCTTTGTCTTGAGGTGAGAGAAAAGAAGAGGAAAATAAAAGACGGTGATCGGGGCTTGGACCATGCCATTGGAGGGTTCACCTTCTAAGCATCCCGGGTGAATCAGGGACCCCTCTGAAACCCTGTCAGAACCTATTAGTTCTGGGTTTGTCATCACATTGCTAATTTCATTTCTGATAAGATGTGCCGCCAACTGCTTATTTTTTTTTTATTTTTTTTAAAGATTTTATTTATTTGTTAGAGAGAGAGAGCACGTGGGAGCAGAGGCAGACAGAGTGTCAGGCAGAGGCAGAGGGAGAAGCAGGCTCCCTGCCAAGCAAGTAGCCCGATGTGGGACTCGATCCCAGGACCCTGGGATCATGACCTGAGCCGAAGGCAGCAGCTCAACCAACTGAGCCACCCAGGCGTCCCCCAACTGCTTATTTTCCATGAATTTTATGTTTGGTCTCAGGAGGCAGCTCTTAACGAGAGTGAGAATTCGGAACGGAGCCCTTACTTTCCATGTATCCCCAGGGATGAGAATCACTCAGATCTGTGTGCACATCTACGTGTGTGCATAAATCTCTTAGCTGTGCAGACACACCATGCAGTAGGCTCCCTAGAAACCCTGGGGACCACTCAGCCCCCAACCAGAGGAGGCTCATTCCTCTGTCGGTTACCAGGTAGACCAGCTACATCAGTGGAGGGAACCCTCCTAAAGGGAACAGAGAGGCCGTCACTCCTTGTCTCTTGTTCAGCCCTTACTGTTTTATTAGAGCTTGCTTATAACCTCTCTCCAATCTCTTCAACACTGAGCATCTAAGAAGTGCCAGGCTGCCTGCTGGGCACTGAGGGAAGCAAGGTCCCCGCCTGAAGGGGAGGCAGGTGCCCACAGGGTGAAGAGCACTGTGGTTCAGCTCTAGGTGGCTGAGCTCTAGGTGCCCAGCCAGACCCCAGGTGAGGTGCAAGTGCAGAAACTCAGGGCAAGCTAGTCCTCAGCTGCCACTTCCCAAGAGTCATACAGGGCTGAGCGCTGTCTCCTCTGACATCGCTCTGGGCTGTAGGCTGGGCGCTGAAGACTTCTGCGGGGAAACCAGCCCCTCTCTCACTCCCACTGACTTGGTTTGCCCACCTCCTCAGCAGCCCTGCCCAGGTATGTTCCTCAGGAGGCACGTGCGGTGTAGGCTGGTGTCAGTCTATTTGCCCTGTTTGGTAGACTCCTCCTGTTCATCGGGGTTCTGAGTGGCCCGCTGTAGCACAGTTAGTGTCCTGGACCCACAGTTCTGCCTCAGCAGAGAACTAGCCTGCCCATGAGAAGCCGGGTCCCTCTCTGCATGTCTGTCTTTGGAGACAGCTGAGGTCTTGCAGCCTTCTCTTTTACTGGATGCCTGCCAACCTCAGAACATCATGTTCTGGGATGTGAATTAGAGAGTAATGTGTCTGAGTCTATGTCAAAGCCCTTGACTGAGCCCACCCTCAAATCCAGGTTCAGACAGAGCCCCTGGCATTTTCTCAGGGTGGGAACAGCTGTGTTGTCCTAAGACACCAAGCAGAAGTTTTTAAAAAGTGGGGAGGGGCCCGTCCTTCTGAACCACTGCTTCCTTTCCATTCATTAATACATTGTCAATCTTTGATTTCTTAAAGCCAACTGAAAGTGAAAATGTCCCTGTCCCAACTGCCACACCCGGGGTAAGATCAGTGACGAGTCCCCCGGGGCTGGGCCTTTTCCTTGACCATGCTGAGTTTCCCACTAGTGTTTCTGTCTTCTCCATGGTTGTCCTTCCAAAATGGTGTCTGCGGTGGTTTGCATTCATCATCAGTGTCCAGTACTCTCGACCAGCCCAGCGTTCTCTTAGCACACTCGACCATGTGGACATGCATGTGCTGTGTGGATGCAGTCTCCCAAGCCCTGTGTTGTTAGCATGTAACTCTTCCTTTCACATCATGCTTTCCAAGGTGAAAAGGCCCTAGAAACACATCTTCCGTTCTTACCTCTGTCACCTTTGTTTGCATCTGTTGCTGTTTTTCTGAAAGTGTTGCATGTTCTACTTTGCATTGGGTTTGACCTCTCCGTGATAACCCTTCAGAACTCTGAAGAGAGCAATAGAATCTCCATCACCTTTTTCCGTCTTTTCCGAGTGATGCGGTTGGTGAAGCTTCTCAGCAGGGGGGAAGGCATCCGGACGTTGCTGTGGACTTTTATAAAGTCCTTTCAGGTAAGAGCCAGGCCAGGGGCTTTTCTGTTGCTCTTAAAGATCACATGTGAGCTAGGAGTGTCCTCTGTTGTGGAGGATCCCGACTCCCTTCTGCATGGCCACTGTGACCCTCTAGGTCAATAGAGGATCTGGAACCCGTGACCCAGCCGTTCTCAGTGAATCAGACAGGATTACTTGCTTAAAGGAAACAGAAATTGGACCCACAGTTGAGGAGAGGTGTAATGTTTTTAAGATGAATAGAGATGGGGAGTCTCCAAGCCCCTCAGTCCTTTCTGGAATGCCCAGTGGTAGAGGATGACATCTCAGAAATGGCAGGTCCCAGCAGACCTCCCGTAAACTGAACAGCTTCTTGCCAGGACATCTCGTCCTCCTAAGGCTGCTACAGTCCTATCTGTTGGCTGGGCTGGATCTGAATCAGAGACCACTCCACCTGAGCCAGCACACCATTCCCAATCTCTGCATTACCCAGGGCCTGGAAAGATCATAGCACTGAGGACATTTGGGCATAAGCCAGGCCTTACTTGTTATTTGTGACTCTCCAGGCTGGTGCAGCCTGGTTCTGGTCTGTTTCTGAACCAGGACTGACCCAGCTTCTCCTGTACGTTTTAGTACCCCACCCCAGATATTCTAGTCTTCCAGACTGAATTAACTGGAGACGGAGTACAGATTCTTATTTAAAATATTCGTCTGTGTAAGAGAATTGTAGCTGTGTATAAACATTAGAAAGTGAATCATGAATCTTTGTGACTTTTCAATTTGAAATAAACACATTGACAAGTGAAGCTATCCAAAGACATGTAAAGAAAAAGTTTAAGCCCACCACCATTGAGGTAACTGGTGTTAACATCCTGGGGAGTATTTTTCTGGTTGGGTAAGATTTTTCTCCTTGGGTAAATTAGAAAGGGATGGCATCTGGGGAAGAGGGTAGATCCAGAAACTCAAAGAGGGGAAATCACAGATCTTGGCAGGGAACCTGAGATGGTAGGAAGAACTAGAGATGCAGCTCTGGGGGAGAGTGAGCAGGGCCTCACGTGAGCTTTGGTCTCGGAAAGGGGTCAAATCCCAGACATTTGTCATTAATATAATGTACCAACATTTTTGAGTGAACTGTTATAAAAATAGATTCATGCAATAATGTTATACTTACTTTTAAGGAAATTATTAAGCTTTTTCTTTTTTAAAAGTTTGGCCACTATGGATAAATTCATTGCACAAAGTGGTAGTTCACAAAAACTGAGAAACAGTGCCAACAGAATTCTTAAGGATTCAGTAATCTAGGAAGAAAAATGCGTATAGGTATGGTGAGGAAAGCCTGGAACTAACCCTGTGGGGTCCTGATCACCGGCCAGCCATCATGATGGTGCTGCTACACTGGGCTGGGCAAGCAGTCGCAGATCCAGAGCTGGCACACAGTGGGAAGGTTTTTAGCCACTGGCTTTCTGATGACCTTTTGTGGATAAGGGAAATAGATGCTTTAACCATGTGTGTTTGGCATTAAGTTCAACAGTCTGGCCACTACCTGGAGGTGCACCATGTGAATAGACATCTTCTGTCACAGGACATGTTGTAGAAAAGTAGTTGAGGAACAGGGATGAGGGGACCAGGGGTCTGATCCCACACATACAGCTGTATTTAATGTTCTTAAGGAGAGACCAGGTTTGGCAACCGCCCAGCCAGCTCACTTTCTTTTCCCTGACCCAACCCCCAATTCCTATTCTTTCAGAAAGTGTGCATTTTAAAAAACGCTGCAGCAGCAGCCAGAAAGTGGTTCTTCCCCTTGGCGCCAGTAATTTCACTCCCAAGACCTCACCTTATGCAGACATGGGTGGTTTTGCACAAAAATATTCCTTTGCAGTGTGACCTACAATAGTCCTTGCCCCCACCCCAAACATGCCCACAAAAGAAAGTGGAAGAGATCTGAATATCCAGTGTTCCGGAATGGTTTGGTCAATTATAATTTAACAGAGGAATCCAATGATGCATATAAACATTGTTATGAGGGCAATATGTCTTCCTTGACACTTTTTGTTTAGGGTCAGCGTATACTGTTAATGATGGTAGCAAACATATTCTGCCCATAGCTTCGTAACACTAGGTGGTGTGTGCGTGCCTGGTATACTCAGGACTAAAGTTATTATGCTGGCCTGAGGTTTAAAAAGTCCTTCTTCAAATGAAACAAGATGGGATCGGGAGGGAGACAAACCATAAGAGACTCTTAATCTCACAAAACAAACAGGGTTGCTGGGGAGAGGTGGGTAGGGAGAGGGTGATTGGGTTATGGACACTGGGGAAGGTATGTGCTATGGTGAGTGCTGTGAAATGTGTAAACCTGGCGATTCACAGAACTGTACCCCTGGGGCTAATAATACATTATATGTTAATAAAAAAATTTAAAAATTATATAAAAAAAGTCTCCCTCACCGTTGATGTCCTTTCAACATAACCCAAAAAAGAGAAGCCCATGGCCCTGTGTTGAGTCTTCATTCTACACCTGAGCAGTCATTGTGTGTGTGGGGGGGAGAGGTAGGCACTGAGCCAACTGCTTCCTTCTTCCAGGCACTGCCCTATGTCGCCCTCCTCATAGCCATGCTGTTCTTCATCTACGCGGTGATTGGCATGCAGGTGAGCACTAGTCCCTTACTCCCATGCCCCCTTTGCTGGGTAGCCCCAGATCGGTGGCAAGATGTGCGTTGGCCAGGGAGAACGGAAAGCCAGGGTCCTGATTTTCCAGGCAAGTGTCTGTGCCCGGGGCAGCCAGGCTTAGAAGAGCTGGGAGAGGCTGGGACATGCGACAGACGGCTGGGTTTAGTGGTACTTCTCACCCCCAATCTGGGCCTTGGGAGAATCAACTGATGGAGAATACTCACAGTTGGTTTCAGCAGCAGGAAATGTGATACTGAGAGAAGCTGTAATTGTTTTAGTTTCTGTGCTGATGTTACTAAGAATATATTTAATGATACAGAAGTCGGTTGATAGCCTGGAAAGTTATGTTTTATCACCGCCAGCTGAGATTCCTCCTTGAAACCACCAGCTCCCAGATGCTGCGGAGGGGGCTGCACTGGGGTCATTATTTGGGATGGGTAGCACCCTTTCAAAAAAGAAGCACGAAGCCAGCCCTTCTGTGACAATGGCTAAGGGGCTATAGGATTCTTCCCTGCTTCTCCAGCATGTGGAAAGGGATTGGGGCTTCATTCACTGCTGAGCCCTCAAGGGATAGGCACAACCTTCAGGAGGAGTGGAAGGTGGAGAGTGGCTTGCTGGACCTCTTGGGGAGGAGGGTCTCTCTGCTACCTGCTCTTCTGTTTGGGATGCTGTCTTTCAGATAAGGGGGGATGCGAGTGTCAAAGCGGTGGGGTGATGCCAGAGCCAAAGGCGTGGCAGCGCTAACTTATCTGAAGTTGTAGTAACATTTGCAGTTCGCTAGGGATCTGTTTGGGAGCTAGGAACTTGAGCCCCTGTAATTCAGCGTGGGATGCCGTGTGCCCCAAATGGCCTTTTATAACCTGAGGTTCTTCTACAAAACAAGAGCTGTCACGGAGACCTGCAAGCTGCCCCGCACACACCACCACCAGTTTGCTCAGGAGGCTTTGCCAGGTTCTTCTAAAATGGCCTGCTCTTCTACAAGTCCCACTGCTAACTTCCCCCTGCCCTTCCAGAAAGGCCTCCCTCCTTTCTGTGGCTCACTGGCCCCCACTCTTGTCTGCAGCCTGATCTTTTGTCTTTGCACACTCCCATTCTTTTCATTTCCTGGGGCTCCTGGGCCACGTCCCGTCTGCACCTTTGCAGGCAGTGCTTCCTCTGCCCAAACACCTCACCCTCCTGCTCACCTGACTAGCTTCCACTGTGCCTTCAGTTCTGGGCCTAAATGTCACTCCTCCAGAGGCCTCTCCTGACCCCAGCCCCTGGCTGCAGATCTGTTCTGTGCTTCCCTGTCTAGCTGGATCATGCCAGCTCTCAGCAGGAGGGGCTGTCTGGTTGCCTGGTAGGAACTCCCTGAGGCGAGGATGCGCCTGACTTGGGCACCGTGCTCCTGACGGTTAGCCTGGGTCCCGCCCCATGTTTGCCGAGCACCCCGAGAAAGCCCTCCTGGCTGTTGATCAAGCTTGTGTTAGTTCTAAATTCACATGTGAATGTTTCGTGGAGAGTGTTTTGGAAGGGAGGAGGTATTATTTGTGGTTTTTTGTTTTTTACAAAATCTTTATTTCCTTAATAATTTCTCCACCTAGATGTTTGGGAAGGTTGCTATGAGAGATAACAACCAGATCAACAGGAACAACAATTTCCAGACGTTTCCCCAGGCGGTGCTGCTGCTCTTCAGGTGACTGAGTCCCACAAGGGCACATCTCTCTCTGGCTCTGGGCTCCAGAGTGACTCAGGACACGTGCTCTGTTACAGCACTGCAGCCCCTCCTGGTCGATGGTGGTGGCTTGTTGTGTTTGTTTGTATTCTGGAACAGAGACTGTAGCCTTTCGGTCAGAGGAATTTCACTGGATTGTGGAAACCACTATGGTCATTAAGACTGGCCATCTTAAGGGTTATCCCTTTGGAAGCTAGTAGGTCTACTGAGGTCACCAGGAAAATGGTCGGACACACACTTATGCATGGGGGCATGCACTTGAACACACCCAAGAACATGGACATTGAGCAGGAACAGAAAGGCCTTTGCACAGCCAACGGGGAATATCCAAGATGCAGAGTTTCAGATTTTGTAGGATTGTTTCTAACCCCAGTTAACTAGCTTTGTAAACAAAATGCCTTGGAGTGAGAGGACTTTCTAGAAATTATACAGGTAATTTCTAACGAGTTTTGTGATTAAATAATGAGTCATTTACAGTTCGGTAGTTTTCAGTTCTTTGCTTTCAAACAGATTGAATGGGGATCTAATCAAGTTGTCGGGTGTTAGGTCATGGAAAAATTATTCAAGATTGTGACATGAACATTGAAAGAAGACACAAAAACATCCATTTATATGGAAAGAATTGATGTGCTTGTATCAAATGATTTTTTTAAATCAAAGGGAGCTGTAACAGGGCCTCCACTCAGAGCAGTTGCATTTGAAAATAAGTAGGAATTTCAATTTAGGAATTTTCACTGATTCATACTGGCTTTTCCCCCCAAATCACTTAGGCTTTGCTCTAATTACAAATTTTGTTTTTAAAAAAAAATTCATAAAGATGTCATGAAGGTCTAAGCTTCAAATCACTCCTTAGTCTACTAAAGCCCTTCCTCTTCTTAACCTAAACAAGGTGTGCCACGGGTGAAGCCTGGCAGGAGATCATGCTGGCTTGCCTCCCCGGGAAGCTCTGTGACCCTGAGTCGGACTACAACCCTGGAGAGGAGTACACGTGTGGGAGCAACTTTGCCATTGTTTATTTCATCAGTTTTTACATGCTCTGCGCGTTTCTGGTAGGTGATCACGACAACTCTCTTTCTCAACTGACAGATGCTTGTATAGTGTTTGGGATTCAGACCATGGGTGTTGCCCTGTCGAACTACTGTGGGGTGTCATACGTTGATGTGCACTCTAGACTTCATTTGGTGGTGCAAGGTTTTTCTCCAACAGGTTTGTGTTACTAGCACCTTCGTTGTGAACAGGGGTTTGAGGCTCACTAACAGGCTTGGGACAGTCACCACCCCAGCTTCTCAGGGCTGCCAGTGTCTTTACAGAAGTTCCACAGTCACTGCACATAGCAGTGACTCAGCAGTGTGAGGCATTTGGTGGCCACGGAATTATAAAACTGCAGTGTGCCTCGAAAAGGCCAAATGACATGGCCCCTGCCTTCCCCTAGGTCTTTACCAAAGCCGTTTTGGAAAGCTGGAAGCCTGTCTTTTTCCCCAAGGTTCTCCAGAAAAAAAGTCTTTTGGGCTCTCTCAGAGAAATGGGTTCCAAATGTGTCATGACCCTTGTAATTAGGAGGCTCTTACTGGGGTCTAACCCCATCCATTCCACTACGGGTGAAGCAGCTGTGCTCTGATTTGCTTTTTTCAGATCATCAATCTGTTTGTGGCTGTCATCATGGACAACTTTGATTATCTGACCCGGGACTGGTCTATTCTGGGGCCTCACCATTTAGATGAATTCAAAAGAATATGGTCGGAATATGACCCTGAGGCAAAGTAAGTTGAAAAGGCTTCCATGTGACTTGCGTGAGCTGTTTCTAAAGTGTTGGCTGTGATTTTTGTGCAAGGTGGGCAGGACTGAAAGTTCAGGCCAGACAGCTTTTCCCTGGACCTCACACTGTACTCTGTCTTCAGAGGAAGGATCAAGCACCTCGATGTGGTCACACTGCTCCGCCGCATCCAGCCTCCCCTGGGGTTTGGGAAACTGTGCCCACACAGAGTAGCCTGTAAGGTAAGTGTCCTGTATTGTGTGTCTGATGGCCTCTCTGCAGGGACTCCCTGCGTCATTCAACACACACTAAGTGGCATTCTGCTGAGCCTTCCATCAGGGGCATTGGGGATGCAGAGATGAATCCTGTGTGGTTCCTGTCCTGAGGAGCTATCAGATTTGTAACTCTTAGAGGACACCCTGTCAGCCAATAGTAACAATAGGAAGGGGATTGTGTCACTGGGTGGGCAGATGAAAAGGTGACATTTGCATCAGGTCCGGAAGGACAGAAGTGGGAGGGCATTGCAGAAAGGGAACGCAGCTCAGATGTGGAGGTCGGAGAATGGCCATTATGTTGGCACATGGAGAGTCACTGGTGTGGCTGGAATGTAAGGGAAAGTGGAGGGGGACTACGGGCGCAAGCTGAGCACAGCTCCAAGAAGCCCTCTGTGCCAGGCTGAGTCCCACAGAAGAAGCATCAATAGAGTTTCATGGTATTAAGTTGCCCCTTGGCGATGGGAGAGTAAACAGGAGACCACCCAGAGAGCTACTGGAGTCACCCAGAGTGAGGTCGGTGGAGGTGGGGACAGAGGAGAGCAGAGCTGAAAGGTGTGCTTAGGAAGTAGGATGGAGAAGAAATGGTGCCCTGGATATTTCCTAGCTCAAGTGACCATGGACATGGTGGCGTACTCCTCTGTCGCCATGGTGCCTGTCCCCATTAGCCATACATCAGTGGTGGCCTATCAGAGTTGGGTCCACATCTCCTATTCCACCCCACCCCACCCCACCCCACTTCTATAGTTTTCACCCCAGACCATGCTCTCTCTCAGACCTAGCTGAGATTTGTTGTTCTTCCATAGAGCTCCCAGGGAACATAGTAGCAACAGAAGAGAATTCCCCTTTCTGAAGCAGACAAGCAAGATTTGCTTACTGGAGCTGCCCCTAGAAATCCATCCAGCCACACAACAGCTGGTCACCTCTCCCCAGGGGTCTGAGACGATTCTGGGTTTAGCCATTTTACCCAGTGTTGCTGGGCCAGCTCTGGGCAGAACCCAGGATAACAGAGTGGAGTCTACAATGTACTGCAGGCTTTCAAAGAAATCTTTGGAGGCAAGCTCATTGTTCTCTGCCCCGAAAGTCCAGAAAACCACATGGGCGGGTCCTTGGGTCTTTGCCCACATCGTTGCTTCTCTGTAGCCTAGACTCTGGATGAAGGTACAGAGAATAACCCACAGAAGTTGACTTTTTTTCATAAATTTTTCAGTACCAACCTCTTTTCTGCTTTCCAAAACTAAGATAGGTTCCAACTCATGCTGTCGTTTTGTGTTTACTTTTCCAGACTCTTTTATGTAAAGGATCTAAGTATCCTTTGAGGCACAATACAGTCCATTTTGCTGGTTCAGGAACTTGCCAGGGAAAGCAAATGGACATGCAGTCTCCCATGGCTGCCTGTGCTGGGTTTGGAGATGCATGGTTGATAGTAGGACTAGAAATTTAGGTGGAATGAGTCATGCAAACGTGAGATTCTAGTCCCTTAATAGGGAAGAGAAAAAGTGTTAAAAAATCTCTTAGGACACTTTGCCAGCTCAAAATAAGAAATTTGGAACAATTAACAATTACAAATACCGCTTACTTAGCTCTGATTATGTGCCAGGCATCTCCTGAAATCTTTGCATCCACGATTCCCCTGAATCCCAGCTGGGTGTGCCATCTGCATCTGCAGCGGAGGTGACCAGGGCCCAGAGAGGGTGTCATTCCTGCAAGCCCCCTCCTCAGCTCCCAGTGCTGGTGTTCAAGGGACCAGAAAGGAGAAGAGAAACAGGAAGTAGGGGTCCTGCTCTGAAAGACCAGACAGAGCAACCATGTGGAGTTGTAGGAAACACTACATGATGGTCCCACCAGAGCAGGGTTCCCCAAAGGACACTCCCTGTGTTAGGAATAGTGAGGACCCAAGTCCCAGGACCCGTGCCTGGCTTGTATCTGTTGTATTGGCTCACCCTCACCGCAGCTTTAAGAATGTGCCCAGAGGGGAGGCCTGACCCCAAGACACGGGGAGGGACAGAAGAGCGCCCGGACAGTCAGGTCTTAAACAGTTGAGGTTAAAAACAAGCAGAGCATACCATCCGCATGCCAGCATGTGTGTTTCACGACTAAAGCCTTGATCGGTGTCAGCTCCGAGTCCCCCCAGATGGTAGGTCCTCCCCAAGGAGTTGTAGAATTGAACTGTTGACTAGAGTGAGTCAAGGGATAAACAGAGAATCAACACGGTAAAGGGGCATGGCTGTCATCCATCATTCGCCTTCCATTGAGAAACTTCTTCTGTTTACAGAGACTAGTGGCCATGAACATGCCTCTCAACAGTGATGGGACGGTCATGTTTAATGCAACCCTGTTTGCTTTGGTTCGAACAGCTCTTAAAATCAAGACAGAAGGTGAGCATTCCTGGGACAAGAAGGGAGGGATGCCATATCCCATCTTGCGTTCTCCCATCTGGGCCTTTTCTTGTCAAAGGGGAGGCCCTGAGAAAGGGGGCAGTGAGTGCTGGGCCAGCTGGCTGTCCCTCCCTGCCTTTATGCTTCACTTTGTCCCAGAAAGATTTGCAGTGACTCCTGCCACTGCTCACGACAGAGCAGGAGAAATGCGGTGGACAGAGCAGGGCTAGGGCAGAGACAGGACCACCACAAATGTGCTCACTCCAGCTGTCCCTTTCTGCTGTGTGACCTGCAGAGAGGAATTTCCCGGTGGTGAGCTCTAGCTTCTTTCTCTGTTGAAAAGGAATAAACATGCATCTGTCAGGAGGAGTCCTGAGGCCAAGAGGAGAGGATGTCTGCAGGAGCCCCTCTGCCAGCAGGGAGCAGAGAGCTGGCATCGGGGACCGTTAGCAGCAGCGTCTCCCCCGCTGAGCTCAAACTGCATTGGTCTTCATGGCCACACTCAGTCCTGGAGGGTGGCTGCTGGGGTTGGCTCAGTGATGATGTGAGAGTGAGACAGAAAGCCAATTGCAGCAGGTTGGGGAGTGACAGGAGACGGGAAAGTGGAGGCTGTGAAGGGGCCAACTCTTGAGGCACTCCGCGGATGAGAGGGAAGAGAGGCCAGCAAGGCACATCTGCGGTCTGCAGACAGCTCTCTGATAGCAGCCTCAGAGCACTAGGTGAACCTCTGCATGGAGCCAGTCTCTCCAAGCTCCCAGTCCCCCTGGCAGTGTGCTTACCCATCCCTGGCCCTGGCCAGCCTGTCACTGTGAGGTAGAAGACAGGGTGGTCTTAGGGACTGACAGGTTAGCTGAGGAGATAGGCTTCAGCCCATATAATAAAAGACCAGATTTTTGGGGTGCTGACGAGTACCTGCAGTAGGAATTGAGACAGTCTCGTGTGGGTGAATTGGAGGCAGGGTTTGGAATAGGCAGTGGAGGAATAGAAGGCATCCTAGCTGGGGGCAGTGGGGAGGGATAGGCCTTGGCTAGAAGGGTAGGACGAGATCAGGCTGCATAGGCCTTGAATTCCAGAATAAAACACGCTTCCCACCGTGGAGTGACTGTCCAGTAGAAGGCCCACCCACTACTCGCCTGTGACTCCTCTGCTGGAGAGCCCTGGGGGAGGGGAGCCCCGTCTCATCTGAAGGCTCTGCTCCAGGCCAGGCTGGGAAGGAAGCAGCCCTGGTGGGAACAGACAGGAGAGCTGGCTGAGAGAAGCAAGGCTCCTTTTCCCCTCTTGCTTTTTGAATTCAGGGAACCTAGAACAAGCGAATGAAGAACTCCGAGCTGTGATCAAGAAAATCTGGAAGAAAACCAGCATGAAACTGCTTGACCAAGTTGTCCCTCCAGCTGGTGGTCAGTGCAATCTATTTTCTAAGTGGTTCTTGACCTCACATTGGTTTTAATGCAAGGATCTCCAGCAAGCCCAGCGGGGGTTTGCAGAATGCTTTACATATCTGCTAGAGCATTTGGGCCCACAGCTAAAGAAGGCTCTTTGGCCTTTTGGCATAATTATTTAGGGTAACAGGAGGACCATTCCAGACAAAGGAGAGGCTTCAGGGGGAAGGAGACCCAAGACCCAGATGGCTGGGGCAGGGGTTTTCTGGTTGGCGGAAGAATTACCATGGGAAAATGAGCTTACTGTCTCAAAGAGCCTGTAATTTTTCAAACAAAATGAAATATTTAAAATTAGTTTCCATTTATCCTTCAACATGTTCTTGAAAATGTCTCAGAAAAAATAGTTTTCAGAAAATGGTATTTTTGAAATGTTCTCAAGACTGAGTTTACCATCATAATTACCAAAAATGTCCCTTTAACTGGAGTTTAGAGTTAGAACTAACAGGCATGCTTATTTCTTTTGTTATTTGTCATAAAATAACAGACTAAATTTTTTCAGATGTATATATATATATGACGCACATATATATAATATATATACCGTTTTTCCATTTTTGTTTAAGTACGCCGGACTTAGATGTTGAGGTGGTTGTATCGTGACTATTTTATTTTCACGTTTTAAAGGTGCAGGATCCGTTCACTCCATGCCACAGCCCCAGTATTCTAGCCGCCCCTAGCCCCAGGCACATGTGAGCATTCGGTGTGTTTTGTAACCAACCCCACTTTTCTAGCATCACCGCTTCTGCAACTTTCGGGATTGGTCGGGCTCAGGGCTGGAAGCCGACTCCGGGACCCCAGGCCAGGACGGTGGCCAAGGCCTCTCCCTCTGAGAAGGTGACGGTCTCTGGCTCTTGGGAGACAGAGAGAGAGAGAGAGAGAGAGAGAGCAGCATGGCGGCCAGCTCTGCTCCCCAGCATGAAGCCAGAGCAGTGTGAGCTGTTGTTGTGGAGGGGGTCACCCCTAGCTGGTGCAGCCAACTGCTCAAAGCCAGGGGAGACAGCCCCAAAGAAATGATAAAGGGAAAGCACACACACGGAATGCCCCCAAATCCAAAGAACAGAAAACCCCCAGCTCCCAGCCGGAGCCCCCGGCCCCCCATGGGAGAACTGGTACTGCACATTTAAAACAACTCTTTGGTTTCATTTTCCTTGCAGCTGCGCACCCAGTGCTCGCATGGCTTAGAGAAATTGCTTTTTAAGACTGTTGTAACAATGTGCTTGAGCTTTTTCTGCAGCCTCCATTCCTTTCAAGTCTCAGTCTTTCAGAATATTCTGAAGCAATTCTGTTTTAGGGTGGTGGCATGGAATCAGGGTTATCTCTTGGCAGCCGTATTCCCCTACACTGTTTCTCTAATCCAGATGCATGCTTCAGAATAGCGGCTGCGCGCCCGGTAAACCCAGCCCCCCACCCCACCGCCCCCCACCCCTGGCCCCGGGGCTGGCCTGCCCTGCCCCAGCGCCTCTCAGCTGACTGGCTCCCTTCTTCACAAATCAGTCTCACCTAAGCGTTTGGGAGAGCATAGTTGCATTATTGTGAAGCTTTCTTTCTTTTAATTAGACCAGGAAAGAAAGGTCCAGAGTTTGGCTCACCATGCTAGCTCCCTCAGAACATCAACTTTGAGCTCTGCTAGACTGCTAGTAAAACATCCCTCCGCTTTCTTAGCCCAATAGCTGGGCCCGGCCTTTTCTCTGCATTTCTAAGGAAAGATTGGGGTTTAGGATGACACGTGTTTACCTATTTCAAAATGGCGGAGGAGGCATAGTGAAACCCGAGGAGAAGGCCCTTAGGAAACGACATGCCGCCCTGTTGGAGTATGTCCCCAAGTAGGTGCTCTTCCGGGCCAGACCCCAAGTGCCACCACACTGGAGAGGCTCCGAGCAGGCAGGGACTCTGAGGCCACCACCAACGCACTCTGCAGGAGGTGCGTGCGCAGCACGGTTTTGCCACTTGCATTCCACCAGTTCTTTCTGTTTCTTCTTTTCTCTTCCCATAGACTCATCAGTTCCCAGCCTTGTCCACATTGTGGCACAGTTGGAAAATGCGAATATTTGTTCAGCCAGCAATTGGCTAGCTCTCTGGGGCCGAGGGGCTCAGTGTCCCACAGGCTATACCCCGGCCAGAGTGGCAGACCCTGCCAGGCCAGCTGCTCCCAGTACCCGGGACCCGCCCATGTGGGGCGTCAGGGAGCCCCTCACAGGCCTGGTGACAGTGGGGCAGGGGCCCATCTTGGGAAGCTTTGTAGCTCAGGGTGGTGTGAGGTGCCCCACCTCCCCCTCCCAGGTGTTCACAAGGTTGTGAGAAGGAGCAGCCCCAGGATTCAGCCCCAGAGGAGCAGTGGGGAACTGTCCTTCTACACCATGGCAAGGCAGGGGCCTGTGGCCGCAGGCACAGCCTGCCTGTCCTCTCCATCCCCTGTGCTCAGTGGTCCCCTTGCCCATCTCCGAATCTTGCACATAATTCTGTGCTCCACTCTTCTTCAGTCTTCTGCCGTGTCATGGCTCTTCCCCCTTTCTGTAGGAGTCCCCTATTCTCCTGGGGATGTCCTTCCTTTGGCCCTCCACTCTGACTTGGATCTTTGGTTCCTTTGCCTTGAAGAGCTCAAAAAGCTGACCCCATCTATTTCTCTCCAGGCCTGAGCCCGGATGGCCTCACTGCATCCATTCCTTCTGTGCCTTCCTTTTCTAACCAGCTCTAGCTTTGATTTTTTCCTGTTTCTGAGAGCTTGTCCTCTGCCCAGCCACAATCAGCTTAGCATTTTAGTGGAGAAGACCAAGTGGTGGCCTGCCTCTACTCTGGAGCAGCCAGTTGGTCAGAACCATAGTCATCCCCTGCCTGAGCACCCTGCTGCCCCCAATTCTGGGCCAGAGAGAGCCAAGACCCTCCCACAGGAGCCCCCTGGACCCCTGTAGGCCAGCACCAGCTGGGCTTGAAGGGAAAAAACGGTTAGGTGTGCATTTATGGGAAGCATTCCAGTGTGGAATAAGGTGGGCCTTCTGTAAACCTAGTGTTTTTTTTTCTGGGAGCCCCCAGAGAAGACTTGATTGATACCCAGGACTGCAGGGGATAGCTGTGGCAAAGAAGGCAGAGGCCCCCTGGATCCCCAAGATTGTCAGCTGTGAGCCCACCTCCTTCCTGCATGCAGCTCAGTAGAGAGACTTGTACTCTGGGGGAGGCAGCCCCAAAGAAGTATGTGGTCTGTGTGGCCAGAGCTGGGCTGTGTCTGAGTGGGCGGTGTGGAGGAAGAGGAAAGCCCACGCTCAGGAGGCCTACTGCCCTGGGCTCACATCCCAACTCAACCAATCAGGGATGGTCATTTCAGCCCTGC
Source organism: Lutra lutra (assembly GCF_902655055.1). NCBI lineage: Eukaryota > Metazoa > Chordata > Mammalia > Carnivora > Mustelidae > Lutra > Lutra lutra. The sequence goes on along the minus strand of NC_062278.1, from coordinate 201,023,177 downwards.
TCCACCTGTTGGGGGTGGGGACGGTGGATAGGCCGCTCTACCATCGCAGAGCTGTTTCAAAGAGGCCATGACACCCACACGGAGCTCCTCTGCGAATACGGATGCCCAAGAGTAGAGGCAGCTGGGAGGCATACCAGATGTACCCTGAGCAAAAGTGAGAGCAGCTTGGGAGTAAAGTTGGTGTGAAGTGTCAAGACCTAAATGGTCTGTCCGCCTCTCCCCTCCTTGCTCATGGGCAGTGCATCATTAGGCTATCTGCACCAGCCTGAGACAGACACAGGACATGGTTTCACATGCTACCCAAAGCCTCCATCCCTTTGGTGGTCCCTACACCACTTCAGGACTTCTTGGCTGGGGTTTGGGAGGAATGCAGCTCTCATCTTGAGGCCAGCCTCCCCAAGGCATCTTCTTAATCAGTAGCACTGAATGGCTTCTGACAGGGAAGTGTGGAGAGGTACATACAGCAGCCTAGTGATATCCAGAAGGGGACGGTTCCCACATGGGTACTGAATGAACCCCGCACAGGGTACATTAGTGAATGCATAGGGTCCTAGTGGCCTCCGACCCATATGTTCCACATCCATTTCAGTGGATGCCACTGTCGGCAGGCAGCCAGCTCACTCTCATCCAGCCCAAGCACTTTGGACTACCCTAGCATGGGGCTGGGTGCTTCCAGGCCTCCTCTTGAGTCATGCTCATGCCTCCTCTAAGAGGTGTAGCCCTCTTTACAGATGAGCCCCTTGCCCCAGATCAGCCTGCGACTCTTGCAAGGGCAGCCTGGGTATAAGCTCAGCTAAAGCCCGAGGGCCAGCAGCCCTTCCTCCTTCCATCCTCTGCAACTCCTGGGGCCCTAAGCTTCTTGCCCAGGGACCACTGCAGATCTGGGGGCATGCACCCCAGGGAGAACAGGGCTGGTGGAGGCCGTTGGGCAAACGCATTGTGGTTTACCATGAGACAGCCAGAGCCTCTATTCTGCCTCATGCATCACTTTTAAAACGCTCAGCGGAGTTCCAGTTCCCCAGCAGTCCATGCTGGAGTTGTTCCGAACAAAGCAGAAATGAGCTCAACTTCGAGGTTAGTTGGAGCTGTTGCTTGCACTGCCAAAAATAAGTAATTCTGGATTACAAACAGAGAAATGGCATATGGAGGCATATCGGACCAGAATCACAGGGGCACGTGAAAATCTGGGTTTGCAGCCACTTTCCTCAATCTTCCTCCTCTTCTGAGCTTGTCTGTCACTTTCTGAGGTCTCTGTCTTTATCTCGAAGCATCGGGATTTGGATGATTAATTGCTCTTTGGTGTTCATGGTAATTACACATGCAAATCCCTATGTGCAGGGGTGAAAATACGACCCAGGAAGTCTTTTTTTGTTTTGTAATTTTTATTTTCAGTAAATAACAAGACAGCACTCCATAGTGTTACTAATACGCTGCTCTAATAAACTCATAACAAACATATCGTTTTCTGCAATTTTGAGTATCAGTTCATGGGACTGACTCTAATTTTGAGCCTTAACTGCTTTGCAAAACCTTGCTTTTTGCTAGATTTAGTCTCCTGTGTCCTCACCCAGAGCTCAGTGCCCTGGGCGCTGTCCCGCCCTGCCCCCCACCCCGGCCCCCAGCGACAGTTGAGGCTCCTGGTGCAAATGTGCTGATTCGGGAGAGCTGTGTCTGGTCTCTCCGTTTAGATGATGAGGTAACCGTGGGGAAGTTCTATGCCACTTTCCTGATACAGGACTACTTTAGGAAATTCAAGAAACGGAAAGAACAAGGCCTGGTGGGAAAGTACCCTGCGAAGAACACCACCATTGCCCTACAGGTGAATTGTCCTTTTGTTTTCTTCTCTTTTCACTAACCATTTTACAAGCTTATTTGAAATACTAGAGAGCTGGCTATTCATGGTTGAGCAGTGCCACAAGGATTTTGTTTAAACTGAGGTACCGCACACCCCCCAAAGTGTGGACTAGTCATTTCTGGGCTATGAGGTAAGTGCCTCCCCCCGCTTTGTCTGTTGCGCCCACACTGGCTGTGGCCTTCGGGTGGCAGGGCCCCCAGGACAGGGGTGGAGGCCCAGCCCTGGTAGGCCCCGGGGGGCCAGTGGTGTCTTGTACCCTGTCTCCTCCCGGCTTCTCCAAAGACAGTGTCCTTAGGCGGGCCCCCTCCACCCCCCAGCCCCGGGCTTGGGCCCTAGCTGCCCAGGAAACGGCTTTCCATCTGAACGCGAGTGCTTTGTTTTGTTTCTGTTTGTTTCTTACCCCACTGCTTGTTGGTTTTCGGTCCATTTCAGTGACATCCATCACCTCCTGGTGTGCGTGTGCGTGCGGATGGGCGTGTGCGTGCGTGCACGTGTCACAGTGTGTCTGTCTCTGTGTGTGTTTCCTGGTGGCCGTGAGGCTTGCTGTGCAAACGCTGCTCTGTGCCCAGGCCAGCCTCTGGTCCTTTTCCCTGCGCCCCCCGCAGCCTGCCCCAGGCTCCTGGAGTGTGGACGTGGCTTACAGGAACTTCTGGTTCCAGCCAGGGCCCATTTGCATTTGAGATGTAGAATCCTAGATAAGCCCAGATCTCTGGCACAGGAAGCAGGTGTATGGAGGAAGGGGGTCCCTGTGAAGCTTGCAGGAAGAGGGGCGAGGAAGGGAAGTTCGTGAGCAAGTGTTGGCAATAGAGAAAGCAGGGTGAAGAGGGAATGAGATGTTAAGAATGGGCAAAAGGGAACTACAGAGGTTGGCAAGCTACAGGAACACCTGTCCAAACTAATCAAAGCCCATCCTCTCTGCTACCCAAGTGTCTGAAGTCCATCACGAGTAAGATAGAGTTTTTTCCATCTTCATTTGTTCACTCTAAAATGACTTTTATGTCCGTTATCATCACGAGCTTTACTTTGGGCTATATAGGGTATTAGCAGGATTCCGCATGGAATAGTCCTTCACCTTTTTCTGGAGAAAAATGCCCAGCATTGTTTTGTGTTCCAAGAGATGGTGCAGTGAAGGGAGGGCTTGTCTGTGAGCTTGCTGTGAGAGAGGACATGAACGTGAATGGCCATGAGTGAGGGCATATGGGTGCATATGCAGATGGTGGGTTAGTCGAAGTCCTTCACGAGGGCACCTCTGCTCTGCCCAGACAGCTACAGAGCCGGGGGAAGCAAGGATGCTCAAACTAGCCGAAGACGATTACTGATCTTTATTTCTCTGATCATCTCTCCTAAAAGTGGCTCAGTGAACCATGGGCTCAGTCCAACAGCCCATTGCTGCCTCAGGTTGTGGAATTTGTGAGTAAAACTTTCCCTTCCGTCCCCTCCAGTTTGTAAAAGGGACGTCCCTCCTCCTGACCACTGCGCACAGGTAGCCTTAGAAAGACAAAAGCAAGCTGTAAAGATGTGTTTGTAAATCTGAACAGGCTCGTGGTCCATAGGCTCTTGAGGGCAGCGTGGCCAAGCTGGGTTCAAGGAGACGGTGTGACGAATGCCCTTCTGAAGGTGCTTCCCTAAAGTGGCCCTGGGCCTGGAGTTCTAGACTGGCTGGATTTCCAGCGTCACAGTCCCCTCCCCCTGCAGGGAACTGCCTGATGTTCTCGGATTCTAGGTGGTGGGGTTGGTAGGACTTGATGATTTTTCTCAAGGGGGGTGCATACTCCTTCATGGATGACTAGGTCATAATTCCCAGGAACCAAGTTAGCTCTGTGCTATGAGACCCTTCTGTCTTCTGGGGAAGGCATGCATGGTGACCACATGAGCAGAGTTCTCCCTTCCCTGAATCCCCAAGACTTCCCCATCAGATGGGTTCAGTTGCTGCTCCAGCGGCTGGACATAGTGTTTTGATGTTTTAAAACCTGAAAACCAACACATGACTAAGTAATGACCATATTTCATGGATGGGCTTCCCTGAGTTTCAAGTGGTGCTAAAGCTGCCTTTTTAAGTCATGAGGTAAAAGATACTGTTATATCGCGCTACAATAATGTTTTTCTCCTCAGTATTTTTCATTTTGTTGTTTGTAGAAAGAATTTCATTTCCTTGGTGAAATCAAACATTTCCTGTTAGATGATGATACCGGTGCATCTTTACCCGGTTCCATTGAGAGTTGAGGCTATGACTATAATTTATGTTGAGTACACAGCCTAGAAGATAAAGTTGTTCGTAACTTTGACAGATAAATTCTAAAAGTGTATTGGATTCCGAAGCAAACATTAAAAATAGGAAATTCTGGTCTGTCTCCTCGAAGGGTAATTCTAATTACATTTTTGGCCTCCTCTGTTCTAGAAGTGGCTTTAAATGTGATTTGTCGCTGTACATTTAATAAGCACAGCAGGTGCTTCCTTTCTGTGTGATGAAACATTCTATGATGACATAATAGTTAGGGACACGGGGTCGAATGGCAGTGGAACCCACAATGTCACTAGGACAAGGACACAGATGTGCAAGGAAGCCCCCACACGGGGGCTGGGTGGGATGAGGTGCTTCTCCCCACGCCAGGGTGCCGCGTGGCTGACAGATGGCTTGCTCATGGGAGGTGGAGTGTGAGCGCAGACGTACGACCTAGGCATGTGCGTGTTTGTGCTGCGGAGAGTGCAGTCTGTCTGAGCAGGATCAGAACTGGTCCACGTTCTCTGTTCCCCTTGGAATGGTTCTCAAGGACACACAGATGCACTGGAGTTTCCAGCCCTGGGGGCTCCATCTGGTCTCCCTCTGTTCAGACCTCCTGCAGTGTCCTCTTCTACACGAAGGGGGGATCCTTGTGTGGGGAGGAGCTCAGCACCCAGTGTCCTCTGGCCTCTGTGGTCTGAATGAGTGTGCAGTTCCCATCCGTCCATCCATCTTCATTAAAGCCAGCCTTCTCTCCGACCTCCTGAGAGTCGGAGAGAAGCTGCATCAGGCTGCCTTTTTGTTTTCCTTGCACCCACCCTCCCATGTGCCATATATCCACTTCAGTTTGACCCCACATCTGCTCTCCCTCCATTCCTGCTGCATCGAGTGACCTGTGAGTTTCCCCAAGAGCAAGTCAATAAAGGAACACAGCTCTGCAGCCTTGAAAATGCTCAGTCCCCTTCCCATCAAACAGCAGTGCCCCATCAGATCTTCCAGATGTAAGATGCAGACATGAATTAGTCCAGTGCCTCATGGAAAAGGAAAAAAAAAAATCGCAAAGTGGGAAAAGTTTTGTTCATTTCTTTTTCTTTCAACACTCAAGGATTCCCTTTATGCCAAAGATACTCTGGTGAAATCTGAGGAGACACTATCCCCCAGTCATTCCAGATGGGAGCCTGCCTATCTGTAATGACAGGAAGACTTTAGAGGGATAGTCTTTCTCACCTGTTTGGAGGTTGGGTTTAAGGAGGAAACCATTATTTCCAGCTGGTAAAGAGTTAGGTGGTTAGGTTTTCTGTGAAAGCCTGCACCACAGCCAACAGATGGTGATGTGGGTGGTCGAGTGGAAGGGTGGGTGGTATAAAGAATCCAGCAACTCTCAGTCCCTGATGTGCCCTGATGTGGCCACCTTGGGGAGGCTCAGCTCAGGAGGAGAGGAAGAAACGCTCCGCAGACGTTTAATCTGTGGGGTAGCAGACTCCTGTTAGTTAGTTACATTAGTTTAAAAAGTAGCAAGGTATTTTTCTTTTTTTAAAGCATGAGTCCATTTCAAGCCATAAAAAAGGCTTTTTTTTTTTCTTTTTTAATCTGAGAACAGATACTAACAGATGAGATTTCACTGGCTGATTCATTTGTTTCAGATGCTTGAACGGATGCTTTAGAATTTTCTGCCTGAGCTACAGCACCAAGCTCGTTAGTCGGAAGGCGTTTGTGGCTAAGGCCTTGAAAGGGAAAAGTCTCAAGTGGGCTTATTTCTACTGAAACAGCATTTCAGGAGAAATGCAGGAAAAAGCAAACCCAAGGCCCCAGGGAGACCCCTTCCAAGCAAAGCACTCCTCCAGAAGGTGGAAGCAGGGTCGTGGCTCACCTGCAGAGCCATGGCCTCCTGTCGCGGACGCTGCTCCCGGTGGCTCTTTTTCATGGAAGGGAACGTGCAAAAGGCTTAACAGTTTTTCCCTTCCAAGCAGAGACTCAGAGAAAGGGAAAGAGAGTGAGAGAGAGAGAGAGAGAGAGCAAAGGAGGGGGGCAGCCGCCCCACAGAGAAATGAAATGAACACAACTTCCTGACGCTGGCCAGTAAAAAAAAATAAATAAATAAAACCATAACAAAAAGATGAAGCAGACCTGCCTAAGGTGGGCAGCTGACTTCGTTCCAAAGTCCTGCATCCCTAGTTTGCCCGAACTCCCAAAGACTGGCAGGCCCCTCGGCACTGAGCTGACAGAGTTCCTTTTATATGCCAGTCTGCCATGACCTCCTGACCCTCCGGCCCCCACTCTCTGCAGTGACCCAGTTGAGAATGCAGTGGGAAGTGGGCAGGCCAGGAAGCTCAGACACACCATTGAAACTAACACATACACCCGCATGCCAAAACCAGTCCAGGTAACACCTCAGGTTCCATCTTAACGTGTCCACGGGAAATACCACCACACCCAAACCTCATCCAACATTGTCCGTCTTTAATTCGTGCTCAAAGCCAGTCTGGGGATGCCTCTTTGGAAACAGTGTGGTCTAGTTTCAAGGACACTGGGAGTCAGGGAACCTGGGTTCTAGTCCCAGCTCCAGCGTTCACTTGCTGCGTGACTTTGGGCAAGACACTTAACCTCTCTGTGCCTCAGTTTCCTCCATCTGTAAAATGGGGGTAATAATGTCGACCTACCTCACAGGGCTGTTGTGAGGAATAGCTAAGCGATTGTAAAGCACTTTGAACGTATAATTGCTTATTATTAAGACTACAACAATAATAATATCATATGCTTGTTTACTACCGGAACTTTAAGAAATTCTTGTTTTTCTTTGATCTCTGTTCTGTTCTGTACTGTAGTTATCCACCGAGAAAGAGAATTCTACCCCTTTTAAAGAGATCTGGGAAATGTGTAAAGATGTACACAGAGTTACCTCTACAGGTTGTGTTTTCACATCTTACAAATTGTAGACTTTTGCCCAAGGAGTTGCTTCATGAGGGAGTCTGAAATTCTCAGTGGCTGAGGAGCTTCTACATCCAGTGCTGAGCTCAAGACGTTCTGAGGAGCCAACCAGAGTTTTAAGACCAATATTTAAAAGTAACTGTAGTGGGAAAACTTGACATTTCTGAAGTGCGTAGAGAAAAGCAGCTCTTCTTTGTAAGTCCCATTGGCCTGCCCTCGTCACCAACGGAAGGCTTTGTGCGTGTGTGCGTGGGTGCACGTGCGTGTGTGAGGGGGTGGGCAGAGCACAGTGGAGACAGCCAGTGGCATGTGGGGAAGCCCTGTTCCTGGCTGGGCTCGTTCAAGAGCCCACCCAGTGGGCAAGTGGTGCCTACCGCTGGGAAGAGCAGCATTAGTGTAGGTCCTGCAGGCCCATCCTGGGCACCGCTGGCAGGCTCTCTCCCAGCCCTGAGGTCTGTTCCAGTGATGTCCTTTCTCCTGTGACTTTTGGCCCCAGTGGCTCATGTTACCAGGGATCTGGCATGTCTGCACTTAAGTGGATTCCCTGGCCTCACTTACGGAAACAGGCCCAGCCCCTGATTCTGCTCCCAGTGTGCGGACTGCTGTAAGTCTAGGAACTCATGGTGGGTTTTATGGATTCTCACAGCAGAGTCCATGGGGCCCAAGAGCAGGTCTGACTTCACGCAGCACCCTGGGCAGTGGTGCAAAGTAGGGTTGAGAGTCGGCCGGCACATTCTGGTATGGCCACACCCTTATGAAGATGTTGAAGCCTCTCTCTGTACGGGTGCCTTACAGATTGCCTACATCCAGTCCCTCCCCAGGTCCTCCAGATCCCTCTGTGATCCAGCAACTGAAAGGCTAAGGCCTGGTGTAGCAGGGGCCTCTGGGATCCTGTTCTGGTCCGAAGGCCCACTTGGCCCTGATCAGATAGTGCCTGGGATGTTCTACTTCTTTAGTTTGGTGTATCATCCCTGGAAAGGAGGCTGGTCAGCCCCATGGACACAGGTGTGGAGCTAATTCACCATCAGCTGAATGATCCTCTGTTTCTGACCCACCCCGACGTCTAGTTTATTAAACAATGAAGGGCAGTATGTGCTTGCCGTGTCTCAGGGCCAGGGTGACCAGCTGACTTCTAGAGGAAGTCTCCACAGGGTGAAGTCTCGGCAGAACAGCCCCAAGCGATGGGCATGGCAGGTTTTCCCATATGCCTTCCGGCAGTCCTTCCAAATAAGGAAAAACTGGAAAATGAACTTTTTGAATGGAATTAGAGAATGGTTTCAATGAAGCAAGAGACTCTGGCCCCAGTGTTGCTGAGTGACAGTGCTAGCCATGGCTCCTAGCCAAGAGCAGCTTTTGGAAACATCCAGAAGTCATGAGGTCTACCTCTGACTGAAGCTTCCCTGGAACTTGGCCTGTAGTCAGGCCTCTGTCCTTTCTCCTAACCTTGCCAGAAGAGTATAGCTCTGAGTGTAGGGAAGTTGTAAGAGACAACTCAAGTTTCTTACCTAAGAATCTTCACAGACTCAGCAGAATCCATGGTGCTAGACTCTTGGGCTCCTGGATGGAAGACACGATGCAGGCTGGGGTCCATCATAGGGAAATAGATGTAAGGTTGTGCACCAGCCTCTTGGTGGTTACACTTTGTAATTACGCCGTGGTGTGACCCAGCCATAAATTCACAGCATTATTGGGTACTGGATTCTCTATTTTTTCTGAAAGGCAGGGGATCTTTTTCCTCTGACAATAATAATGATTTTCAAAAGTCTTTGAGAAGTTCTAGAACTACTGAAAAGAAGTTAAGGCAGGCTAATAGCAGAAGGTCTTAATTATTGTGGTGTGTTATTGAGTAATACCAACCTAGTGCCCTTCATTAGCCCTAATGTGTCAGTTTTCCACGGGAAGGAGCTTGCTAACACCTCCTAACAGTTCCAAGGTTGGGTAGCTACTTGCGTGAATTCATTCTCTGTAGCACACCTCAGACCTAAGAGAGGTGGCTATTTGGGGTAATGGGAGGGTATGTCATTCTAAGCCATGGTGAAGGCATTAACAAGTGCCTAGGCTAGCTCAGAGAAGCCAGGAGAAGGACGTTTCCTCCAAAAGTGGAGAAAGGCCAGCGGACTGCCAGGAATCATAGACGAGGGAAAGGGGCCATTGCCTGAGGAAAGGTCGGTGCTGCCTGTCTGGGGCTGAGTTATCAGCTGTTGTCAATCTTCTGGGTCCTTTTTTTGTTCTTAAAAATTATTGAGGACCCTTGTATATCAGTATGTACATTAGAAATTAAAACTGAGAAATTTTTAAAATACAGAATATACATGTACAAGGGTAGCAGAGAGGTGACACCCTCACATCACAGAGCTTTTGAAGACCCCGCTGTGCTCCGAGACGATGTGTGTATAAGGCAAAGAGGATACTAGTAGTGTGCAGATTACAGCCCCCTTGTGGGCCCCTGGAAGTGTCCCCGGGCCACGCTTTGAGAACCGCTACTCTAGGGAAATGATCCCATACCCCCCCTAAAGGAAAAGGGTGCTGGAGCCTTTTTAGGATCTCCCCGGTGAGGGACCCTCCTGCATTGAGCACTGCCCCCAGCCGGAACTTTCCTTTCCTCCCTGGTGCCATGCTAGCCCCAACCCACTCACCTAGACAGAGCTGCCTGTGCCCTGTGTCCAGCGAAGTCCAGACCGAGAGCGGAACCCCACATCTCACTGCCCGTGCCGATCTGGAGGAACAGTGGTCTGAGTGAGTATGTGATAGATGGTGTTTTTAAAGATCACCACTCCTCACAGTGGCCCGGCCGAGGTGAGGATGTGTGATCACTGGTCATTTCCCTGTGGCCTTAGCGATACAAGAGCTCTGCTAAGTGAGTTGGAAGAAGGCTAACCTTGACTGAGGTCACAGGTCGGGTCGCAGTCCTTAAGTGAGCACACAATTCAGACTTGATCCCAGCCCTTTTTCTGGTAGACTCGATGACTCTGTCTTGGTGATGGCCTGGGTGAGGCCAGCAGGGCTTCCAGGGAACCACAGGCCTGGGGACCTAAGTCATAGCCGAGCCTTTGCTAGGTAGGTCAGGCCACTCAACCAAATGGGGATAATCCTGGCCTTCCAGGAGGTAGTGTGTGAAAGGATGTGAGATCGTTACGACAGGTACAGAGATGCTAACAGAACAGAGCTCCTGATTAAAGGCATCTGCTGAGCTTGAATTGAAGGAATACTCTGTTACCAGGAAACTTGGAGGAATTTTGGATTCTGGTGTTAAAACTTGAAGAATCGAGGTTGCTCAGAGAGCTCTGTGAGGTCATTTGCAGGGAAATGTCATGGATCCTTTTACATAATTTTTAGAAAACCTTCCTTAACCTTTCAAAGCAGCAGGAACTTGATGTGTGCTGCTGAGTGCAGCCCCAAGAGGAACTTCCATGGTGACATTATAGCTAACTTTTCAGCGAGGGTCAGAATCCCCATGGGTGGCCCACGGAAGGCCGAGCTCATGATTCTTACCCTGGATGCATGACTCAAGAACTGTGCATAATGGACACAAAGGCCACACTGTCACATTTTCCCTGCAGGGAAAGGAGGACAAAAGAAGGGGTGTGCCTGCGTGTGATATGTATGCATGTGTGTACGCGGAGGCAACGGGGGCCAGCTTGTAGATGAGCTGGTTTATTCTGTAAGACTCGAACCTCCTGTTTGTTCTTCTGATGGAGCTAGTCGGAAACGGTGCCCTCTGATTTGGTAGGGGCTGAATCCCGCCAAAGGGTTCACCAGCACTTGCCCTTCAGGAGACGAGTGTGCAGGGCCAGCCCCGGCTGAGTGAAGCCCTTGATGGAGACCAGGCTCAGCCAGACGGGGGCCCGTTGGCTGGAGTCTGAAAGCCTGGCACTCGTATCCAGAGATGAATGGCCTGGCCGGGTCCGACTGGAGACTCACATCTCGTATCTCCACTGTTACAGTGTAGGTTCAGGAGGGGTTCTGGCCTTTGACTGGGCTCACTGTGCCGCGAGAGCTGACAGCTCCCGGGTGTGTCTCACGGAGCTAGCTTAGGAGGGCAGCCGGCGCGGCATCTCTCCTGCACTCAGGTAGGAAAATCTGACCCTAAGAGTGGGCAAGAGAAAGGAAGGTAAATGGATGCTCCTATTGACATTAAAATACCATATTTTTATGCTGTTGCTTCAAAGATATTTAGAGAGATTTTGTAGTTTGGGTTTTGGGGTTTTTTTTTTTTTTGGTGATTTAATCATTCTATAGAGTAAATATCTATAAAATTCCAATTAAATGGTGTCTAAAATTTAAAGCAGCAGTCTACAGGCAAAGCGCCAACATTTCTTTTTTTAAAAGATATTTATGATACCATCTAGCATTTAAAAATCAACCAGAAACTAGGCTTGATTCTGTTTAATATTTTATATGATTGGACATCTTAAATCAAAAATGTTTCTATTTTATAGCATTTCTGTGTTTATTCAAAACCATAATTCTACTGTGATGTTAATGGAATGACTTTATACCGCTTTAATTGTGTTGGTTTAAGTGCTAATGACCACATTTCAGATTAAAGTAGTATTTTGCTGATAGAGGTAGACACAGATAATGAAAAATGAAAGAATGGCTCATTTTACTGATTGTAAAGTGTTTATTTCAAGGAAAAAAATGTTCTTTTTCTTAGGGCTGTGGAAAAAAGTAATTTTTTCAAGAGTTTAAGATAGTTTTCTGAGATCAGAACTTGTGCCTATGGAAATTTTGGAGCAGCCTAAGCTACCTTTTAGCTTGATATGTGTGCTAGAAAAATTTCATTATTATGTTTTGTGATATGTAATAAATTCAGGGTGCTGTGTTTAAGCTTCATTTCAGTTCAAGTTTGGAAACCTCTTTTTCCCTCTTTCCCAGACATGGCAGACAACCTACTCCTGACACCCCACTTCTGGCTCTCCCCACCAGCAGACACCCCACCCCTGACACCCCCTCAGCAGACACTGCACTCCTGGCACCACCACCCCCACCCCCTGCAGACACCCTACCCACCCCTGCTACCACCCCTCTGCACCTCCTCCCCCTGCCCCCACCACCCCATCCTTCCCCAGATCCCATGTGAAAGATTCAGGTCAATCCCTGACTCTTAGAAGATGTGTTTCTTCTTGCGTGGAGCGAGCAAAACATAACCATGATTTCTAAACCTCTGCTTTTGTGTCAAGGAAGTGTGATGCTTTTTATCCTCCTCTGATGTCTCTTTAATAAATATGTTGTCATTCTTTGTCCTCAGAAGGGGCCTCTTGAGCTGCCTCTCAGTTTTCTCCATGATTTATGTTGCAAACAAATTCTATGTCCTGTGTCTGTTCACCGCACTCTCCTGATCTTGTGTACCATTGGAGACCTGCTAGAGACCGTTTTTGTTTTTCTTATGCAATTATGTTATATGTGTATTTCAGTGAAATGTCAACCCGCCAACAGAGGATGATGTTAAAAATTATCCAAATAAATAGTTTTCTATTTCTTTTAATCAGACCTAGTCCAAATTGTTGAATGACAGTGAATAGGATTATGTGGGTTTGATTTTTTTCCCAAACTCAGGAGTATTCCAAGCCCTTGGTGCCTCGTGACATGGGTTCATATATATAATTTACCTGGGGCGTTGACTTAGTGCTTTGTCACCTATGTTTATCTTATAGACACAGCAGCAGATGTCTCAAACCTGGTCTTTCATTGGGAGCCTCAGATCTGTGGCCGGCCTTTCCTCCCAGTGATCCAAAGCCAGATAATGAAACCCTGGCTTAGCTAATCTTCCCTTGATGGTTGTGCTCTGGAAAACACTGAATGAATGAGCTGCAGGCTATTGGACACTGCAGGGCTGGACCTTGCTGCACAGACCCGCAGCTCTGTGTGAAAGAGCTCTCCCCCACTGGACGTTAGTGTTGCCTTCTCGATGTTTACAAGAGAAGGGCAAGTAGGTCCACGTCCAAGCCAGATGATTCCCCTGGCACAGATGTGCCAGTCTTGGGCATCCTGAGATAGGGAAAGTGTGTGTGTGTGTGTGTGTGTGTGTGTGTGTGCGCGCGCGCGCACCTACGTGAGTGTGTATGTGTATGCTTGTGCACGTGCAGCTCGTGCCTGTGGTCAGAGGGACGGGAAAGTAAGAGGTAGCTACTGACCATACCCTGAACTATTCTGGATTTGGTGGCAGGACATGTGTGTCTTTCCTCAACAAGACACAGCATTCCTAGCCAGGAACCTGAGAGTTGTGAATCCAGGCAGCTCTTGCATACCCACAGTTCATGAAATGGAAAGACCCCCCCACCCCCGCACCTGCTCCTCTGTTCAAAGAATAGACCTAGTCTGGTCTACTTTTTTTAACAGCATTGTCTCCTAAGGAGGAGGAGGCTGTTTTCACAGGAGCCTCTTAGGAAGTTCCTGTAGGAGTTCACTTTCTAAATTACCATCACCACCACTGGCATCTGCAGAAGACCAGTTGTGAGCTTTCCCACACCAGGGGGGCCAGCCCTGTGGGACCTGGCCAGACCACGGCCACCATCCCCACTCTCCCCGCCCCTCCCCACTCCCCACTGCTGGGGATTGTGAAGGAAGGGCCGGGACATGACCCCCTCCCCTGACGCCTGCCTCCAGGCCCAGTTGTCCCCTGCATCTTCATGACGGAGTGTGAACTACAGATCAGCCCTGTCCAGCCGGGGTTCAGATAGTCTCCGCTGTGGCTGCCAAGGTGCAGAAGGATTGCCCGCAAATGGGAGGGTCCTGCCCAGATTGAGGATGGGGGTCTTAAGCCTGGTGGCAGGGAGGAAATACCTCTTTCAGGTGCCAGTCTTTTTGTGGAAAAGGGTAAAGTGGCTGTAGTGTCCCTATCAGTCTTTAAGTCAGCATGCTATTTTTCTTCAAGTTGATGGTCAGAACAGAACTGTCTCAGAGCCAGCAACTCCACCTCTGCCTGTGTAGCAGAAGCCTCTCTGATGTTTCCCCAACAAAGCTGGGGACAACGGAAGGGCTTCTCCCAGGCCCTGTTCTGGTGGAACCTTAGTCCCAGTGTAAATAAGGCCAACGGCGAGGGTCTTGGGCAAAGGACTATGTGTGCGAGGGGCCAGGAGGGGTCATCCTGCACAGCCTCCAGAGGCTGGTGAGCCCTTTCCAGTGTGCTGTGGTCTTCAAGAAGATGATCCAGCTGTTGGCAGGTTGTTGGCCTGACCCCGGGTTCCAGGCCAGGGCACCACGGATGGCCACGGTGGCTGGCGCTGCACAGCGGCCTGGGTCTGTGTGCGTGTTGACCCATTCCGTCATGGTCCTGAATGTGCTGGTGATTGCAGTGTGTGCTGTCACGCCCTCGTTCCCATGGCTTTTTTGCAGAACGGGTGGCCCTGCTGGCTGCTTGGTCTCCTTGCCCCTTCACACTCGTACTTAGGTCATGGCGAGTGAATCCTGGCCACCCTCTCTATAGAGTGGCCCGGGCTGTGCTCCTGGCCCCCTCTGGGGCTCTGTCAGAGGACTCTGCAGGCCCTCCTTCTGTAGACTGTCATTTAGATGTGGTCATGTGCTCTTGGCCACGGCAGACGCTGTCCCTGCAAGCTGGGTTCCATGAGAAGGAGGTGACTGGGTCGGAGCCTCAAGTCTAGGACCGACTGGAACTCCTGACCATACTCTTCAACCCTGGGGCTTCGAGGACCCTTCAGTTACATTCACACGAGTAGTCACTCCTGTGGGTTGCCCTTTGGAGAAACCTTCCCTTGCCAGAGCTGAACCAGGCAGGAACAGAGCCAGGACCCAGGCCGGGCCCAGCGCACCCACATTGTCTAATCCGTTTTGCCATTTTTGTTGATCTAGGCAGGATTAAGGACACTGCATGACATTGGGCCAGAAATCCGGCGTGCTATATCATGTGATTTGCAAGATGACGAGCCGGAGGAAACAAAACGAGAAGAAGAAGAAGATGTATTCAAAGTAATTATTCCACGCCTAGCTACACACTGGCCACTTGGAGATAGCGGGGCAGGACTTCACTCTGGGGAGTCGGTGATCCCCAAAAGAACCTGGAGAATGCACGCCAGCCCCCGGGCCTAGAGGGGCTCACGGACCATGCTTTCCCCACAGCAGACCTTCGGCACCTCCTCTAGGGCCAGGCCTGCTTCCGTCCTGAGCTGGCCACTCTGTCCCATGCTGGCAGCTTAAGAGGAGTCTGGCCACAGCCGCTTGGCCGGTGTGGCTGAGCTTCCTGGGTCCTGCTAGCAGCTGCCTGCCTGTGTGACCCCCTTCTTCCCTGGGCCGGTCCTCAGCCCCCCCAGCCCAGAGAGCATGCCTCCTGTCCAGCCTCAACCGCTGGGGGCTGCCAGCTGGCGCTGCTGGCTATAAGTCACCTCAACCTGGAACGACGGGAAGAGCACACTTGTGTGACAGCCAAGAGCTTGCTCCCCAGCTCAGGGATTGGGAACCTTCCTCATTTCAGGGGGGCCAGCTGCCACACAGACACATCGGCCTGATCTGTGAGACACTCAGATTGCTTTACAGGGATCCTACGGAGCTTACCTAGCGTTTGTGTTTCGTGTAGAAAAAAATTACCTAACAAAGCTAGCCTGCATCAAATACTTGTTAAATTACCTGGTGTTGTCTCCCATTATTTTGCAGAGAAATGGTGCCCTGCTTGGAAACCATGTCAATCATGTTAATAGTGATAGGAGAGACCCCCTTCAGCAGACCAATACCACCCACCGTCCCCTGCATGTCCAAAGGCCTTCAGTTCCACCTGCAAGTGATACTGAGAGACCGCTGTTTCCTCCAGCAGGAAATTCGGGGTGTCCTAGCCATCATAACCATAATTCCATAGGAAAGCAAGCTCCCAGCTCAACAAATGCCAATCTCAATAATGCTAATATGTCCAACGCTGCCCCTGGGAGGCGGCCCAGCCTTGGGAACCTTGAGCATGTGTCTGAAAATGGGCGTCGCTCCTCCCACAAGCATGATCGGGAGCCTCAAAGAAGGTCCAGTATTAAAAGGTAACCTTTAAAGTGTGTTTGCACCTGGTGATACAGTGTCTGCCCCAGGCGCTGCTTTCTCCCCTGTGCCCTGGCGCACACACACGAGATGTGCAGGGGGCCTGGGCACTCGAACCTGTGAGTGCCGGGAGCCAGTGATGAACCCGAAGGATAAAGGGCCAGCAGCCACCTTGTGTCCTGCCAAAGGTGTTGGCCTTTAGGACAGCATCAGTTGCTGTAAACTCTACCTTCCCCAGTGGTGACCACATACCTTGGGACAGGAGCTGGCAACCGTTGTAAAGGGCCAGAGGGTAAATACTTTAAGCTTTGGGCACCATACAGGCTCCACTGAAGCAACTGAGCCCTGCTGTTGTAGAGGGAAAGCTGTCCTAGATGCTGTGTAGGCACGTGAGTGTGTCTGTGTCCCAAGAAAACTTTATGGACACTGCAGTGTGAACTTCCCAAGGTCACATGCGATGAAGTATTTTTCTTCCTTTGATTTTTTTCTTTGCAGCCCTTTTAGAGCGTAAGAACTGTTGGTAGCTCATGGACCTTATATGGTCTGTAAACCATAGTTTGCTGACCTCTGCACTAGGAACTAGCCTGATAATCTGCATTTCAAATTTCACTGGCAATGTTTAACCTTTATCTTCTCCCTCCCTCCCTCCCTCCTATGTTATGCCTTTCCTGGATAGAACCCGCTATTATGAAACTTACATTAGGTATGTGCTCATCACATGTGTGTGTGCATCGCATGCTCTGTGTTGTGAGTGTAACCCGCGGGCCTCTCAGTGCTGAGGGCTGAGAACTCCCTTTGAGGCAACAGCCTGATAGGATAGTGGAGCTTGGGCTGTGGACTCCAGAGGCAGAGGGATTGCTTTTTCCTTCCTTCCTTCCACCTTCCCTTCCCTCCCTTCTGCTCCTTCCCCTCCCCTTTCTCTCATTTTTTTAAGATTTTGTTATTTTATTTTAGAGAGAAAGAGCATGTGCAAGCCAGGGGGAGAGGGAGAGAAACTCAAGCAGATTCTTTGTTGAGCACAGAGCCCAACTCAGGGCTCTGCCTCATGACCCTGAGATCATGACCTGAGCGGAAACCAAGAGTCAGATGCTCAACCAGCTGTGCCACCCAGGCGGCCCAGTAGTTGATTCTTTCTAAGCAAAGGAGCTTTTCGGTTCCTCTGTGCATAGACTGTGTCATCCTCCAAGGACTGGTGTTCACACGCTCATGTGCCCGTGGGCTCGCCCCTGCACGCCTCGTGACCTCCATGTAGGGAGACTCCACGGCACACTTCTGGGCGCCTGGCCCGGGAGGCTGGCCCTGCCTGCTGCTGGCTGGGTTCAAGCCTCTTGTCGGGGCTTCATAAAAGTGTGACCCCAACCTCCTGAAGACTGGAGACCAGGTCTTCTCCTTTGTCTCCCGTGTAGCCCTCAACATTCGTGCACTGAGTCCTTCTGTATGTTTGCTGGACCAGGTTGAATTGTCAGTGGGACGGTCATTTTGTTGGGGACGGAGAGGCTGGGTCTCTTGGTTTTGGGGACGGAGAGGCTGGGTCTCTTGGTTTAATTGTAGCAAGTGTAGTCAGCTGCTCAGCAGCAACTTGAGAGAACAAAGAACTTGGAGGGTACACAGTCCTCTCTCTTGGGAGAGAGTCAATATGACGGAGCCTGGCTGGTTTTCCTGAGGACTGAGGCCAGGATAGCAGCTTTCAGGGAGCTAGCATGACAGTCTTGTCATGTGGGCAGGGCTATCTTCGAAAACCTGGCAGGTGTCACCCTTGTGAGTCTCCCCGGGGACACTATCCCAAACTCCTGTCGCATCTCCTGGGTCAGAGTTAGTGGGAGACTGGTCAGAGAGCCTCTTTGTTCTGGACCCTGAAGTCACATGGGCCAGAGAAGAAAGGAGCAGGGATCAGAGTAGCTGGCCTGGGAGCTCCGTGTCTTCTCCCCATGACTACTGATTGCTGCAGGCCTCTAGGTCCATTTGCTTATTCTGTTCTCCAAATGACACCCACTCCTTTGGCTCCATGGCCCCTGGGCACAGTGGTTTGGCATGGGCACTGTGCAAGTTACTGGGAGAGCGACCCCCTCCCAGCACACGCACATGCTCACACAGCGCTGCCGCCAGAGGCCTAACAGTCCAGTCCCAGGTACGCCGGGGAGGAGCCAGGGGCTCGTGGGGCAGGGGTGCTAGCCACGCACTGAGGCCCAGCTGGGTGCTCAGGTCCTCAGGCCTTCTCTCACCACTGCAGGTCTGACTCGGGGGATGAGCAGTTCCCCACTATCTGCCGGGAAGATCCGGAGATCTGTGGCTACTTCAGGGACTCCCGCTGCCTGGAGGAGCAGGAGTATTTCAGCGGGGAGGAGGGCTATGAGGATGCCGGGCTCACCAACCGGAAGCAGGTGAGCGGCTCTGCGGCTCCGGCTGACATCAGGAGGCCTGGCAGTCTCCTGCCCCTCGCACTCTGCAGCAGGGGCCCGCCAATACCACACCTGGGCTGCCTCAGAGGCAGGCAGAGTGGGGGCTGCCTTTTTTTTTTTTTTTTTATAAGATTTTATTTATTTATTTGAGAGAGACAGTGAGAGAGAGCATGAGCGAGGAGAAGGTCAGAGAGAGAAGCAGACTCCCCGTGGAGCCGGGAGCCCGATGCGGGACTCGATCCCAGGACTCCAGGATCATGACCCGAGCCGAAGGCAGTTGTCCAACCAACTGAGGCACCCAGGCGTCCCGGGGGGGCTGCCTTTTTAGACCAGCTTCTCCCAAAGCTCCGAATCTTCTGTGAAGCTGAGGACTGACTGCCTGGCTCTCCGCCAGTCCAGGGTGTCCGAAAGCTGGGGAGAGGACTGTGACCATGGGTGTGTCTGAGCTAAGAGGACTTGTTAACAAAGGTCTCATGTGCCCCTTACCCTTTCTCCTGGCCTTTTTGACCCCCAGGCAGAACTACAGCTACTACAGCCGATACCCTGGTGGCAGCTGGGACTTTGAGCAGCCCCGAGGCTACCATCACCCCCAAGGCTTCTTGGAGGATGAGGACTCACCCATTTGCTATGATTCCCGGAGATCTCCAAGGAGACGCCTACTACCTCCCACCCCGACATGTGAGGCCAGATTTTTTGTTTTGGGTAAAGCCTCCCAGAGAACAGTGTGACAGGTGTGGTCTCACTGCACTAGGGACAGTCAGTCTACAAGACCAGCAAGACCAGATGGGGTTGGAGACCCCATCAGTATCGGCTTTCCCTTCTGTCTCATCTGTGTCCCACGTGATTGAGCTCAAACCACTTCAGCACCATTCTTAACTCTCTGAGCACAGAGGAGGGCAGCATGTGGTCCTGAATGTGCCCAGTACATGCCCTCCGATGAGGGACTTTTGGTGCACATTATCATTGCCTTGGAGCCTGGGGTTCATCACGCGGGGTAGGCACGATGTGCGGCGTGGGGTTGTCAGGCTCTCTCTGTGGACCGGGTAACTGACCCTCAGGGGGCAGAGGTGCGCAGCCGCTGTGCAGAGCTGGACCTGAGCCCAGGCCTGTCCCACCAACACCGCCCCCACTGCACCTCTGAGGGCCGCCCCCCCCCCCACACCTCCCATCTTCGCCATGTGTCAGCCAGTGCCCTTGCTCATGGAGCAGGTTTTGGGTCAGTGCCCCAATCCTGGGGCTGGAGGAGTCCCATCCTGCTGAGAAGAGGCAGGGGGCCAACTGTCCCCCACCTGGTTTTCTTATGCAGGTGGCCTAAGTAGGATTGCAGGAAATGTAGCTCACCCCCCAGTGAGGGACTTGGGCCGGGGGAAGAAATGAAGCTGTGGCCCCTGCCTGCTCCTGACCGGGCAGGTGGATTTTGCACTTGGGGGCATTTTGGTGTTGGTTAAAAGATACCTATTCCTTGTGTTTCTGAGGAATGAAGCATATTTTTGAGCAGGACTCTAATCAGTAACCAAAAATAGCTAAGACACATTGTCTCTGAGTCGGCTGACTCCATGTGCCATAACCAATCCAGCTGAGTGGTGCCTGGGGCCCTCTTCTCTCTCCTGTGGTCACAAACATGCTGGGGAGTCTCACCAGACCCATTTCCACGGTTGATATTTAATTCTGCAGCCCCAGACACATGCTGCCAAACAGAGCAATTCTGAGCTCCCTAAATACTGGGTAAAACATGCAGGTGAGCCCGGCAGAGGCCCCTCGTCCGTGGAGTGCCCTGTCCTCCCTGGACCCTCCCTGTGTCCCCTACGGTGGCCACATTAATGCCCACCATTCGGGGCACCACTGAGCAAAGTGAGGAACCAGAGTGGGCCAGAGCAGATGCCCTCTGTATTTGTAAGGGCAAGTCAACCAAACGTATTTTATTTGCTTTGCTGCCCATCACTTCAGACCTTGGGCAGGGGAAGGTGAAGTGTTCCGCCTGTGTTTTCAGCAATGGTGGGATTATCTCCTCTGTCAGAATAGGTTGTGCACAGCCGGTGAGATGATGGGTGTATCCACGGACTCATTTTCAAAACAACGGCACTACCTGAATGAGAGAGATGGTGGTTTCCTCTGTGGGCTCCGAGCCCCTGGCCCTGGCCCGCTGCCCCTAGGAGGGTCATGGAGAGTGTGCCAACGGGAGAGGCCTGGCTGTCTCATGAGAACAGCAGCTGTTGTGCAGCTGTGTCCTGCCAAGGTGGGACATCGAGGCAACGGCGGCCCAGCACACCTCCCAGGGGACACCTTAGGCCTGCCTGGCTGGGGCTGCCTGTCTCTTCTACCTGCACTGGGCAGGGCCAGCCAAGGGCTCAGTCTTCTCACACTTTTAGATTAGAGCTCTCCCAGAACCCAGTTCTTGCTGCTTCCTGTGATCCTCAGGAAGCCTGGGAGGCTCGCCCCTGCACCTTTCCAGTATAGGAACCGGGGGGTGTGGGGTTTTGCTGGGGCATGAGAAATGCCTGGGATCTTAGGAAGCAGGGCTGAAGAGCCCTTGCTCCTGCCTTGCAAACTGTCAGGCCCCCACGCGTGTGTCTAGGGCCAGCAACCTTGAGCGTGGACCTATTCCCAGGGGACCTCTGGCCTGTGCTTGGGGGCCCAGAATTCGGACTGACCTCCTGGGCCCTGTGTCCCGTTAAGCCACAAACTCAGCATCTCTTGTCCCGGCTGTGCGTGAGCCTCCCATTTCGAGGCACTTTTAATGGTACAGCCGTATTCTCTAACATTAGTGGTGTTCTTTTCTGTTTTTGCCTTTGGTGTTACAGAAGCTGGGTCTTCCCCAAAGAAAGATTTTGCTTCTAACCTAGTTGAGCTGATAGCAAGTCACTCCCCTTAAAGCAGGTATAAGCACGGGAGCACCAGCAAGATGCCAGGCACCCCAGAAACACTTGGGATACCTGCAGGGAGAGAAGAGGGCAGCCCCAGGTGTTCCCAGGATTCGAGAACGACACTGTGTTCTTGACCTGAAATGCTGTGTTCCCCACAGTGTGTGTACTGGGCCGGGGCGTCCAGTCAGAAGAGCTGCCCTCCAGAGCCTTGAGCTCCGCCTCGTGAGAACAGGCCCCACGTTTACAAGAATCCAGCTTGCACTAACCAAAAACATCCTCAGTGAGGCAGCTTCTTCATCCTCCCGAAGTTCTGAGACCTCACCCGCTAATGCTTTTCCTTGGACGTATGGCTTGCTTCCTCTGGGGACCCTAGCTGAGTGTCCAGGGGCCACCCTGAGTCACGGGGGCCCCCCAGAACGCCGGTTTCACAGCCACTGCTGTGCTTTCTCAGCCCACAGGAGATCCTCCTTCAACTTCGAGTGCCTGCGGCGGCAGAGCAGCCAGGAGGAGGTCCCGCCGTCCCCCGCTGTGCCCCGCCGCACAGCCCTGCCTCTGCACCTGATGCAGCAACAGGTGAGCCGGCCCACCTGGCCTGGACCCCACAGGCCTGGGGGCAGCGGTGCAGGGGCCGCTCTCGGGACACCCCCCCTCCCGGCTGCCAGTAGCAGGAGGGAAGGAGAGAGCCTTCACAGACACTCCGGTTCAGTCCAAATAGACGTGGTCATGAGCCCCATTTCACAGATGAGCAAATATCAGGGAGAGGGCTGGTGACATGCCTGAGCTCCACAGGAGGTGCGTGACCAGTTGACCTAGGAGTCCAAGGCTGCCAGCTTCCAAAGCTGGGCCCTGGCCGTGGTGCACACTGTGTTCTCTCCGGGGCCTGGTACAGTCCCTGGTGCTTGGAGTGGTGCCCGCTTGCCTGGTCCTGAACCATCAGTGCTGCCCTTTATTTGCTCAGAGACATTCTTCCTTCATTAAGACACATCTGTAGAGACCTTTGCAGGCAGGGTGCTGGCATCGTGGGTGGGCGAGCCTCCAACCCTGCCTGCAAGGGGAGAGTGTGGTCCAGGGAGAAGGACCCGGCCACAGTGAGGTGGCTGGACAGGAGGGAGCCCAGGGCCTGGAGGAGTGGTGGGGCTGCAGCCCTCTCACCAGGGCTTTGCTTCAAGGGCAAGAATAAGGCACTTTTTCTTTCTGCAAAGAGCATGTCAGAGATGCGGTCCACTGCGTACGTGTGTCAGGGGCCGGAGGGCTCGTGGGGAGTCCCCAGCCCGTGAACGTGCAAAGCCAGCTCATGCCCAGCTCGCTTACCGCCGACGTCCTGAGCGCGTGAGCACTAGCTTCCATTTCAGGTGTTCTGTTCAGGTCTCTCCGCCAACTTCTTTCTTTTCTGCCTTCAGTTTTTATGTTAATTTTTATTCTTGTCCTGCTTTGTTGTGGAAGGACAAAGCATGGGAAGGCCCAGCCCTCAAATGCCACGAACCAAGTAGGCCTGGATGTCTCGGGGGGGGGGGGGTATGTGCGTGCGAACGCCCCTCCCTCTGCTGTCGGCCCCCACCCCCGCTCCAAGGGCCAGATCCCTGTGTGCACTGCCTCCTTCGGGTGGCTGTGGCTTCTGGTTGTGGCCCTCCGTGCAGAGAGGGAGCGCCGGGGTGGCTGCTTGGGGGCAACCAGAGGCAGGGGAAGCAGCTGGTGCCCAGAGCTACAGAGCAGCCCGGGTACTGGCTGGTGTGGTGAACTGCACTGGAGCGGAGAGAATGTGTTGCTTCCGAGGGCTGGGAATGACTCGTTTGCCCCATATGTCCTTCTGTATTTAAACCGAGAGAGAACTGGGTGGTGTGTTCATGCAGCCCAGGGAGAATGTCTTCTCTAATTCTCCACTGCTTGGCCACAGTTTCATGAATTAGCAGCTGATGCCTCCTTAGGAACAGGCATGAGAAGTTCATTATGGATTCGGGGAAATGGAAAACAGTCTGCCAGGAAGCCAGATTTTACTACCTGTGTCCTTTTCACATCCCTGTCTTTTATCCGCGGCCACCCCAGTGCAGCAGTGCCTCCTGCTTGCTGTGCCTGGGGAGCCCTCGGGCCCGCCCCTGAGGATCTCTGGCCCCGCCTCCTCTCGTCTCTCCCCAGATCATGGCAGTTGCAGGCCTGGATTCCAGTAAAGCCCAGAAGTACTCGCCAAGCCACTCAACCCGGTCATGGGCCACTCCTCCGGCGACCCCTCCATACCGGGACTGGACGCCGTGCTATGCACCCCTGATCCAGGTGGAGCGACCGGAGGCCCTGGATCAGGTCAACGGCAGCCTGCCATCCCTGCACCGGAGCTCATGGTACACAGACGAGCCTGGCATCTCGTACCGAACATTCACACCAGCCAGCCTGACCGTCCCCAGCAGCTTCCGCAACAAGAACAGTGACAAGCAGAGGAGTGCAGACAGCCTGGTGGAGGCGGTGAGTGTGCCACGGATGGGCAGGCTCCGGCACAGCAGAGGGGGACAGGCCAGTGCCATGGTGGTTTTGGGGGTGGGGTGAGGCTCAGGAGTCAAGCTGGGTCCCTCTCCCTCTGGATCACGCCCATTCCTCAGAAGCAAAAATGGTACGTATAGCGCGAGTGTAAGAACACCACCACTGCCCATTCTAATGGAGCTGGACCTAGGATGACAGGTGCCAGGCCTGCAGATAGCCCTACCTCCTACTGAGACCTTTTCCCTAGTGGGGCTCACTCTCATTGGGCGATATGTAGTGTTCGAATTCCATGACTTTTCCAAGTCATTCACATTTAACTGTCACATGTGAGGTCTAGCAATCAGGACTGGCAGAGTCCCCAGAGCACATCCTGTGGTTAGTGCCTGAGGGGGCTCCTCTGTCATTTTCCCGGCGGAGCCTTGTAAAGCATTTATGCCATCAATCCTCTATCCCGCACAGGTCCTGATATCTGAAGGCTTAGGACGGTATGCAAGGGACCCAAAATTTGTATCGGCTACAAAACACGAAATAGCCGATGCCTGTGACCTGACCATCGATGAGATGGAGAGTGCAGCCAGCAACCTGCTCAATGGGACTGTGCATCCCCGGGCTAACGGGGGCATGGGCCCCATCTCCCACCGGCAGGACTATGAACTCCAGGACTTTGGGCCAGGCTACAGCGATGAAGAGCCCGACCCCGGAAGAGATGAGGAGGACCTGGCAGATGAAATGATCTGCATCACCACCCTGTAGCCCCCAGGGAGGGGCGGACTGGCTCTGGCCTCAGGTGGGGCGCCGGAGGGCCAGGGAAAAAGTGCCTCGTAGTTAGGAAAGGTTAGGCACTAGTGTGGAGTCTGTATTCAATTAGACTTTTATACAAGTGATGTCATGCCTCATGGAAGCCATAAATCTGGTAGGGGATAGCCGTGTACCCATGCCCAGCCCCAGCTGTGGGAAGCAGCAGGTCGAGCCCTCCAGGGGAGGACCCGTGAGGAAGTGGGATAAGCCCTGCCCACTTTTCCAGCACGCCCCTGGGGCTTTCATCTGCACCCACCCACCAGCTGGCACAGTGGGGAAGGTCAAGGTGATGACGATCACCACACCTATGTCATTACCTCAGCCATCGGTCTAGCATATCAGACATTCACTGGGCCCAGCATATCCATTTTTAAACCCTTTCCCCCCAAATACACTGCTTCCTGGTTTCTGTTTAGCTGTTTGGAAATACAGTGTGTGAATCAGGACCTACCTACCAGCCGTCATCTGGAGAGGGGAGCAGGACCTTATACACAAGGTTTTCTGTTACGTGACCCCGGTTTACAAGAGAGTGTCACTCAGTCGGTTTCTGACTGTCCGCTCAAGGGCAACTGTAAACTGGAATAATCATGCACTCGCAACCAGGTAAACTTAGATACGCTAGTTTGTTTAAAAATTATAGATTACTGTACATGACTTGTAATATACTATAATTTGTATTTGTAAAGAGATGGTCTATATTTTGTAATTATTGTACCGTATTTGAACTGCAGCAATATCCATGGGTCCTAATAATTGTAGTTCCCCACTGAAATTTAGAAATTACTAGCATTTTTACTTGGGCTGTACAGAAGTAGAAGAAACAGAGCCAATTTTCATTTATTCCGTGAAAATCTTCTGGGGATGAAATTTTAAGTTCAAAAGAACTATAGAGATTTTTTCTAAAAATATTTGGAGTCACTCTAAATCTACCTTTACACGAGATATACCAGATGATGATTTACAGCCTTTGCTTTGGGCAAGAATTCCGGGATTTGATAGTGTACCTTTGGTCCGCCATGGGTCGCAGCGGTCTGTGACTTACTGAGCCTCTGCTAAGCTCATCCTGTCGGTCAAGCCGGTTACTCTGACCCTGTGGCATTCACAGCGGCACCTCTGCTGCCCCCACAAGACCTCTTTTGCATCTCTGGTGTCGAAATGATGGCACAGGTGGATGGAGTTCCTCTGCTCTCGCTCCCGGAGGATGGCTGCTGCTCCTTGTCCTGAACAGGGGTGCTGGGGGGGTGGGGGGCGGAGGGGCAAAGTGATGATCTGCAGGATTAGAACGCTGGGTCTGTCCGGGTCGTATTGTTGCCTTTTTACACAACACTGATGTACTGTGTGTTCTCTTTGAGGGCTTTTATATGCAACTGAATGAGGGCTGAAGTTTTCATTAGAACGTACTCACACTCCAGTTGTACTGCCTGATGAAAACCCACTTTTGGACCACGAGACCCACCAAGGCTTCCTTTTCTGTTCAAGGAATCATGCCGACTTTGTCAAGTTACCTTGGCAGGGATTCCCTGCGGTCAAAAAAAAAAAAAAGACAATTATTAGTTTTTGGTTCAAAATTTTTAAATATTACCTAGACAACCTGTTAATATTTTGGGTTTGTTTTTCGTTTTTTTTTGTAAATAATACTTTGTTATGAAGACCTTACAAACCTCTTCTTAAGACATTCTTACTCCAGATCCAGGCAAAAACACTTCAAGGTTTGTAAATGACTATTTCCTGACATAAATTTTTTTTAATTAAAATGCAAAATGTTCTTCAGAATAAAACCGTGTTAATAATTTTTATCGTATGAGAGAGCACTCACTGCAAAGAGCCGCTGTGGGCCGGTGAGCTCTGCAGAAAGGGGGGGGGGGGGGGACACTCGGTGAGGGCAGTCCTGGGACGGTGTAACTGCTATCCTCACGGCTCCCTCCTTGATGCCCACGGTCACGCAGCACTGGCTACAGAGAGCACTGTTCCTCCTAAAGGGCTAAGCCATCGTCCCCATCACCTCTGCTGGGCACTGTTCTCACTGTGTGGCTTCTCAGCAGCAGCCCTACCAGGATGGGGTTTTCTGGTGCAGGCCGCCATCTTTCCCCATCAGGACTCACAAACTGGCCTGCAGACAGGCTGCACCAGTCCTAATGGGCCCGCGTTAAGTCTGGTCCGACCTCCCATCTACCATGAAATTGTTCTTTGTGAGAAGTTTGAAGTTATCGAACCATGTGGTGGTGGTGGTGTGTACCCTTTGCTTCAGGAAAGTTTTAAGATGAAATGTTTCTTTTTGGCCCCCTCCCCCTAAAAAAGGTTATTTTGTTGTATCCCCAGGAATAGCGGATTTGGTTTTGTGCTTTTCGTACCACAAATGGAAAGGGCAGCTCTGCTTGAACTTCCAACCAGCAGGAACCTCCTTAACAGCTCTTTCTCCTATTTCCATCCAGGTAGCTGGGCCAGATGGGGCTTTGCGGCTCTATTCCCACATTTTGGAGCCTGCCAGAGGCCAGGAAGCTTCTCGGTACACAGTGTGGGCTTTACTTGCCTCACTGCTGACCCCATGTCTGTTAAAGGAACCAGGGCACTCTACTTCAAATTGTTTATATGTTACGGTCTTCAGTGTCTTTGCCAGTTGTGTTTCCTTACCAAGGTTTCTCCTGTTGTGATCGGCTGCAGGTTTGTTCTAAAAACTGGTCAGTGACAGAGCTCCAGCTCCTTCCCTGACTCAGAAACAGACACCACCGAGGCTTACATGTGTTGACAGTTTTTATTTCTCCAAAAGGATATGCCTTCTTTCCTGGGGACGTGAGAGGGCAGGAGAATGGGGAGCAGGCCCGGGGCCCCTGCCTCCAACGCGGGAGCATCAGCTGAGAGTGGCCTCGCAGGCACCCTGTGGGGACGGCGGCAGGAGAAAGGACCGGGGAGGCTGCCCGGCTCCCAACACAAGGCTGGTGGAGAGAGCTTGCGTTTTCTTCTGGTTTAAGAAAAAAGGACGTAGTTATTAGAGCTGATGTTAAGTTGGTGGAAACAGGAAACAGCCTTTGTGGGGAGGAACAGGGTTTGGCTGGAGATGAGGCTCTTTTGAATTTATGGAAATGAGGATTCCCACAGTTGGCCCTGGAAGCAGAAAGGCGGTGCATCCAGGTGCCAGGATCTGGCTTCCAGGACCTGCCATTTCCTGGTTCTGAGCCGCAGAAGAGGCGGGGCTGTTCCTCGCCTGTGCCTTCTGTCTGTGGTTGGACCAGGAAGAACCTTCTGCTCGTGCAGCAGCTGGAACACACAGGCTTCTTCGAAGGGAACCGTGCTCAGAGCCTGATCCAGGTACACACACGGCTCCGTTACACTTTTCCAACCATTGTTTACGGAGTACTTCCGGCTGTTAGTATCATAGGCTCTTTGCTAAGGGGCTTAAATAAGCTTCCTCCCAGGACCGAGGGCTGGCCTGGTGTCTGGGTGCCCTGAGAGCTGCCTGGCCCAATGGGCACTCTCCTCCCCTCTCTGGCTTCCTCAGCCAACAGCCCTCTTTCTGAGGTCCAGGCTTCCCTCACGGCACTGGGACTTGGAGACAGCCCGCTGTTGCGGCACGGGCCACAGTTCCCCTCTGCCAGGTGGCTGCCCTTCACCTGTCAGGACTCCAGCAAGCAGCCACCCCAAGCCCAATATTCTGCCCTGTGGCTGAACCCCAGCAGCACAGCATTCCGCTCGGACTTCCATGGGGCCTGGGTATGGAACATGCACCGTCTTCTCTGAGACTGACTTCTCCACGTGGCTAATTATGTGATCCTATGGAACAAGGCTCAGTGGCCAAGAGTGGGGGAGGGGCCCAGATGTCATCCGGCCGTACAGCTTGTCACACCTCTTCCGACAGGTCATTCTGCTTGTGTGACGATGCAGACACAGTGGCAAACCAGCCCTGTCCCGGAGACTGACACCACCACAGCACGCAGAGAGACAGCGGAAAGGCATGGCTGGGCCATGTGGCCTACCCACACTAGAGAAGGTCCACATGGTCACGCTCAGGCCTGGGACCCCTCTACCCACTGAACTTGCTACTCGCTGGCCCTCTGAGCAGGGGGGGGTTGGCTCCCACACTGCCCCACTGTTCTTTCATCCCTGCAGGTGGCCCGGGGACCCCGAGGATGGTGGCTGTGGACCACGGCTGTGGGGCAGATGGGGAACCTCTCTAGGAGAAATAAATCTCTTGGCCGACTTAGACCCTCCCTTGGAACAGAAAATAAAGCAAGAGGCAGGTAAGAGGAAACCAGAGCTCCTTTAAATTTGTAAGGGAACGAGAGTTGTGATGGTTTTCTTCTTCCCATCTTTCTGGAAGGTCTTTCTCACAAACACAAGTTGTGGCTGTCCAGCCTCCAAGCTATCTCCGTCTACTCTGATCCTGGGGAAAGGCTGGAATGCCCCCTTTCCCTCCCCTTCTTGTTCGGGGCAGGTTTCCAGAGCACAAGTCTTTTCTCCCCTGCCGCAGATGGTGGCTTTGTAAATCTTCAGAAAAATCCATCCAAAATGCATTTAGTTTTCATTACCTACTAAGAACAGTCTGGCCAAGGCATCTCCATTCAAAAATCGGTTACTGGATTACATGATTGAATTATAGGAAGTTTAAAGATCAAAGAACTATTTTAAATGCTACTTGTATCTCGTTTCCCCCCACCAAACTCAAATCTTTGCCAATTTATTTTCATGGGATCAGGTGTATAGTGTGACTTGACTGCTTTTTCCATCAGCCTCCGCTCGATCCCTGTCTGCTCCCGTGGACGGCTGCTGAATACAAATTAGCCAGCTTTGCCCATGGCAGGTCATCTCCCCAGACTGACAGGAAAGCATCCTCTCAAGCTAGCTGCTTTGGCTTGGAGCAGCGGTCTGGTCTGTCGGGTTTGCTCTAGGTTTCTAGGTTTCCCTGGTAACAGGAAAATAGTTTAAAATGCTAAATGAGGAAACCTATGGTAATAAAGAGACTCTCCAGACTCTTCTCTGAATAAGGTCCAGAAATCGGGCTGTGTTTAATAAGAACCAGAGTATTGGAGAGGTGGGCCTCAGAGTGACCCAACTGGGAGGGGACACGAGAAGCAGAAGAGAAAGAAGCCTGTGTTTCTTCAGGCAGACAGCTTTCTTTCTGAACGGAGATGCTAGAGGCTTAGGCACAGGCCTCAGCAGCTGGCGGCCTGAGGCCTATGCCTCCCGTGCCGTCCAGCCTGCACCCAGCCTCTGCGCACAGCACCCTGCTCCCAGAGTGTCTTGCCTTAATTAAGAGGGAGGCCCGGGAGAGAACCACTTCCTTTAAATCTGAGCAGGACCCAGGGTTGCAGAGTGCCATGGAGTATAAGATAAGGCCGTGGCTGGAGTTAGCCATCCTCCTCCACTGGCCAGCTCCCCTTCCCCAGTCCCTTTTACTGCCCCTTCAGGAGGTTGGGGGGCAGCCTGCAGAAAAGTGCTGGGGAAAAGGAACCTGCTTCGCTGCCTGATACTGGTCTCCCAGCCTAAGAAATTTGGCATTCTCAGCCACTGAACTGTAACATTCTAGACAGTTTCAGGAAAGGGCACAGGGGACAGGGGCTGTGCTGACCCTCTTGGCTTGGCAGGAGGCTTCTTGGGCAAGGACCACCTCAGCGCTGGGTGGCCAGGGTCCCAGGCTTGTAGACAGGGACGTCCTTGTCCCAGAGTGCAGGCTGCCCCTTGATGATGTCTGCTGCTTTCTCTGCGATCATGATGGTGGGGGCGTTCAGGTTGCCACTGACCACGCTGGGCATGATGGAAGCGTCGACCACCCTGAGGTTCTGCACCCCAAGCACCCTGGTCTGTGGATCCACCACAGCCATGGGATCAGAGGGCTGGCCCATCTTGCAGGTGCACGAGGGGTGGTAGGCGCTGTCGGCCTTCGCCCTCACGAAGGCATCGATCTCCTCATCTGACTGCACGTTGCTTCCTGGCTGGAGCTCCTTCCCCCGGAACGGCGCCAGGGCTTTCTGGGCAAAAATTTCTCTGGTCAGCTTCACGCACTGTCGGAAGTCGTTAATGTCGGTTTCTGTCAACGAGAAAAGGTAGGTGAGGCGACTCCTCCTACCAGAGGATTCTGAACTCGGAGAGGCTCGGTAAGCTGTCCAAGGGGACACAGGTCAGTGCCTACCACCCTCTGATCCCACAGCCGTGGTGGACCCATAGACCACGGTGCTGGGGGGAAAACGTCAGGGACACAGAGCCACCAGGTGGTTTGTCACCTATTCCCGGCCAGTTTTACTGCCACCAAGCAGAGTCTCACGATGGCAAACAGGCAGCACCCTCAGTGGACACAGCCTGCCTCTTGCCATCATGGCTGTGCACACACTGCGAGTCATGACTGAGCGACAGGGAGAGCTCCTTTGCGCTTCGGGCAGGGGCAGGCCCGGGAACGTAATCTCTTCCCGGAGGGCGCTCAAAGTGACGGCGGCGCAACTGCTCTGTGGGCTCTGCACGTACAGCCAGATCTCCTTGCATCTTCTGAAAGCTGCAGCGCTCCCCTGCTGTGTCAAAGGACATCCCAAGGTTTCTTCAAGTGACCCAGGGCACACACAGCAGTGTGGATAGCCCAGAGGGAGGGGGGCAGAGGGCAGCTTGTGTCTCAGGGGTAAGATTCAGGCACCAATGCGAACCCCATAAAGGCATTATTCATTCGTTGAATGAATGGCCTGGCAAGCACAGGCCTGGGGGAGACCAAGAGGGTGATGAATTACCTGTTGACAAGTAGTTGGGCTGAATCACAGGGTGGTCCTGGGGGTTGGCACTTCTCAGTTTAAGCCATCCCACACTCGTGCCCCGCATGGTCCCCACATGCACCTAGAAGAACCGGAGGGAGCAGGACCTCCTTCAACCTCCCGACTTGGCAGCTTAGGCCCCGGGGTTTCCCGTGGTTTGGGGCTCCACATCCAAAGTCCATTAAGGGCAGACGCTTTTATCATCTGTCTGCATCTTACCCCTACCCCCCTTCCACAAGTGATCACAAAAACACCTCCCTCAATCACTCCTGCTTCCTGGCTTTCTACCTGGTTGTCTTCAACTTTCAAGAGCTGGAACCCCCAGGTGCTGGCCACTTCTGTCCATTTCCAGCAGTCTGGATCCCTAAAGCATCTGACCTGAGCTGAGGCAGGTCTCACCTTTCCACGTACCACATGGACTGCCTCACCCTGTTCCTGCATGGCCTCGGGAAGATTCCAGGCTCCTCTCCCTCCCCAATAGGATCCATTGGGCAGCTGGCGGGCAGAACACAAGCTCCTGTGCCTCCCCTCCAAGGGCCCTGCTGCAGTAAGGACACTGCTGCCCGCTCACCTGGTAAGCCTCCTGCTGGGTGGGGACCCGGCCATGGTCTATCACTTGGGACGGCAGGAAATGGAACTGGATGTCGGGGTGGGGGACCCCAGGCCGGCTCCGGATGAACCCACCTGTTTCCAGGTGCGCCGTGGCCCCATCCCCTGAGGACCAGAAGAGGACGAGGCAGCTGAGTAAGGGCGGGACAGGTGCGCTGGCCTCCCCTCTCCTCGGCCCTCTTCCTGGCCCTGTCCTGGCGCCGGGACTGAGTGCTCAGCGCTAGCATCTCTCCCTCAGGTGGGTGAGCCCAGCACCACAGGTTCCAGTATCCGCTCACACCAAGGGGCTTTGGCTTTGCCCTCCCCCAGACTCCTTCACCACCAAAACCTGTGAGGCCTGGTGTCACTGGGATCTCCCAACTTCTCCTGCCCTCTCTACCCCGACAGGCTGTTCTTCCACCTAAGGCCTAAGTCAGACATTCCAGCTGTCCCTGCCATCCCCTCTGCCCCTTCCTCCTTGCGCCACATCTGGCCCTCAGAAAGCCTCCCTGACTTCAGCTCACAAATCTACTGGGATCCGTCTACCCGGCAGTAGCACCCTACCCCTCCCTCGGTCCCAACTCAGACCCTCCTCACAGGCAGCTGCTGGGGCATCCCTGTGGTGCCCCCACTTGCCCTCAAGATTCCCGCATCTTCATGGCACCCTGCTCCCTCCTCCATGTGCTGCAGTCTCCCTGGCCCAGTGTCTCTGTTCCTCCAACGCTGGACGCCTAGACCCAGGGCCTTTGTGCGTCTCCCTGCCTCTCAGCCTCCACTTCTCGGACACCCGGATCATAGAACTTAAGCATGTTCACAGGGTCTCTTTCCACAGATCCCAGCAGCGTGCAAGCTCCCTGGGGGCACCTGCCTTCCTGACACAGCACAGAGCACCTGGGAGTGTGTGAGAAACCCACGCTGAGGGGGATCTCCAAGCACCACT
Source organism: Lutra lutra (assembly GCF_902655055.1). NCBI lineage: Eukaryota > Metazoa > Chordata > Mammalia > Carnivora > Mustelidae > Lutra > Lutra lutra. Next base: position 200,990,411 of record NC_062278.1, on the reverse strand, counting down.
TCCTGGCCCGGCCAGTACACTGGGACTCTGGGAACTGGTGAGAAATGGATGCTAACTGTGCCTTTTCTCCTGGCTCCTTGGACCCCAGATGGTGTCCGGCGCACAAGGCCACCCTATCCATACGTAAGGAAGAGGGGCACCCGGGCTCTGAGGAATCTGACCCAGGACTGGCCCTGGGCTGCTGCATCTGGTCCTCACGACAGCCTGCCAGACAGGTCTCTGTATCCCCATTTTGCAGATGGGAAAGCTGAAGCAAAGGGCAGAACTAAGCTTGAAATAAGTGACTTGAGACCAGAGCTGCCTTTCACAGCACCTTAGGGAGGAGGCCATGCTGCCTCCAGACCAGCATGCCCACCTGTGAACTTCCAGAGCCACTCCAGACCAATCCGGACTTTCCTCAAGGGCTTCTGCGCCGAGTGCAGGGTGATGGGGCGGGTGCACGCCTGCTGGATGTACACCTCCAGGTGGTCTTGCAGATTCTGGCCCACCCCTGGAATGGGAGCGAGGGGCTAGGGAGAATGGCTTCTCAGGGTGGCTTGCCTGCCACTGGCTTCTCAACATCCCCTGGTTTTGAAAAGTCCCCTCAGCCCCATCCATTTATCTGCCAAGCAAGCTCCTGCTCCTTCCCTGGGTCTCCGCTTAAAAGGTCATCTCCATGCTCAAAGCCAATCTCTGCTTTTCGGGCTGCCCTTGTCACTCATTCCCAGGGCAGCCTCTGGAACCATCCCGATGCCATCCTGCCAGGGAGCACCCTCCCCAAGGGCAGGCCCGGGCATTCAGCAGGCGCCACCTGTACCCCTGGCCGGGGGAAGGAGGGGATCCAGCCTTGCTGAGCTGGGCAGACACTGTGTGAGCTCATCTGAGCACACGCGGACACAGGGCAGGCCACTATCCCAGCATTCTGACGGACCTCTCACTAGGAAGCCTCTGTGCAAAAAAGGTCATTTCTGGGGAGGTTGGGTTCTAAGAGAGGTGAGAGCCCCTAATGGGTATCAAAGACTGTAAGTGCAATTTTAGGCCCGTGATAATTGTCTCAAGCATGCCCCAGAGCACCAAGCCGGCATTTTTAACATCAGGACCGCTGGACTTAAAACCAAGGCCCCAACCCCTATCACCGCAGGGCTGCCCTGGAGACAGAGCCGAGCCTGGCCCAGCGGGCTTCGCAGGCCATGCTCCTTGGTGGAGGGGCATAACCTCCCAGGGGCACAGGAGGGCAGAAAAAAATGACAGACTTGGGGTCTTTGGTGGGGGGTAGGGGTGTCCATTGAGGCTCGTAGGAAGAACTGTCCCCACCCCACTCCACGCTAACAAACTCCACTAAGCCCTTTTTTTTTTAAGCAGGGGCCCGTCTGAGGAGCGGGGAGAAGGGAACCCACCGGGCAGGTGGCACACCACCGGGATGCCCAGCTTGCGGAGATCATCTGCATCGCCGATGCCCGAGAGCATGAGCAGCTGTGGAGAGTTGATGGCTCCCCCGCTCAGAATCACCTCCGCACCTGCGTAAACCTGGAAGACGCACCAGTCACAGTTCCCACAAAACCAGGCAGCACCCCGAGAACGCAGCCTCAGAGCCCAGTCCCACGCCAAGGACGCTCAGCCGGCCACTCTAGGAGAGCCCTGCACAGGCGCAGCTCCGACACGACCCGCCCTCTGACATCCAGGCCGTCACGATGGTCTTAAAACATCGGGGCACGGAGCTTCAGTGACCAGTGACATCCGTGAAAGCGAGCACACGCAGGTGGTATGAACCCAGCAGCAGTGAGCCCGCCCTTCCCGCAGCTGCGGCCCGATCCTGACACACTACGGGGCAGGAAACAGTGGTGTGCAACAGGGAGTAGGTTCACGTTTGTGGTTATTAAAGTCTTACTAAAATCAGTGATTTCTGAAAAGGTACGGAAGGAACCGGGGGGCTGCTCTGGTAGGAGGAGCAGATGCTAACAGGGACCACGACAGGCTCTCCGCATGTGGCTGGCCTGACAGCTCCCTGCTGGCCAGGCGGCCACCTCCCCCAAGGCCCTAGGGATCAGAGCCCGATCACTACCCACACTGAACACCAGCCCCAGGGGGGACCACTCGTCCCCCTCTACGTGCGCGGCCCCAGTCTGGCAGGAACTCACTCACCCTGTGGCTCTGGCCGTTCTTGATGTACTCCACACCCACGGCGCGGGTGCCCTCAAACAGCACCCTGCTCACAAGCGTCTGCGTCTCGGCCGTGAGGTTGGGGCGGCCCAGTGCCGGGTGCAGGTACGCGCACGCGGCGCTCCAGCGCTTGCCTGCAGGACAGAGCAAGGACGTCGGGCACAGTTCCTGTCCCCCTTTCCAGCTCCTGCACAGGGAAAGGGGCTGACCTTCCCCAAATACTGAGCTCTGCCTCAGAAGGAAGGCTGAGACCACAAGTCCCTGCTGGACTGAAGTCCACATCCATTAGCGGTGGGAAAACCTCTTCCGCTCTGGACAGGATGACAGACCGGGAGCAGCTAATAATGGGGTGAGAACCCTTTGGAGCCAGGCAGGAGCCCTAGATCAACCCAGGCCTTGCCTCCGTCCTGCTGTGAGCAAGGTACTGTGGTGCCCTGTGCCTCAGTTTCCTCATCTACAAGTCTCTTCCAACTTTGGGCTCTTTGGGCAGAGTTGACTCCAAGACAACAGAGGCCAGAGGCCTAGAGAACGCCCAAGAGTCTCTGTCTCCAAATCGTTTCCCACTGGCTGTGGGCTGTATCCTGTGGCCTCAGTCGTGCGATGCCTTGGTTGTCTGGGCCTCCTCCGAGCCCGTTTACCCTCACTGACCACAGTGAGGGCAGGAGGGATGGAGCTGTGCTGGAGTGTAGCTTCCTTTATTTTAAAAAGGGGAAGAGGCAGACCCAGGGAGCCTCGGGATGGGAGCCCGCCCTACCTTGGTGGATGGTCATGTCCATCCATCCGAAGCCTTCTTGCTGGAAGCCGTTCATGTCCTCGGTGAGCGGGTAGCCGGCCTGCTGTGCCGCCTCCAGGAAGGCGTGGTGCAGCGGGTGGTTGGTCCTGCCCCGGGACACGTGCAGCGGGCCCTGGCCGCCGCGGTACGTGCCGGCGCCCAGCTCGTGGCTCTGCGCCTTGCGGAAGTAGGGCAGGCAGTGCGCGTAGTCCCAGCCCGCGGCGCCTTCCCGCTGCCAGCGGTTGTAGTCTTCGGCGTGGCCGCAGATGTAGACCATGGCGTTGAGCGACGACGAGCCCCCCCAGACCCGGCCGCGCGGCCAGTACAGCACCCGGCCGTCGAGGCCCGGCTGCGGCTCCGTGTGGTAGCACCAGTTGTACCTGTCATCACACAGGTTGGCCACAAGGGCCGCGGGCATGTGGATCTTCCACAAGAGCCGCTTGCTCCCCGCCAGCACGTCCTTGGGCCCAGCCTCCAGCAGCAGCACGCGCTTGTCGGGGTCCTCGGTGAGCCGCCCGGCCAGCACGCAGCCCGCGGAGCCCGCACCCACCACCACGTGACTGTATTCATCCCCGCTCCGGGAGCCCACGCTGGCCAGCGCGCGGACGCTGGGGGGCCGCTTCTGCCCCTCGGCTCCCCAGAGGCCCAGGCACCCTACCCTCCAGCCTCGCGGGACACGCCACATGCTTCTAGCCCAGGTCCTCGCACATCCACCAAGAGGAAAGCAATGAATCACGTTCCTAAAATAGGAAAAGCAGCTTTAGAATTTTAACTCGGCATGCACATTTCAGGACTGGCTGGCAGGACCCTGCACTGGGGAACTAGGAGGAGGGAGCCCTACTGGGAGGTCCATGCCAAGACTCCTATGTACAGGGCTGGAGGCACAGGGGCTCCTCCCCAAACTTGGGAGGAGGGGTGGTCCCCAGAGAGGCTTCTCATTGACAGGTGTAGGTGAACCCAGAGGCTAGGCAGGTGTCTGGCTGCTGGAATGCAGGGGAGGTCAGGGCTTTCTGGGCTTTGCAATCAATGCTCATCCCTTTAAGATGGCTGTTGAGCCCCTACCTCATGCCAGGCACCATTTCATCTCTAGCAATACCCAGAGAACAAGACATCTGCCCTCAAAGTGGATGGTCTGGGGCCCAGGAGACGAAGGAGACTTAAGTAACTGAAGAAAGGTCAAGGTCTGAGGCTCCAGGCTCCCAAGCTCAGAGCCTGTGGCCTGAGGGCCATGGGGGGAGCTAGAAGGCTTTTCAGCAGGGCTGGGGCAAAGCTACAGTCTTCAGAGATCTCTGTAGGGTGCTGGAGTTTGAACAACACAATGCTGATAGCTTTTGGAGCTGCCTTTCTCAACAATGTGCAAATGAATCCCAACAGTGCTCATTGCACAGGGGTGGAAAAGAACCAGTATATTCCACTCTCCTGACAAAAGCACATCTGAGAAAGCCCCATGTATAAGGTTCAGGCGCACAGGACTGACTCCACAAGAGAGAGCCAAGGAACATCAAGACCCCCCTGCCCCATCCGCCAGCCCTTCCGTGAGCCTGCCCCAGTACAGCAGCAGCCTAGCCTGCAGGGGGGCTAGGAGACGAGTGTAGACAAGGACCCCATCCCCCTTCATGTGGGCACACGAGAAAGCAGCCCCAGGCCCTCCTGAAAGCAGAACACAGAAGAGCCTTCCAGCACTCCGGACCCCATACTAGTGCGAGGGAGCTGTGCCCATCACTCAGCTCCCAGCTGGGCTGGCTCGACACTCCACACTCACAACCTGGTAGAATAAATAGCATGACCTTTCTAGGCATAAATACTGTTTGCCTCAGTCACTACTATCCTGTTACACACAATGTCCTGCATTCAGTAAAAATTTGGGAGATACAGAGGAAGAGCAGGGGAAGGTGGAGGAGGACGACCCTGAGCTCACCTTCTTGCACAGACACACAGGGGCAGTGAGGACACACAGTGCAGCCTACTCTGAAAACCACCTGAAGACTGGCAGAGTGACTATTCCACAGCTAAAACCATAAAGAGAAGACCCCCTCAAAGAAGGGGCAGAGAGGTCGTCAGGGACCAATACCCTGGCACTGCGGTGGGTTTCCCGCCACAAGGAGAAGACTGTCACAAGCACCCTGGTCCTCCCTCAGGAGCTGGGGACCAAACCTCACATGGGGCATCCCCCATCCTGGGGAGGGATCTGCACTGGGAAGATGAGCCCCCATGATGTCTGGCTTTGAAAATCCATGAGGCTGAACTCTGGGAGAGCTGGAGGGCCAAAGGAAACCAAGAGTCCACCTTTAAAGGGCCAGCGTGCCGTATTCCTCAGTCTCAGCATGGGAGCAGCAGTTGGAAGAGCACCTAGCTTATACATGAAGATTTACCGACTACCTTTAGCATTTGCTGAGCTGGCAGGGATCTGCAGGAGATTTTTCCAGGTACAGAAGTGCTGGTGATGCCCTTTTTCTTACCCTCCTTCAGCCTGCTGGATGTGCGGGAGCCACTTCTGATACTTCCTCTACCTTGATGGCATTGCTTGCCCCCCACCACCAGCATTCCCCTGGAGACCCACACCACTCAGCCCATCTGTCTTAGCACGTATCCTCCAAAGTGGCTCCTGTCCCAGCACTCCCAGCAGGTGGCCTCGGCTGGGACTGGCACCTCTCCAAAATGACTCTTGCCTTGGGGAAGCAGAGAGCCAGCACCATACCCCAGCATGCCTGCAGTGGCTACAGCTAGGCCCTTCAGCCAGCTGTGCCAGGAGCTAACCCCATACACCAGCATACCTCCAGCAGCTACACTGGGTTTTCTTAGCCAGCTGTACCAGGTCTAAGCCAGCCCAGTTCACCAGTGTGCCTGCTGCAGTCACAGCTGGTCACTGTAGCCAGCAGGGCTGGCCCATCTGTGCACCTGCAGCAGCTATGGCCGGGCCACTCAGGCGGCCACACAAGTTGTGGCCAATCACACAGGAAGGTACAAACAGCCCACACAAGGGACACTCCTTGAGTGCCTGGTTCTGGTGAGCAGGGGAGATTGCACTACTGGGTCCTATAGGTGCCTTCTACAAAAGGTCCTACTGAATACACAGAAGCCAACAGAGTCAGACATAATGAAGATACAGAAGAATGTACTCCAAACCAAAGAAGATGACAGGACCTCAGAAAAAGAACTAAGCAAAGAACTAAGATCGGCAATCTACCTGCTAAAGAGTTCAAAGTAACAGTCATAGGATGCTCACTGAGAAGAGTGGGTGAGCTCAGAGACAATGTCAACAAAGAGAAAATACAAATAGGCACAAATCAGAGCAGAATAATCACTGAAAAATGCAATGGAGGAAATCAACTGCAGATTAGAGGATGCAAAAGAACAGATCAGCAATCTGGAAGACAAGGTAATGGAAAGCACCCACGCTGAACAGCAAAAAGAAAAAGAATTTTAAAAATGAGGATAGATTAATGGACGTCTGAAACAACATCAAGTGTACCAACAGTCACATTAAAGGGGTGCCCAAGGGGCACCTGGGTGGCTCGGTGGGTTAAAGCCTCTGCCTTTGGCTCAGGTCATGATCCCAGAGTCCTGGGATCAAGCCCCAGGTCGGGCTCTCTGCTCAGCAGGGAACCTGCTTCCCTTCCTCTCTCTCTGCCTGCCTTTCTGCCTACTTGTGATCCCTGTCTGTCAAATAAATAAATAAAATCTTTATTAAAAAAGGGGAGGGGGTGCCTGAAAGAGAAGAGACAATGGGGCAGAAGACTTATTTGAAGAAATAATAGCTGATAATTTCCCTAACTTGGGGAAGAAAACAGACATCCAAGGTCCAGGAAGCACAAAAAGTCCCTAATGAGGTGCACCCAGGATGTCCATATGAAGGCACATAATAACTGAAATGGCAAAAATTAAAGAGAATCATAAATGCAGGAAAAGAAAAGCAAATAGTTACATAAAAGGAGAAATCCCACAAAGCTATTACCAGATTTTTCAGCAGAAACTTTGCAGGAAGAAGGGAGTGACATATTTTCAGAGTGTTGAAAGGAAAAACCTACAACCAAGAATACTCTATCCGGCAAGATTATTGTTCAGAATTAAAGGAGAGTTGGTTTCTCAGGCAAATAAAAGTTGAAAATGTTCATCACCTCTAGGCCAACCTTGTTAAAGGGATCTCTTTAGGAGGAAAATAAAAGGTCATAACTAGAAGAATATTATAAAAGGAAACTGTATCACTGGTAAAAGCAAACAGGTAGTAGATTAATCACTTATAAAGCTAGTATGAAGGTAAAAGACAAAATAAAATCTACAAAAATTAAGGGATACACAAAGAGATATAAAATACAATGTCATATATACTAAAACATGGAGGAGGGGAGTAAAAATGTAGTAATTTCAGAATATGTTCTAAGTTAAGTGACCACAACTTAGTACAGATTGTTACATACATAGGATGTTATATATAAGCCTTACGTAACCACAAACCAAAAATGTATAATAAATACACAAAAATAAGCACAAAGGCATCTAAGTATAACACTAAAAAAGAAGTCATCAAATTACAAGGGAAGAGAGCGAGAGAAGAAAGGAAGAGAGAAGAACTACCAAAACAACCAGAAAATAATTGACAAAGTGGCAACAAGTGCACACCTATCAATAATTACTTTAAATGTAAATGTGTAAATGCTTCAATGAAAAGGTACAAGATGACTGAATGGGTCAAAAGCATAAGACCCATCCACTCGCTATCTACAACAGACTCGCTTCAGGCCTAAAGACCCGTGCAGACTAAAAGTGAACGGGTGGAAAAAGGTATTTCATGAGAATGGAAGAAGAGAGAGAGAGAAAGAAAGAGAGAGGAGAGGAGAGGAAAGAAAGGAAGGAAGGAAGGGAAAAGGCCGGGGCAGCAGTACTTCCGTTAGACAAAATAGACTTTAAAACAAGGACTGTAACAAGAGAAAGCATTATTTAGTGACAAAGGGATCAATCCAACAAGAGAATATAACAATATCTAAGCATGATATAGGAGGATCTAAATATATGAAACATATTAAAGAGGGAGAAACTGATAGTAATGCCATAATAACAGAGGACTTTACAATCCCACTTACACCAATGGAGAGATCATCCATGCAAAAGACCAATAAGGAAACAGTGGTTTTTTTTTTTTTTTTTAATTTTAAAGATTTTATTTAGTTGACAGAGACAAAGCAAGAGAGGAAACATAAGCGGGGAGTGGGAAAGGGAGAAGCAGGTTTCCCGCCAAGCAGGGAGCCCCATGCGGGGCTTGATCCCAGGACCCTGGGACCCTGACCTGAGCCTAAGGCAGATGCCCAATGACTGAGACACCCAGGCACCCCAGGAAAGTGGTTTTTAGTGGCACATTAGACCAGATAGACTTAACAGATATATACAGAACATTCCATCCAAAACCAACAGAATACCCATTCTTTTCAGGTGCACATGGAATGTTCTCCAAGACAGTTCTCACATTAGGCCACAAAATAAGTTTCAATAGGGGTGCCTGGGTGGCTCAGTGGGTTAAAGCCTCTGCCTTCGGCTCAGGTCATGATCTCAGGGTCCTGGGATCAAGCCCCGCATCGGGCTCTCTGCTCAGCAGGGAGCCGCTTCCCCCTCTATCTATGCCTGCCTCTCTGCCTACTCTGCCTCTCTGTGTCAAATAAATAAATAAAATTAAAAAAAATAAGTTTCAATAAATTAAAGAAGATTAAAACCCTATCAAGCATCTTTTCTAACCATGATGGTATGACACTAGAAATCAATTACAAGAAAAGTCTGGAAGGGTGCCTGGGTGGCTCAGCTGGTTAAATGACTGCCTTCGGCTCAAGTCCTGATCCTGGAGTCCCAGGATCGAATCCCACGTTGGGCTCCCTGCTCAGCGGGGAGCCTGCTTCTCCCCCTGACCTTTCCCCTCTCATGTTCTTTCTCTCTCAAATAAATAAATAAATCTTAAAAAGATTTTTTTCCTTGTCTGGTAGAAAGACAAACATCGAGACTAAATAACAGGCTACTAAACAACCAATAGGTCAATGAAGAAATAAAAGAGGAAATTAAAAAGAAACCCAGAGACGAATGAAAATGGACACAGAATGGTTCAAAATCTTTGGGGCTTAGTAAAAGCAGTTCTAAGAGGGAAGTTCATAGCAATACAGTCCTACCTCAAGAAACAAGAAAAAAAATCTCAATCAATCTAACTAGAAAAAGAAGAAACCCAAAGTCAACAGAAGGAAGGAATTGATAAATATCAGAGCAGAAATAAAATAAAGCCTTGAAAGGATAGAAAAGATCAATGAAACTAGGAGCTGTTTCTTCAAAAAGATAAAATTGATAAACCTTTAGCCAGATTCATCAAGAAAAAAGCAAACAAAATCACAAATGAAAGAGAAATTTCAACCAACACCACAGAATACAAAGGATTATGAGGCTACTATGAAAAATCACACACCAGCAAACTGAAACACCTAGAAGTGGATAAGTTCCTAGAAACATACAATCTTGCAAGACTGACTCAGGAAGAAATAAAAAGTCTGAACAGACCTATTACCAGTAACGAAATTGAATCAGTAATGACAAAACTCTCAACAAACAAAAGTCCAGGAGCAGATATTTTCACAGGTGAATTCTAACGTGAAGAGTTAATACCTATCCTTCTCAAACTATTCCAAAAAACAGAAGAGGAAGGAATGCTTCCAGATTCATTCTATGAAGCCAGCATTACCCTGATACCAAACCCAGACAAAGATACTATACGAAGATTATAGACCAATATCCCTGATGAACATAGATGCAAAAATCCTCAACAAAATATTAGCAAACAATATACTAAAAGGATCATTCACCATAATCAAGTAGGATATATCACAGGGATGTAAGGCTAGTTCAATATTTACAAATCCGTTAACCTGAAACACCATATTAACAAAATGAAGGATAAAAATCATATGATCATCTCAAAAGATGCAGAAAAAAATTTAACAAAACTCAACATCTATTCATGATGAAAAAAACAAAACTCAACAAAATGGGTAGAGAGGGAACTTACCTTAAGATAATAATGGCTATATATGAGGCACCTACAGCTAACATCATATCAATGGTGAAAAGCTGAACGCTTTCCCTCTAAGATGAGAAACAAGAGAAAGATGTCCACTCTTAACCACTTTTACTAAACATAGTACCAGAAGTCCTAGCCACAGCACTCAGATTAAAAAAAGAAAGAAAGAAAGAAAGAAAAGGCACCCAAATCAGTAAAGTAAAAGTAAAACTGTCACAATTTGCAGATGGCATGATAATACGTACAGAAAACCCTAAAGATTAAAACACCCTATTAGAACTAATAAATGAATTCGAAACCCTATTAGAACTGATAAATGAATTCTGTAAAGTTTTAGGGTACAAAAATTACTATACAGAACGCTGTTGAGTTTAAATACACTAATAATGAACTGGCAGAAAGAGAAATTAAGAAAACAATCCCATTTACAATTGCATCAAAAAGAATAAGATACCTAGGAATAAATTTAACCAAGGAGCTCAAAGACCTGTACTCTGAACTATAAGATCTCCATGAAAGAAACTGGAGATGACACAAAGAAATGGAAAAACATATACCATGGTCATGGGTTTGAAGAATTAATATCCTTAAAATGTTCATGCATCCCAAAGCAATCTACAGATTTAGTGCAATCCCTATCAAAGTAACAATAGCATTTTTTACAGAACTAGAACAAATAATCCTCAGATTTGTGTGGGACCACAAAAGATCCTGAATAGCCAAAGCAAAACTGAGAAAGAAAAAAGCTGGAGGTATCATGGGCCCAGATTTCAAACTATACTACAAAGCCATAGTAATGAGAACAGTATGGTACTGGCACAAAAACACATAGATCAGTGGAACAGAATAGAGAGCCCAGAAATAAACCCATGTTTATGGTCAATTTGGTATGACTAAGGAGTCAAGAATATCCAATATACAAGAAAAGACAGTCTCTTTAATAAATAGCATTGGGGGGCGCCTGGGTGGCTCAGTGGGTTAATGCCTCTGCATTGATCCCGGGGTCCTGGGATCAAGCCCCACATTGGGCTCTCTGCTCAGCAGGGAGCCTGCTTCTCCCTCTCTCTCTATCTGCCTGCCTCTCTGCCTACTTGTGATCTCTGTCAAATAAATAAATAAAATCTTTAAAAATAAATAAATAAATAGTGTTGGGAAAATGGGGCAGCCACGTTGAAAAGAATGAAACTGGGCTACTTTCTTACACCATACACAAAAATAAACTCAAAATGGATCAGAGACCTAAATGTAAGATCTAAAACCATAAGAAAAAAGTACAGCATAGGAAATATAATCAATAATACTGCGATAACTTCATATGGTGACAGATGAAAACCAGATGACACTGAAAACCACTGTGAGCATTCTGTAATGACTTAATTCTTGAATCAACATACACTAAATCTGAAACTAGTATTGTATACTTACAACTAAAATTAAAAATAATAAATATTGAGACAGAAAAGAACAAGAAAAACGACTCATTATCAAAAGATAAAGTAGTTAACAGAACCAGACCAAGGTAGGACCCATCCAGATATCAGAACTGTCAAACAAAGATGTCAAAATAACCAAGTTTCACATTTTACAAGACTTAGTTGAAAAGGTGGACTACATGTTGAACAGAAGTGATTGCAGCAAAAATTGGAAACTTTAAAACAGAAATGCTCAAAAAAAAAAAAAATTATCAGAGGGGAGCCTCGGTGGCTCCGTCAGTTAAGCGACTGCCTTTGGCTCAGGTCACAATCCCAGGGTCCTGGGATGGAGACCAGAAGCAGGCTCTCTGTTCAGTGGGGAGCCTGCTTCTTCCTGTCCCTCTGGTTACTGCTCTGCCTACTTATGGTCACTCTCTGTCAAATAAATAAAATCTTAAAAAGATCAGAAATGAACAATTTGGTTACAGCAGAAAAGAGAATAAGTGAAAATGCAAATTAGGTTAATAGGACTTATCCAAATGAAAATAATATAAAGTGGAGAAAGAGTGAGAGAGGAAAAGAGAAAACAGCTAAAAGACACGGGATGATATCAAACTATCTAGAATTAAGATAATTGGAATCCCAGTAGGAAGAGAGGTATACAAGGAAAAAGGAGATGGGAAAGGTGGGGGGCAGGGTGAAAGGAAGAAAGGGAGAGAGAGAGAGAAGGGCAAAGAGAAAACAGAGGAGAAAAATATTTAAAGAGATCATTGCTGAGATGCTTCCAAAATTAATCTAAAACATCACAGATCCAAGAAGCTTAGAGCGCCCCATGCAAAATTTAAAAAACAAAACAAAACACATCTAAGTACATGATAGTCAAATTGCAGAAATCCCAAGAAAAAATCAAGACAGCCAGCCAAAAAAAGAAACATACACAGAAGAATAAATATGAGAGTGACAACAAACTTCTCATCAAAAAACATGCAATCCAGAAGATAATGGAGGGACAACTGTAAAGCATTGAAATGGTGGGGGAGAAATCCAGTAAACTTATAACTGTCTCTCCCCAGTGAACCTATCTTTCAAATATGAAGGAGAAATATATCTTCAGAGAAACAAAAGCTGAGGATATTTATTGCCAGTGGATCCGCACTGCAAGATAAGTTAAAGGAAGTGCTTCAGGCAAAAGAAGTATGACACCAGCTAGAAATTTCAATCTATTCCAAAAAAAAAAAAAAAAGAGAGAGAGAAAAAGAAAGAGAGCAATGGAAATGGTAAAAATGTGCGTGTATGAGTTTCTGATGACTGTTGTAACAAATGACCGTCAACTTCATGGCTTAACACAAATTTATTCCCCTCCAGTTCTGGAGGCTGACAGTTTGAAAGTAGTTGAAACCCTTTCACTGGGTTAAAAGTTAAGGTGTCAGCAGGACTAGCTCCTTCTAAAAGCTTCCTAGAGAAGAATCCATTTCCTTGCCTTTTCTAGATTCTGAGGGTCACCTGGATTCCTCAGCCTCATGCTTCTGTTGTCACATTTCCACTCCTGTCCTTGTATCTCCCCATTACTCGGACACTTGCAATTACATCACTGGAACCTCCTGGACAATCCAGGATCATCTCTCTGTCTCCAGATTGTTAATCTCATCTGCAAAGTCCGTGTTGCCACACAAGGTAACATATTCACAGACCCCAGAGCTAGAACATGGGTATCATGGGAGGCAACTGTGAAGCCTACCATAGTGGGTAAATACAGCACACTTTCCACCCTTTGTTTTCATTTGTATTTTTTAATCTAGGAATTATTATATTTTTATTCAAACATAACATACAGTGTTATATTAGTTTCAGGTGTCCAATATAATGATTCAGCAATTCTATACCTTTCACTTGACGACAGAGAACTGAGGGTTGATGGAAGGAGGGGTGTGGTGGATGGGTCAGATGGGTGATGGGTATTTAGGAGGTCACTTGTTATGATGAGAACTGGGTGTTACATGTAACTGACGAACCCCTAAATTCAACTCCTGTACACTATATGTTAACTAGAATTTCAATAAAAATTGAAAAAAAGAAAAAAAATTAAAAAATGAAACGTAATCCTACTAAGAATCTAGTTTACAGCAGTTATAAAGAATTTTTATAATAAAAACTTCCCTTAAAAAGAATATGTGTACTCTTAATCTCCTTTATCTTTTTCACCCACGCCCCCACTCACCTCCCTTCTTACATACAAAATGGGATATTACTCAGCCATAAAAAAGGATGAAATCTTGCCATTGGCAACAACATGGAGGAATCGAGAGGGTAGAACGCAAAGTGAAACAAGACAGAGAAAGATAGGGACCATATAATTTCACTCATATGTGGAATTTAAGAAACAAAACAAATGAACAAAGAAAAAAAGAAGCAAAATCCAGACTCCCCTTATTTTCAATCTCTTCGGAATATAATTGTCTAAAGCTAAAATAGTAAAATATACAATAGGATTTATAATATATGTGGCATTAAAATGTACATAACGGAGGCACCTGGGTGGCTCAGTGGGTTAAAGCCTCTGCTTTTGGCATAGGTCATGATCCTGGGGTCCTGGGATCGAGTCCCGCATTGGGCTCTCTGCTCGGCAGGGAGCCTGCTTCCCCCTCTCTCTCTGCCTGCCTCTCTGCCTACTTGTGATCTCTGTCTGTCAAATAGGTGAATAAAATCTTTTAAAAAAATAAAATGTACATAACGATAACAACACGAAGAGTAGGATATTTTCATAAGGCATTTATACCATACACAAAGTGGCAAAACATTTGTTGAAGGTGTACTGTGCTAAGTGAAAGATATAACTGTAAACCTTACCACAATCATTAAAAACTAAGTAAATCAAACAAGAACTGCAGCTAATAAGACAACAGTGGAAATAAAATATTGTAAAATAATCAAAAGAGATAATAAAAGAAAATAAGAAGAGGAAAACTCAAATATATGCTGTCTGCACCAAAAAACTACTTTCAATATAAAGACATAATAAAAAATGGAAAAAAAGAGGCACACCTAAAAAGAACATCAAAACAGTATACAAGGGGCGCCTGGGTGGCTCAGTGGGTCGGCTCAGGTCATGATCTCAGGATCCAGGGATCAAGCCCCGCATTGGGCTCTCTGCTCAGCAGGGAGCCTGCTTCCCCCTTTCTCTCTGCCTGCCTCTCTGCCTACTTGTGATCTCTCTCTGTCAAATAAATAAATAAAATCTTTAAAAAGTATACAAAAAAAGAATTAGCATGACTATATCAATATCAGACAATGTAGACTTCAGTACTGAGAATATTACCAAGGTTGAAAAGACATTTCAAGATGATAAAGGGGCCAATTTGTCATAAAGACAAAATAATTCTAAATATGTAAGTGCCTAATAGAGCTTCAAAATCATGAAGCACAAATTGATAGAACTGAAAGGAGAAATGAATAAATAATCACATTTGGAGACTTTAACACTCCCCTTTCTCAATAAGAGATAAACCCAGACAAAAAAAATCAGTAAGAATACAGAAAAATTAACATTATGTACCAATTGATCTAATTAACACTTATTATTGAACACCAAACAACAGCAGAACACATGTTCTTTGCAAATATACCTCACTAAGGGAGACCTTATTCTGGGCCATGATAAAACTTTCAACAAATGTAAAAGGCTGAAATGATACAAAGCATGTTCTCTGTCCACAAAAAACAAAACAAAACAAAAAAAAAAACCTGATTTAGAAATAAATAAAAAAATCTATATCTGAAAAATCCATAAGAAATTAAGCGATAGGGGCGCCTGGGTGGCTCAGTGGGTTAAAGCCTCTGCCTTCGGCTCAGGTCATGATCCCAAGGTCCTGGGATCGCGAGCCCCGCATCGGGTTCTCTGCTCGGCAGGGAGCCTACTTCCCCCCACCTCTCTCTCTGCCTACTTGTGATTTCTGTCTGTCAAATAAATAAAATCTTTAAAGAAAAAGAAAACATGTTTAAAAGTAAAAAAACAAAACAAAACAAAAAAACCACCAAAATTTGGTTCTTTAAAACAATAAGATAATAAACCTCCGCCCAAAGAAAAGAGAGGTGACACAAATCACCAACACTGGCAATGACAGAGGAGGAATCACTTGCTACCTATTCTACAGACAACTAAAAGACAATATAAGGATGACGTGGAAATTTTGTGCCAAAAAAATGTGATAACTGAAAGACAGATTCTCAGAGCTGACTCAAGAACTATATTACCTAAATAGCTATACATATCTATTAAAGAGACTGAATTCATTATCTAAACTCTTCTCACAGAGAAAACTTTAGACTTCATTGGTAAAATCTAAGAAACATCCAAGATGGAATAATACCAATTCTATAGAAAACAGAAGAATAGAGAGCAGTCTCCCACTTATTCTTAGAACACCAGCATTAACCTGTTACCAAAACCAAACACATCACAAGAAGATGACAGACCAACATCCATCATGAACAGAGATGCAAATATCCTTAACAAAATTTCAGTAAATCAGATCCAGCAACATACACCGTAACCATCCAGAGTTTAACCCAGTGATGTGAAGTTGTCTCAACAGGAGAAAATTAATCAACGTATTCCATCATATTAAGAAACCAAGAGACGGGGCGCCTGGGTGGCTCAGTGGGTTAAGCCGCTGCCTTCGGCTCAGGTCATGATCTCAGGGTCCTGGGATCGAGCCCCGCATCGGGCTCTCTGCTCAGCAGGGAGCCTGCTTCCTCCTCTCTCTGCCTGCCTCTCTGCCTGCTTGTGATCTCTCTCTGTCAGATAAATAAATAAAATCTTTAAAAAAAAAAAAAAAACCATGTGATCATCTTACTGCAGAAAGTGTTTGGTGATATTCCATATTCCGTCCATAAAGTCTCTGTGTACTCAAAGAATGAAAGAGAACTTCCTGATAAGGAACATCTATGAGATACCTACAGCTAGCTTCGTACTAAACAGTGAAAGGACAAAAGCTTTCCCCCTGAGATCAGGAACAAGGCAAGGATATTCACTCTCACCACTGTTTATTCAACACTGTGTGAAGGTTCTAACCAGCATTTTTTTTAAAAAGATTTTACTTATTTATTTGACACACAGAGAGATCACAAGTAGGCAGAGAGACAGGCAGAGAGAGGAGGAAGCAGGCTCCCCGCTGAGCAGAGAGCCCGATGTGGGGCTCGATCCCAGGACCCTGAGATCATGACCTGTGCCGAAGGCAGAGGCTTTAACCCACTGAGCCACCCAGGTGCCCTCTAACCAGCATTTTAAGGTTAATTAATTACTATAAAAGTAAAAGGCATACAGATTAGAAAGAATTAGAAATGTCCTTTTTTACAGAAAACATGATCATCTACATAGAAATCCCCAAGGAATTTACAAAGGCGACTGGAATTAATAAGTGAATTTAGCAAGGTCACAGGATACAAGGTCTACATACAAAAGCAACTGTATTTTTATATACTATTAACGACTGGCAGTTTAAATGTAAAAAGCGGGGGCGCCTGGGTGGCTCAGTCGTTAAGCGTCTGCCTTCAGCTCAAGTCATGATCCCAGGGTCCTGGGATCGAGCCCCACATCAGGTTCCCTACTCGGCGGGAAGCCTGCTTCTCCCTCTCCCGCTCCCCCTGCTTGTGTTCCCTCTCTGTCTCTGTCAAATAAATAAATAAAAATCTTTAAAAATAAATACATAAATAAAATAAAATAAATGTAAAAAGCGTAATAAAGACTGAGTTTATTTTTGATGCTTGATCACTGACAGCTTTAAGCTCCATGCCTCTCCCTTGCCCTGTATCTGAGCAAGTAAGTACGAAAGCCCTGCCATTCCTGTGCTGTGGGGGCGGGGAGGGGGCCTTTCAAATCTGGCAACTCCAGCCCACCTCGGTTCCACACCCACACCATAGTAAAAACCAGAGCCATTCAGCTTTCCCTTCACTCAGGCTATCCCAGACCAACTTGGGTTTGTCTGCACTGCTCTCCCCCAGAAAACCCCATTATGGAAAAATAAGGCTTTTCAGAGAGCCACTTGATATATGTGTGGTGTCATCAGTCTCCAATTTCCAACACATTCTGGGTGGTGGTAGGGTACGGTTGATCCCGTCTGCCATGCGGAAACGACAAAACAAAACAATACCATTTACAAGAGCACCAAGAAATATGAAATACTTAGGAGCAGATGTAACAAAATACGTGCAAGACTTATACAATGAAAACTACAACACGGTTGATAAAAAGTAAAGATAACCTAAATAAACAGAAAGAGACAGCATGAACAGGAAGACCTAAGGTTGCTATGATGTCAATACTCTCGAAACTGATTTATAGATAAGATGTAATGCCAATCAAATATCGGGATTTTTTTTTTCTAGAAATTGACATGCTGACTCCCACATGTATATGGAAAATCAAGGCCACAGAAAGTTGTGGCAGGGTCATACAAAGAAATGCCATAGAACAGTGAAGATGAAGGGACCCAGAAACTCACATCAACACAAATGAATCTTGGAAATATATTCAACTATAAAAAGCAAACTATGCACGGTAGGACCTAAAGAAAACCTTTATATAAATACAGGTTTTTTTAAAGATTTTATTTATTTATTTGCCAGAGAGAGAGAGAGAGAGAAATCACAAATAGCCAGAGAGGCAGGCAGAGAAGGGAGTGGAGGGAAACAGGCTCCCTGCTGAGCAGAGAGCCCCATGTGGGGCTTGATCCCAGGATCCTGAGATCATGACCTGAGCCACTCAGGCACCCCTATAAATACGGTTTTAAAACGTGTAATTCATACGTGTACCCAATACCAGAGCCCCAAAATATCTGAAGCAAACACTAACGGATCTGAAGGGAGTAATAGACAATTCTACCATAGTAAGGGGCAATTTTTGTATTCGGATTTCAATGACAGACAGGATACCCAGATAGAGCAACAGGCAGTGGCTGACTTGATTAACACTACAACCCCACTGGACCGAGGACACTCCACCGAACAACGGCAGGTCAGACATTCTTCTCAAGTACTCATGGAACCTTCTTCCAGGACAGACATATAATAGGCCACAAATCTTAAAAATTTAAAAAGACTGAAATCACACAAAGTATCTTTTCTAATCATAATGGAATGAAAATAGAAATCAACATCCAAAGGAAAACTAGAAAATTCACAAATATGTGGAAATTAAACAACACTCTTAAACAACCAATTTGTCGAAGAAGAAATCACGACGGATATTAGAGACCAATGAGGAAAACAACACATGGAAACTTATAAGATGGAACAAAAGCGGCACAAAGAGGGAAATTTTTAGTTGCAAATGCCTATGTTAAAAAAGAAGAAAGTTCTCAAAAAAAGAAAACCCAAAAAACCTTAACTTTACATCTTAAGGTACTAGAAAAAGAAGAGCAAAGTAAGCCCAAAGTTATCAGAAGGAAGGAAATAATAGATTAGAACAGAAATAAATGAAATAAGGAACGAAAAAACAACAGAGAAAATCAAGCCAAAATTTGTTCTTCAAACTAAGGAAACAAAATAACAAAGGACAAGCCTTTAAGTCCACTGGATAAGAAAAAAGAGAGAAGACTCCAATTAGTAAAATCAGCAATGAAAGCAGGGACATGGCTACTGTTTTACAGAAATAAAAAGGACCATAAGAGCACTAGGAATATCTATGCCAACGAATTAGATAACCTAGACGAAAATTCCAAACAAACTCCCAGAAATACAGCATCTCCCCAAACTGAGTTATAAAGAAACAGAAAATATGAATGCACTTAGAATTAGGATGTCTGAACTAAAATTTAAAGACAGGAAAAGAATGAGTGTTGACAAAGATATAGAGAAATTCGAACTCCTGGGCGCTTATTGGCTGGAGCGTAAAATGGTACAGCCACTGCGGAAAAAACAAAAAAACCCCAAAAAACCAGTTTGACGGTTCCTCAAAAAGTTAAACATAGAATTACCATACGATCTGGCAGTTCCACTCCCAGATATACACCCAAAAGAACTACAGCAGGGTCTCAGATAATGGTGATATTCCATATTCCGTCCATAAAATCTGTATGTGCACTTGCACTGCAGTGTTTCTAGCAGAATCATTCACAGCAGCAGAAAGGGAGGAACAAGGCAAGCGGCAGCCAAGAGGTGACTGTAGGAACAAGGTGCGGGAGATCCGTGAAACAGAGTATTATTCAGCCTTCAATAGGAACAGAATCCTAATACGTGCTATGACATGGACAAATCTTTTTTTTTTTTAAGACTTTATTACTGATTTGAGAGAACGTGCGCACGAGAGAGGGGAGGGGCAGAGGGAGAAGCGGACCCCCGAGCTGAGCAGGGAGCTGGACATGGGACTCGATCCTGGGACTCCAGGATCATGACCTGAACTGAGGGGGCAGTCACTTAACCAACAGAGCCAACCAGGAGCCCCAACATGGATGAATCTTGAAAACCCTATGTGACGTGAAATCAGTCAGACATAAAAAGACGGCTGCTGTGTGGTTCTGCTTATATGAGAGAAATTCAAAGAGACAGAAAGGAGATTCGAGGTGACCAGAGGTTGGGAGAGAGGAAATGGCGAGTCACAGGCATGCCTCTCAGATAGGGCAGGTTTGGTTCCAGATCTATACAATAAAGCAAATTTCACAATAAAGTGAGTCAAATGAAGCTTTCAGTTTCCCAGTGAGTGTTAAAGTGCTGTTCAGGGTGACTGGGTGGCTCAGTAGTTAAGCCTCTGCCTTCGGCTCGGGTCATGATCTCAGGGTCCTGGGATGGAGCCCCGCATCGGGCTCTCTGCTCAGCGGGAAGCCTGCTTCTCCCTCTCCCACTCCCCCTGCTTGTGTTCCCTCTCTAGCTGTGTCTCTGTCAAATAAATAAATAAAATCTTAAAAAAAAAAAGTGCTATTCACCCTGTACTATAGTCGGTGAAGTATGTAATAGCATTATGCTTTTAAAAAACCAATGTATACACCTTAATTTAAAAATATTTTTTTAACTAAAAAATGCTAACCATCATCTGAATTTACGAAGAGTCATACTCTCTGGGCTGGCGGAGGGCCCTGCCTCCACGTTGACGGCTGCTGACCGCTCAGGGCGGTGGTTCCTCAAGGCTGGGGTGGCTGTGGCGATTTCTTAAGTAGGACAAGAGAGAAGTTTGCCGTACTGAGTGACTCTCGCTTTCACAAATGGTTTCCCTGTAGCAAGCAACGTGTCTGATGGCATTTCACCCACGGTAGAACCTCTCCGAAAACTGGCGTCAATCTTCTCACATCCCACTGCTGCTTATCAACTAAGTGTACGTGATATTCTAAGTCCTTTGTTGTCATTTCAAAAATCATCATGGCACCCTCACCCGGAAGGGATTCCAGCTCAAGAAACCACTTTCTTTGCTCACCCCTGAGAGGCAACTCCTCATCCGTTCAAGGTTTTTTGTTTTGTTTTTTATTTGACAGAGAGAGACACAGCGAGAGAAGGAACAAAAGCAGAGGGAGAGGGAGAAGCAGGCTCCCTGCTGAGCAGGGAACCCGATGTGGGGCTCAATCCCAGGACCCTGAGATCATGACCTGAGCCGAAGGCAGAGGCTTAACCCACTGAGCCACCCAGGCGTCCCTCATCTGTTCAAGTTTAGTCGTGAGAGGGCTGCAATGCTGTGCCATCTCCAGGCTCCACTTCTAACTCTGGTTCTCTTGCTGTTTCCACTACGTCTCAAGTTACTTCCTCCACAGAAGTCTCGAGGCCCTCAAAGTCTTCCGTGAGGGCAGGAATCTGCTTCTTCCAAACTCCTACTCAAGAGTTGATATTTTGACCTCCTCTCACGCATCACACATGTTCTTCATGGCATCTAGACGGTGAATTCTTTCCAGAGGACTTTTTAATTGACTTTGCCCAGATCCATCAGGGGAATCATTGTCTCCCGCAGCTTCCGACTTAGGAAGCATAGTTCTTAAATAATAAGACTCAACCGTTGAAACTGCTCCACGAACCAGGGGCTGAAGAACGGACATCGTGTTGGTGGACAGCAAAACGATATGAATCTTGTTGTGTGTCTCCATGAGAACTCCCGGGTGACCGGGCGCTTTGTCAGTGAGCAGCCATGTTTTGAGAAGAATCTTCCTTTTCTGAGCACTAGGGTCTCAATCGTGGGCTTAAAATATTCAGTAAACCATGTCGTAAACAGAGGAGTGGACATCCAGGTTTTGCTCTTCCCTTCTAGGGCACAGACAAGCATTATTCTTCCGGGCCCTGGGACTTTCCAAAGAGAAAATGAGCATCAGCTTCACCTTCGAGTGCCCGGTTCATTCACCACTAAAAAGAGAGTCGGCTTGTCCTTTGAAGCTTAGAAGCCAGGCATTGACTTCTCTTCTCCAGCCACGAAAGCCCCAGATGGCATCTTCTCCCAAAAGGAGGCTGTTACATCTACGCCGAAACCATGTTGTTGAGTGTCGCTGCCTTTGTGAATTAGCTGAGCTGGACCTTCCGGATAATTTGCTGCTGCTTCTCCGTCAGCACCTGCTGCTTCTTGTACTTTCACGTTCTTCCCTTCTGCCTTGTGAACCCACCTCGGCAAGCTTCAGACCGTTCTCCTGCAGCCTGCCCGCCTGGCTCAGCCTTCACAGCACGGAAGAGAGTGTGGGCCTTGCTCTGGCTTAGGCTTTGGCTTAAGGGAATGTGATGGCTGCTTTGATCTCCTCTCCAGGGCCCTCAGACCTTTTCCATCGCAGCGATAAGGCTGTGTCGCTTTCTTAGCACTTGCGTGTTCACCGAAGAAGCACTTCTAATATATGGTTTTTTAAAAAGATTTTATTTATTTACTTTACAGAGATCAGAAGCAGGCACAGAGGCAGGCAGAGGGAGAGGAAGCAGGCTCCCCGATGAGCAGAGAGCCCGATGCGGGACTCGATCCCAGGACCTTGAGACCATGACCTGAGCTGAAGGCACAGGCTTTAACCCACTGAGCCACCCAGGTGCCCCGAAGGAGCACTTTTAATCTCCCCCAAGGACTTCCTCTGCGCTCACAACGTGGCTGGCAGTTTGGCTCACGGGCCTAGCTTCCGGGCCATCTCAGCTTGCAGTAGGCCTTCCTAGCTGAGCTCCATCCTTCCTGGCTTTTGATTTAAACTGAGGAGAGACGTGGATCTCTTCCTTTCAGAGGCCATTGGGGGGTTATGAATTGGCCTGAATTCCCTAGTGTTTGTCTCAGGGAACGGGAAGAGCCAAGGAGAGAGTGGGAGAAGGGGAACGGCAGGCAGCTGGGGCAGTCAGGCCACGCCACGTTCATCGGCAGAGTTCACGGCCTCACAGTGCGGCTCACGGCAATCCAAGACGAAGACAAGAGCACATCAGAAAGCCTGGGCCACAGATCACCATAAGGGACATGGAAGTTGGGAATCCTGCAGGAATTAGCAAACAGTGACACAGAGACATGCGGCGAGCAGATGCTGTTGGAAAAAGGGCGTCAAAAGACGTCGCCTGCCGTGGGGTTGCCGCAAACTTCCATTTGTGAGAACCGGACCTGCGAAGCACCATAATTAGAGCAAAGCCCATACTGTTTGGCGGGTACAGAACCTCTGTTTGAGGTGCTGGAACATTCGGGGAATGGACAGCAGTGATGGTTGCACAGCATTAATGTACTTAATGTCACTGAACTATACACTTACAAATGGTTAAACCAGTCATTTTTGTGTTATGTATATTTTGTCATAATAAAAAAAAAAGAAACTGCAAAAAACTCTTCCGTATCACATACAGTATAATTCTGGGTGTTGCTGAGGGACGCACACCTGTGACTGAGGAAAGTTTAATGAATTCCAGGATCCTGCCCCAGGTGTCCTCCCTTGCACCTGCCTCGTTCTGTGTCTTGATCCAGGCCACAGCTCCACTGAAGGTTGGAAATACATGAGAACAGAGGTCGACAGGATTAGGAAGCAATGCGGCGCCTTTACCAGGAGGCACCGAGCCTACTGTGGAGAAGTGAAGACAGGGCCCTTATTCATGGGGTGACAGCAGGTCACTTACTCTCCTGGACCCCCGTCACTCCAAACCCCATCTCCTACCACAGCTCTGCCTCCAACACCCCCTCCATGTGCTCCCCCACGGAGGAACCTTCCACTGCTCTCAAAGCTCTGGGTCTGACCTTCAACTCAGCATGCATCTCTCCAGCCTCTGGGCAGGGGCAGACTGAGCTGGGATCTATCTGGTCCCCACCTCTGTTGAAATCGGGAAAGTCCCTTGGGCACCTCTGCCTCCCACCCCCGCCTCCTCCAAGAATCCCTGGCCCAGACTTTGCTGAATAATGGGGACAGGAAAGTGCAACGCACTCTCACTTCCCCTTCTCAGGATGCACGTGGTCCAGCTCTCTGCCCCATGGCCAGGGATGGGGTGGGCTGGGCTTTCCTCTCTTCTCCGGGCAGACAGGCTTGGTGCCCAGGCCCCCCGGCCGCTCCTACCCCAGAGCAACATGTCCCGGTTCCTGAGACCCATCTGAGGGGGCTGGCTCCCTCCCCTCAGAGGGCAGGTCGGGTCTGGGGGCGCAGAGGAGACACAGCTCCTGGCTCACGGTGTTGGAAGTGACAGGTCCTCCAACACACTCACTGTGTGCAAGAGAATAAGGGTGTGGTGGGAATGGAGTCACGGAGGGAGGGCTCACTACCCAAAGGGAACTCCTTAGGGACAGGGACTCCCTCATCCCTAGTGCAGTGCCCTGAGGCTTCCAGACCAGGTGGATGGACAGACGGACCCACAAGGGGCAGCAGTCACAGGGAAGTAGCCCTTCCTACTTTGCTACCCGGGTAGGGGAGGAGCTCCCTGGTATTGGCCGTGTGGAGAGTGAGGGGTGGGGTGGAGGTAAGGAACCAGAGAAAGCC
Organism: Lutra lutra; assembly: GCF_902655055.1. NCBI lineage: Eukaryota > Metazoa > Chordata > Mammalia > Carnivora > Mustelidae > Lutra > Lutra lutra. The sequence goes on along the minus strand of NC_062278.1, from coordinate 200,966,171 downwards.
AGGATAGCACATGTGTCCATTTGAGGAAGGGGCGGGGGAGAGTGTGTGTGTGCGCAGTGGGGGTGGGTGTGGAGTCCTACCACAGGTCGGTGGCATCTAAGGCTTCCTTCGGAGTCCGGGGGCCTACACCCCTGACCTGCCCTGTTTCCTGGGACAAAACCCTGGCTCTGTTTAGGGCCCTCCCTGTCCACTCCTGGGCTCCGAGCAGGAGAGGAAAGGGCAAGCGGAGACTTCCATCTGTTCTGCCTCCCAGTCCAGGGGAGAAGACCCGGAGCACAGGGTGGTCACACCGAGCCAGCCCCTCCATTGGGCCCGTCAGCCTGGGGCTGGCCACTGGGTCCCTATGGCACTTCTGCCGGCAAAACGAGGCCCTGGTCTGTTCAGGCCCCCACCCCCAGCCTGTGACGGCCACAGCAGACGGGCCGAGCGCAGAGACAACACTCAGTGAGGGGGGGCAGCGAATGCAGGAGCCAGCCCCCCTGTGAAGCCTCGATAGAGGCCTTCGTCACCGTCATACTTGGTGCCAACTAACAACTCTCATTTCAAGTTCTAAAACCAGCCGGTGGCTGTGTGTTGAATAACTTGCCAAATTTCACCCTCAGAATTTCTTGTAGAACAACAAATTTCCATGTAATTTTGAGCTCGTGACCATCTGTCCGGCAAGTTAATAATAATAATTATTATTATTATATAATTCTGGTGGCGTCAAACTGCCACAGAAGTGTGCCCAGAGTAAAATGCTTACCTGGCACCTCAGGAGTGCCCACACTGGGGACACAGTCTATCTCCAAAGTCACACAGCTGGAGAACCAACCAAACTTTCTGAAACAACACTTCTAATGGGTTCTTCACGATTTCCTAACATGCACGTGTGTGTGTGTCCATTCCAGCCTCTGGCGTGTGCAGTGTACTGGGGCTAGGACCAGGCTCCTTGGGCCACCGAAGTCCTGGTTTTCGTTGGTAACCCAGGAAGAGATGACCATTCTGGGGAGGGAGCAAGCAGTCCCAGGCTACTCTGGCCTTCGAGAAGCTCCACCAGGGCAAGGCCAATGACAGTGAATCTGCTTTGGGCACAGGAACGGAGTGTGCAAACCTTTCCGGAAGGGAATGGACACATCTGGGCTTTAAAGGGCCGCCTTTCATCTCCACGATCTCACTTCTTAGAATTTAACCAGAAGAGAAGTCTTCACGACTACAAAAAGGCAAGCAGAAGAGGTCCGACCCGAGCGGTTTCCGCCGGCAAGCAATGATAAAACCTAACTGTCGGGGCGCCTGGGTGGCTCAGTGGGTTAAAGCCGCTGCCTTCAGCTCAGGTCGTGATCCCAGGATCCTGGGATCGAGCCCCACATCGGGCTCTCTGCTCAGCAGGAGCCTGCTTCCCTTCCTCTCTCTCTTCCTGCCTCTCTGCCTGCCTCTGATCTCTGTCAAATTAATAAATTAAAAAAAAAACAAAAAACCTAACCATCTACCAAGAGGGGATGGCGGAGTGAAAGAATGGGCCCAGGCACATGAAAGGACCTGTTAAGCTTTTAAACAGTGACCATGTAGACACAGCCTGAGCAGACCCGAGCACGAAGCTTGGCTCCTAGTGACCGTGGAGGCCCTTAGTGCCCCAAGGGAGGCACTGTCCCTGGAGGTACCGCCTTCACACCTGGCTCTGTGCCCTCAGATGCCAGAAGGTGACAGCAGTCACCCCACATCTGGGGGGTCCCCCATCCGATCAGGAGAGACACCACACTGACGAAATCCCCTTGCCTAACTCAAACCTGAATCTGCTCACATTTCTGGATCCACCCACCAATTCAGAAGAAAGTCAGAGGAGCACCGAAAAGGCCACCTAGAAACCCGGTCAGGGGAATGCCATACATCTCTTCAAGAACAGATTCCAGCGAAAAATAAATGAGACGGGGAGAGGAGCGAAGAAATCTCAAGACTAACTCGTGATCTTACTTAGATCCTGGGAACGTGAACACCGGCTGGGTTTTTGAGGAGGGTTAAGAAAATCCCTGCTTGTCGGATGGGACACTGGCCCGGTGTCCCACAGACACGGTTATGGCGTCTGAAACCCACCTCCCACCCACATACGACCGGATGCAGGAGAGCCGGCCCACACACTGCTGCCGATGGTCTGGGGAAGATAAGCACAGAATCGGAAGTCAGAGTTGAAAAACCTACAGCAATTTCCCACAGTGACTTTGTCTGTGGGGTCCCCTTGTATAATGATGGGCTTTCTGAAAAGGAAAGTTGCTGCTGGCCAAGGTCCTTGGATTCCAGCCCCAAGGCGGTCACTGCTCGTGGCTTATGTAGCCCCCCTGGATCTCAGTTTTCCCATCTATAAAATGGAAACAGAGCCACGTCTTTCTTAGGTTTGCTGGGAGAGCAAAAGTTAGTAAGAGCCAAAAAACACCCTTCAAAAAATGAGAAGTGCCAAACCAAAGCACACGGCGACTTTGTCACAACCCCAGGGTGGCCAGGGTCCTGTCCTCGCCCTGCTCCCCACATAGCCGCACTCGCCCTGCTTCCTCCTCCGTCAGGTGCCAGCAGGGCCAATAATAATACCACTGATAACAGATTAACTCACGTATCACCGGTCAAAACATAGATCATCAACCCTGCTCTGTGCACCCAGAGTCTCCAGTAAACCTCCTGAGAGCACCCCATGGACGGATGGGGCTTGGGAAGAACAGCGGTCCCTGCCCCCGCGTCCCGACCAGCTTCAGGCTGCAGTGTGACAACACAGGCCAGCACCGTGCAGGTGCACATGGGCCGGGACCTCACGGGCCTTCCTCCTGGGACAGGCCCGAGTCCTAGTGCACTGTTCTGGGCCCGCCCCTCCTCATAGCAGCAGAGCAGGTCATCTCCGCTGTGCGGCCCTGTGGGGAACAGCGGGGTGCAGTTCGGGCCTTCCGTGTGGCTTCCCGTTGGCTCAAAGCAGCCTTTGACCCTGCAAAGCTCAACCAGCCGGAACAGAGGGGACGGAGGGCTACCGAGGGCAGGGGTGTGCCCAACGGCCACATGTCTCAGCTCAGGTGGGCCGCCGAGGCCCTGGGAAGCTGCCAGAAACTGCTTGCTCTTCACAAGACAATGAGTCCACTGTTGACTGGCCAGGGCCTTGATTAATATTTGCAAAAGGAGCACAGTGGAAAATTCCATCTGGGCGGAGGCGGGCCACGGGGCATGTCAACAACCTCAACGGCCTTGTTCTCTTGTTCTCACAGGGATGGATGAGCCTGAGAAAACAAAGGCCTGACAGAGGTGACAGGACCTGAGGCTGTCAGGGCCCTTGGGTCCAGAGGAATTCCCTTACTTGGGTCCCAGAGGCACTAATTTGGTTTTTTGTCCTGCCTTCCCTGACCCCAAATTTACACGGCATCTTGAACCCTTCAACTTTCTTCCTATCTCCTCAGAGTCTCCAACAGCCCTGCCGGCCCGGAGAGGAGATGTGTCCGCCCCAGGTCACAGACAGGGAAACTGGGGCTCCATGGGCAGCAGCTAGCAGCTGCTAGGTCCCAGCTAGCAGCAGCCCTGGAGTCCCAGCCACCAGCAGTGTCCCAGAGCCTGTCCCGGGGAGTCTGGGGTCAGGACCCCCAGGCACTAGCGGCAGTCTTGCGGGCTCTAGGAGGGGCCCTGACCATCACCCCGCCAGAGGAGGAGGAAGAGGAGAAAAAGGAAGAAGCCCAGAGTGGCTCTCCTGGGTAGCCAGGTTCGTAAGCACCACCTGGGGGGAAGGGGTGCATCCACGGGGCCTCCTAAATCCCCAGCACTGAGGCCCTTTGACAAACCCAAAACAGGCAGAATTCCTGGCTGAAGGGCCCGGGCCCGAGCACCTCCAAGGTTCCTTCCCTCCCAGGCTCGGCTCACCTCTCCAGCGGACGCACTTCACTCTATTCTCTGCCCATGGTACAGGAAAGGAAACTGAGGCTCTGGGAAGAGCAGTGACTTGTCACAGGTCACAGAGAGAAAGGGGACACGGAGACCACTGGGGATTTACTGGCCCTGCCTCCGGTTTATAAAACCTGGGGCGCCTGGGTGGCTCAGTCGTTAAGCGTCTGCCTTCTGCTCAGGTCAGGATCCCAGGGTTCTGGGATCGAGCCCCATCTCAGGCTCCTTGCTCAGCCGGAAGCCTGCTTCTCCCTCTCCCACTCCCCCTGCTTGTGTTCCCTCTCTCGCTGTCAAATAAATAAATAAAAATAAAATAAAATAAAATAAAGCCACCGCGTTATTGGACCTATGTAGCCAAACAAATGGTGCCCCTTTCAGCAGGGTCCTCAAAGGCTGCATGCTTGATCCACAAGGACCTCTCACAGGGGACACTTTTTGGAATGACCTTCCAAGCCAGTGTGGACCCCCGGCCCTCGCCCAAGAAAACAGGCAGCCATAGCTTGTTTGCCCACAGGGAACACCAGCTGTGGCTGCGGGGCCTTCCTCTCCACACCTCACCCCGCAGTCCTGTGTGCAGAGCCGGCCGTGGGCATCCGCACCAACCAGGAGCCCCAGAGGGTCAGGGCGGTGTCAGCACCGTGCCCCCAGACCTCCTCCCCCAGGGCCCCCCCATCCAACCCCTCCACCCCATGCTCCGTGACCTCCACACCAAACTCACCTCCCCCCTTCAGCCACCAGCTCCTTCCCCTGTACAAGGAACCCCCACCTCTTCTTTTCTTAAAACCACCCCTACCCCACTCCCGTCTCTGAACCCTCTTTCTCCCCTTCTTGCCAAAGCCACCCCTGATAGCCAGTGATGTAAGTGATGTAAGTCAGGCCAACCCTGACCATTTGATCCAGGGGGACTGCTCCCTCACCCCTGGATTTGCTCCCCCCATATATGTCTAACTCATAAACCCTACCTCCCGGTTTCATCTCTGTAACCCCGCTTGTCCCCGAAACCCTCGCACTCAGCCCCGCGTTCCTGCAGCAAGGCTTGCTGGGGCACACAGCTGTATACAACTGGCGCAGCTCAGAGCCTAGCCCATGACACTCAGCTGTTCACCGAGGCAATATGTACCTTCTTGCTGGTCTCGGGAGGGGCAGGCCCCCCACTGCCCTGCACAGCCACCCAGGTGGCCTTTATAAGGCTTAAAACTGTCCCCCCACTAAAACTCTGCTGTCGCTCCTTGGCACCACGGGACAAAGTTCATGATCTCCACCTGGCCTGTGAGCAATTTCCTCCAACAGCAATTTCCCTGCAGGGCGGGAACATATGCCCTTGAACGTGCGCTCATCTCACTCTTTCTTGGCCCGAGAGAGCCCATCTGCCAGCAACTGTGTGTCATTCACCTTTGCACCCCAGGACTGGCACCCTACTGGTGTTTGCTGAGAAGACAGATAATTATCCGGGCTGGAAATGGTCTCAGGGACCACAGGGTTCAAACCAATTCGGAGAGGTTGAGTAAGGGGCCGAGGGTGAGGAGCCCCAGGCAAGGATGAGCCAATGGCCTCACCTGAGCCCCTCTCCCTGGTCAGGAATTAGACCAGTCCTCCAGAAACATCACCTGGAGCCCCACACGGACGCAGGCCAGAGCCTCAGGTGACCTTGAGGCTGGGTCCAGTCCATGCAGGCCCAAATCTGAACCCCACAGGTGAGCCAGGCTTGGCACACAGTAGGACCTCAGCAAAGAGAAACAAACAAAAAACAGCTGTTTGACAAAGTCAACCTCTCGCCAGCTGACAGCTCCCTCCAGAAGTCTCACTGCCCTCCCTAGGCCTCGGTCTCTTCATCTGTAGAATGGCGCTAACAAGGCCTGCAAGTTCAAGTGGCCTTGAGTGGGTCTCCCTAACCTAGTCCTTTGCAAGCAGAGGGGACCGAAGCAGCGGAGTTCCGAGCTCTGCCATCCACTGGCAGCCCGACTAATTTTTGTTAACCTGTCCTCACATCACTGTCTCAAAGTATGGTTTCAGCAGCCAGCAGGCGTCAAAACTACCTGGGCCAGAGCCCAGCGGAACCCAGGGGTCCCCTCGGAATTTGAGGACGGGCAGGGATCTGCATTTAAGGCGGCTCGGAGACTCCTGGGCGCAGTGAAACCCATGTGGCGCGGCTGCAAGCCCACAGCAGCCCCGGCTTCCGCCTTCCAAGACCCAAGAGTTCGTGTCAGACCTCGTTTTGTGGAAATAAACACAACCAGAGAAGCTGGGGGTGGGGGAGGGGGGATTTCGATCACCCGAACAACAACATACAACTTAGTTCCTGCGAAGAACTAGTTCTCCAAAGAACTCCACGAGGCTTCGGATGCCCGCGTCCCCCGCCCCCCCTTACCCCCCCGCCAGCCCTTTGGTTTCGGGGGCTGGGCCTCTGCGTAAAGTGGGGCTCCAGCCTCGGCGGCCAGCCCGGCTCTTCCCGACTCCCCCGCTCCCCGGCCCGAGGCCGCCCGGGGCTCCGGGACTGCGGTCAGGCCAGAGGGCGGGCGGCCGGAGGGTCGGGTCATGTCCCCCCGCTACTTACCCTCGGCGGCCGGAACAGGGGGCTGCGGCGTAGCGGGCGGCAGCGAACCGGCCCCGGGCCCCGCTCCCCTCTAACTGGCGGGGCCGGCGTCCGGCGCGCTCTCCGCGGCCTGCAGGGGAACCGCGGGCGGGCGGGCTGTTCGACTCGGGCCCGCCCGAGGGCGCGTGTGCAATCGCGCACCTGGCTCAGTGCTCGCACGTGTGCGCGGAGCCCGGGGAGCGCCGCGCGGGCTGGTGCTGGGCCCGTCAGGTGCCCCGCGGCGCTGGGACGCGGCCCATCCCGGCAAGCCCCCGCTGGCCTGGGCGGTCCTGCGTTCCCCACCCAGGGAGGGGTCCGCCCTCGGCCCCGAGCGTCGGGCCGGGGCGGCGCTGTGGGAGGCGGGGCCCCCGAGGGGTGGCCCGGGGCGCCGATATAAGAGCGCGGCCGCCTGGAGGCTGGCGGGGGCTTCGCGATGTCGCTAGTGCTGCTGAGCCTGGCCATGCTGTGCTGGGGAGCGGCGTCCTCGGAGCCGGTAAGCCTCCGCCCGCCGCCCCTTTCCTGCGTTCGGTCCCTCCAGCCCGGACCCCGACGGCGTCCGATGCCCCCCCGCCCTCCCCCGCGCACCCCAACCCAAGCTGGTTCACGGAGGGCCGCCTGGAAGGGGCACGTCCGCACCCCCTGGGGCGGCCCGACGGTCCCGGCCAGGCCACCCTGGGCTTCAGGCTGCTGGAGCTAGGGGCATCGTCAGATGGACCCGGACTCAAATGCCAGCCAGCGTTCTGGACTCAGTCATTCATGCTCCCCGAGGCTCCGTGTCCTCGTCTATAAAGGGAAGAGTCATACCCAGCTCCCTCGGATCTAGTAAGGAACAGCGACAGGGCGTGCAAGACGGCCCGCAAAGAGCGCGGCACGTAGTAGGTGCTCAGCATTGTTACTGTTCGCGGTCTTGAGGGCTGCCCAGCTTCGGGCACGAGAACCGTATCTCCATCACCACTTGCCCTTTTTGCCATGTTGATACCCGCTGGAGTAATATGACCCTGGAGCTGGGAGCTCTCAGACTCTGGCCGGGTTTCCTTCTTCCCCAGTGCCCTGAAGGATTGAGGGAATCTTCTGGGTTACCAATGAAGGAGAATCTTCCAAAGAGCGTTTGAACCTATATCTCTGCCTTTTTAGCATAGCATAGCGCATAAAAGCTGGTGGTAACTTGTTGATGGTTATGGAAGATAAGCCGCATTCATGTTACCTGATGTCTCCCCCTCCTATCCTTGTTGCTTTGCTTCTTCCAAAATTCGTCTCTCCAGCCCTTTGACTAGAACTCGGCTCCCGCTATAGTGGCTTGTTTAAAAAAAAAAAAAAAAAAAGTCTGATATTACGTGGGGTTCAGCTGTAAAAAAACAAAGATGAGGAACTAACAAACCCAGATTACTCAAACCATCAAAACCTTGCCTTCTTTCATACAAGATTTGGAAATGTTCAGGCTGAGAGGTATCAGATAGCAAATCGGTAGCCTTTTAGCCTATAGGGTCTTGTTATTGGAACTTGCTGCTGCCTGAAAGTTAACTATTTTAGGTCCAGCATTTTATTCCAAAACGAAAGTACTAATTATTATTATTATTACTATTATTATTATTATTATTATTTTTTTTTTTTGCTTAAAAAGACATGAGCCATTACCTCCAAGGGATGTAGTACTGGCCTTTCTTGGACACTAATGATACATACTTATTTTTTAAAAGCTCTTTTATCTTTTAAAAAGATAACAGGATGAAATCACAGTCACAGCGGAGTTGGTATCAGAGGAGGACTATTTTAAAGGCCCTGGGAAGGCACCATGGCCTGCATTTATGGCTTCTGTTTATCTTCTTCGCACAGCTTCGTCCTTAACCTGGGGAGAATCAATAACTACTCTAGATGGTCCTGAAAATCTGCAGTTGAACAGCAGAGTGTGAAGGGGTCTTCATGATAGTCCAGAGTCACCCCTGCCTATAGCAGGGGAAGTGGGGTGAGGCACAGAGAGGGGCGGAGACCCACCTCTAGTTTTTAAGTGAGGGGATGAGCAGGCTTGAAGATCAAGTACGTAATAGCTAATGTCAGGTTCATCGTAGCCTACAAAGCTTAGCCAGCTCAGTCTCCCCCAAATTGAAGTGGAATCACCCCAGCTTTTCTCCAAAAGTTTGCCACTTATATATGCATTTTAAGAAAAAAGATAGTTTTAGGGCCCCCTGGGTGGCTCAGTCGGTTAAGTGTCTGCCTCGGCTCAGGTCATGATCCCAGAGTCCTGGGATCAAGTCCCGCATTGGCTCTCTGCTCAGTGGGGAGCCTGCTTCTCCCTCTGCCTCTGCCTCTGCCTGCTGCTCCCCTGCTTGTGCTCTCTGTCAAATAAATAAAATCTTAAAAAAAGAAAAGGAAAAAGATGGTGTTTTGTCTAATTGGCAAATGGAGGCTTAGGGTTTGCTAGCATTCAACATGACACTTTCTTTCTCTCTTGCAGACGATTCAGTGTGGCTCTGAGCCCGGTAGGTGTGCTAGGGAATGGGTATTTGGGGCTTTACAATGACAGAGGCGTTGGACTTTTAGGGGGTCCAAGTCCAGGCAATGGGTCATTGGAGACCAGGTACAGAGTGAAACATTGCTTTGTTAGCTGATGTGGGCGAAGTGTCTCCCTGGCAAGGCAGAGCTCCCAGGGTTCATATGGGCTGGCTCCCTGGCCAATAAGAGGGGCACAGGCAGCAGCATTCACCATTTAGGTTGGGAAGGAAGCGGGCCACTTCTGGAGATCAAATGCTGTGATAGGCGGTCACTTACAGTTGAGAACAGGAAGCCAGTGTTTCAGAGAAGAAGGAGTGTTTGAGATGGTGGTATCTGAAGGGTGGGTGGGGTCTTGCCCAAGAAATATGGATGGAAAGGATGAGCTGGAGGAGAGATGGTACCAGCGAGGATTAGGAGGTAGGAAGGGCAGGTGTGGGCCAGCTGGCTGGAGTGCAGGCTGAGGTGCTCCAAAGGCAAGACCGACCTAACGAGTAGGTTAGATTCATAGGATAGGCCCGTGGAGCGGTCCCGAGTGCCCTGTGGGCTGGAGTCTGAAATCTCCGCCATAAATCAGGCAAGCGCTAAGAAAGGTCAGGCCTGGCCTGCCTTAGCAGCAGGAAGAGATGAATCATGACCGAAGGACGGGTCAGGGTGGGTCGCTGAGACGAGATGGCACTGGACGGAGCCAGGAGAAGAGTGTCCCAAGCAGTTTTGCCTCTTCCCAGGACCGTCTCCAGAGTGGATGGTCCAACACACTCTGACCCCAGGAGACTTGGGGGACCTCCGAGTGGAGCCCATTACAAGCGGCGTTGCAATGGACAACTATTCCATCTCGATGAACGTCAGCTGGAGACTCCGGGCTGATGGTAAGTTGTACAAGCAATAAAGCCTGAAGCGTCCAGTAGAGCAGAGAAGTACAGACTGTGCAGCCCAGTAATCCCACTCCTGGCAGAAACCCAACAATACAGACAAAAGCGCACCCAACGCCTCCTACCGTGGTCTCCCCTCATCCGTGGTTTTGCTTTCCGTGGCTAAACGTGGGGCCAGCTGGAGTCTGGAAGCGATGAGCCTCCTTCTGACCTACCTTCCGTGGGTCCACAGGGGCCTAACGCTCTGTCACCGGGTGTCTGCCATTCACCTCCCTTATCTCCTCGCGCGGAAGGGCGAGCACAGTACAATCAGACTGTTTCAGAGAGACCACATTCACGGAATATCTATTACCTCTGTTGTTAGAACAGTTCTATTGTTATTGATGCTCACTCTTGCTGCGCTGGGTTTATAAACTTTAGCAGAGGTATGTATGTGGAGGAAAACATGGGAGTATATATTAGAGTTCGGGACTTCCCACGGCTTCAGGCCTCCACTGCGGGTCTTGGAACATGTGCCCTGCAGACAAGGGGGAACTACTGTTCTAGATGATTCCTGGTAGCATTATTCTAATAACAGTCCCAGACTGGGATGCATCAGAGGCCTGCCGACAGTAGAATTACAAAACCAATCCAGGGCAGCGATGGGCGTGAACGACCTGTAGCTAAACCCAGCGCGGGTGAATCTCACCGACCGGAGGAGCCAGACCCAGGAGTCCACGCGCACATCTGAACGCAAACCCGAGTGGCTAGAAGTCACAGCTGTGGTGACTCTTGGCTCGGGAGCGGCTGGCAGGAAGCATGAAGGTCACTCCTAGGCTGTTTCTCATACTCGGTGCTGACAGCACAAGTGTGATCACTCACCACGGGGTCTACTTCTGATCTGTGTTCTCTCCTGTATGTCCTTTTACTTCATGGAGGAAAACAGAGCAAGTGCTGAGATGATCGCCCTGAGTTTAGGGCAAGTGCTGGCTCAGGTTCATTACTCTTCCGTTTCCCACATGGCATCATGAAGGTTCTGGCATTGCCCCAAGGTAGCTTGTGAGTTCCTCCCATGAACCAACCCTGGGGACCTAAAGCCCATTACCCTGGTTTCCACCGGCTTGATTCTGTTAAAGTCCACCGTGTCAGGCATCCAGGAGGGCCTGGCATGGACAGGGGAGGCGGCTACTGTCACCACGCAGGAGGGCTCTCAGGGGGCTGGGGGCGGCACGCTCAGCCACAGGGGTGCAGGGGCATGGGCTCCTTGTCCCAGGCACCTGGAAAGGGGCTGTGCTCCATCTGAGTGGGACAGGGCCAGGGCGAGCAGGAGAGGGCCTGCAGGAGGGCAGGGGCCCATGCCTCGCGCAGAGTGGGCACCAGCATTTGTTAGCTGCTCTTCCTGGGGAGCTGGGCCCTGAAGGAGTAGTGAGCCTTAGACAGGCAGGGAATGGGGGAGAGCAGGGGTGCTCAGAACTGGCATGGTCTGGGGGTGCCGCTCTGGGGGCAGCCTGTTCTCCCTGACAGACACCCACAGTAGTGCAGAGCTGGAGTCCCCTTGGCAGGACCCTGTGAGATTGGGGCTTCCCCGTGAGGAGAAAAGAGTGTGGTCTTTTTTTAAAGATTATATTTATTTATTTGACAGAGATCACAAGTAGGCAGAGAGGCAGGCAGAGAGAGAGGAGGAAGCAGGCTCCCCACTGAGCAGAGCGCCCGATGCGGGGCTCGATCCCAGGACTCTGAGATCACGACCTGAGCCGAAGGCAGATGCTTAACCCACTGAGCCACCCAGGCGCTCCAAGAGCATGGTCTTGAGAGCTGAGTCCAGGTCTGCCGCTGAGGAGCTTGGGCAGGGCTCCCTGAAATCCCCACGCCTCACGTGCCTCCCCTGTTAACCCGAGCGCCGGGGCGCCTGCCTTCCGGGACTGTTGTGTGAACTGAGATGGGTGGTGAGGCGTTCTAGCATCCGGCTGGCCATGGAGTAGGTGCTCGATCAACAACGGCCCTCTTGCCTTTCCCTACAGCCAGCATTCGCTTCCTGAAGGCCACCAAGATCTGCGTGACAGGCAAGAGCAGCGCACGGTCCTACAGCTGCGTGAGATGCAATTACACGGAAGCTTTCCAGACTCAGACCCCACGGACCGGCGGCAGGGTGAGCACGCGGAGTGAGGCCCCGGCTAACCGTCCTTTCAGCCGGCCCCGTCACTTGGGGGAGGCGGTGACCTGCTGGACACCCAGGCTGCTGAGCGGCCACCGCTTGGAGCCTGGAGCTGGCTGCCTGGCCACTTCCGGCCTGTATGCTTTGGGTAAGTCAGCGTCTCCGGGCCTCAGTTTCCCCATCAGCAAGTGAGGGGAGCTGAACTTAAATTCTATCCTGGCTCTAAAAGCTTACGCTTCTCTGATTCTGCGACTTACCCTGGCAAACCATGCGGGCTACGTTCCCATAGCAGACCTTGGCTGGAGACCTCAGTGTCAGCAGTAGGTTAAGGACAGGCAATTATAAATGAGAAGGGCAGCACACGAAGGTGCTGTGTCTCTGCATGGCGGTGTTTCAGAAATTCAGGGGCTCTTTGCTTTGCCTTTCAGTGGACATTTTCCTACACAGGCTTCCCTGTAGAGCCGAACACAGTCTACTTCATCGGGGCCCACAATATCCCCAATGCCAATATGAATGAAGATCCCCCCTCCATGTCTGTGAACTTCACCTCGCCAGGTAAGCCCCCTCACCCCTCTGTCTGGCTGGGATGCCTGCCGTGGGGCATGTGGTTTGGTTCAAAGAGGCTGGGGGGCCTTGGACAAAGCCTTTGGCCCCGCCGAGTCTGGTTTCCTCATCTGTGATGTACAGACGTAGTAACACACAGTAACCATGCCTCCCTCACAGAGCGGGGGAGAGGAGTAAGTCAGATCAGACGTAGGGGACAGCCCATTCCTGTGTCGGACCCCGTGCTAAGTGCCTGACACGCAGCCTCTCACCGAAGCTTCCAGCAACCCCGAGGTGGGGAGAGCCCCATTGCACAGATAAAGACCCAGAGAGCTTCAGAAATTCGCCCTGGGTCTCACACACACCCCCCAAGTGATGCTGGCATTCCCACGCCAGTCGTTCTCAGTCAATGACTTTCACTGCTCTTACATTGATGCAAAATGTTTCCTGCACGAAGTCTGTTTAGGCTGTGGTGTCTGAGGAGCAGCTGGGTCTCAGCCTCCAGAGGACCCTGGGCTGTCAGCGAGAGGCAGGGCAGCACCGAGCTGAACATTGGGTCATCTCCGCTACTCCACAGCCCACAAGCAGCCCTTGAGTGTCACACCTGCAGTGTCACACGCAGTGTCACACTGCCATGAGCGGGACAGAGGATCACGTGTCACGTGGGGAAGGTCCAGCAGGTTGCCTGGCTACAGCAGTCCCCATGTCACCCTCACCTAGGCTGGGTCACCTCTTCTGTCCTCCAGTCCTGTCCTCTGTCCCTGGCGAAGCATCTAAGCCAAAGGGGGCAATTCCCAATTCCTTGCTGTTCTTTGAGCTTGAGGCCCAGGGTGTTCCAGATTTCTCGATGAGACCAAAGCTCATTTTAAAAAATAGAAATGTTTGAGTTTGGAATAAGTTTGCAGAGATCATACCAAGAGTTGTGTAGATGTCCAAAGCATCCCACAGGGCTCTCACCCCGTGTCCCACATCGCAACCTGTCACAGTACTGTGGTTACATGTGTCAAAACTAAGAAACCCACAGGGGTACACTTCCATGAACTGAACTCCAGACTTTATTGGGATGTCACCTGCTTTTCCGTGAATGCCCACTTTCTACTCCAGTCACATGTAGTCCTTGCATCTCCTGTCTCCTCTGGTTGTGACGGGCTTCGAGTCTGAAGTCCTTGTGACCTTGACAATGGGGAGGGGTGGCCAGGCATCCTACAGAATGTCCCCTAGTCTGGGTCTGTCTGATGTTCGTCTGCTGATGAGCCTGGGGATGTGCGTTTTTGGAGACCATGCAGAGGTGGAGTGTCCTTCCCACGGCCTCCTAGCAGGGGTGGGTGACATTACCACAACATCGCTGCTATCTGCCAGCCATCTCCATTGACATCTACTGACTTTCCATTTCTCTACTCCAGTTTCTGAAGACAAGTGACTCAATCTGCCCACTCTGGGGTGTGGGTGTGGCATGTGGGTTAAACTCCACCTCCTGGAAGGGGCAGTATTTACATATATTATCAAGCCTCGATTTCAAAGGGTTGAGTCCTCTCCTGGGGCTCACAGGTACTATTCTGATAAAGATTGTTTTAAAATCAGACTCTGGCTATCACTTTGTGGGTGATCTGCTTAACAGTCAATCTGAGCATCCCATTTAAATTCGCTCTCTGAACCTCGCATCTTGAACGTTCTGGCTTTTCGTTGCAAGCGTGGCAAGCCTGTGTTGTGTGTACTTGTTGGCAAGGAAGTGGGGCAAAGATACCTTTTTCTAAAACAAAACTTTCATTCAAATCTCCAGGCTGCCTAAGTCGCATAATGAAATACAAAAAAAAGTGCATCGAGGCAGGTAAGTAAATACAGCATTTGCCTTTGTTACTAGAAGAAACTGGAGCCCACACAGCTCAGTCCATCTTCCATGAAGAAACCGAGGCCTAGAGTTACACAGAGCGGTCTGACCCCTGGCCGGCACTGAGCCCACTGAATCCAGCCTGTCCAGAGAAGGGCCGACTCTGAGTAGATGTAGGCAGTGAGCGGTGGTTGTAGGAGAACACCCATCACCTTGGTGGAATGATAATTTCTGTCCCAACTGCACTGCTGGTGGTGCTGGTGGAAGACCCTCCTGGTTGGAGGGGAATCCCTGAGTCCTTGCCCCTTCTCAGACAGCAACACCACTGACCTCTGGCCACGGGGGTGCCTGGGAGCCTTCTGCTTGGATTAGCAAACATTCAAGGTGGGCGTGTTAGTTCAAGTCATGACCCAGAAGCGTATTCTCGACCTGTGTCATCACCGGGGTTCCCCTCTCACATGCTAGGCTATTAGAATCTGCCACTACCCTTTGAATTTTGGAGTAAGTCCCTTCAGGATAATCGTCCCGAGTGTCTCATTCCCAAGGATCTTACAAGGGTATGTTAAATTTCTGGGAAAAATCTGAGAATAGGGTCTTGGGATGCTAATGAGGCTGGTGGGATATGAGGGATCCATCCCTATCTTTTAGGTACCCCAACCCCACAAGGCACCCCCGTGCACCCTGTCAGACTGAGCCCCATGCGGCCTCCTTGGCGCAAGGCCGACTTGGAGCTTTGGGCCTCTGCTCTGGCCCCCCCACCGGGAGAGATCTGGACTATGGGGGGCATTGCTGAGTGTGAGGAGCTCGAGGACCTGCAGTCAGTCCTAGAGCCCCCACTCCTAAAGACAGTTCTGAGCTAAGGCCCGAAATGCTCTCCCAGGTAGGGGAAACAATCCATGCTATCATCTCTCATGTTCCTGGAAATGAACCTGGTGCTGATTTGCAAGTCACAAAATCAACTGACTTTTTCCCACAGAGCAGGCCTGTCCAAATACCTGCTAAGTGAGGAGGCATTTCCTTATTTCTTCACATTCAGTAAGCCAGCAGAATGGTCTGATGAACCCAGAATGTTCCAGTAGCTGCAGTTCCGATCCTGAATTCACTTGCTCTATAATCTTAGCCCTGTCTTGTGGCCTGTGGCTCCTCCTCCCCATCCTGGAAAGGAGAAAATGCTAACCCTACCCTTGACTCAAAATGGATGTTGAGAATAGAAGTGAGTAGTAGAACCGGATCTGTGGCTCCCACCACCCCAGGCCCAGGGAAGCTATCTTATGCAAAGCAGTGACATGGGGGCCCCTGAACTTTCATGGGCAGCAGAACTTTGAGGTTCTGGGAGCAAGGATTAGTACAAAGTACCTGTGCAGTCAAGCCTGTATCTCTCGGCTGCAAGTACGCCTGAGAACTTAGATTTTTGTCAAGCCCTTTGGGGGACTTCAATGAGCGACGCTTTGCAACTCCATCCCTGTGGTTCTCTCTTGACTCAGGAAGTCTGTGGGAGCCCAACATCACCGCTTGCAAGAAGAACGGGACAGCAGTAGAAGTGAATTTTACAACCAGCCCCCTTGGAAACAAATACATGGCTCTCATCCAAAATAACATTGTAATTGGGTTTTCTAACGTGCTGAGGTACTTATTCCCTACATTTCCTAACACCACCCCCGTCCTCGACCTCCAACCTTCCTCACCTTGGTGATGAAAAATGTAGAAACTCTAGGATGCCCCGGACAGGCTCTCAGTACCAACCGAGCGCAGACAGGACTGTCCGTTGTCCAAGCGTGCTGGGCTCTTTAGATTGTTAGAGAAACGAGTCCCCGGGGAACATCCCTGGAAATGGCCCCAAGAATCTAAAACCAACAAAAGTAGACATTTCCTAAGTAGGAAGTGGATGCTTGTTCACACGGTCTAGTGAACTGAGAGTTTGGGAAGATCAGTTCCCTCACTGGCTGTTTGCTGTCCTCATTCATATGCTTCACGATGATTCTCCATTTGTCTCATGTCACCTGCACCAAACACACCCCCAAGTCGCACTTCAGTGGTGATCCCAGTGACCGGGAAAGTGAAGGTGCTGTGGTCCAGGTAAGGCTTAACGAGGTGTTGTGGGGCGGGGTGGGGGAGGGAGCTGGACACACGGAGCCGGGCTGCTGTACATTGCTGCTTCCAGCGGCTTCCATGAGCTCCCTCCTGCCACACGCTCCTGCCTGCCACCTGGCACTGAGGGACCTCTGCGGGGGTCCATGCCTCGGGTGCTACAGAAGTGAGGGCCGGGCCAGAGCTGACCTCAAGGTCACGGTCCCTTTTGCTTTTATTCCTGGCTGTTGACTTTCCGTTTTAGTCACTGAGCCTCAGAGTCATTCTGAGACAGGAGTACCATTTAATTGTCCCAACTGCAAAATGAAGCAACAAAGGATTGGAAAGCAGAGGGTTTGGGCTGCGATCAGTGTAGGAACTTTGAAGGACAGCAGCCACCTTTGACTCTGCTGGGAACAGGAAGTTGGACCAACAGATGCTCTCGGGTCTCTTTCAGCTCCAAGTTTATGACGTGGGGACATGGAGGGTCATAGTGGGACACAGCCATGCCCAAGATCGAAGGAGCTTTTGTTTCTCATCCCCTGGAACATAAAGGCAGTTCTCAGACACACCGGAGGGAGCAGGTTCCTGTCAGCATATTATGATGGCGCCCTTTTTCCAGGGAACTAGACTTTCCCAGTCCCCGGGGACTTGTCTGTCACTAGGAACTCTGCTGCTCTGGGTTTTTTAGAGGAAGTATTTGCTTATGTATTAGGATGTGACCAACCCTTTTAGATAAGGAAACCAGCATGGTAGCAACACATACAAAGATTAGGTTCACAATTCAGGAGTTGGAAGGTGTTCAGTCTTGGGTCCCTAGTTTGGGTGTTAGGGCTTTGTTATGAAAGTGTGCCCAAGGGAAAAATACCTCATTACCATGCCGGGGTGGGAGTCCCATTCAAACCAGAAGAGAAGGAGTTTGGTGGGAACAGGTATCGGGCTGAGGTTTTGCTCTGAAGCATGACGGGAACTTCCTGAGCCTCTTGTGTTTCCCTCAGCTGACTCCATACTTCCACACTTGTGGCAATGACTGCATCAGACGCAAAGGAAACAGTTGTGCTCTGCCCGCCAGCAGGCGCGTCCTTCCCCTGGGATAGTCGTAAGTGCCCAGCCTTTTCTGCAGGGTTGCCAGAGAGGTTCAGGGCCCGAGGGGCCCCACCAGTGGCGCCCCATTCACTGTGTCCCAGGGCGTGCACCTGCCCCGCAGGAGGGTGAGGGAGTCCCGCTGCGCACGCAGGGCTGGGGTGCGGGGCCAGAGGTTCGAAGCTGCCCCAGACTGAGAATGAAGGCTTGGTGTGTGAATTCACCGCAGGATCCTTTACGAAACAGGGTACACACAGGAAGGGCGGGGGATAAACAGTGCAAAATGGATGTGCGGAATGCTACAGGGGATGGGCCGGAAAGTCGGCGGCGTTAGAGGACCAAGTGCAGAGGAGAAGGGACCTTTCATGACACTGTGGTTTTCTGACCAGCCTCAGTGGCCCTGGCCTACCTGTGACAGTAGCGTGGTGTGGTCACCCAGCCAACATTTGGATGACAAATGAGGACTATGAGCCCCAAAATACACGCCTCACTGATGCCTGACAGCAGTAGTTTGGCAAAATGTCTCTGCATTCAGAGGTGTCCGTTCTCTCGCTACAGATAGGCAAATTATAAAAATGTTCCCAGAACTAGCTTTTTTGACGCCGGGTAGAGTCAAAAGTTAGAAAGTGGTATTCTTAGAAACTCAGCTGCACGAACTGACAACCCAGGTGCCTGACAATCCTGACTTCGGTGTGGGCACCGTGCCTAGGAGTTCCTGAGCTTACCTGATCCACAGGCCTGTGTGGGTGGCACTACCCCCCAGGTTTGTCCTACAAAACAGCCTTTAAAAACGGCATCCACACGTACTATGTATTAAGTAAATCATGCCCACAACAACATCAATTCATCAAAGAACAAAAAAACCGAATGCGAACTTGTTACCATGGTGAAAATGCTTGCGTGTATGTGGAGTAAAAGGCCAAAGTGATTTTGGGGCACCTTTCTTAAACTCCTGGGTCCCCATCCCTTTGAGAATCTGATGCATGGCCTGCACACACTGTGGGAAAACACACCAATCTGCAGACCCCCTAGAGATATACCGGCCCTTGGTTTATAGGAATCTAAACTTCTACAAAGTACAGAGTGAAAATCTTAAGCTTCCGAAAGAGGAGATAAATTTGGTTTTGTTTTGCTGAAGGTAAATAAACTTTGTTTTCTCCAGGCAGAGGCATGCTGGGTGGCTGGCTGCCTCTCCTCTCTGCTCTGCTGGTGGCCACATGGGTGCTGGCCGCTGGGATCTGTCTCATGTGGAGGCGCGGTAAGTGGTACAATTCCATTCTTTAAAGAAATCCGAAGGAGAAAATAACACTTGGAATTTTTTTTAAAGGCAATCACATTTTGGTGTTAGGACAAGAGTCAGGTCGCCCTGATGTAATGCCAAGGAGCTCTCCAAAAATACTGGTAACGATGCCAGGGCCACATCTGCCAAAGCAAAGCAGGGATGGGGACCTCCCAATCTGGTGACGACCACTGGTTTCGTTTTTACCACTGAGGCATCCACAAGGGCTGCAATGGGCAAAAGATAGCTAATAACGAATTGCATTTTGCCTCTAATGGGTACTCCAAAGCTAGTTCCTAGTTTTTAAAAATAATTCTTCCGTGGCCTAAGAACACTCGCTTGAATTCATATACTCTAGGGAGCTTGCCAACTCTAAAATATCAATGATTTGAATACAGGAATCAGAGTATTATACCAATACACTGAAAACCTCTGCTTTTCCTCTCCTCCACATGGAGACAAAATATAAATGGACACTTTGGGTCATTTGTGATGTTGTTGATAGAACAAGATCAGTCCTGCTAACCTAAGTAAGAAAACCATGTGGAACCTTGACCTTAGGAATACCACTATTTAGGGGATACGGTTTGGCCTGTTAATAGTTACAATACTTTCATAGGTAGTTTCTGTTCTAGAGCACACACAGCATTCCAGTTTGGTTCCAGCTGAAATGGGGTACTGGCTAATCTTATGCAACTACAAAAAACACCTTTACCACCTGCAGATAGAAGATGGTCCAATCACTGAGTTGACCTGACTCAAAACATGAGGTGAAGGACAGGTCAGTGGCCCTGTTTGTACAGGACACTAAGGGTAGGACAATTACAACCACCCACCTAAAACAAAGTACCTCAAACCTAAACCTCCTCAATGAATTTACTTGAAAAGATAAGGCTGAAGAGGACCTATTTAGTATAGAAACTTGGAAAACACATCTGTTAAAGCATCTCTAAGGTTTAGACATCAGTGTGTCTCAGGTGATATGTTTAAAAGGAACACTGGGGACATTTTCCTCCATTGTTCCTGGCAGGAACAATGTCCCTGGTGCTCCGCCAGCCTTCCCTAGCAAGGGATCATTTATTATTGGTGGTTCAGACCAGAGTGAAAGCCTGCCATTTGCTGTTCACAGACAACAAATGCTTTCTCTCCCCACAGAAAGGACCAGGAAGGCTCCCTTCCCTACTACCACGCTCCTGCCCCCCACTAAGGTTCTTGTGGTCTACCCATGTGAATATGTTTCCATCACACGGTTTGTCACTTCACTGAGTTTCTTCAGAACCACTGCAGAAGTGAGGTTATCCTTGAAGAGTGGCAGAAAAAGAAAATAGCAGAGATGGTCCAGTGCAATGGCTTACCACTCAGAAGAAAGCAGTGGATAAAGTCATCTTCCTCCTTTCCAATGATGTCCAGCCCAGATGCGATGGCACCTGTGGCAGGAGTGACAGCAGCCCTCATGAGAATTCCCAAGACCTGTTCCCCCTGGCCTTTAACCTCTTCTGTAGCGATCTGAGAAGCCAGACTCCCCTTCACAAATACATGGGGGTCTATTTTAGAGAGGCTGATACCAAAGACGAATACAGCGCGCTCAGCGTCTGTCCCAGGTACTACCTCATGAAGGATGCATCTGCTTTCTGTACAGAACTACTCCGTGTCAAGCACAGGTGTCAGCAGGAAAGAGGCTGACGGCCTGTTCCCTGTAGCCCGCCCGTGAGAAGTGAGGGGCCTTGAAGCCTTCCTACTCCTCCAGTTATAGGCGGAAAGTATCTCAGATGATTCTGAAGTTTCCTGTGTGGGCTATGTGCAGGGAGACGTCACAGACACCTGCTGTATTTATTAGCAACAGGAGCAGGGAGGATTCCTAAATGAATTTACAAATTACTTCTCGGACACTCTAAACTTGGTGAATACCGAAGTAAGCCTTTGCTCATTCACTCAGTAACTCATGGGTAAAAAACCGTCTATTACATCCAAAAGCCATTTTAAACAGAATAGGGAGTAACAAGCCGAAATCCTCTCTGCTGACCAGATGACGCAGGATAACGTGCAGCCACTTGTATTATCGGGACTTGCAGAGGACCTGCTCCCTCTGAACTAGATTCAGGTCCTCGCCGAGTCTTGTACGGGTGACTTTTAACGTAGACACTGACGCCCATAACCTGCAGACCTGATGTCTACTTTTGCCCAAAGTTACCTATTAAAGGTTACTATCAAGAATTCAGAGTTTCTTGTTTACTAGGCACCTCTCATGTTCAAAACACAAATAATTCCTGCTCTGTTCAAAGTCAGCCTCTTGAAGTAATCTTTTTATAAATGAGTTATTGTAATAGTTTAAAATAAAAATTACCAGAACTAAATATGTATGGTATTTTACATCTTCCAACTTTTCCTCTAAAAGTATCTTTTTGGGGCACCTGTGTGGCTCAGTGGGTTAAAGCCTCTGCCTTCAGCTCAGGTCATGATCCCAGGGTCCTGGGATCAAGCCCCGTATCAGGCTCTCTACTCAGCAGGGAGCCTGCTTTCCCCTCCTCTTACTCTGCCTACTTGTGATCTGTCAAATAATAAAATTAAAAAAAAAAAAGTATCTTTTTCTACGAATGCTTGTCTCTCTCAAACAGTACAATACTGAATCTGCCTAGAATGTGGATCAGCTTCCTTGGGTACCTGTTAGTATGTATTTGTGAAGGGTTAAAACTATCCTTAAAGAGTCAGGTCTTGTGGATAAAGTAAAAACCAAAATAAGGAAGCACTGAGTGAAAACTCACCATGTCCAACTTCAGAAGTAGGCACTTAGTAATGGCTGAGGCAGTATGTTTATGTGGTTAAGATCGCTTACTTGCATGACCAGTTTTCACATTTATAAGTGCTGGTAACAGAAAGACAAGGCTTATGTCAAAACTTGGACAAGAAACCAACTTCCTCTGAATCAACACCTACCAGTTATAAGAACAATAGGTTATACTATGTAAAAAAAAAAAAAAAAAAAAAAAAAAAAAAAAAAAAAAAAAAAAAAAAAACACAAAAATACATTTTGCTTTTGGAACTAGGGTAGCCATGAATAAATTGTGTTGAGACAGCCCAGAAACAAATCAATATTGTATAAATTTATTTGCTAAAAAGTTAATAAAGAGCATACAGTCTTCAGATTGAAGGCACATATCTTCCATAGTACCCACAAGGTAAAATCCTTTTGTTATTGGGATGGACTCTTCTTCATTCCTCGCCTACTGATCACATACGTGGGAAACTCATCGCTATGCTAATGCCCCAGGACCAGCATTTCCTCCAAGCCCTGAGACTTCTAGCCATCCTGTTCTTTCTACATTCCACTCTTACCTCCATCTCTTTTCCAGCCCTACGTTTGTCAACCTCCCGCCCCCTCTGCCACTCCCATTCCACTCCCGTTATCTCCATATCTCCAGTTTGGGATGAGCACATGGTGGAAGCAGATGCCCAGCAGGGAGTGGCAGGAATCAGGCATCCCCCCAGTGCTCCCAGGTCTCTCAGCCCGTGGCTGTGCTCACTGACGGCTTCTGTCTCCAGGCAAGGTGTCTCTTCCTCTGACCAGGGCTTGGAAGGCTTTATCAGGCCAGGACCACGGGCGCTAGTAGCTGTCTGTACTTAGATTTTGCTTCAGATGGTTCACAGATGAAGGTCAAATGAGCTTACTGAGCACAAAGAGTTCCAGAACTTTCTCTTGGTTCTTCAGGAAAAGGAAAATTGGGGGCTTGATGACTAAGTTGGTAAGCAGCAGCCACCTTATTTATAAGGTAAGGTACAGACGGCAGTCACCTTATTTACCTGCACAAATGACAATTACACCTGAATTGTTTCTATTTGGCTTTAGGAAGGAAATGGGTTTTCCTTTTCAGTTTTTGTTCTGTTTTGGTCAGATACGGACTGTTTTCTTTCCCCAAGCCTACCCTGAAGCATGTCGAGTAACAAAGTCAGCCAGCCCAGCCTTAAATCTTTGCCTCTGGAAATCCAGAGCTCAACTGGTCACTGTCTTTTTTGTAATCCAACAGAAAAAGAAAAAAAGGACCTTTTCTCTCCCCATTTAGAATTCTAAGAGCACACGAGTCAAAACAACGTGTGTCTGCTGTTAACACACGAGGAAAATGGCACGGCCAGACAGCGAGTCACATACCCATCCTTTGTGGCTGTGTAAGACTGTCTGAGGACACTGAGGTCAACCTAAACCAAGGCGTGCCGGAACATTTCACATCATCAGGGACTCCTGCGACCCTGAGAAAGGGGCAGGAGAATTTTACCACTGAAAACTAAGTTCATATTATTGGTAAATGTCCTGGCTACAAAAGCAGGTTATAATTTCACACCAATATCCTGTTGTCAACGTAAAAGTTAAAATTCATTTATTTTCCATGAAACATAAGCATCTAAGTCAATAATTAAAATATATATATTCTTTGAGTCTTTTATACCAGGAGGCCTGTTTTTGGTCTTCTAGTGACTTCCTGCCCATTTTCACCAGACGAAAGCAGCTCGCTCTCGTAACATGCGGACACCGAAGCGCTGCCACTCTCTCTGGTAGATCCACAGTTCCTGTGTGGTGTCCAAACAAGCCAGCACGGCCCCTCCTTTCCATGCGATCAGCCGGGGATCCATGTCCTAGGGAAGTGAAGAAGATATTTCAGCAAAAGTAGACAAGATGTATATTTAATCATTTCCTTGAATTTGGGGGCTAAAAAAACCCTGCTGAGTCAATACCTAAAAAGCCAGATTTTCAACCTGCATTAAAGACTCATCCATAGAGGACCATGAACTACAGACAACCTTCTGTTCCAACTGATAAGAGAACTTCAGTGTTTACTACTGAAGATGCTACTACTCACTGTAATTCCACAAACAGGTGCCCATGTGCAGGAACATACATAAGGAAATCATTATTCTGAAGTTAGAATGGAATAAATATATCCCATTACCCCTTCCTCAGGATTAAAATTAAGTAAGAACATCCCCATGAATTGTTCGTAGGATATAATGAAATACAGACAACAGTCTCTTTCTAAATTCCAGGGTCTGTGTTTCTTCCGAGATAGTTCAGCCAGAAGGAATCTGTAAATATGCCCTCGTCCAGGACCAGCAACAAATCCTTGATAGGAAAGCGAAAACTGGAGTTGTTCTGGCTGACGGGAGACCAGCCAGTCTTCTTGGCCTATCCAGTCCTTTTCCAAAGGCATGGCTTTGGAAGTCAGTCATGCAAGTCTGAAGAGCACAGCAGGGACACCCAGGGGTCCGGAGTCCTGCGAACACCCAGGACTCCAGACCCCTAGCCCAAAGCTCCTTGCACCAAATCTGTGACCTACTGAAATTTTTCCACTTGCCCAAACCCTTAATTAAGAGCTGCCCAGATGCAAGCTCATGGCTCCCAGGATTTTATCTGTCCACATACAACATTATAAAGAATCAGTCCTGGTTTTATGTACATATAATTCAACTGCACCATGAACAACAGACCTTGGGCCTTGTGATCACATCCACATTTTCATAATTCGCCTGAATGAAGGTGGCATTTTGTTGAGATTCTATGTTGCGAAATTCTTGAGCTTTATGAAACATCAAACCACCTCCCACCACGAGGATGGAACTGTACATCTTCTTTTTGGTATCATCAGATGCTGAAAAGACAAGGATAGTCTTCAACTCTTTTCTCTCCATATCCACCACCACCCTGGGCCAAGTCACCACCATCTCTTGCTTAAGAGCCTCCTCAAAGATCTCTCTCCAACCCATCCTCAGCAATGCAAACAGAAGAACCTTGTAAACACCAAAGTGAACAAGTTGCTACCATACGGCACCCTGCTACTTGCAGGATTAGGACCAAAATCTCCACAGGGACCTACAACGTCCAATGTGGCACGTATACACGGCTTCTCTAGCTCCATCCTGGCCCCTTGCCCCCCAGCCACACTGCCTCCACACAGGCCTCTTCCTCTGCCTGGAATGCCATCCTGTGACAGGCTAACCCCCACTCACCTCCTAGATCTCTCAAGTGGCTCTTCCCCAGGAAGGCTTCCCTGGCAAGCCTCCCACCCTCCACACTTCTTTCTAATAAAAATCCCTCACTAAATCCTATCAGAAGCTCTGAGAGCCAGTACCTTTAGTTTGATTTTGCAGCCCCTGCTACAGTTGTGAGTTCCAACGTGTGGGGCAATTTAACGTCTTCGGTCTCCCCTAGTAGTAGGCTGTATGCCCAACAAGGCCAGGAACCGATTCCTAACACCAGACAATGTGAGCACAAAGCAGGAGCTCCAGTTTCTCAATGCATACGCTATGCTGCACAACCACACTCTAGCTTGACCCCCTTCACCTGACCAGCCTCCAAAACATGCTTACAACAGCAGTCGATGCTGTGAAGAATGGCTTTAATCCAGGCCAGGGCTTTCCCTTCAAACAGTGAGATGGCAGTCTTCCTGGACATCAGTGCTGTGTAGAGCCTCCTCAGATTCATTGCCAGCCATCAGACAGTCTCCCGGGGAGGATCCCAAATCCACCTCCTGGCATGGAGTCTTTCTGGAAGATCGGAAGACTGGCCACGAAGATCCCCCTCAAATCCAATGGGTTTGGACGCAGACTTTCGGTCAGCAGTAGCTTTGGCAGACTTTAAATCAAGCAAAAGGACAATCAAGTGGATGGTAGGACTGTCACAGAACAGTGTGGGTGTTTCCCAGCTAGATGCCACCCCTCCTTGAGGCACTATTTACACCACCGTAAACAAAGGTCATCACTGTGGTGCAAGGGAACGCATTGCCAGTTCACAGCCAACCACCCAGACCCACTCCCAGCTCGCCTGGTACTGAAATGCGGTGTGCAAAAGAGGAGGATGTGCTGACGATTCCAAGTAGTCCAATAACAGTCAGGGCAAGTCTCACGACCTTACTATCACCCATTGGATTTAAAACTGATACATCAGTGTACATGGGCATTTCCCCCTTGAACAGAATTTTTAAGTGGAGTATTTCAGTAAGATTCTTGCGCCTGTGGCTACTGTGGAACCCTCATTTTCAGACCTGATCTAACCACCTCATGCTCAGGGACAAGGACTAGAAAAGGTTTAGAGCCCTCCTCTCTTCATCAGAGCTGCTGTTTCATTGGCAGGGAAGAGCTTCTGTGCCCCTGCATCAGACATCCTATTACTGGGACCATTAGCTCTGGACAAAAGAATTCAGTTTGTGCTACCATTACATTACATTACATTACATTACATACCATTTAAGTTATAATTTTAAAATAGGTGAGATTTACTGAAAACATGCCCCTACTGAAAAAGAAATAATGTATACACCAAAAAGAAGTATCTTCATTAAATTAACTTTTAAATGTATGGACTGGTATTCTGAAAATTGAATTAACGTCTGCTGAATAAAGAAATCTGTCATCTGGATTTGAATTTAGACTTCATTTCATATACAGTTCTAAAAACAGTATTAGCTTTAGCATGCAGTCATTTTGCAGTGACTGCCAATGATCTATTAATGACAGGCAAACTGCTGCAGTGGGCAAGGCTGCCCCCTCTCACACTGGAATCACTGCAGACCTGTTCCTGCTTGCTCTGTGTGGCTAGCAGGTAATGCTCATCATGAGGATCCTCAGGGTCTCCCTGGGATCTGTGCTGCAAAGTTGTCATTTTCTGTCCAACAATTCCAAAAGTTGCAGGGTAAAACAAAGCCATTGGGGCCTGTGCAAGGAAGGAAAAAAAAAATGATCAACCAAGGACACTCCCTTCTGAAAAAACTGATCCATTAAATTCTGTTCTTCCCAAAACAAAGCTGGCAGATCAGATCCTAGAAGGCAGACTAAATAAGCACTCACTTTTGGGAGTAGCATTATTTCCTCATTGCACAAGAGGCCAGAAAACTTACAGAAATCATCCAACTGAGTGAGTGATATGACACCAGAGAGAAATGTCAAAGCAAATATAATGCAAGTGCTGGGATGCCTGGGTGGCTCAAATATCTGCCTTCTGCTCAGGTCATGACTCAGCGTCCCAGGATCGAACCCCACATGTGCTCCCTAAGTAGGAAGTCTGCTCTCCCTCTCCCTGCTCCTTCTCTCTCAATAAATAAAATTTTAAAAAAATGTAATGCAGGGGGCGCCTGGTGGCTCAGTGGGTTAAAGCCTCTGCCTTCGGCTCGGGTCGTGATCCCAGGGTCTGGGATCAAGCCCCGCATCAGGCTCTCTGCTCAGCAGGGAGCCTGCTTCCTCCTCTCTCTCTGCCTGCCTCTCTGCCTACTTGTGATCTCTGTCTGTCAAATAATAAATAAAAAATCTTAAAAAAAAAAAAATGTAATGCAAGTGGCCCAATAGCTACTTTATAATTTGTTAGAACAGTACTCCTCTCTCTAAATAGTAACTATCATATAGTGGCTAATTAAAAAGATGGTCCTTGGAACTATTCTAATCTGTATTTCTACTGGTGCTTAAAAAGCTGGTTAGTGAACAATCTAAGCCAGTCGACACTCTGACCTCATGAGGTTTCAGACAAGCACACTTTCTCTCAGTCTTACTGAACCTGGCTGGCTTTCTTTCTGTCCATGAAAATATAGAGCCATATATTACCTGGGAGTTTTTCATCTCCTAATCGAAAACTGGTAAAGTAGGGCAGGAGAATCTGGATGGCGAATCTGAAACTCATGATCCTGAAGTCCAGAGATGTCCTGATTCCAGGAAAAGATGCTGTCAGTGAAGAGTGCATGTAAACTCCTCAAATGACAATTAGCCTCTCCACCATCTGAATTACCTCTATCAAGGCTGCCCTGCAATTTTCTGCCATTTTATCCTCCCGTTACAACTGGAACTTAGTAAAACAGGAGTCCAAAAGTACCCTGCTTCCCTTTCAACTTTTCTGAAATTTCTACCATCTTCAACAAGGACCTAAATCAGTAAGTCAATTCCCTCAGTAACTGGGAAATGATACCCAGTCTTAGGTTTTCTCAAAATTTTGTTATTTAGAATTAGATTGCTTGAAAAGTGTCAGGGAAAAGAAAAAGACCTGAAACAGAAAGCATAAGAAGGTAGAAGTCCACATATGGCAATGTTAACATGTTGACTGTTCACAACACTAAGAAAGTGCTTCAACAGATGCCATTTTATTACACGTCCGTACCTATACATTCATTACACCTGACATCTCTAAAGAGAGACAAATTTGCTAAATAACTTTTCTTTGAAAAGCCAGCTGTATTTCTAGAACCTGAGACAACCTAACAGTGCTGACCTTACCAAAACACTCGCACTCCTTAAGAACTTCAAGCCCCTCTCAACTTAGGTTGAAAGGTTAGCATAATACTATTATATTTTTAATTGCCTTTGAAATATCTTAAAATTTTCCCAGAAACACAAATAACCAGCATTTTGATTTGCTCTCACCTGATCTAAATGACAAAAAGTTTCTTTAAGGTGCTGCAGAAGAAGACAATCCATTTTATTTGTTAGCTGGCATTCTCGTAAGGGAACCCGGCTCGCTGCATCAGCCAGTAGAAACACCTTGACACGTCAGACCCCCCATAGGCCAGACAGAGGCTAGAGTTAGAAGAAAAGGCAGGTGGGTAATCTGTTGGTCAAGAAGGTACGAAGGGCATTTCAAAAACTCAATCGGGGCACAGTGAAACATGACAAGTCTCAAAGGATGTTTACAGTAGGAATAAAAATGAAAGGACAGGGGGCGCCTGAGTGCTCATTGGGTTGAGCCTCTGCCTTCGGCTCGGGTCATGATCTCAGGGTCCTGGGATAGAGCCCCACATCAGGTTCTCTGCTCAGAGGGGAGCCTGCTTCCCTCTCTCTATGCCTGCCTCTCTGCCTACTTGTGATCTCTCTGTCAAACAAATAAATAAAATCTTAAAAAAAAAAAAAAAAATGAAAGGACAGGATGGATGGATGGGAGGTAGAAATGGAACTCTAGCAAAAGACCAGTGGTGGGCATCTAGCAGCAGTCATGCTATTTGCAAAAAAGTTCCAAGAAACAGAATACTCACAACTAAATGCACTCATTTCTAAGACATTCTATTTACCATATGAGAGTTGTCTGCCTGTCCATACTCACCAGTATATCAAGTTGACAGGCAGTGACACCACAAGACAAACTCATAGGAGAAAACTTTAAAGTGTATACTACCCACTAACTGAATGGTTCTATGGTTTGGGAAAAGCCCTGCCATGTTATTTTAGAGGTGGGAGACCCAGGCCCAGTGTTTCTCCATATTTTGAGAACCAAAAGCATTAAGTAACATATAAGCAATGGATGAGCCAAATGAATGTATGCTGGATTTTAGAATGTATCATAATCTGGGGTGCGAGGCAACAGATCAACCGTTCTTATGGACTGCTTAGCTCCTCTTTTAAATGTTTCTATACCCTGCATCTCGAACTATCAACATGAGGGATAGGAAGAACTACAGCATCCTAAAGAAGCCTTCCTGGGAGCACATAATTGCTGCAGAGATCCTGTGCACTGCCTGAGTGTGCTCACCCCGTGCTGGGCTTGTCGCAGGAAGGAGAAGCAACAAACCTGCTCCTGAGAGTTATTTTATTACCTCTTGTATCAGTGATGACATTATAAAGGGACTTGACCAGAAAGCTACTCATCACTCACTGAATAATTATGATAAAAGCAAATACTCACAATGCTAGAAAGAGAATTCAGAATTGAAAACCTCTTTTCCCCAACATGGCCTGCCTAAATGGAGCTTTGCTGTGAGCAAACTGGTATGTCTACAGCAGACCACAGCACGACAAAGAGCTGCCTTCGTGGGAAAGCACACAATGCAAGCTAGGATTTTTAGGAGCTGCTGATGTGAACTCACAGTGGAGAGTTCTAACAGGAAGGATAAAATCAGTGGTTTATAGCCTTCCTAGAATTTGTACTTCCCCAATCTGGGTATACTATGCAAATTTTGAATATATAATTCCTTATAAAAAATTTTCTTTTTAGCTTCTAATGCTTTATAGCAACATAGGCTATGAGGGGAGAAGGAGCAGAGAACGCAACTTTCCAAGGTTCTTACCGAGTATTCCGATGAGAGACCCCATCCTCCACACAGCACACACTTGTCTTCTGGTCTCCAACATCTACGATACATGTGCTGCTTAAACCACTTCCAAGGTGGCACAGACAGACTCCTGATGGACCACAATCCCTGAAACACAAAGGCAGAGAAGCAATCAGCTAGGGAGCAGTAAAGAGCCAAGGACGAATCATCAGTTAAAGTCTGGGAACCCCTGGGCAATTGTCTAAGCAAGGCTGAGACACTCAGAATAAGCATTTCAATACAGCACTGACTTAGATTAACGTCAGTAAAAAAGAAAAACAAATCTCATCTCAAGCAGCTTTCTCTGGAATATCCAGACTTACCTGAAAAACCCATCTTCATTAGGATCATATTCACTAATTCTTTCACATGCTGTTTATTATAGATATCAGGAATTAGCAAGATACATCTATAATACTAAAAAAGAAGAAGAACAACAAAACAGTTAATATTAAAATCTGGTCAAAATAAATGTCACTATACTTGTCTTCAGAGACAATTCTCTCTAAAGGATGGCAGCAATGGTTAGAGGCCCAGAACAAAAGCTCAAACCTCTCTGCTATCTTATAGGTTCAACAAAAAATAGAAAATTTTGAAACTGTGTGGGTTTTCCCCCCCTTTAAAATATTAAAAACTGTGAAATGGTATCACAATCCAAGATTTCAAGATATACTACAAAGCTATAATAATCAAAACAGTATGGTAAAGACACAAAAATACACAGACCAATGGAACACAACAGAGCCCAAAAATAGACCCACACTTAAGCGATAAATTGATCTCCGACAAAGGCAGCAAGAATATGCAATGGGAAAGAGTGTCTTCACTAAATGGTGCTGGGAAAACTGGACAGCTACATGCAAAAGAATGAAATTGGACCACTTTCTCACGCCATGACAAAAATAAACTCAAAATGGGTTAAAAACATAAATGTGAGACCTGAATCCATAAACTCCTAGAAGAAAACATAGGCAAGTTCTTTGACAACAGCCCCAATTTTTCTAGAGATGTCTCCTGAGGCAAGGAAACAAAAGCAAAATTAAACTAGTAGGTCTACACCAAAATAAAAAGTTTGCACAGAGAAGGAAACCATCAACAAAATAAAAAGACAACCTACTTAGCTGGAGAAGGTATCTGCAAATGATATATTTGATAAGAGATTAATATATTGTCAAAATATATAAAGAACTTACACAACTCAACCAGAAAAACAAATAATCCAATTAAAAATACGGGCGGAGGATCTGAATAGACATTTTTCCAAAGAACACAGGCAGATGGCCAAAAGACACGGAGAGACACTCAACATCACTCATTAACAGGGAAACGCAAGTCAAAACCACAATGAGCTATCACCTCGCACCTGTCCGAATGACTACTACCAAACAGACAAGAAATAATAAGTGTTGGGGAGGATGTAGAGAAAAAGTGGGAAGGTAAATTGGTATAGCTACTATGGAAAACAGAATGGAGAGTCCTAAAAAATTAAAAATAGAAATAATACATGACCCACTAATTCCACTATTGGCTATTACCCAAAGAAAATTAAAACAGTAATTTGAAAGAATACATGTACAGCCATGTTCACTGCAGCAGTGTTTACAACAGCCCAGATATGGAAGCAACCTCAGTGTACGTCAATAGATTAATGGGTATAGAAGATGTGGTATGGGGCGCCTGGGTGGCTCAGTGGGTTAAAGCCTCTGCCTTCAGCTTAGGTCATGATCTCAGAGTCCTGGGATCGAGCCCCGCATCGGGCTCTCTACTGAGCAGGGAGCCTGCTTCCCCCCTCTCTCTGCCTATCTCTCTGCCTACTTGTGATCTCTGTCAAATAAATAAATAAAATCTTTACCAAAAAAAAAAAAAAAAAAAAGAAGATGTGGTATGTATATACAATGGAATATTACTCAACCATAAAAAGTAATAAGATCTTGCCATTTGCAACAACTTGAGTGGACCTACAGGACCCTTATGCTAAGTGAAACTGGTCAGAGAAAAACAATTACCACATGAATTCACTTATATGCGGAATCTAAAAAACAAAACAAACCAAAAAAAGCAGAAACAGACCCATAAATACAGAGAATGAACTGGTGGCTGTCAGAGTAGAGAGAGGGAGGGGGATGGCAAAATGGGTGAAAGGGAATGGGAGATAATGGCCAGTTATGGAATGAATAAGCCATGGGGATGAAAGATACCTCAGCACAGGGGAGTACAGTCAATAGTACTGTAATAGCACTGTGTGGTGACAGACGGTACCTACCTTGGGGCGACCACATTATGTACAAAGTGTCCAATCACTGTGTTGTACACCTAAAACTGATAAAACTTTGTGTCTCATCTATATTTCAACCAAAAAAGGAAAACAAAAACAAAACCAAAAACCTTGTGAAATTAAAGTAAGACAACAAATGTGAACTGAAAAAGGTCCAAAGAGAAGATATAACATGAGCAAGCCTTCTGGTTGCAGAGCAGCAGATAGGACACAATAGAAAAAAACAAAATAAGAAAAAGAGAAATCACCAGAGATGAAGTCAGTGAAGAAGGAAAGCTATCCTCAAGCTATCCCTGAATGCTTCAAGGACACTAGATTACAAACAACTCACTGATATGTTCTTTTACTGATCAAGACTCTTTTTTTTTTTTTTTAATTTTTTAAAGATCTTTATTTGTTTATTTGACAGATCACAAGTAGGCAGAGAGGCAGGCAGAGAGAGAGAGGAGGAAGCAGGCTCCTTGCTGAGCAGAGAGCCCAATGCGGGGCTCGATCCCAGGACCCTGGGATCATGACCTGAGCCGAAGGCAGAGGCTTTAACCACTGAGCCACCCAGGCGCCCCCTGATCAAGACTCTTAAAGTCAGTTCAGGTAACTGAATTTTAGCTCACCTTTAAATCTTTCAGCGGGATTTCCAAGTATTTTTGGATTGCGTGAGACCATATTACTTCAATATCTGCCAGAACAGCAGTAAGGGAGCCCCCAGGTCCCGGGTGAATATTTAACTGACCTCTTCTGATAGGCCAGTGAATATTGTAACAGTCCAATGGATTAACGTACAAGGCCTAGAAAAGATGGGGAGATGAATACATTGTTAAAACTTCTCTTGGGCGTTTTCTGGATTCACATTAAAAAAAATCTAGGGCCAGAGTTATGATTAACATTTGCTGACTATTCCAAATGTTGAGAGTGGAGAATCTAACATCACAGGAGCCAGTGTATCTGGGCCTGCAAGAGAGATTATGAACTCTAGGAAACACTAGAACTGGACAGCACTGCAAATTTGCCTACCTCTTCTCCCACCAAAAACTCCGGATGATGAGATGTGTTTGTCCACTTATTTCCAGAACAGTGATCTAAAATTGCAGGTCGCATCTGCTTGTTGTAGGAGCGTGCCTGAAACAACAAATTATCTGAAAATTTACGTAAGAAAAAAGGGGGAGGGGAAGAGAAATGTAGTATGAATCCTCTTTTCTCCGCTCTCTCATAGACCAGATACAGTAGCAAAACTAAATCACAAATCCTAATATTGGCAAAATAATAACTGGTCACAAAAAGAGTCTTTTGGCCTTTTCCAAAATTGTGATTTTTTTCCCCTGGGTTTTAATGCCTAGGCTGTGATTCATAGCCAGTCCAAAAATTAATACTGCACTCTGTTTAAAGCTGAATATACATTTATGTATCATACCAACTCATGTCCATTTCTAATAGTATTTTTTATCATATTAAAATGGCACATGTAGTAAGAATATTGCTTCCCACGAAGATCTTGGAATTACACACTTAAGACTCTCAAGTACACTATAAATTTTATCAACTTGCCAAGAAACACCATCTTTTAAATTATTCATCTTGCCCAAGCATTTGTGACACTGATTTGGTTATTATGTAGGTGGTTATGAATGGTTTTCTTCCTTTTTTAAAGAAATCCCATCTTTAGTTTGCATAATGAAATCATGAATAGCACTTATTGACAGAACAGCGGTGACAGAATGAATCTGAAGAAAGAGTGAAGACTGAACCTGTTCAGGGGACACGGGAATCCGTCTTGTACCATTTGACATCTTTTAGACCATATTGCTTGATCCACCATTTTAAGGCCATTTTGTCTTTGTTCATTACTTTCTGGTTTCTGGGGAGAAAAGTGAAAGATGAGCGGCACAAAGATTTAGTGAAAAAAGAATGCAATGTGGCAAACTACTGATTTAATCTATGGAGAGGAAATGCCCTCTCATAAACAAGTAGCTGCATTTCCTTAATTTCTGCCATATGTATCAATCTTTAGGATTCAAAGTAATCTTTTTATTCTTTATAAATAAAAAGTCAGAAAGGAACCCTTACCATAAACCAACTATTTGCAAAATCTATAACCTTAAGTGAAGTTTAAGTGATAAAACTGTTCATGGCACTAAGCACTGGATAGCTACTTAGTATTTACAGAGTATTTTAGAGACTTTTCCAAACATTTCCATATTCTCATATTTATAATTTTGTAACAACGTTTTATTCACTCGGGTTATTTTGTTTATTCAGCAGGTATTCAAGTCCCCGTAACACTATAAAGAGCACATCTATAAATAGCTCCATGGAAAAGTTACTGTTTTCTATCAACTTTTACTCCTGAGATTTATGTCCTATTGTAGAAGTGTAAGATCCAATGATAGAAATGGATTTACACTCTTACACCCTCAAGTTACACTTTAGCTTAGAAATGGACTTAGGTAGTCTTGCTAAAAAAAAGTGGAACCTTAAAGCTAACAGAAGTATAGAAACTTCAAGTTCCTAAAACTATCTTTCATTTAAAACTTAAAAGTGGATTACAATGCAATACCCATATTTTCACATCTACCATGAAAAATGTTTCTGATAATTACTATCTGCAAGGTAGGATAAAGTAAATGCTAACTGCAAGGATATATACAGTCTTGCCTTTATATTATAATTTGATCTAAAACTGGAGAAAGTGATTGTAACAATTCGATTTGCTTATGGATTGAAAATACAAACTCAATATAAACTCTAAGTATCTGGAAGAGAAAAATATGTCTGTTAAGAGACCTTAATGCATCAGTAAGTGAGTGACAATTCTGTACCTTCCATTAAAAATCTCCTTCATCAATACCCAATTCATGCTGATGGGTTAAAATCATTTTATTTGCTTTTGTCATAATTATTTCTCTACAATCTAAAACCACTAGCTCACATGAAAAATGCTACTTGTAACCCTGAATGTTATTATTGTGAAACACATTAAAGCTATGAAGATGTTAATTCAAGTATACACAGCATACTTGAAAGTCTAAGCTCTCCCAGGAAAATCACCTTGGGCTTTCTCTCCAGATCCTCCATTTCTTTTCTTTTCTTTTCTCTCTTTCTTAAGATTTTATTTATTTGAGAGAGAGAATGAGAGAACCAGAGAGAGAGAGAGAGAGAGAGAGAGCGAGCAAGCATGAGAAGGGGGAGAGTCAGAGGGAGAAGCAGACTCTCTGCTAAGCAGGGAGCCTGTGCAGGACTCCTGATCCTGGGACTCCAGGATCATGACCTAAGCCAAAGGCAGTCGCTTAACCAACTGAGCCACCCAAGTGCTCCAGATCCTCCATTTCTGACTTACATTTAGTCCTTCCCTTAGGAGCCAGCTGTCCTTATATAGCGGCTGCCCTTGTTGTTTGTGCCTTCGTGCAATGACATGAGGAATGCTGGCAGGAAGTGTGTCTGTGGCTCGACCAATCCTTAAGGTTGTTGAACCTGGATGTATGACAACAATGAAGTTGCTCTGGATTTGCTGCGAATATAAAACACGGGAGTGTGACCTTAGTAAATAACATACAGGTAACAGGCTAGACTAAGAAGTGAGTCTCCTATAAAGACTACCAGACTCACAGGTTTCAAAATAATTCAGTGAAGGTAGCTCTCTGAGAGGCAACCAATTATTGCTCTCTGCAGAATGCAAACTCTTTTCCAGTATCTGACTCAGTACACAGGTCAACATCTGTTCAAATGAACAAAACGATAAATATCCAATATAAGTTAACCTACAATTACTGAGCATTTCTGTGCCAGTACTGCGGGTACAATGGTGATCAAGACAAAATCCCAACCACCAGAGACCTTTTAGTCTACTAGGGGAAACAGACAAGGAGTAAGCGTAGGGAATACTATGACTAGCAAAATACTAGCTACATTTGAATCACCTAAAGATGCTTGTAGATTAAAAAAAAAAAAAAAAAAAAAAAAAGCAAGCTAGACTCTAAGCCTACACTACAAATTTTGATTCAGAATTTTCAGAGAAGGAGCCTAGATATCTGCAACTTTCAAAAGTTCCTGAGGTGATCATCATGACTACTCAGGTTTAACAACTACTGATCGAACAGGTTAGGGAAGAAATTCACATAAGCACAGAATTATTATTTTGTAATGCTGGAAAGTAAGGCTTTATACGTCAACTACTTCTGAGTGTATGCATAAACCACATTTTGGTTGTTGTTTTTGTTTTGTTTTTGTTTTTTTTATTTGACAGACAGAAATCACAAGCAGGAGAGAGGCCCTCCGCAGAGAGAAGGGGGAGGCAGGCCCCCCACCGAGCAGAGAGCCCGACTTGGGGCTCGATCCCAGGACCCCGGGACCACGACCCGGGCCGAAGGCAGAGGCTCCAACCCACTGAGCCACCCAGGCGCCCCTGGTCATTGTTTTTGAAACACTTTACCCCTCATTAGTTCTGTGCTATTCACCTAATCTGGCAAAAGTTTGAGGTTAAAATGCCAGAGTTCACTATTCTGTCCTCAAGGGTGTGAAAACTTTGCTGCATTTCACTCTTGCATCCACTCTTGGGAAGTGGTGAACAAGAAATGACAAAGCGGCATATGTCAGGACGTGGAGTGATTACCTGTGGGCTTTACGTTTAGATGGTAATTGTTTCAGATATGTAATTTGCAAAGGGGGCAGAACATAATCTGAATCAGTTGGGGGACTTTCAGTGGAGAGCAGGGAAAGAACCCCTGATGATCCCTGACAACAGGATCCCTCTTGGAGAACCACCACTCCTGCACAACTTCTTAGCCTGCCCTACTCTTCTTCCACGTCTCCATTTACATTTCCTAGCTTGCCCATAAGATAAAGGCCAGAACCTGTTGAAATCAATATCCGGTCTACTTCTCTAGCCTTACTCGAGAACCACCTCCTTTCTGGTCTCTTTAACCTTCTTAATCTAGATCTCTCTTGATTTCTTAACTCACCATCATGACTTCTAGGTCTGCACACAGGTTAACTCCCTCTGCCTGCCACGTCCTTTCTCCCTGGTAAATCTTACTTCTCCCTTCAGTTCTGAAGTTAAATGTTATTAGACTAGTTTGTTTTCCCTGTGCAATATAATTTTCACGGCAACTGTCATGCCTGTAATTAGTTACTGTCTGCCCCGCCAACAGAAAAAAACCTTCATGTAAGAAGGGATCACTTGTGTCTTGTTCACTACTCTGTGCCCAGCAGAAGGCATAAAGGAGCCTAGAAATTGTCTGCTGAATGCACCTCTTCCATGGGGTTGGCATGATGTTAAACAGGACTTCCCGAGCTTTTCTGGAATATGGGCGACATCTGTCCAGTAGAGTGGAGAAAAAAGATGAAGCTGCTTGCCGTCAGGGATACCTGTACCTCATTTACAGCACACAGGCCGCAGCACATTGACTGGAAAGCTCTGGGGTTAGGAATGGCAGGTTTCCAAAAGTGTGAACAAATATTTTTTAATAATTCCATATTTATATTAACATATTAGGGAAAAAAACTAGCTGGGTAGGTCCCACAAATCATTTCCCAGAATAGTACCACTTAAGTAAGACTGAGTAAAAAGGTACTAACTAAACAAAAGGGTGTTTGTTTAACAACAAACTAACAAACTAAAGGGTGTTCTACAACAGACTGACGACTGACGTTAAGGAAATGCCGCTAGAGTGATTAAGGGCCCAGGCTATGGATTCACAGACCTGGCTTCCAATTCATACTGCAGCACTTCCGTCTGGATGAAGCTCCCACCACAGTTACTGTGAGGACTCAGCCAGTTAGTCAGTCTGGCTAGCTCTTCCAAAGTTCTCCACTGCCTTCCAGAAGACACTGACTCTGGGTTTTGAGACTCTTGTGATAGGCTCTGCTAAGATCTCCAGCGTCACCTTTTGCACCTTCTTCCTCACTTCCAGACATCCTGATGCCAAAACTTCATATGATCACCAAAAACTTCACATTCGCCTCCTGGCCCAGGTCACTTCCACACTGTTCTCCTTCCCTGAGATTCCCCTGACTCCTAATCATTCTTCAGGTCGTGGTCCTGAGGTCACTTCCTTTTCAAACCATCCCAGGCCATCAGGGCTAAAAGGGGTACCTGCGGTGCGTGCCCAACACTTCCCTATGACCTCTTCTGGCACTAGCCCGGCCCAAGCCTGCCCTAATACCTGCTGCCCCATGCCCAACTGTGAGCTCTACCCTCCTGCCCTCCCACTCACAGATGAGGGAATCCTAGAGGGTGAGAACTGGCAAGGCCCTTACAGACCAGCCACTCTGCTGCCTCAACTCCATGGGTGGAGAAACTGAGGCCTGTACCACGGGAAGAACCACCCTCGGGGGTTTACGGGGACAGGGTGCTGTATATATCCTACGGCTGCCTGGCCGGCTGGGTGTTATCCTTAACCCACCCACCAGTCAGGAACTGCCTCAGAGACGGTCAACATGAAACTGAACATTTCAATGCCTCCTTACTTTTGCTGTGAATTTGCCCATTTTCCTACGGGAACATTGATTTTTTTCACTGATCATAAGCACACACACGTGCTCCGTGCTTGCCCTGCAACTCCAAATAATTCTTTCTGGTTAGCAGGATTTGCTCTTGCTCTGGTTCTGACACACAAACTCTTCACGTCTATTCACACAGTCGCCAGCCTTGGATTTTCCTAGCGTTATGCTTGAACTGGACGCCACGCCCTGAGGTCTCTCCTTCACAAAGGAATACGCCTGCCCCGCCAACTGTCTCTGCCCGGTGCCAAACTATCTGCGGTCAAGGACACCCCAGGGCAGCGTGGAAGGCGGGTGAAAGCCCGGTCCTGGTTCCGGTTCCGCGGCCGGCCGGGGAGGGAACTACCGCTTGCACCAACCACCAAGGTTGTGGGGGGGGGGCCGGAAGCCTCGCGTCACCACCTCCCTCCCTTCCCCCGCCTGCCTCCTCTCTCCCGCCCGGCCGGAAGGCCCTCACCGAGACCCGCCCCCGGCGCCGCGCCTCACCTCCTGCAGCGACTCCGGCACTAGCGCGGGCACGATGGGCCTTTTCACGCCGCGCTGCTCCTTCTCCTTCTCCCCGCCCTTCTCCTTCCCGTTCTCTCTCTCCCCGTCCCCCTTCGCCGCCTGGGTCATTGCGGGCCCGGCGACGCCTACCGGCCTCCACCCTCAGCGACGCGGAGCGCCGCGCCGGCGGAGCTGGAGAGGCCCCCGCGCACGCGCAACCTCCAGCCGGCCTTCCCGCAACCAAGATGGCCGCCGGGCAGCTACCCCGGAGACTTCCGGGAAAGCGGAGGGGCGGAGCCATCCGGAGGAGGGGGCGGGGCGGGGTAGGGCGTGATGAGTGAGTGTTGCTGCGATTGGTCCTGACGGTAGCCTGCCCAGGGCCGACTTGTTTTTATTTCGAGCGCTCACGCAGGAGCAGCGGGTACGCGGTTTTTGGCTTAGCTCACAGATTCTTTACTGGCCTCCCAGACCCCACGCATATTCTAGTTCTCATACTGCGCTGGTGATGCTCAGTCCAGCCTCTAACGTTAAGGTGTTCTTGAATTAGGGCGCCTCACTCCACATCCCTTGCGCGAATTTATCCAGTTTCCATGGCTTTACGTATGAAGATAACTCCCAAATACATGATTCCCGTCTGGAAGTCTCCCTGAGATCCAGACTGACAGCCAATTGCCTGCTATCTCCATTTGGATATCCACAAGGCATTGCAAACTTAAATGAGCCCAAACTGTAACTCTTGATCTGTCCCGCCCCCACACCCCAACACTACAGTCTCTCTCACCATCTCGGTAAATAACACTTCGATTCTTCAGTTGTCCAATCCATCAGCAAATCCTGTTGTCGCTAAAATACATCTTGAACGAACCCACTTCTCCATTCCTACTGCTACTACTTAGCCCAAACTACCATCTCACCGGCACTGTAACAGTCTTTTAACCCAACTCCCTGCTTGGTCTTGTCTTCTTTCAGTCTGTTCTTCAGTCCGTTGCCCAAGTGTCAGGTTTTAAAGTATGTAGTTAAGACAATGAAAAAAAAAAAAAAAAAGACAATCAGTACTACATACCCAGCACTCCATATAATAGCACCAATGAGTATTCTCAAAAATTAAACCAATGCTTTGTTTCCTGGCTTATGGAACAGAATCTAAACTAACTACAGCCTAGAAAGCCATTCTTAATCCAGTCCCTGCTACATCACTAAATTCACCTCATCTCTCTCCTTCTGTTGGCATTTCCAGCTACACTTACTTTCTTTCAGCCTCTCAGACATGTCAAGCCCCTCTTATCATTGAGCCACCACTCATGCTGTTGCCTTTTGCCTGGGGTGCTCTTCCTTCAGTGGGCTCATTTTCAGCCTGTCTCAACCCAAATGTCACCTCAGAGAAGCCTCTCTGTTATCCTACTACCTCTGAAGCAGGAATTAAGTCCGTACTTGCCTGCTCACTGTTTCCCACACTAAAAAGTAAGTTCCATGAGGAGGAACTTTGTCTTACTCTCCACCATTATCTTCAGCACACAGTAGGCACCTAATAAATATTGGTGGATTAAATACTGCTGAATGAAGAATCCCTTGAAGTAGGAATTTAATTCCCACTTCATAGATGAGTACACTGGGATAGAACGACATGACTTAGTCAAGAACATAAGCTATTGAGTAGCAAAGACAAGAACTGAACACAGGCCACTTAATAGGCTACTTTCTGCCCTACAGTGGTCTGCCTCATGCTCAGAGTGAGAGAGCTAAATTCCAGAGGCAGTCAGGACTGGAGAATAGCCCTAAAAGAGAGTCCTGCAGAGGAGTTAGGGGGAGGGGGAGGGGCACAGGGATCATGAATCACATGCACGGAGAAGCCATCAAGTTCTGAGACTACCCAGGTCTTCTCCCCACTTAAGTGCTTTGACAGAATGAGTTCTGCCATTCACTAGCCACACAATCACAAAACTTTGCTGAGTCCTTGCTTGTTATCTGTATAATGCAAGTATCATCTACCTACTGTAGTGTCAGAATATGTAAGATAAAATGTCTGACACAGACTTGATTAATAACTACCTTTAACCTGAAAATTGTCTTGTAATCGCCCCTTCCCTTATGTTTGAAGATCAGTAGCTCATGCCACTACATCTCCATTTCCTGGCAAACAGGGTTGAATAAATACATCCAAGTAAATATAAAAATGCCTTTACCAAGGGTACCTGGGTGCCTCAGTTGGCTAAGCATCTGCCTTCAGCTCAGGTCATAATCCCAGGGTCCAGGAGTTGAGCCCAGTGTTAGGCTCCCTCCCCTTCCTTTGCACAACCAGCCACCCCGCCCCCAAGTTGTGTGCTCATTCATTCTCTCAAAATCTTAAAAAAAAAAAATGCTTTTACCTGAACACTTTGGTCCAAATACTGTTAAACACAAAGCAGAATTATCTGTATTATTCATCTTTCCAACAGATAATTCAGTGCCTATCACATGCAGTCACTGTTCACAGCACTTCGGTAAAAAAGACAAAATCCCAACCTCATCGAGCTTCCATTCTAGTGATAGAATGTGAGAGTTAGCAGCATTCACGGGGTGTGTGTATGTGTGTGAAAGCTAACAGGCAGTATCTTAAGCGATGTTTTAGAATTTAAATTTGTCAATATAACACAGAAGTCTATGATTTTAAAGACCATCTAGCCAATCTTCATTTTGTAACTCAGGTTTGTTGGTTATGGCTTTATAATTACCCCGATAATTATATATGATAGCAAATCTGATACTCTGTATTAAAGATTCATAGGACAAATAGGTTTCAAGATAAAGTTGTATGCAGACTACTGGAATAAATACAATGTGATTTATTTATAAATGAGAACAAATTAACAATGGATACTATTTCAAGTTAAAAAGGTGACACTATATTCAATACAGAATACACAACCTTTTATTTTTCTTCAAATTTGGAGTTTTTTAATTATACAAAGATGAGAAGTCAAGGTCTGTAACCTAAAAATATTTACTTATTAAAACTATATTAA
Source organism: Lutra lutra (assembly GCF_902655055.1). Lineage (NCBI taxonomy): Eukaryota > Metazoa > Chordata > Mammalia > Carnivora > Mustelidae > Lutra > Lutra lutra. The sequence goes on along the minus strand of NC_062278.1, from coordinate 200,924,124 downwards.
TACTTTCATAAACTATACAAAAAGATAATGAGACAAACATGTACATTTATAGAAGAACTGCATGTCAGTCATGCCAGATCCCTGGGAAGGGAATTCCCAGCATGACCTCATTCGTCTGTGAGGACACAGAGCAATCCCTGTTCAGGCACACACATTCAATTCCTTGTTCTGCATGGTCAGCACTCGACTTCTTGATGGTTTCCCTCTCTTACGAATGTGCATGTCCAGTTGTCTGCTTCTTAGAGCAGACATTTACCTAAATGAAAGTGTTATAACAATCAGTTACTAGTTATTGATTTGGATTTGCACCAAAAAATCCAACAATCATTTTTTTGAACTGTTTTTCAAAAGACACTTTGATAATAAAATACAATAAATTTTTCAAGGGTTAAGATATAATTATTTTTCCAGATAAGATGTCTGAATAGTAACAAAATATTGGATAAGTTGTTTTCTTAAAAAAACTTTCCCTAAGAGGATATTTCAAAATGAAATCTCTGCAGAGTAATTTCAAATATTAAGTTACCTTCCTCATCCACCAGCCATTGGAGGAGGACTAGGGCCACGCAGATGATTAATTCGACCCATTCTTCTGGGAGGGTTGCCTGGTGGCCTAATAAAAGAAAATTTAATTTTTGCTGTTTAGTAGACATCAAGCGATTTCCTTCCAAACACTCAAATAGATTCTTTATTTAAAATAGGAACTGCCAATTATGTCAGGAGTTGAGAAAATTCAAATACAGGGAACTGACACTTAATGCACATGAGAAAAGTGAGTCAAGCAAGGAATTGTGATGATCTGAACAGTCCTCCCTGTAAATGAAAGCCCAAATGAAACCCAGCTCCCTGGAAATGCAAGCCCAACCCCATGCCACTTCATCTTCTCTGGTTTTCTTTACCAGTGGGAATCCAGATTCTAAAGTAAAATCTCTAGATTTAAGGGTGGTCATCAGTTTTCATCCTCTAATTTGGACTTTTCCCATAGGATATTTGATATACATTTTAGCTTTGTCAAAGTGACTCTAATGATCAAATCAGAGGCAACTTGACTTAATTTACAGTAATGCATTAATTTTATGAAATAGAATTTAAACCTTTTATTTCCATGAGCCTATGCCTATCCATCTATAATAGTTAACTTAAAATTACAGAGTGGTAAAAATATCTATTATCAATTTAAAAAGCTCTACCCTCTTCCATCATCGTATCTGGAATCAGAGGAGCTTCCATAGCCTCTTCTCTTCTTCACATCTTGCTGAAGCAGAGTCTTGAAACTGAAACAAGGGGCAGAAAACAAAAATACCACTTTCAACATTATAAAATGTATCTCCATAGTTTCAGTTATGTGTGTGAGCAATGACTAAAGTAAATAAACTTAGTTCCGACCCCACATTTCTCGAAGCCACCTGGACAACAGCATGTAGCACATGTCTACACAGGTGCCGTGTTGTGGCCCCAAAGCCCCCATTCCTTGTCTTTCTTACATGCTAATAACTCTCCTTGACGAAGTCTAGGAGTGACTCTGAAACCAGAGCCATCCCCAACTTCCTTTCTCCACTTTACATCAGCTGTCAGGCCTCAGTGTCTGTTCCTACAGCACTGCACATTCATTTCCCCCACATTTCCCCTGTCAACAGTCTGTCCAATGTTACCCTGCTGAGGGAGGAGCCTAGGGTGGTGCGCCAGAAGCGCAGGGCTTCTGGGAAACCATCTGTATGGAATTTTCTTTACTTGTGGAGGGGGAAGAAGTTAAAACAATGTTTTAAAAAAATAATAGGGAGTAGGTGAGATGTGTGAGACTTTAAGGAAGTTTTGTATTGGGTAACTTAATGCCCCTCTGTCCCACTGTATTTTTCTACAGAACGATCTCTTCCATTTCCCTCCCCCCTTCTACTTATGCTACATGCAGCCTTCAGATTAATCTTTTTAAATCACAGCGACAATTCAATTAAGTATAAAGATCTCAGTCTGCTATTCAAACCTCTCTGCCATCTTTCCTGTGTTTCCTCTACTCGGAGTAACTTGCTCTGATGTCCACCTCCCACAATCATGCCCAGCCCAACACCCATTGTAATATGAATTAAAGTAGATGAAGGGGCAGTCTCCCACATCTCTGCATCCATGCAGCTCTCTGCCACGTGACGTTCAAATATATACATATATTCCAACTTAACGTGAGTAAGACTTGTTGGTAGGTGATGAATAATTTTCACAAAACAAATAGCATGGGAAAGACCAAAAGATGCATTTAACTAAAAATTGCTTGAAATTATGGTAAAGTTTAAATTTTTGGCTTCTGTGTCAATTCTAACAATTTAAAAAACAATTTTATTACTTGGGATATTTTGTATCAAGATCAAATACCCCTCGTTGGTTTACTGTATAATCTGGAGTAAGAGCTGCACATACACACTAAAGTTGAAACAGCAGAAAGTGGGGCATGTCATTTGGCATTAGAATGGGGAGGCCTGGCTCCATAGATGCAGACTGAAATGGTTACAACACCAAGGCTAAGCCACAGTCAAGCTTCTAAACTAACATATTCATACTTGTTAGATGTATAAGGCAGCTTTACCACCACAAAAGTCTTCATTTTCCTTTGCAAAGCTAGTAATTAAAAAATATATATTATAATTAAAATCTGTTTTGGAAAAGCTCAGCTTAAGAACCTCAACATAACGTACCTAATGTACTTCTGTTAACTTAAATATCAGGGCTATTAAGAGCACTGTTAACACTTACAACAAAACCACGAACTCTGCTATTCCCCAGAAGAAATCTGTTATCAAAGACAATCTCCATGGGGACTGACTCCGGCTGTCCAATACTTGTCCTACAGACAAGAAAAAAGAAACTTCAGTTAGTACTACAGATCTCTGACACAAGATATATTACCATTCGTTGCTTAGGGAACAGTAAGACTCAGTTTTCAACTTGCTCATTGTTCCAGATGGCCAACACAAGGAAAGGTTTGTTATCTGTGCATCCTTCAAAAGAAGGGTTCAGGGAAGTAAAGCTCTTTGATCTACGGGTCTTTTAATACATCAAATGTTTTCCTATGTTCCTAATTTCAGTATGTGACAATTCAAGTATTTTTTTCCTCTTTCTAAATTGTGGTAAAATACAAATTAAAAATTCCCATTTTAACCATTTTTGAGTGTATAGTTCTATGGTATTAAGTACATTCACACTGTTGCACAACCATCACCATCATCCATCTCCAGAACTTTCTGAATCTTCCCCTAACTGAAACTCACTCTCATTCAACACTAACTCCCCTTTTCTCCCTTCCCTTACTTCCTGGCAACCACCCTTTTACTTTCTATCTCTATGAATTTGACTGCTCTAGGAACCTCATGTGAGGAATCACACAGTATTTTTACTTTGATGACAGGCTTATGTCTTCATGTCTCACCCATGTTACATTGCAGGTATGTCAAACTTACCCCCCCCCTTTTTAAGGCTGACTAATATTCCATCATGTGTATATGCCACATTTTGTTATGCATACATCTATTGATGGGACACTTGGGTTGCTTCCACCCATTGGCTATTGTGATCATGCTGGTATGAATGCCAGTGCATGAATCTCTGTTTATTCAAGTATTTTGAGGAAACAAATGGAATGAGTAAATATAAAAGAATATTCACACCACTTGAATGTGAAATTGTAAAATATTTCACAATGTGAAATGTGAAAACCTTTTTCACCTGCAAAGTCTCTTTCCTGTATAAAAAAAAGTTGTTTATACACACCCTTAAACTCTTTACAGTTATGGGTGCCTGGGTGGCTCAGTGGGTTAAAGCCTCGCCTTCGGCTCAGGTCATGATCTCAGGGTCCTGGGATCAAGCCCCACATCGGGCTCTCTGCTCAGCAGGGAGCCTGCTTCCCCTCTCTCTCTCTGCCTGCCTCTCTGCCTACTTGTGATCTCTGTCAAATAAATAAATAAAATCTTAAAAAAAAATCTTTACAGTTATGTCAAAATTTCCATAAATCAAAGAGTCTGGGTATTCTAAGTACTGAAGAGAACTTGCCCTGTTCATTAAAATAGCCACTATTTTTCTGTAATTCCACTGTAATGGGATGCTGGTGATTCTAATTATGGATTCCATGTTTGTTTGTTTTTTAAGTTATTTATTTACTTGAGAGAGGGAGAGAGGAACAAGCAGACTCCCCACTGAGCGTGGAGCCTGACATGCTAAATCCCAGGATCCTGAGATCATGACTTAAGCCAAAATCAAGACTTGGACGCCTAACTGACTGGGCCAGCCAGGGACCCCTATGGACTCGTTTTATCTTAAGCAAAAATGAGGATCTATTTTTCAAACAACTTTAAATAGTGGAAGCTACAACATGAAAAGTTAGAGCTCTAGAGTTTTAGCCTTGAGAATTAAGAGGTCAGAATATTTTGAAGGAACAGCTGTCAACCACCTCTCCTCTCCATTTTCTCAAGGGCTTCACCACACTGACGTCCACCCCCTCAGTCAGGGTCTACAATTCCTCTTTGACTGCCTTACTTTCAAGGATCCATCTGGATCTGAGCTCTCAACGGAGCTATTGACAAAAAAGGGATACACTTCAAGCCAGTGCGTGGGTGATACGCTCTGGTTCTGCCTCTTACTAGCTCTGCTTCATTGGCTGATGTGATATTTTCCTGCTCTGAGAAAAAGTATTCCAAAGCTACTCATCATTTAGGATTGCTGAAGAAAAAGTCATGTGATAGCAAGAGAAATGTTCTGTCCTGTGAAGTGCTAATAAATTCAATTCTTCTAAGAGAGATCTAACTAGAACACAACAATTCTTTCTTTGGGACTCTAAAGAATCCTCTGCATGCACTTGCATTGTTCTATCTTGCTTTAGCACTTTTCCCTCCTCGTTTCTGAAGGCAGAAAGCTCCCCACCCAATATCTGCAGAGGGAGATAAGTTGCTTGGATATAACTGGCATTTCTCAACTATAAAGGTGAGATAAAAGGCCTTAATAGAACCTTTATGTTATTTATGTGGATCCACTACTGAGTAAGGGACAGGTGAGGCTAGGTCGGGAGAGGTTCGTAGCTGGCTACGGGATCAGGCTCACAAAAATCACAAAAAATGTGGAGGTGTGAGGGAACCAGAGATAAGGGAACAAACCTGACCACCCTGCCCTAGGTGTCAGAGGTGGGATCTTGTTATAACAGCTACTTGTGACCAACAAAGAATTATCTGACCCTAAAAAGAAAGTAAGCCATTGAAGGTGCTATTACTAGTCCTTACTCTATGGTGCTATCAATAGAGATGTTAAAAGGATTTAAGTTCCCTGGTTAGCTTTCTATAAAAGACCAGCCCTAAAACCCCTCAGTGGCAACCCTGTTGGGGCCCCTCTCACTCCTGAAAGCTTTTTCTGTATCCTCACTTAATGAAACTCTTATCACTTTACTCCTCTCCTATGTCCACGAGATTCAATTTTCAACTGTGTGAGATACAACCCTCACTCTCCCACTTCACTATGACAATGCACATACTACAAAAGACGTACTACAAAGAATGACAACATAATGCATACATAGAAGCTGCCAGCCTTACCCATAAAGGATATAACACAAAGTCTGCAAAAAAAAAAAAAAAAGTGCCCCAAATAAGATGAAACTTTGATGCTTTTGGGTAGTGTCCATCACCCCACTGAGATTTTTAATTGGAGGAGGAGGCAGGAAGGCATATTTGAAGAGAAATGCAAAGTGCACTCAGCCAGAAGACTTCTCACTCGTCACCTGCATCCTCTCTGAAGACAAACAGATGATTCACACAGAACTAGGACCTAGCTCCACGGATCCTGCTTGCTAAGACTGCACCAAATATCACATGATTCCACCTGAGTCAACCAGGTGGGCAGAAGGTTTTGGCATTGGTCTGACCCAGTCATATTGTGTCTTTCCTTTTCAAACACTTCACTATTATTAAGATTCATTTGTTCTGGGGCGCCTGGGTGGCTCAGTGGGTTAAAGCCTCTGCCTTCAGCTCAGGTCATGATCTCAGGGTCCTGGGATGGAGCCCCGCATCGGGCTCTCTGCTCAGCGGGGAGCCTGTTCCCCCCCCCCTCTCTCTGCCTGCCTCTCTGCCTGCTTGTGAGCTCTGTCTGTCAAATAAATAAATAAAAATTAAAAAAGAAAAGGTTCACTTGTTTTGTTGAAAGAGCGAGCGAGCGCAGAGGGTAGGGACAAAGGGAGCGAGAATTCCAAGCCAACTCCCCACTGAACGCGGAGCCCCAGACAGGGCAGATCCCACCACCCTCAGTTCATAACCTGAGTCAAACCAAGTGTCCGATGACGCTCAACCGACTGAGCCACCCAGGCGACACTTTCTTTGTGGAGTCACGGAACGAAGTCACTCTCGGATTCTCTACTCCAGGAATAGTTACCTTTGTTCCTACAGGGGGCGGTGCTTCTTCCTGCGCCCCTTGGAATTAGGGCAAAGAAAAAAATTACGTGTCTGACTAGCTGCCTACTCCTGGGGGCGGGAGAGGGGGAAGGGAAGGCTATCCCACTTATTTAATTCTCCTTATACATTATAAAGACCGTCTAGTCGATAACAGCAAGGACGCGGACAACAGTCACCTCTGCTCGAAAGCCGACTGAGCCATCATTAACTACCTTCGTGCGGCCAGGCAACCTACCGGACCTAGCTGCGCCTCAGGATCTCCGCCCCTAAAATCGGGTAACAAAACAACGACCTCAACAGGGCTGCTGTAGAGACCGAATGGGTTAATAGCGCGAAAGTTACAACAGCGCCCAGACACAGGCGCTACGCAGACAGACGGTGCTAACCCTGTTGTCATTACTAGCTAAGGACGCGGGCGCCCGAGAGCAAAGAGCGCGTTAGCGACGAAGCTGGGCGAGGGCGCAGGGCAGCCGGCACCGTCGTCACCACCGGGACCTCGGCCCCCGCCTCCGGACTCAGAGACGCTCGGCTGACGCGGCGCAGGGCTCAGCGACTTCGGGAAATAGGTCCTGGGCCGGCGAGCGAGGACGGAAGAAACCGGGGTCCGGCCTCCCAGGCCAGCGGCCACCCCTCAAGACCCTGCCACTCACCATTCGAGATGTAAACCATCTTCGCTGCTAGTTGCCGGCTTCCGGAGCGACTGAGGGGCTTGGCTCCTCTCGGCCTCGGTATCTCCCTCTGCGCCCCGCCCTTGGACGTCACAGTCCGCGGTTAGACCAACCAGCGACGGAGGAAGGAGGTGGACAGAACCCATTGGCTGCTGGGAGGGACACGCACACGACTGCCGTTTTTTGCGTCTCACGCGGGCGACTTCCGGTCGAGCGAGGGCTGCGGGGCAGGTGACCGGAAGTGATGGTTGGGATTTAACCCGTAAGCGCGCGCTTACCTGCCTGCCTGAAGGGTTTGTTTTCACCGCTCGGCGAGGAGAAGCTGTTTTCTAGTTGCTTGCTGGACCCAGGGACGGGAAGGCGAAGCTGTAAAGTGGCTTGAAGAAGTGCTGGCAGGAGGAAGTTCCTGAGAATATTCCGGAAGTGTTGATATTTGAGGGTGTGGAGGGCCGTGCTCTCGGGCCGAGGCGGTGACCAAACGCGATGGAGCTTTAGTGTTCTGTTTTCGGAATACACAGGCACCCGTTAGATGTGTTCATTATTTGTAAAGCCAGTGTTTCTGCTCTGGGTTCGCCAGAAGCGAATGGGGTTACTAGCTCTTGTGAGGCAACCGTGAAAATAAATCTGTAGCGCGAGACCATTCTCTTGTTCATACTGGTGGCCACGTGGCAATCTCAGTCCTGTCTCAAGGCCTTTGTACTTGGCTGCCCTACCCCAAGTCATAACGGCTGTGATTCCCCCCCCCCACCTTTCCCCCACCCCCAAGTCCCGAGTGCTCAAGCCACGTGTCAGCTCGAAAAGGTTACCCCCTCCAGATGATTACATTTTGTACTTAATAGTGTTGGTTAAGATTTTAAGTATGTCCTAAAACCTAGAGCAAACATTTAATTTAATATTGACTTTTTGGGGAGCAATTACCTCCCTCCAAATTGTATAATAGGACAAGACAATATCCTTTACTTTTTTTTTGAGATTATTTTAAAAAATATTTTTATTTATTTGACTCAGAGAGAGAGCGAGCACAAGTAGGCAGAGCAGCAGGCAGAGGGAGAAGCAGACTCCCCACTGAGCAGGGAGCCCTATGTGGCTCTTGATCTCAGGACTCTGGGATCATGACCTGAGCCGAAGGCAGCCGCTTAATCCACTGGGCCACCCAAATGTCCCCTCTTTTGAGACTTTTGCAGCACAATCATAAAGGATCATTTTTGCAAAAATAGTGGGAAAGGTCATTAATTGTACCAAGGACCGTTTTTAACCGGTTGAGCCACCCAGGCGCCCTCCCCCAAGGACATTTTTTAATCTGGACCATGTCCCCATCATCCCTTACCTGCTCTACTCTCCTTGCCTTCTAATTGAAATTCCAGCTTCCACCTTTGACAGCCTTAACCAGTTTTTCAAACTGCAGCAGGAATGCTTTTTTTTTCTTTTTAAATAAAAATCATCTCATTCCCTTGTACCTTTAAGATGCTAAGATTTAGTGATTTCCTATTGCTCTTAGAATGAAATCCAGTTTCTTGGCCTACATGGCCTACAGGCTCATCATGACCTGTCCACTTGCATACGCCTTTCGCTGTACCTTCTGCCACAGTCCCCACCCATATTGTGCTCTACCAACATTGTTCTTTTAGTTTCTGGAGCATGCCCATGTTTTTTCATGCCTCCAAGACCTTGCCTGTGCTTTTCCTTCCACCTGGAGTACTCTTCCCCTGGTTCCTCGCATTCCTCACAGATCAGCTCCTTTTATCCTTTCGATCTCAGTTTAAGTGTCACCACTTCTGAGTACCTTTTCCTGGCCACTCATCTCCATGATCATCTTCTCCATAGTGCTTAACAATGTAAAATTATTTTATTTATCTGATAGTTGATTTTTGTCTCTTTGGAGAAAATACAGGATCTAAGAAGTCAGGAACCCCACCTGCCTTGTTGCCTTTTAGACCTTCAAGTTCTATCATGACCCTTGGCAGATAGTAGGTACTCAAATATTTGTTGGTTGACCTGGGGGTGGGGAGGATTGGTGGAGGTGCTGTCTTTCTAAAAGTTCCCTGAAAAGTTCACCAGTCAAGAAAGGAGGAAGGGAACTAACATCGGGATCTCTTGAGTACCAGACTCTGCTAAGTTATCTCTTCCTTTCCATTTCTCTGTCTTGATCATTTCTTCCCGAGATTTAATGCAGTGATTTCCTAGTGAACTACCTTTAGCTTGTCCCACTCCATTTTATGGTGTACATAACTGTCAGTTTAATCCAATTTTGCCTCCTTCCTGCTACCAACCTTCACTTTCTCCCATCCCTGCCACCTAATAATGCCCAGCCTCCCTGGTGTAGCACTGATGGATTCCCTGATGGAGCTCACATTTATCTTCCTGACTTCTCATTTCCTGATAGGCCCCTTGTCCTGCTTGTCGCTCCTGCTCATGTGCTTCTTCTTGATGAAAATTTTCCCCACTTCATAAAATCTAATCCATCCTTCCAAGTGAGACATGTTCCTATCAAATGACATGATGAATGTGAAGGGACTTTGCAAACTGAAAAATAAAAGTGTAATTAGTAGCAAGGTGGGTGGGGGACAAAGATAAGATTTCCTCGATTTCCCTAACCTTCGATGTCTGGAACTGTATGTTAACTACTAGCCACATGTGGCTGTTGAGCAGCTGAAATGTGGTTAGGCTGAATTCATATGTGCTGTGCATACGAAATACACAGTAGATTATAAGGACTTGAAAAAAACGCAAAGTATCTTATCTTCTTTTTAATATTAATTACATGTTGAAATTATATTATTTTGGCTCTCGGATTACACAAGATATTTTAAGATATTTTATTAAGAGTCCCTTTGCCTGTTTCTTTTTGCTGCTTTAACGTGACTGCTAGAAAATTTTAAATTACACACTTGGCTTACATTTATGGTTCACATTACATTTCTGTTGGATACTGCTGGTCTAGAATGAAGATACTGGCTTGGCACAGAAAAGGCACTCAGTGGGGCACCTCGGTGGCTCAGTGGGTTAAAGCCTCTGCTTTCAGCTCAGGTCATGATCTCAGGGTCCTGGGATCGAGCCCCACATTGGGCTCTCTGCTCCGCGGGGAGCCTGCTTCCTCCTCTCTCTCTCTGCCTGCCTCTCTGCCTACTTGTGATCTCTGTCAAGTAAATGAAATCTTAAAAAAAAAAAAAAAAGAAAGGAAAAGGCACCCAGTAAATATTTGTTGAATGAATGAATGAATGGTCTTAATACTGGATAATATTTTAGTCTATGTGCTGCCAATGTCAGCATCACAATGAATAATACAGGGTTTTATATATTTTGTATGTCAGACACTGTTCTATGCACTTTATTTATTACTTCATTTAATCCTTACAATAATAATGATAGCTAATATTTATATAGCACTTACCCTGTGCCATGCAATATTCTAAGTGCTTTTCCTGTATTAATTCATTTACACTTCAATCTTATCAAGTGGGTTCTACTCTAATTCGCATTTTACAGATGAGGAAACTGAGTCACATATAGCCCAAGTGATCTGTCCAAGGTCATACAGCTGGTTAAGCAAAGCAGAGGTTAAGACCAAGAGTGTGGCTCTGTAGCTTGTGCTCTTGACTCCTGTACTATAATACGTCTCCACTCAGTTATTAAATCAGTAGTCCTCAACATAGAAGGGGAGGTGGTTTCTGGAGATTGAATGTATCTCAGTTTTCTCCAAGTTGCAAAATAGCTTCCCCTGGGTTTTCTTTTCTAAACATCCCAACGCATGAAATTCCCCTAGGCATCAAAGTTAATCACCTTCCGATCTCTGCACCAATCCCCTGGCCAGAGGGCTGGGCTGTTGTGAAAGCCAGCTACCTCAGGAGCTGGGGTCAATCCCACTGAAACCACGTGGTTTGGGAATTGAAGAGGGGTAGTGTTTACCACAAGGTAGTGAAGGGAAGCTGGGTTGCATCAAAACAACAAGATGCCCCCAATACTGCCTTTAGGGAACATGGAAGATACTTGACATATATATTCATTATTAACCTTTTATGGATTTGTTCTTACACTTATTGTCTTGTATTCTTTATTACATTCAGGCTCAGAAATCTTAGCTCTTTCATTGTCTCATTTTTTGACTAATCCTTAAAAGCAGACTTTTGGTATTTTTAGACTTGCATTCCCTAGGACAAAAAAAGTATTGCTTTCTCAGCCTTATCTCTAGATCCTGAAAAATGGAGTAAAGAAATGGAAATGTACATTCTATTACTATGTTTATACCTCTCAAGATAACATTGACTTTTTTATTAATTATTTTATTAACGTATAATGTATTATTTGTCCCAGGGGTACAGGTCTGTGAATTGTCAGGCTTACACACTTCACAGCGCTCACCACATCACATACCCTCCCCGATGTCCGATGTCCGTAACCCAACCGCCCTCTCCCTACCCTCCTCTCTCCAGCAACCCTCAGTTTGTTTTATGAGATTAAGAGTCAGTTATGGTTTGCCTTGAAAAAATTAGAGTAGAGATATAGGCCCATTGATTTTAAGGAACATATAATTCATTATTCTTCTTCACTAAATGGGTCAGAGCAGAGCATTTAATAATAGTCCTTAGATTTGTTTTTGTTTTAATGTGATTCCTGAGCGGGGCACTTGGGTAGCTCAGCTGGTTAAGCGTTTGCCTAGGGCTCAGGTCAGGACCTGGGATCTAGCCCTGCTTTGGGCTCCCTGCTCAATGGAGAGTCTTCCCTTTCTGCTTCTGTCCCTCCCCTATGCCCCGCTTGTGCACGCATGTTGGCGCATGCTCTCTCAAATAAAATCTTTTAAAAAAAAATGTGATACCTGAGCATGATATAAAAAAATCAAAAGATACAGATACTCCATGAAGGACTCGTCTCCTTTCTTCCCCTGTAACTCAGAATGCTAAACTTTGATCTCCTAGGTTAGCAAGGATGTTGTAAGCACTGCTTGGCAAATTCCTCTGGGGCAGTAGTAACCTTCATGACAGACTCACCTCTCTCAAGTTCATCTTCTCTTAGATCTTTATCGAGAAATTCCTCACTCAATTATTAGCTAAGTTTTGAAAATATCTTTTCTATTATTATTTCAGCCAGATTCCTTTTAGTTGTCCTCTGAAGGAATTTCATAGCAAATTACTTAATCCTCCATAGCAAAAGTCACGTTGATGCATTTATTTAACCAAATCAAAGTGACAATTTAGGTTAAGTCGTAAACTTTGCTTTGCCTTTGAGTTTAAAGATTCTCTTATGGATGTATAAATAAATTTTTTAGAACAACTGTTTTCCTAATATAGTCAAAACACATTATTTCTCGTGAGCAGAAAGGGCCATTATAAATAGTAAGTTAAATGTGTGGGTGATTTTAAAAAATTATTTTTTCAATAAACATACTGCTTTTCATCTTTCCACAACCAAACAGATAAATAAAACCATACTTTAACTTGACATTCTTGGTTCCTTCATTGGCAGATTCATTGGAAAAGGGTTTTTTTTTTGTAGCCTCTTTTAAAAAAATTTTTAAATATATTTTTTAAAGATTTTATTTATTTATTTGACAGAGATCGCAAGTAGGCAGAGAGGCAGGCAGAGGCGGGGTGGGGGGCGGGAAGCAGGCTCCCACTGAGCAGAGAGCCTGATGCAGGGCTCGATGAGCGGAAGGCAGAGGCTTTAATCCACTGAGCCACCCAGGTGCCCCTATTTTGTAGCCTCTTAAAAGAAATTTCTTTATGGCCAGTGATGAATGTTCCTTGGAAAGATTGTTAGCCAGGCTCAAAAGGATACTGGAGGAGGTCTTTGTCACCTCAACTCAGTGGCCAGACAGTCTATTGCTGATGTCTCAACATCTTTTTTCCTTATTAACTGTATAACACATTAGCTTGGTTCATATCACCCAAGGTCAAAGATGGTTCTTAACTTCACAAATTCATCTTTCACAATGATCAGTAATTCATCTCTTTTGCTATGAAACCCTAACTCGTTTTTGATGGGAAGTATAAAACAGAGACTCTGAAAATGGAATCTGGCAACTGAAGAAGTGTTGCTTGATATTATTTTCTCGTTTCATTTTGAACGTATTTAGCTTCTTCTTAGTGGCACCCAGTCTTTCACGTTCAGACTGAGACATTTCACAAGTGTGCTGAAGACCATATGCCCAGAAAAGTAGAGAAGCAAGCAGAAATGGATAGAGTCACCTTGGGTCTCTGACCCGTTTGATCTCTGCAGTTCCTGTGCTACAGTCAGCTGGCTGGCAGGGGAGCAGAGGATGTAGATGCTGCCGGCAGGGCTGGCACACGAGACTGAGGGGCTGTCGCACAGGCTTACAGCTGCTGCAGAAGTGGCAGAACAAACAGGTCACACTGGGGCTTAATCAGCTAACCAGGTACCGGGGAGTTCAGCTTCGGGATGGAGGGAAGCCTAGTGACTAGTGATTTCACTGGAGTCACTGCTTTTAGACATGCAAAATTCCAAAGAAACCAAGCTCAATTACATTTCCCATTGGAAGCTTTGAAAATGTTCATATCCTTAACCCAACATTGCTAAAGAAACGATGAGAGTTCAGATATGTGCAAGGATCTTTACCCCAGGTTATTTGGAATGAAGAAATGGAAACCACTAACTGCAATAATGGGGACTGGCTAGGTTTTAGAATACAATAGCATATTGTCCACCAAGGTAATGGGAAACCATTCATGCCATGTTCAGTGAAAAAAGCATATTACAAAGTATGTACAGTAGATTAGTGCAAAAAAAAAAAGAAATGCATGTATATGGAAATACACTAAAAATTGGATTATGAGAGCTCTAAGAATCAATCAAAATATCCATAATTTTTTAAAGTTACATTTGTTAGAAAGTGAGGGTTCATCTTTGGTTTCATTGAATGGTCTGGGCAATTCCTTAAAAATTGTCCCCAAATATTTTTTTCTCACAGAGTGAGAAAAAAAGTGATAAGCAATTAATAACTAAAGGATTTGCTCAGGTAGTTGTTAACTTTTGGAGTACAACTTAAAGGACATTTTATTGAATAAAGTTGTGTTTGCTATCCCTAAATGCTCTCATACACAAAAGTATATGCATAATACCTGTGAAAGTCCACACATGGGATACATTCCCAGCAAGTGAGAGAATTTGCAAAGGATCCACAAAATCTGGGTTTAGAGAACACCAACTCAGATTTTGCAGGACCATAGGTAAGAAATTTTCCAGTCCTCTTTGCTTCCCTTCCCGTCGCTGGACGAGTCTGCGACCACAGTAAGCCAGCTCCAGGAGGGGAGGAAAAAGCTGGACTGTTGACAAGAAGGAACCACCTAGTCACAGACACTTCCTGCCTACAGCAAACCTCATGTGTTTGTCAATATGTTTTGGTTTCCCTTAAGTCCCAACAGAGTCTGGCAAGAATCAAGTAAACAGAGTTTCAAAGTCCGTGCTAGTTAGCTCAAAATAATCCTGACAGCTGATCAAAATAGAGACCAATCTGCATGTCCAAATTGTGCGAATGATCCACTGGCAAGGTTACTGAACAAAAACGTTCGTTTTAAACATGTGTTTTTTCAGAGTCCTCACATACTACTAAATAAAAAAGAAAACTTTTTTAAAGATCTTATTTATTTATTTGACAGAGAGAGATAGATCACAAGTAGGCAGAGAGGCAGGCAGAGAGAGAGAAAGAGAAGCAGGCTCCCTGCCGAGCAGAGAGCCTGATGCGGGACTTGATTCCAGGACCCTGAGTCCATGACCTGAGCCAAAGGCAGAGGCTTAACCCCCTGAACCACCCAGGCATCCCAAGAAAACTTTTTTTAAAGCATTCAAAAGGGGTTATGGACCTTTATAGACCTTTAGCCCTTCTTTTGGGTAGCTGATTGTTGACAGACAGTAGAATCATCTTACCAGTGTTTGGACCATACTGAAAAAAAAAAAAAAAGGACTGTTAATCTAGAAAATTTATGGAATTTTATATAATGGCAAATAACTTGAACCCTGCCCCCCCACCAAAGCCTCAAAAACAAAACAAAACAAACTCAAAATTTTGTTGTATCAGAGTTTGATCTAACAACCTTTCCTTTGATAGAATTTAGATGTTATTAAAAATATGCTGTGGCAACTTTCTTACTTTCAGGGGAATAAATCAGAATTCAGCTCAATGATTTTTGCCTCCGAGCTAGAAGGCACTCTCTAGAAATAGCATACTGGGAGTCGACACTGAAAATAAGCTAAGTTTTTTTAAATTCATATACAGTAAAATGCAAGACTTAAGCTGCCTTCTAAAACAGAGCAGAGGAGGGCTGCAGAGACCGTGGGTTGTGCCTACGTTCTACAAAGGTCCAAGAAATCTGGGAGGTTCTGTCTGCGCAGTGCCCACAAAGTGTGCTCTGGAATATTCTCTATGGGCAATTTGTTTTCTTTAGTTCTCTCACAAATAAGCAGTGTTTCAGTCTTAGGGCTAAAGAAATGACTGTTGATGGGGCGCCTGGATGGCTCAGTCATTAAGCATCTGCCTTTGGCTCAGGTCATGATCTCAGGGTCCTGGGATTGAGCCCCGCATGGGGCCCCCTGCTCAGCAGGAAGCCAGCTTCTCCCTCCCCCACTCCCCCTGCTTGTGTTCCCTCTTGCTGTCTCTCTCTGTCAAATAAATAAATAAATAAATAAAATCTTCTTAAAAATGTTGAAATTTAAGACTAGTGAAGCAAATGATTTCCTTTGATCCTCTGGGTGATGTGGGGCCTATTTTACGGCCTGTCTAGTTTTTATGATATAAGCCAGAAAAAAAGACCTTGGGATACCATAGGGTATTCTCTTTTTATCCTTTTTAATGAGCTGTAGATTTCAGGAGAGGCCCTCAGAAAAGTTCTGGACCCTTTACTTTTTGCTCTAGATCTTAAAGATCCATTAAGTTGTTCAATTACCACTACTATGAGTTCAGTTTAACTTGATAAAACATTAATTAGGCTCTTACTGTGTACAAATCATTATGCTAGGCAATGGCACAGGTAGTAATAATAGCTCATATTTATTTAGGACTTGCTATATGCCAGGTACTATTCTGAGCACTTCTGATAAGTATCATTGTATTGAGCAAACTAGATCTATGGGTCCTGATGATAATTTTATTTTTGTCTCTCAATACTCCTTTACATTTTCTTCAGTGGGGCTAGTTCTTCTCTGCACCTAAATGAAAATTTGGGTGTGTCCCATAACTTCTCCGGTTTCTCACAGGTCACGTTATCCAAATTTAGTAAGAAAAATGTCCATTTATAAGTAATAGTAAAACCCCTGATCTCGATGGAAAATTAAGGCTTTTCCCTTCCTCAGGTAAGGTTTGCTATAGGCAGGAAATGTCTATGACTTGGTGGTTCCCTCTTCTTGTTACCAGTCCAGCTTTTTCCTCTACCTCTTGGAGTTGCTTACTGTGGCTTCAGACACCTCTAGGGATGGGAGAGGAAGCAAAGAGGACCAGAAAACCTCTTACTTATGGTCCTCCATAATCTGAGTTGGTGTTTTCTAAACCCAGATTTTGTGGGTCCTTTGGAAATTCTTTCAACTGAATCACAAAAAAACCCCTTGATAAGACCAAAAGCATTGGGGCGTGTGGGTGGCTCAGAGGGTTAAATCCTTTGCCTTCAGCTCAGGTCCTGATCCCAGGGTCCTGGGATCAAGCCCCACACCAGGCTCCCTGCTCAGGAAGTCTGTGCTTCTCCCTCTGCCTCTGCTGCTCCCTCTGCTTGTGCTCTCTCTCTCTGGCTTTCTCTCTCTTTCACTCAAATAAAACAAACAAACAAACAAAAAAGACCAAAACATCTCAATTCCTGATCTTGGCTTGCTCAGAGCTCATTCCTCTGCTTCGGATAATCTATGTTTTACCTCCAGCCTTTTCTGCCGATGTCCCTGCACCCTGCCAGGCTACCAGATCAACATAATCCCAGGCCCTTCCCACATCCTTTGCTTGCCACATTTTGGGGGCACCAGCCAAGTCAACATAGCAGCAGCAATGCCTTCAGTCCTGCTTTTAAGGCAGCCATCCAGACCATTCCTCAACTTTTAGGTTTTCCAGGCAGCCATCGGATACCGTTATGTGAGAAATTACCTTGATGCAGAGGTAGCTTCTGGTATATCATCCGGCAAGCTATCCCAGAGATTACAAAATAGAGTCAGTCATAGACAAAAATAAGTTACTCAAACGAAATGATTGAGTCAATCAATCTAAAACACACAATGAAGGACAAAGGAAACACATGGGTAGGTTTATCATACCTCGGGGCAGTATACAAGCAGGGCAGAAAGACTGCATGATCTGAATCTTCTGTTTCTCATCATTCATCTGTCCCCTCTCAGCCCCAGTCCTCTTGCCACATAAGTTTCGCCATTGATGGTGTGGTTGTAAGAACCAGATCTGAAAATGAGCAGAGGCTCAGTGCCTAGAGCCAATATGCTTGCTCTGTCAGAGACACACTTGAGCCATTAGCTTGCCAGTTAGCTCGTTGAGCAGCACTGGGTTCTACGTGCACATTTTGGGAAGAACACTGGGTTCACAGTAGGACCATAAAGGGTATCACCAGTGGATGAACAATTTAGGGGTAACACAGTTGTCAGTCTGGAGGTGGTATGATCCACTCCCTACCTTATAACTTGGCCTTTCCAACCTTTTCTATCCTAAAACGTACTCTTGTATATTTCATTAAAAAAAAAGTTATAGTCCGTTATTCCCTTTATCTTTAACACATTTTAGATGTTACTAACATACTACCTTTCTAACAGCCACCCTGTTTTTTTTTCTTGTCTTTTATCACAGAACTGCAACTTTTTAATATAATCAACACACCTAACAGTCTTTCCAGAACTCAGGGGGTACATCTGCATCTTTCTAGGTGTTTTCCTTAAAGCCTCCCTCTGGTGACTCGAGATGAAAGAAGGGAAGCTCCCTACCCATTCTCCTTGGAATGGGAATCACAGAATAACTAATCCCAAAGAAATTCACCTTTTAAAAATTTCCTCCCTTGAACCCTTTTGCATTCTTATGTGCAGAAAGGCTAGGGAGTTCAGAACTGGTTGTCAGACACATTCAGGGTGACATGGCTGGCCGCAGCAGACAAGGAGCTGGTTTTCAGATGGCTACTTTGAAAAGATACATCTTGCTCTAGTTCCTTTTGCAAAATGTTATGTTTGTTCTATCCAGTCACTGAAATCAAAATTTCCATCTTAACATCCTGTTACACATGTC
The DNA here is from genome assembly GCF_902655055.1 of Lutra lutra. Lineage (NCBI taxonomy): Eukaryota > Metazoa > Chordata > Mammalia > Carnivora > Mustelidae > Lutra > Lutra lutra. The sequence goes on along the minus strand of NC_062278.1, from coordinate 200,905,834 downwards.
TGACTTCAGCGAATCCTCCTAATAACGCTTTGAAATTGGTCTGATTATCATGTCCATTTCATAGATGAAGACACTGAGGCTTAGAGAGATTTAGTAATTTGTTCACAGGTAACAAGTGGTCAAGTAGGACTGGAAACCGAGGCAGTCTGGCTGCAGAGTCTCTGCCCCTAAGGACCTTCCATTCTCTGCAAGGAAAAGGGGATTAATGAAAGCACAAATAACTCCTGTAAGATGGTCACGTGCCCTAGAAGAACCACACAGGAAGTGCCCCTGGGATGTGGTGGAGGGAGAGTGCCTGTTCCCTGGCTGGAGTCAGAAAAGAATTCCAGAGTAGTGGCAGCTGACGTTAATCTTGTAAAGAGTATCTTGGGAGGAACAATAGGAGCTAGAAATGAAATGAAGGATGCTCGAGATTGCTTCTGTCACTCAGAAATCCTCCCACTTTAGCCCGATCTCTAAGTGATCACATGCCTTAAACTTAGGAAGATTTATGGTTGGTGAGTTAACTGTATTTTAAAGTTTTTATTTAGGGGTTTGGACTGGGTGGCTCAGTCTGTTAAGTGGCTGGCTGCCTTTGGCTCAGGTCATGATCCCAGGGTCCTGGGATGGAGCCCCATATTGGGCTCCCAGCTCTGCAGAGAGCCTGCTCTTCCCTCTCCCTCTGCCTGCCACTCTGCCTACTTTCTGTCAAATAAATAAATAAAATCCTTTTTAAAAAAATAACGTTTTGAGGAGGCGCCTGGGTGGCTCAGTAGATTAAGCCTCTGCCTTCGGCTCAGGTCATGATCTCAGGGTCCTGGGATCAAGCCCCAAATCAGGCTCTCTGCTCAGCGGAGAGCCTGCTTCCCCCAACCCTCTCTCTGCCTGCCTCTCTGCCTACTTGTGATCTCTGTCAGATAAATAAATAAAATCTTAAAAAAATAATAAAAAATAACATTTTTGTTTAAATTCCAGTTAGTTAACATACAATATAATATTAGTGTCAGGTTTATAATACAACGATTGAACCCTTCCATATAACACCCCATGCCCATCACAGAAAGTGCACTTCCTAACAGAATTGACTTTTTTTTTTTTTAAGATTTATTTATTTATTTATTTGACAGAGAGAAATCACAAGTAGGCAGAGAGGCAGGCAGAGAGAGAGGAGGAAGCAGGCTCCCTGCTGAGCAGAAAGCCCGATGCGGGGCTCGAACCCAGGACCTGGGATCATGACCTGAGCCGAAGGCAGCGGCTTAACCCACTGAGCCACCCAGGCGCCCCCAGAATTGACTTTTTTTAAGCACCTGTTTCCATAGTTTATCTTATGAAAGACAATTGCTCTGTCATTGACTTAGCTTTGCTGTCTGCCTGTTGAAGCCTAGCTGGTAGACTGTCACCTTAGAAGTGTTGTAATTGGCAACAAGTCTTACATAAGATATTTTCCTGTCTCGTTCAAATTTTTTGTACATGGGTGAAATGTTATATCTTAAACCATTTTTGTGCTTCAGAACAAAATGTCTAGCTGTATCGTACATTGATTAAACTCAAGTAAATTATTTTTTTTATTTTTAGATTTTATTTATTTATTTGACAGAGAGAGAGACAGAGAGAGAGAGAGGGAACACAAGCAGGGGGAGTGAGAGAGGGAAAAGCAGGCTTCCTGCTGAGTAGGGAGACCGGTGCAGGACTCGATCCCAGGACCCCGGGATCATGACATGAGCCAAAGGTAGACACTGGCTGAGCCACCCAAGTGCCCCTCAAGTAAATTATTGATTACTTTTCATTTCATCTCCCATTGTCAACAAGGTTTTGAAGCATAGTAAGACAGGAATGGCACATTTGGGTGACTGCAAAGGCCAGGAAAATGGGACCTGTGGCAAATGGAGAGTCCCTTTCCTCTCTAAAGGGTACAGAAACTTTTCCATTCCAGCCAGTTGTCAATGTGTGGGATGTAGGTCCAGTGCAGCCAGAACTTCTGATGGCTTCAAGACAAGCTTGAAATCTGGATGATTATCTGAAATTTCCGTGTTTAAAGCATTAGAATGTTGGTAACTAATTCATATCTTTTTAAAAAAAGATTTTATTTATTTATTTGACACACAGAGATCACAAGTAGGCAGAGATATGGGGGTGGGGGGAAGCAGGCTCCCTGTTGAGCAGAAAGCCCGATGCAGGACTTGATCCCAGGACCCTGGGATCATGACCCAAGCTGAAGGCAGAGGCTTTAACCCTCTGAGCCACCCAGAAGCCCAAGTAATTCATATCTTAAAAACAAAACAAAACAAAACAAAACCAGTGCTAGCTAAACAAAACATGCCTATGGGCCAAATATAACCCAAGGACCACAAGTTTACAAGGTTTGTTTTAAGATATATCCCCTAGAAATGGCTAAAATTCCTCACAGGCTCAGGCTTGAAGAAATGTCACATTACAAACAACAATAACAACAACAACATGCCAAGTCTTTTATGATGGAAGCTTCAAACAATGAAAAGCAGAATAGTATAACTTGGTATCCATTACCCAGTTTAGACAATTATCAGCTCATAGTTAGTCTTGCTTCATGAATACTTTCATGAGTAATTATCAGCTCATAGTTAGTCTTGCTTCATGAATACTTTCTACTTTCCCTGTTTTCCTCAGATTATTTTGAAATAATTCCTAGACATTATGTAGTTTTATTTGAAATACTTCAGTGTGGGGGCGCTTGGGTGGTTCAGTGGGTTAAAGCCCATGGTCTCAGGGTCCTGGGATCGAGCCCCGAATTGGGCTCTCTGCTCAGCGGGGAGCCTGCTTCCCCTTCCCTCTCTCTGCCTGCCTCTCTGCCTACTTGTGATCTCTGTCTGTCAAATAAATAAATAAAATCTTAAAAAAAATACTTCAGTGTGCATTTCTAAAAGACAAGAACTTTTAAAAATACAAATAACTGCAATGTCAATTTCCCACCAACAAAAAATTAACAATGATTTCTCAACATCATTAAACATCCAATGTTCAAAATCCCCTCCTAATTGTCACTTTTCTTTTTCAGTTTTCATTTTTCAAATCAGGATTGATACACATTGTAGTTAGTTGGTCTTTCTTGATAAATCTCTTTTAATCTATCAAACACAACATTTATTTTTATTTTTTTTAAAGATTTTATTTATTTATTTGACAGACAGAGATCACAAGTAGGCAGAGAGGCAAGCAGAGAGAGAGAGGAGGAAGCAGGCTCCCCGCGGAGCAGAGAGCCCAATTTGGGGCTCGATCCCAGGACCCTGGGATCATGACCTGAGCCAAAGGCAGAGGCTTTAACCCACTGAGCTACTCAGGCGCCCCTCAAACACAACATTTAATAAAAATAAAAATTTAATAAAGAAGAGAAAACAACAAAACTTATACCCATGGGAGAAAAATCCACTGTTCCGGTAATGTGATGAATGATAATGTGATAAGATTTCTGGGAACTAGGGAAATATCAAATACCATGTAGATAGCCCCACATCACTTTATTACCACAGTACTTTTTAAGAAGTACTTTTTTAACTTAAAAAATCATAAAAATAATACACTTTCTAGAAAGACATCAGCCAAAATAGTGAAGTAAGAATCTCCAAAAATTCTCTTCAACTTGAAAGCAATGAGAAAACTGGCCAAAACGGGCAGAATCAACTTTTTCAGAACTGTGTGGAAATTAACCAAAGGCTTACAACAATCTGGAGAGCAAGTAATCAAGAAAAGTGAGTGAATCTTAGTAAGAATAGCAATCTTTCTGGCATGTTAACTTGTCCTATTTCCATCCTTCCTCTCGAGCTCTGCCGTAGTCTGGGGAGCTGATAGCCTGACCACCATTACAGGCCTGGAATGGGGTTGGTGCTTCATTATGGCCTCATTCATAGAAAATGGTCGTTGTTTGACCTGTCTGGAGGTTCCCTATAAAACACCAATTGCAAGGCTGCTGGAACTCAGAGAGTACAGGAGAGACTTTCCCCGGGGGCATTTGTTGAAAACAGTTAAAAGTAATGGCCTAACTTTGTAACCACCTGTGTCAGCAAATAACAGTTGGGACAAACAATAGGCTAACCAGAAACTTAAAGGGAAAAACTCGAGAACGAGATGACCATAGAGGCTTTGAAAAGCTCTGACAGGTTCTTGGCAATCTAGAAGGTCACCTTGTATGACGAAGGCTGTGCCCATACCCATGCCCATGTGTGGTCAGGAAACACCCCAGAAGGACCTAAGTTCTCAGCCCTCGGTGATCTTGAGACTCCGCACAAGCAGGAAGTAAAGGGTAAGGCAGAATCACCGACTGCCTGACTGAACGCTGAAGATAGGCCCCAACACACAGAGGGCTTCAGCACAGTGGGAAACTTAACGGGTTCCAAACATTGAAAGAAATGTCTAACCACTAAGCTTACTGGGCAGGGACGTCAGTGACATCACATGACAAAGGATAAAGCCTTTACAGGATTCCTTCCAGAAAGTCACTAAACAAACCATGAACAGCAACAACAGAGTAGAGGAGGGAGAAGAAGCGTATTTGTGGAGTTGCCACAGTATATTATTGGAAATGTCTGGTTTTCAACAAAAAAAATTGGTGGCTTATGGCCATATTTAACCTGCAAACTGGAACGGGATAAAAATTCACAGGCCGACACACTCAGACAACTCATGGATTTGAACAGTTGGAGATACCGAAGGTTTTGCAGTCAGCTGGAGTCTGCTCCATGCCATGGGACCCAATGACATTTGGCAGGTTCATTATCAGGGTTATGATAAAATCTTCAGAGGTGTTGAGGTAAAATCAGATTCCAATCACCACATTTATTGTACATTGACTATATGTGAGACACTATGTTGTAGTTCAAAACTGATTTTGCTGAGGCTGATTATGTTTATAATGAGACTCGACAGGAAACAGAGTAAAAGGAAAATTAGGAATGTCTTGAAATGTATCATATCACTGAAGATAGTTTTATTTTTTTAATTTGTATTTTCTGAAAAATTCTTTTTTTTTTTTAGGTTTATTTGAGAGAGAGAGAGAGAACAAGTAGGGGAAGGGGCAGAGGGCAAAGCAGATTCCCTGTAGAGCAGGGAGCCCAATGTGGGCCTGGATCCCAGGTCCCTGGGATCATGACCTGAGCTGGAAGCAGATGCTTAACCGACTGAGACACCCAGGTGCCCCCTGAAGATAGTTTTAGAACACTTAAATTTCTTGTTGTGGGTTTAATTTTGTACTTCTCAAAATTTGTATGTTTAAGTTCTAACACCCAGCATCTCAGAATGTGACCTCATTTGGAGATGGGGCCTTTACAGAGAGAATGAAGTTAAAGTGAGGTAATTAGAGTGGGCCCTGATTTATTTATTTATTTAAAAGGTTTTGTTTTTGTTTTTGTTTTTGTTTTTAAATTTATTTGACAGACAGAGATCACAAGTAGGCAGAAAGGCAGACAGAGAGAGAGGGGAAAACAGGCTCCCCACTCAGCAGAGAGCCCGATGTGGGGCTCCATCCCAGGACCCTAAGATCATGACCTGAGCCAAAGGCAGAGGCTTAACCCACTGAGCCACCCAGGCACCTCAAAGAGTGGGCCCTAATTTAATGTGACCGGTGCTCTTATAAAAAGGGGGAACCTGGGCACAGAGATACACACAGAGAGAAGATGGCATGAAGATACATAGGAAGAAAATAGCCATCACCAGTCTAGGGGAAAAGGCTCCGAACAGATCCTTCTCTCGAAAGAAACCAGTTCTTCTAACATCCTGATTCTGGACCTTTAGCTTCCTGAACAGTGAGACTGTCAGTTTTTGCTGTCTAAGCCCCCCAGTGTGTGATACTTTGTTACAGCAGCCCTAGCAAACTAACACATTACTCACAAGCCAACCAACTCTTCAACAATGCTCTAGAAGCCTACAAGAAATGGGAATATTTTGTGACTATTTTCATTTTGTCATTTTTAAAGTTGATGAGAATTTACAGATCACTTCTATGTCAGGCATCTTTTCCCAGTGGAGATCTACTTTCATGCAATGAGGAAATAAATACCACCTTTGCCTCCTTTCTTCCCATTATTTACAGAGTCCTGTGACATAATGCCACTGGCTAAGTTTCTCCTTGAACGTGTCCCACACAGGGGGAAGCTCACTTTTGATGTTGTTCTACTTATGGCTCATCAAAGGTCTCAGAGCTTCTGTACATTACGGCTCTCGGCAGAATTCACCTGCAACATAGCTGAGGCCTGAAAGCCATCTTCCCTCTCAGGGCCTTGCAGACTGATTTGTAGGTTGCTGAATGTAGCTAAATTGAAAACTGCTCTATTTGAAAGGTAATGGATACCGTCAATCCTTCCAGAATAGCAAGAGCCACAGAACAGATTGCTCACAAAATACAATGACTGCCTAGAAAACCACCTGTAGAATGGCGGCAAGGACATCCTACTGAATTTTCATCATCCACTTGGCCTATTGCTTTGGAATCATTTAATTTTGAGAGCCACTTTCTTCATTTCACAGCCCATGGGATAACTTGCACAGACAAAGAAAGAGACAAAGAGACAAAGAGACAAAGAAAGACCTCCCAGCCTTGTGGAACCTTTCCGTGATACTTTCACTAAATTGTGGCCCACATTCTACTATATTCCTCAGAGCCGAATAGACAGACAGACAGACAGACAGACAGGAAGAAATGAGCTTCTTCCAACATTAGGTGACTCAAGTGGATGGCTGTGGCCGTGAGCTTTTGAGTCTCCTATTTCCAGGTTCTTTGATGGAATGGTGCCTCCAAAATTTTTTGGTGTATCCGAGTCTCCTGAATTCCCAAGTTCACCCAGTGATACATGCATTTGGGGGGAAATGTGGGTTTGCCAACTCCTTTCAAATGTGTTGGGATTATGATCAAGCTGCAGAGGGAACTTCACTTGTGGGAGGACTTGGAATTTTTATGCAATGACTAAGAGAATCAAATCTTCTGTTGAAATGCCCAGGATGATGTTGTGGTATGTGAACGCTGTTTGCTATGGAGATGAGTGACTTGGATGTACAGATATGGCTTGATATCTCTTGGGAAGACTTGGGACAGGACTCGAAGGCAGACAAGGGAGCTTCCTCATCTTACCCTACCTGTTTCAATTTGGTTTTTTTTTGAAAATGAGAGTATGTGTTATGTCATTTAAGCTCAATGGAGATAAAAATATAAATCTTGAACTAAAATGAAAACAACCCCCACATACTTGGCTAATTAACACCAAACATTTTGGACAGTTTTTGGGAAAATGAGAACTGGGTATGTGCTGATGAACAGAAACATAATTTTCTTGTTTTCTCTTTCCTGGTTCTCATGTTACACTTTTAAAAAGTCTGTCGCCACAATCCATAAAAAGTAATAGTAGCCTGCACTTCACTGAGCACTTACTTAATGTGCTGGACACTCGGTAAGAGTGTTACAAAGGTCTTTACCTCCAGTCCTCACCAGAATCCTAGGAAGGAAAAAGGGGTGAATGTCAAAGGGTTAACCATATAGGTATCATCTACAACTACTGCACCAAATGTGTTATTTTTATTTTTATTTTTTGTCAGAGAGACAGAGAGCATAAGCAGGGGGAGCGGCAGGCAGAGGAAGAAGCAGACCCCCCGCTGAGCAGGGATCCTGAAGTGGGACTTGAGTCCAGGACTGTGGGATCATGACCTGAGCCGAAGACAGGTGCTCCACCGACTGAGCCACTCAGGGGCCCCTCAAATATGTTATTCTTAGGAATATGTCATAAATACCAAACTCCACAAAACACTGTTTGGACATACTGGTCTTTCATTGGATGTGCTATGCATTTGATGGACTGTTCAAACAGAAATAGACATAATTTTATTTTTCCCTTTTAGTCATTCTCTTGCTGCTACAACATAAATCCCTGATGGGCGCATCAGGAGGTCTCTCCTACACCTCTAGAAATAATGGATGTTTTGGAGTCTCGGCTTGAAGATCATATTCCAGGCTAAAAGAAACGAAATGTCAAGATGTATTCAGAAGTGAATTTAATAATATATGAAATTCTGAAAGAGAAGGAGCTGTCCCACACGGTAAATTCTTCAGATAACTGATATTCCAACACCAGCACTTTTAAAGATTTATTCTTTCTATTGGAAGTCTTTGAAATTATTTATAATGCCTTGTAGTAAACAGTATACTGCTTGTAATTTAATCTTTTTGTAATTTTTTAAAAAAGATTCTATTTATTTATTTGACAGAGATTGCAAGTAGGCAGAGAGGCAGGCGGGGCCAGGGGGAGCAGGCTCCCTGCTGAGCAGAGAGTCTGATGCGGGACTTGATCCCAGGACCCTGAGATCATGACTTGAGCAGAAGGCAGAGGCCTTAACCTACTGAGCTACCCAGGCACCCTTGTAATTTAATCTTGATAACACAAGCTTATCATTATGAACATCCATTATTCTTCTCTGCCAGAATGGGAAATAACATAATTACTTTAGAAGGCTCTTTTAATGTCTACCTCCAGTTGCATAAGGTCCTTTTCAAAATAGTTGATTATCTTGTGAGCTTTTATATTATTCTGGCAATGCTGTTCCTGTGTACAACATGTTTGAAATTCTTCCTTTCAATTGCCCTACTTAGCCTTAGTCATATTGCTTCAAATGTCCGTAGTGATGGAATGATCTCATCTGTTGAAGGTAAACTTGATTTTTGGAAGTCCATCGTACTCAGTTGGAACCAAATCTAAATTACCATCTGAGGTCAGAAACAACCTGTAATTATCAAGAGAGGAATGCAATTGGTTTCTTGTCTTAGGTCTTTGTATTTTTAGTCACTTCTACCTTTGATATCTGCATTTAAGATCTCCCTTTTTATTAGAAAAAAGCAGATACATTTCCTCACATTCTGGAACAGGAGAACAATGCATGAGTATAGTGACAAGTTAGGTGTGGGGCTTAAGGAACTAGAAGAGTAGAGGGTTTTTAGAAGTTTTTTCTGTGTGCTGTGTCTTTATTTTTTATTTTCTTGTTGATGATTTTTTTAAAAGATTTTTCTTTATTTATTCAACAGACAGAGATCACAAGTAGGCAGAGAGGCAGGCAGAGAGAGAGAGGAGGAAGCAGGCTCCCCGCCGAGCAGAGAGCCTGATGCAGGGCTCAATCCCAAGACCCTGAGATCATGACCCAAGCCAAAGGCAGAGGCTTAACCCACTGAGCCACCCAGGTGCCCCTCTGTGTGCTGTGTCTTAAGTGGTCCCTCCCAAAAGACCTTCAAGAAAGACTCATACAATTTTCCTCAACATTTTGTGATGACATTTTTCAAATGTACAGAAAAGTTTAAAGAATGCTAGAGTGAACATCCGTATATCTACTGCCTATTTTCAACTGTTAACATTTTATTATACTTGCTTTGTCTTTCCACCAATCTCTTCGTTCCTGTACCCATCCATCAGCATTTCATTTTTTTTTTATTCATTTCAAACTTCCAACTTTGTTCTTCCTTTTCAAGATTTATTCGGATATTCTAGGTCCTTTCCACTTCTATATACATTTTAGACTCAGCTTTTCAATTTCTACAAAAAAAAAAAAGGCTGCTGGAACTATAACTGAAATTGTGTTAAATCTATAGATCAGTGTGGGAAGAATTCACATGCTAATAAGACTGAATCCTCCAATCTGTTGAGCATGGTACAGTTATCTTTAAATTCTCTCAGAGTGTGTCATGGTTTTCACTATAGAGATCTTACAAGAAGTCTTCCTTCTACCCTCTTAGGTTCTGTGCTGGACCTAAGGATTAAACCGATAGAAGACAGATTAACAGGAAAAAACCCCACATTTTATTTCATATTTTTACGTGTATACAAGTATCTTCAGGAGGAAAATGAAGACTTGAGGAAGCCATTAGGACGCAAATCTTGCATACCCTTTTTAACAAAAACAATAAATTATGGGGTTGTAATAAGGCAAAGGGGCATGGTGAAGGGGCAGTAAATTGTGGGAGAGTGACTATGGGATATTTGGAGGGAAGCTACTAGAAGATAAGCTTCTTTTAGTAGGTTTTTTTTTTTTAAGATTTTATTTATTTGTCAGAGAGAGAGAGAGAGAGAGCACACAAGCAGGCAGAGTGGCAGGCAGACGGGGAGAGAGAAGCGGGACTCGATCCCAGGACGCTGGGATCATGACCTGAGCCGAAGGCAGAGGCTTTAACCCACTGAGCCACCCAGGAGCCCCGCATAATCTTAGTCTTAATATTTCACTACTAAGAATGATCTTAAACCTTGCGGTACACTATCAACAATGGTCAAATTACGAAAAGAGCCCAAATGTCCATTGACTGATGAATGGATAAAGGAGACACACACACACACACACACACACACACACACACACACACACTGGACTATTACTTGGCAATCAACAAAGAATGAAATCTTGGCATTTGCAACACCCCAAAAGGCATTATGCTAATCAAAGTCGGTCAGTCAGAGAAAGACAAATACCATACGATTTCACTCATGTGTGGAACTTAAGAAACAAAACAGATGGACATAGGGGAAGGGAGGGAAAAATAAAATAAGGTAAAAACAAAGAGGGAGGCAAACCATAAGAGACTTAAATACAGAGAACGAACATGGTTGCTGGAGGGGAGGTGAGTGGGGGAAGGGCTAAATGGGTGATGGGCATTAAAGATGGCACTTGTTGGGAGGGGCACTGGGTGTTGCATGTGGGTAGTGAGCCACTGGATTCTGCTCCTGAAAGCAGTGCTGCACTGTATGTTAATGAACTTGAAATTAAATAAAAAAGAAGGAAAGAAGAAAAGAAAGAAAGAAAATAGTAAAGAAAGAAGTAAAGGAAGAGAAGATATAAAAAAGTAGTGCACAGAAAAATAAGTAAATTGTTAAGAAACTTGAAAAAAAAGAATGATCTTATCTGTAGGTTTATTGTAGATAAACTTTATTTGATCTTGATAGAATAGAAGCCCACTTGAGAAAGTGGGTTTCTATCCCTAATTTTCTGAGTTGTTAAAAAAACCATGAATTGGATTTTGTTGAGGGCTTTTTCTACATATGTTGAAATGATTATATGGATTTTCTCTCTTATTATCTTAATTATGTATTAAGATAATTATTTCTTATTATCTCTTATAATCTTAATATTATCTTAATATTGTGAATTACATCGATTAATTTTTGTTTTTTTCTTTTTTTTTTTTTTAGGAAGACTTATTTATTTATTTGACAGAGGGAAAGAGAGCACAAGTAGGCAGAGTGGCAGGCAGAGGGAGAGGGAGAGGGAGAAGCAGGCTCTCCGCTGAGCAGGCAGCCCGAGGTGGGGCTTGATCCCAGGACCCTGGGATCATGACCTGAGGAGAAGGCAGCCGCTTAATCAACTGAGCCACCCAGGCACCCCTGATTTTTGTATGTTAAGACAAACTTGCATCTTGAGAGAAGCCACCTTTGATCATGATATATTATTCTTTTATATATTTTTAGACTCAAATATTTCATACAATTCACAGGTCTATTGTAAAAATGGGCACCTGGGTGGCTCAGTGGGTTAAAGCCTCTGCCTTCAGCTCAGGTCATGATCCCAGGGTCCTGAGATCGAGCCCCACATCGGGCTCTCTGCTCAGCGGGGAGCCTGCTTCCTCCTCTCTCTCTGCCTGCCTCTCTGCCTACTTGTGATCTGTCTAAATAAATAAAATCTTTAAAAGAAAGAGAGAGATTTCAAATAGAGCAGGCAAACCTAGCTACATGTCTCTTAAAAGAGGGTCAGGAGGTAAGGGAGGTATGGATTTTTGCCTGTCCCAGTCAGAGGAACATGAACTTCTTACCCGCGGCAAGCCCTCAGCCAACCCTGACCTCCCTCCACCCCATAACACCTGGATCTTTGGTATTCTATGGAGTTGGCTTCTTTTGCCTTTTTCACTTGGAAAAGAGCCAATTCTATTTGACAATTTTCAGTCTCTCATTTGCATATTAACCTAACCAATCCCAGTTAACTGAGTTTCAATACCTGGTTTGCATAGAAGATCATTCCTCTGTAACTCTGTCCCTTCTTTGTCTTTCCCGGTTTCTCCCAGACCTCAAGTCTCCTGAATTGCAATTCTAATTGCCCAAATAATGCCTCGTTGCTTAAATTTTCCATGAATTCTTTCTGGGGTGATGATACTCTTCAGTTTCTGAAGGACATTTTTCTGTTTTTGTAAATAAATAAAAGGGTCTGCTGAATAGTTTGGACATTCCAAAATTCACTGTAAAAGTTTTGTTTTTGTTTTTTTTTTTTGTTTTTTAAACAACTATCTTGGAGTACTTTAAAGTTGGAATCTGAGTGGGACTGTGAGGGTGTGTGATATAATAACAAATAAATGATTGAGCTTCGTCCCAACTTTCTGGCACACAGCTCCTCAAACCTTTGGAATCTCAGGAGCGACGATGATGTAGGAAAGACCTTAGGGTTCGAAGCCAGGGCCCAGAAAGAATTCTTGAGATGTCTTTGGTGCAAAAAGGTGGTTTTCTTAAAGCACAGGGACAGGACCCATGGGCAGAAAGAGATGCACTGGGGTCATGACGAAGCAGGAGGGCTAGGTGCTTGTCTTACAGAATTGAAGAATGAAACCTCGTGGACAAAGGAGAGTGAGTAAAGTGATAGAGTTTTTATTAAACAAGGGTACGGGGTGGGGGGGAAGCCCTCAGGAGTGACAGGGGTCCCAACAGGGTTGTCACTGAGGGCTTTTGGGGTTGGTCTTTTATTGAAGGCTAGCCCCGGACCTTAAATCCTTTTAACATCTGTATTGATAGCACCATTGAGGAAGGACTAGTGATAAGACCTTCACTGGCTTACTTTTTTTATGGGTAGGGTAATTCTTTGTCACAAGTAGCTGTTATAACAAGCTCGCACCTCTGACACCTAGGGCAGGGTGGTCAGGTTTGTTCCCTTATCTCTGGTTCTCTCACACCTCCACATTTTTGTGGTTTTTGTGAGCCTGATGGCCTAGTCCTCTACCTAGCCCTGCCAGTCCCCTACTCAAGGAGGAGTGGACAATTACAGACTTTCAAGCTGGGAGGAGATTAGGGAGGATGAATGTCTCTAAGGAGTTTTGGAAGCAAAGTTTCCTGGACCTTGAGGGGATTGGTTGTTGATAGGAAAATGTCGTTTGTTGTTATCTAATAAAACCTTAGTCACAAGACCCTTCAGATGTATATCGGTGGTCACACGCTTGGGGTATGACTGACAACATATATCCTGGGGAGTAGAGATAAAGGAAGTTTCCAAAGGAATTTTTATAGGTTAAAATAGACTTACAGGGAGTAAGTCTAACTTACTGGGGGTTGGTCTAAGATTGCCTTTTGCCCTTAGCAAAGTGTTAACATTGAGGCAGCTGCGTTCCTAGAGGAATGTCAACTCTGCCTGTTTCCAGGACTTGTCAGTGGGTTATAGGTAGTAAGGAAATTTAATTTTTTCCTTTGTCTTTGTTTCCCACATCAACAAGAGTGTCCTTTTTACGCTATTGAGATGACTGGTGGCTGGGGGCTCCTACATCATGTCCGTATGAGGGCTGGTCTTCATACCAGAAAGACTAGACATGATGAGAGGATTGGAGGTTTCAGTCCCACTCCCTGACCTCTAGAGATTGAGCTCAATCACTGATGGCCAATGATAGCCAATGACTGATTAATCAGATGTGCTTATGTAAGAGAACTTTTGTAAAACTCCCTAAAAATGGGGCTCAGAGAACCTCTGGATTGGTGAACTTGACTGCATGTTGGGAGGGTGGTGTGCCCCAACTCCATGGGAAAGGAGCACCTGTGCTCCAGACCCTTCTAGACCTGGTCATACGTACCCCTTCATCTGTCTGTTCATTTATATTATAAAGGCTGTATCCTCTATATCCTTTATAATAAAAGTGTTTTATAATAAAAGTAAGTAAAGTGTTTCCTGAGTTCTGCAAGATGTTCTGGTGAGTTATTGAGCCCGAGGAGAGGTTGTGGGGACCCCAGAATATATTGTCAGTTGGTTGGAAGTGATAACCCAGGACTTGACCGGCATCTGAAGTGGGGTAGTCTTGTGGGACGGATACTACTCCAGGTAGACAGGGTGAGAATTGAGTGGAATTACAGGACACTTAGCTGGTCTCAGGGAGCTGGAAAAGTGTTATTTAAAAGGTAGTATGTGTTTGGTGTCCGAAGTGCTGTGCGTGACCACAGTTTGGAGATGACAAAGGGTCTTGAGTTCCTCCTACCTTTCCTCTCATTTTAATTCTCGTCCTTCCCACCCCCAGGCTCTATCTTTCTCCCCACCACTGTGTTTGCTCCATTTTCCTCAGAGTCCAGACCTCCTCTAGTTGCTGTAACCATGCAAGGAACTCTTGAGGTCATCCAGTTTGATCGCATGTCTCAGTTCCCCTTCTAGCTTCTTTGTAAGTCCGTCGGTCTCAGCTCTACCTTCCTCAGAAGGTCAGCATGGCTCTAACTATTACCCATGGCCTGTGTTATTAAGGGCTGTGGAAAGTCTTCCAGTGCTAAAGGAATGAACTACAAAGATGGAAATCCAGGCTCTGATATATAGGGGCGAGGAAATAAATATTTGGGAGGCAGAGAAGTTTTTCCAGCTTCCCTAGTATGCCACGAAATAGGCTGTTTCTTAGCACACCTATCCTTAAACCCCCGGCCAGCCGCGGGGCTACTTGCTTTACCTGCCTTAGGCATTCCAGTCTTTGCATGGCTGTATTCCAGGCTTCTCCTGGGCCTCAGATGAGTGTCATTTCTGTGGGGGTGGTGTTTTGGACAGAGCAGGGTTTACCGACATAGCACCTCTCCACCTTACTCAGATAGTAAATATTTTAAAAGGAGAAAAGGCTTCATTTGTTACCAGCAAGGAAGGAAACCCACAAGAGCTTTTAAGCGGGACCTTGTGCCCTACCCCAAGGTGCATTTTCTGTAACCTTCATCCAAAGAGTCACCCAAAGCACAAATGTTGTCCAACTTTCTGCTCCCCTTTTTTCTCCCACTAGGTGTCGCTACATGACACAGCAACGCCGGGAAACGACCGTGGAGCGTGACAGGCTTCCAGACTTGGGAGCAACGGTGGCATTTAGGTTAGCAGCACAGTGGGCATAATTGGTTTATTTAATAAACTGTACCTTTAAGATAGGAAAGTCCCATAAAATCAGGCCAGAGAGTCAGTTTACCTCTTTTCATTCACTCTCTTAAAATGTGATCAGTCCCAGAAACCCCAGCCGAGAGCCGTTTAGAGTGACTTACTCGATCTGCCACAGGCTGGCTGGATTAGATCTGCTGATGACCCTGCACGGCTGAGTGGATCTCACCCCTCAGGATGGTAAGTCTCTTTGTTGAGAGGTTGGATTACCGCTAGATCTTTTTTTATCACTAGAGCTGAGCTCTTGTGGCTGCTGGGGATTAGACACAATCCTTCTCCATCCATGGGGCTTTAGCTCCCGCCGGCCTTCTGGCACCTCCTTTGTGGTCACTCTTCTGTGAAGGCAAAGATAAGATGCTGGAGATAAGGGAGGAGTGAACACAGCAGCCTCCGCAGCATCTCATTTCCAACACCCCAGTCGCCAAGCTGTCCCACTGGAAGTATAAAATATCCTTCCTATTCCCTGAGCATCCGCCTCTGCTAGCCCAGACCCGTGGATATCAGCTTGACCTCCAGTCTAATTTAGGATATTGGGATGCTCGCTGGAAAGCAAAACACAGCTCATTCTAGGTATTGCACAGGATGAGTGATAAATGCTTGTGAATGTACCTCAGTCTAATGAAGCTAAGCTCTGCTAGGCTGACCCCTTCCATCTCCAAGACAGGGCTCCCTGGGTACCACCATCTAACTTCCTATGGATGATGATTTAACATCCAGGGGTCAAAAGCTGGGAGAGTCAGTGATCACTCCACGTTCTGTTCTTTGGCAAGGACGAGATGCCACGAACATCTGGCCTTCCTGTTGGTGCAAGGTTTAACGTGTCATTTCAGCTAGGTCATCTGAGATTGCTGTAAGAATGTCCTGGAAGTTTGCAGGTTCTCAGAAGGAGAGCCATCACAATGAGTATCAAGCAGCATTGATAAGTTACTCCCCGTGTTTACCGTGGGGCCAGAGGGGTCTTAAATATGTTTTTCACGAAATAGAACATCTCCTCTCCCACACTTCTAAATGAAATCTCAAGCCGCATACAGTTGTGCACAACTCCAGGGGGTGCTGTCTGCCTTGCTGGCCGCGTGACCGGTCAGTGGGAAATACCCTTTTGATGAAAATAAAAATCTGAATTCACGAGCTATGCTTGGAAGTTGTCCTTTTGTCAGCATCTCAGGTCATGCAGATAAGCAGTGGAAATTTTAAGTACACTTTAATCAGACAGATGCAGATGCTCATAAATAAGAATAACAGGGATTACATATTTTGAAATTTGGGTGATCTCTGCAGAGGGGAAGAAGACAATACCTAGCAAATACACATAGGGTTTAACCCAGCAAGTCCACTTCTGGGATGTTATCAGATGTAGTCTCAAACATGAAAAATAACCTACAGACGGTTATTCATGGCTGCATTATTGGTAACAACCTAAATATCTGTGGGGGATGAATCACACAATGGAGTATGTGGCCGCCCTCACAAAGGAATGAGGAAGCTCTGTATGTGGGGTGGTTTCTAGGACAGGGTCCCGGGAGAAGAGCAAGGTGCAGATATGTGTGAATAACATATAACCTTGAATCTGTGTGTGTGTGTGTGTGTGTGTGTGTGTATTTCTCTGCTTGTATATGCATGAGAAATTTCTGGAAAGATATCCAAGAAACTAATAGCACACTTTTCTCCAGGGCAAGATGCTGACTGCCTGGGCAGAGATAGAAGGTGCTTATTGGATACCTTTTGTACCTTCTGAATTTTGAACTACACGAATGTATTACCTAGTCCAATAACAATAATAAAAGTAATATTTACAGTGGTCAGATTTCTCTTGCGACCCCCCCATCCCCTCCCCTCAAGACGTGTCATAATCACCATAGAAATCTCACATATAGTATTCTCCCAGAGTGGCCAACCCATTGCTGATTTACTTGCGTGGTACAACTTCTTAACTAACATGACCATGTAATTTAGTGCTGGGGTTAAATTCTGCCTCTGTTATTTATTAGTTGTGTGACCCAGGGCAGACCTACTTAGTTTCTCTGTGCCTCGGTTCTCTGTTTAATAGATGATGACAAATCCTATGTTGAAGGGTTATTGAGAGAAATTGACGAGTTGGGCTCTGTTAAGTGTTCAAAGAAATGTTTCAAAAGATCCAAAGAGAACAAAGAACCCCACTGTGCCCGGCTTTAGTTGTGATGTGCCTGGACGTGGTGATATGACTGGTAAGCCAGAGAATACAAGTGTAGTCCGTGGCGCTTAACAAACATTTATTCCCTCCTCACCCGCAATTAACTGGGCTGCCAGGAGCTTTATAGACTCTCTCTGAGCAGACTGAGTAGTAATTTTCTACTGGACATATTTGTGATCTCTTCACTTTAGTCTGCAGATGGACCCTTTGAGCTGTCTTAGACTGGGCCAGGTGCTTTTAAAATGGAGAAACTGTTTTCCTCTATTATTTTCATGTCAGTTTCTTCTGTCAGTTTCAGCTAAGCAAACATTTCTCTCTCTCTCTCTCTCTCTCTCTCTATATATATATATATATATATTTTTTTTTTTTTCCTCCCATCCAAGATTACGTGGCTTAAGTTGTTGCAGTGGAAATGTGCCAGGCTGTGAAATGGAAAATCTTTAGGCATAAATTGAAAGAAAGGTACAAGGTAATTATATGAATAATTCTCAGGAAAATGGAAATAAAACCAAAGGTAAATAGCCAACATTTTTAGAATGTTAGGGATCATGCCAAATATTTCACAAATTTTATCTTTAACCCCTTTGAGTTAATTACTACTATGAGTCCTAGTGTACACTTGAGGAAACTGAGGCAACTTGTTCAAGGTTACAAGGAAGTGAATAACAGACATAGGATTTAAATCTAAATTGGGATAATTTCAGGTTCCAGGTTTTGTGTACATTCTTTTTCCTCAGAGCCAAATTATCATCGAATGAAATTCATAAGCCTTAAGCAGAAATTGCTAATTGATTTTAGGATGCAGTTTTCTTTTTCTTTTTTAAAGATTTATTTATTTATTTGAGAGGGACAGAGAGAGAGCAGGCAGGGAGGGGCAGAGGGAGAGGGAGGGGGAGAATCTTAAGCAGACTCCCCACTGAGTGCAGAGCCCAACACCTGGTTCCATCTCATGACCTTGAGATCATAACCTGAGTCGAAATCAAGAGTTGGACACTTAACCAACTGAGCTACTCAGGTGCCCCGGGATGTAGTTTTCTAAGTAAGGAAGAGGCTATCATATATGTACTGTTTTTTATAATTCTTACATTTGCTCTGTGAGTTAGGGATTGTCCTCATCATCCATGTAAGGAATCCAAGACTCAGAGAAGTTAGATAACTTGCCTATGGTTGCACAGCAAGTAAAGAAGAGGGTGTTTAAACCGAAGTCTCTCTATGTCCATAGCCCTCAGACTTACAGTTCTTAAGAACTTCAAGTCACCTTTAGTCTTGTCTTGTTTTCTCTCACCCCCCTGCTGAGGCACAAGTTCAAAGAACAGTTTATGCACGGTCCCGGTGCCTGAAATTGGTCTCATGGAATTCTGTTTCTCCTTATCTAATGCCCCTGTGACTCAGAGTAAAAAACAAACCTTCACATGGAGGTAAGTCTGTCTTGCTGTGTCTTGATTCTCTCTTCTCTTTCGATCTGATACAATATTTCTCTTTAGAATATACATTTGTGACATGATTCTTAAAACAATGCAATAGTTTTACTTTGTCAGTGCCTTCAATTAGGTGGAACCCAGACTTCCTCTCAGATTAGGAGAATATGAAGGGGTTTGTTTGGATTTCCTTGACGCGGCTGTTCACAGCCAGATTCTCCTTGTCTGAGCACCCAGCACCCGAGGGGACTGACAAGGGACAAGAGAGACCCCCGCAGGCACCCTTGCTCAGATGATGCTGGGGAGGTGTGGGGGGAGAAGTTCCTGAAGGGGTAGAGAGAGACCGGAATGGTTGGAGCTCTGGGCTCTGGACTGAGTTTCACCATCGTGGTTCTGGGACTCCACAGCTGGAGAAGAGGGTGGGTTAGGTGGTCTGTAAAGTAGGTATGAAACCAGGAAGCTGGATTATGGTCTCTCACAGAAGGGAGAGGAATTCTTCCCATATACTAACTAAGTGCTTGCCACGGGCCAAACAGTATGTTGAGCACAGTTCAGGGACAACTGCTAGAATCCTCCTAACAGCCCAATGAGGGTGGTTCTGTGAGTACCCTTATGTCACAGATGAAAACGTGAGACCCTGAGAGTTTCAGTCATCTCACTGATGTCCCACAAGCCAAGAAGAGGCAGAGTGAGGACTCAGAGGCAGGCCAGCTGGCACAGGGCCTTGCGCCTTAACCCCCTAGCTCTATGGCGCTGCAGCCAGTAGAATTACCCATCATTCCACTGCCCGAAGAGAGCCCATTCTTTGTGCAAACGCATTCACGTGCACACAGTAGCCAAAACCGGATCCTTCTACGTGCGCTGTTTGTAATGGGTTTTTCTCTTAACAATACGCTCACAAGTTTATCTCCATCTTCAAGGTAAATCCCTCGCCCCCCATCCTGTGGGGTTCTCCGTGTACAACTAGGCAGACTGAGGGGTGGAATGCCGAGAAGGGCTCAAGGGCGGTGTGGGGCTCATGCTAACGGTCCGTACCAGAGCCTTTCAATGACCCCCAAGCAGCCAGATCCCATTTAGCCACGGGAGTGAAAAAGAATTTTCTTGGCTTTGTTTTATAGCTTCCATTAGCTTAACTGTCATCAAGAACAATGCTGAGTCAGGGCCCAAATTATCTTTTCCTCTGCTTAAGTTCTTGCCTTTGGCATGCTGCCATTCTCTGCGTGCTACAAGGGATGAAGACAAGTCTCACCGCCTCATCCATCTCCCAAGAAAGCGGATAGGTGTTATATATAATTTAATGGGAGAGCAACAGAACATACAAGTTAGAGGGATGCGTTCCAGTCCTCATTCCAACCTCTGTCGAGCGGTGTGTCCTTGAGCACGTCATTTACTTCAGAGCCCGGGTTTCTTCATGCATTCAGTACAGACACTGCCTCTGTCCTCAGGCCATTGTCCCCTGGGTGGGGGATAAGCTAGGCATGGAGGATGCTCGGCTCAGTGTCGGTACACCAGTTCCACACTTGGCTGGGAACATTACACCTCTGTGTCCTTCAGAGCCACCTGGGATCATGTTGCTGTTCCCAAGCCACTGGGTAAAGATCACTCTGTCCAGACAAACCTCACCACACGGGCCCTGGGGAACTCTGGGTTTTGTGACCTATGAGCTCCCTGGGGACAAGGGCATCACTCTCCCTTTCTCAAATATCCTAAATTATCTAGAGGAGATCTGTCTTCCTCTTCACCAGGAATGTGGTCACAACGATAGGGTACAGGGCCCCCTTCTCAAGGGATGTATCAGCACCTGCCCCACCCCCCGCCCCATCTTTTTCCCACTTGCTCCTTCCCTCCCAGCTTGGGGAATTTTGGAGCAGGAGAGAGCGAGTACTGTTGGACGGGATAAGCCATTCCCTTGTTCCCTACCACACATTCTTGCAAATTTTTTGACTAATGTAAGGAGATGTTTTTGAAACCCAAAAGCCAAATATTGATCCCTATTTTTGTTATGTTCTACTATTTCAAAATGGTATCCTGACATAGGAACAGGGCTTTACTTTATGGAGAATGCTAAGAACTCCTTACTTTTGGTTGCCTGGCTAATACCAGTACAGGTTAGCTTTTAAAACTTTCATGTGAGCACTGCCATGAGAAGCCTGTGAACTCCTCAGTCTTTGGCACCCAGCATAGTGTCTGGTATACAGTAAGCACTTCATACATGCCTGTTAAATGACAGCCTATCTAAACCAAGAGATATACTTCTCCTACTTGTTAAATGTGATTTTTAAGGTCCTCAGTGGTAGTTTTTGTGCACAAAGGAGATTATTGATAAGTAACATGATTTTTAATCTTTGATACATTAAAGTTAGAGTAAAAAGAACTCTTGTATTTCTTAGGCTTTTAAGTTTATATTAGAAATCTTATTATTTTGCATATAAGCCTATTTTGCATATAAGTCACTTTTAAGGGGCCTTTGATTAATGTTTGGTCCTATTTACAAACTTGGTTAAACTCTTTTTAAACTGTTTTGAAAAATTTAATATATTCAATTTCCTTTTAAGTACTATAACTGTCTGGCTTAACAAAATCTTCTTAAATACTTAAATAACTCTTTTAAATCTAATACATTAAACTTATAAATATGTTCAGGCTTCAGTTCTATTGAATTATTCAGTTCCATAATAAACTTACTATGATTTGAACTTAAAATCACAAGCTTAAATCAAGCACACATTTAAAATTAGAATCACAAGGATGACCTCTCGCTTCATTAGGCTGAATTCTCTTTTTTTTTTTTTTTAAAGATTTTATTTATTTATTTATTTGACAGACAGAGATCACAAGCAGGCAGAGGCAGGCAGAGAGAGAGGAGGAAGCAGGCTCCCTGCTGAGCAGAGAGCCCGATGCGGGGCTCGATCCCTGGACCCTGAGATCATGACCTGAGCCGAAGACAGCGGCTTAACCCACTGAGCCACCCAGGCGCCCCTAGGCTGAATTCTCTTAAACATAAATACATAAAAGGCCAAAAATGCACAGATCCCTTAACCTGAAAAATATTAATACTATACATGTAAGATTCTTAAATATGCCTATAGTTATTTTAAAATCATCCCAGAGTTAAAAGATGGTGATGCACTGAGAAAATAACCGTGCCATCCTGAACAACATTCCTTGTCTTTTTTCTCCTCTATACATCTGTTTTCCTGACTACCTTTCCATCAAGTGCCTCGGTAACCTTCACAAAAGCCATTTCTATCTTAGGGTTTTTGTTCTCTTTATCTATTAAAAATCGAGTTAGCTTAGATGGTCTTTAATGTCTTAACCACAAAATTCTGGAATTCGTATTTTTCTGTTTACTTACAAGTAGGTTTTTTTCCATTTAGGCTAATGGGAATGCAGAAAACTACTAAAAATAGGAGCATATACTGCCCATGAAAAGCCCTCATCACAGACAATGCTCACTATTGCACATATTATGTTTGCAATCCGCTCCTGCTCAATGACACCCATTAGGTTGTATGGACCCTAATGATTTTTGG
The DNA here is from genome assembly GCF_902655055.1 of Lutra lutra. Lineage (NCBI taxonomy): Eukaryota > Metazoa > Chordata > Mammalia > Carnivora > Mustelidae > Lutra > Lutra lutra. The sequence goes on along the minus strand of NC_062278.1, from coordinate 200,883,611 downwards.
ACTTTTTGACTTCAGAGCATAGTCAAGAAGTCACATTGGAAAACATCTAGGAAGAATTTTAAAGCCAAGAGGATCCATTTGTAAAGTATATGTTCCAGTTTATTTTGTACATCATGTGCCTGGTAGATGGGTCATGTCATTGCTATGACTTCTGAAAACTGGACTGAATGAACATCGTCATGCCTGCCATTTGATGCCTGGCTTCTCCACCAGCATACTGAGTAACGAATGAATGGGAGGCAGCATGCATCATAGTAAAGGTTGAAGGTATGAATTAGACCTTCTTTTGTTTAAATCCAAGAGCCATTCCTTAAAATCATGTGACTTTGAGGGCCAATTTTATACAAACGAATTTGATAACTTGGACGAAATGGACAAATTCCTAGATAGACACAAGCTAACTGTCTGAAGTAGAAATTTTAAAAAACAAAATGGACCTTTAATAAGTAAATAAATTGAATTAGTAATCAAAAATTTTTGCACAGAAAACATCCTGGGCTAGAGAGTTTCACTGGTGAATTTTATTAAATTTCACTATTTGCAGAAAAAATAATCCCCATACTACACAAACTCTTCTAGAAAATAAAAGACAATGAAATCTTCCCAACTCACTCTTTGAAACCAATATCATACAAATGCCATGGCATGAAGAAGACATCATAAGAAAGGAAACCTAAAGACCAATACTGCATATAAATACAGATTTGAAAATCCTCAATAAAATATTAGCCAAATCCAACAATATACCAAAAAGATTATGCACCATGATCAAGTAGGATTTATCCCAGGAATGCAAGGTTGGTTTAACACCTAAAAATCAACAAAGGTAATACAGAAAAAACCATATGATCATCTCAGTGGGCACAGAAAATGCATTTGCCAATATTCAATATTCCTTGTGATAAAGCAAACAAATAAAACACTTAGTGAACTTGGAGTATAAGAGAACTTCTTCAGTCTGATAAAGGGCATCTAGGAAAAAAAAATCAATGAAAAGGGCATCATTGAAAAATCACACTAAATGGTGAAAGACTGAATGGTTTCTTCCTAACATGAGGACCAAAGCAATGATATCTGTTGTCAGTTTTTTTTTTTTTTCAACATTGTCTTGGCAGTTCTAGCCAGTGAAACCAGGGAAGAAACAGAAATAAAAGACATGCAGATTGGAAGGAAAGAAGTAAAATTTTTTTTATTGACAGATGATGTGACCCTGTGTTTAGAATATTCTGTATAACTGCACATTCTACACACACACGCGCGTGCACACACACACGCACTATTAGAACTAATAAACAAGTACAGCAAGGTTGCAGGATATAAGATCAACATATAGAAATCAATTTTTGTGTATACAAGCAAGCCATGAGCAGTCCAGAAATGAAATTAGAACACACTTCAATATCAAAAATAGTAAAATAGTAAGCAATAAATTTTTAAAAAGAAATTCAACAGTTATATGCTGAAAATAATAAAACTTTGCTGAAGAAAATTAAGGAAGATTTAAGTAAATGGAGAGACATTTCATGTCCATGGGTTGGAAGACACAATATTGTTAAGATGTCAGTTATCTCTAAATTGGTCTGTAGATATAGTGCAATTCTTTTTTTTTATTTTTTTATTTTTTTTTATTTTTTTTTTTAAAGATTTTATTTATTTATTTGACAGAGAGAGATCACAAGTAGACGGAGAGGCAGGCAGAGAGAGAGAGGGAAGCAGGCCTCTTACTGAGCAGAGAGCCCGATGCGGGACTCGATCCCAGGACCCTGAGATCATGACCTGAGCCGAAGGCAGCGGCTTAACCCACTGAGCCACCCAGGCGCCCTATAGTGCAATTCTTGTCAAAATCCCAGCACACCTTTTGGGAGCAAAATTGACAAAGGGATCCTAAACTTTATATGGAAATACTTAGACTAGAGAAAGCAAATTTGAGGAAGAAGAATGAAATTGAAGGATTTTCATCTCGCATTTCAAAACTTACTATTAAACTGCAGTTATCAATAAACTGTGATATTATTACAAGGATAGATATATAAATCAAAGGAATAGAATTGAGCGTCTAGAAATAAATCTTGATATCTATAATCAATTTTTTTTTTTTGTTTTGTTTTGTTTTTTACAGATGCCAAGGAAATTTACTGGGAAGTGGATAGTCTGTTTAACAAAAGGGACCAAGATAAGTAGATATCCACATGCAAGAGATAAGCTTAGACCTTCACCTCCTATCATACACAAAAATTAACTTAAAATGGATTATAGACTTAAATGCAAGGGTTAAAACAATAAAACTCTGAGGAAAAAAATGTGCAAGAGGATTGTCAAGACCATGAATTAGGCAAAGATTTCTTAGGTACAATACAAAGAAAACATAGTCAGTGAAAGGAAAAAAATGATAATTTAGATCTCATCAAAATTCAAAAATTTTTTTGCCCTTCAAAAAGACACCATTAAGAAAATGAAAAGACAGGAATCAGACTCGGAGAAAATATTGGCAAAACACATTTATCCAATCAAGGACTTGTATTAAGAATTTGCAAACATCCATTTGCAACGATGTGGACGGAACTAGAGGGTATTATGCTAAGTAAAATAAGTCAGTTGATCAGAAAGGGACAATTATCAAATGATCTCAGAGATTTGAGGAATTTGAGAAATAAGACAGAGAATCATAGGGGAAGGGAGGGAAAAATGAAACAAGAGGAAACCAGAGAGGGAGACAAACTTTAAGAGACTCTTGGTCTCAGAAAACAAACTGAGGGTTGCTGGGAAGTGACGGGGGAGGGATAGGGTGGCTGTGTGATGGACATTGGGGAGGGTATGTGCTATGTTGAGTGCTGTGAATTGTGTAAGACTGATGATTCACAGACCTGTACCCCTGGGGCAAATAATACATTATATGCTAAATTAAAAAAAAGAATTTACAAACATATAAGCACATTTGAGTTATAAGATAAATAACCAAATCAAAAAAGAAAGGGCAAAAGATATAAACAGGCATCACACACACACACACACACACACACACACACACACACACACACACACAGAAGAATGAGCAAAGATGCTCAACATGACTAGTCATTAGGGAAATGCAAATAAAAACCACACTGAGATCCCATTTCACACTCGCTAGAATGGCGGTAAGAAAAAAGACGGTAACAAATGCTGGTGAAGGTGTGGAGAGATAGGAGTGCTCACACACTGCTGATGGAATGTAAAATAGTACAGTCCCTTTGAAAATCTTTTGGCAGTTTCAAAAAGATAAATATAAAAACAATGTAGAATATGCAGTTCCACTCCTAGGTAGAGGAAAAGGAAAACAAAAAAATTACACACGAATGTTCATATCTGTGTTATTCATAATAGCCCTGAATTGGAGCAACCAAAACATCCATCAGCTGGAGATAGATACATATATATAAAATCTTTGTAAATATATATATATATATATATATATATTTTATGTATACACACACACACACACACACACACTCACACAATGGAATACTGTTCAGCAATAAAAAACAGTGAACTACTGACATATGCTAATTGTGAGTGAACTTCAAAAACATTATGCTAAATGAAAGAAGCCAGACACAAGAGACCACATATGGTATGATTTCACTTACAAGAAATGTTCAGAAATACAGAAACAAAGTAGATGAGTGGTTGCCCGTGGCTCAGGATATGAACAAGGATTAACTACAAATGGGCAGGAGGGATGTTATTGGGAGGATGGAGATGTTCTGGAATATTATGGTGATGGTGGTACCACTTTGTAAAGTTAACTAAAAACTATTGAATTGAACACTTTTTTGTGTTGGAGAGAATGGAGAGAATTTTATAATATGTGGAATATACCTCAATAAAGTTGTTTAAGAAAAAACACGTGACCTTGGGCAGGAAAGTAACTTCTCAATGCTTTAGCTTTTCATCTGTAAAACAAGTACAATGAGATTACTTACCTCTCAGATCATTGGACAGATCCAGTGAGAAAATATGTATGTAATGTTTAAAGTTACAGTGCCTGGCATATAGTAAACACTCTTTTAAATATGAGCTTCTATTATTATTTTCAAACATCAGAACAAGGGTCTGAAAGAATAAGAAGTTTGTTCCTTTTATGGATGATACTGGTGTATTAAAAACCACTTGAAAAGACAGGCAGGAACCTTAAATGCCTATTACTAAATGAAAGAAGCCAATTTGGAAAGACTGCATACTGTCTAATTCCAACCACATGACATTCTGGAAAAGGCAAACTATAGAGACATCAGTGGTTGCCTGAGGGTGGAGGGTGGGGTAAAGGAGATGAGTCACTGGACCACAGAGGGTTTTTTTAAGTCAGTGAAAATACTCTTATGATAGCATAATGATGGATCCATGTCAGACATTTGTCCAAACCTATGGGATGTATAACACCAGGAGTGAACCGTAACGTGAACTGTGGATTTGGGGTGAATGTGGTGTCCGTGTAGGTTCATCCACTGTAACAACTGTACCTCTGTGCTGAGGGTTGTTGATGGTAGGGGGGCTGTGGATCTGTATGCAGCCCAAGGGTATGTGGGAATTCTATACCTTCCTCTCAATTTTGCTGGGAACACAAAACTATTCTTAATAATTAAAGAACAACTCCCCAAAACCCACATTTTTTTTTTTCCAACACTAAACTATCTGTAGCACAGAAAACCTGGAAGGTGAGGAACGAACACTTGTGAGAAATACAAATTTTTGGATTAACAGATCAAATAGGTAAAAAAATTCAGTTTCAGGAATAATGAAACCAGAAAGATTCATCCTTTCCATTGATGAGATTCCAAGTTAGGTAAAGTGAAAGATTTTGTTAGCTAAGGTAAACTTCCATCAAGACCCAGGAAATGTTTTTGTTTTTGTCTAAAACACTTAAGTATGTAAAACATTCATAGGGTTCCTGAGTCCAAAACTACCCAGTAAAGTAGTTCTAGAAATCTAGCTTCTATCCCCATCGCCGTTTACTCTACCTTGCCCCCTTCCTTCTTCTCGAGGTAATCACTTAAAAAAATTTGGGGGGGGGATTATTCTATTTCAATTATTCATTTTCACTTCAATCATTTCATTTTTTAAAAAGGTTTTTATTTATTTTTTTTGTCAGAGAGAGAGAGAGAGAGCACAAGCATGCAGAATTGTAGGCAGAGGCAGAGAAAGAAACAGGCTCCCCGCTGAGCAATGAGCCCAATGTGGGACTCGATCCCAGGACCCTGGGATCATGACCCAAGGGGAAGGCAGAGGCTTAACCAACTGAGCCACCCAGGTGTCCCCAATCCTTTCATTTTTTGACAATTCAAGTTAACATGTATTTTTTACTTTTTTCCTCCTCCTCTCTTGCCAAAAGATGCCATTCTATAAACCTTGTCCCCCTGCTCCTTTTGTCCCCCCTGTGTCCTAGTGATTATGCTATGGGGGGGAAACGTGGTGCCCATTCCTTTGTCACTGGCATAGTACTCTGTGGTGTAGATGCACCGTGGTTTTATCCGGCTGGTTTCTTGGTTGTGATCATTTGGATTGTTTCCAGTCTTTTGCTATTATTCATAATGCTGTAGTGCATAGCCTTGAAGTTGCAGTAAATTTAAGGTGTAAACTACAAACATCCCTTGGCATCTGAACACATTTGTCCTTTGGCAAGCCAAACCGGCTACAGCTTATATAATGAACTCCGTACTGTTCGCGAAGAAATTCCACTTGGGGTACATGTTGGTTTAAATCACTTTAAAATTATTCATTTTCCTAAGCTTCTAAAATATTTTGGGAGCAAGTCCTTGAGAGCAAAGTACACTTCTTATTAACTATCACAGGCAAATACTGAATTGTTTAATACCTACAACCAAATTGCTTGATTATCTTTAATATTTCTGGGAATTTCCATTTTATTGTATGAGTTATCAATTCTGTGAACCATCTTTCACATGTTAAAGTGTGGAAATTTGGGGTCTAACAAAATTGACCAAGTTAAATGTTGGGTACTTGGAGTTTGACAGAGTCTTGGATATATTTTGCGAAGACTTTCAAATATCTTGAGTCTTTTACAAACATTTATATTTTTAACTTTTATTGATTTTTTTAAAAAAAATAAGGTATCTTTGATTAGTAGAGAAAAATTAGGAAGTTCAGACAAGCGGAATGAAAAAAAAAGACAAAACCCAAAACCTACCTATAATCCCCAACCCCCAGTGATAACAATATTTCGTGGACTTTTTCAGTGAGCATAAACAACTTGCCTCCCCTAAATACATGCACATGTAATTTCTTCATCTTTATGTGTTATGTAGTCCATCAAGATTTCAACTTTTCTATTTATTAGCTATTATCCTTTAACTTTGTTGTTCGCTTGCTTTGTACACCACATAAATGTTTTTTTCTATTTCTCCATCAAAGTTAGCCATTTTGCATTTCTCTCTATAGTGTTTACCTTAGAAACAGAAAAGCAAGTTTTTCTTTTTTTCTTTTTTTTTCCTGGGTAAATAAGTTAGAAATCGGCAAGATTTGTCTCCATGGTGCTCCAAGGCCTTGAACTGCCCTCTGTGTGTTTGCCCAGGGCCGTTTGCTGACTCCTAAAGGGACATAAGGAGATGAGATGACTGGAGCCCTGTCCTTGGAGAGACTGGTTATGCAGAAATGAAGGTCACACAGATGCTCCTTGCTTGTTATTTTGCTATTCAAAATATTTGCTGGGGAAAAAAAACCCCACAATTCTTGCAAGTGCTTTCTGTGATCGTGACAGCTTTATATCTTTTTCTAACTACTGACATTGCATTTCTAAAACTTGAAAAGTTTAAATATCTGGATGTTTTAGCGCCATGTCCCCAAAATAGTTTCTGATAATGAAATGAATTTAACATTTTCTATGTGGTTGTATTTTGACGTTTTGTACCCTAGAGTTGTGTATCTGGGGTGAAGGTGAAACATTTTTCCCTGCCATGGGTCACTGAAATCAAAGGTCACGTGAAAGTAACTTAATATTGTGTTTTTTTTTTTTAATTTTTATTTTTTTTTTAAAGATTTTATTTATTTATTTGACACAGAGAGATCACAAGTAGACGGAGAGGCAGGCAGAGAGAGAGAGAGAGAGGGAAGCAGGCTCCCTGCTGAGCAGAGAGCCCGATGCGGGCCTCGATCCCAGGACCCCGAGATCATGACCTGAGCCGAAGGCAGCGGCTTAACCCACTGAGCCACCCAGGCGCCCAATATTGTGTTTTATGACTTTTTTTTCCTTAGAGAGAAAGTAGGACATAAGAAAGATAAAATTAAAAAAAAAAGAAAGATAAAACTATCTGATTATTTATTTAATATGTGGAAACAGAGAACTTCATTCATAATGAGTTAAAATTTTAAATATGCCTTTATGTCGTGTTATAGTTGGTAAACAGGTGGTAAAATGGTGGTGGGGTAAATGTAGTCTGAGGTAGGGGTGGGTAGACGAGGAAGATAGGATAGAAGAATGAAAAGGAGGAGGGAAAGGTGAAGAAGACAGATAAGAGGGGGACAGGGTAGGGAGACAGTTGAAACAGCATGCTCCACAGCAAGAAAGGAACACTGGCAGAGCAGAAGAAATGGGTTATGAAAGGCAGTTTGAGGGCTATTGGGCAGTGTCTATCAAATATTTGCATTCCTAGTTCTTCGACCCCCGCAGCAGTACTTCTGGGCATCTCCACTCCAGGAGTACTCACTCATACAAGGATGTTTCCAGCAGTGTCCTTACAATAGCAAAAAAACTGTAACAGCCAAAAATGGTACACAAAATGTGGCACAGTGGGAAAATGGTTAAATAGATAAAAGAACATTTATTCAGTGACATTCCAGGCAGTCTTCAAAAAGAATAAGGATGGGGCACCTGGGTGGCTCAGTGGGTTAAAGCCTCTGCCTTCAGCTCAGGTCGTGATCCCAGGGTCCTGGGATGGAGCCCCACATCTGGCTCCCTGCTCAGCGGGGATCCTGCTTCCCCCCCGCCTCTGCCTGCCTCTCTGCCTACTTGTGATCTCTGTCAAATAAATAAATAAAATCTTTAAAAAAAAACCCAAAAAGAATAAGGAAGAATAGTAGCAATGTCCACTGTAGCCAGACTGTGGAAGGAGCCAAGATGCCCTTCCACAGATGAATGGATAAAGAAGATGTGGTCCATATACACAATGGAATATTATTCAGCCATCAGAAAGGATGAATACCCAATTTTTGTATCAACATGGATGGGACTGGAGGGGATTATGCTGAGTGAAATAAGTCAAGCAGAGAAAGACAATTATCATATGGTTTCACTCATATGTGGAACATAAGGACTAGTACAGAGGACCATGGAAGGGAGGGAAAACTCAATGGGAAGAAATCAGAGAGAAAGACAAACCATGAGAGACTCTGGACTCTGGGAAACAAACTGAGGATTACAGAAGGGAAGGGGGTAGAGGGATGGGGTAACCAGGTGATGGGTACTAAGGAGGGCATGTGTGGTGATGAGCACTGGGTGTTATATGCAACTAATGAATCGTTGAACACTGCATCAAAAACTAATGATGTGCCATTATATATGGCATTATATCTCCATTATATATGGCACATCATTATATATATAGCCATATATACTGGCTAACTGAACGTAGTAATAATAATAATAAAAAGAATAAGGAAGAGTTATGTATACTGATGTGGAAAGATAGGCACACTGATCAAACAATAATAGTGTGTTGCAGATCATATACTGTGTGATTCCAGCTTTGTAAAAACAAGAAGAGTGTGTGTTTATATGTGAGTATACACTGAAACACAGTCTAGATGGATACATGCTAAACTGTGGATCTGGAAGGGAAAGTTTGAATTTTGCAATGCTATTTAGTAGTCTCCCGAGAAGATGAAAATGAGAGAATAAGTCATGTGTCTGGATGCATTGAGAAGAGATTTTGTAGATGGAATGGAGCTGGTAGGAGCCCAGACAGATTCAGTTGAGGGCTGAGCCAAACCTGCAGCTCTCTTGTTTCCTGTTTCTCATGGACACCATAGAGCCCACTGGACAGACAGCCCAGACTCATGTAATTCTGTTTTTGGATATTTACAGGCTATTTTCATTACTATCATGGGATTTGGGAGTGTGTCTCTGAAGGAAAGGAGATGTCCTCATCTATCATTTGAGGACAACAATAATCCTTGCCTTCAAGGATTATTTTGAGTGTTAAATGTAGTAATATATTTAAAAAAATGCTTAGCTCAGTGTTTGGGACATGGTCAGGATTCATAAATGGAAGTCACTACTACTACTATCAACATTTTAGAAAGATTCAGAATCAAATCTCCATTTTTTAGGCCTTCATTTTCTTTATTTATGCTTCCCACTCTTGTAGCATTAGAAAGCAATTTGATATACGGAATTGGAAGTAGACAAAGTACCTAAGATTTTATGTTAAGCCATCACAGCTATGTTCTAAGTCTGTATGAAGAAGAATCTTTTGTTCATTTTGACTCCTCTCTCATCACAGCCCAGTTACTTACCTGATCCTTTGTATTTGTCATTAAGGCTGCCTCCCTCAAAAGGATCTGTTCCTTTCCTGAGCACAGACTTTTAATTTTAAAATGTCTCATATAAGCTTTGGACATTTTTGTTATTTTTAAACGAAACAACTTTTGACACATTAAATTCATTCCGGGAGATGGCATTAGGCCACATTCCTGTGTCTGCCCTCTTGGGTAGAATTAATGCACTTCCATCTTCTTCAGACGTTTTTATAATAGCTTCGTAATTACAAGTGATGCTTTTTGCAAAGTGTCGTCCTACCAAAACGGAGTTACTCCGACTTGCAGTTTTTACGAAATTTGCTAGTTCCTTAACGCTTCAGCTTCAACCAGAATGTAGGAAGGAAAAGGTCACATCACACAAGCAGCCAGTTCAGCTGTAAAAGTTCCGAGAGTCAGGAAGCATTTATATACAGGGTGACTCTGTAGCCTAGGAAGGTGGCTGTTGTGTTCTTTCCTTGATTTATTTAATCATTTCATTTAATCATGGAGGAGACTAGGTACTTAGAAAAACAATTGCCCTTCAGTGAAGAAATGTAAATAGTACATTTGTACTTTTGAAACCATTTGTTTCCAACAAAGGACTAAGGATTTCTTTAAGTGTAACCATTATCCTGTACCCTTTCTCCGATATTATCAACATCAGATGCATTATCGTTGGTTTGATGCCTAAGAGGTACTGGTTCTTGCCTCCTCCAATCCTACTCCCACCCACCCCTTACCCCACATACCCCTGCACCGTCCCCCACCCCCCCACTCCCTTGCCACACATCCATGATGGGCATCACCAAACAGTCAGTAACTCTTTTCCCACTGAGCTAAGTATGATCTCAGAAGACTTTTAAATAGGGGAGCTCCTGGGGCACCTGGGTGGCTCAGTCAGTTAAGTGGCTGCCTTCAGCTCAGGTCATGATCCCAGGGTTCTGGGATCGAGTCCCACATCAGGCCCTCCTTGCTCAGCGGGGAGCCTGCTTCTCCCTGTTCTCTGCCACTCCCCCTGCTTGTGCTCTCTCTCTCTCTCTCTGTCAAATAAATAAATAAAATCTTAAAAATAAATGAATAAATAGGGGACCTCCTGGGACTTGCAGTCAGCTGCTACAGAGGAGGAAACTCGTCAAACTTCCAAGATTTATCAAATACTGACAACATAACTAGCCAGTTCAGGCAGGTCAGTCCCCAAAGCAGTCAGTTCATTTAAAAAAAAAAATAGCCAAATTATTTTGGGCACAATGTAAACAAAAATAATTAATTTGGGGCAAAGACATTTACTTTTCAAATGAGTGTTTCAGTGCAACGTTGGTAAAGTCCAAACAACAAACTCTATCATTAAATACAATGTATGAGTAGCGTTACATGAAATAAAGTTAATTGCAAAACAGCTGATGTTTAGGCAGGCTCTTATCGGCAAGTGTGAATGTGTCCTGAACTTCTCTTGCTTTGAAACAGATTTCTCACTGACCTTCGTTCTTTGCTGTCCTCCTGGTGTATATAGGATAGTTGTTTTTTTCCGCCCCATGAAAATTCATCACCATGTCCCAGCGTTGTGGCAGATGGGAGATCTGTGGCCGGGCATCTTTTTTGGAGCTCTTCCCTGTCTATTCAGTACTGCTGAGTAGTTTTACAATGTGGGATCGTTTAGTATGGAAGGGGAAATAAATCTGACTCTCATGCCATATACCAATCACGGGCATGAAAACACCTTCGATCTCTCTCTAGCAGCATGGTGCATGGTACCCTTGGCATAGCCCGTTTGTGCAGCACACCCTGAACGCTCCTGTTAATGACTGTCTTGAGAAGGTAGAGATCCTCTCCTCTCACTCTATTTCCATCCAGCCGAATGTGCAGAAGAACATGCTGTTCAATGTTCAAGGTCAGGGCCTCTGGGGTGGTGGAGTGTCTCCTCTGAAACAGAGTGTCCGGATGGTAGGCCTTGACCTCCTAGGCATGCTGGCTGTGCAAGGAGGGGAAGAGCTATAGATAGTTGCTAGGCTAGTTGCTATGATATAAGAACTTGCTCTCCATAGATCCCAGCAATGGATGCTTTGTCCAGCCGTCCAGTCGGCTGCTCCTGGACTCCTAGTATAAGAGTAAGTTCCCCCAAGAAATGTATGTCTCCATCACCATCTCTGAGTCTTGTCTTTTCTTCTTCTTTTTTATTTTTTGTAATAGATTTTATTTGAGAGAGAGAGTGAGCAGGAGAGAGAGCTCACAGGAGCAGGGGCAGAGGGAGAGAGAGAGTCAGGCTCCCTTACTGAGCAGGGAGCCCAACACGGGGCTCGATCCCAGGACCCTGAGATCATGACCTGAGCAGAAGGCAGATGCTTAACAACTAAGCCACTCGGGTACCCCTCTCTGAGTCTTTTCTTTGGCCTTACCAGACTGTTATCCACCTAGGCTTAAGAGGCTGCTGGGGTGTGGCTGTACATATGGTCAAGGTAAGCGGCACTTGGGAGCTATGGCATGTGTTTTGTCCTTTTCTTCCAACACTCTGTTGGCTTTGTACTAGAATTTACAAAAACTAGGTGTCCTAGACCGGACACCTGGGGATTCAGAATCCCCTCTGTTCCCCTTTTGCTATGCCCTCTCAGTCTCCTTTAATAGGGACAGAAACAGAGTTAGGAGGCCAGGGGTGCTGCTGTTCCCCCAAGCACAGTCTCTAGACTTTAGACCATGGGGAAAGGCATGAAGAGGAATAGTATGAAATAAACACATGAGATGAAAAGAGAAGATGTTCAAAAGAGGGGTTCCATTTTTAGATCGTTGCTTCTTTACCCGTCTCTGGGGCCTGTCCCTGTCCTCCGAGGCCCCACTCCAGGGCATAATCACTTTAGTCTTAGCCCCTGGCTATGCCTCTGACTGACCTCTTTGTGTGGATGTGCACCACCTGCCTATTCATGAACTGGAGACCTACTGCAGGTAGAGACGCGGCGCAGCAGATCTGGGTACCAGTGCGCTGAGTACGCTGTGTTCCTTCTGCAAGATCTGCCAATTCCTCTCTTCTTCCCTGCCCCCTAAGGTGCCCTGGCGGCTTAAAGCTTGAAGATGGCACCCCAGTTTGTGAATTGAGTTTGTGGCTCAATTTCTCAGGCAATGCAGGGCATGTATGACAATTCATTCTCTTTTATTTTGAAAATTAAAGAATTTTTTAAAAAGATTTTATTTATTTACTTGACAGACAGATCACAAGTAGGCAGAGAGTCAGGCAGAGAGATGGGGAAACAGGCTCTCCACTGAGCAGAAAGCCCAATGCAGGGCTTGATCCCAGCACCCTGGGATCATGACCCGAGCAGAAGGCAAAGACCCAACCCACTGAGCCACCCAGGTGCCCCCAAAACTAGAGAATTTTTAAAAAGATTTTTTAAATTATTCATTTGACAGAGAGACACAGCAAGAGAGGGAACACAAGCAGGGGGAGTGGGAGAGGGAGAAGCAGGCTTTCCACAGAGCAGGGACCCTGGGATCATGACCCAAGCTGAAGGCAGATGCTTAACGACTGAGCCACCCAGGTGCCCCAAGATATTTTTATTAAAGTAAATTTCATGCAACAGGACTTTGGTCTCAATTGTGTCTTAGTTTTGTGTTTGATAAATAATTAATGGTCCATTGTTCACACAAGTCCATGATTACTAATGCCTCATTTGCATATGGAATTAATATGCCCTGTGATTGGTCCAAACATTTAAGCCTAAGCCAACAGGAGGAGGCATGTTGATTTGAGCAGAAGTTTAGGTTGCCATGGGATAAACTACTGGGTTTGTATTTGTATTTTGATGCTCTAATGGCAGTGCTGGGGGCAAGGAACAAGGACAAATTTTGGGGGGATAAAAAATGTAGTAACAGACTTGTCCTGAATATCAGGTGCCATGAAGATTATCCTATCATTCAGCAAGTATTTGGTCTTAATCCTCCTGTGCACATACCACTGTGCACATACCACTGTGTCCAGAGCACCTGTGCCCAAAGCATCAGCTATCCTAATGGTTGTTAGGAATACAGTAAAGAAAACAAATATGTAACCCCACTTTAATATGGAATTGGTTCCTAGATCCCAATCATAGACTATTATCAGTGCTTTCAAATTCTCTGGCTGCCGGACATTTGTCAGCATTTGACAGTGAGCCCATTAACCAAAACCTTTCCCCCCTGAATCTTAGTGCGTCATCAATAAGGATTATCAGTTATGATTAAGTCCATCATCAATATTCTGTTAACAAGCAAACCATTTTGTTATATAATGCAAATTCTAAAGCTAATTTTTAAAAATTAATGTAAGAATTATACATCAAGGGCACTTGGGTGGCTCAGTTGGTTAAGCGTCTGCCTTTGGCTCAGGTCATGATTTCAGGGTCCTGGGATCAAGTCCTGCATCAGGCTCCCTGCTGAGCAGGGAGCCTGCCTCTCCATCTCCATCTGCTGCTCCCCCTGCTTCTGCTCTCTCACTCTCTCTCTGTCAAATAAATAAACAAACCTTTAAAAAAACCATATAGATTAATATTCATTCCTTACCATATTGTGGTGGACTTCCATAAATCTTTCAAAAGTAGAACCTGAAGGGTTAGGAAGTACATCAGATAAACTCCAGCTTGAGTGTTAATGCCAGTCATGTCCTTAAACAATAATGTTATTATTTCTTCTTTTGGTGGGGGCATTGAGGAGGATACTTTTAGTTTTAAGAGGGGCCATGTACCAGTCATAGCAGGCAATATTATGTTGTGGCCACTATAGGAATAATTCTCCCCCTACCCTTTTGAGTTCTTGGTTGAGCCCCAGTTAATAAAAGACAAATTCACAAGAGAAAAACAGACAAGTTCATTGGCATGTATATGGGAGATACCTGGGGAAAATGAGTAACTCTCTGAGGTGGCTTAGAATTTGGGATTAAATATCATCTTAATAGGGAAAGAGGGGGCATGTTGGCCTCTTAGGGGGACTAAATGACTTTTAGGAAAGAAAAGCGGGCCCTTAGAAGAGTAAGTGGGAGGTATGGAAGTTTGCAGTTAAGTTTGTCTGGGTATGATACTGACCACAAGTCTCCTCTCCTGGGATAAGAGTCAGTTTTTCCTGGTTGTTGAAACTCCCAGGGAGGGGATTTATGATCACTGGGTTTCTTTTGGAGGCTCTGTCTTTGGGCAGATAAGGGGAGATCAGAGAGATCCTCTCCTTGTACATACTGTTTTCAGATGACTACATTTCAAAATAATCCATATACAAAGGAGGCATATTCCAGGATGGCATGTCAATTCCCACGGTCATATATTAGGATGACGTATTCTCTTACTGTCCATAATAAGTAGTCCCCAATATCACTGGCTTAGCATAACAAAACTTTCTTTCTTTTTAAAATTTTATTTATTTATATGATGGAGACAGACACAGTGAGAGAGGGAACACTAGCAGGGGGAGTGAGAGAGGGAGAAGCAGGCTTCCTGCTAAGCAGGGAGTCTGATGCGGGGCTCAGTCCCAGGACCCTGGGATCCTGACCCGAGCAAAAGGCAGACACCCAACGACTGAGCCACCCAGGCGCCCCAAAAGTTTATTTCTCACTCATGCAAAATCTGTGGTAAATCAGAGCAACTTTCCAAAGCAGCTGCCCTCAGTGTGTTGACTCATCATTCATCCTTCCAGAAAGTGTCAATCTTTTGCCACATCCATGCTAATACGCTCTTCTGTGATCATTGTGTCAGGGAAAGGAGGTCTGGGGAGCAGAGCAATAATGTTGCATGCTCTCAGCAATGAAATGCAGCAGAAGAGCCGTGTGCCACTACCGGGCTCATGGAAGGATTGCAGGTCACTTGGCCGTGTTCGTCTTCAGGGAGTGAGATGTTGTCCTTCCATGAACCTGAAAATAGGCGATGTCCGGACATTGACGGACAGGATGCTTGTCAATTGGTCTCCTTCAGGTCATTAGTAAAATCCAGGAGAACTTTTATTTCTCCTTTGATTAGTAAACTGGAAAAATGATTAGATATCCCTGATGAGATTTTCTTTATCGCGATGATGATGAAATAGGTGAGAAATTCTTCTCAATTCTTTTTTTTTTTTAAGATTTATTTATTTATTTTAGAGAGAGAGAGAGAGAGTGCACATACAAGTTGCGGGGGGAGGGGAGCAGAGGGAAAGAGAAGCTCAAGGTCTGCTGAGCGCAGAGCCTGATGTGGGTTCTATCTCAGGACCCTGAGATCATGATCTGAGCTGAACCCCAGAGTCAGACGCTTAACTGATTGAGCCACTCAGGTGCCCCAGTGCTTCTCGATTTCCAAAGTGGCTGTGCCACAGAAATCAAAAGTAATTCCTGATTATCTACGTATTTGGATATCTTCAGAACTCATGGACTCCCTCTTAGAGGGCTCATGTGTTGTGGTTTGCAGAATGATGGATCCACACCCGCACCCCTCCATGCCCATGCCCCAGTCTGTGGAAGCTGTGAATTTGTTGTGTGTGTTATAGGGCAAGGAGGACTTTGGGCTGCAGACAGAACGTCATCAGGTGACTTTAAGATAAGGAAATCATCCTGGCTTACTTGGATGGGGCCACTATACTCACAAGGGTCATTTAGAGTGGAAGAGGGAGGTCAGGAGCAGAGAGATGACAGCACGAAGAAGACTTAGACTGATATGGCTGGTTTTGAAGATGGAGGAAGGCGGGCCACAAGCTAAGGAATGTGGGTAGGCTCTAGAACCTGGCAAAAGGCCAGGAAGTCGATTCTCCCCAACAGCCTCCAGAAAGAATGCAGCCCTTCTGATACCTTGATTTAGTCCAGGGAGACACTGATATCAGACTTCTGACCCTTAGAACTATCACACAATCAACCTGTTGATTTAAGCCACTAACCTATAGTAGTGGGAAACTAATAGATGTCCCAAGTTCTCCAGAAGGATTGGGGCAGAAGGTTGGCATTTTCTGGAAAGCTATGCATGAAAACTGTGGAATTATATTCTCTTCTTGTCCATATCTCTCCAAGCAGCCTCAAACAGCCTTCTTCCTGGAGGAAGGAGAGAAAGCTGGAAAAGCACATTTTCTGGGAAAATTGTAAAGCTGAATCTTTTCTATTTTCCTCTAAGTAGGCTCATCGATCTGCTGAGAAATGTCTGCAGAATGTCAGGAAAAAAAGGAGAAAGGAAAGCTCTGATTTTGTAAGAATTCCACATGGCATTGAAAGAACTAAGCTTGGGGCTAAAATTGAGCAGGTGTTCAGTGGAATGCCTATTAGGGGGCTTTAAGGACTGGGGTGGATAAACCAGAAAATGACTTCATGGGAGATGCTTTATTTGGTTAGGGAAAGAAAAGTTTAGGATTATGGCTCCTGTGCACAACCTGTCTGTCTTGAACCTAAGGTGTAGCCAAGGTGAATGGCAAAGTTCCTAGTTTCCAAAGAAGACTGGGTGTGCCAAAAAAACCCTATCTTTGCATTAATGCATGACTATCTAGTTTATATATGTGAATATATATGACTATGTATAAGTATATATAATAAATACATACAATAACTAATATATATAAACTTTACATATATATAAAATTTATATATATTAATTATTGTATATATTTATATAACCTTTATATGTAAGTAAAGTTTATATATATATATATATATATATATATATATATATATTCCTAAACAAAGACTAAAAAAAACCAAAATATATATATATATATTCCTAAACAAAGAATGGAAAAATACAGCAAAGCTGTTACTTGGCATATACATGTATAGTGAGACAAGAATTTGACCCAGAATAAAAAAACTATTGAAGACTGTTCATTGAGTGGTTCTGAAGATCACCAATGCTAGACATCCAGCTAGTTTGGTTGTAACAGTCATTTATATTTTACCAGGTCCTGATATACAAGCATCATTATCTATTCTAGTTGCTAAAATGCTGCATTGAACAGAATTAGAAAATACTCCTAAAGCTCCTTTCTGTCCATGCTAACCTAGACCGCTCGTCATTTTCTCCCCGCTGCTTCCTATCCTAGTTAGCAGGAGCCGTTTTCTACTTGAGAGTGTTATATTTTGGTCATTAGTAGCTGCTTTACTATAATTACAGCAAGAGATAGCTGATAGTTCTATTATGTATTTATTTCCATTCCTGATTTGTTCCAAATAGGATTGAAGGGGGGTTGCATATGCCCTACAACAAGATGAAACAGAGATTAGCAAAGTGAGGAAATCAGGGTAAAGGAAGATAAAGGTGGGAAAATAAGAAAATGGGAGTATAAAATGTGTTCCATGAGGCTCTGAGCTTTGGCCAGGGGTGGACCCCAACTTTGGCCCTGGCTTCCTAGCAACCAGTTCAAAAAGGGGAAATGATCGGTTCCATGAGTCACACGTCAGTCGGTCAGAAGCATCTCAGTAATTCTTGGAACAGACCAGAGAAAAATTTCTTCCACCAGGCTGCACAAAGAGGACCCCTGTGGAATTCAGCCAGCTGAATCCTTAGCAACATCCTCCCAGAAGAAATGACAAATTCCCTGGGGCTGTGTCTTATCACTTGTATCTGCCTGCAACATTATTCCCCAGTCAGAATTCAGCAGAAACTCCCTGCAGAGATCAAAGGGAGGTATTTCAGGTTCTCTGTGCATTGCTGGTTTAAACAGAGGCGTAGATTAAGAGATGGGGAAGCAATTCTCCATAGACACTGTTTCTTCTCAACCGAGCCCTAAAGTGTGTGCACATTCTTTCCTGTGCTTTTGTGAAGGGGTAAGTGGTCAAAGGCATTTACAGAGAGAGTCAAGGTCTGGGAAAGAGCTTCATTCTCCCTTTTTGTGTTTGAGAGCTTTAAAAGGAGAACCCATCAGGCCCAGCAGAAGATGCTGGGAGGAGGTAAGGGTGCCTGGGCATATGTGATGTGTTGCAATGGTCTGGTGGTAGCTGGCTCTCATGCTTCTCCAAGGTCAGTCCTCTTCCAGCACCAAGGCCATTCAGGTCTTCACAGCTGCCTTGAAGGTTGCCTGGGTCCATGACTCAGAGCAAGTTGGCTCGGTGTGCTGAGGATCCTGATGGGTGACCCATGAGCCGGGTTGGCTGGTGCCCGTTGGCCATCAGCAAGGGCCAGAGATCCTCATCTCAGGCTCCTTCCTACAGGCAGGCCTACTCTGAGGCCCTGGGTGTTCATCTGATGTCCTGACATGTTGTAAACGAAGACCACCAATGCTGTCCTCCAGCAGCCTAGCACCTGCTTCTCAAGACCTCCTGAATCCTTCATGGGGTTTGAGGCCCCTCTGTGCTCCAGCAGTAGGGCCACTCACATCTCTCCAGCGGCATTGTCCTTGTACATTTCTGGCAGGAAGAGGACAAAAGGAACATGTGTTTCTTCCAAGAAGACTCTAATTCACTCTCCACACTCCAGGCACCATGGTCATTCTAAAGCGTTAAGTCTCACCATGTCACTTCCTTAATGAAAACCTGTGCCTCTCAGGAGGAAGCTGCAGGTCTGAGTATGCTTACTGGCCCCTCAGCTGCTCTCCAGCCTCGACCCTCCCCATGGCTCACCGCTGCAGCTCTGCATTTGTCCATGCTTTTCCGTTCCTTGAGCTTCCCATATGCTCCTTCTTCCTCTGGGCCCAGGCATGTGCTATTCCGTCCTCTCAGAAAACTGTTGTTAGCCTTTTTAACCCATTAAATTGGCCTTTGCTTCCTTATGTTTCAGGTTCCAGCCCAGGAGTCAATCCCACTGGGGAGTGGTCCCAGTGGCACGCCATAGCTTCCTTTGCTTTCCCCCAATCCTAGCGTTGTAGGAGTTTGGCAAATGCCAGTGGCAAAGACAAACCTCAAGACCTCAGTGGCTTTGTGCAATAGAATTTTATTTCTCCCTCATCTAACCATGTGGTGCAGGTGATCCTGGCTGTTAGGCCGGGGTGATTCAAAGCATCATGCTCGAAGCCAGGCTGATTCCTGGCTGTTCTCTCCAGGGTGATTTGAAGCCTCAAGCTCTTTCCATGTTATGGCCCTGCCACCTTCCAGAGGCTCCAGTCCTCAGCATCCAGCCAGGGCAGAAGGAGTGAGAGGGGCTTGAGGGCACATGTGCTCCCTCCTGTCTCGCTACAGAGGCCCCCTGAGTCCCATGTGCCCCCCTTCTGTCGGCATGATCATGCTGCTGCCTCCTTGCTAGGGGCAGCTGCCATTCAGGGACAGTTATAACACAGAAGGAAGGGCATGGATTTTGGTAGGCACACAAGCTCCCGGAGCATTTATTTTAATGACCTGTGACTCCACTCGACTCCAAGCTCAGTGAGGGGAAAGAAGGTGGCAGGACTGCTCACTCTTCTGCCCTTTGCCAGCGCCGTGCCTGGCCCTGGGGAGAGGGGATCGCCTGATGAGTAAGAGTGGTACGTCGGTGCTTGGCTGGAGGGGGGGAGCGGGTCACGGAGACCAGTGTCCTCTTGAAGGTCCCCTCCCCCCACCCCACACAGGGGCAGGACAGGTGGGGAGAGAGCCAACAAGCAGTTAGGGTTCCCTCGCTGTCTCTGCCAACCAAACCCCTCTGAGCGCACTGCTTCCTTCCACAGAAAGGCATTCACTGATTGCGGAGAGGGTCGTCATCACAGGTGCCCATAAAGGCATGAGCCTCCTTTGAGCTGATGAGGCTTTCTGATTAGAGACTTGTTATTGGTACTTTGTGGGGCAGAGAGAAAACACACTGCCATCCGTCCTGGCACAGCGGCTCCCTAGCACATCTGGCACCTGTCTCCGAGTCCAAGGAGATGGGCGCTGAATGCGTGTTTTTCCCTCTTTAGAAGCCAGCTATGTCTTTAAAGTGTCTCTTTTCAAGTCTGTTTTTGTGCGTATGTTGGTGCGAGCACATCATGGCAAGAAAGCAATCACCTATCAGATTGTCTGGGGAGAAAAGAAGGAATGAATAGACATGATGTCTAATTGATTTGTGAAATTGGGGAACGAGAATTCACTGTTCTTAAGCAGTGTGGTTCTAGTTCGGACAATCCTCAGGTAGGAGCATAGCGCCTTGACTTGTGAAATGGGGGCCTTGCACTTTATATGGTCCAAGACCCCCAAAGTGACCCAAGGTAGTCAGTGGAAACTCTGGAGCACTCCAACCCCACAGTCCCATATGGGAAGGGAATCTGGTACTTCTCTTCCCAAGGCCCCTCTCTTCCAGTAAGTCCAAGAATCCCACGGCTGACTCAGTTCAAAGGGTTCAAAGTGATCGGTCTCCACTGCCTTTGGTGTTTCTGCAGAAAACCGATAGTCCAGGGGCCCTAGTGATAGAGTCCAGGAAACGTTATCTAAAATATGGCATGTAAGCATGTCGACTATTTCAAGCAGGAGGGTCACTCTGACCTCCTTCCCACTCTTGCCCTCCACCCCTGCAACAGGTCATAAACCTTTCATCTGACAGGGGTACCCGGAGGAAAGGAGCATCATTACCTGCGAAGACCAAGGGGTCCCAAGAAGAGTCTGAACGAAACTCTGGGTTAGAGCCCTGACTTCCTACTCCACTTTTCATCCAACTCAGCGTATACATACACAGGTCTCACGGATTCCTAAGGTTTTCATTTCCTTATGAAGCCTTTTGTGCCGTGTAAAACTGACATTAAATACCTTTGTATGCTTTTGTCCCATTAACCTGTCTTTGTCAGTTTACTTCTCAGACCCAGCCAGGGGCTCTCAGAGGGTCAAGGGAAATGTCTTCCCCCTACATTGGGCAGCTTCTCCCCAGGGCAGGGGGCAAGGCAGGGACCCAGATGCAAGTTGCTGTGTCTGGTCTTGCCAGTTCGCTCAGGGTTTGAGAAAGGAGGGAGCCTCCCTTCTCCCGGCCGATGGTCCGCTCATCCGTGGGCACTGCAGGCCACGTGGACAGCATGGCTCTCTAGTGAGACCATCCTGTTCAGGACAGTCACATCTCTGCCTCCAGGAGAGCCAGGGCAGTGCAGAAAGGCATCGCTTTGATAAGGGAAAAACTGTTTGGCAGACCAAACCAGCAAGGGAATTCCAGTCCCCGTGTATCTTAAGGCCTATCCTGGTTCTTTGTCTCTGCCCCCTTCACGCATGCACACAACGTATCGAGTATGCGGAAGTAGAAGGGTATGAATCACCCTTCTTGCTTGTGCTCTGGGCTCAGACCTTTGGAGAACTCTCTCCTCTGAACCCGCTGGTGTTAAGTCAACCTCCGATCCTCCAAAGTCTCCGAGTGCCGCTTGGTTCTTCAGTCAAGGATCCAGTCCAGGTTCCTGACCAGGATACCCACCCGCGCTGGTCCATTGGGTGATGGAGCGGAGTGGAGAAGGCGCACCCTGCCTAATCTTCAGCAGCCTCCCACCTGGTAGCCTCGAATGGGCCCTGCTCCGCTGTTCCCGCCTGGACTCAAAGGAGACTTGGCAGGTGAGGACCTGGTCCTGACATCGGATTCTGGTAAGGCCCGGGGCCCAGTCAGGCCCAGCCATCAGAGAAACTGATCACCTCCCAGAGACCTCTAAGAGGTGTCACAGTGGGGGAGATCCCTCATGTCAGGAATCCCCCTGGAAGGGGGGACAGGAAGGAATTTCCAAAAGGAATTCCAGAGGTCAGGGCCTCCTGGGGCGCCGAGGTAGGGGAGGAACTATAGTAACTTCGGTGTGAATGCATGAGTGAATGTGCAGTTTGAGCTGGCTTGTCAGGCAGACTGATTCTTTGGCTCCACGGGTGGGGATCTTTAGGGTCCCCAGAGGCCTACAGAGTCAAGTGGGCCCTAACCTGTTTCTGTGGTGACCTCATAAGGTCTAAAGCGAGTCCTTCCGGGCACCAGTCCGGGGTTTATACAGACTTGCTACGGGCAAGAGGTACCCAGGCCTCCTCCAGGAGGGCGGACGGGTGGTTATCTGGCTGGTCTCTCCTCTGGAGGGACACCTACCCTTTGTGTTTAGGCCAGTGACACAGGGAGAAAACACACAGGGTGGACAAGAGAACCCCTGCTGATTATGGGTGGGAGCTCTTCAAAGCCTACAGTCTAAGGACTGTGTGCTCGAAAATTTTAAGAAGGGATTCTCAGGAGAGTATGGGATCAAAACATCTGGAAAATTAGGCACATTATGTGAACTGGAATGGGCCACCTTTGGGATCAACTGGTCCTCTGAGGGTGCCATGAGACCTACCCACTGTCCAGGCCATTTACAAAATTATGGTCAAGACTCCAGACACCCTAATCAATTTCCATATATTGATTCTTGGATTCAGGTGGCCCAAAATCTCCCCTCCACGGGTCTGATTCTGTGCTAATAGGAAGGACCAAAGTAGGATATTTGTAACCCAAGTAAATGAGCCCAAAGGCTGTAAAGGAAGCAAAAGCCTGTCAGGGAGGCACCTTCTGGGAGCATCAGGGGTAGCAACTCGGATGAGCTCTGCACAAGGATGAGCCTGTCAGGAAGTGCAGGGACCACAGGCCTCTTACCTGTGGCCTCTGACCTGTGGCCTAAAGCTGAGCTGCAGGAAAACAGTGCTCCTGCTGCTTCTAAGTGGCAAGTATGGTGAGATAATCTAATTTAGCAGCTCCAACAGCCCACAGGAAACCTGATCCAGACAGAAACGGGATGTAAAATAACAGGAGCTCTTGTACTTATGTTTAAGAGAAAGGTGGAGGGGCTGGGGGGTTCAGTTGGCTAAGCGTCTGCCTTCCACTCAGGTCATGGTCCCAGGAGTCCTTCAGGAAAGGGACTTTAAGGAATAGTCCCAAGCAGCTGCCAAAACTCCCTTTGCTTCTGGGAAATTCCCTGTCTTCTCTGGCCTGACAGGGACTGCCTATCCCCGCCCCACCCCCGTTGGCGGGAAAACATGGCATCTGCTCCTCTGTTGGAGCTAATGAGCTCCTGAACCAGCAACCATTTTTCCCTTTTTCCTCTGGCAGCACCTTGTCTCTTTCGTCTCCCCTCCCCCTTTTCCCGGGTTCTGGATCACCTTGGGTGTGGCCTGCATTATGGATTCTAGACCATCATTGGAGCCTCAGCCATCATGGCTCCTCCCTTCACCCTCAAGGAGTAAGAAGAGCACCACCCCCGGCTTAGCACCACCCACTCCAGATTTCCCCACTTGTCTCAGGTAAAAATTGACCTTGGGGAAGATCCAGGTGGAACATGATTCAGTATTCAAACTAAGTTTAGTGTGTTGGTTTAATTAAGATAGATGTGTCTTTTAAGTTATCAGCAATAAACAGGAAACTTTTATTCTATCAAGGTTTACTGAAGGTCAAATAAGCTCATGCTATCTCTGTTGCAATTTGTAAGCAAAAAAATGACTAAACTAATAGTTAATTGTCTCAAAGTTTTCTTGGGTAATTAAAATAGCTTTCAAAGTCTTTGGTAAACTAAATTTGGTAAACTAAATCCAAGTTTTGCTTGGATGATAAATGGAATTAAATTCACTGGACATCTAGGTCTTTTCCAAATAGGATAAAGTGCTAAGTCGTTAATTACTGGATATAGGTTTGTGCTTTTGACTTCTTACTGCAAAGAAACTAAGGATATTTAAATCTGTTGGTAAGCATGTTTTATGCTTAACTGAATCATAAATTTGCCATCTAAAGAATTCTGTTGTAATAGTTCACAACTGGTTACTCCTTAGTGTTCAGTGGGGATTAAGGTTTCCAAAGAGTGCAAAAGTCTGCTCACCTCACTGTAGCTAAGACTGATGGAAATAATGAAACAACTCTGTATGTAGAAAAGTAGGAGATAGGTAAGAAAGAGAAGGAATGGGAATGCATTTTGTTGAAGGTAAAAGAAGGTAATTTTGTCCTAAATGAGATGGCTGTTTGGAAAGAAATGGCTTGGGACAAAGTCAGAATTCGACAAAATCAGAATGCGAGGGAAAGTTGTAAGTTTATGGAGGGAAAACTTTAGAATGGAATTTTAGATGTGGTCGGGATGGACCAAGATTGAAATGAATGGATTTTAAAGTACATTGGTATGAGATTGAAAGTCTACGTTTCTCTCTGTTCAAAAAGACAAAGGATTCTCCAATTGTTGCTCTGCTCTTGATAAAAAAATGCAAATAATTGTCTTCTCTCCAGCTGCCCAGAAAAAACAGTTTCTGTGTCTTGCCTTTATTAGGTCTTTAACATCCCTAATCCTATTAAGGCATGTGCTTTAAAACTTTCCCAAAACAAAAATAAACTTCCGCAAGATTTGAATCATGAACAAAGTCTTGGTGACTAATTAGGCTTGCTTGTTTGGTATGTTACCTTCTGGTTCTGGCTATTAAAGTGTTATGTGTCAGAGAATAACTGAGTTTCCTTGTTAATCGTATCATAGTGACTCTCCTATCAGCTCATTAACAATGCCCGTTTCTGAATTTTGTTATCATTTATAATTATTGTAATTCTCTTGGAAAATGAGATTCATATTCAAGGAAGTTCATAAAAAGGACTCTTAAGACAAATACAGGTGTTCGATATCTTTAAAATCCTAAAACTGAAATTGGTTAGAATTTCCAGAAATAACTAAAGCTGCATTCCAACTGAACAAAAATCAGTAACATGGGACTAAATGAACTAAAAATACAATTATAGTTTTGTGGTTCTTGTTAGAAATATTGCTGGTCTTCTAACGTTTACTCTTCCAGATTAAGGAAACTTTCTCTTAAGATAGCCATGACTTATAAAAAAATGTGATAAAGTATTCATTTGTGAACAAATTGAAGCATTTAACTTTTCTCTCTACTGAGCCCTCTAAGATTCAAAAGGTCTCAATAAGTATTCTTTCTTCCCTGGCAGTCATAGTCATTTGCATAAGTTCAATAAGAATCTATTCTCCTTGTAACAGGACGCCATTGAAAACATTGGTTATTTTACCAAGGCTTTGACTGGAAGTCTTATTTGAGAGACATGCATAGACTTAGATGTGACCAAACAGCTTTAAGGAACTAAGGTTGACTTTATGAAACATGGAGCCATAAAGCCCCTTGGAAATGTCAGCCTGATCCCTTGCTTACAGTTTCCAGCAGCCTCACCAGGTGAGTAAAGAATGTCACTTCCTGGCAGGTGCAGGAACCTCAAGATACATTGGGGGGCCTCATGAAGAGAAAGCCACCCAAATCTACAGGTGTCGCAGGCATGTCTGATGGCAAGCACTTGGACTGGCTTCTGGCCTGGAGAGGCTACTAAAAGTTCGACCTAAAGATTCCCTGTGACAAATTCCAACAAAGCAGGTTCTATTCTTGCTGAGCTTATGGAAATAATTATGCCATTTGTTAAAACTGGATTTGTTTTTTAAACAAATCAGTCTTTTTGGCTATCTCCAAGCTATCCTTATGCCTGGACCTGAACATTGTACTTCTATAGAACATAACTATTGGAGGTCATCAATCTTGTTTATTCTAGTCAACTGGATTTAAAGATTCCCGTAGTTATAATTCACCTCAAAGGCTCTATGGCAGCCCCCCCCCCCCCCCCGCCACGCCAATAAACAGGCTTGGAGGAGACCTCAAACAGAATGGTGACTAAGAGTATCCCAGCACCTCCCAGCTCTGGGAAAAACTCTAAGGCACATCGCCTGAGAAGCTTTAAAAAGGACCCTCTCAAACCAGTTCCAACCACCCTACTGCCCTCAAGGTCTCAGGTGTCACCCCATGGGTCCACCACTCTCGAGTAAAGAAGGCTCACCAGTTGGATGAAGAATCACACCAGTGGAAAGCACAACCAGACCCTATGGACCTACTCCGGCTCCACCTTCGGCAAGACCCCACCAACTGATGGACATCTGTTCGCCATGGTCCCTGGCTATCATTGGCGCGATATCCCTCACCTCAGGAGTTGGACTTTACGCTGTTGCCCCTTCTGATTGCACTTTCTCCCAGAAACTTGTTATTGTTATTGATCATTGGGCAACCTTAGGAACCTCAAGATGGATTGCTAAGTTCATAGAAAACACCACCACCCAGATACTAGCCATGCAGGGCTATTGGCCCATAGTAGGTGAAAATGATGCCCTCTAAACGAGGCATTTAAAGGGGCATCAAAGGGGGGGAATGATAAGGGAAAAACTGCTCTAGGATGACCGACAAAACCAGCAAGGGACTTCCAGTCCCTGTCCCGAAGCTCTTCCAGGTTCTTTTTCCCTACACCCTTTCCCGCATGCACCAAAAGTACCAAGTAGGCAGAAGTAGAAGGGTATAAATTACCCTCCTTGCTTGTGCTCTGGGCTTAGACCTTTGGAGAGCTCTCTCCTCTGAGTCTGTCAGTTTAAATCAAGCTCCGATCCTCCAAAGTCTCTGAGTGCTGCTTGGTTCTTCCATCAGGATCCAGTCCAGGTTCCATAACAGCTTGATGCCCACTTTGCTCACAGCTGGAGAGCCAGCCCTCTGGACTTGGTTCAGTGGACTCTGAGGTCAAGCTGATGCTCATCTCCCTGGCCCTCCCTGGCCCTCAACTGTAGTTATAGCCCCCTAGGCCCCAATATGCACCCGTGGCTTTGAATCTCAGAGGCTTTCTTGGTTCTTTCTCTCTAGGAAGTCTCAGTCATCTTGATCTTGGACTCCCAACTTCCAGAATTATGAGGAATAAAAGTTTGTTGCTTAACCCACCCAGGCTGTGATATTTTTATTACACAAGCCTGAAGGAACTAGGAGAACTACCTTTTATCTTTATAGCCTCTCAAGACCCTGCGTGTTTCCTTTGTTATGTTGGATTGGTGGGTGTTTGGCTTTGAAATGGCTTCCCAGGGACTAGCCCTTTCTGAACAAGGGGTTCCCACAGGCACTACCACTAATATCATCCCTAATATTTATGAGCATTTACTATGTGCAGGCCTTGTCTTCAGTCTTTTATATGGATTGGTTCACTTAATCTTCACACATACTCTATCAAGTTGGCCTTAATATCATCTTCATTTTCTGTAGGAGGAAATTAAGGCACAGAGAAAGTAATTGCCCAAAATTATGCAGTGCCTGGCTTGAACCTACCCTGCCCATGCTGGCTTCTTAGAGACTCCGTGCTGGTCCATTTACAGCAAGAGCTGATTCTTAGAACACAGATGGGCTCCAAAGCCACCGGACCAGCTGCTATCATTATTGAAAATGTAAATGATGAAGTTTAAAAGTATTATGAAGTATTCTTTTTTCCCTGGCAAGAGTAAATCCTCCCAACCCCTACTTATGCATTTCTCATGCAAAAGCCCTCGGCACCTTCCTGGGCACCTTCCTGGGCTCGTAAGTCAGAGAGGTCTTCCCTGACCACCTTCCCGAAGGTAGCAATCCTGCTTGGGACTGGATGTTTGTATCCCCTCCCATTTATATGTTGAAATCCTAGTCCCTAAGGTGGTGGTATTAAGAGGCAAGGTCTTTGGGAGGTGGTTAGGTCGAGAGGGTGGAGTCTTGATGAATATAATAGGATTAGTGCCCTTCTTCACCCCTTCCATTGAGAGGACACAGTTGGGAGGATGGCCGTCTATGAACCAGGAAGCAGACTCTCATTAGACAGGGAGTTGACTGGCATCTTGATCTTGGATTCTCCAACCTCCATAACTATGAGGAATAAAAGTTTGTTGTTTAACCCACCCAGGCTCTGGTATTTTTGCACACAAGCCTGAAGGAACAAGAAGAACCCCCTCCCATCTTTACAGCCTCTTAAGACCCTGTGTTTCCTTTGTTATATGGGATTGGTGGGTGTTTGGCTTTGAAATGGACCTACCAACAAATTAATTCCATGCGACACCCTAGGGGTGGCTCACTAGCTTACTACGAGTCCTATTCAGAATCAGCCCCTTAGGCCTGGTTAATAAGCATAGGAAGATTAGAAGTAATGTTTGGCGAGAAATTTGTGGTAGTTAGGCTATGCTGGATGGGCTACACAGTTTGCTGAGTTCAGCACAAAATGAAAATATAGGGCCCCTTGTTTAAAAAAGCAGGGGAAAGTGCCATTAAAGATACTGAGGGACACCTGGGTGGCTCAGTTGGTTAAGCCTCTGCCTTCAGCTCAGGTCATGATCCCGGTGTCCTGGGTTCGAGTCCCACATGGGGCTCCTTGCTCAGCAGGGAGCCTGCTTCTCTCTCTCTCTGCCTCTCCTGCTGCTTGTGTGCTCTCCCTCTCTCTTCCTCTCTGACAAATAAACCAATAAAATCTTTAAAAAAAAAAAGATACTGAGACATAATGCTTTTTCCTTTTGCCCATTGTCTGTCTCTTGACCTGTCATGGTATTTTACAAATTTCTTATTTAATTCTGTACTCCTTCAACAACGGGTACATGTAGAGGGGTGCCAACCCACACGGGCACCCAGGTGGGGGTGAGCGGTCTTCCTCTATGACTCAGTTTGTTCAGAGGGCCCATTGACTTCTCGTTTCCTTTCCTGCCAATCTCTGTCCCAGTGCACTGTGCCACTGGGAGCCAGACATCTTCTCTTTCCATGGGCCTAGTGCCTACCCCACACTGGGTGGGTGCCCTCCTCTGAAGTATTACAACTTCTGGCCAGCACATGCTAGGTATCTGATTGGGCTGGGCAAAAAGCTTGCCCCAGTGACATTGCCAACTTGGGATAGGGACAGTCATGCCATGTTCCAAGCAGAAACACTGCAGGGCACCTACACCTACCCCAACAATCTCCACACTCTTGCCCTGAATCCCCAGTGGAAGCAAAGGCTGGCAACAGTCACAGGGTGGGACAAGGCCTGGAGGAGGAGGCCAGGCCTGAGAACCTGTCCTCTGAAGGCAGTAGGAGGTCCAACTATGGCTCCAAGCCTCTGGCATCTATTCCATTGTCCTTTTACACCTCACTTGCCAAACACAAATTCTAAGATAAAATTATTGGGAATTCAATATGGTGTCTGCAGAACGTTAAGCCCAAGTGTGAGCTCTCCTCTGCGTGCTTGCACTGTTGGCCTGCCTGTGATGCTGGCCCTGAGGTCCCCTGATAGCTCAGGAGTAAGGTGGCCAGGCAGGATAAGGTGTGGGAAGTGGGAAGCCCAGGACCTGGAACCACTCAGGGCTTCAGGGGTCCTGTTGCAAAGTCTACAGATCTTGTCCTAAGTCTACTAAATGTCTTCCACAGCAAGGTGCTGGTTCCCATACCAGAGGCAGAAAGGGGGCTCTCCTTGCCTACTACTAACAGGCTGGGGAGTCTTCCTGCTTGGCAAGAAGAAATCTGTTCATGCTCTGAATTTGATCTAGATTTGCTCTCAGTGTACCTAGTAACAAGGTGGTAGCAATGGGGGTTTGCAGCACACCCCGCTGTGTTTAACCACCCAAAGTCACTGATATTCCCAAAAGGAACTTGAGGCAGCTTTGCCACATCTTTCTAGTCCTTCTCCTGATTGGTGATTACATTAGGTATCTTCTTAACTTAGCTATTGTCAGTCTGTCCTTTGTATTGTAAACGTCCTGAAGGCAGTGGCTTTGGCTGCTTCCCATTGTCTCTTTAGGGCTCGGCAACCTGTCTGGCCCTGACTATGGCTCTGTACAATGCCGAGGGTCCTCCAGTATGAAGCCAGGTAGTCAGACGCTCGGTTTGTCATGGGGAGAAAGGAGGAGAGGCCGGTTTTGCAAATGTCCTTAATTAAGGACTGTCCAGCCTACCAGTTGTCTGGCTATGTCTACTTGTTCACGCCTAGTATTGCCTTTAGGTTGTACTATGCTTTTGAATATTCCAGGCAGAGATCAAAATAATTTTTGCTTCCATATATAGAATTCTCCTGCCTTCATCCTTTTCCCAGACTTAAATTTTTCTGAGAAAAATCTGGAACAAAAAGGCTGACAAATTTCTGTGTGCCATGATGGGACCCAGCAGGAGGAACAGGGATATAATATCAGACAGATAGAAATTTGTATTCTGTCCTTTCCATTAAACATAACAACAGCATCTCAGGTGCATGTGTGTATAGCTTTTTTTGAATCCAGAATCCCTTTGTAAAGTAGGGATAATGACACTATTTTGGAGGGAGATTAAACAAGATCATGCATATTAAGATACCACTACAGTTCCTGGTACCCAGCAGGCCATCCGTATACAGAGCAGCTCATATTACCTTTGGCATAAGGAAAACTAAGTGACATTTGATTTGTATTTTCCATTCGTTGCTCTCTTGCTCTCATTACTGATATTAGCACCATAAATGGAAAGCAGAGAAATAAGCCTAAAATATTAACAGCCTAAGAGAAGATGGTTTTCTCCCTTGTCCTACATGTCCAGGGTTGGTGGACTGAGTACGGTCCTTCATGTCTAGGGTTGGGGGACTGAGTATTCTGCTCCACATCACTGTCATCCTCTCTCAGACCCAGGCCAGGGGAACTTAGCTGGTTGCTGTGTGGCAGAGAGAGCTCTGGAGGGTCTCATAGCAGGAACCGATACTTGGCCTGAGAGTGACTTATGTCATCGCTGCTCACAGCTCATTGGCTAAAACTGGTCACGTGTTCCCACTCAATGGCAGGAGAACAGGAAGTGTAAACTTGCCATGTGCTCAGAAGGTAGAGAAACAGAATATTCAGTGAGCAGTATTAATGACAACTACGTTACAGTAACCACTACTTATTGAGTTCTTCTGCTAAGGACTGAATATTTCTGTCACCTCCCATCTCTAATTCATGCATAGAAACCTAATCTCCTAATAATGATATTAGGAGGTGGGGCCTTTGGGAGGTAATTAGGTCACCATGTATTAGGGAAGAGCCCTCCTGAATGGGATTAGTACCCTTGACCCTCCTGCCATGGAAGGTCATAGGGAGAAGATGACCACTTACAGAACATGAAGCAGGTTCTCATTAGATACCGAATCTGCTGGTACCTTTACCTTGGGCTTCCCAGCCTCCGGAACTGTGAGGGAAAGAAGTTGGTCCTTAGGCCACTCAATCTATGATATCCCGTTACAGCAGGCAGAACCAAGACAGCCTCCTACATGCCAGGTACCGTACTATGGACTTGACACCCACAGAACCACAGACTCCCCGTGAGCCCCTGAGTTTATTGGCAGTGAGAGTAGGGCTTTGGTTTTGCTCCATGGCTTGTGCTCTGCACCCCTGTGGAAGGAAGCACAAGCTCTGTGAGGCACTGCATCAAACCAGGGTACCCGTGTGCTCCCTCCTCTCTTTGCCCAGCGGTTCCTGCAGGAGGAGGGCAGATCTTCCTTGCTATGGCTGCCTCAGGGGCTTCTCTCTCAAGAGCAACTTGTCTCCAGTAGTGTCCTTTCCCTGTGAGATGTTCCAGCGGGACCTAAAATGGTGGAAGCCTGGACAATGAGACCATTTGCTTCCTGGTCACTGGAACTTCAGATGTTAGGAAGGGTTACCCCCTGCCCTGGACAGCAGATTTTTGGATTATAATTCTCCCTTGTGCATTTTGGGCATTTCATGGTTGGCAGAGTTTCTCACCAGCATCCAGGGGCTGAGAGCAGCTCTGAGGGGTTGAGAGAGGGAGGCAGCATCAGTATGGTTCCTGTGGTTCGGGCAACTGCATAAGTCAGGGAAGGCAGAGCGATGGGGTTGTGTTCGGCCCCTCCCTCCTCGCGCACACCCCCAAGCCCTCTACTGATGAGGTATTTTAAATGCAGCTAAGGAAGCTCCCAAGGGAAAATTCCTCCTCTTAAAGTTTACTCTGTTCCCCCATACTTGGTCATTCTGGCTCCTTAGAATGTAATACAATTGTGATCCGCTTTGAGGAAAGAAAGATTATTTTATTTAAGTGTCAGATTTACAAAAGAATTAAATTAGGAATTGATTTTAAGAAGACTCACCTGCAAGCTTTCTTTAAACAGAAAGGTACCTTGGAGGCATTTCAAATGATTTAATTTGCACACAACCTTTCAGGAAGATATAAGGCAGAGAGAGGAAGGTAGACACCCTGTGATTTGTGTGGGCATAACCACAGTACAGCTTCTAAACCTTGTACATATTTCTGTGATTCGATCTATCGTACTCTTTTTTTTTTTTTTTTATAAGTAAGATGACAAGAGCATCCCATCGTATTTTTTTTTTAAGATTTTATTTATTTGTCAGAGAGACAGGAGAGCGAGCGAGCACAGGCAGACAGAATGGCAGGCAGAGGCAGAGGGAGAAGCAGGCTCCCCGCCAAACAAGGAGCCCGATGTGGGACTCGATCCCAGGACGCTGGGATCATGACCTGAGCCGAAGGCAGCTGCTTAACCAACTGAGCCACCCAGGCGTCCCCGATCTATCGTACTCTATATGTTGTGATCATTTGTTCTCATGTCTGTTATTACCGTTATAATGTGAGTCTCTTGCTTGTAGGGAGCCCATCTCCATCATCCGTGTATCTCCAATATCCAGCAGGGTGGTTGACAGCGGGACTCATGCCTTACTTTCTATCCTTGGCACCTGGTTTAGGGACTGGCATTTGGGGACATTCGGAAAATATTTGTTGAATTGAAATGGCTGAAGATAAGCTTTCCTCTTTGGAAATAGTGTGGATGTTTTTGCCCTTGTAAAAATCCTCTTGTTGGTATAGTCTGTGAAAACAATTGCTGTATTTAATGTCCCCAGTCATTGGCTGTCTGCAGGCACTCTGGCTTCCCACTGATGAGTTCATTTGTTGCATGCCTATGACATGCCAGGCACTGAACTAGCAGTAGCTGGAGATATGGTGAGCAAGGCAGATGGGGTTTCTGACCTTGTGGTGCTCACGGTCAAGGCCAGGCAGAGGAACAAGAAATAACAAGACTGTGGTACGTGCCGATACGGTGGAGAGCAGGACAAGAACAGAAGTGATGTTTTACCTAAGATCTGAAGGCCAAGGAAGCATTAGTCAGGTAATATGGATGAGAAAGAGGTTCCAGGTGCAAGGTCCCAGGTTCTGAAATGAGGTAGAGCCAGAACCTAGAGAGAAATGTGCAGAGAAGTGAGAGGCAGCAGTGGAAGTTGACCAGGGTAGGTTGGGAGAGGCCATGTTTCCTCAATGGTCAAGGTTGGAATGGATACTGAGGAGGGGAAGCAGGAAGGTGGCTCTGACCACAGCTCTGACACCAACACCTCAGGCAGGTGGGATTCTTAGTATCCAAGGAGCACTTATTTTTTTAATTAATTAATTAATTAATTAAGTTTTAAAGATTCCATTTATTTATTTGACAGAGGGAGAGATCCCAAGTAGGCAGAGAGGCAGGCAGAGAGAGAGGGGGAAGCAGGCTCCTCGCTGAGCAGAGAGCCCGAAGTGGGTCTTGATCCCGGGACCCTGGGATCATTTCTTCAGAACTTGCTATATAAGGGGGTCTTCCACTATCACTTGTGTTTCCACAGACACTCAGTGGCAGGCAGAGGAGTGGGAAAGCTTTGGAGTGGGAATAAGGGGAAGAGGCTTTAGATAAATCCTGAGCCACCACAGTTGGCATGAGGAGCTGTAGGCAGACCAACTAGAAGGGGGACGTCCTATAGGACTGGTTAGGGGTGCATATTTGGTTTTTATCTAGTTAGTCTTATGTTGGAAGCAGAAACAAGCATCTGGAAAGCTATCAGTGATTCATTGTGTCCTGGCCACTTTGGGTTGATTGTTACAGAAGTTATTGTTTGACTTCTTGGATTGTTACTAGAGATAGCAGTCTGACCTAGAAGTCTCATTCATAGCAGGCCAGTCTTATTGCAGAGAAGGTGTTGTTTTTCTGGGCAGGTGACTGCAGATTATGGATCGATGTCCTATTTTTATAAAAACATACCTATTTTTATGTATGGTGTGAACATTTTCTGTGTATAGAGTGTCTTGTTATTCTTAGGGAGAACCCATTTACAGTCGCAGGTATTTAAATTAGAGTTGCAAATAAGAGCAATCACTTTCATTAATGTGTGTTAAATTCTCCTAAACATTTATCCCTAATTATACCATTCACCAATTAAATGGTCTTAAACACATTATACTACATGCGTAGATTTATTTAATGCATTTGATTTCTTTCAAGAATTCCAAATGCCTGATTGGGAAGACTTATACCCCTCACAGGCGACAGCTTCTTGAGCATTGAAGCATTTCTTGCAAGTATAATAAAACAAAATCTTAAGTATCACAGGCCATATTATTTTAAGCCATTCTAAAAACCTTTATCAGCCTGGTCATAGGCATTTTAATGCATCTTTTAAAGTTAAAAAAAAAAATCTCCCATCTGTAGTAAATTAATTGCATAGGTCCACCAATATGCCATATCAGTCATTGCATTTTAAATAACAAATAACATCTTGTCCTGAAGATGATAAGACTAGTCCTCTTAGTAGCATTAAATTATGGGGTTAAGGTACTTCTTTCAAAACTATCTCAGTTTGTAAAGTCACTTACTTAAGTTAAGAGAAGCAGTTTTGCCACCTTAGGCAGGCTTGGGTGGTAGGTCAAAAAAATCATGACCAAAATATTGTTACTTCTCAGTCATAGGGACCTGGTACTATAGACCTTCTGGATGATTCTACCCATAGCACTGAGGAACACACTGGGCCCTTTCTTAGAGAAGTTTCTGATTTCTGTTGTTGGTGGATGCCTTCCATGGCTATATCATGGCTATACCATGCCTTCCATGGCCATACCTTCCACTGGGATTTATTGCAACCTAGTGCATTCCATTTCTCTTGGGAGGCTCTCACCATTGCTCATGACTTCCCTTCACTTCCTTTTAACTCATTACCTGTGCAGTGGCTAATTTGTTATCACTTGATTGGATTAAATTATTCTTTTTACAGTCCCATTGGATTCTGAATTCCTTGTATGTTTTGCTTGGCAGCCTCTCCAGGGAGTCAGGTTAGGAGGCTGCCATGGTCAGAGGCAGCTGTGGTGGGTGGCCTGGATTGGGGGCGGATCGAGGCAATCTCAAAGGTACTTGGACAGAGGACAGATAAGATGTATTTATTTTTATTTTTTACAAAAGATTTTATTTATTTGAGAGAAAGAGAGAGAGAGCACACAGGGGGAAGAGCAGAAGGAAAGGGAGAAGCCGGCTCTGTGTTGAGTGTGGAGCCTGATGTGGGGCTCGATCCCACAACCCTGAGATCTATGATCTGAGCTGAAATCAAGAGTCAGATGCTTACCCAACTGACTCTTGATTTCAGCTCAGATCATAGATCTCAGGGTTGTGGGATCGAGCCCCACATCAGGCTCCACACTCAACACCCAGGTGCACCAGGACAGGTAAGATTTAATGACTGATTAGATGTTGGGAAAGGGGGTGTTGAAGGGAGAGGAAAGAACCAGAGATGTTGCCCAGATTTCTGGGACAACTGAGTAGAAATATGTTTTACATAAAAAATCCCTGACCACTTATTGAATATTAACTCCTTATGTAAGACTGATATAATTAGCTAAACATGTGGTAATTTGTCAACAGGCAGATGCTAATGGCAACGAGTTGGGGCAAAGACACCCAGAGTGGGAATCAGGCAACTAGGCTCTCTTCCCAGTTTGGCTACTGATTTTCTAGTTATGTGCTGGACAGATCCTGCCTCTTCCCCAGGCTTTCCTTCTCTTGAATAAGCACATACATGAAACGTCAAGAGTCCTCTTAGCTCTAAAATGCGTGAATTTGCCAAATGAAAGAGTTGGATTAGACAAAGGTTCACAAGTTTCTTTGACAATTAGTTGAACACCAAGGACCCTCTCCCTAGGAAAACGCATGAAGCATTCACACGCTCTTTCATGGAATTTATCCCTTCTCACGCTCAACACTCATGGATTAGATGGTCTCCCAAGCTCTTTGTCAGGCTCTTAAATTCTCTGATTTTATGATTCTGTGAACAAAGGCATGCCTCTTCAGCATTTTAAATCACCTTACCTCTTCCAAAGAAACAAGGATAAAAATAATTCTGCTTTTCTTAGCTTCTAGGTTCTTGCTTTCCTCTTTGAATTACCCGGCCATCTATTTGGAGTGGAGTGTCCGGGGCAAAGGCTGTCTTTCTCTGTCTTTGTATTTGTTCCAGTGGCTAGAGTGCAGTTGGATGCTTAACAATGCCTAATTATAATACTATGGCTTACAGTGTAAAGTCATCTGAAAACTGCGATAAATTCAGCACAGATTCTTAATATCTTAAAAACCCGCACAAAATAGGTGGACAGGGGCACCTGGGTGGCTCAGTGGGTTAAGCCACTGCCTTCGGCTCAGGTCATGATCCTGGAGTCCCTGGATCGAGTCCCGCTTCAGGCTCTCAGCTCCGCGAGGAATCTGCTTCTCTCTCTGACCTTCTCCCCTTTCATGCTCTCTCTCACTCCCTCTCTCAAATAAATAAATAAAATCTTAGAAAAAAATAGGTGGACAACATGTAAAGGGTGTATATATATACATATGTATATATATATACTATATATACATATAATATATATACTATATATATAAGCTCCTGAGAACTCTATATATATATAAGCTCCCAGTAACCCTATATAACATGGAAACTGGGACATTCCCAGGAGCTATATATATATATATATATATATATATATATATAGTATATATAGTATATATATACATATGTGTATATATATACACCCTTTACATGTTGTCCACATATATATATATATATATATATATATATATATATATATATAGTGTTTCCATGTTACAATGTTACAATATGGGGTAACTGGGACATACCCAGGAGCTTATCTCTAGAAACCTATGTGTCACAGAATATCAGAATATATTTAAGAATATATAAGTATATATATATATATAGAGAGAGAGAGAGAGAGAGAATATATTCATGAGTTATATATTGAATATATATATATCCCAGAATTATTTGAAGATATCCAGATTAATCATTAAACTTACTGTTCTTTAAAACCCTTTCATATTCAAGGTTGGCTTTCTATATACCACTGGAACCCTTATGGAAATATTCAGCTTAGATTGTCTAATTTGCTGAGAATTTACCTCTTGGAGTGTGAAATCTTTTCTTTTTCTTTAACTATTTTACAGAGATATCTTTCTGAAATGTACTATATACTTAAGTGGCTTCTTAAAACATTATCTGGAACATAACCTTCCCCCCCATAACATTCATTATTATCTTCTGTGACAGTCTTTAATAATCTGTAGTCTTAGGTAATCTTACTGCCTACTGAATTATATGCAGAATTGTTTGCCCCTGGGCGACAGATTTTTTAGTTTTATTCAAGTTCCAAAGACACTTATTTCAAAGAGACAAGTTCTGTAAGGTTTGTTAAGAAAAACACTGGTCCCCAGCCTGCCTTGCCCCTAGTGCCCCACCCCCATAGGGAAGCACTTTTAAATGTTTTAGCTGACTTAAAAGTTTCTTCCAGATCTGTAAATAACATGGTTGTATGCTCCTTGTTTATTTTTCTTTTTTTGGCTCTCTCTACTGCCTTCCCACAGCAGAAGATGAGGATTTAACTCTTGCCTTTTCTCATTCTTACCACACATGCTCACTTCCCATCCTCCAAAGATCATTTATCATAATTTCAGTTAAATCAACTTTCAGTGTTTACATTATTATAACTCTATATGCTATTCACGGCTCAACCATGGAGAAAACAATAATTGCTTTTCCTTTCCTGTGCAATTTTGTTTTCTTTCAAGTCAATAATTGTCTTTTTTTTTTTTTATAATTTGCTTCAGTTTTCTGTGTATTTATTTCTGATTCAACCTATTGTGTAAATTAGTGCTTCTCAAACTGTGATGAAGGACTAGTTCTTTTTTTTTTTTAATTTCTAATCTGTCACAGATAGATACTTATAAAATACAACAACCACAAAAATACATTTCTGGAACAGTTCATAGATCACACCAGTCCACCCACCATGCTTTGTGTGGCACGGAAAGATCTTTTATTATCATATTTAAACACACTGAGCATTCTGTCAGTTTTGCCTTCTTGAAAGAGCCTCTTCAGAGCCTTCTGACCTGCCGGTATGGACTGATGGCTTTCTGTATACCAGGTATGCAGCTGTTCGTGGGTCTGAGTTCTCCTCCTTAAGCCTCAGTCAACCCTTTTATTCTGGTTCCTGTGCCCTCCTCGTTCTTGATTTACTCCCTTGTTTTTATGGAGCATATCCTCCCATAGCTTCCTGGAAAAGGGTGTGTGGAAAATAAATATCGAGACCTCAAATGTCAAAGACTGAGAATGTTCCCGTTTTACTCTTTCAGCCTATTCATTTGGCTGAGTATGGAATTCTTGGGTGGAACTCCCTTTTCTTCAGAAAACCTTTCTTGTCTTCCAGCTCCTAGGGGCCTAAAACCATGCTGTTTCCAGAACCTTTTGATATGCTCTTTTTTATTTGTGGAAGTCTGTAAGATACTTCACACATGGTGTGGACTTATTTGTGTTCATTATGGTGGGCCCTTGGTGGACCGTTTTGGTGGTAGGAAACATTCTCGATCGATTTCTTTCATTCTCTTTCCTTTGTTTCCTCTTGCTGGCAGTGTCATGATTTGGGTGTTGGCCCTGCCACAAGCTCTGTCTGGATGGGGATTCTCTGCGTAAACGGACGGAGTTCTCTGCCAACATGGGAATCAGCATTCTCCCAGCTGCTAAGTGACTCGCCCTTCTGACTTCCCAAATTACGTGTTTTTGCCTCCTCTCCTGTCCTCCAGATCCAGGTAGTAATTCTTTTAATGATAATTTAGTGGGCATTCAGAAGGAAGCAAAATTAGAGAGGCGTGTTCAGTTGGCTGCCTTTCCCCAGTACCTGCTGTCTGCGTTCTAAATACTGATGTCTGCTTTGCATGGTGCTCCAGCTGCCAGCAGTGCCTTCCCTTCTGCCCAGGAACATATTGGTTGAGGATGCAGCTGTTGGCTTTCAAAGACCTTGGTGGCCAGCCCCACTGACATCACCTACCAGTCGTGTGACTTTGGTCGAATCACTTCACTTTCACAAATTCACTTTCTTCATCTGTCTGATGGGAAGAATAATCCTACAATCCCATGTGATTGTAGTGGGGACTGGAGAACTGGACATGGCACTCAGGACAAGGTCACCTCTCCATAAATGGCAGCTGGTATTGCTGCTACCGCTAAGGCTTGACCCTTCTCCCTTCCTCCTCTCTATCACAAATAGTCTGTGAACTAGAAAATTGAACTGCCATTCATGTTAGACTGAAGTAAGACTCCCAGGGGGGGCTCTCCTAAGGTATAAGGGAAAATGTTATTCTGTGGACTTGGTGGCATCTAGTTTGGCTGCCTAGAGACTCAGATATTGGCTTTCGCTATTCTTCCCAGTTCAGCCAGGGTCTTCTCTCCCAGATGCAAATCTTTTTTTTTTTTTTTTTTTAAGATTATTTATTTATTTATTTGACACACAGAGAGAGAGATCACAAGTAGGCAGAGACGCAGGCAGAGAGAGAGGGGGAAGCAGGCTCCTCACTGAGCAGAGAGCCTGATGCGGGGCTCGATCCCAGGACCCTGAGATCATGATGTAAGCTGAAGGCAGAGGCTTAACCCACTGAGCCACCCAGGTGCTCCCCAGATGCAAATCTTAGCACTGAGTCTCCTGAGCCTTCATGATGCAGGCCAACTCTTCCCAAGATGGCCGGAGGTCTTCCTGGATCTCCAGCACCTTGTCTCTGCCTCCCCCACTGGTGGCTCATAGTAATTACATCCTTGTCCTCCGAGTTCTGCTTGGCAGCCCTGTAGACCTAGACCCCAAAGCCTATCCTGTTCTTCCAACAAGAATTAGATCAGCTCTCAGCCTTTTTGGGAAGCTTCTCCTGGCTTCTCATGGCCGCCCCTCCCTGACTGTTGTCTCTCAGAGCCCACTTTGGGTTAGTGAGTTTTATGTGCCTC
Organism: Lutra lutra; assembly: GCF_902655055.1. Classification (NCBI taxonomy): domain Eukaryota; kingdom Metazoa; phylum Chordata; class Mammalia; order Carnivora; family Mustelidae; genus Lutra; species Lutra lutra. The sequence continues at coordinate 200,843,459 of NC_062278.1, read as the reverse complement.
ATCGTAACTGTCACACCTCCATCACATTTGTGAATCTCTACTGTATGTTTCTCATCTACAAAACTGTAAGTGCTCTGTAGCTAGAGGACGTGATTTTCTTATTATCCCAATCTTGGCACCCAATATAGTGCTGGTGCATCCTAAGTGTACACAGTTTTTGAAGTGAAATAATATTGGTTGAGTGAATGAATGAAAAGATCTCAAATAATAGTTTGGCGTGCACATCCTTAAAGAATGAAATCCTGGAATCAAGGAACTTAAAAATGTAATTCTCTTTGCAAGTCTTCAGAGTTTAACCCCCCCCCCCCCCCCACAGCAATCTTTACTTGGCATTGCCCTTAAAAGCCTTGAGCAGTGAAATCCTTTGGGTAGCAAAATTGTAGTTTCAGGTGCTCTAAATGCTCTGATCCTCTTCTTCCTACTACTCCCTAGCGGCCGGGTGCAGCTATCATGAGAGCAATCACCCTATTACAATTGTCCAAAAGCAGACACAGGCAGCTTTGTAATGTCTCTAATCAGTCCAGCAATAATATTTTGGTCACATTCCTGGGTGCTCATTGCCCTTCCTAAAATACAAACGATCTGCATGCTGTTTCTAGCCAAATTAAGACAGGGCAAGCTTTACATGTCTAATGAAGGAACAGCTCAAAAGATTAGGAACAAAGCATTTCGGTCGCACCAACACGCATCACAGACATGTGAGGGCAGGGAGTTCTGTTCCTCCACCAAGAGGTTCTGTCAGCCCCGGCTTTTATCCTCCTTGCTCCTGAAGGAATCTGGATTAACATAATGAGGGGGCTCATGAACCAGCTCATTATTATTTTAGAAAACTTCAGGGCCGAATAAAACACCAGACTTTATGTTCAAGCTGTACTTCCGGCAGACATTTATTTAATGAACTATTTTCCGCTTACAGATGGAGGTTGAAGTAGCACTCACATGCTCTGAATGTCAGCCTACATCTTTAGACTTGGAGCGGGGAGGAAAAGACAAAACAGGGCACTCTGAACTTCGTTATGTTATCCCAAACATGGGCATCCAGCTTCTGGTAGCATACCCTTATTTCTCTCTTGGCCTCGCTGATGGAGGAGAAGCCAAGACAGGGATTCTGCAAACGGAGGCATCTCCTGAAGCAAGTCACCCATCCAAGGTCTGATTAGGGCTGTCATTTCAAATGTAAATAATACCAAGCAGCCCTCTGGATTTGAGGTGAGAACAGCACTCTTCACAGATACGGGTTCCATCCGCGGCTGTACTCAGCAAATTGGACAATCTCGAATTATATATCGTCAGGAAATTTTTCATCTCTCAACATGTATTCATGTTTTACCCAAAGAGCGGGAAGACCCATCCATAGCCATCATTTAGGAAGGTCACAGGAAACTGGCAAAGCAAGACGCAAATTGCAAAATTGACATTGAGGAACAATGTGAAGCAGCCTTATCATTATTAAAAGGAATAAAAAGTCATTAAATGCATAAGAACCCAAATTTTGATCAGAAGAGTTAATCACCCTCATCAAGTTACATTTCTGGCAGTGCCCTCTGGGTGCAAGTTATCACCACTCTTGGACACTGGCTGTTCCTCTCTTCAAGGGCAGAACACTCAGAGCCCTGAGCCCCCCTGATCTTCGGTTGGGGCTCAGGAGGAGGAGAGAGAAGAGGATCATTGGCCAGATGGATTCCATTTATGCTGCTCAAGATGTCTGTGGTTCCACTGACTCCAACCAGTTTGCACCCATAGGTATTAAAAAATAATCTCTGTGTTTAAAGGGCTTTTAGTGTCTTCTAGGGAGGTGTGACATGTCTTTGTATTTCAGGTAAATTGGATTTAGTTGTTGAGTCTGTGAGCCACGTGCAGACAGGGAGCTTTATTGAAGAGTGACGTTGATTGATTCACAATCCCTTGGCCGCAGGAAAGGCACAAGGGAGAGCTAATGATGGCCAGCCAAGTGTGTCCATCCCACTCTCTGCCGCCCTGGGCAGGAGCTGGTGGAGTATGGATCCAGCTCTCCTTAAGGCATTCAGAGTCCCCAGACTTGTCCTGATGTTGCGTTAATTTTTTTTTTAAAGATTTTATTTATTTATTTGACAGAGATCACAAGTAGGCAGAGAGGCAGGCAGAGAGAGAGGGAGAAGCAGGCTCCCTGTGGAGCAGAGAGCCTGATGTGGGGCTCGATCCCAGGACCCCGGGACCATCACCCAAGCCGAAGGCAGAGGCTTTAACCCACTGAGCCACCTAGGTGCCCCTGTTGCGTTATTTTTGCTCCTCTCCTATGAACTGGATGTAAAGTAGCATTATATCTTACACATTTAAAATACAGTATTCTGTTGTTTTAGAAAACTGAGAGAATAGTTACTATTTATTCATTGCCCATTCTTTCCGGGCATTTGCTCGTCGTCATGCGCATCTGTAATCAAATCTTCACATCCTCAAGATAGATTTTATTATTTCCATTTCATAGACGAAGAAACTGGAGCTCAGTGAGATGAGGTGATTTGCCCAAGATCTAGTAGGTGTTGCAGCCAAGACTTCTACCTAGGTCTGTCTGAATTGAAGGGCCTTCTCTTTCCACACTGGTTCAATAAAAGATCATGTGTGTGTGTGTGTGTGTGTGTGTGTGTGTGTGTGTGGTGTGTCTATATATTTATTTATATAAAATTGGGGCCATAGTTTATATACGGAGAAAGTCTAGATTTCTCACAAAGTCAAACACAGCATTACCATATGACCCAGCAATACCACTCCTAAGTGTAGACCCAAAAGAACCAAGAATAGGAACTCAGATACTTATATACTAATGTTTGTTGCAGCATTATTCACAGTGGCCGAAAGGTGGAAATAACCCAAATGTCCACTGATGGATGAGTGGCTAAACAAAATATGGTATAGACATGCAATGTAAGATTATCCAACTTTAAAAAGGGGTGACGTTCTGATACATGTACCATGTGGATGAACCTTGAAGCCATTATGCTAAGTGAAAGAAACCAGTCACAAAAGGAAAATATTGTGTAATTCTACTTTCTTTTTTTTTTTTAAGATTTTATTTATTTATTTGACAGAGAGAAATCACAAGTAGGCAGAGAAGCAGGCAGAGAGAGAGAGGAGGAAGCAGGCTCTCTGCTGAGCAGAAAGCCCGATGTGGGGCTCGAACCCAGGACCTGGGATCATGACCTGAGCCAAAGGCAGCGGCTTAACCCACTGAGCCACCCAGGCGCCCCTGTAATTCTACTTTCATGAGGTATCCAGAATAGGCAAATCCATAGAGACAGAAAGCAGAATAGAGGATATCAGGGGCTTGGGCGGGGGGACTAGGGGATCATTGGATTATAGAACTTCCATTTTGAGTCTTGAAAAAGTTTTGGAAATAGATGGTGGTGATAGTTACACAACATTGTGAGTGGCCTTGATGATACCGAATTGTATATTTAAAAATGGTTAAAATGGTAAACTTCTTGTTATATCTATTTTTACTATAATAAAAAAAGAAAGTTCTGGCAGGATGGAAAGAGTCAAGCAGACATAGGTGTGAATCACAGATAGTCCTCCTACCTGTATGAATTGGGCAAGGGACTTGGTATCTCTGAATCTTTGTTTTCTCATTTTAAAATGGAGACAATAATGCCTAGCTCAGGAAGTGGGTAGGATGTGAATTATGTAGCCAGGACTTAGCACAATGTATGATTTTCAGCTCTGGAGTTGCATACCAGAAACCCAGACACATGGGTGGCGAGCATTTCCCACCACACACACCAAGGAATGGTTAAATGATAACTGGGATTTTGTTCTTGTTTTGGAAGGACTCTTTTTTTTTTTAAAGATTTTATTTATTTATTTGACAGACAGAGATCACAAGTAGGCAGAGAGGCAAGCAGAGAGAGAGAGAGAGAGGAGGAAGCAGGCTCCCCGCCGAGCAGAGAGCCGGATGCGGGGCTCGATCCCAGGACCCTGGGATCATGACCTGAGCAGAAGGCAGAGGCTTTAACCCACTGAGCCACCCCGGTGCCCCAAGAACTTTTAAAGACAGAATGCCAAGAAAGAACCAGGTGTTTGAGAAATGTGGCTGTGTTAAGTTAAACGAGGTTGTTTTTTTTTTTTTTTTTTTTTTCCCTTGGACACCAGATAGGATCATAAAGCTATTTGAAACCCCAATGCTCTTTCCTGGTTGATGCTCAGATATCTAACAGCGAAATGACCGGCCACAGTGCAGAGGAGCTGCCCACATGCTTGGGCTGCCGGCTCCTTTTCGGAAAAGAAGTTAGAGCAAAAACTCATAACCCTTGAAAAGAAGAGGCTTGTGATAAGAGGCCCCTGAGATAGCCTTTCATCATGGCATTGCTGAGGCGCTAGGCTAATCACAGGGCTTGCAGATGATTCCCTTCTGCTGAATGGAGTCCTCCTTTGCCTCCTGCATCAGGAAATGGACCTCTGGGGTGACAGAAGAGGAGATATCTACCTAATTAGGGAAGACCCACAGAAAGCTTTTAAATACAGCTATTAGACTGTTGAATTTTTGTGTCCTGTGAAGTGGATGATCAGTCTTCCCTTTCCATACATATTAAATCTGCTTTCCACACACGTTAACATTTTCTTGAGTAAGTTCACGCCAAATTCTTACGGGTATTGACTGTAGCTCCCTAATAAAGCACAGCTGTAGACCTGGAAACTTGTCCTTTGAACATTTGGAAACAGCTCTGCAGGCTCTTTCCTTTGCTTGAGACACATATGGCCCCTGGAAAATAATACGCCTTTGTATTTAACCCTTCGGGTCTTTAAAGGAACGGTTTTGTGGAGTTGAGCTTTAATTTATTTAGCCATTCCCTAATGATCTGCAAGAGTGAATATAACCTCCTAAACGTCCCCTTAGGTCCGTCCGTGCTCCCCGTGTGCCACGTGGAGGGACTGCCTTCAGGGATGGCTAGCTATTCCTTTCTGTTTCTCCCTGCTCAGCTGGAAGTGAAGGTGTTTAGGTCATACTTAGTGTCTCACACAGGTCGGATGCGTAATAGCTGTTCATGATATGAAATTAATCAGATATTCTGCATAGAAAACACAGGCTAAGGAAGCCTGCTGATACCTATAAGTAATTCGACTACTTCTAGACAACTACTGTTACATTTTGGGGTATAACTCTTCAGAGTTTTTTCAATACATGAGATCAATTTTCATCTTTAAAAAAATGAGATTATACTGTGCACAGCGCTTTTAAACCTGCCTTTATCAAATACCAATATATTGTAACCCCTATCTGTATAGTATAAATAGTATAAATGGCTACTTAGATTTTATCATGTGAATTGAACTAGTTTTCCACTGTTGGACTTTTAGGTTGTTAATCCCATGTACAAGCTAGAAGTCAGCTCAGCTTTATTTCCAGAAAACTCCAAACAGCAGAGGCTGAAAAAAAGTGGGTGTTTGTTCCTTCTTAATCTAAAAAATAGTCCAGCGGTGGCTGGTATGGCAGCCATTCAGAGATTCAGCCTTCTTTCCCCTTTTCACCATATCATTTTTCTGGATAGCTTCCATCCTTAGGGTCACTTCTTGGCCCAAAATGACTGCAGGAGAGCCGGACATCACATTCAAGTTCTAAGTAGCACAGACGAGAAAGGAAGGCAGGCTCCAAAAGGCTCCTCCCCAACCTTTAAATAACCTCCCTAGAAGTTCCATCTAACACTTCCACTTTCGCAAAGTTGGGCCGATTCAGCTGCAGGTGAGACTGACGGGGAGGCAAAGAGTTCTGCGAAAAGGAAAAAAAAAATGGTGCAGCAACTAGTGGTTCCTGCATCACCACTTTGTGCCCTTGCAATTGACGCTGTCACGTACGCCCTCTAGCTAAATGCTTTCACACACCTGTGACTATTAGAATTTATGCTAAGGAAATATTCATGCTAGGTCAAGGGTGAGCACATAAAAATATAAAAAAATATATATATATTTTTAAAGATTTTATCTATTTGACACAGAGAGAGATCACAAGTAGGCAGACCAGCAGGCAGAGAGAGGGGGCGGGAAGCAGGCTCCCGGCTGAATAGAGAGCCGGATGTGAGGCTCGATCCCAGGACCCTGAGATCATAACCTGAGCTAAAGGCAGAGGCTTAACCCACTGAGCCACCCAGGTGCCCCTTCTTTTTTTTTTTTTTTTTTTTTTTTTTATTGTTGCACAAATGATGGATGCTTGTTGAAAAACCAAACATCCAAAATAGTAGAAACGTCACCTGTTTTTTTTTTTAAGACTTTATTTATTTATTTGACAGAGATCACAAGTAGGCAGAGAAGCAGGCAGAGAGAGAGGAGGAAGCCAGATCCCCGCTGAGCAGAGAGCCCGATGCAGGGCTCCATCCCAGGACCCTGGGATCGTGTCCTGAGCTGAAGGCAGAGGCTTTAACCCACTGAGCCATCCAGGCGCCCCACGTCACCTGTTTTAATACACATCACCACTCTGAAATGTTGTGCCAATCCAATTTAATTAGCAGCATAGGAAAGAGTCAATGTCCGTATATTCTCACCACTTTCCTGTGGCCCAGTTTTCTTATCAACTGATCTAATAAGTTAAAAAATGTATTAATTTGTACTTTCTTGATGACTCACCAATTGCCTATTGAGATCCTTTGCCCACTTTTTAAAAAAATTGTGACACTCATTTAAAAAATAGTTTTAAAAAGGTTCTTTCCATATTTAATATTTACTTGATGATTATTATGTGGTTTTTTTTTTAAGATTTTATTTATTTATTTGACAGAGAGATCACAAGCAGGCAGAGAGGCAGGCAGAGAGAGACAGGAGGAAGCAGGCTCCCCGCTGAGCGGAAAGCCCGATGCGGGGCTCGATCCCAGGACTCCGAGACCATGACCCGAGCCGAAGGCAGCGGCCCAACCCACTGAGCCACCCAGGCGCCCCGATTATTATGTGTTCTAATGCTCTTCCAAATGGTCTCCTTCTTTTAACTTCATTTACAGTGTTTTTGCCATGTGAAAAATGTAAGCTTTATACACTCAAATCTGTTTCTCTTTTCTCACAAGGCTTCCCCTGTGGTGTAAGCGCTAACATTCAAATACAATGTTTTTTATTTTCTTGGGGGAAAATTAAAAAGCTCTGCGTTGGATTTGGACTTAAGGTCTAAGTGTGGAGAGCCAGGCATGGTAAGATGGGCAGCTGGAGAAGAGGTAATCTTCCCCCTTACTCCCAAGCACGGAGCCTTGTACGGATCGCCCGAGGGGCCAAAATCCGTGGGTGTCTCCACAGTAACGCAGTGCAGGTGAGCCTCGTTTTCTGCAATACTAGGTTTCTGAGGCCTGAAATGTAAACGATGTCTTTGTTTCGCTAGAATGCTATTTTTCCTTTAACCTACATCATGCCTAATTTCAGGGAAATAGTTCACTAATGAGCCCCCTAAATATTTACTAATTTAAATTGAGCCTCCCTGTGCCTGAGAAGGGTGTGGGACTGCGAGATAAACAGGAGCCTTGAAACCTCTACGTCAAACTTCCTGGGTTGAAATCTTACCAGTTCTTACTACTTCTGGAACCTCAGGCAGGTCACGTGACCTGCAAGGGCGTCAGGCAAGCAGGAGGATGAGGAGAAATAATTGATGTGAAAGCACCTAACTCCAACATTAGCTCATAGTGATGGATGTGTCACCCTTCTGCCCAGAAACAAGTTTATGTGTATTGCTGCTTGATAATCTCTTTGGTACAAGAATTCCTTTATAATGTAAATAATCACCTCTTACTTTTTCTGCTTGGTGGTTCACATTTTTATTCTTTATTTATTTTTAAATTAATTAATTATTTTTTTTAAGATTTTATTTATTTATTTGACACAGGGAGAGGGAACAGAAGCAGGGGGGCGGGGGGGAGTGGGAGAGGGAGAAGCAGGCTTCCCACAGAGCAGGGAGCCCAATGTGGGGCTCGATTCCAGGACCCTGGGATAATGACCAGAGCTGAAGGCAGACGCTTAATGACTGAGGCATCCAGGTGCCCCAGTGGTTCACATTTTTAAATATTAGGGTAGCTGAACTCTAATAGGACCTCCCTGGTCTTCCTTGCTCTGTGAGGCCAGTCTTGTACGTCCTAGATTACCCTCTCTCCTCTTTCTGTCCCGCAAATCAATGCCAGATCTGTATAGGTGTCATGTGAGGCCACAGAGCTAGCAAGTCATTTGAGCTAGTGATCAGCCCCACATCTGATCCCTTCTTTGACTTTTAAGAATTCAAATAGTTCGGATGTCTTAGACCCACTAGGGTCTTGATATCTGGGGTGAGGGGTGGATGGGGACAGGAGGGCCAGGAGGTTTTTTTTTTTTTTAAGATTTTATTTATTCATTTACTTGTCAGAGAGAGAGTACACACAAGCAGGCAGAGTGGCAGGCAGAGGCAATGAGAGAAGCAGTCTCCCTGCCGAGCAAGGAGCCTGATTGTGGGACTCGATCCCAGGATCCTGGGATCATGACCCAAGCTGAAGGCAGAGGCTTAATCCACTGAGCCACCCAGGCATCCTAGGCCAGGAATTTTTACTGATGCTCTGGACCTGAAGAAACTGAGGCCCAGGGACAGAAAGAACCTGTGCAGTTAGTGGTGGGCCTGGATCCAGGCCTACAGCTTTATCAACCCTGCCCTGCCCTCCCGGTCCCTTGCTGCTGATGACCTGACTTGGTGAATAGCTCCCAAGTTTGCACGTCAGAGGTCAAGGGATCCATTAGACGCAACCTTGAGAAGAGCCATTTCACGTCCAAGGGGAATAATATGCCAGATGAATAGGAACATTAGTGATTTTCATTTGCTATGCACTAATTTCTCTTGAGAAAGGTGAGCGGATTTTTTAAAGCTACAAGCTGGCAGGTCTCACTCTGTGCTATTTCTGAGGTCTTGGCAGCAGAGCCACTCTCCATCCCAGATCTCTGAGAACTCAAGAATCTGGTGCAGGGTGTTCCTGTGAATTAAGATTTTGACAAGCGTCAACAGAATCTGGGTGAGTGGAGTGGAACAGGAACGCGTGGTCAGCTGCTCGGGCCCCCGAGCCCACAGAGGCTTCCGGCGAGTGAGCAACAGCCAAAGGACTCAGGAAAACCATCTGTGGGGGCTCTTACCGCCGAGATGGGCATGGAGGGGGGCGTGGGAGTGGGGCCCGCTGGAGTGGGTGACCTGCCACGAGCCACCCAGGTTTCCCCAGCTGTGGAAAGCATTTTCATAAATATCAATTACCAATTTTCCATCTGGGCCTGGCACGTTCCATGAATTTACAAGCAAAATAGCTTTAATAATTTCATGTCTGGAGCTTTTGTTTATTCTCCAGGAAGGTCATGCACATTTGTGTGAGAAGTGGGTGGGTTGGCCCCAGAATTTATTAGTAAATGTAGGATTGTAAACCCAACTACTTGGGCCCTAGCACAGTCTTCTCTGTGGCTCTTGCATCTTTTTGGAATGCCCACGCTGTAGAGTTGGTTCAAGTCATCCTGACTCTACGCCCTGCATCTCTAGCTCCGGCTGCTTGGGGGTATATGGGGCAAAGGCTCTTGGAAACAGCCCAGAGGTCATGTTCCCTCTCTCTGTTTCAGAGTGGGGCCTTCTGAACCACTCTCCCCTTGCACCCCTGTCCCTCGTATTTTATCAAGGTGCCCAGCCTCACAATGGAGGTGGCTAACTGGGGAGCAGGAGTCCAGGCTGGGCCAGTGGTGGGGATTCTGACCGTTCAGGGTGTATTCGATGAGTTAGTGGGGCAGGTGGCCAGCCTCTGTCTCTCTGAGGAAATTAATTTACACAGGCAAGGCAGACTTGCTCAGAGAGGAAGTTGTACAGCTGGGAAGAGATGGGGAGGACAGGAGAACAGCATGTTGTATGTTTTAAGTGTGAGTCCTACCACAGGGCCCCTGGGCCTCATCAGTACCCTTTGGAGTGGCCTACAGGCCCAAGCCAAGCAGCAGTTTTCATTAGGACGGGGGCCTGTGGCAGCACCAGCATGCCCCTTCAAGGCCCAGGAGACTCAGGACAGCGCAGAATGGGACAGACATGTGCTGCTGAGAGCTGCTTTGCTGTGATGAAAATGCCAGTGAAACTAGCTTGCATTGGCCCCTGCAGGAGTGTCCCTCTGGGACGGTCTCAGTGAGCACTCAGGGCATGGTCACGTTCCCATGGCGGGTGGGCAGCGGCAATAGGAGGGATGAGTCTTTGTGGAGAGCTGGCATCGTCCGGGGGCTCAAGTATGACTCCAAAGGGCTGTTAGTAATTCAGGCAAGACACCTGAGGATGTCTCAGAAGTCTCTGGATAAGACTTTGTGTGGGACAAGGGCCAGTGAATTTGGGGCCCTATTCATATGAGTTGCAAGGTGCCTGGGAAATCTCAGGCTACTCTGAAGTCTCTCCCTTCCTCAAGAAGAAGAACAGCCAATGAGTGTGGGGTGTGGTGGCCATGGTAACAGTCTCTTCCTTTGACTCCCCATCCATAGTCTTTGGAACCCAATGCCCTCAAGCCCTGTCCTTGCCTTCCTTTCCCAGGTTTCTGGAACTTTCTTCAAGTTGTCATTAAAGTTTTCTGCCTGCCACGTTCTGCTGCTCGCTCTTTCTCACTGCTGTTCCCTGTCCTTCTACACTGGCTTCTTGATGATGTCATCGAGGTTTTACCTAATTGCTTTTTCCTGCTGTGCTGACTCCAATTTCTCGAACCTGTGTTGGTGTTTGTACCATTGTAGACCTTGATGCCAAAGCCATCCCTGCCGAGGCAGGGAGCCCTCTAGAGCCATCAGAGTTAAACTTTTCCTGGGTTCTTCAAAATAGGCTCTTTTGCCCCAAATCATCTCCTCCTTCTTCCTCTTCTTCTTCTTCCTCTCCTCCTCTTTCTTCTTCTTCGTCTCTGTCTTCATCTTCTTCTTCCTCCTCCTCACCCTCACCATTCTCCTCCCCCTCGCCCGCCTCCTCCTCCTCCTTCCTCCTCCTCCTCCTACTCCCTCCTCCTTCTCCTTCTCCTTCTTCTTTAAAGATTTATTTATTTATTTATTTGAGAGAGAGAGCACACAAGTGTTAAGGGCAGAGGAAGAGAAACTCTGAAGCAGACTCTGCTGAGCACAAATCCAACTCAGGCCATAATCTCAGGATCCCAAGATCATGACCTGAGCCAAAACCAAGAGTTAGCTGCTTAATGAACTGAGCCACCCAGCACTCCTGCTCCCACGTCCTCTGATAGCCTCCCCATGCAAAGGACTTAAGAGCAAGGCACCACCAAGAGTGGTTGCACAACACGTGAACAGCTTTGCAGTGTCTCATGGAAAAGTTCTCTGCACACTCATAGTCAGGGTCATCTCAAGTTCCCTCTGCTATGGGAGAATTCTCTACTCACGCCCTTCTGCTCATTGCCCATTTTTCACATTCATTTTACAAATTCATGATTCTAAACCTTTGGCATCTCTCCTTCCAGACTGGAATTCCATGAAACAGTCTAGTGCTCTGCTTCAGAAGATTTTCCTTATGAAATATCTGGCAGTTGTTTCTGTTTGTTTAAACTTCGAAAAATCAATGATTTCAAATTGCAAATTCAGTTAAGATCTACTTTGTGATAATGTTGTAGGATAATATTGCCAGAGTTTGGAAGCAGAAAGCAAATGAGGCAGGAAAACAAGATAATCGAGAGGATGATAGAACAGGATCTCTGATTAGTGAAGCACAATTACACGGAATAAATACGATATCGATTTTTGTGTAAAAATCACCCACAGAAGGGAAGAAAAAGGAGGGTGTTTGTCATCTTTCCTTTTTTTAATTTCCATTTTTTGAGACATTTTCGACTTTTCTGAACTGGATTAGGTGGGTTTTTCTTTTTTTAAACACAATTCTGATTTAGATGATTGATAACTGTTTTAAATGCCTCTGGTATTCCCTCTTTGGAAATATGTTTCATCTGAACCCCCACAACTCTGTGTCAGTTCTACTCTTTGGCCGTTCCTCACTTCCCACATGGTGTTATTGGTATTTGTGTCCGTGACTTCACTCCTTTGCTAGATTGTGAATTTATTGAGAGTAGACACATACTTGTATGTGCTTTATCAACAGTGAATTCTCCAGTGGCACGAGTAGGTGGAGTTCTTATTTTAAGAATATGATTTTTTAAATTGAGCTGTAAAATAATTTTATAATGAGAAAATTTCTCATGGAATGCATGTTTTGATGACTTTGAGACAGAGAATTCAAAGTCCATTTATATCTTTAATAATTTGTAGGAGGAAGAGATGGATGTTTCATCTGTAAGCCATTTTTTTTTTACTTATGTTTGTTTATGATTCCCAGGGAATATGTAAAATTTAAAGAGACACAGAAACACACTTATACACACACTCACACACACCGACCTTTGAAGAGAGTGGGGATCCTATGGTGCTGTGTGGGAGGAGAACAGATGTGTTCCTAATTCCAACACTGAGTAGAAGGTTTGCCATTCCCAGAGGACTAGGGACCCCCAGAGGGCTAGGGAATCACAGCTCCCCAGGGATGAGTTTGGTTACAGGGCTGTGCTGGTGTCTAGAGGCAGGAACCACCTGGGAAAAAGGGAGGGCTGGCTGTGGCTTTGGTTGACCAGAAAGCCCATTTGTGTTCGAAATGAGAACACCAAAAAAATGCAGAGTGAGTTCCTACTTCCTTTCTCTGTTTATATTTTGACATTTGATGATCGTGAATTTGAGGACTCTTCACCTGGTTTTTAGCTTAGCCTTTGAACTCAGGGTTTCTGTGGAAATTTTATTGTGTAAGTGACTTTACAGAAAGCATCTTGGGTATACTTTTGGCATCTTTATGGAAGACCATTGCTAGAGGAGAACGCCTCACTTAACTGGAGTTGTACACTCCGTGTTAATTTCTTAGGTAGGCAGTATGAAGAGTGGAGGTCAGTCAGGTGCTCAGGGCCTAGAGCCAATCAATTTTTGGATTAGGGCTTCCCCACACAATAGCTGTGCCCACGCCTGTTTATCAGGAGCTGGGAATAATTCAAGTTTAGGGTGCCTCCTTCCCTGGAGGAGAGGTGGATACTGAGCAGCAAATTATAACAAAAAGTTTCAGGTCATATCAAATGAACTCAGTAACGGAAAGATCAATCTTATTCATTCATTTAGCAATAAAGAAATATCAACTAGAAATAATGAAGAAGCACTTGGAATTTTGATAATTCAGTTAATGAAGAGGAGAGAATCATATGGCATGTTGGGCAAATATTTATTTATTTATTTTTAAAGATTTTATTTATTTATTTGACAGACAGAGATCACAAGTAGGCAGAGCGGCAGGCAGAGAGAGAGGGGGAAGCCAGCTCCCTGCTGAGCAGAGAGTCTGATGCGGGACTTGATCCCAGGACCTGGGATCATGACCTGAGCCAAAGGCAGAGGCTTAACCCACTGAGCCACACAGGCGCCCCACTGGGCAAATATTTAAATTACTTGCTGATTTGACACAGAACAAACATAACATAAAATTCATACATACATCATTTAAGTGATGATGTCTTTTGACAGCAAACAGGTTGATGGGTGTTGTCAGCTCAGTGGTATTGATTCAAGACTGGTCATTGACAAGGAAAGTTAAAGTGCCCTGAAATGTTTATGGCTCAGATACTAAAGAGACTCAATAGAGCTTTTACCCAAATTTGATGACAACCTTAAGGAATTTCCTGCAATCATCTATAATGAATCATGAAGCTAAAAGATATTTCCTCATCTATCAATTAAAAAAGCAAATTTTGATCAGCCACAATACAGGAAAGATAAATCATCTTTTCTCTTTATAGAAAAAATACACAGCCAACAAATGCAGGGGATAATATGATAGAGCTATGTCAGGCAGATGATAAAAATTCATTATTTTTCCAGATTTCATGATACTTATAATACTTTTACATTTGTGATTTGTTGCAATTTCTTTCCTCATCTTAAGTAAATACTCTCTTATATACCTAAATTTTTTTAAAAAAAATTATTTATTTGACAGAGAGAGAAATCACAAGCAGGCAGAGAGGCAGGTGGGGGGTGGGGTGGGGGAGCAGGCTCCCTGCTGAGCAGAGAGACTGATGCGGGGCCTGATCCCAGGACCCCGAGATCATGACCTGAGCCAAAGGCAGAGGCTTAACCCACTGAGCCACCCAGGCGCCCCTATACCTAAATTAATATTTGGAGTTTTGTGTTCCTTTCCTTAAATCAGGGATCCTCAAACTGTATCAGTTTCAGGCTCTATAAAACCTGAATCTGCCTTATAGCTAGCTAACCCCGGAGAAATGATGCCAGTGTTCTGAATCTCAGTTTTCTCATAACAGAGCGAGGATCATATGGATTCCCAGTTATCAGGTCAAGAAGCTTATGTGAGATAACGAGGATGAAGAATTTAGCACAGAATCTGGAATGTGGCAAACACTCCTTATCAGTACGTCCATCCATTTGTTGAGTAGACTAATTCAGTACCTGAATGTTCAGGTACCACGGATTCAGCAGGGAACAAGATAGACAAAGTCTCTGCTCTTAAGAAGGTTCTAGTTTATTCTAATCATTATTTTTTTTACTACTCTTGTTATTGGGTCTCTTTGTGGTCTTACTAGAAATGTTATTGGCTCCTTACCTTTTTCACATGATGTGGATTGAAGTTCATTTGTTTTGAAAATTATACGCCACCCTTTAGACATCTGGTCCTTCCAGTGATGTTGCAAAACCAGTGTTGGAAACCGACAACTCAGTGTTCTTTCTAGTCCTGCGGTAGGGTGGGGCGGGCATTCACAGTTTGTGACTTGGCCTTCTGAGTGGTTAATGATGAAGATGGAGCGGCTCACGGGGGCGCTCATCAGAGCATCTTGAAAGAGGGCTGTGGCTCTCACTCCCAGCTTCCCTTAGAACCTCAGGGTAGAAGAGACTTCTTGGAACTAGGACATAGCGCTCGTTCACTTCTCTATGGGACTACCTATTTTTGCATAGTTTTCTGGGGTAACTCATCATTTTGAAAATACTGTTTTCTGCACTAATAGCTTCCCAAAGCACAGCTTTCTAAAGCTGGAGAGAGGTCAGGGAAGAAGGCAGCATGCAGATTCTGAGGACCAGAGGGTTGGCTTTCCACTTGGACTCTGAGTCCAAGCATCTGCTGGAATTTATTTATAGGCTTATAGAAAGGGTCTTAGTTATTCTACAGCAGAAGCCCAGTATACTGGCTTTGGTCCAGTTTTGGAAAGCTAAAATGTTTGACTCTTTTTGTTTTATTTTAGGCGTGTACTATACTGGTGGAATCAAACAAGGAAGGAGTGAGTTGTGAACACCATGTGGGGGTTTTGGGTTTCTTTTTTTGTTTTGTTTTGTTTTGTTTTTTGTTTTTAATATGGATGACTTGGTTAGAGGTCTGATAATCATTTAGTCATTTAGTGGCAGCTACACTGAGTTCTTAAGAGAATCTATTCAATCTCTTCTTGTGCTGAGATTCTGTTTTTGACACCTGAAATTTGACTAATAGATGGTATTCTGGTTGCCTTCTTTTGAACAACCCTGGATACAGACTGTGAGCCCCTTCAGAGAAGGAACTTCATATGCTAAATCCTCGGAATCAGCAGGATGTCTGGTACTTAATAGGTCATCAATAAATTTTTCTAAGTGAAGGAATGAATGATGAATGAATAAAGGAGCGTGTAAAGTGAACGGCATTTCCATGACGGAGAAGGCCTCTTCCACCAGAATAAGTCATATGGTATTCATTTAAAGCATGCTAAGAAGACTCTGTTAAATACAAAGTTCCCTTCAAAAATCAATGTTGTGTTTTGAGAATAAATCGCTTCTTGTATTGGTAGGTAATAAACTGCTTTGCAGCTCCGGCTACATTTCTCCAAACAGGAAACATTCAAATATGTGTCAGAGTATCCGAGCTGTTTTCTAGGGCTTGGTATACAGGCCCCTGACTCGGGTCATGGGATTTAAGTCAGAGAACTTGGGCTCTAAAGCCAACTCTGACACACACCAGCTCCCTGGTCTTGGCTAAGCTACCTAAGCTCTCTGAGTTTTCTCATCTGTATAATGGGAATAATAAGAACGACTTCATACAGTTCTTGGAAAGATTGAATGAGACAATGGTTGCACAAAGTAAGTGTCCAGTAAAAAGTTCTCCCCCTCCACCTTCCTCCTATTCCTTCCTCTTTCTCATCCCTTCCCTCCTGCTAACTAAGCTGGCCAGCGGCAATTTCTCCGGCTCACTTCCTCAGCCGATCTGCCCTGGAAGCAAGGTAGAGTATGGGGAAACTTCCTGGAGGCCGCCATTCAGTCCCACCCGGCAGTAACATTTTGGCATAGCTTTTGAATATTCAGAGAGGAAGCACATAGAGATTTTGTATCCCTAGATTTTATAAAAGAGTTCAGCACTTAGATTTTTGCTCATTTACTTAGTGGCTGTCCCCCTCCTACACCCACCCTCCCCGCCAAGTCGGATCTCACCAGCATTCCAAATCCTCTGGGATTGCTCTGAGCTCCTTCTTCTTCTTGGAAGTTAAGCCTGCTTTTATTTTCCTTTTCAGGGATTTTACTAGGTGAGAAATTGACATTGAAGACAGTTTCCTTAGGGCTTCGGCCTTGAAGGTGACTGACTTCTTACAAGCTATTAGTGATGTAGAGAAGCCAAGCAAAACCTGCCCTTCTGGAGAGAGCTCACACCTCTCCAAAGCGGCCCTTTCTCCTGGCTCCACCCACTGTGACAGTCCAAGGTCAAGCTCATCCATGGCAGCGGCTTGATTTTGCTCATTTTGTACATTATTTATGTAACATGCGGGTTGCGAGGGAGTGTGGATGTAGATGATTCATAGGCACAAGCAGTTGGAAACAGATTGCAGAGGCCTGGCTCCTTCACTTGGGTGTCCCCCCACCCCCTGCCCCCCAAGCTGCTCATGTGCTACCTCCTGCCTGCCCTGCCCTGGCTGCTCAGGCTAGATGCCGTCCTGGCCCCCCACAGCCCTAAGGAGCAGGGAGCACGCTGGCCCTTTAAGGCGCTAAACCTGCGACAGATTCCGGGGACACACCCACTTCCTCAGATGTAATTCTCATTAAAAAAAAAACCCTACACCATAAAATAGCATAAGGAATTCTGAAAAAGTTAGGATGACTACTTCAATGCCTATTTTTTGAAATATCAAGTTCTTTAAAAAAATTTTCATTTTCATGTTGCTGCCCCTCCTTTCTTGGCACGCCTGGCCCAGTGCTTTGCTTGCCTCTTGGGCAGCCCCGTCACAGTAGGCATGCTGTTCTCTACAGCTAAACTGCAAGGGAACCCTTTCTTAACTTGCTAAGAGCTCTGTCCCACCTGGGAGACCTGCCCTCTGGTGACATCTAACACGGTCTGGTGCATTGTGGGGCACAGACTGTGAAGTCAGACAGGTTTTGTCAGACGACTCATTAGTTCTGTATATCAACCAGCAACTGTGAAAATAATGCCTAGGAACAAAACCAGCCCAAACCTCTATGACGCACAAAGCATTTATCACTCACACTTCAGGGATGGTTAGCTAGGCAGCTCTGTTGATCTTAATAATCTTTGCATTTAGGATGGCCTAGGCCAGGATAATGGGATGTTTTGACTCTGTGCCACTTACCTCCCAGCCTCCAGAAGGCTATCCTGGGCATGCTGTCATGGCAGTGGTAGACCAGGACTGAGAAGAGCCCCAGTCACTCAAGCACTGTGTAAGCATCACATTTGCTAACATCTCAATGGCTGAAGCAAGTCATGTGGCTGAACCCAGCTTTGGGGTAGATGGAACCCTACAAAACCCAAAGTTAGGTGGCTAAGAGCTTAGAAACAGAAAGAGGTGAAGAATTTGGATCATTTTTGCAATCTACTATACTGTTTGACCTTGGGAAGGTTAATTGACCTCTCTGAATGTGACTTTCCTTTTCTTTTGAAATAGAACACTCATGATCCCTAGCCATCAAGGCTGTGTGGGGATCAAAGGAGGATACTGGATTGAATGGGCATGATTCATGGCTATTTAAGCTCACAGAAGTGCAATGAAACTGGTATTAGGCAAGTTTCCAGGCTAAAGAGGGTACATACATACTCCTGTGGCTAGTTTCTCCATTAGCTGATCAGGTGCTATATTATTCAGGGTTGTTCTGAGAAACAGAAACAACAGGATGTATATTATACAGGGAGAGTGAAGTTTATTTTAAAGGAAGTGTTTCATGTGATTGTAGAGGCTTGGAGGGTCTAAAATCCCCAGGGCAGGTAGGCAGAAGACTTAGGGGACAGTTGTAGTCAAGTCTAAGGGCAGTGTGCCGGCAGAATTCCTTCTTGTTCAGGGGAGGTCAGTCTTATTCTATGAATAGTGTCTTCAACTGATTGGATGCGGCCCACCCACTTAATGGAGGGCAAGTTGCTTTACTCAAGGTCCACAGATTTAAATGTTCATCTCATCCAAAAAACACCCCCACAGGAACATCCAGAATAATGTTAGCAAATACCTGTGTGCCATGGCCCAGCCAAGTTGATACCTAAATTAACTATATATATATATACGCCCTATGGGTCCAGGTCTAACTTAATTATGAGTTCAATGAATATTTAAGGAGTGCCTACTGTGTGCCTGGAACCAGGTGTTACCCACTGGAATAAAGCAGGTAATAAGCTGCCAATCCCGTCTTCAAAGAATTGGCAATCTTGTAAGCAGTAACTAGGCAGGTAAGACAATGAGCCCAGCCGAATGCTGTGGAGAGCTTGTGGGGGAGTGTGCTTCCGCTCAGAAGGAAGGTTTTGGCGTGCATCATCTCATTCAACCCCCTCAGCAAGCCCAAGAGGCAGGCACTGTCGTCCCTAGCGTGCAGACGAGGAAGATGAGGCCTGGAAGGATCCGGCGAGCTGTGCAGCGGGTCACTTAGCTAGTGAGCGTGGAGCCCAGACTGAGGCCATCCCTCCCCGCTGCCCTGATGGAAGCCTGAGGACACCAGGAGAAGCTGGGGGAGCTCAGCTGTTCTCCGGAAGCTCAGGCCTCCCGCCCCGGTGGGCTGGTTTGCCTTGCCACTTCCTGAGCCTCTGGGATGTGGGCGGCAAACAGGCCACCAGTATTCTCCTGGAGTCTGCAAGTCCATCTTGGGAAACAACCCTCTCAGTATCCTCGTCTTTAAAGGGACAAATGAGCATGTGTCTGTGTGTAGGTAGAGAGAGGGACGATCTGAGCTTTTTCCAGGAAAGCCACCCCTTCATGCATTCCGCTCAGGGACACGCTCTGGGTGAGTGTGTGTACAGACATACATATGTAATATTTCCAGACTTTATCCACTTCCAAACTGCTCCCAGCAGGGGTGCAGATGGAGCTATATGCTAATGGACGTGGGAGAAACACGCTCCCCACAAGAGGACTGCTCCTATGTATGTCGAAAGCAAGCTCTCCTCCAAGGGGCTTTTCTCCCCTAGTGGTTAGCGGGCCCTCCATGGCTATGCACACACTGGCTGCTGGTTTGATGCTTGCTGGCCTGAAGCCTGACCCGACCTGCAGATGAGGAACCTGTGGAGGCGAGGGAGAAGGGGGCGCTTTATGTAAGTGGTTTTTAGACAGATGGAAGGCTCATTTTAATTGCATAAGAAGCAATCTTTCCTAAGTAGAGATGTAGGTCCTCTTGCAGACCTGTGCTAGACAAGTCTTTGTTGCTGCATCTTTTCGAAATGCACCTTTATTTCCATTAGGATTGCTCATCAGTGTGTTGAGTTGTATCTGGGGCGTTTGCTGCTCCTAGAGGCTCAGCAGCCCTCCGCATGCCCCCTACTCAGTGCAAGTTCACCCCAGTGCTGATGATGTCTTCTCAAGAGTCTGGAGCCTGGGAGGAACCAAAATGGTGGTTTTTGAGACTGGACGGGTGGATGTTCATAACATGGGCCAGTGGGCTGTTTGAACAAAACAAGGTCGGAGTGATGGTTTTCAAGTCATGGTCCTGTGGGTGGCCCAGCTTCCGGGAATCCATCGGGTTCTTTATCTTTGCCCCATTAAAGTCCACCATCGACAGAACTTCCACGTTCTCCCAGAATAGGCCCCTGAGACCGAGAGGACTCTGGGTCCCAACATCTCCATCTTCAGAGCTCATGCTGGAAGCCAACGTCAGGGCCCTCAACTCAGGGACCTAAAAGGAGAGCCTGGCTTCCTGGATATACAGTTGGGCTGAAGAATTCTGAGTATAACAAGAAAAATACCAGAGCTTCGATCTTGGCTTTCCTAGGCAGCTGTACTCAAGCTTGAAATCATGTGTCCCGGCTGTTTATTTTATCAGCGGCAAGTGAGTAAAACCTGGTCTTCTTCAGCAGGAAGCAGCTCATGCAAGCTCAGGCTCTGTGGGATGAGATTTTCTCAAGAAAGGACAAACTGGTTTGAGGTAGCTTAGAGGGAGAGCCTGTGCCCAAGGTCATTGCATGCACGAGGGACGGGAAGGAAGTTCATCTCAGGTGCGGGTTTTGGCTGGCACTGTGCCATTTGTTAATCTCTGTCTAGCTGGTGGGCTTCATTGAGAGGCACACAATAGATGTTTGATAGGAGGGTGAATGATTCTGTTGAGAGCAGCTGGAACGGAGGCGGTCTCAACCAAAATAATCCTTCCCAACTATAAACCAGCCCGCGAAACCAAATTTCCTGTGCAGGTTACTGGCGTTGGCTGTCTCGGGGAAGAAGGAGGGGAGCAGAGCTTCCTGGCCATTCCTTCCCGGCCCCTCCACACTGCCAGTCCGAGATCTGATGAAGTCAAAATGTTCTTCTCTGGCCTGTCCATCTGTACCAGGTTATTTCTTCCTTGGAACGTTGGCTTCCCCCGTAAGTAGCACATGGTTTTTCCTCTCTGAGTCTTCGCGCGCGTTGTCACCTCTGCCAGGAATGCCTCCCCCAACCTGGTGGTCCCTGACCTGGCCTCCATCACACACCTCATGCTTCTGTGCAGGTGGGCTGGTGTGGACGGAGGCCCTCAGGCTCAGGAGCCGGCTGCTTGGACTTTCGTGCTGGGGTTGCTACTTCTTACTTGTGACCTTGGCCGATTTTCCAAGCCACCCAATCATTCTGGACCTCCATTTTTTTTTTTTTTTTTTGGTCTGGAAAATAGAAATTCTAGTACCCAAGGCAGAGGACTGTTTTAAGATTGAATTAGTGAGTACACAGAACAGAGCCTGGAACATGGCTCCTAGTTCCCATCAGCCTCCATGTCCCTTGCCTTTGGTACCCGTGTTTTAGTGATTTTCTCCTTCACCTCCACCATTTTGTTCTCCCCTCTTTCCAACTGGGCACCTTGGCTGGCCCACTTCCTTAATCAACAACTCGCAGGGGCCCTCCAACACCTACCCAATGATGCTCAAAATCTCCTTAGCAGAATTCAAGGCTTTCCATTTTCCAGGCCAACCAATTTTGCTGATCTACTTCCCCTACGTTTCCTGCCCCACACCTGATGTTTCTGCACTTCAGCTTTATTTCTACACAGGCTCTGCTCTCTTTCGCGTCCTTGCTCTGGCTGGCCCTGTTCTTGTCCTGCCTCTGCCTGCTCAGACCTTTGCACATGGGGAGGGAGAAGCAGCAGGCCGAATTTCAGGGCTCACTTTCCTTGATCTGGAGGCTTCAAATACTCTTAGCTTGGCTTTGGAGGTCAGATTCCTCACTCACATTAGAAAGGTAGTACGTCCTGGGATCATATTCAGAGGTACATCTGTACATTGTAGCAAACTGAGCTCCATCATTTTTCAAGCTTATAAAAGGTTAATGTTCCCTCATCACCCAAAGTACCCTGATTTGCTTGCCTCCGCGAGACATGGGTTTTATTACACCAAATTTGGTTACTTCCAGGGCCAGGACTGGTCACTATAAGGGCCTGCCCTTCCCAGAGGAACTGGCTTATGGACCCCGGATGTAGGGGTGGGGCAGGCCCGTGGAGACGTCCAATCGGTGTGGCGTGCATATATACACTGGGGTGAATTGGGATTCAATTGGCCGCCTGTGTAGGGGCGGGGCTCAACCACCCCCATAAAGGTTGGTCTTCGAGGCTGGCGGGAAGAGAAGGAGAGCTGTCAGAAGAAGAAGAAGGAAGAAGAAGCAGGAGAAGAGTCGGCGGGAGCAGAAGAAGAGCTGTAACAGCTCTTGTAAGAGCTATAAGCACCGCCGGCCGCCCGAGCCTACAGCGGCCCTGAGCAACGAGCGGTCCTGACGCCAGCAGTTCAGCCGCCAGCGGTCCCGCGCCACCAGCGCCCCGACGCCTGCTGCCCTGAGATGCCTGTGGCACCAAGACGCCAGAGGCCCCCACGCCAGCGGCCCCGCCCACACACTGTGACCCTCGGCAGCGGCGCCGCGGAACAGCCTAGACAGCAGCAACCTCTCCGGGAACCCTGAGCCGCTGCCTCACCGGAGCTGTGTCATTCCGGGGAGTGGCTTCGTCTGGGAAGAGGCCTCCTCGGTGAGCGGCCCTGCGGAAGCAGCATCGTCAGGGAAGAGGCCTCCTCCAGAGCAGCCTCGCCGGAGCAGCCTTGTCTGGGGAGCAGCCTTGCCAGAGCAGCCTTGTCAGAGTGGCGTCATGGGGAGCAGAATCTGTGTGTTGGGTGTTGTTCTCCCTGTCATCATTGCTGTTGTCATCGCCTCTTCTTGGGAGCGGCTCCAACCAGGGAGCAGCCTCATCTGCGGAGCGGCCTCGTCTGGAGCGGCCTTCTTGGGAGTGACCTTGTCAGAATCATCATCGTCGTCTTTTCGTAAGAGACAGCCCTGACCAGTCAGTTTGATTTTTGATGCTTGGCGTGAAATAAAGCTTTGTTTGATTTTTGTTTTATATCAGTCTTGTTCCTTTGATCACGGACCCTAACAGTCATCTTGAGGGATTTTAATTTAGAAAATAGGGAGGAGGCAACTTGGGCTATAGAGAGGGTCACTGAACCCTATTTGTCCCTGCATATGTACGGCTTTGGAAATCACCATTTAGTAATTTGTTTATTGCAGAAAATGCTTATCATATGATGTTAGCTGAAAAAACCCAGAATACAAAATTGCATTTACAATATGATTATAACTGTACAAATCATGTGGGTCAGGACTGGAAGAAGCTATGGTCAAATGACAATAGTTTGATTTTTGGGGGGAAATGGGATGAGAGACAACTTTTTTTTGTTTTGTTTTTTACCATCGCTGTGTTAATGTTTCTACTATTAATGCAAAATGGAAAATACCAACTAATGTTGATAGCTACCATTTGTTCTTATATGAGCAATACAGTATAAGTGTATGTTCCATCCGAGCCACTGAGTTCTACATTTTCTCATTTAATCTTCCTGGCACATCTGTGAGGTGGGGATATGTATCTCTGGCTTGTGGACAAGAGATAAAAGGGTCTCCCAAGTGGCACAGCCAGTGTGGACGCAGATGAGCAAACCTTCTTTGATGAGCAAACCATGAGCAAACCATGGCTTCTCTCACTTTAAACCTTCTTATTAAAATAAAACCAAACAACTTACCACGAGTCAATTTCAGAACAGTTACAGAAGGAAGAAATTTACAAAGGAAAAAAAAAAAAAAACCACTTTGAAATAAAAAGTAGCCTGTAATGTCAATACTGGGAAATCCATGTGTACGTCTTGGGACATACACTCTAGGGCATTTCTTCCCATGGCTGCCATGGTGATTCTCCTGCACATCTCTCACTGGGAGCTGTTAGTATGTTTCCCCCATTTGGGAAGTACAGAAAAAGGAGAAATACTTGTTCCAGAGGCTAGAGCCTAGAAAAGTCATGAAAATACTGTTGGATGGCAGAATTTCCTAAAGTATAATAAGATAAGAATGGCTGAGGAATTGGAGCTTTGGATGGAATGAGTCAACTCTACAAGATAGAATGAGGCAGGGTGAAGAGTGACATTGTGCCCATGGGGCTGTTCTAACTCTCATATTTCCAAGGGGAGCAGATATATTCCAGAAACTCATGAAAATCTTTTTAACTAAAATTTGATCTTTAAACAACACAGGCATATCAGGATGAAGAATAGAGACCATGTCATACTTTTTTAAAAATAACTTTTTAATTTTTTTATAAACATATAATGCATTATTAGCCCCAGGGGTACAGGTCTGTGAATCGCCAGGTTTACACACTTCACAGCACTCACCATATCACATACCCTCCCCAACATCCATAACCCCACCACCCTCTCCCTACTCCCCTCCCCCCGGCAACCCTCAGTTTGTTTTGTGAGATTAAGAGTCTCTTATGGTTTGCCTCCCTCCCAATCCCATCTTGTTTCATTTATTCTTTTCCTACTCCCCCAAACCCCCCACGTTGCATCTCCACTTCCTCATATCAGGGAGATCATATGATAGTTGTCTTTTTCTGATTGACTTATTTCGCTAAGCATAATACCCTCTAGTTCCATCCACGTTGTCGCAAATGGCAAGATTTCATTTCTTTTGATGTCTGCATAGTATTCCAACATATATATATATATATATATATATATATATATATATATATATATACCACATCTTCTTTATCCATTCGTCTGTTGATGGACATCTGGGTTCTTTCCATAGTTTGG
This sequence comes from Lutra lutra, assembly GCF_902655055.1. NCBI lineage: Eukaryota > Metazoa > Chordata > Mammalia > Carnivora > Mustelidae > Lutra > Lutra lutra. The sequence goes on along the minus strand of NC_062278.1, from coordinate 200,818,957 downwards.
CTATTGTGGACATTGCTGCTATAAACATTTGGGTACACATGCCCCTTTGGATCACTACGTTTGTGTCTTTAGGGTAAATACCCAGTAGTGCAATTGCTGGGTCGTAGGGTAGCTCTATTTTCAACTTTTTGAGGAACCTCCATGCTGTTTTCCAGAGTGGTTGCACCAGCTTGCATTCCCACCAACAGTGTAGAAGGGTTCTCCTTTCTCCACATTCTTGCCAGCATCTGTCATTTCCTGTCATTGTTAATTTGAGCCATTCTGACTGGTGTGAGGTGATATCTCATTGTGGTTTTGATTTGTATTTCCCTGATGTCGAGTGATGTGGAGCACTTTTTCATGTGTCTGTTGGCCATCTGGATGTCTTCTTTGCAGAAATGTCTGTTCATGTCCTCTGCCCATTTCTTGATTGGATTATTTGTTCTTTGGGTGTTGAGTTTGATAAGCTCTTTATAGATTTTGTATCTATCTGATATGTCATTTATCTGATATGTCATTTGCAAATATCTCCTCCCATTCTGTCAGTTATCTTTTGGTTTTGTTAACTGTTTCCTTTGCTGTGCAAAAGCTTTTGATCTTGATGAAGTCCCAATAGTTCATTTTTGCCCTTGCTTCCCTTGCCTTTGGTGATGTTCCTAGGAAGAAGTTGCTGTGGCTGAGGTCGAAGAGGTTGCTGCCTGTATTCACCTCAAGGATTTTGATGGATTCCTTTCTCACATTGAGGTCCTTCATCTATTTTGAGTCTATTTTTGTGTGTGGCATAAGGAAATGAGACCATGTCATTCTAAAAAACTCCATAATATTGTAAGCAATTAAGTAGTGCTCAAGGACTCATGGTTCTCCTACATTGTTAGTGCCATCAGGAGATAATCTTGACTTTCCTAATATTTTTATTTGATTAAAATAGCTAATATCTTCTGTACTGTTTAGGTTTATGTAAAAAGAATTTCTTTATTGGTCTAGCAATGATTGCCATCTTCATTGGGCATTTAGTTCTATCATTCCGACAGGTTTATGAAGGGTTGTGTGTTGGCAATGTGACTGAGCTGTTAGAGACTTATCTTTTATTCATTCATTTATTCATTTACTTATTAATTCATCTAGTAAATATTTGTTGAAAAACAACCACATAAAAATCTTTCCTTGTGCATTCATTATAAAAATAATGGTCAAGGGCATTTCCACATGAAAAGTTTCTTCAAGGATTAAGTTCCAGAAAAACACTTAAGCTCTCCTGAGTTATACCAAGCTTTCTCCTTTCTGATAATAGGCATTTATTGCTGTGTTTCCCACTTTGCCCCAGCTGTCAGGAAGTTGAGAGATACTCGTAATGTTCAGTCATAAACATTGTATTAACCTCGTGGTTGGTATATTTAACCCTTTCTCTTTTCCTGGCCCTGATTTTCTGCTTTATTAACTTTAGTATATATCTGTTCCTTTGACAGGCCACCTCAATTCTTTTTGGAAAAAGTTGGGGAGTGGGGCATAGCTCAAGGCAGTGCTAGACATCCACTTCAGATGCCTTTCAGTTGGGACTAGGTGGAAGGGATGGTTGCACAAGACTGTGAATGAAATAAAGACCACTGACCTGTACACATTAAAATGGTTGATTTTATATTAGGTGAACTTTACGCTAATTAAAAAAAAATAGAAAACTCCTATCAGTGACTTTGATGACGATAATGCTGATTACTAGGCATGAATTGAAGTCAGAATGTTTTCCATAATGGCCAGTGGGAACCCTGGGAAAGTAATCCAAAGAATCTGCCTCATCGCTTTAGAAGAGCAGTAATTAACACTGGTTTGTGTACAAGGCATTTGCACAGCTGGCTTTGAGAATGAGAACTCCCTTTCCCATCTCCATCCCTTCTCCAGCCATCTAAAAAAAAAAAAAAGTAACAGAAGAGTTTTGTTATTTTAAAATTACATAAAAAGAAATGTTCATTGTGGGGAAATAACAGATAATAATAATAACTGTTAACATTTCGTGCATACCTTCTAGACATCTGTATTTGTTCCTTGATGCATCCCTTCAATCATCCCTCTATCTGCCTTTTCCAAAGTGTGGTCCCTGGAACACCCATCTCATGATTAATGAAGCCTACAGATGGGTCACTGAAGCACCTCCTTTTGGAGGTTCATGATGGACTTTAGCACGCTCTAAGATTTGAGAAATGGAGTTGCTAGAACTGCATTCACTATGATTAATCTAGAGTTTTTCCAATGTCCTTGGACATGGATCCTTCTTTTCTGCAACTCAAGCATGAATGTGATGTTTCACTGAAGCTGAGGGAGCTAAGGTATACTTGATTGTTAAGTCCTAGTTCATATTTAGTCTATGTAGTCATACTGGAGGGACTGCCTGTGTTGATTCTATGGAGTAAATTTCTCTCCATGTCAGTTCCATACTCCTGAAACATCATTCTTAATGGCTGCATAGAATTGTGTTGTATGGGTGTCCCATGGCTTCCAGAATCAATATCTCATTGCTGAGATTTGGATTTTTCCCATTTTGGCACTTATAATGAACATTATTATTGCTAAAGTCCACCTCTAGAACATCGCTTCCCATGAAGTTTGGTTTTCCTGGGGAGTATCTGCAGATTCTCCACGAGCATTTTTGTTTTTTGTTTGTTTGTTTGTTTTTGCCTTTATCTCTACTTTATTTATTTTATTTAAAAAAAAGATTTTATTTATTTATTTATTTGACAGGGAGATAGAGAGCACAAGTAGGCAGAGTGGCAGGGAGAGGGAGAAGCGGGCTCTCTGCTGAGCAGGGAGCCTGATGTGGGGCTTGATCCCAGGACCCTGAGATCATGACCTGAACTGAAGGCAGCTGCTTAACCCACTGAGCCACCCAGGTGCCCCTTTGCCTCTACTTTAAAGGAAAACTTTGGAAAGAGAGAAAGGGATAAAATAGGAGGAGTAGAAGGGTAGGAAGAGGGGATGGTTTGCCACCGAATTGGATTTTTAAGAACGTTTTAGAAAATGTATATTTTTAAATCTTGTATGTCTATGGCCAGAATTCTAGTCTAGCTCCTACCCACTCCAGGAAGGGCCTGATGTTCTGGGACAGCTGAGCTTAGATTTTCTGGGTTTTCTAGTTTAGATTTGTAGGTCTAGAGCTTCAAGCAAGGGTTAGGCACTCATGGAATGGGAGAACAATTTGTGAGTAGTGTGGTATGAATCTTTCAATGAGCACACACTCAATTTTTAGAGAGTGGCATTGGCCACACTGGTATATAGAGGGATTGATGGTGTAGAAGTTTTCAGTGGAGGTCTGTGTGCATGGATCCTGTGATGGGAGAGTAATTTCCTTTTTCTTTTTTAAAGATTTATTTATTTGAGAGAGAGAGAGAGAGCGAGCGAGCATGAGCAGGGGGTGAAGGGGCAGAAGGAGAGAGAGAAGCAGACTCCCCACTGAGCAGGGAGCCCGATGTGGGGCTCGATCCCAGAACTCTGGGATCATGACCTGAGCTGAAGGCAGACGCTTAATACTGAGCCACCCAGGAGCCCCTTTATTTTATTTTTTTTTTTTTTAGAGAGAGAGAAGGTGCAAGTTGGTGGGGCAGAGGGAGAGGGAGAGAATCTTAAGCAGGCTCCATGCTGGGAGCCTGGGCATGGAGCCCAGCCATGTAGGGCTCGATGTCACAACCCTGAGATCATGACCTGAGATGAAATCAAGAGTTGGACACTTAGCCAACTGAGCCACCCAGGGGCCCTACAGTGTGAGCTCTTTATAACTGTATCTTGGTATGATTTTCACTCAGGAATCCGTTTTGGGTCATCAGTCTGGTTTTCTTCCTTCTTTCTCATCTACTTCCAACTGCCTGGGAGAGCCAAGGAAAACTTTGCACAGTAGGGACATTTAGTTGGGTGAGTGAGCATTTGCCGTGTAATAGAGAGTGGGCACACAGACCCCTCGAGGTGGCCGACCTCCACTGCAGGGCACTGTCAGCCTTTCCTTTATCACAAGGGAAATTGCTCTTAATGGGAAGTGTTAGCACTTGGAACCAAGAAATAGAGAAGAATTCACTGAAAAACAGTTTGGCCAATGAAACTATTTGGGAATTGGAGAAATGTTTTTCCCTTTCCCTCTGGTAGCTGGGGCAGCAAATAGCCCTAACAGAGATCTACAAATAACAGTAATAAAAACTAAAGCCCTTGCACAAGACCAAAGGAGGATATCAGCTTTAAGAAGGGAAAGACAAAGGACTAAGAGTGGAACAGAGCAAAGAAATGTAGGTTTAAGCCCATGAGGCACAGGTGGGATTTTTATATTAAATGAGTGAAAGACTACAGGGGGGAGAGCAGGAGGACTTTATTTTTTTTATGACAGAATCAATACAATCTAATCAAGTTTTGAATGCAACCAGAGTAAGACAAGAAATACCAAGTAGGTTCCTGGAGACAGTAACCAGAATAATTGTGTCCGGAAGGGATTACCAGAGTGATAGTCCACATTTCTCTCCAAGCCCTGCTGGGGAGACTCTGAAATTAAGGAAGGGTGACAGAAATTCAGGTTCATGTCCCCAGAATTTTGATGCCCTGTTTTATGTTGGATTCTTCTTCCTCAGAGAACTCCCCTGGGACCAGGCTTTCTGCTAACAAAGTAAAGAGAGGTGTCCTTTTGAAGGAAGGCAGTGGTGACTGTCACAGGTCACATTGTAGGGTGCACAGACTCAGATTACAGACCCTCAGCTGGAAGGTAATGAGAACTGGGAACTCCACAAACTCCTTTATAATCTCCACACACACTCAGCCTGAGTCACCCCGTATATCAATAATCCCAGCAAAGACAGACCACCTACCATGCTAATAATGCCGCTTTGAGCTCCCTGCTAACAGTCATGCAAAAGCAGACTACTTGAAACAAGCCCGCTGATCACCGTGGGCTGCTCTGAAGCACTTGGGTGCCCCTCTGAAGTACGCACCGTAGAGGAATTCTGAAACCACCAGTGGGAGGTGATTAAGATCCGAAATTTGTTAAATCTGTTGATTACACGAAGAACAGGAGAAAAAAATGCAAAACTATGTACGGACACTGACTCCAACAGCTGCTTTAATCATACAGGTTCTGGCTCATGAGGATTCGCTGCCGGGTCCTGGGAGATAGGGCTGGGGTAGGAGCCAACCTCATCCTGGGGAGCCCTGTCAGAGTCTAAGTGAGCAACGGACACATAGTCAATGATGTAATGTGATCCAATCAGACTGTGATCGCGGACCTTGGTCCAGGGCTGTCCAAGTCAGAGGAGGCTGTAACCAGCTGTGGTTGGGGCAGGGAGCAGGGAAGGGAAGGAAGGATAATGAGTGGGCATAAATTCCTCCATGTTTTATTCCCAACAGTGGTCTCAGGCCACACAACCCTATAAGGGAGGTGTTGCTACTTTAGATACATAGCAGTTGTTCAAGAAACGTTTGTGACTTGCATGAATGAAGAAACAATGTCTCCAGGAAAGAAACTGGGCCTCCGAGAATAAATACCTTATCTAAATCACACAGTTTATCAATAGCAAAACTAAAGTTCAGACCTAAGAACCTCGTTCTCTTTCAATCACACAGCATTTGCCGGGTGCTGGTGTGGAAAGAGCTAGAAAACCCAGGCAGCCACAGGGAGAACTCAAGAGGAACCATCCAAGATTAGGATTTGCAGAAGACAGGGTATCAGCCCTTACTCAGAGAAGTCTGATTCCCTCTTACGGGCAAGTTCACGAGAGCCAGTAAGCACACTGCTGATGCATATTAACGTTTGTCTCTAAAAAGACAAAACCAAAAAATGATGGTACTCTATCTTCACTCTCAATGGGCAGCTCTGGTGCTATAAATCCGAATTAGCCCTTTAATAATAAGCCCCTTTCAGCCCACTTCAGTTTGGATATTTGATATAGAAACAACCAATGAAGTCCATTTGCCATATGGGTAAGGGAACTTTTTTTTAAGTAGGTGTTTTGCCTCCCTGCAGCTCTGGGATCTGTTGTCATAGTAACATTTCCCCCTCTGCTTGCAGAATGCGCGATCCCCGGGAGCCAATGGCGATGTAGGTCATGAATGAAAAGGGGTTCGGTAGCTTTGCCTCATTTTGGCAGAGCTGGGGATTGTTCACACTCGGGGCTCCAGAGGGGCTCACATTCCTCAGAATGTTCTGTAGTAGGACTGAGTCAGAAGAGATACAGGGATGGAGGGTAGTCGTAGAAACAGGAGGCTGAAGTGGTGAAAGGAGGCTAGCAGAAACTCTGCCCCTGCATGGAGATCCAGAAAGTCCCAAGGGCCCAGGATGACCTGAGACAGGTCACCATGGAAGAGGGGACCATGTGAGGCTCTGGGGGCTGACTGTCCCAGCCGTCTAGTGGGAATTGGTGCCTCTGCAATCCAGAACCCTTCCAGAATTGTGTATGAAAGCCCACATCAATTACCGATACAGAAGTTGTGGCTGCAGGAGACCTCCGCTTTATATACAGTTTATATACAGGTTGGAATGTATTCCAGAAACTTGTATTTATTCATCTATGCATGTAGCAAACACTTACCAGGCCCCTCTTCTGTACCAGGCAGTGCCTGCTTCTTGGGTGAGCACCCCGTGCCCTTGAACAAGGAGGACCCCATGCTCTTAGTTTAATCATGCTTAGTCTAATGCTCTGCTGTTGCTGTCTTGAAATTCATAATCATTTCCGAACTAGGGCCCGCTGAAAGTGAGTGTTGTGGAAGACCAGTGCAGGCTTTTGAGAAAGGAGGGCAATTTCACCCTCAAGGTTATGAAGATTAGGAGGGTATCTACCTGTCAAAGCAAGTGCTTTGGGTGCAAACCTGTTTCTCTTTTCCTTTTCTAGAGTTTTCTCTTTTAACTTATTAGTTTGACATAATTTCAGTCTTACAGACATGTTGAAAGAAGAGTACAAAGTGTTTCTATAGATCCTTCATCCAAGATGTTACATTTTATTATGTTGGTCTTATCTATGTATCCAACCGCCATCCACCCATCATCAGAAGGAAATTCAGAGAGCTTTACTAGATATGAATATTTTGAGTGAGAAACAAAGTGTTCCTGGACATGGAGATGTCAAACCCAAAGGTATGAAGCACAGCAGTATGACATTATGGGCTGGTTTACGTAGTGAAAATAAGGAAGTTGCTTCAAATTTAGAATGATGGGCTATTTCAGTGGAGTTTTTCGGATGGAGGGATCAGTTAAAGTGATTATCTTATATAATTTTAGGGAGATGCCTTAAGTGTTGTTATGATTATCAGAGGCATTGACAACAGATGACCCAAGTTAAGTTTTGCTTACATTGATGAAATAAACTAGAATAAGCTTCGCCTATGTGGCTTACCTGCTTTTGTCTGCTAGGGGTTTGCCAAGCCCGGTCTCCACTTTATTTTAAATACTATCCATCCATCCAGCCGTTCATTCATCCATTTTTCCAATCTCTCTATCCATTTACTGTTTGATCTTAAGTTGTAGACATGATAAAATGTCCCTTTGCTGCTAAATACCAGAGTTTCTATTTCCTGAAAACAAGATCATTCTCTTCCATAAGCATAGTATAGTTATCAAAATCAGGAAATTAACATTTACACAATATTATTCATTTACACAAATCTTATTCAGATCTCACCCATTGTCCCAATAATGTCCTTTATAACAAAAAGAAATAATCTGGGCACCTGGGTGGCTCAGTGGGTTAAGCCTCCGCCTTCAGCTCAGGTCATGATCTCAGGGTCCTAGGATTGAGTCCCGCATCGGGCTCCCTGCTCAGCGGGGGAGCCTGCTTCCTCCTATCTCTCTGCCTGCCTCTCTGCCTACTTGCGATCTCACTCTCTGTCAAATAAATAAATAAAATCTTTAACAACAACAACAACAACAACAAAGGAAATAATCTATCCCATGTTGTATTCACTTCTTTTGTCTTTTCAGTCTCCTATGATCTGAAATATTTCCTAATCTTTGTTTTCTCTGACATTGCCACCTGGAGGGAGTGCAGGTCAGTTATTTTTTAAAAATCAGGTGTATCAAAGTGTCATTTTTATACATTAAAGTTCATCCTCTTAGATGTATACTTCTCAGGCCAGTTATCTTACAGAAGGGCCTTTACACTGGATCTGTCTGATGTTTCCCCATGATTGGATTCAGACTATGATTCTTTAGCAGAAATACCCCAGAAAGGATGTTGCATTTTTCTCAATGCATCACATCAAGAAGCCCATAGTTTGGTTCCCCCAGTACAACTGATGCTATTGGAGACTGTGAAATATTCTGCTACTCCTCAAACTTTCACCTCCAAAACTTTCACCTCCAACTTTTCATTCAATGATAGCTTTTGCCTGAAAGTGACTAGTATGGTAGTTGCCAAATGGTGTTGTCTTAAGTCCGTTGTTCCTTTTACATTACATTATTGTCTTTCTACTGTAAGGTAGACAACATCTCCCCCAACCAATTAATAAATTGAGTGTGGGCTTACTCATTTTTATTTTATGCAATAGGTTCAACTCTTCTCTTATCATTATTTGTTGTTATGTTCACATTGTCTCAAATTTGGCCCCTTCAAGCTGGGCCATATTTTGACCCATCCCCCATCATTCTTTGATTCTTCCTTCTAGCACAAGATGTTCCAAGTTCCTTTTGTACTTTTTGTGCCCCAGCCTTGGAGTCAACTGCTTCTCCAGGGAAGGGTGAAACTCTGGGAAGGTGCACATGTTGCCTGAATCATTTCAATCTCGAGATGCTTTCCAAGTTCCTGTGGTATAAACAGAAAGGGGAAGACTCTCCATGTACAGTTTTTTTTTTTAAAGATTTTACTTATTTATTTCACAGAGAGGGAAAGCAAGCACAAATAGGGGGAGCAGCAGGCAGAGGGAGAGGGAGAAGCAGGCTCCCAGCTGAGCAAGGAGCCTGATGTGGGGCTTGATCCCAGGACCCTGAGATCATGACCTGAGCCAAAGGCAGAGGCTCCACTGACTGAGCCACCCAGGCGCCCTCAATGTACAGTTTTATTCAGGATATGTGTCTGGCTCTTCCCCGCCCCCCCTTGATTGAATTTCAAGGAACTTACCAAAAAACTCATGCAAAAAAATTATGAAATAAGAATTTTTAAAGGAGAAAAAAGTGGTAGAAAAAGGAGGAAAATAGATACGCCAGCAACAAAAGTTGCTGGGCTTGCCCAGAATAACTTGGTGTTCAACGTTCTGGCAGCTAAGTTAAAGAAGGAACTGCATGGGGAGAAGATGAGATGCCCAGTGCTCACAGAACACCTTCTGGGACACTGACCTGCTGGCAAAGGCACGCGTGGCAGCAAGGGGCCGGGCTGGCACTGCACTGGGGGAGTGAAGAGGCTTTCACGATGACATTCCAACCAGGCAGACACGGGCTAGGCTACAGAGAGGATGCAGCAGGGCCAGGATTTTTTTTTTTTTATTATTATTTTCCTCTTGAGAGCAATGTAGGGTATATTTTAGCTCTTGGACCCGAACTCAGTGAGACCTGACAGCTAGGAAAGAATGGGTATTTAAGAGCCCCACAATTACTCCTTCACTCATTCACTGTCTCATTTGGTGACGTTCTAGCAAATATTTATTAGGACCTTGGGGGAAACAGAGACAACTAAGGTCTAGACCCTGCCCACCAGGTCCACTAGGCAGGGAAGCTTGACCGTGAATGATGGCATATGTGATGAAACACTGACCGTCCTCTGAGAGGGGCTGTAGGGGTTAAGAGGCATGCACCAGCAAAGCTTCTCTTCTAGCTGGAGGGACCGTGCTGAAGGAGCTGCTGTGTTGTTAAAACCTGGAGCTTCTGATCTGCAAAAGTGCCTTACAGGGAATCCTGGCCAGTGGCCCCATTAGGTGTTTGAATCTATTCTGCCACCGGAACTTCTGGGTGAATTGCCATTTGATAGAGGTAGGGGTCTAGATCCTTCACTTACTAATTCATTTACTCAGTGACTGTCTACTGAGGCCCTATTATGTTGTTGGCACTGGGTTAGATGCTGGTGAGCAAAAGTGCACTCACTGTCTGCCCTCCTGGCACTTGAGATCTAATGGGAAAGTGGAAATTAATTAGATCAATCAAAATATATGTTTATTATTACAAATTGCTCCAAGGGCTTGGATTAGGTGGGGTCGAGGAAGAATTTCAGCTTTATCTGTAACGTCTTAATTTTACTATGTGAACTTCCAAACATATACAAAAATAGGATGATGTAGTCAACTCCCAAGTACTTGTCACCCACACAGTCCCTCCTCCAGGATTATTTGTAAGCACCTTCAAGACAATGTATTCCATTCATGAATATTTCTGTAAGTATCTCTAACAGATAAAGACTCATTGAGAAAAGCATAACTATAATGCCAGGATCACACCTAAGAATACCACTAATAATTCCTTAGAATGATCAGATACCTAGCCGGTGTTCACATATCCCTGTCTTGTAATTACTATTTGTTCAGATTCGGACCCAAATAAGGTTCATACATTGCAATTGGTTTAGAGTCTCTTCCTGTGTCTCTTGATGTGCAATCTTGGCAGTGTGTGTCCGGGACAGGTTGCTTGAAGCAACTTTTTTGGGTCTGAGGATCAGGGCGTGTGTGATTTTGTGGTTATAAGAGGCCCCACTACAGAGCTGTAGCAGTTCCCGCCACTGAAGGGCCTGCCCATTCCCCCCCACCGAGCCTAACCCACAGATTCTACTATCAAACTTTGGGACTTTTGCCAATCTGATAGATGAGATGTGGTATCTCATTGTAATTTTCATTTCTTTAAATTAAATTTCAAAAGAAAATGGGCTCAGGGTGGATTCTGAGCCTGCAGAGGAAAGAAGCAATTTGCATAGAAATAATAATATTGCCAACTACCATCCAACACCCCTGTTATTTTATTTTACTTAATCCTCAATCCTCCAAGGATGAAAAGTCCTAGTACCCTTTATGGGGAGGAAATGTCTAGGGTCCCATGGCAAGGAAGTGGAGGCCAGACGTGAGCCGCGGTGCTGTGTCTGGGAAGGGTTCCTGAGCTGCTCGGCTAACCTGATGTGCCTAATCGGCAGGACAGCACAACCCCAGGGTGTGAGCCTCCCCCGAGGTCTGGTCCTTCTTTCTTACTTGTGGCCACCTTACAGAGCTCCTGGCAACAGCAATCATCTGTCCCAGCAGCCTTAAGGGCCAGGAGAGGGACATCACAGGCAATTCCTGGATGTTAGCAGCTGGGTCCATGGCGGTCTGGACGAGCTTGCGGTCAGCGGGGTACCCCTGTTATTATGATATTAGAACGCGTGTTTCTCCTCCCCTCTTTTTTTTTTTTTTTAAAGAAGACATGAAAATAAGACGAGAATGGATTTTAGAAAGGAGAAACCAGCTCAGAAATGCAAACCTACCAAATCCAGACTTCTAAGCGAGTGCCCTTCTGCCCGGTGCCTTTTGTTTCCTGAAATACCGCTTCGTGCACCTCACTCTCCACATATATTATCTGGTTTTGGTGTTAGAGAATTCCTCCAGTGGGCGAGAATGGCCGCCCCTTCTGGCTCCTTCTGACTCTTTCCAGCTCCTTCCACCCGTGCTGTAGAGGGAGACTGAGTTAAAGGTGTTCTCGGGGGCTCTGCTGGCTGGAAGCGGACCAAATGCAGCCCCTCTAGGGAGTGCCAGCCAGGGTTCTCCACAACATGGATTTTGATCGGAGTTGGGCTATTAGAGAAAACAAGCCTCCTTGCGTGCTTCCTTTAGCACCTGGAGGGTGCTATAGGGATTTCTGCAACGTCGTCATCTGTCTTGAGTCCTCAGCACCAGGCTGGGTTTGGGGGATACAGAGGGGATCGGTGCACAGGCCAGCCTTCCAGGGCTGGGGTGTGGGGAGGGTGGGCATAGGAGGAGGTGACTAAAGTAAAAGACAGTCACAGCCCTAGCTCCCTCCGGTACATACACATACCAGCATGCACAGTGCCAACATGCTAGAGGAGCCTCAGGAGAGGAGGATTTGAGCTCCAGAGCTGTCGCTTCCTGGCTCTGTGGTTTGGGGCCAAGTCCCTTACCCATCTAAGTCCCAGTCACTTCTTCTGGAAAACAGGCCTTCTACCCTAGGGGTGCTGTGAGAGGAAACTAAATAGAGTAGAGGAGGGCCAGAGGGCATGGTTAGGACAGGGCCTGGTGCACTGGAAATGCAAGCGGAGTGCCACCCAGGGAGCCTTGTAACTGCTGGAAGCCAAGGGCTCCTCTTTATCATTGGGAGGTGTGTGTGGGGAGGAGCCGGTGCCTTGCCTGGCTCTGGGGCTCTAGAAGTCCGCCTTCCGACCCTCATTCCGGGCCTACATTGCCAGGCCAGACCTCAGCCAGGCATCCTCAGCACACATGGGCTTTTGTGTGAGTGTGCTCACACCGCACTCCCATCTCTGTTCTCTGGGTGCCAAGCCCTCACCCCCAACACACAGACCTTTTAGCAGCCTGACAGAGGACGGCTCGGCGCTTTTGTCTTTGGATGTGTTTTGAATCATTTGCTTGTCTTTACCAGGTGGGTTTTGGGTGTTTTGTCCACTTCCCACTTCTATCTATCAATCATGAATGCCAGCAAAAATTCATTTCTGGGTTGTAAAGAGAGAGAGTTAGTGGATAAACCTCAACAACCGTACTACCTCCCTCCCAAATCCTCAACAACAGTGACCCTCCCTCTCCCAAGTGGACAAACCAGGCCCTTCCCTCTCCAAGGGCTCTGGGAGAAAGAGCCGGAGAATTACTCTGGGTTCTGGCAGGACTTCAGATTCTTTTGTTTTTTTTCCCAGTCAAAGCTCAATAATACTTGAGATCCAAATTTAGAAGCCTGTATGGAGAGCCCTGAGAAATCAGTAGTAAGACAGCCAGCCTTTCTAACTTTTTTTTCCCCAAGCAATCTAATAAAGCTATTGCACAATCATTTCCCAAGGTCAATTTTCTGCTTTTAATAGTTTTAATGAGCTGTTTAAAAGGCTCCTCAACTTGTGTTCATCCAAGCTTGCACGTGTTTGGGTGTAAGGAGAAAAGGAAGGGACAAAGAAAGGAGGCTGAGGAGGGCACAGGAGAGGGGGGTCTGGCCCACTAACTGGGTGCAGGAAAGGGACCAGCTTGCAGGTGAGTGTCCTTCTAGGATGTTCCCAGGATGCTCAGGGAGTACCGTCTCACCCTTGCGATCAGATCTAAGTAACTCAGGCACCTGAGGGCCAATCACCACTTCTCCCTGCAAGTGGGACCCCTGAGTGCCCCCCAACCCTAGAAATATGCAGGAAGGTGAGTGAGATCTTAGAGTTGGGGGGAGGTAAGGAAGACAGAGGGAGAGCGGAGAGAGAAGAGCCTTCAGTGTTCAGTGAATGCTTGCGTTTGATGAAGGGGCTGAAGATGAGGAAGGGGCGGGAAGAGAAAGAAGGCCCAGCTCAGGGGGAGTGGTGCTCCCTGCACGCCGAGGCCCATGTGTGAGGCAGTCTGATGCTAACAGTCACCATTGCCTCTGTGTGACGCTAGTGAGGCCCCATGCTCTCCACCCTGGTCCCCATGGACCGGGCCTGAGGCTATACACGTTGTAGGTTTTTGCTCCCTCGATGCTCACACTGCTGGTGAGGTAGGTTCTGCTGCTCCCATGACACAGCTGGGGAGAAGGCCTGTCACGGAGGAGAAAGCATTGGTCCAAGGTCATCCAGTTCATAAGGCTGATTCACACCCAGACAGCCTGCCTCCAAATCTGGGATCATTATATCTGCGACCCTTATTTTGTACACCACCTGAGGACAATATGGAAATTTCCAGAAAATCCAGATACCAATGTAAAGAAGGAAATTAAAATACCCCTAGGCTGACTTCATGTCATCGTCACAGCCACTTTAGAATTTCAGTGCAGGTGGCCAGTACCTCATACTGTCCACCAAAAGCCATTCTTTTTCTGTAGCAATGAATTGATGGCCAGGCCTCACCCACTCAGCTGGACAGCCTTGCCCAGCCTCTCTGGCAGTTAGGTGATGCAATGATCAGCTGTGGAGCCTGAGTGGAGGTGATACAGACCATCCACGGGCCTGGGGGTGACAGTAGGGCTGAGTCCTCTGCGCTCATCCCCCTTCCTGCTGGCTCGAACCTGCACGCCCAGCCCTCCAGCTTCAGCTGTGTTTGTGATGGCAGCACCAGGGCAGGGGGCCCACAGTGCACAGAGAGATGCCCACCTCGTGCACTGCCCACCTTCACCTTGACATTGTTACAACAGCGAGAGAGAAGTACAATTCTTTGTTCTTCAGGTCACCGTATGATTGCCTCCCTCCGTTACAGCAGCTTTCTCTGATGATGATGGTACGTTTCTTTCTAATGTTCTTCCTTTGGAATATGCACCGTCATTTTTCACATGCCGGCCCCCTTAGGGATTTGTTCTTTTGCTCATATTTTATGATCCTCGTTAGGGACCAGTGGGCCCAGACGCACCATCAAATTCCAGTACAATGTTAATTAAAAATGACGCTCAAGCTACAAACCACCCATTGTATGCCTCTCCTCTGGTTGGAGAAGTCCTTCCAACCTCCAGTGCTCAGTGGGCGGAATACAGTTCCCCCAGGATCATCAGGTACATCTGAGGTTCTTAAGAGTCTAGCATAGTGCAGCCATCTCTCAGTGATGTGTGAGCCTGAAACCTGGTCCTTGTGTCTGTGCCGTGATGGACAAGGCCCCGGGAACCTCGGTTTCCTCATGTTGAGTCTTCCATCAGCACTACACCCTAGTTAGGTCCCAGTATTTCTGTTTAGAGGTGAGGGCACCGAGGCTCAGGGAGAATCTGGTTTTCTGGCTCTACGTCTGGTCCAGAATCCATGCCTGGCCAGGAATGGACCATGGAGGCCAGACCCTGTACTTTGCAGCGTTGATCCCCAAACTAGGACCTTGAAAAAATGTTTTAAAAAATTATTTTCCTTACATTTTCAAAAGTGATTTGTGTTCAGTATGCACACTATCTCAACAGAGGCCGAAAGAAGCCTTTTTAAGTAATAAAAAGACAAATAACCTGGTTTTTAAAAACGGGTAGGGATTTGAAAGACATTTCTTCATGGACACATTTTTTTTTTAATAAAATTAAAAGTCACCAGGCTTCAAGCTGTATTACAAAGCTGTCATCATCAAGACAGCATGGTACTGGCACAAAAACAGACACATAGATCAATGGAACAGAACAGAGAGCCCAGAAATAGACCCTCAACTCTATGGTCAACTAATCTTCGACAAAGCAGGAAAGAATGTCCAATGGAGAAGAGACAGCCTCTTCAACAAATGGTGTTGGGAAAATTGGACAGCCACATGCAGAAAAGTGAAACTGGACCATTTCCTCATATCACACACGAAAATAGACTCAGAATGGATGAAGGACCTCAATGTGAGAAAGGAATCCATCAAAATCCTTGAGGAGAACACAGGCAGCAACCTCTTCGACCTCAGCCACAGCAACTTCTTCCTAGCAACATTGCCAAAGGCAAGGAAAGCAAGGGCAAAAATGAACTATTGGGACTTCATCAAGATCAAAAGCTTTTGCACAGCAAAGGAAACAGTTAACAAAACCAAAAGACAACTGACAGAATGGGAGAAGATATTTGCAAATGACGTACCAGATAAAGGGCTGGTATCCAAAATCTATAAAGAGCTTATCAAACTCAACACCCAAAAAACAAATAATCCAATCAAGAAATGGGCAGAAGACATGAACAGACATTTCTGCAAAGAAGACATCCAGATGGCCAACAGACACATGAAAAAGTGCTCCACATCACTCGGCATCAGAGAAATACAAATCAAAACCACAATGAGATACCACCTCACACCAGTCAGAATGGCTCAAATTATCAATGACAGGAAATGACAGATGCTGGCAAGGATGCAGAGAAAGGGGAACCCTCCTACACTGTTGGTGGGAATGCAAGCTGGTGCAACCACTCTGGAAAACAGCATGGAGGTTCCTCAGAAAGTTGAAAATAGAACTACCCTATGACCCAGCAATTGCACTACTGGGTATTTACCCTAAAGATACAAACATAGTGGTCTGAAGGGCCACGTGCACAAGAATGTTTGTAGGAGCAATATCCACAGTAGCCAAACTATGGAAAAAACCTAAATGTCCATCAACAGATGAATGGATAAAGAAGATGTGGTATATATATACAATGGAATGCTATGCAGGCATCAAAAGAAATGAAATCCTGCCATTTGCAACAATGTGGATGGAACTAGAGGGTATTATGGTTATCAAAATAAGTCAATCGGAGAAAGACATCTATCATATGATCTCCCTGATATGAGGTAGTGGAGATGCAACGTGGAGGGTTTGGGGGGTAGGAGAAGAATAAATGAAACAAGATGGGATCAGGAGGGAGACAAATCATAAGAGACTCTTAATCTCACAAAACAAACTGAGGGTTGCCAGAGGGAGAGGGTGGTGGGGTTATAGACATTGGGGAGGGTATGTGCTATGGTGAGGGCCTGTGAAGTATAAACCTGGCGATTGATTCACAGACCTGTACCCCTGGGGCTAATAATACATTATATGTTTATAAAAAAATAAATAAAAATATTAAAAAAATAAAATTAAATTAAAAATCAGTTTATTCTCTTTACACACTTTGAAAATTGATGCCCCCTCCCCCCAACGTGTCAGGGACATCTAGACGCGTCTGTGACCTTCACCTCCTGAGGGAGAGCTCACTTTCCTGGTGTTTATTTACTCCTTCAGCACTTACTTAGCCCCAGCTATAATGGCTGTTATAATGACCATGGGCAGGACAGACCAAAAACAGGGGTGTGTCCTGGCTCACAGGGGATGGGAGAGGATGAGGAAACGCCAGTCCTGACCTCGGGGAAAGCTTGGAATCTGGCTGGGGATCTCCAGGAGAGGGATTTCAGGACCTACTCTAGGAAGCAGGGTGGCCCCAGGGGTCAGGAGGCTGCAGACCCTCAGGCACCCTTTGTAATCAAACTCTAACGGCTCTGATTACAGCTGCTGGCTCGACATCTGCCTCTACCAAGGGCTGGCTTGCTGGCGACAATGCCTACCTCCGAATCTGGGAGGAACAAGCGTGGGGTGGTTCCATTCTTGGGCTCTGCACATAATGTAAATGTAATTAATCATGTCTATGGTGGTTTATAATTTAGTATTTTTTTTCATTTTTAGCAGTCTAATTAAATTCACTTGAGCTTTATAAGTAGTTATTTTAGAATTTTTCTTTGTACCCCCACTGTTGGAGTGCTGGAAATTCACAATAAATATGTCTCAAGGTGGCTACTGCTGTTTTCAAAATGAATCTTAGAGGCTATTCAAGTGAAAAGTATTTTTGTGTTACTACAACTTAAATTAGCCACAGAAAAAAACTGGAGGACTGCTTCTTGTTTCTTTCTCCTTACAAACTTTACAGTGCTTTTAAGAATTAGGATGGGAGCTGCTATGAGCTGAGGGAGCAGTTTGGCGAGGTCCTTACCCACCCAGGATGAGTGGGGACACAGAGGTGATACGAGCTTCTAGGAGGTGAACTTGGCTTTCAGCTTCGGCTTTAGAAAAGAAACTACACACGCTCTTCTCTGTCTCTCAGACAAAAGCCCATTTTCAGAAACATTGTGTGGAGCTCATTTTAATGGTGTAGTAATTAAGTTAGAAATATGCCGTGCTTATCCCTTTTATGAATGTCCTACTCACTGACTGGACAAATTCTCTCTTAAAGTCATAGAAAAATTATTTAAAATAAGGATTTTTTAAAACTCTAGTAATAATTAAGGAAATGCAATGGAAGGCAACAGCAAGATGCCATTTTTCTCCCACCCAACTCTCAAAAATTCGTATCAGTGATTAATAGTCTGGAATTGACAGAAGTTTGCGTAGCTGCAATCTTTGTGGGAATAATTCAAACAGTAACAAGATCTGTACTTTTGGGTAAGGTTTTTGGGTTTTTTTTTTGTTTTGTTTTGTTTTGGTTTTGTGCGTAATCTTTGATCCAGAAACCCCACCCTTCAGTCTGCATTCTAATGAAGTACACAGTTTTTGAAGGGTGATCGAAGGAGGTGCATGGGGCATGGGCTAAATGAGTGATGGGCATTAAGGAGGGCACATGACATGATGAGCACTGGGTGTTGTGTGTAAGTTATGAATCACTGATTTCTGCTCCTGAAACCAATAGTGCATTGTATGTGAACTGGCTAGGACTTGAATAAAAATTAGAAAAGAAAAAGAAAACAAAGTACAGAGTTTAGGGAAATATGTAGATCAGAGGATTCTTATTCATCCAGTTATTATTATGTATTTGCTAAAAGTCTTTTTTTTTTTAACAGTTTATTTATTTGACAGACAGAGGTCACAAGTAGGCAGAGATGCAGGCAGAGAGCGAGAGGGAAACAGGCTCCCCGCTGAGCACAGGATGCAGGACTCAATCCCAGGACTCTCAGATCATGACCTGAGCCAAAGGGAGAGGCTTTAACCCACTGAGCCACCCAGGCGCCCCTGCTGAAAGTTTTTAAAAAGAAAGTTGTTGTTGTTGTTTTTTAATTCTTCTTTTCTGTGTTATCTTGTAAGTAATTTATGCCAGTTCCCCCAGAGGAGCCAGGTTGGAAATGACGGGTGAGCCCCTTTGAGAAGAACCACCCAGATTCTGGCCCTGGAAACCGTGATATGACCTTAGACAAGATGGACGAGTCTTCTCCACTTGATTTCTTCGCTGCTGTTATTTGTTCCTGAAAGTATCTTGTTCGTTCTTTTACTCATTTTCTGGGTCCCCATTCTAGAAAGGTCAGCTCTGTAAGGGTAGGGACCAATCAGGGCTGCTGATCACTGTGTTTGTGGAGCTCAGGTTATTGACTCCGTGACGGTGCTGGGCCTCCGTTTCCTCAGATGCAAATAGGGGTAGTGACAAGACCTACCTACCCCATGTCATAGGAGTTTAATACATGCAGAGTGTGTGGAACAGCGTCCTTAAGCACTCGATGAACAGTGAGTAGGACTGAATTTTGTAGTCTCCCAAATTACTGAGAAAAACATGGTGGGGAATGAGGTTAATGGAGAGAAAAGGAGAGATTAAAGCATTTCTAAGGAGATTATCATTTCTGCAGCCTTGGACGCTGAATCCCGGTTGCTGTCTGGCTCTCCCCACACACTGAATCCCGCTTTGCTGGGAGCTGGGGTGTGGGGGTGGGGGCTTCCTGTCCCACGGTCCATGGTGACTCGGGTCTCCTGGGAGCCTGAGCTTGTTGACATTCAACTTCATGTAGAACCAGTACTTGGGGTAAAGATTTTGTGAAGTCATCGTGTCTGGTGTGGGAAGCACTGCAGCCCTTCACCAGCCTTGCTTAGAAGGATTCCCTCCCACCCCCACCACGAATCTGTTTTGGTACTTCAATAAGGAAAGTCATCGCTTGAAGCAAATTCTGGCTCTTTCCCTTGGCTTCTATGACTCAAGCAGTCAAGTGCCATTGGGTTAGACCTTGGCATCAATCCTCAGAGGAGGAAGGACAGGAGGGGTGCTTAGCAGCTTGTTTGGTCTTTCATGGAGGCAGCTGACTTTGGTGCTGGATGGGGAGTTAGAGATCTTGTTGGTCTCCATTAGCAGAGTGGGACACCATGGACAAAGCCGTGGCTTGTCCAGGGGTGTTCAGTTGGCTTGGGGCAGAATGGCCCCAACTCCTCAGAGGCTGAGCTAATCTACTTCAGTCCAAGTCCGCCAAGTCCAGCTTCCTTTATTTTGTCAGCAGGAGAAATGAGGGCAAGGGAAGCAGCCTGCTGGTACAGGAAAGGCTCTAGCCAAAGAGGAGCTGCTAGATTTGGGAATGTTCTCTGGGCAATGGCCTCAGCCCTTGGCCTCACACACCTGCACCCCGAATGCTGGAAAGGCACTTCATCATGGTTTCGTTGGTATCGTCTCAGTGTGTTGAAATTTAAATTTCTGGTTCTATCTAAGAATAATGCAAATTCATTTTGCTTTTAGACTCAGGTGGTACCCAAAGGTAACACCAGAATTCAGTCTTGTGTATCATGTCAAGATGGATTCGTGTTAACTGGGATTCCATGTTCTTTTGTGTGGAAGAAGATTGTGCCTATATGAATCCATTCCTGTGTTCCTTCAGCAAAGATTTTTTAAACTTAAAAATGGTCCCTTTTCTACTCCCAGCTTTTCTATTCTCTCTCTCCCAACTGTTCTCATTGATGCATCTGTCTGTTCTTTTTTTTTTTTTTTTCTCCCCATTCAGTAAAATTAGTGGAAAACTTCCCATGTGCCAGGAACTATGGCTGGTCCTGGTGATGCAGGGCTGAAATAAACATTCAGAAACACACCTTGCCTTCAACACACCTTGCCTCATTCTAAGGAAGGAAGACAGACATTGAATGAGTTAAATAATTTCAAAATATCAAGCGCCATGAAGGAAACGAATATTTCTAAGTATCTTTGATACAAGTCCTCCTACTAGATGACCGTCTACAACCTCACAACAGTCAGTCAAAATAACACTCGTTTTTTCCCCCTCAGTCTGATTTCCCTCCCTGACTGCTAGGTGTTTATTAGCAATGTTAGCACATAAGAGTGATTTTTAACATTTTCAGACAGGGACACTTTTGAGAACCCACTGAAGGCTTTGGGGGCTCATGGTCTTGTGCATATAGTCACAGGAAGCTTCCTGGTTCCTAGTTAAGGATTCCTATCCTGGAGGATAGCATGGGGAATGGAGCCCAGCTCAGCCAGAGCGTCTGTTCCCTGGGGCTGAACACTGATGGGAGAGAGTACTTACACTGACTTCCCTCTATAGCACTTAAAATTCCTTGAACTCTTGGTATTGAAAAGCTTTCCCCATCTCCATCTCACAGATTTCTCAAGCCCTTCATATTTAGAAATGATTTTCATATGTCCCACAGATTATTTACTCGGTACAAACAGGAACAAGTAACTTAACGGTGGAGAAGTCATGATTAGCCCTTTAACCAAGTAATCCAACTTGTTGGAGCAGGAGGACAGGGGCCTCCTGAGGTCAGGCACTGAGAAAAACACAGCATCTGTGGTGCCATACTCTTGCCAGAAAGTTTCACCTAAATCTAACGATGAGGAGTAACTCAGGCAAATAGAAATCGAAGGGTATTATGTAAAACAACTAGCTTGAATTCTTTTAAAATATTGATGTCATGAAAAGCAATGTGAAACAAAGATGGGGAACTGTTCCAGACTAGAGAGGCAGATAAGTAACTGCCATATTGATTGGGTCCTGAATCAAAACAAAAACAAAAAATAAAAGCCAACCCTGACATAAAAGACACTGAGGGAAATAACAGCTCACAGTTTTGTTTTGTTTTTTTCTGGGCAGTGTTTAATGATGTCATGTATTAGGAATTTGATTTGCAAACCCTAAGCCTTAGAAAAGTATGAGCTTCTTTAGAATAATTTGTACTGTATTTCTGTTGACCTTAAGAAGGATAGACACAAAACAGGTCCATATCATATTAATTAATTCTTTCATTCATTCAATATGTATTTATTGGTCTGAGATGCAAAGGAGTACATTGACTTGCCCAAGGTCACCAGTTCAATTACTAAGCAGTACCAGGACTATAGCCCAGGTCTTCTTGTCCTCTAGAGAATGTGGGGCAATGTTCATGGAAGATCGTGGGTGTTGTTCATGTGGATGGTAGTAGGCAAAGTGATGGTGTTGATGATGGTAGTGGCAACAATGGTGTTAGTGGTGTTGGTAACTGTAGAGTGATGAGGTTGGTGGTGCTGGTCATGGCAGTGATGGGATTGGTGGTGGTGATGCTATAGGGTAATATGGCAGAATGATGATGGGCATTGAAGATGAACCTGCATGCGATCAATAAGATAGAAAGGTAAAGTTTAGGAAATACAAAAGCTGGTATTCTTGCTGCCTTTCCAGAACTCATTTTGCTTTTCCTGTTTTTTTCTTTCTCTCTTTATCTCCCACATTCTTGGTATCACAGGTATCTGATTTCATCTAGGAGTTCTCTTTACTTGAGGTTTGCTTATTATGCCTAGAATAAAAATATATATTATTAGGATGGTGGACCATATATCTTCGCATTGCTTTATAAATCATGACAATGTTCTATTGTTCTGGAACAAATGGCTGCATTCTATAAAATGCAGTCCTTTCAGGACAAAGCTCTTAAATCTCCAGGACTTCCTTTCAACTTGTGTTTTGTTGTACATAACCTAACAAGCTGCGATTGTAGGCCGCTCAGAATGGGGAGGCTGATGGCTGCCATAATAATGACCCATGGGATATGTCAGACACCCTTTACTATTCCCTCCGCATCAGTGTTAACGCCTGTGGGATGAATCTGCCCTTCTTCTCCCGCTGGCATTAATACCAGGAAAGGTTCAATCCAAATGGCTATCAAGTTGGTATATTTTTGGAGACACTGGTAGGTCTGTTATCATTGTCAGACCAACTGCTAGTATTGTGTTTGCATTTAGTCTCTAGTTGCTGTCTTATTCAGTGTTGTTTTCTTTTCTTTTTTTTTTCAGAGCTGAGTGGGTGAGTACATTGATGGCATGCTGATCAGATTTCCAGGCTGCCATGGGGCTGTGAGTAGAGCTGATAGACTGGATGAAAGAATAATGAGCCGAAGCAATGTTTTTAGGCTGGGAAGCAATCCGATCCAAGGCAGGGACCAACACAAAGTGTAGCACTTGGGGCCGAATGGCAGGTATGGGATACAGCCTAGGCATCTGGGAAGGAGTCATGCATGGTAGCCAATGGCGACCTCGAAGTAAGGTGGATGCCAAGAAAGTGAAGTTGGGGGTGTGAGAATGGAGAGGACACAGCTCTGTTTTGAGCAGCTTTCAAAGGACATGGGGGGCAGCATGTGGGGTTTTCTTCACTGCACCTGACTAACAGGGATTGTATTGAGGCGACAGGTTAGGATGGGGGGGCTGAGGTTGGGGCTTAAAATGTCATACCAATCAAGGCAGATGGAACCTACAGTTCTGGTGAGCAGTTACTGGTTAAGATGTGTTCCATTACAGCTTACAGAAAGCTCAGCTTCCAGTGGTTAGATCATCTAATAGAATAAGGTGTCTGGAGGGAGGTCACTCCAGAGTGAGCAGCAGTGGCTTACCAATAACTTCTAAGGCCTAGGCTCCTTCTAGACTTACATTCTGCATTCTTGGTATGTTGGCTTCTTGACCTTAAGTTTGTCACCTCATGGAACCAAGATGATTGCCAGAGACCCAAGCATCACACTTCACACAACAGCATTCAAGGGAGGAGTGGGAAGAGGCAGAGCCAGTGGGCTCTTTCAAATCATCAGGGACCCAAAACATTCTCAGAATTTTCTTAACAGGCTTCCCTTCTATCTCTAGCTAGGTTGTTTCAGATGCCTATCCCTTTGGTCCTTCAGTTTCAAACATAGAGTAAACCTCATCTATGGGGCTGGGGAAGGGATGTCTTTTTGCATGGGTGTATTTCTGCCATATCATAAGGAAATGAAACTGGTGTTCTCTTACCTCAGAAAGAGGAGGTGTGAGAAATGGCAGTCAGGTGGGCAACTGAGTGTATCTGTCACTGGGTATAGCTTACTTTGCAAACATGAAAAGATACTTCTCCTTGGTATGCAGAAAAGGGTTTCTAAGGTTGCAGACACAAAGTCTGGGCGGTGTTGTGTCAAGTGGTGGACTTTAGGAGGAAGCCAATTTTTAGTCCTACTTGGGTCAAGATTTCTTGATGGCTATAGTTATCCAGAAATGGTAGGCGCTGCTTTGATGGAGGTGGGATGCAGAATCAGCATCTACTTGGTAGGGACACAGTAAAGGGGATTCCTATACCGGTTGGGGGTTGGGGAGGACAAGGGGAGAGGGTGGGCATTTACGCTGACCTGTGAGTTTCCTTCCAACCCAGAGAACCTGGGATCCTAGTAATTAGTTTTTCCCCTTTGAATGTTCATTGGATAATTACGCTAATTGCAGATAATGTTTCTACTAAGTGAAGAACAATTTCAAGTTGAAGGTATTTTTTATCTTTAGCATCACTGCATGAGATGCAGAGTTTGCCTTGGACCTAGACCCATACTTTGTTTGAAATTGTTACTTTTATGAGGACAAAGCAAGAGGGACACATTTTTGAGTAAGGTTATGGATAATGTGCACACTGGCCCACAGACTGGCACTGTAAGTACCAATACCCATGGCCCCACAAACGTTGTTGGACTTGCCACACTGAGGCTGAGTATCAACTGGGCAGGACGGCCTTCTTTCACTTTCGCTATCCTCTGTCCAATAGGATAGCAACAACCTCATATGGATTAGGGTATCAAGGAGAAAAGGTTGAATCCAACCCTTAAAAGGACTTGTTAAATCCATTTCCAAATGAGATATTTCTAGTGGTTTCTAGTATTCATGGCAAACACTATCTCTTGTCTGAAGCCTCTGGAAGCTTCTTGAGCATTGTTCTCAATTCCCTTGCTGTTCCTTAGTAAGAAGAAGGGATGAACTTGATTTAGACACTCTTTGGGCATGCTCTTTCCCCATCCTCTTGGAAACTCATCCTTCCACTGCCTGATGTAGTCTTAACTATTCATTCTGTATTGAGGGAGCTGCTCCCTTCTCATGATCATTGCTGGTGAGACCATGGGTGTTCATCTGACCAATCAGATTTTCTCCTCAGGGAATTTGGAAGTGGGAAAAGAAGTAGTTAATCAGTTATGTTGGATGTCTGGTCATAGAAACAACATGGGTAAACCACCTCCTACTCTGAACTGAGAGAAGTCAAAAGGAAAGGTTCAGGGAGAGATCCGGTGGCCAAAGAGAGGCTGAGGCCTTCCCTGCTGCATCCATCATACTAGCTGGCTCCAGCCTAGCTTCCCCCAAGGCCCCTGGACATTTACTAGCCTCCTATTCTGTGCTGCACTCAAAGTCCATTCTATAACCCCTTCTCCGTTTTGTTTAAGCTGGTTTGCACAGATATTTGTCATTTATAGCAACCTGAGAGGATCCCAACCTCAGAAGGACCCAATAGAAAGTTAATATGAACTTTAAAAAGAACTTTGCTCCTTTTTGCAAATATAAAATTATAAATGCTTATTGTAAAAAAATAGAAAAGTTTTATCTTTGAATGTGGAAATTCCCACAATACTCCCAAATGGTGATTGCTCCCAGTATTTTGGAGGCAAGTGCAAGGAGCATGACCAGGCACAAACCGGCAAGCACCCATCTTTGTTGGGCCCCGAGGAGACACACATTGTTTCAAGCCCTTTGCTTGCATTAACTCTTAGGGTCCTTATTATGAGGCAGGGGTGGGGGTGGGGGTCTAGTCCTACCCCTGTGTTAAAGCTGAGGAACTGTAGTATTAGCGAGGTCAAATAGAGAGCTGGGGAGCAGAATTCGAACCCAGGCAGTTGGACTCCAGAGCCTGGGCCCTTAACCACCAGACAGTATAGCCTCTTGTTTTATTACTATTGCTGCTTACTTTTGTTTTCTGTTGCTGTGTAACAAATTACCATAAACTTCGGGACTTAAGGAAACACACATTTATCATCTCACATGTTCTGCAGGTCAGGAGCCCATGTGTAGCCTGCTGGACCCTTCCCTCAGGGTCTTGCCAGCCCATAACAAAGGTGTTGTGTGGGGCTCCCCTGAGACGGGGCTGGGGATGGACCCACTTCCAAGTTGTACGTGGTTATTGGCGGTCCCTGTGAGCCCCTGGACTGAAGATGGCCTCAGACCCTCACTGGCTGTTGGCAGAGGCTGCTTGCGGTTCCTTGCTACGTGGGCTTCTGCATGGCGGCTGGCTTCATCAGAGCCAGCAAGAGAGAGAGCCTGCCAGTCTGGAGGTTACTATCTGCTGTCACCTAATCACAAAGGGACATCCCATTACTCTTGCCCTATTCTACTGGTTGTAAGCAAGTCCCCAGACGAGACTACATTCAAGGGGACTAGCCTATGTTCAATCATACAATTGAATTGGTATTTGTATTTGGTTAAAGTTATACAAATATCAATTATTAATACGTTTAACTTTTATATTTTTCATAGCTTTCTCGTAATGGTTGGATTGGAGCAGTTGGTTCAGGTTGAGGCCAAAATGGCAACTTGAATTGGAGTAATGAGACTCATAGCAGGGCAAGGCTGGCCTGATCCCCACTCCCTGATGCAGGAGGAGGTGGAGCTGGACAGAGAGAGAGAGAGAGAGAAGGGTAGGTCTGCTTGCCTCTCCTTGCCCCATCCTAGTGGTTTCCCACCCAGGGACAGGAAGTCTAGGGAAGGGCCTGAGAGGGGGTGAGCACCTGCCATACCTGGGAGCAGGCGGCTCAAGATCTGGGAGGACTTGGGTTCTTTTCCTCACTTCCCTGCTCTTTAGGAAACTTGGTGCAGGGGATGGCCAGCTGTCTTGGAGAGGCATGAGCCAGGGGCAAGTTGGGGATGGAGACGGAACTGGGAGGTGTTTGCTGCAGGAGTCCTCCCTGCATGTGTAGAGTGAAGAGGAGGAGGAGAGGTAAGGAGGAGAGGATCCCTGACCTGGATCCCATGGAGAATCTTGCACCTTGCTTTTGTCAATAAGCCGTACATTTGGGTGTCTTTCTATGTCAAAACATGCGGATCTGATTCATACCTTTTTGTGGCTGCTCAGTATTCCACTGTGTGGGTGGCCTGGTGGAACCTGATCTCTAGAGCTCTGGACGCTCACCCAACTCCATTTGAAGACTGTCATTTCTGGGGGGTGGGCTCAGGGTGCTCTATCATTGTTGCAGTGTGTCCTCTAAGCAGAAGCCCCCTCCAAATTAGTCTTTCTGAGTTTGGTGCGCGTATGTCCTCCACGAGCTCTCACAGCCAAATGGGGCCGCTGAGGCATTCCATTAACAGGCAGGCAGGAGTGTCTCAGTGGAGGTCCTGGGACCATTGAAGGAACATAGCCAAGCCCTCACCCCTTCTTGGAGGGCTGAGGAACTCTGCATCTGAAAAGGCTGGTGTGTGAAACCAAGGTTGACATCCCAGTATTAGCTCATCTTGCACCAAGTGAAAGGAGGTGTTATTTCCTTTCAAGCAGCTTTACCTTTAGCCCCCCTACACTTGCTTCCATTCCATGCTCAGCACACTCTTTCCCTGGGCTTGGCGCAATTAGCAATGTCTGTTTCATGAGTACCACTCCAGTAACAGGCTGCAGATAGGCTCTCATCTCCCCTTGGCTTTGTTCAGAGTTCTCATCAATAACCTGTTCCCTCACTTATCTTTTCTTCCCTACAAAATCCAGAATCATCTAATGTGACTTCTGCATACCACTCAGCTCCCTTTCACTGCTCTCCTCTTGTTTATTTCAAGTAGCTGGAGTGTTGCCTTCATTAGTCGCAATAGTTGGTTGTTATTTACTGAGGTTTTAGTGTGCACGGGGCCATGTGCTAAATGCTGTGTAGGAGAAAGCTCTTGAAGCTTCACCACAGACAGCCCTCTGAGATGATGTTGTCATCCCTGGGTTACAGAGGAGGAGACCATGGTGGTGAAGCTGTCTCCTTCAAAGACAGCTTGCTAGAAAGTGGCTGGATGGAGCTACATCACTTAGAAAACCAAACTCTGAAGCCCTCTGCCATGCAGAATTATGGCCCTGACTCCTCTGTGGGTTCACAGTGGGTCCCACTAAGAACAAGGTTATTCAGCTTCTCAGGAGGACAAGGGGAAATTGGAGAGCCTCCAGGGAAGGTCTTGGAAAGTGATTAAGAGAACAAGAATAGCACTGGTGAGAAGGCTCAGAGGAATAAGAGTAATTTAATCTGGAGAAATAAATTCCAGGGCCTAATTAATGGCAGTCCACTGATGTCTTCATGAGAATCAATTAAAAATATTTTAAAACAGAAGCCAGTCCACTGGCTTTATTATACAATGTCAGAGGAATGATTTAACTATTATTTTATTTATGAATTCAACAGATCTATAGTAAGCAGTCCCCATGGCTTCAATGCATGGTCAGCAAGACAGGTAAGGACCCTCCTCTGGTAAGACTTAGAGTTTGGTGGCAGGGGTGGGGAGGGAGGGAAGAGGGATGGGCTGTAAACCTAGGAAACCATACAGAGAGAGGATCGTGCTAGTCAATGATAAATGCAGTGAAGACATCAAGGCAAGACAATGGGCAGCAAATGTTAGAGGTGGGCTTCTCTGCGTGGGGTGAGGGGTTGGCGTTTGAGCTGAGGTTGTACGTGAGCCTATGGGGATGGAGTGGTCTGGACAGAGGGGACCTTGGGGTGGGAACAAGTTTCGCAGATACAAGGGATAAAAAACAAGAGGGTAGGGCTGGAGGTGGAGAGTGGTGGGAGATGGGCTGGGAGATCCCATTGGCAGTGGAGGGTAGGTCTGCTTACCTCTCCTTGCCGCTTCCTGCTGGTTTCCCTTCTCACCCCTCAGTGAGGGCTGCCATGTTGGCTTGGAGTAGGTGGGAGGTGGGTCAGGTGGAAAGAAATGGACCTTTGCATCTCTCTTGTGTTCAAATGACAGGTAATCATGGTGGATGAGGTGTGGCGTTGGGGTAGAGATGAGAGAAAGAGAAGACTCGAGAATGGCCATGAAAGCTTTAGAAAGAAGAATCAGCTATTTATTTTGCTGTCGTTTTACTGGGAGAAGAAGGATTTGAGGGTACCTTGCTTAGCAGTTTTAAGCTGATATTCCTGGACCATCAATTCTAGGTAGTATTTTGGATCTCAGTATACTTTCTAGGGAGAAGGTCCACATGTCCCCTCTGTTTCTTGGAAGGGAAAGCCTCCCACTCCCCATGTCCCAACAATGAGAAGGTTGAGTCTGATCTAGGCCAAGCTGTCCACACCCCACCTCATTTTGCAAGCAGGGAAACCAAGCCTTTGAGACTAATTTGCAGCCTTCATACCCCATCTAGCTCTTGGTGGAGTCTCGGGTCTCCCAACTCTTCAGTCAGGACTCTCTCCACCGTTTGAGCTGTCTCGTGGCACAGGGAAACAGAAATTTGAACAAACAATTCAGTCCCTCCTAACCTGGACAAAACCGACAGTCCTTGCTATTATTAGGGGTCTGTTCTCGGAATTAGTGACCTCGGCCCCAGCCGTGTCAGTGCCTTCTCTTTGGCCAACCTAGTAAAACAGGTCAGCTTCTAGGAAATGTCCTCAATATTCAAGTGTCTATGAAATGCAAAAGATCCAGATGTGACTGGGACTGAAACTGAGCAGCAGTGAGGTATGTGTGCCGATCTATTTCGGGGTGCAGGTCACCAAGGTTTGGGGCCCAGGGCGGCAGGAGGGTAAGCTCCTCTGGGACGTGCTCCCTCAGTAGTTTTTCGGGAAGCCCTGAATTATAGTCCATCAGACAGGATCTTGAACAGAACCTTCCATGGTGGTAATATTGCTCTGCACCTTTCAAAAGCAGGAGATAGAGTATTGGGAGTAACCCAAGGTGAAATGAATACCCGTTTTTTTTTCCATCTGGGCTTTGCATACATCAGGCACACTTTTATGGGTCAGTCTCTGAAGGTCAGCTAAAGAAAACAGAAGAGAAAAAAGAAGTTCCTTTAAAAAGCTTGGAGCCATAATGTTTCTAAAAGTGTAGATTGATAAAATAGGGACTTCCAGAAATTTCCCCCCCAAAAAAAAAAAAGAACTTTATAATGATGTTTTATGCAGCCTGGTGAGAAAATGCACAACATGATGAAAGCGTTGCAATTAAAATTCCCCCTACCCAGAAGCTTAATGCAACATGGCAGGAATTCAGATGTATCTACAGCCACATTTCTTGTGGAATCCTAGCTGTCTCAAGACCCAAGGCCAATGTTTATGGTATGGCATACTTTTAGCCAAACTGAAACTGATAGGATTTCTAGGACAAAGAAATAACTTCTCAACCAAACATACTCCACCAGAATTTTTAGATGTACTTCTTTTGTGTTGAGGCAGGTAGTTTGTCTCAAAGAGGCCTCTGCTTAAAAAATACACATTATTTGGGAAATGCTGTGATGGGCAAGCATGAGTGACATTATCAGGTTAGTTAGTTGACTGAGTGGTTGGCAAAGATCTGAGGGAATGGGCCATACAACAGATATGCATTGATACATTAAGGAAGGGAAGAAAAACCCCAAGGTTGGAGGGCTACTCGGGTTGGAGAGCTTCTGCAGTGAGGAGCGCTGGAGAGGCTATTGCTATAACTGGAAATCAAGCCAGTCTCCTGGTCTAGCCCTGTTGGGACTGGTCAAAGCATTGTCTTTGCCAACAGCTTAGTTCCTTTTGAAAGGACATGGAAGCTTGGAGTTAAACGGTTTGCTTAAAGCTTCAGGCTTGGTGTTTACCACTCCAGGAGTGTGGGTTAGGGTCTAACATGCTCGAATGGCAACAGGCATGTATCCTGCTGGGTGGCAGTCTACCAGGCATGAGCTGACAGAGCACCTAGAATTAAGTCACCTCCCCAAATGGGGCCACTTCCTCCCGGGAAAAGATTGCTATCCTCATTCAGGTGCTGGAGAGAAGCTGGTCAATCTCTACTTCTCCATTTTTAGCTTAGTTCGCGGAGTTGTAGAACAGTGATGACTGTGTCTGCAAAATACATTCTGGGAGTAAAATGTTTACTACACGAAGGCGAATTCACCTCTAAAAAGGGATGGTTTCTCTTAGTCTCAGAGCTTGTAGTGTTGAGTTGTAGTGTTCCAGCCACAAAATGCTGGGAAACCCTATTACACCCCTAGGACCCCTGGATGACTATCAGTCATGCCTAGAAAACTCAAGGTATTACTGGTGTTGCAATAAGAAATAATGAGAAGAGCCCAGGAGTCTAATGCTTATTGAATGTTTACTCTGAATGGATAAGTAAACCGTGGTTCAGAGAGTTTAACTGTTCATTCAATCCAGAAAATGATGCAGCTAGGGTTTAAACTCAGATCCACCTGCTATAAAACCAACCCCATTTTCACTATCCTGTGTTTGATGAGAGCAAATAGCAGGGAGCTGGTAGTTATGGTGGGGGCAGGACAGGAAGATATGCCAGAAGATTTATATGCAATTTGGTCTTGACCTATCAAAGCATTGCATTCTTCCCAGCTACAGCCATTGGTTTGGAAATGGGCATTTGAGCCAAGCAGTGCCCTTGGGGAAAGCTCTCTCTCTCTCTTTGTTTTTAAAGATTTTATTTATTTATTTGACAGAGAGAGAGAGAGAGAGAGATCACAAGTAGGCAGAGAGGCAGGCAGAGAGAGAGTGGGAGCAGGCTCCCTGCTGAGCAAAGAGACCGGATGTGGGGCTCCATCCCAGGATCTGAGATCATGACCTGAGCTGAAGGCAGAGGTTTAACACACTGAGCCACCCAGGTGCCCCAGGGAAGGCTCTTTTCTGCTAGATTTGAAGCTGTGATTAGCACACAAGCTGCTGAGGGCGATCACATAGAAGAGAGTGGTCATAGAGATTAGAACCATGACACAGGGAGCTTGAGGCTGGGTGATCTGCTGGCATTGCCCAAGCCCTGGGTCCAATCACACTTGACCTTTCCAGGATGGATCAGTTCCTCAGCCATTCTATTATCTCCCCCTTTTGATTATGTCATGGGGGGGGGTACAGTTTTTCACTTGTCACCAAAAGAATACTGACTCATATAAGCAATCAGGAGGAAGAAGGACTGAATGAAAACAAAATGAAAGCAACTACAGGTTCAATGGCATGCTCGCTATCACATGTCCTGTGGCAGTCAATTTTCTACGTCATCAATCTTTATCCACTCAGTTTTAGAATGAACGAATCAATAAGCAGTCGTGGGGGCCAGAGACATGGGGAGAGTGAACCAAGATTCAGCCAAAATACAAGAACAACTGGTGAGAGGTCTCAGGGTTACAACACCACCTGAGCTAGAGCTACACATTTTTTTCCATATAATGTTTGAGAACGTGATACATTAGAACAAATTATTATAACCATAACTTACATAATGAGTATATATCACAATGCAAGTTTTACAAATAAACGCATTAGCTGTAAATTATTTTTCATTCAGCTGTGGTCCAGCTTGAATTCTTCCCGAATGCCAAGGCTCAATTATCATTGCAGGAGTGATTGTACCAGTATCGCTAGGCTTGGTTTGGAAGCTTTATACTAGCTGTGAAGAAGAAAAAAAGAAACAAATTTCATAAGACAGACAATAACATGAACATTTCAATAAGTATTTTCAGTATTGAGTTTTCTTTGCTTCATTTTCAAATTCATAGTAATTATTATACTCCCTTATTCAACCAAATTCAGAAAGAATGGATGAATAGAAAATTTGTATAATTTAGGACTGAAAACTCAACTCAAAATGGTTGAACTATCAGAGAGTAATCTCTCTAAAAACCTGAGAAGTCCAGAAGACCAGATGTGCAGTCAATGTTGTTCTAGATAGTAAGATGAAGTCCTTCATGATGGGGAAGGTAAAGGGAAATGACCCATTTCCCCCCAGTTTTCCCCATGGAGCAGTATCTCCAACCACAGGCTTCACACAGCAGAACTGGCCATCCAGTTTCTCTTGGGGAGAGCAAAATAGCCACAGAACACCTCACCAAAGAAGATATATAGATGGCCAATAAGCATATGGCAAGACGATCTATGTATCACTTGGTGTTATAAATCATCAGGGAAATGTGAATTAGAACAGCAATGAGATCCCACTACACACCTATTAGAATGGCCAAAATTTGGAATACTGAATACCGAATCCTGGAGAGGATGTGGAGCAACAGGAACTCTCATTCATTGTTGGTAAGAATCCAAAATGGTCCAAACCACTTTGGAATATAGTTTGACAATGTCTTACAAACCTAAACACTCTTATTACACAATCCAGCAATGACACTTCTTGGTATCTACCCAAAGATGTTGAAAACTGGTGTTCACATGAAAACCTGCATATGGATGTTTATAGGAGCTTTATTCATAATTGCCAAAACTTGAAAACGACCAAGGTGTCTATCAGTAGGTGAATGGATACCCTGTGGTGCATTCAGACAGTGGGAATATTATTTGGCTCTAAAAAGAAGCACTGTCAAGCCATGAAAAGACATGAAAAGCCATGAAAAACTTGAATGCATCTTCCTAAGTGAAAGAAGCCAATGTGAAAACTGTATGATTCTAACTATAGAACATTCTGGAAAAGCCAAAACTATGGTGGTAATAACACGATCAGTGGTTGCTGTGGGTCGATGGGGAGGGAGAGATGATAGGAGAGATACAGAGGATTTTTAGGGTGGTGAACTGTTCTGTATGATATATTACTCTGAATGATGTAATAGTAGATACCTGTCATTATACATGTGTCCAAACCCATGTGGTGGACAATACCAAGAGTAACCTGTAATGTTGGCTATGAACTTTGGTAATTGATATTGTCAGTGTAGGTTCATTGTTCATAAAAAATGTACTGCTCTGGTGTGGAATGTTGATAATGGGTGAGGCTAAGTATGTATGGGGCCAGGGGTACAGGGGAAATCTCTGTCTCTTCTCAATTTTGTGGAGAACCTAAAGCTGTTCTTTAAAAAAAAAAAAAAAAGAAAAAAGAAAAAAAGCTGTGATTTCCAGGCTGAGTGAGAGGGTCTCTTGAGGAATCCTTTGTTTGCTAGAAGCACTGCCTCCTCCTGTGTGCCAGTGGCCAGTCACTGGAGCCAGAGGGTCAGGAGTATTGATCGGCCTAAGCCAATCTGGGCTCCCACACTGATGGGCTTTCTGTCTCCACTACATCACATGGCTGGCTCCAGAGTCTAAGTTCCTAACCACGCATTGAGGGTTGCTGGAGGGGAGGTGGGTGGGGAAGGGGTAACTGGGTGATGGGCATTAAGGAGGGCATGTGATGTGTTGAGCGCTGGGTGTTATACGCAACTGATGAATCACAGAGCTCTACCTCTGAAACTAAAAATACACTGTATGTTAATTAATTGAATCTAAACAAAATTGAAAAAATAATAAAATAATTTTTTAAAAAATCACATAGCTGGGCTCAGAGGAGGGTGTTTTCCCAAAGGAAATGTGGGAAGACTATTCCAAGGAAGTGGGTGAATGAATGATGGGTCACAGATGGCCTCTATAAATGGGCAGTTTATTTTCTGAATATCCCTATTTCTCAAAGTTCTTCTTCTTTTTTTTGAAGATTTTTATTTATTTATTTGACAGACAGAGATCACAAGTGGGCAGAGAGGCAGGCAGAGAGAGAGGAGGAAGCAGGCTCCCTGTTGAGCAGAGAGCCGATGCCGGGTTCAATCCCATAACTCTAGAATCATGACCTGAGCCGAAGGCAGAAGCTTTAACCCACTGAGCCACCCAGGCACCCCCCATTTTTCAAAGTTCTATGGCATTTCTTTCAAGAGTCCTTTATTTAATTTTGGCACATTGAGCTGGTCTCTAAGGGATGTAGACAATCCTCAACAGATATTGTTGAACGACAGAAAGGTAAAGAAGGAAAGACTATTGATAAAATAGCGCTAGTTGTAGCATCAAATCCCCGTGTTTCAGTGGCTTAATGCCAGGTGTGAGTCCTTTCTCTTCTAAAGGTGCTCATGCTCTGATTCAGAGACCCAGGTTTTTCTGCCTTGTGCCTCATCAAAGACCTCAGAATTCTTCACTTTCAGACCCTAGATGAGGAAAAGAGTGGAAGAGTCTTGAGGTTTTGACATACATCACTTCTGCTCACATTCTATTGGGCAGAACGCAGTCACCAGGCTGTGACTACCCGCAGGGGAGACTGGGAGATGTAGTCCAGCTGGGTGTTGGCGATGGGGGCCCAACCTAGAAGAAAGGGAAAGAAGCAAGGCATTGAAAGCAATCCCATTCACCTAGTGCATTTACAGGTACAGAAAATCTTCCATCTCAGTTAAAAATCCTAGAACAGAAGGTGAAGATTGTTGTAGATTATATGGCGTAAGCATGTTAATGCTATTTTAAAACTTTTAAAAGTCGACCTCTAGGGAACTGACACGGACAAGGGGCAATGTCTCAGAGTTCCATTAAGAATAATTCAACTTGAAATCTAGGACATGGTGAAGCCAAAAACATATTGGGAGCATTGAATGTCATGATATATTTTTTTTATTTTTTTAAGATTTTATTTACTCATTTGACACAGAGAGAGAGAGAGATCACGAGTAGGCAGAGAGGCAGGCGGAGAGAGAGGGAAGCAGGCTCCCCGCTGAGCAGTGAGCCTAATGTGGGGCTCC
The DNA here is from genome assembly GCF_902655055.1 of Lutra lutra. Lineage (NCBI taxonomy): Eukaryota > Metazoa > Chordata > Mammalia > Carnivora > Mustelidae > Lutra > Lutra lutra. The sequence continues at coordinate 200,783,854 of NC_062278.1, read as the reverse complement.
ATCCCAGGACCCTGAGATCATGACCTGAGCTGAAGGCAGAGGCTTAACCCAACTGAGCCACCCAGGCACCCCATGATATTTTATTTTTGAAACAACTTGTGCTGAGATATAATTTACATATGATAAGATGCTGGCATCTTTGGTGTAGAGTTTGATGGGTTTTGATAACCCTATTATTGCATCTTTGATGTGGAAAATGGAGAGGGAAGGAGGCCCATACTACCACTCTGCAAAGGCAGTGTGTAGGGAATGTCTGGAAACAAAACAATTTCTGTTTCTTTGAGTTAATTAATAGTGAAAAAGGAATTTTGTCCAAAACAATGAATTTATTGCTTTGGTTTGTTTAACCAGGACAGATGTGACTTCAGCCTTTGATAGCAAGAATATGCATGTAAATAACAGGTTCCTCATAAGCACGTGGGCCACAGATGATGAACCACAGAGCCTGGCCTTTGGCTTTAGATCGACCTGGGGTTGGGTTCTGGCTCAGGCACTTTCAACCTGTGTTGATCTTGGGTATTTTAAACCTCAGGTTTTTCTTCCATGAAACAGAACTTAAACTATCACTTACTTTGTAAGGTTGGTTTGAAGCTTAAAAGAAATAAAGCATAAAAGCATTTGGTATATGGCTGGAAAAAGTAAGTGCTCAATTTGCATTAGCTGCTATTATTAATTATTTATCACCCATGAGAAGTTACCCACTCCTGCAGAACCTCTGATTTTGTACATTATATGCCACTCGAAGGCTCCCAAAGAAATCATGTTCAACTTGACTTTCTGCATCGTTTTTTATTCACCACCCCATTATTTTTTTATCAGATATTCTGAATTCCCCCTGGAAGCAAGAACCATAGTAACAAGCTTTCAGCTTCATTTTGCTTCTGAGATGATCATTAAAGGAGTTATTTTGATACTTTTTTTATAAGACAGCTTTAAGCTTAACTACAAATGCCTTTAAAAACTCCCTGATTTATTAAAAAAACAAAAAAAAACAAAACCCAAAAACTCTCCCTGATTTATTTTTCTGTTCAGCTGAACTCTTATGTCTTTGTCTTCGTATGTTTTTGATGAATGGGTGATGCTGTCTTTAGATGTTCTCAACCATCCTGGTGGGCACATGAAAATCACCCAATGGCTCTCATCAAATGAAAGACAAGAAGGAAAAATCCAAGAAAAAGATAGCGCAGGCTCTGCTTCCTGGGACATATATGCACCTGCTAAGGGACTAGTGTTAGGAAACTTACAAAGTCAGCCTCTGATTATAAAGATTCTTCCTTAAGGAGAAAAGAAAAAAAAAAAAAAAGCAAAAGCAAAAAAACACATTTACTTCAAAGAACTCCTGTCTGATTGAGTGGAGAAAAAGTAGCCTCATTGCTTTGATCCTTTCACTGAGAGAAACAACATGAAAAGAAAAGAGAAAACAAGGCTCAAAATATGGGCTTTTGTTGAGAGTATCATTAGGAGTGTTTATTGGCTGCAGCAAACACACATCACAGCTCTGGAACATTCTGTTAGGCTTTGCCAGCTTCTGCCTGGAAGGCCAGCCAGTTGATTCTGGGCCACATTCTTTTTTCAAGTGAGGGAGCAGGGACTGTAAGTCTCAACCCCCCTTGACCTTTAGCAAGTTCAGGCTTTAGAAATAAACTTGAATTTTTTTTTTTTTAAGGCTTTGGTTTGTTTACCTTTGGTAAACACTGTCTGATTCTTTTTTCCCCTTGAAGAGAAAAGCTCTTCACAAAGCTGATGAAAAGGCTTTTTGCACATCAGCTTCTTCAAAACAACATTGTGATGAGTTAAGTGCAAACAAATCAGGATCAGATGAATTGCATTTTCCCTTTAAAATACAGAGTTGAACAGATTTAAGGTGGTGGGGAAGTGTTTTTGCAAAAGTACTCTTCACATCCAGAATACTGAGCGGTAGTCGATTTCAGAGTATGGACAGAATTTGCCTTCCTACTCTTCTGAGACGTTATTTCTTAGACGGTGTGCATGGCCTCGGTCCTTTACAGGTGAACCGTTGGATTCTGATGAATGCATGAAGTTCATTTGTTCTAACAGGAAATTGCCAGCATAGCAACTGGGCGGATGGAATGCAAAGCTGAGTACAGGTCTACTGTCTGCTATGAAGAGGTAAAAGGTACAATTTAATTGTAATTGGCACCAAAGAAAGATGGTGTAATATGGGGAAGGTATGAGGTTTGGGCTTCGTGAGCACATAAAATAGTGTGGTCAGAGCAAGAAACAATTCTACGAAAACAGCTTTGCTGTAAATTCCATGAAGGCTGACTAAAGCTCAAGGTTCCCTGTAGAACTGGGCACCCACTGCCTAGCACGGGGTTAGCGTAGTAACCACTCAGGCCCAGTAGAACTGGGCGCCCACTGCCTAGCACGGGGTTAGCGTAGTAACCACTCAGGCCCAGTCAAGTGGAACCAAAATTAACCATCCCAGTCGCCAGGAGACAAGGCTCTGTTGAGGCCCACTCTCAAACTAGGCCAGAAAAGCAAAAGGCTAAGAACCTTCGTTTTGAGCAGGGCTGAGCCCTGTCTTTTCTACTTCTCCTGGCCTGGAAGCTCCCTGGAAGCAAGGAGAGGAAGCTCCTTGCTTGTCTCGTCAGGGTTTTCTACTCCCCAGAGTGGTGCAGGACACGTGACACCACATAACTGTGAACCCAGGGAAGAATCCAGCCTGTCTTCCCGTCATCACCTTCACGATCATCTTTTTCTCCTTCGTTGATTTCATTTCGCATTGAGACAGCGTTGTGCTGATTTCTAAGTCCTTGCATATGCACGGTCCTGCTGTTGGGACATATTCGCGCTCTGCCCGATGTGGTTGGCATTTAGGGACTGGTCTGCACTGGCCCCTCTTTTCCAGCATCGGCCACTGGTTCCACTGGTGCTCTAGGCACATCTTTAAGCACGAGTAGCTCAGGTGTAGTGAGGAAACCTATCTCGGGAAACAAAAGCTAATGTTCACTAGTTAAATGGTTTACAAAAATAAATGATTCAAACAGTCTCTAATAAAAATGGGACTAGGGCTGCATTGTGTCTGGTCAGACTGTTCGGCTTTGACCCTCTTGTGGCCAGCGCTTTCAGTGGAGAATGCCCCAATTCTTAAATATCACATTAATCCCTTCTTGCTCTTAACAAGGTAACAAAGAACGATGCCTGTAAAGATGGTGAGAGCAACCTTCCAGTCCCACTGACGTCAGTGTAAGGAAAGATATCTTTTGCTGCAGTGGATCTTACCTTTGAAAAGTGCCACAAATGCCTTCATTTCATCCTTTTGGATTCTTCCCTGGTTTTCGGAACTCCCGTCTTTTTTCTTTTTCTCTGTGGTTACTTCTGTCAAAAGCACAAAGTGGAGATTCGTGGAAACTTAGAGCAAGTTCTTTTGCTTTTGGGCAAATTCTGTGGATAAATTTGGGGGGAAGAAATTCAAGTAACTCAACCTCTTACCCCAAGAGGGAGAACTGCTTTGAGCCCGGTCTAAAATGAACAATATTTGGGAACCTTTAAAAATTTTAATTAAATTGGGACACCTGGGTGGCTCAGTCAGTAAGCACCTGCCTTTGGCTCAGGTCATGATCCCAGGGTCCTGAGATCAAGTCCTGCAACAGGCTCCCTGCTCAGTGGGGAGCCTGCTTCTCCCTCTCCCTCTGTGCTTTCTCTGTGTCAAATAAATAAAATCTTTAAAAATTTTTAAATTAAATTATTTGCTTTTATTTTTTTATTTATGGGCCTTTTAAAGGAAGAATGATCCTAGAACCACACCCCTACCCCCACCCAAGTGTGGACTTTTACTCTTTGTATTATAAGATTACTTAAACATATATTGCAGAAAAGTAGGTAGACACTTCATATGTTTGTAGTTCTTATAAAACTGTAAAAGAAAAAGAAAATGAATTTAGAGTTCACATTAAAACCAAACAATAAAATCAGTAAAATTCAAATTGACAACCTTAATGTTAAAGAGGATGTGGTTTTTCTGGAACTAAATCCTTGCTCGGAACAAGATGCTGACCACCCTGACTTCTTGAGAGCTCCTTTGACACACAAGCAACACTCCAGTGTTTCAACCAATTCAGTTCTTTACTCCCTAGCCCTTGACAAAGCACTACCATTGGGTGCCAAGAGAAATGGAAACACTGATGTAAACTTGGCCTTTGGCATTGCCTCCCATAGGCTGGCCGTCCAAGTTATACAGACTATGCTAATATTGATTGATTTTTTTTATCATCAACATGAAAACCCCAAATTAAAAACTCCCCTTTAGAAACTTCACAGCTACCCATAAATTCATCCCAGTAACCCATGGGGTTAGAGTACAACTACTTAACCCAAGTTTATAATGAAAATGTTTTGATTATAACACCATGACCTTTAAGCATTTCTAGGGTGATTTTGTACTTTTCTTTTTAGACTTTTTTTTAATTTGCATTTTAAAAAATTTATGTATTTTTTTTTTATAAACATATAATGGATTTTTATACCCAGGGGTACAGGTCTGTGAATCGCCAGGGTTACACACTTCACAGCACTCACCATAGCACATACCCTCCCCAATGTCCAAAATCCCACTCCCCTCTCCCAACCCCCCTCCCCCCAGCAACCCTCAGTTTGTTTTGTGAAATTAAGAGTCACTTATGGTTTGTCTCCCTCCCAATCCCATCTTGTTTCATTTATTCTTCTCCTACCCCCTTAGCCCCCCATGTTGCATCTCCACTACCTCATATCAGGGAGATCATATGATAGTTGTCTTTCTTTGATTGACTTATTCCGCTAAGCATGATACCCTCTAGTTCCATCCACGTCGTCGCAAATGGCAAGATTTCATTTCTTTTGATGGCTGCATGGTATTCCATTGTGTGTATATACCACATCTTCTTTATCCATTCATCTGTTGATGGACATCTAGGTTCTTTCCATAGTTTAGCTATTGTAGACATTGCTGCTATAAACATTTGGGTGCACGTGCCCCTTCGGATCACTACGTTTGTATCTTTAGGGTAAATACCCAGTAGTGCAATTGCTGGGTCGTAGGGTAGCTCTATTTTCAACTTTTTGAGGAACCTCCATGCTGTTTTCCAGAGTGGTTGCACCAGCTTGCATTCCCACTAACAGTGTAGGGGAGGGTTCCCCTTTCTCCGCATCCTCGCCAGCATCTGTCATCTCCTGACTTGTTAATTTGAGCCATTCTGACTAGCGTGAGGTGATATCTCATTGAGGTTTTGATTTGTATTTCCCTGATGCCGAGTGATGTGGAGCACTTTTTCATGTGTCTGTTGGCCATCTGGATGTCTTCTTTGCAGAAATGTCTGTTCATGTCCTCTGCCCATTTCTTGATTGGATTATTTGTTCTTTGGGTGTTGAGTTTGATAAGTTCTTTATAGATTTTGGATACTAGCCCTTTATCTGATATGTCGTTTGCAAATATCTTCTCCCATTCTGTCAGTTGTCTTTTGGCTTTGTTAACTATTTCCTTTGCTGTGCAAAAGCTTTAGATCTTGATGAAATCCCAATAGTTCATTTTTGCCCTTGCTTCCCTTGCCTTTGGTGATGTTCCTAGGAAGATGTTGCTGCGGCTGAGGTCGAAGAGGTTGCTGCCTGTGTTCTCCTCAAGGATTTTGATGGATTCCTTTCTCACATTGAGGTCCTTCATCCATTTTGGGTCTATTTTCGTGTGTGGTGTAAGGAAATGTCCAATTTCATTTTTCTGCATGTGGCTATCCAATTTTCCCAACACCATTTATTGAAGAGGCTGTCTTTTTTCCATTGGACATTCTTTCCTGCTTTGTCGAAGATTAGTTGACCGTAGAGTTGAGGGTCTATTTCTGGGCTCTCTATTCGGTTCCATTGACCTATGTGTCTGTTTCTGTGCCAGTAGCATGGTGTCTTGATGATGACAACTTTGTAATAGAGCTTGAAGTCCGGAATTGTGATGCCACCAACTTTGGCTTTCTTTTTCAATATTCCTTTGGCTATTCGAGGTCTTTTCTGGTTCCATATAAATTTTAGGATTATTTGTTCCATTTCTTTGAAAAAATGGATGGTATTTTGATAGGAATTGCATTAAATGTGTAGATTGCTTTAGGTAGCATAGACATTTTCACAATATTTGTTCTTCCAATCCAGGAGCATGGAACATTTTTCCATTTCTTTGTGTCTTCCTCAATTTCTTTCATGAGTACTTTATAGTTTTCTGTGTATAGATTCTTAGTCTCTTTGGTTAGGTTTATTCCTAGGTATCTTATAGTTTTGGGTGCAATTGTAAAAGGGATTGACTCCTTAATTTCTCTTTCTTCTGTCTTGTTATTGGTGTAGAGAAATGCAACTGATTTCTGTGCATTGATTTTATATCCTGACACTTGACTGAATTCCTGTACAAGTTCTAGCAGTTTTGGAATGGAGTCTTTTGGGTTTTCCACATATAGTATCATATCATCTGCGAAGAGTGATAGTTTGACTTCTTCTTTGCCGATTTGGATGCCTTTAATTTCCTTTTGTTGTCTGATTGCTGAGGCTAGGACTTCTGGTACTATGTTGAATAGCAGTGGTGATAACGGACATCCCTGCCATGTTCCTGACCTTAGCGGAAAAGCTTTCAGTTTTTCTCCATCGAGAATGATATTTGCAGTGGGTTTTTCATAGATGGCTTTGATAATATTGAGGTATGTGCCGTCTATCCCTACACTTTGAAGAGTTTTGATCAGGAAGGGATGCTGTACTTTGTCAAATGCTTTTTCAGCATCTATGGAGAGTATCATATGGTTCTTGTTCTTTCTTTTATTTTATTTTTTTTTAATTTTTTTATTTTTTTCAGCATAACAGTATTCATTATTTTTGCACCACACCCAGTGCTCCATGCAATCCGTGCCCTCTACAATACCCACCACCTGATGCCCCCAACCTCCCACCCCCCACCCCTTCAAAATTCTCAGATCGTTTTTCAGAGTCCATAGTCTCTCATGGTTCACCTCCCCTTCCAATTTCCCTCAACTCCCTTCTCCTCTCCATCTCCCCTTGTCCTCCATGCTATTTGTTATGCTCCACAAATAAGTGAAACCATATGATACTTGACTCTCTCTGCTTGACTTATTTCACTCAGCATAATCTCCTCCAGTCCCGTCCATGTTGCTACAAAACTTGGGTATTCATCCTTTCTTTCTTTTTTTTTTTTTTTTTTTACAGCTTTATAAACATATATTTTTATCCCCAGGGGTACAGGTCTGTGAATCGCCAGGTTTACACACTTCACAGCACTCACCATAGCACATACCCTCCCCAATATCCATAACCCCACCCCCCCTCTCCCAACCCCCTCCCCCCATCAACCCTCAGTTTGTTTTGTGAGATTAAGAGTCACTTATGGTTTGTCTCCCTCCCAATCCCATCTTGTTTCATTTACTCTTCTCCTACCCCCTCAACCCCCCATGTTGCATCTCCTCTCCCTCATATCAGGGAGATCATATGATAGTTGTCTTTCTCCGATTGACTTATTTCGCTAAGCATGATAAAGGGAAGACATTTTAAGGAAATAAAAGATTAATAAAGGATACGCACTGGGCAAAGTCATCTTTGAAGAACTGGGTGAGAATGGTTAGTTGAAGCATTAAGAGCATTTTAGCTTTGGAGCATGTGCTGTGGGGAGTATGCACGGAAATCACTAGAACATGAATCAAAAGAATGCAAAATAGCAGTGAGGATGTGGTTAAAGTTAGAGTCCCCCAAGCACGACTGATTGACTCTTCTGAGCATTATGCCCTCCGAAGAGAAGACGGACAGTTGTAGCCGCGGCAAAGTTAGGTTTTACGGCTGGTACAGCATGCTCTGTGTGAGGTCAACGGGAGAACAAAGCTAGCAGAGAAGGCGGCTTTAACCCCGGTGGTTAGAGAAGATTAAGAAAAGCCAGAGCTATTGCACCCAAAACTATAAGATACCTAGGAATAAACCTAACCAAAGAGACTAAGAATCTATACTCAGAAAACTATAAAGTACTCATGAAAGAAATTGAGGAAGACACAAAGAAATGGAAAAATGTTCCATGCTCCTGGATTGGAAGAATAAATATTGTGAAAATGTCTATGCTACCTAAAGCAATCTACACATTTAATGCAATTCCTATCAAAGTAACATCCATTTTTTTCAAAGAAATGGAACAAATAATCCTAAAATTCATATGGAACCAGAAAAGACCTCGAATAGCCAAAGGAATATTGAAAAAGAAAGCCAAAGTTGGTGGCATCACAATTCCGGACTTCAAGCTCTATTACAAAGCTGTCATCATCAAGACAGCATGGTACTGGCACAAAAACAGACACATAGATCAATGGAACAGAATAGAGAGCCCAGAAATGGACCCTCAACTCTACGGTCAACTCATCTTCGACAAAGCAGGAAAGAATGTCCAATGGAAAAAAGACAGCCTCTTCAATAAATGGTGTTGGGAAAATTGGACAGCCACATGCAGAAAAATGAAATTGGATCATTTCCTTACACCACACACGAAAATAGACTCAAAATGGATGAAGGATCTTGTTCTTTCTTTTATTAATGTGTTGTATCACATTGATTGATTTGCGGATGTTGAACCAACCTTGCAGCCCTGGAATAAATTCCACTTGGTCGTGGTGAATAATCCTTTTAATGTACTGTTGGATCCTATTGGCTAGTATTTTGGTGAGAATTTTCGCATCTGTGTTCATCAAGGATATTGGTCTGTAGTTCTCTTTTTTGATGGGATCCTTGTCTGGTTTTGGGATCAAGGTGATGCTGGCCTCATAAAATGAGTTTGGAAGTTTTCCTTCCATTTCTATTTTTTGGAACAGTTTCAGGAGAATAGGAATTAGTTCTTCTTTAAATGTTTGGTAGAATTCCCCTGGGAAGCCATCTGGTCCTGGCTTTCTTTTGTTTGGAGATTTTTGATGACTGTTTCAATCTCCTTACTGGTTATGGGTCTGTTCAGGTTTTCTATTTCTTCCTGGTCCAGTTGTGGTAGTTTATATGTCTCTAGGAATGCATCCATTTCTTCTAGATTGTTGAATTTGTTGGCGTAGAGTTGCTCATAGTATGTTCTTATAATTGTCTGTATTTCTTTGGTGTTAGTTGTGATCTATGAATGAATGTGATTCATTCATGATTTTATTTATTTGGGTCCTTTCTCTTTTCTTTTTGATAAATCTGGCCAGGGGTTTGTCAATCTTATTAATTCTTTCAAAAAACAAGCTCCTAGTTTTGTTGATTTGTTCTATTGTTTTTGTTGTTGTTGTTGTTGTTGTTTCTATTTCATTGATTTCTGCTCTGATCTTTATGATTTCTCTTATCCTGCTGGGTTTAGGGTTTCTTTCTTGTTCTTTCTCCAGCTCCTTTAGGTGTAGGGTTAGGTTGTGTACTTGAGACCTTTCTTGTTTCTTGAGAAAGGCTTGTACCGCTATATATTTCCCTCTCAGGACTGCCTTTGTTGTGTCCCACAGATTTTGAACCGTTGTGTTTTCATTATCATTTGTTTCCATGAATTTTTTCAATTCTTCTTTAATTTCCTGGTTGACTCATTCATTCTTTAGAAGGATGCTGTTTAGTCTCCATGTATTTGAGTTCTTTACAAATTTCCTCTTGTGATGGAGTTCTAGCTTCAGAGCATTGTGGTGTGAAAATATGCAGGGAATCATCCCAATCTTTTGATACCAGTTGAGACCTGATTTAGGACCTAGGATGTGATCTATTCTGGAGAATGTTCCATGTGCATCAGAGAAGAATGTGTATTCTGTTGCTTTGGGATGAAATGTTCTGAATATATCTGTGATGTCCATCTGGTCCAGTGTGTCATTCAAGGCCTTTATTTCCTTGTTGATCTTTTGCTTGGATGATCTGTCCATTTCAGTGAGGGGAGTGTTAAAGTCCCCTACTATTATTGTATTATTGTTGATGTGTTTCTTTGATTTTGTTATTAGTTGGTTTATATATTTGGCTGCTCCCACGTTAGGGGCATAGATATTTAAAATTGTTAGATCTTCTTGTTGGACAGATCCTTTGAGTATGATATAGTGTCCTTCCTCATCTCTTATTATAGTCTTTGGCTTAAAATCTAATTGATCTGATATAAGGATTGCCACTCCTGCTTTCTTCTGATGTCCATTAGCATGGTAAATTGTTTTCTACACTCTCACTTTAAATCTGGAGGTGTCTTCGGGTTTAAAATGAGTTTCTTGTAGGCAACATATAGATGGTTTTTTTTTTTTTTTTTATCCATTCTGATACCCTGTGTCTTTTGATTGGGGCATTTAGCCCATTAACATTCAGGGTAACTATTGAGAGATATGAATTTAGTGCCATTGTATTGCCTGTAAGGTGACTGTTACTGTATATTGTTTCTTCCTTTCTGATCTACTACTTTTAGGGTCTCTCTTTGCTTAGAGGACCCCTTTCAATATTTCCTGTAGAGCTGCTTTGGTGTTTGCAAATTCTTTCAGTTTTTGTTTGTCCTGGAAGCTTTTAATCTCTCCTTCTATTTTCAATGATAGCCTAGCTGGATATAGTATTCTTGGCTGCATGTTTTTCTCGTTTAGTGCTCTGAATATATCATGCCAGCTCTTTCTGGCCTGCCAGGTCTCTGTGGATAAGTCTGCTGCCAATCTAATATTTTTACCATCGTATGTTACAGACTTCTTTTCCCGGGCTGCTTTCAGGATTTTCTCTTTGTCACTAAGACTTGTAAATTTTACTATTAGGTGACAGGGTGTGGACCTATTCTTGTTGATTTTGAGGGGGGTTCTCTGTGCCTCCTGGATTTTGATGCTTGTTCCCTTTGCCATATTAGGGAAATTCTCTCCAATAATTCTCTCCAATATACCTTCTGCTCCCCTCTTTCTTCTTCTTCTGGAATCCCAATTATTCTAATGTTGTTTCGTCTTATGGTATCACTTATCTCTCGAATTCTCCCCTCATGGTCCAGTAGCTGCTTGTCCCTCTTTTGCTCGGCTTCTTTATTCTCTGTCATTTGGTCTTCTATATCACTAATTCTTTCTTCTGCCTCATTTATCCTAGCAGTGAGAGCTTCCATTTTTTATTGTACCTCATTAATAGCTTTTTTTTTAATTTCAACTTGGTTAGATTTTAGTTCTTTTATTTCTCCAGGAAGGGCTTTTATATCTCCCAAGAGGGTTTCTCTAATATCTTCCATGCTGTTTTTGAGCCTGGCTAGAACCTTGAGAATCGTCATTCTGAACTCTAGATCTGACATATTATCAATATCTGTATTGATTAGGTCTGTAGCCTTCAGTACCGCCTCTTGTTCTTTTTTTTGTGGTGAATTTTTCCGCCTTGTCATTTTGTCCAGATAAGAGTATATGAAGGAGCAAGTAAAATACTAAAAGGGTGGCAAATACCCCAGGAAGATATGCTTTAACCAAATCAGAAGAGACTCCAAATCGTGGGGGGGAGAAAGGAGATAAAAAGAGGTTCAGAAAAAAAAAAAGAAACAATTAAAAAGAAAAATAATAAAAAAAATATAAAAAGGAAAAAAATATGTATATTAGATAAACTAGTTAAAAAACGTTAAAAAAGAAAAGGGTAAAAGTTAAAAAAATTTAGCAGAAGAAGAAAAAAATTGAAAAAAAATTAAATTAACTGCAAGACTAAAGAATCATGGGGAGAAAGCCTTGAGTTCTGTGCTTTGCTTTCTCCTCCTCTGGGATTCCGATGCTCTCCTTGGTATTGAACCTGCACTCCTTGGTAGGTGAACTTGGTCCTGGCTGGATTTCTTGTTGATCTTCTGGGGGCAGGGCCTGTTGTAGTGATTCTCAAGTGTCTTTGTCCCAGGCGGAGTTGCACCGCCCTTACCAGGGGCCGGGCTGAGTAATCCGCTCGGGTTTGCTTTTGGGAGCTTTTGTTCCCTGAGCGCTTTCCATAGAGTTCCGGAGGGTGGGAATGAAGATGGCAGCCTCCCAGTCTCCAGCCCAGAGGAGCCGAGAGCCCAGGGCCCCACTCCTCAGTGCGCCCTCAGAGAATAGCTCCCAATCACCGTCTCCCTGGCCTCTGGCCGTGCTCCGAGCTCACCGAGCCTGCGACCGGTTCAAGGTAACCCCGAGCTGAGAGCTCACTCCTTGGCTCTGTCTCTGTAACCGGCTTCCCCGTTCTAATACCTGCAAGCTCTGTGACACTCAGACATCCCTGGTCCTTCTGTGACCCTGTGGGACCTGGGGTCACGCTGACCCCGCGTGGCCCTCACCCCGGTTTAGCCTCTGGAGTGATGTCCTTCAGCGGAACAGACTTTTAAAAGTCCTGATTTTGTGCTCCGTTGCTCCGCCGCTTGCCGGCCCCTCCCCCCGTGGTCTATCTTCCCGTCGCTTTGGATTCACTTCTCTGCCAGTCCTACCTTTCAGATAGTGGTTGATTTTCTGTTTCTAGAATTGCTGTTCTTCTTCTCTTCGATCTCCCGTTGGATTTGTAGGTGTTTGCAATCTTTAGATAAGCTATCTCACTGATCTTCTGCTTCCTGAAGTAGTCTCAGCCTGCTACTTCTCCGCCATCTTGACTCCCACTCCTGATTTTGTACTTTTATGTGGGGTTCATTGAGTTTACTTACGCTTTACCAAATGCAGAATGAGTGTCTCAACAGGACCACAAAAGGCCTTTGAATGAATTCAAAGTCTCTTCCTTTCCCCCCCCTTCTGTATAGTCAGTATAGGCTGTTTTTGCTGCAGTAACAACCCCAAATCACAGTGGCTTAACTTACCAAAGGGCATTTCTCTGGTGCTGTTGGGAGTAGACCTCTGCTCATGGTGTTCACTTAAGGACTCACAGTGATGGAACTTTGACCTTGACATGTGCTTCCACCACCTCCTTGGCTGCAGAAGGGGGTGTAATGACCTGGATGTGGCTCTCTAAACTTCTACTTAGAGGTGATACGTCACTTGTATATACAAAGCATAGGCCACGGGCAGTCATATAACCATCCTATTTCAAAGAAGTGCAGTCCCACCACATGCTCACCGAGGGGAACCAGAACATTTGTTTCCCATCCTAGGGCCTGCTATCTCTTCCTTTAGCATCTCTCACTTATCACAGAGGCAGGACCTGCAGGGGGAGGTACTGCCTCTGATGTATCTATTAGGTTGTCTGGCTTTGTTAATCTACAAATGCCCTTGCCATTTTAAAGAGTAAATGAGTAATGTGAAATAAAATCAATTTATTACTTTTGGGGTGGGGGGGAGAAGTATATAGGTGAGCAAAGCATGAACAAAAATTGTAAATTTTATGTTTAAATGTAATTAATAAAAATGATACCATCTTCCTTCCTGCCATAAAACTTATCTCAAATGGGTCTGATTGCAGGAAGGTTATCTTTGGAATTTTAATCCTATCGTAGATCCTCTAGTAGAGGAAACAGGGCCCTCCAACATGTAAGGGGTACATGAACCATTTAGGGGTTACTTGATAATTATTACTTTTTTGGTAACTGTAGTTATGGAGAAAGAAAAACTTTGTGAGTACTTCATATTTTCACTTTTTAATTTTATTTTTAAGTGGCAGTGGAGATCAAGGGTAATTATGCATGTAGTTTGTATTTAAATAAAGCATGTGAGTGGAAATATCACTTAATTTTCCACTCAGAAATCAGTTTTCAATCTCGATGTTGGAATGTGCCATTAAAAGTACCTCATGCTATGATAATTAAGTATTATGTTTTCCAAAGATGCTAAATGATATCTCCTGAGGGTCTCACAATTTGCAAGTGTTTCTATTTTATATAATGGGACTTGAAAATGAGCAAGAATAACTATTTCATAAACTGAGGATTTAGAACGAACATTGGACATACTCATGCTCTCAAGATATTCTGTTCTATTACACAACCAATGAAAAATCCATAACTATCGGATATAGTACATAAAGACTAGAGATGTTCATCTTTTCCAATAGATTATGTTAGATATGCTACTTCTAGTTTTCTTTTGGCCATTATATTAAACAAATTAAAAAGCCTCTTTTGTGACAGGAAGTGTAAAGATGGAAATGTGTATAAATGGAAAACACACCTATTGCCTTTGATGTCTAATCATAACAAGTAAAGTATATTCATTATAGGAAAGTCAGGAAGTACTGAAGAACATAAAACACCAAATCCAACCAAACTGAACAGAATTGAAACTCTAGTAATAACCCCCACCTAGAAGCAAGCTTTTAACTTTGTACTTTTCTTGCCAGTCTTTCCTTGTGTGTGTGTGTGTGTGTGTGTGTGTATGCCCGCGCGCGCGCTTCACTCAGTTGGCACCATGTATAAGAAATTTTATTTTCTGCATTTTTCAATTGACATAGGAATATTTGGGGTGCAGTGGTGGTAAGGAATGTATCAGATCCTGTTCCTAGAGTTTTTCTCAGAATTAAGTATTCATCACCCAAATTCCAGAACAATGTTCTACTTGGGATAAAGGCAACAATCCTTATGCATAAGGAAGTATCCAGTGTGTTGCTTTTGGAAGCAGGTGTCAGAAAACCTGGCTCAAAATGGCTTGAACAAAAAGGAAATTTATGATCTCGCTTTATAAGAAGTCCAGAGGTAATTCTGGGTTGCTTGATCTAGTGACATAACAGATATGGTCAAGGACCAAGTTTTTTCCCATCTGGTCTCTTTGCTGTCCACCCAACTGGCTTCATTCCATGGCTGACAGCAGCAATGAAGTCAACAGTCTTCTTTATTTATGCCTAGAGGGAGAGAAAGACCTCTCCCCATTGTAGGGTGAACTTCCTCCCATCCTTTAGGGGTCTGACTGGTCTAGTTTAAGTTGCATTCCTAGTCTGGTCCCTCTGCAGTGCTTAAACCAGGGATCTGGAAGGATTGAGGTAGACCTATTGGAACCTACCCCTGGAGCTGAGGGTGGTGTCCTCTTTTCCTGCATTACATAAGCTGTATGGAGGAGGTTGAATACCGAAACAAAATTAGAATTCTATTGAGAAAGTTGGGTTAGATGCTGGATAGGCATCCAACGTTGTCTAGCAAAAAAGTCCCTTACGGTATTACTCCTGTCTACCCATACCTTCTAGTTTCACTTCGTACTGTTTTCCCTATTCTTTCTTGATTCCAGTTTCTACTCTTGTGGTCATTTTCTCCACCTCAGGGCCTTTGTACAAGCTGTCTCCCTTTTTGGGCTGCTCTTCCCTCCTCTCCTCTTTTTTCTTAGTTAAAATCCTACTCATCTTTCAAATGTCAGCACAGTTTCCATTTACTTCAACTAGGCAAAATCCCTGCTTTTCTTTCTAACATGTGTTAGCCTCAGTCTTTAGTGAATAGAGTCTTTTTAAAAAAGATTTTATTCATTTACTTGTCAGAGAGAGAGAGAGAGAGAAAATACAAGCAGGGGGAGTGGCAGACAGAGGGAGAAGCGGGTTCCTCGCTGAGCAAGGAGACCAATGTGGAACTCAGTCCCAGGACCCTGGGATCATGACCTGAGCTAAAGACAGATGCTTAACCAACTGAACCACCCAGGTGTTCCAATAGTCTTTTTTTTTTTTTTTTTAAATAATGTGTTTCCCGCCCTGTACCGCCCCACCACTAACTCTGGGCTCCCCTCTGGGTAGAGATTACCTCAACATCATTTTTATTTTCTGGCCCTAATACAGTGCTTGAAATGCATAAAGCATAAATAAGTAATTTCTAAATTAAAAATGAGAGACCGAAGCTCGTTTTAAACAGAGGTTAGATGTCAGTGTATCAGGATGAAATATAACGTTCAAAGTATAAAGTAAGTGTTTATCCTATTCCCTTCAAGTATTTTCTTATAGAGTAATAGAAATGATATTTCACAGTTGACAGCACAGGAGGGACTCAGAACATGGAGGCAGGGAAAGGAGAGGATGTAGTAATTGCTTGTGATACCATGTGGTTAAATGACACTTACCACACTATTCTGGCAGCTATCATGGGGACAGAAGATAACCTCATTCCCCCTTTCTCTTTCTTACTTTGTCACCTGATGAAGGTAGATCTCTTTTTTTATTCCTGTGAAGAAAGAGAAAGTCAGGGATATAGATTTTGATGAGAAATGAGAATATAGTCAAGATAGGGGATTTCTTGGGGGTAGTATTTTTGTTTTATTCAGTGCAGAAATATAGATGCTGTGTTCAGAAATTAGAAAGGGGTGTTTGGGTGGCTCAGTCGGTTAAGCATCTGACTCTTGATTTTGGCCCAGGTCATGATCTCACGGTTATGAGATCGAGCCCTGCTCAGGGTCTGCGCTCAGCTGGGAGTCCACTTAAGATTCTCCCTCTCCCTCTCTCACTGCCCCTCCCCCCTCCCAGTTGTATAGTACACATGCACTCTCTCTCAAATAAATAAATAAAATATTTTTTAAAAAAATTAAAGAGTTTATGTGCTTTGAACCTTTAATATATGTGAAGAGTATTTATGAAAATACTAGTAACTCACTAGGTTTCAAAGAATTAATAACAAACTTCTATCAGTAAAAATACTAATACAAATGGTCATGGGGGTAATAGATAAAAGAAGTTAATTCTTCACAGAAAAGCCATTCATCAATATTTTTCCTATATACCTAAATACTCTTGTTTATATTATTTTAATGTTTGCCTACTATCTCGTGTCTGCACATGCCATATCAAACTTTACTTGTTAGGACATTTCATTCCCCTCTCCATCTCTTGCTATAATAAGAAATGCTCAGATGACCATGTCGCACCTAAATCTCAAGGAAAATCCACATTCCAGGTTATGTCCTCCAGATTCCCAGAAATAGTGTTACTGGTATCTCCACTTTTAACCTCCACTTTGAAAGACTTCTGTGAATTCAATATTCTCAAAGTGTGCTGGCTTACCGCAGTTCTGAAATCGGAGAAGTGAAAATAGAGGAGATGAGGTGTCTAGCTCAGGGCATGGCACCGATTCACTGGCGATACTCAACAACGGGGGACTCTGCAAATGTGCCGGAGGCAGGGGCATCGGGACCCAGCCAGATACGTAGATTGTCATATGGCTGCATTCAGAAAGGTGGGGAAATTTCTTGCCCAGACTCAAGGGTGTGAGAGCCCTGAGGGAAACCCAGGTGGAGTCTGTGTCAGCAGCTCACCTTTGAGTATTAGACTTGGGATGTGATCAATCAGCAAGCCACGAGGGAGTAAGTATAAATAAAACATGTCCCTCGCAAAGAGGGCAAAGCTGCAATTTGCCAAGTGCACTGTAATTGCTTCTGGTTAATTATCTCAGTGGTGAGCTGGGAGCACCAAAGGCACACATTTACATTCACATTGTGGATAAAAATAATGCCACTCCTTGGATAATTCTGATTTTGTCGTTGAGATGTGGACAGTGCATACCCGGTTCCCTTGGATGGTGAGAGACAGAGAGTGACTTTATATGCTCTCCTTTTGGGGCCATCAATTTTTGTCATCATTGTAATTACTTTTATTCATTTTAGTAATATGGTTATTAATAATAAGTCTGAATAATTACAATAATCCTTACCAAACTGTAGTTTCTGGGATATCTACTTCACAGGCATGAGTTTACTGAATGTTCCCAACAACCCTATGAGGGAGGATTATTCTCTTAATGTTCAGACTTGGGAACTAAGGCTTTAGGAGTTTGAGGGACTTGCTCAAGGTCACTCAACTGACAATAAATCCCAGCTGTTGGGGCCCCTGGGTGGCTCAGTCAGTTAAGCATCTGACTTTGGCTCAGGTCATGACTCTGGGGTCCTGGGCTAGAGCCCTGTGTTGGGGTCCCTGCTCAGCCAGGAGTCTGCTGCTCTCTCTCAAATAAGTAAGTAAGTAAGTAAGTAAGTAAATCTTTTAAAAAAATCCCAGTTGTTATGCTAGGATCTAGAGAACTTTCTCTTAACCACCATAGCAGACATCTGGGTGCCCCTCCTAGATCTCTTGGGACCCCTTTGACCATTCAGTGCACCCATCCTGCAATGCTAGAGTGTTGCTGTTAACAGCTCACCCCTGAAACCCTTTGGGGAGTATGGCCCTTCAGAGACTAGAGCCGCTTGGCCTGGAAGTACCTGGGAGTAATGACACCTGTCCTGGACCAGCCCATAGCTAATAACTAGGTGCAGCAAAAGCTTGAAAGCCCAGCAACCTTGTCCTAAGGGGACTCAAGACCTGTGATACAGATGTGCTCTAGAGCTCTCTGCAGAATCAGGTTATGGCCAGACACTACCATCAGCTGAACTCCATTCTTGCTTAATTTCTCTTCCTTCTTATCCTATTTCCCTCCCCACCATACAGCGTCTCCTGACATCATTCCCTTAATAAAAGCCTTTTAAACAAATTCTCTCTTGGGTTTTTGCTTCTAGGGAACCTGACCAAGGACAGCACACTATGCTAAGTGTACTGATTTGCTGAAGGAATTCTTCCCAGGGAAGCAGTATCACCATGCCTTTTCTACATGACCTTGTGTGAGTCCCTGACATTACAGGGCCTCACATCCCTTCTCTACAAGACAAGCAGAATAGACTGGAGTGTCCCCAGAGCCTTTTCTGGTCCTGAGAGCCACTGACATTTCCACCTTCTAAAAATCCATTTGTTTGTAGATAGCTTTATGACTGTGTCCAAAAAGGGACATTTGGTTTGGCAGTTTGCCCCGGTGGGATGACTCCCAGGGAGTGTGAGCTTGCTTTTCTCCATCTCTTTCCATCCCCACTGCAGGAAACTCCTGAAGAGAGTGGAGCCCACTAGCCCACTAGGTCTTTGGGTGTGTGACCTTAAAGGCTGGAGTATTCTGTAAAACCTGAAATGTCTTTAGGAGGAAATGGTATTCCTAGGGTTAGGCAACAAGGTCAGCATCCCCCAGGCAGGCAAGTTACTGACTTGGGTTGGTGCAGGGTCAAGCATTCCATGTCTGGAATGGGTAAGGTGAGCACAGTGGGTAGATTATTGGATTTATCAAGATGGAGGTCACTGGTGTCTTTGACAAGAGTAGATTCAGTGGAGTGAGTTAAATAGAGAACAGGAGGTGAAGAAGTGGAGTAGGTCAGATAGCAGGGAGACAGGTCATCCATGGAAGGAGGAAGGCAGTGTACGTGGTCTAGCTAATAAGATTGGTGGACTCATTGGAGTAATGACAGGGTCCCATCTTCTAAATGCTCTTCTAAACAGGCATAAGTTGGGGGTGAGAAAAGGTAGAAAGTGGAGTGATTTAAGGAGAAAGGACTTAACAAAATTTGCCTAGTTGTGGCCTCAAATGTCCAGTTGGGGTTCTGAGGTTGAGAGGTGTATGGACTCCTGTGGGGTATCTGGGTGTGCACAAGGGAGTCATAACTGGAACTTGTAAGGAAAACAGTTCAGTTATTACTTATATGCTGATGCTTCTATTATTACAGTCTACCTGTAATCCAAAGACAACTTTTAAGCCCAGAGTTGTATATTCAAGTGCCCATTAGATCCCTTGTATATTCAAGTGCCCATTAGATCCCTCCATATCCTCTAGGCAAACCTGACTCAAAATCTCCAAAACTGAACTCATCATTTCCCCCTTAAGATCTACTATAAAAACATTAAAATAGGGGCACCTAGATGGCTCAGTTGATTAAGTGTCCAACTCTTGATCTCAGTTCGGGTCTTGATCTCAGGTCATGAGTTCAAGCCCCACATTTGACTCCATGCTGGGCGTAGAGCCTACTTTAAAAAAAAAAATTAAAGAGAAGTTCTAATAATAGTCTTGAGGGCTTGGAAGCAGATTTCCCAGGGAAATTTCTAGGCACTGCAAAGATACAGAGCTATGTTGTTAAAGTGAGACCTGTTAGTATGGTATATTCCCCTGTAGCCAAATTCAGTAGCTCACATGCAGAGTTGGGTGGTTTGGGTTTAACTAGAATTGGGCTTTTGCTGAGGATTTGATAAGCAGGCTAGAGAGGTAGGAAGTTGAGAACAGAGTGAAGGAATTAGTGAAGTGATGGGCTATGGTATCTAAGCAGAGAAATGAAAGCAGAAAGGACCTGATGAATAACCAAAAGCTAAAAGGTTAATGGACTTCAGCTCCTGGTAGATTCAAAGAATGTGGGTATCATTGAGTAAGTGAGCTGGAGATTCTAGAAGTGGTGTTCAGCAAGTAAACTGGATGCAGCTGAGGCATTGAGGGGGTGCTAACATTGGAAACGTCAAGGTCTAGAGCATGCTGAGAGATGGTGGCTGAGATGGGGTGGAGGAATGGAGGAAAAGATCCACAGATGTACAGGTCAAGGAATAATGCTAAGATGCTAGATGGTCATTTGTGCAAATGTTGAAGTCACTGAGAATGATGAGGAGAGGAGAGGTGGAGAGAGACGGTGAGCAAGGGGATTACAATCTCTAATGAAGTCATAATTGTCTAAAAGAGTCAAAAGATTCTGAAAAAAAAAAAGCTGTCTAAAAATGGAGAGAGAGGATGGTCTAGGCTTCAGAGGAGTTGGGAATTTTGAGAGAGAAAGGAGGGGAAATGGTCTGGATGTGGCAATGAGGAGCAAAGAGGATGCCAGTCCAATCTTTGGGAAACAAAGCAGATCCCACCTCGAGAGACCTGCTGGAAAGGTGTGCTTTCAGAAGCAGACAGTGCTCATAGATTCCCTTAGCTCCCACTTAGTGCTCTCAGGAGGGAAAGAGCAGTTGAACAGGGTGCCATGTTGGAGAATTTCTACCGGAAGATCACTTGCCAGGCTGTCATGAAAATGGAAGACTGGTTCTCTGCATCAATTCTGACCTCCTTGCAGTATGTCTTCCTGTACTGTGGAGGCTGGAAAGGTGAAGGAGGAATTTCCCAGACTCCCTTGCAGCTAGGTTTCCAGATGTGCTCCAACTTCAGCTAAGCACACAAGCTCAAGTAGAATCCAGGAGGTAGAAATGAGGCAGAGGCCATGTTTCCACAGCATCTGCTGACAGCACCGGTGATGGAGCTGTGGAGGGTGATGAGGGAGGCGTCAGGTTACCATGGGCTTTGGGTATATTAAGAGGCATTGCATAGGGCACTCGTTTTAGCCCTGCAGGTTGTAGTGGGCAGTGAGGTTGTAGAGTTGGCAGCAGCAGTGGAAACTTCCTGACTACAGTGGTTCTCTGATCATGGTAGTGGTTCCATGGCTATGAGCCCAACAGTTAGAATGGAAGTTTCTGGATTAAGCAGGGTTTCCTTGTCATGGAAGAGGCAGCAGTCATTGGGATGGTCCAATTCTGCCATTCGAGAAAACTTAAGCTATTTTCTTCAAGTCTTCAGTGATTCTGTAAGCCATCCCATGCCCTGAAATGAATCACTTCTACTTAAGGATTGCCAGAGTATGTTCACTAGTCTACCACTGAACTCTGATGGGAAGATGGAACCAAGTTAAATAGTGAAACAAAGATGCCTTACAAACACAAAGTTGTGCCCTTAATATAAACCACTGGATCCCTAGGGAATAGGAATTTCCCAAGAGCAGGTCTTCTTAGTGTGCCTGGCATCATTTTGATGTCTTACATAGTTGTGTGGTGCAGACTTGGTCATTGCGTTGTGTAAATGAGGAAATTACAGCACAAAGAAGCTGCTTCTTTTTAAGGTCACACAGCAGGGAGATAGCAAAACCAGGTCTGATAAATTGTCATTATACCACGCTGCCCCTTGGGGTAGGGACTGCTCTATCTCAGAAACAAGTACCTGAAAAAGTTCCTAAGTACAGAAAGGTGATTTTTTTTGTGTGTGCTAAGAAATATCTCGGGGGATGCATTCTTACCTCTAAATAACTTCAGTAAATTGGAGTAACTTTATTATGTGAAAGGCTAGACCTGCTTCCTTTTGGCCAACTTACTAACTCACAACGATTCCTAGATGGTAAGGATTTGAAGATGAGATGAGAAGGGATGTGGGAATCTTCGGCTCCCAAGAATGGAGAGGAAAAGAGAGGACTATTTTAGTAAAGGAAAGAAAAGGTGCTGAGCTCGGCTGTACAGAGGGGTGATGTGACAGATGTTCAGTTAAGCTTGAAGTCTGAGGCAGAAGTAGAAGAAGTCATGGGCTAAGCGAAGAAATGGAAGATGGTGGGGGAGAAGAGCCAGCACCACCCCTCGGAAGGTGTTCTGCACGAGGCCACCATCCCAGCTCCGGAGTGAGGAGAGTCCCACAGACGCAGGGTTGGCTGCAGTTTCTGGGGGGCAAGGGGAGGAGAGGAACCTACTTAGAACAGCTGACAGGAAAGGAAAGCAAAATCAAGA
The DNA here is from genome assembly GCF_902655055.1 of Lutra lutra. Taxonomy (NCBI): domain Eukaryota; kingdom Metazoa; phylum Chordata; class Mammalia; order Carnivora; family Mustelidae; genus Lutra; species Lutra lutra. Next base: position 200,761,687 of record NC_062278.1, on the reverse strand, counting down.
AGCGGAGGAGACAGTGACCAAGAAGAAAAACCCTTGCGATGTGGTGAAGCTTTAATTGGCTCTTCTCAGCATTTTTCTCGACTCTGACCCGTCTGGTTCAGCCATCCCTGGACCTGATTGTCATGACCTTAATCTTGACACAGCCTCCGGAGGCCGCACGCCTTCCTTCAAGGCAGCACTTCCCTGTCACCCAGCTTGTGATTTTCTGTTTCTTTCGCTGCTGATGACACAGAGGCTTGGACCCAGGGTGTGTGAGGCTGGGCCAGCCGTGCAACTTTGGGAGAGTTACCCAACTTCTCTGAACCTGTTTCCCATCAGGAAAATGAGAAATATAATCATACTCATCATATAGCTTATTTTATTTTATTTAAAGAGTTTATTTATCAGAGAGAGAGAGTGAGAGAAAGAGCACAAGCAGGGGGAGCAGCAGGCAGAGGAAGAGCAGGCTCCCCGCTGAGCAAGGACCTCCCCACCTCCAAGGTGGGAGGCTATCCCAGGACCCTGGGGTCATGACCTGAGTCCAAGGCAGATGCTTAACTGACTGAGCCACCCAGGCGCCCCATTTTAAATGAGATAATACATGAGAAAGGCCCATCAAAGGGCTTGGTAGCCAGGAAGTTCTCAATCGATGCTAACTTTTGTTATCTTTATTTAGCGCCCTATCCTTTCTCTCTATACTCTTAGCTGGCAAGCTAGAAAATATTAAGATGAAAGAATCTGGGTTCGTACTTGTTTCTACCACTTACTTGCTATGTGATTTGGGAAAGTCTCCAGACCTCTTTTGGCCTCAATTTTCTTATCTCTGAAAGAGCACAGATGAAAAAGTTGAAATGAATGAGGTCTGTCCTTGGCAGGATTTTGTAATTTATATTCCGAAGAGACACCCTTGGAAAGTCAGAGTTATAGCCTACCTTCCGCGAAGGTGGAGACAGTCTTCACTTGGGGCTCTGCGCCGAACCGGTGCGATTCCACCAGTCATGCCACCTGGCCTCCCTCGTGCCAGGCATGGGGTCAGATGCTGAGGGTAGGAGTGGAGGAGTCGATCTCAAGTCGCTGCCCTTGAGGTGCTCATGTCTAGTGGAAAAAATAGGAAGAAATACAAGGCTAATTTCTACCCACTGGGGTCCAGGCAGTAATGGCCGTGGCACAAGATAGAGACGGAGTGTGGAAGATCGATAAATTTGCTTGCTGCGGGAGTGGGAAAGGGCTTCACAGAGAAAATGAGAAAGAGCCCCTTTGCTGTTTGGTGGAACAAAATATAGAACAAATAGAAAAATATACGGAGGGGAAAAAAATCCCGTTTCGGTGCACGTGTCTTCCTCCTGTCCTGTGTGTGACATGAGCGGGGACATAACCAAATGGAGATGAAAGTTTACATAGTGTGTTGTTGCTTGTTTTTCAGGTTTTAGCAAAATGGCCTGAAAATGAACAGGAGTTGGTCTGAAGGCAAGCAGGGAAAGGGGGAGAAGGGGGCGGCAACCTTCCAAGCAGCCAAGACAGCATGGGAGGTAGTAGCTTTCGCTTTGTACTCGAAAGTTGGTGCATTTCTTTGCTGCATACAGTGCAGTAGTGACGGGCAATGATGCATTTTATCTGCACGGGTCTGAGTTTCAGGTTATAGGGAATCTGGAAGCAACTGACTCTCTATTTACTCAGCACTAGAGAAGAACCTAGTTCAAAATCAAATAAGCCACAATGCTTCAAAGAGCCCCATGGCTCTTCCCTAGCACGGTGAGATGTGCAGGACAGGATTTGTGGCCCTCCAAAGGCCTGCCATGCCCACATCATGTTCCAAGGAAAGACATCCCAAGAGGCTCCCTCTCCTTCGGGTTGTTAGACTCCGGTTATGTATGTCTCTGGGAAATCTGCAATTTCAGGCACAACCAGCTGGACCAGGGAGTATAGCCTGAGCTGTGACCATCAGATGTGGGCTGGTCCCAAGGGAGGCCAGCTCAGCCCCAGCTTGTCTTGGTGCAAAACTTCCACGTTCCATGATGCTAGGTGTTTGGAGCTGGGTCACAACGAGGTCAGGCTGTCTCCACAACCAAGCAGATCATTCCAGTTCTTCAAAGGACTCAATATCCATTCTTTCCCTAAAAACCCCAGTTAGCCTTTGACTGATGAGCGGGGCTACCCCACTTCCTAGCCCATCATTACACTGAATCCCCACCCCTGGGATGATCCATGTCTGATTCTTCCTTGAAATCAAAATGACTCAGTTACAATTGCTTTTCCTGACCTGACTTAATGGGGTGCTGGCCTGGCTTATACTGGCTTGTAAGAGCTGATAGTTAGGTTTTGGGGACTCCTATAAGGTAGTTATTACACATAGTCATTATTAAACATTGAATTATATATGTGTGTGTGTAACTAAATTATATTAAAACAAAAATAATACTCAAAATTCATTTCTACCCCATTATTTTATACATTTCGCTCTTATCTATGCCTCTGAGGTTATTATATGTATTCCTATCTATATGTTATCTACATAACGGTGTGCTATGGCACCGGTCTCTTCCCAAGTTCACGTTCAGTGACTTCATGTCGGTAGCTTGCAATCAGGCATGGTGGGAGTATGGACCCCTCAGAAATCAGCAAATGTTACAAATCACAGCTTTCCCCCTTGCGAGCTGGTTGTTAGACCTTTACCAGTACACCGCTGCCCGCAGGCACTGGAGGAAAGTGGGCTTCCCGAAGGTGCATTATCAGAGAACATGGAAGCCGTGCTCAGTGCCCCCGGTGAGTCAGCAGGGCCCGCAGGTGGGAAGCTGTTCTGTATTTGTCATCCACGTATTAATACAATTTGCCCACAGCAAAGGTTTCCTAGCCCGTTTCTAAGAGGCAGATACCCTTGATTCGCCCACGGGACTGTTATCAGCACTGCATTGCTGTTTGGCTTTTTACAATTTAATGAACGCGGAGCAGCCAGGATACCTCTTCTTGCTGTCTCCTTGCTCCCCTGAAGTACTGTCTGGGCAGAAACTAGAGAAGTGCTCAGTGCCTGGGCCACTTGCTGCTAAAGGCAGGACAGCGTGTGGACCCAAGCGGACTTCATGGGGAAACAATTCCACACCGCCTCTCCCCCGCCCCCTCCTCCACGGAGAAGACAGTGCTGAGACCCCCCTCCTCTGCCTTGCCAGCTGTGCACCGGATGCCAGGCAGTCCACGGGCTGGCCCCTTCTCCCCAGAGGTGTAGGATGGGTTACTTGTGACGTCACAGAGAATATTAGTTAACTGGTCTATTGTAATCTCCCATATCCACACCCGGGCTACTGGCGTGGGTGGAGGTAGCAAAGTGACCGGCAGCCTTTAAATAAGACCCTGGTTATCACTGCAGAACAGTATGTCCCCCGAGCAATGGACAGGGAAGCCTCACAGTGCTGCTGTGTGTCCGCTCACTGCTGAGCTGGTCGGTGTGGGCCAAGGAAGGGCACAGATGTGGCTTGGAGTGAGGAGCAGAGAATGGCAGGAGGTGGGCTGGGAAACTTTCAGGGGCATTGGGAAGCACTTTGCTTTTATTTCTGAAATAAACCCACAGAATCCAAGTGACCCTGAGGCTTAGGAGTACTTTTTGTAAACAGGATCCCAGATGGGGAAAGGTCCTGGCCCAAGTGGGAGGGGCCTCAGTATGCAGACAAGGTCAAGGAGATGGGCTTGGAGGCCAGCATTTAGGTTCATATCCCAACTCTGTCCTCACCATCTCAGTCAGGTTCAGCTTCATCATTTCAACCAGGGAGGAGAATAATAATCCTGGCCACATAGGGTTGTTCTGTGGATTAAATACAGAATGTAAAAAGCCTGGCCCCTTGTCAGTGCTCAATAGATAGTGGGGCCAAGGGACAGGGATGGGAGAAGAACATTTCACAGTAAATTCTTTCGTATTGGTTGAATTTTTTTTTTTGAAGATTATATGTTTATATTACCTATTTTTAAGGTGAAAAAAATAATGCTACACAAGAAAAGTTGTCATGGATTGGAAAAAGGATGAGAAAGTTCCACAAATCTCCCTCCTAAGAGTCATTTTACCTGACCTGTAAAAGAATAGCACCAGTATCTGGGGCGCCTGGGTGGCTCAGTGGGTTAGGCCGCTGCCTTCGGCTCAGGTCATGATCTCAGAGTCCTGGGATCGAGCCCAGCAGGGAGCCTGCTTCCTCCTCTCTCTGCCTGCCTCTCTGCCTGCTTGTGATCTCTCTGTCAAATAAATAAATAAAAAATCTTAAAAAAAAAAAAAAAGAATAGCACCAGTATCACTGGGTGTTTGTGAAGAAGGCTCAGCCCAGTGCCTGACATGTGGTTTGCTTGCCCTTATTAGTGAAAAGCCCATGACCCGAGGTCCTGCATACAGCCTGCTCTTCTAGCCTTATGTCTGCCTTCCTCAGAGCCAGTATTAGGGAAATCTCTACAGAGCAGGGAGCCAGTTCTTAGCAGGGGAACCCATGCAACTGGTCTTGGCAGGAACCTCAGGGCTCAGTGCTGAGTCTGAGCCTCCTAGATGGGATGGCTGAAGTCCCTAGGGTCACCAGTTTCTCGAAGGTTGTTCCAGAGGTGCTTCTGGCTTGTCCCAACTCTGGTTACCTATAGGCAAGGATGCAGGATTTAGGAAGATAAAGGGAGCTCTGGGATCTTTTTGTTGGGCAGGAATGAAAGGTCTGGCAAGGAAGTTAGGAGGCATGGGCTAAATGTGGGAGGGAAGGCTTATGTAGTTGAGAAGCTTTCCACTGCAATCCCACTGCAACCTCCTTGAGGTAACTGAGAAATCCAGGGGCATTGGGTTTCAGGCTCAGCTGGATCCAGGGATTCAAACAATGTTACCATTTCTCAGTTCCATTCTCCTTATTGGCCTCCTTCCCAGAGAAGGTGACTGCCCAGGGCTCTAGGTGTGTACCCTGGCAGGTTCAAGCCCCGTGAGGAGTGAAAGGCCATTTCTCTGCCAGCCACCATGGAAATCCCAACACAACTCTTTGACTTAATCAGGTCCCAAGCCCATTCTTGAACCAAGCATGCTGTCAGGGGAATTTGATCAGAGGTAACTGAACTCTACCCAAAACCCATGGGGTGCTGTGGGAGAGACCAGCGTTCACCAGAGGGAAATTGAGGCACCATCAGCAAAATGGATAAAGAGGTGGAAACACAGCAATGTCCACTGCACAGGGAAGCCCAGAAAGTCAGAAGTTAATGGTGGTGGTTCAGTAACAAGTCCCAGAGCCTCCTGGGCTTTCTGTCTGTGGGGCTCTTTGACCAGTGGTTTTGGATTGGCTTCTGGCTTCAGGGTTGTTTCCAGGCCATAAAATCACTACCCTCCTCCACCCTGCGGAGGCAACTAGGAACCTCACCTCCCATTAGGCTCTTAAGAATAGCCTCATTATTTCCCCTAATGTATCAGTGGGGGCTTGTGTCCAGTTCCCAGAAGGACACATGGAAATGACAGAGCCATAGACGGGAAGGACTGCATGGTGGTCCCACCCAGGCACTGTGACTCCCCTCCTCAGCCAAGATCCCTAGACCCGGACTGGACAGAGAAGCAGAAGAGCCTCTAGCTCCCATGCAGCATGCTGGCTTGGCTCTGAAGAGCAGCGGTGATCAGTGGTGGCCAAAGGCAGGAAGGACCTCACCAAATAAATGTTCCAGACCAGATATGACCAGAACCTTCAAATGGCTCCAGTGGAGGGAGGGGGGTCCTGAGAGCAAGCCTCCAGGATGGCTGGGATTGAATTTACCATATTTCTCACCATCTTGGTGATTGGGAAGTTGGAGTTAGATTTCATTTGATTGAGCAAAACAAAATCATGTGATGTTTACTTCAGAGCATTTGAGTGGAATGAAAATCAAACCTACCTGACCAGTATTTGCAGAGCGTGTCTTTCACTACAAGGCTGGATCAGCTTTTACCTAAAGGATCCTGTTGAAGGGTCTTTGGAGACGGGGGTGCCTTCTCTTTTGTGACTATTTCCCTTTGTTTCTCAGCCTTCCTAAAAAGGGAGTTATCCTGAGGTGCTACGTGAAATCTTCCCCTTTGCTCTTAGCCTGTCCTCACTGGGGACGGAGATCAATTCTTTACTTTCAGTCATCCTGCTTAAATTCTTCTGTCCCTCTCCTAGGCTGTAGAAGCAGGATCCTGTTATGGGTTGAACTGTATTCCTCACATCACACCCTCCCACTGAAAAAAAGATACATAGTAGTCCTCATGCCCAGTATCTCAGAAAGTGGCCTTATCTAGAGATACGGTCTTTACAGAGGGAACGAGTCAAAATGAGGGTCCTAATCCAATATGTCCAATGTCTTTATGAGGAGGGGAATTTGGCTACAAAGACAGTCACACAGGCACACAGGGAACACCATGCGAAGAGACAGGGTAAAGATGACCCGCCCTTCCCTCACAACCCTCAGAGGGACCAATCCTGTCGATGCCTTGGTCTTGAACTTCTAGACTCCATAATTGTGAGCTCATGAATGTTTATTGTTTAAGTACTTCATAGCACTTTGGTGTGTGGTACTACACATTATGTTCGTAAAACTGTTATGGCAGTGCTAGCACACTGACAGAGATTTCTGTGTCCTTGAAAATCTTTACTTGAAGAGCACCTTTCTTTTTCTTTCATTCTTTTTTTTTTTAAGATTTTTTTTTTAAAGATTTTATTTATTTATTTGACAGAGAGAGATCACAAGTAGACGGAGAGGCAGGCAGAGAGAGAGAGAGAGGGAAGCAGGCTTCTCGCTGAGCAGAGAGCCCGATGTGGGACTCGATCCCAGGACCCTGAGATCATGACCTGAGCCGAAGGCAGCGGCTTAACCCACTGAGCCACCCAGGCGCCCTTTTTTTAAGATTTTATATATTTATTTATTTGACAGAGAGAGAGAGAGAGAGAGTGGGAGATCACAAGCAGCCAGGCAGAGGGAGAGGGGGAAGCAGGCTCCCTGCTGAGCAGAGAGCCCGATGCAGGGCTCAATCCCAGGACCCCAAGATCATGACCTGAGCTGAAGGCAGAGGCTTAACCCTCTGAGCCACCCAGGCACCCCCAAAGAGCACCTTTCATAGTCTGATCTCTGTTGGCTGTAAGAGATGAAACCTAACTCAAATTGGCATACACATAAGGGAATCAAGTGATGCCTGTCATTGAAAAGCTGATTCCTCCCAGGGTGTCCCAACTTCAGGCATGGTTGGGTCAAGTGTTAATATTCCAGCCGTCTCTCTTTGCATCCCTTGGGCAGGATTTTTCCATGATGGCTGCTGGCAGCCTGAGCCTTGCCTCCTATGAGCTTGGTAATGACAGTGGAAAATGCTGGCAGGAGAATCCAGGGGAGAGCAGTTGATTGGCCCAGCTTAGGCCAGGTGCCCATGATGGGACATTTCCGCTTAGCTCCATATTGAGTGTGTTCTCTCTGGAAAAGAAGTTCTGTTCCCCAGTGAAGGGGGATGATTTGCTGGCCAGGGAAAACCAGCACGTGTCCCACCAAAGTGCTTCGTGATGGTTGTTTGGCTAAGCACGTGGGCCCCGGAAGCAGGTGGCCCGGGTGCCAACCTCGGTGCCATCAGTTACCAGCTGGGGGAGTTTCTTGGCCTTAAACAAAAATGAGAGCATTCTCCCGTTTGGAGGATATGGGGAACACTGACTCTGTGTAACCACGTACAGCACTCCACAGCACTTGGCACACAGAGAGCCTTCCTAATGCCTGTGTTTTCTTCTCCAGGTTCTCTAGTATGTCTTGACTATGGGGCCCTGTGTTAGTCTGGATTCTCCCAGAAACAGATGCCAAGATGGGATTAAACATGCAGGGATATTATTAGGGCAAACATTTTGGGAGAAGATGGGAAGGGAGCTAGGGTGCCTGGGGAGCCCTCAGACTGTGAGCCAGTCTGGCCCAGAGAGGAGGGGAAAAAGAGGGAAGGAGTATGGAGTGGCCCCCTTTTAGACTTCCGTGTTGTAGCAGAGTCCTCTAGACAGAGTAGGCCATCCAGGGAGTCCCCAGGGTCTGCCTGGCATGGGCCTGCGTTGGTATGCTGGTCACACTGAGTGGAGGCTGGGAGCAGGCTTATCTTCACAACCCTGGAGATCCCTCTAGGCCTTGAGTTCCTTGCGGGGCCCTGCCTTCCCCCACTTGCTGTTAACTCTGAGACCCACATAAATATTCATAGTGTTTGTGACCAGCAAGCAGGAGTGGTTTGTAGCCCAGATGTGGGGCCAGCGGAGTTTCGAGGCTGGTTTGCTTACAGGGACGAGAGCTCCAGAGTATTCTTCTCAATGTCCTTTCTTTGTAGAAATTAATGAAATGCCTCCATCTGAGCTTGGCCAGCTGCTCCACACTTTTCTCTCTGAGCATAAAGTCCTTTCATGTGGAAACTGCCCCCAATGCCTTCCCACCTCTGTACCCCCCTCCCCTGCATCTAAGAATCAGTCCCCTGCAATGAATGGCTCCCTTGCCAATAAACCACCAAAGCTACAAATGAAAATCAAAGAACATTTTTAATGAAAAAGAACCCTTTACATCCCTTTTTCTGCAAATCCACTGCAATAACTTTGAGCTCATTAGTGACATTTAAACCCTTCTAGATATTCCGAGGCTAGAGGGACGCTGTTCTTGCAACATAGTCTCAAATAGTAAAATCTCTTTACATTTTACCTGTGACCTTTCCTTTCATATAATGTCAACAATATATAAAACAAATGTTTGAGGTTTCCAAGACAGGTCTGGGCGCTTAGGTAACCAGTGTTTCTTGCCATTATCCACGCTCATTACTCACTAAGTGTCTTTGGAGTACTTTTTTTTTTTTTTAACAAGGTTAATTTGCCTATGTATGTCTCTTTTGTACTTCATGCTATCCAAGCATGGCTCAAACTCACTTTTCTTTTTAAAATAACTATCCTCTCACATTATGATAGCATTAAGAGGGATTTCTTAAATTAAGCATCCTGACTTACTTGGTGAAGCATGGAAGGGATGGCTGGCATTTGAAAAATAAGTCAGTCCAGAACAAAGAAAGCAAGGTTCTCTTCTGCATGGATGAGTAATAGGCAATAGATTGCCTCTTGGCAATCTTGTTTGGAACCAACATCTAACCATTTCTAAGCATCTATGAGTGCAAGAATTTTGTCTGCCTTATTTTCTTTCTCACAGCATCCCTGGATATTAAGGGTTAAGGTCCCCATTTTCCAGATGAGGAAAGTGAGGCTCAGAGAGATGGGTTAACCAGTCTATTGTCCTTGGGTTAGTAAGTAGCACGGCAGGGTCCTGCTCTCAGCACTGCCTGAATGCTCAATGTTCCTCTCCCTCTCCCCTGCCCCTTCTCCCTGCAATCGCTCTCTCTCTCTCTCTCTCTGTCAAAATAAATAAATAAACAAATCTTAAAAAAAAAAAAAAAAAAAGCCCTCCTCATCCCACATGATCACCTTGTGCAGCTGGGGTTGTCGGGGAATGATGGCTCTGAGAGATGTAAACCCAGCTCCAGAGGCAGAACTTGGCTGGAGCTTGGAGGTTTAGTTTGAAACATTGTATCTTCTGCACATGGACTGGGCTACAGTTGTGCTGCTTAGGGAGGGAGAGAAAACAAAGGTGTTGATGGTTAAAAGGGGGTGGGTTAAGTTTGGGCTCAAGAAATAAGCAAGATGTGCTTCCTGCCAGGAAGGGAAAGTTAATAGACATGATTTGCTTTATTCCCCAAATCCACCCATCCTTTTGGTAAGGGCACTCTGATCGTGTTTAGGGAGGAGCGGAACCCCCTCCCTCACTCTGCGGAAGACATAGTCATGTGACCCAGGCCTGGCCAGTCAGGACATGGTATCCCCAGCTCAGTGATTGGTTCAGGATGGACACAGGACCCAAGCCAACCAGCCAGGTCTCGTCAGCCCAACTGGATACTTTTGCTTGGATTTCAAAAGAGATGTACTCTTTCTTTTTTCCCCGGAGACATGGATCTGTAAGAGCGTGGAGCTGTAGGGAAGCATCTTGGTTTCATAAGGGAAGAGTGTGTCTAAGAACGGAGTCAACACAGATACAAGAGAGCTGAGAAATAGAGGGAGACCAACCCCTGCATTGTTTGAGCTTTGGACCAGTTGAAACTCTGCTTATAAACTTCATAGTTATGGGAGTCAGTAATCTCCCTTTGTGCTCAAGACAGTTTGCTTTGCCTTTTTTTTTTTTTTTTTTTTGTCACTTACATCTGAAAAGAATTCCAACTGACCCAGGATATCAGACATCAGACTCACATAAATCTAAATAAAGGAAATACGCTTTTCTGGTAGCAATTACATCTACTCATTCATTCCATAAATATTTATTGAGCTTCTGCTATGTGCCATTCACTCTCCTACGTGCTTTGGGAGATTCAGGAGCAGCTCTCTAGGGACAGATGGCCTGATTGAAAGAGGATTTCAAGCAGAAGACAAGGGTAAAACAAGGTGGGAAGGGAAGATGTCCCAAGAGATGTAGATCATATGCTAGAGGGATCCAGTGGGGGAGCACCCACACCGAGGGAGGGCTTCTCTTCCAATCACGGGACCATTTCTTGTGTCCTCTGAATCCAGATGCTTAGCTCAGCACTTGGCACAGGATGAGCGCTCAGTAAATCCTCAAAGGATGAATGGCTTTGTGGAGGGTGTAACACTAAGCAAGAGGACAGCTGAACCCTTGATCCAGGCAACAGGGCGGAAAGGTGGGAAGTCACAGACCCCTGCCCATGGTTCCTGTTGACTCAGTGCTCCGGTGGAAGAGGGGACGCTTTACTAATCAGAGGGCAGAGGAGCTAACACACTTCCAACTGCGTGTTCAGCAGCCAACTGATTTCTATCTTCAGGTTGTATGGGAACTTCCCAGGATTAATCTTTGTCCTTGGGTTTCTTGATAAATACTCCCCCCCTTTTTTTAAGAAAGAGAATTGTCAAGATTGATTCTTTTCTTGATTATCATTTTTCTGTGCTTACAAAATTTTCACTGAGTACGTACAAGTATAAAGAAGAAACAAAGTCATAATTCTGCCACTAAGAGATAACCACTGCTAACGCGTGCACACACAGAGATGGAACTGTACTGATTTAATCCACTTTCCCATTATGTCATATCTTTCCTTGTCAACAAACAGAGCTCTACATTATTGTTTTAATGGCCACTGAGTATTCCATTATAGGGACGAACCAAAATTAATTGAACCAATTTTCTGCTGTTGGACATCTAGGTTGATTCTAGTTGTACGCTATTATAAAAACACTGAGTGAATGAACATCCTTATAGCTTAAATAGTGTACATTTTAAATCATTTCTTTTGGATAAATTCCTAGAAGTGGAATTGCTAGGTCAAATGAAACGAATGCTTTTAAAACTCTGTGACACACTCTGCCAGTCTGACTTCTGGAATTTACTCTCAAAGGGGCCTACTCCTCTACTCTCTCCAATACTGGTTGTTACCATTTTTCTTTCTCTTTTGCGTCTCTGAAGGGCAAGAAGGTGCAACCTTGCCAACAGTGTTGGGCAGAGGGTGATGATGGTCCGTACTGTCCCTTCCCATACAGCTCCCTGACAAGGAGACCTTTCTCCTAGACATGGGTCTGAGGAGAACAGCAGGTGCCCCCTGTAGGAGCCCAGCCCTTAGGTTTAGAGAGGCCAGGAGCCTCAGTTTCCCAGTTTCAGTTTCCAGGAAAATTACCTCCTTCTTCCATTAGTACCAGGACACTATTCTTCTGAGAGCTCAGGGTGCCAAGTTCCTGACACAGTGTGGATACTAGAGAAGAGTAAATGTGAGGACCCAGTAGCTGACGGGTAAGAACTGGGAGTTTTCAAGTGACACGGTGACAGCAAGGTCTTTCATCATGCCACAGTCCCAACTGCTTTCAAGAGATGCAAGTAGATCAGGCATGATTACAGCATGAGTTTTGTGAGAACAAAGGCTAGTTTATTCTTGCCCTAATTACTATTTTTCCCTCTTTCTCACCATGAAAATTTAATGCTACACTCTCAGCAAGGAGGCTTCTTCTTAATTGATGGGCACTCCATTAAGTGAACCATCTCAGGGGGTGCCAGATGATAGCCACGAACAGACCCAGTGTGAACAAGCCCCCTTAACCAAGAGGTGTTCTCCTGGAAGTCTGAAGACCAAATCTGGAACCAGTATCCCTTGATTATCTGACAACTAATGACTGAAGGCCTGTGTTGAGTCATACCATGAGCTGGCACAGAGTTAGTTCAGGAAGATCATCGTTGTCCATGTTCTCTTCTTTATTTTTTAAAGATTCAATTTATTTATTTGAGAGGGGAAAAGAGAATGAGCTGGAGGAGGGTCAGAGGAAAGGGAAGGGAGAGGGGGGAAGCAGACTCCATGCTGAGTGGTGGAGCCTGTTGCCCGCCCATTCCAGGACCTGAGATCATGACCTGAGCCAAAGTCAGACGCTCAATCCACTAAGGCACCTAGGCACCCCACCCATGTTCTTTTAAAAGAACGTTCTCCAAATTCCTGGAGCACCATCATACCGAAGCTCTACAGTGTAGGGAAAAGTCCCAGTCCTTGGAGTTATGTGGACCTGGACTCCATTCTTGTTTGGGTGGAGTTGCTGACATTCATCATTTCTCCTCTTGGAAACATAGTCTCCTCATCTGTGAAATGGGGATGGTAATGATCTCAACTTTGTAGAGTTGTGAGGACTGAGCAAGATGATCTGTGCAAAGTGCTTAGCATAGACCTTCATACATAGTCGGCACTCTGTAAATCTTAGCTCTGTACAGGTGATTATCATCTGTAAAATGGAGAAAATGATGCTAATCATAGAGAGCCATTTTAAAGATGAAAGGAAACAAAGCTTGTTAAGCGTGTGGAACCTAGAAAGTTCTCATGAAATGGCCTTTTTGGGTTAATTCTCTGTGTTAGAAATATCACCCTCAAGAAGTGAGGAATGAGGAGGGGCAGGAAGACGCAGGTCTAAGGGAGCAGTTGAATTTTTGAAACAGAAGTTGTAGATGTTACCTTTAAAGGTAGGCTCCTCTTCTTGAAGAGTTTCCAGTAAATGTGCAACTGGGAGGAAATAACTGCTATTTGAGAACACAAAATATCTGTAGTTGCTTTTTGAATGATAGAGTAACAGTGGAATTCATGTGGCAAAAAAGAGGAAGTCTTTTGGAGATGAGAGAAAAAGGACCTGTGACCCAAGGCCTCAAACAGATGACAACTAGTACGAGAGTCTTAGGGGCCAGCTGATGGATTCTCAGTAACCATCCCTGCCCTGCAATCTGTTGGTGTCCCTCTTCCACCTCTGTTTAGTGCTGTGATTACCTTCTGTTGACTCCAGATTCAAAGCAGGTCTAGTATACACAGAGTCTGGATTGGTGGCACCTGGGAAATGAAAGCGAGGTGGTTTTGCTCATGCTTGAGAAGAAGGGGCTGGATGTGTGAGTTCTGAGCAGGAACTCAGAGCAAGAGGAGACCAGAACCTGTGTCTTTGAACTGTTGGGAAAGCTTTGGACCTGTCACTAACAGGGCAAGGACACTGTAGGTCATCATAGTTGGCTGTTAAAATAAAGGGTGACTATCCCAGAAGGCTGAGGAAATTCGAATAAATAAATTCAAATAAACCTTCAGGACAAGTTATTAAGTAGGTTTTTAGGAAGGTCTCCTGGAATCCAAAGTACTTGAAAACAAAACAAAATAACATGCAACATATGCACAAGTGTCTGGAGAGTACCGGGCGCCAATTTTTTTTGAGAAGCCAAAGCTATTGGTGATTTCTGCCATAATAGAGAGATGAGTTTTGAGGACTCAAAAATGTGTGTACATCAGCCTCGAACATGGTTTCCAAAATGCCTTTCTACTCACAGAGGGACCAATTTGGCATCCGGGACACACATTTTCTGTGTGCTACCCCAAGCTTTGGCATCATAATTAATGAAGAGGAGCTCAATGATGAATTAGAACATTCCCTTTGGGGATAAATTACCTGTCATTTAAAACACAAACTAGAAAGTCCTTATTTTGCTAGTTGGTTGTGTAAAAGCCACCAGCCTTCTCCAGATTTGAGCCAGCCTGGAGTGAATGAATATTTGTTGCAGAGGCAAGAGTGTCCTGGATTTTTTCCCCTTAGTAATCTAGCTGGATGATTTCCTCCTTCCGCTTGGCACTGCAAGGGATTGTTAAATATATCATATGGCAAAATGGGAAGAAAGAAGAGGGAAGAATATGGGAATTGAGAGAAACCTCACGAATCCATGACCTACAAGTCAGAAAGAGAAATGTGGGGAAAACGGGAGCAACACTTAGTTTCAAGCAGGGAAGAAGAGAAGAAAGAAGTGGGATAATTAAGCATAAAGATTTGTGACAATAATGTGCAAATAGCTGCTGTTTTACTAGAACCTACTATTTCTAGCACTGGGCTAGCAAAGTCTGCCATGTAGAGCATGATTGTTCCCTGTTCTCCTGGAGCTGCCCCTCTTGGCTCTACTTCATTGAGGTAGGTAGCTGTGGCAAAGGTCATGTCCCCTGCCAGGCGGGGACATCTCCAACTTCACCTGGCATCACTCTCTTGCCTATCTTTCCCCTTCAGTCATTCTGGAATCATCTCAGTTCTTCCATCCTGCCAGGCTGTCCTCCTCCCTGCTGGTCTTCATTCCTACTCTCCATGGACTAGATGTTCTTTGCCTGGCTATCGCCATTACTACTCCCCTGAAACTCTCCCTTCCCTGAACCCAGATTGGGTTTGATCCTCCTGCTAGATGTTCCCATATTCTCCTGTATTGTTTAATTCATAATTAGTAACTATTGGCCTCGGATCTGTCTTCCCTACTACTCTGTGGGTCCATGAAGGCTGGCACAGAGTCTATTTCCTTCTTTAGCTCCTCGGCCTGGGCCTGGTTCATATTAGAGACTTGATAAACATGGGAAAGCCAAAAGGTTTATTCCTTATAGCCTAGAAGATACAAGTCTTAATCGAATTTCATTTTTAACCTTCGATTGTCAGTCCTTTTTTTCCTGCTTCTAGGACATCTAGCTATTTCTTTATTAGTACATCTAGTTTTTACCCACATCACTCAGGCAAAACAAAGGAGAAATGCAGCCAAAGAAATAAGCAAATTTTCTTCTGACATAGTAAGCAGGTCTTAAGAGGATGGAAAATTCTCTTCGAGGGGAAAACTGGAGAATTGGTAAAGATGTTGCTCTAAATCTGAGACTTGGACAGACACTTCATTTTAAACCTCGTAGTATTAATCTATGATTATGACTTTTCTCATTTTTCACATTTGAGAAGGAAATACCTACCCATTGTCATTGTGACTTTAGATTATAATGCAAGAAAATCTTCGCTAGAAGAATGTAAGCAAGAAAATATGCTTTCATGGTGCTGTTATGTGGGGCTGGTATCAGTGAGGGGAGGTGATTTCTATGTAAAGGGCACACACTTGAGTGCCGGGTGGCACCTGGATTTACTAGCCTGAAGGAAAATTAACCAGTGCCAGAGTCTCTACCACAGACAGTCAACAGAATGAAATGCTGTCTTCTCTAACATGGCCTTCCAGAAACTATAGCTCCCTGCTGGTGGTTAACATAGGCACTGACCGAAAATGACAGTCACCGTGTTTGCAGGTGATTTCATTAAACTGAGCAGTGGCTAAAATTGCTGGTAACCATGTGAGGATCTAATGGGGCAGGAGAAGAGGTTCAAGAGCATTTGAAGACACACAGGCCAGGATTTCAGACTTAACTGTACAGCCTACAACAGAGGAGACCTTGGGCAGTTCCCTCATCTGCAGGCTTCACTTTCCTCTCTGCAAAATGGGTTTAATAATACCTCCAGGCACAGGGTTGCTCCATAGAACACCCAGGGGGGACCTGGCTCTAGTAAATGCTCAGCAGGGGAAATGGGTATGCCTCTCTGTTCCCTCAGCTATCTGTCCTGGAAGGCTACAGGTCCCTAACCTGGAGGCATGTGGTGAGGGAGTCACCAGAAAGTCCAAGCTGGGCTCTCCAGTTGAGTCTCAATTTTAAGTCAGTTAGCAGGGTTAGAAAACTGTTTTCTTCCACTTTCCAGGTTTGGTTTATTAGGAGCAGGACCTTCAGAGGATTCCTAGGGCCATTAGGAAGTTCAAATACTGTCTTGAGAACAATGCAAAGACTTGTGTGTGTCAATTTTTCCTCCAACTAAATGCACTTAAGAGAGCATGGGGCAGGCAAGGAGACTACAATGAGAAAAACATTGAAAGGAAAAGCGGGGGAAGGTTGTGAACCAGGCTGACCAGAGATTACTTAAAAAAAATTTTTTTTTCTCTTTAAATCAGTTAGAACACTAGCCGCTTTGTTGGCCTGGCAGCTCAGAGGGGAAGCGTGTTTCTGTGGAAAGTCAGGGCGTCCACACCCGCGGCTGTGAGTCCACAGCGTGAGCAGGGGACCCCGGGACCTGGGTGTGCGAGCTTAGGGGTGACCCTACACCACCTCCAGATGCCCCCTTGGGTGGCCCCCCTGAGCCTGGGCGCTGAGCTTGCTCTCCGGAATCGCCAGCCCGCCACTAGTTGACAAGCCGTTTTATTTCCTTGCTGATGGCTTTTCTTCCCCGCGCCCCCTGCGACAGGGCACCGCCCGGCTCTCTCCGCTGCTCCCGCCTGGGTCCCTAGACCCGGTTTCTGAACCCCGACGTCCCGTCCAGCGAAAAACCAAAGCGTTCCAATATGTGGCCAAGTGGCCACCCTACAAGCCCGCGACAGGCCCCGGCAGGTCCGGAGATGGGAGGCACTGAGCGCTCCTGAGGGCAGCAGTGAGTTCCCCAAGCCCATCCCCTACCCCGCCTCCCAGCCACGGCCGCCCGCCCCGCCCAATCCCGCGTCCCTGGTTCCTAGCAGCGGACGTGTGTGTGCAGTCTGCCGGCAGTTCTAGGCGATTTGGAGTTACCACCCCAGCGTTTGTTAAATGAAGGAAGCTTTGCATCCCGTAAAGCGCAGACAGCAGCAAGGTGACTGCAGCCAGCCTGGGAGAATTCGTGCGTTCTCTGGTTGAACCCAGTCTTCCCTAGCACCTTCCTGGCGCCAGACTCTGGGGTGTGACTTGCATGTGTCTCATGCAGACCTCTTGGTACACCTCGCAGGTGGGTGCATTACGCCCCCCTCCCCGCCCCACGCCGGCGTCACAATGAACAGGGAGGGGCTCAGGAACTAATACCTGGTTTTCTAAGCGGCCATTCCTCAAACTTTTCTCTTGGGGAATTTTCTTTCCTTACTCCCAGCGGGTTTGCATGGGGGAGAGCTCATTCCCATGAGGATCAGATGGGTAAGGGGCTCCATTGACCCAAGTCCATCCATACATCCCACCCCGGCCATGGGGACTGGCAGGGCAGGAGTGTCACTGGCAGGGGCTGTGGAGCGCTAACCAAGCAATGGCCCTTCTGTTGGAGGAGAGACGTTTTCTTTGACTCAGCTGGGACAGGGGATGAGATGCTGTGTTTGGAGGCGGAGGGAGGTGAGGAGAAAGCTAATCCAGGATGATAGACTCCGGACTTAATTTATTTAAAGCTTCCCAGCTTTTTAAAGGAAGGAAATTTTATATCCTTATCATAAAAAACAAAACCGTATGGCTTGTCATACATGACTATATTGAAAATAAAACCATATCCTTAAATTCTTGTTTGATCCTGCTGCTAACTACAGTTGAACCTAAGGCTCATTTTCCCTCCCTCCCTCCCTCCCTTCCTTCCTTCCTTTCATCTGATATTATTTCTTTATTTGAGAGAGAGAGAGAGAGAGCGAGCTAGCAGGGAGAGTAGCAGAGGGAGAGAGGGACAAGCAGACTCCCTACTGAGCACAAGCTCGACTTGGGGCTTAATCATGACCCTGAGATTGTGACCTCAGATGAAATCAAGAGTCAGTGGCTTGGTGGCTTAACTGACTGAGCCACCCAGGTGCCCTGTTCTCTCTTTCTGAAGATGAGATTCTACAAATTATTAGAGAGATGTCAAAGACTATCCCCAAATGGGGCTTGTTCCTGGAGTAATATGAAGGATTAAAAGAGAATCCATTTAGTGACATGTTCACTTTCCACCAAAATCTTCTCACAGGTCTCCCTTGGTAGGTGTCCCACACCAGAGGCAAAGTATCTGTACTTAGTAGAGATGATATACATTAAGAAACACATCGGGGCACCTGGGTGGCTCAGTTGGTTCGGCATGTACCTTCAGCTCATGTCATGATCCCGGGATCCTGGGATTGTGCCTCGTGTGGGGCTCCCTGTGCAGTGGGGAGCCTGCTTCTTCTCCATTTGCCCCTCTCCCTGGTCATTCTCTCTCTCTCTCTCTCAAATAAATAAATACATCTTAAAGAAAGAAAGAAAGAAAGAAAGAAAGACATTAAACATGGAAGGTTCTAGAACATTTTATGAAGGATCTATTGCAGATAGAATTCTCCTACCTCTGGCCATTTGGAATGGCCACCCAAGACCATACCCTACAGCTTGCAAAATTAAAAAAAAAATTTTTTTTAAATTCATTGTATATTGAATGCCTAGATGCAAAGCAGAACTATGGCCCTATGTTTAATGTTTTTTTTTCTAAGTAAGTAATTTAGTTCCTTAGTCATAGATTCTTTTTCTGTATATTATTAATAATAGACTAGTAGCCTGTGCTAAACACAGGCTACCACAACCCTCTAATGTACTAGTGGGGACACCCACTAGTAAAATCTAGTGAGCCTACTGGACTGGTTGGGGGGTGGATAAAATTTTAAGGTAAAAGAGACAAAGAGGTGGCACTTTCTTCATGTATCTCTCATGACCTCCACCATGGCCTCCTTCCTCACCAGCTCCTGGTACTGACCACTTTAACAGTTGACTGGTTAGCATATATTTTAGCATGAAGGTCATATCGTCTGAAATAATTCTGAGTTATATGCTAGATAGAGCTGAGGCATTTCAATAGGAATGCGTCCATGGGAGACATGCTCTGTCATGAATGAATTTATTGGTTAGTGTGTTAATCATATATTGCTGTGTAACAAATCATCCCAAAATTAGGGTCCTAAAAAAACAACATTTATCACGTCGTAGTTTCTGCGAATCAGAAATCTGGGCACAGCTCAGGTCCCGCCCATGCTGCAGTCAAGGGGTTGGCTGAGGCTGTGGTCATCTCAGGGCTCCACAGTAGAAGAATCCACTTCCCAATCTCACTGACTTAGTGGGTGGGAGGATTCAGTTTCCCGAGGGCTGTGGGCTATGGGCCAGTTCTTTACTGGCTGTTGGGTAGAGAACACCTTTAGTTCCTGGCCTTTCCATAAGGGCCTTTCCATAGGGTAGCTCAGAATAGCTTGCTTTATCAGAACAAGTGAGAGAGAAGACAAGAGAAGTATCAACAGACCAAAGTTATGGTCTTTTGTGAGTTTGAGAAGTGACATTCCATCGCTCTTGCCACATTCTTTGCCTAAGAAGCGAGTCCCCATGTCCAGCCCATATCCAAGGGGTGGGGATCAAAGACGAGTATGAACACCAGGGCAGAGATCACTGCAGCCAACAGAAGAAGGCTATCTATCACATTTAGTTCATTCGTTCAATCTAGAGCTTTCCGGGCACTGGACATTGGCCTTTTTCAACGTATAAAGCTAAACTAGTTTGTCTCCGTCACTTAGATCTAAACTTCATGTCCCATGGGAACTTTTTAAGGATTAGAAATTTGGATTAGAACTATTGCTACTTTCCTATTTTATAATTTCTCACCCTGTTTGAGGAAAATTACATGAATTAATTTTTCTTTTCATGTATATAAAAAATACTTTTCCTGATTAAAAACAAAACAAAAAATGTTTCTCTGATCCACTCTGTGAAGCTAAGACATTTACTGAAGGAATAAAAAACACAATTCCATACATGAAAACTGAATAAGGAGAGAAATCTGTTTAAATAAATAAAATGATGTAGGTTGATTCACTTAATAAATTATGGTTATTTCATTAACTCTTCAATTGAATTCCAAGTCCCCATTCTATTTGCTGAGGTAAATTTGTTTAACATGAAGCCTTGACATCCTTTAAAATAATTACGCTTCTAAATGAAAGTTTAATTTTTAATCATTTGCTTTGCTAAAATAGAAGCAAATGAGAGGATAATATGACAATTTAAAGGATTTGCAATAGATCCCCTTGAGCTGGAAGAGACATGAATTTTTCCTGAATGCTGCTGACTAGTGGAGGAATTTTAAATATGGTAATAGAACTGCTTCCACCCAATGTTTGCTTCTTTGATGGAAATGAAACCAAAGGGAATAGAAACCAACAGGGGTGAGGCAGGGCAATGCTCCCCGATCAATGGCTGACCTTAATGGGGACTCCCATCTCCCATCCAGAAGGCTTTCTCCATATAGACTCAGGTATTACCATGCCAGTCCCAGGATGAAAAAGAGCCAATTCCCAGCAAAACAGTGAAAACAATTTTCAACTTAGAATGGGCAAGGCAGGCTACTGTGCATTTGCAAACACTGAAATCTACACAGAAGAGAGACAGGTTAGTTTGTTTCAACTTTTGGATACAGGGCCTGATTTTTCCTTTGTTTGCTCTTTAAATAACTTCTCAGCATTTGAATGTATCATCTACCCAGTTCAGGTTAGGAATGTGAGTTTTTGTAAGATGTTTTTAAGCAGAATTACCAAGTGGTCAATGAAAAACGAAGCTTCTCTCTCTCTCTCTCTTTTTTAAGATTTTTAAATATATTTGACAGACAGAGAGCACTAGTAGGCAGAGAGGCAGGCAGGGGATGGCGGGTGGGTGGGAGCAGGCTCTCCACCGAAGCAGAGAGCCCGATGTGGGACTACGATCCGAGGACCCCGGGATCACGACCCAAGCCAAAGGCAGCGGCTTAACCCATTGAGCCACCCAGGCACCCCAAAGCTTCTCTTAATAACTCTCTAGATGATGGGTCCCATCAAGGAGGATTGACTCCCTCCTTCACTGAAATACAATCTTGCAGATAACCAAATTTTTTTCTCCATCTCCGGAAATTGTGAATTGTGTGGATTCTCTTTACCTCCTCCAATTCCTCATTGGGTCACATGGTAGAGGGTAAGATTTTCAATAATACCCCATGTGCTTATTTCCTTTAAGTAAAATGGACAAAGGCATAGAAGGTAAATGTAATTGTGATTTTGTTACGGGGGGTGGGGGGCGTTGAGGCATTGAGCTCAGAGGTGAGGGTTCTTTTTGCAATGGCCTTGACTTGTAGTCTGTGTTTTGTTTGTTTGATTAATTGTCTCTGGTCTTTTTAAAACCAGTGAGGGTGCAATGACATTCATGGTAGTCAGAGTCTTTTAGAGTTCATATATGATTAAAAAAATAAAAGCTTACTATTATTATTTATTGAACAATCTTATAGTACTGTTAATATAAATCAAAATGAAAAAAGTTCATTCATCATCCTACTAAAATTTTTTCCATTTTTCAAGTTCCCTCCCAAATCTTGGTTATGTACAGTATTTTTCACACAGTTGCAATAGAAAGGTAGGTAAGGTTTTGCATTTTACTTTTAAACGGAAGGTAGCATACACATTTTTCAGTATTTCATTTTGTTCTTCACAATTAAAATGCTAATATCTGAATAATATTCCTTTGAATGATGGAGCCATAATTGTACTAATCATTTTTCAATTATGAATATTTAGATGAAATGTATTGTAGTATATAAATATTGCTACAAAGTGTATTTTTATTGCATAATTTAGAAAAGTTCTTTTGGATTATCTCCTTGGTATAAAGTCCCCAAAGTCAAAGAATATGAATATTTTCATCCTTTTTAGAATATTGCAAATTTGTATCCTTAATGAGTTGTATTCATTTACACTGCAATTTTTGACCATATCCGTTTTACTAGTTAGCATTGGGAATTTTTTTCTTCTTGAATGGCTGGAAAGTGGGCACCTTTTGATGTCATTGTATCATTCTTTGTCGGTAGACAAAGGATATTATTTCCAAGTCTTCACTCTTGCTCTCTGGGGAAAGAATATGATGATGGTTTCCTCAATTCTTAACTCATCATTTCTTAAACTAATAATTAGAACACAACCCAGGGAAATACTATTTAGATGTATTAGCATAATTTAATTTCTCATATTCCCTCACTTTCTTTTGTCTGTTGTTAGCTGGAACATTAGAAGTAAAAAGAGGCCACAGCTGGGACTGAAGGGGGAGGCAGTGTTGATCTTCCCCAAGGTGTACACTTGTTGCTCTGTCATTTCCCCGTATCTTTGCTTACTTTCTCCATTTGCCTGGAAAGTTCTTTCCTTCCATCTCCATTTTAATGACTGTGGCAGGGGGAATGCTAAAAATGGCTCCCAAGTCTCCAGTGCTCCTTTTTCATTTTACTTTTTACATTTTGCATTTTACTCCTAGAACCTATGGATATGATGAATTATCACTCCCATGACTGTGCAGCATTTGAATGTATTTGAATGTCATATGGCACAGTTAGCTTTGGTAGGTTTCTCTGGGTGGATCTGAGCTAATCACACGAGCCCTTTTAAAAGCAGACTTTTCTGGTAGCAGGAGAGGAGGTCATGGATTTGAAGCATGAGGGGAATTTGACACATCATTGCTGGCATGAAGATGGAGAAGACTGCACGCCAAGGAATATGGACAGCTTTTGGGAGTATTCCCAGCTGACATCTAGCAAGGAAATGGGGACTTCAGACCTACTACTGCAAGGAACGGCATTTGACCAACAACTTGAAGGAGTGTGGAAGTAGAGTCTTCCCTAGAACTTTTGGATAAGAGCCCAGCTTGCCCACACCTTGATTTTGGTGAGATCTTTGTGAGACACTAAAGGGAGGACCCAGTTGAGCCCACCTAGGACTTCTGATCTTCCAGTCTGTGAAATAAATGTGGGGGCTACTTTAAGCTGCTGAGCTGTGGTAATTTGCTATAGCAGCAGTAGGACATGAATCCCATGACATAGGAAGAAGGTTGTTGAGCACAGTAGATCTTACTTTTAACCAACTTGTTGGGCTTAATAGATTCCATGTGTAGGAATTGGTTCCGGAAGCCCTCAGCAGGCAGCCCGAACACTTCCACTGCTGGCCACCAGAAGATACTCCTGTCCTCTCTACAGCTGCTGGCTGAGTCATCGGCTCCCCAAACTCTTGACAGGTAGTTGTGCTGGTTATTGTAGTTACATGTTTATATGTGTTTAAGTATTATGTCAACTGGGATGTAAGAGTGAACGTGAAAAGTGTCCAACTTTCTACCAAGATAAAATTCAATGTTTTGTAATGACTGGATACATGGGAGAGTCCCTAAAAAATGCTATGGAATTAGGTGCACGAGGTAATTAGAAGACCAGAAAAGAATAGTAAGGTTCTAGAAGGTTTCTCCAAATTCTTTGTCCTGGGTAAAGAGTTTTTTTTTTTTTTTTAAAGATTTTATTTATTTATTTGTCATAGAGAGAGAAGCAAGAGTGAGCACAGGCAGACAGAGTGGCAGGCAGAGGCAGAGGGAGAAGCAGGCTCCCCGCCAAGCAAGGAGCCCGATGTGGGACTCGATCCCAGGACGCTGGGATCATGACCTGAGCCGAAGGCAGCTGCTTAACCAACTGAGCCACCCAGGCGTCCCTGGGTAAAGAGTTTTGAAACTAGGAGTTGTCCCTAATGCTTTTAGAGGATAGTTTATGCAAGAATACTGGTGTGGCACTCTCTCAGCAATGTCACCCCTGAAGGAAAGGCCTGGGCCCTACACCAGAAGAGTGGCAAATGAAGGAACATGACTTTTAAATTAAAATAAGGATTTTAGGCATGGTTTTTATTATATTTGATGATTCCTCCCTTTGACTGATTTTTTTTTTTTTTTAAAGTAGGGGAGCCCAACACAGGGCTTGAACTCATGACCCAGATCAAGACTGGAGCTGAGATCAAGAGTCAGACGTTTAACTGACTGAGCCATCCAGGCACCCCTGATTTTTCTTCTTTCCTCTCTCTCTTTCTTTCTTTCCTTCTCTCTTTCTTTCTTTTTTGTTACTGAGGGACTAGCTGGTACTTCTGATTATGTCAGATAAGAGACTCTCTGTTGTAATATTAGGTGTGTACATGCACACACACACACACGCACACACCCAATGGGGTAAGCAGGTTGCAACTCAAATCATGAAGTATGATCCCTTCATGTTTTTTGTATGGGGAGTGTGTGTGTGTGTGTGTGTGTGTGTGTGAAAAACCCATATTCCTAGGAAAAAATGGTACTACCCTTGATAGTTATATCTGAGTTATAGAATTATGGGAAGTTTGCTTATGTATATTTTCTATAATACAAACATATTTCCTTTGAAATAAGGCAATAAAAGAAAATAATGATAATAGAGGAATAACTCCTAGTTATCCTTCAAAGTCAGGGTCCAAAAAAAGAAAACCAAAAAACAAAAACGAGAAACAAAAACCAAAAAACTCCTCCCTGGGGCACCTGGGTGACTCAGTCAAATAAGCTTCTGCCTTTGGCTCAGGTCATGATCCCAACGTCCTGGGATGAAGTCCTGAGTCAGGGTCTCTGTTGCTCCCCCTGCTTGTGCTCTTTCTTGCTCCCTCTCAAATAAATACATAAAATCTCAAAGACTTCCTTCCTCCCTGAATTTTCAGGATCCATATGAGGCTCACCTTTTCAGGCTCCTGTAGCTCCTCACTTGGACTTAGGGCTGCACACTCCAGTAGTTGTGATGTTTAGCTTGGCCAACTGTACCTTTCCCTCTCACATGAGAGCAGGGACCGTGGTTTATAACTACCCATGATCCATCAGGCCGAGCATCCTGCTGTTGTCATAAATACGTGAGAATGTTAAAAACGACCACCCAGGACTCTCTCAGCATCTGCTGGTAAGCAGTTTTACCATCACGCTCCAGCTCCTGGATCCAGTGATCCAGGTCGTGTGTTTTAGCATCTTATATCATTGGAAAGTGAAGGCCAAGCACCCGGGCCTTGAGCAGAGCCTTGCTGGACAAAATGAGAACAGCTTCTTGACAAACAAAGGCACACTTGGCACCGGATGCTCAGGCCCCACGCCAGATGTTTGCCAGGCTCTGGACTAATCTACAGGTGGGATGCTCTCTTTACATTGCCCTCCTGTTCTACGTCTAGACTGCCTGGTACACAAACCCACTGGGCGTGTAGGAGAACATTGGCAAAGCGTTTTCCAGTTTGCCTCTCCTGTGAGCAGACTGGGCTGTGTCCTCATTGTGTTCATCACGATGACTGAAAACAGAGGGGTCAATTAACAGGCAGCAGTCACTGCCTCCTGACGGATCTGCTTCTCCCAAAATGAGTGCCATGGTGATGGACTGGCAGAATCTTGAACGTGCAAAGGTGTGTTTCCACAAATATTTTGCATAAACAGGAATTCGCTTGCAAACGTGACTCATTTTCCTTCGTGTTTTTTATTTGTTGTCCTGTACTGTTTGCCATGCATCTTTTGGTGCACGTGGGGCCCTCCCTGGAGGGCTCTGATCAGTGATTCCATGGGGAAGCCAGAGGAAGCTTGGGGTTGTCTCTGTGCCTGCCCACCCGTGTTTCTAGAGTTATCCCTCTGCTTCTAAGCTCCTGCAGAAGGGGAGGAGAAGGGGAAAAAATCCTCAAGGGAGAACCAAACATCCTCACTGGAGCGAGGAAAGCTCTGGGCCCGGGGCGGGGGGGTAGTTCTTTACTAGAAAGACAAGTCTGTTTAGTGACTTGAAAACTCCCTGCCATGGAGGGTTCAGGGGAGGGGAGATGCTGGAGATGAACAGGCAGACCACGGGGAGTTTTTAGGGCAATGCAAATGCTGTCTGTGATATAATAATGGATTTATGTCACTACCCTCTTGTCCAAATCCATAGAATGTACGACACCAGGAAGATGGGAACAACACCGACCATGGTGAATATTGTGTAATGTATGGAATTGTTAAATCATTTTGTTGTATACCTGAAACTAATATACATTGTGTGTTTACTATACTTCAGCTTTAAAAAGAGTTGAAATAGAAAAGAAGGGACGCCTGGGTGGCTCAGAGCCTTCGGCTCAGGTCATGATCCCAGGGTCCTGGGATCAAGTCCCGCATCCGGCTCCTTGCTCGGTGGGGAGTCTGCTTCTCTCTCCACCTTTGCCTGCCTCTCTGCCTGCTTGTGTGTACTCTCTCTCTCTCTCTCTCTGACAAATAAATAAAATCTTTAAAAAAAAAGAAAAGAAAAAGAGTGAACTCTAAGGTAAATGGTGGACTTTGGGTGATTCGTGTGTGTCAATGTAGGTTCTTTTCTTGGCAAAAAAATGTACCATTCTGGTGGAGGAGACATTTCACAGAGATGGCTAGGTGCATAGATGGGCAGGGGGTACTTTCTCTCAATTTTGTTGTAAGCCTAAAACTGATCTTAAAAACAAAATATTTTGGGAATGCCTGGGTGTCTCAGTCAGTTAAACGTCTGCCTTCTGCTCAGGTCATGATTCCGGGGTCCTGGGATCAAGTCCCGCTTCTCCATCTTCCTCTGCCTGCCACTCCCCCTCTCTTGTGTGCACACGTTCTCTTTCTCTCTCTCTGTCAAATAAAATCTTTTTAAAAATGAAATCTTTTTGAAAAATTTTTATTTTACTTTCTTTATGGAGATATAATAGACATTAGTTTCAAGTATACGACATCATGATTCAATGTGTGTATATATTGCAAAATGATCACTCCAGTAAACCTCGTTAATATCACTGTACATAACTACATTTTTTTTCCCTGTGATAAGAACTTGGAAGATTTACTCTTTTAGTGGGGCCCTTGGTTGGCTCAGTTGGTTAAGTATCTGCCTTTGGCTCCTATCATGATCCCAGGGTTCTGGGATGGAGGTCTGCATCGGGCTCCATACTGGGTATGGATCCTGCTTAAGATTCTCTCTCTCCCTCTGCCCCTTCCCAACTCATTTTCTCTCTCAAATAAATAAATAAAACTGTAAAAAAAAAAACACACAAAAACAAACACACAAATATTTACTCTCTTAGTAACTTGTAAATATGTAATATTGTATTAACTATAGTCACCATGCTGATTAGATATCTGTGTGATTTATTTATTTTATAACAGGAATTTTGGACCTTTTGACCACCTTTACCATTCTGCACACCCTGCCCCTCTCTTCCCTCAGAATAAAGTCTTTTTTTTTTTTTAAAGATTTTATTTATTTCTTTGACAGAGAGAGAGATCACAAGTAGGCAGAGAAGCAGGCGGGGGGGGGGGGGAAGCAGGCTCCCCACCGAGCAGAGAGCCCGACACGGGACTCAATCCCAGGACCCTGGGATCATGACCTGAGCCAAAGGCAGAGGCTTAACCCACTGAGCCACCCAGGTGCCCCAGAATAAAGTCTTTAAAAATACCTCCCTACCTTCTTTCCCTTTGTCATTGAAGCATTAAATGACTACTCCTTACATTGCCTCCCAATGTCTAGAAAAACCAGATCCAGAGTGAATGGTTTCACCCACTACCGCTGGACCCAACACCCTAGACAGATGAACCGTGATGTGTTTCCAGGGATTGGAACCCAAACATTCTTTCTAGTACAGCATTCCATTAAGAACTTTAGGAAATGCACTCAGCTGGAGATAATGTCTCCCTAGGAGAGGAGATACATTAAGAACCTTGTCCAACAGGTCAACAAACCTGATGGATTCCTAAGAGAATGGGATGCCACTGGGAGAAGGGCCAAGATTAGTTACTTATGAGATATTAGGAACCAAGGCATTTAAACGGAGAGAGGGCACCACACACCACCAATGATCACCCCTTCTCCATGACTGTAGAATCCTATTCTCATTTACCACTGGGCCTATAGATGCCCATCTATTGGTTGTACTTGCCCAATATCCGTTCCTCCTCCTGCTGGTGGCTGCTCTGATTTTCCTTGGGGAAGGCTCTGTTCAGAACTCTTAGATTTAGGTTTGGATGAAGTTGACTTCACCTCTGACCTCTGGGGTGGGCCTGTGATCCAGGTCTAGCAAGGAGGTCCACACTCTCTCCCCGGCCAGTATAGAGATGTGTGTCTGACCCCATCAGCAGATGTTCGATTGTTATACATTGGATGTTTTAAAAATTCTGCCAGAATTCTATATATGGAGGACTTTCTTGGTTGTATCATGTAAAAATCTCCCTCGCAACATTCCTTTCATCATGCTTAATATTTGTCTCTTTGGTTGTTGTTCTTGTTGTTCAATATTAGAGAATTTGTAATGCAGTTGAGTTAACACACACAATACTTAGCAGCCTGAGGGTAGGGGTTAAAGATAGTTAACCAGCTGGGAGAAGAATTCATTGTCTAGCTTAATATTCAGAGAAATGTGAAGACGGGGTACTTTTGGTGGTGGAGCATTCTAAGATAAATGGACCTTGTAAGAAATGAGACTTGCAAACTCAAGGCCAGCGGATTGCTTCAACCAGATCTGGTTAGCTGTAAACATCATTAGCTTAAAATATTCTCTCCTACCCCTGGTGCCTGTGATAAGATAGGCCTCTTAAAAGGAAAAGTGCTGTTCTCTCACATTTTAACTCCTTCTGGGGTATTTAAGCTAGTTGAAATCAGGCTTCCTGCAAGCTACATTAAACTTGTGTTCCTCCTCCAGGCCAGAAGGGAAAGCGTGATGTGTCTTCTGGGTTTGGAGGTTCCAACAGCAGGGCAGCTTCCTTCCCCATCTCGGGTCTTAGATAACAAAAGTGAGCCGATCTGGGTCCATCTACCTTTATTCCAGTTTCAAGACATTTTTCTACTATTCCCCCAACCCCACCTTAACCCCCACCCCCATTACCTTCTTGATGTCCAAAATCAAGATTTGCAAAATTTTGGTGTTTAAAGATGAATCTGACGTTGTGTTTGGGGATGATGATTTTTTTTTGCAGTGAGTTCTTTGGTGGTTTTCTCAAACCATTGTTTAAATTATCAGAAAACACTTCCAGAACAGCTGACCAAATGTCTTTGAGTCAATACATTATGAAAAAAAAATTTAAAGAAAATAGTGATGGTGATGATGGGAACTGTTCTAGATTTTAAAATGATTAAATTTTAGAAATTCATTTAATTTAAGGTCAGTTGGACCTTATGTGGATCCTAGTTTAAACAAATAACTGCAAAATACATTTTGAGGATACATAAGGTAAATGTGAATGTGGTCTAAGTATTTGATGATATTAAGAAATTATATTTAATATTCTAAAGTGCGAAAATAGGTTTGTAGTTATGTAAGAAGATGTCCTTTTTTTAAAGAAATGCATGCTGAAGTATTTGGGGATGAAATCGCTTAACGTTTTTTGTTTTTTTTTTTTTAAGATTTTATTTATTTATTTATTTATTTATTTTACAGAGAGAGAGAAGAGAGATCACAAGTAGGCAGAGAGGCAGGCAGAGGGGAAGGGGGAAGCAGGCTCCCTGCTGAGCAGAGAGCCCCATGTGGGGCTTGATCCCAGGACCCTAGGATCATGACCTAAGTCGGAGGCAGAAGCTTAATCCACTAAACCACCCTGACCCCCCAAGATTTTATTTATTTATTTGAGAGGCAGAGAAAGAGCATGAGCGTGAGCAGGAGGGGCCAAGGGAGAAGCAGACGCCTCCCTGCGCCGGGAGCTCATGCAGGGCTTGATCTCAAAACTCTGGGATGGTGACCTAAGTAGAAGGCAAACACTTAATGGACTGAGTGTCCCTCATAACCTTTAATTGATTTTTTTTAAGAGCTGAAGCAAATATGGCAAAATGTTTGTTAAATCTAGGTTACGGTTACACAAAGTCCACTAAAGAATTCTCTATTTTTATATGTGCTTGAAATATAATACAGAGGCTTCTTTTAAAGGACAAATAAATTTTCCACAGATTCCTCTTCTACATGTATTTTAAGAAGCCAATATAAACACCATCTCTGATGGAAACTATAGAATAAAACTCCAAATGTAAGTTAGTTGGATTGAAACGACTTTAAAGACATTCTCTGCTTTTGGAATATAAAATTATGCAGCATTTGTAAGTAAAAGTTCATGAAGCTCTCTTAATTCATCCATGTTCTGTGGGTGGGTGGGGATAAATGAATAATAAAAGCACTGCCTGTTGAAGGAATAACATTTCAACTCATAAATTGAACTCCATGAAAATTATTTAAAGTACTTGTAAGTATAATAGGTTCACCAGAAATAGCTCTCATTTGCATGATAGCATTTCCTATAAATGAGCAGAAAGTAATATACAGTCATTGTAAAAAAAAAAAAACCCAGATAATCCATGAAAAGGAAAAAAATCTCCCATACTTTCACCCCCTGTTACAAATATGTTGACATGCTTTTATCCGGTATTTTTTGGAGCATAGGTATGTATCTATCTTCTTTCTTTACTTTCTTTCCTCCGTTTCTTACTGATCTTTTCCCTTTCCTTCCTCTATTTTTCCAGACTACCATCAGACATGGAAATAAAACCAGAAACAGGAAAAGTGGCTACACCCGAGTGTTGAGTCCACTTGTGACAAGAGCATTCCACTTCTAGAGTAAAGGCTGTCTTCACTTTGCTGATTTAGGGCATTGAAAAAAAAAGTTGTTTTTTGTTTTGTTTTGTTTTGTTTTGTTTTAAAGATTTTATTTATTTATTTGACAGAGAGAGATCACAAGTAGGCAGAGAGGCAGGCAGAGAGAGAGAGAGAGAGAGGGAGAGGGAAGCAGGCTCCCTGCCGAGCAGAGAGCCCGATGTGGGACTCGATCCCAGGACCCTGAGATCATGACCTGAGCCGAAGGCAGTGGCTTAACCCACTGAGCCACCCAGGCGCCCCGAAAAAAAAAGTTTTTAAGAATTTTTTTTTTTTTTTAAGATTATTTATTTATTTATTTGACAAGGAGAGAGAGATCACAAGTAGGCAGAGGTGGGGGGGAGGCAGGCTCCCTGCTGAGCAGAGAGCTCGATGCAGGGCTCGATCCCAGGACCCTGAGATCATGACCTGAGCCGAAGGCAGAGGCTTAACCCACTGAGCCACCCAGGCGCCCCGTTTTTAAGAATTCTTATGTATAAGGGCGATCAGCCCTTTGTCGGAAAGATGAGTTACAAATATTTCCCCAGTCTGCTGGTTGTCATTTTGAAAGGTTTCACTTTATTATTGGAATTGATCACATTTATGAAGATTTCATAAAGTTACAAGCAATTATAATATAAAAAAACACAAAAACCAGTTACCATAATTCAAGGGAGTCCATCAGCACCTTTTTTTTTTAAAGATATTTATTTATTTATTTATTTATTTATTTATTTGAGAGAGTGAGAGCAAGAGAGGTGACAGAGGGAGAGGTAGAAACAGACTTGCTGCTGAGCAGAAAGCCTGATGCGGGGGCTCAATGCCAAGACCCCCAGATCACGAGCCAAAGGCATCTGTTTAACTGACTGAGCCACCCATGTACCCCTCCATCAGCAACTCTTAAAAACAAGGGTATTATTGCTGAGTAACAATATTGCACAAAGAAATCTATTAATCATATTTTTTGTCATTGAGGCATAATTGACATGCAATAAAATGCACGGGTTTTAACTGGCTCCATTTTATGAGTTTTGGCAATAGTATTCACCACCCAAAACAAAATGTGGCGTATTTTCATCACCCCACAAAGTATCTTTGTGCCCTTTCCAGAAAATTACCCAATGTCTCCCAACTGGGCAAGCGTTTTATTTGTCACCACTGACTAGTTTTTATTTGCTTCTGGACTTCGCAAAGAGTATATATACTCTTTTGTACCCAGCTTTTCTCACGCAAGCATAGTGTTTTTGAGGTTCATTCATGTCATTTGCACTTGTCTTTGTAATTGACGTTCAGTGCTGAGTAGCATTTCAGTGTACTAATATACTACTGTTTGTGTATCGGATGACTTATTAACTGACAGTTGGGCTGTTTTCAGTTAGGGGCTAGGAGCATTTGTGTATAATTTGTAGGTGTTTGTTTTCATTTTTCTCAAGTAAATACT
Organism: Lutra lutra; assembly: GCF_902655055.1. Lineage (NCBI taxonomy): Eukaryota > Metazoa > Chordata > Mammalia > Carnivora > Mustelidae > Lutra > Lutra lutra. Next base: position 200,729,799 of record NC_062278.1, on the reverse strand, counting down.
TAGGAATTTCTAGGCTATAGGGAGGGTTTATGTTTATAAGGAATTAAGTAGTTTTCAAAATGATTGTACTCAGGAGACTTCCATTTTCTCTACACCCTCACCAACACTTAATACTGTCTGGCTTTTCAATTCTAACTCTTCCAGTGATGTGTGGTGTTCTTATCGTGCTTTCAAATTTATATTTCCCTGTTGATAATGGCAATGAGCTAATGTTCAGATGTTTTCTTTGCCATCCATAAATCTTCATTTGTGAAGTGTCTGCTCAAATCTTTTGTCCATTCATAAACTGTGTATCTTCTTAATATTGAGATGTAGAAATTCTAAATATATTCTAGATACTTATGTTATATACTGTCATCTCATTTTCTTGTCTTTCAAGCAGTAGGTGTTTTCAATTTTGATGAAGTCAAAACCATTGTATTTTTCTTTTTTTGGTTAGTGTTTGTTGGGTGCATAAAGTAATGTTTGCCTAAGCCAGGGTAATAAAGCTTTTTCTTATATTCTAGAAATTTTAGTTTTAGCTTTTAGATTTATATATATAATTGACTTGAGTTAATTCTTATGTATAGTGGGATGCAAGGGCTGAGGTTCATTTTTTTCCATATGGATTCCAGTGGTGCAAGGGACTCTTCTTTCCCCCATTGAATTACCTTGGAATCTTTTTTGAAAATCAATTGAACTTGTAAGTATGGGTCTATTTCCAGGTTCTCTGTTTATTCTATTTGTGTCTACACCTGTACCAGTACAACATTGTCTTGATACTGAAACTTTAGAATAAGTTGGTTTTTTTTTTTAAGATTTTATTTATTTATTTAACAGAGATACTCACAGCGAGAGAGGGAACACAAGCAGGGGGAGTGAGAGAGGGAGAAGCAGGTTTCCCACCAAGCAGGGAGCCCCATGAGGGGGCTGGATCCCAGGACCCTGAGATCATGACCTGAGCCAAAGGTAACAGCTTAATGACTGAGCCACCCAGGCGCCCCTAGAATAAGTTTTAAAATTGGACTATATAAGTTTTCTAACATTGTTCTCTTTCAAAATCTATTATAGTTTTTTATGTTTGTATTTTTAGAATCAACTTTTCAACTTCTGTTAAGATGTCTTCTGGGATTTTGATTGGGCCTTGTGATTTCTTGCAAGAATGTTTTGTTGTTTTCAGTATAGAGGCTTTACACATCTTTTCTTAGATTTATTATTAGCTATTTGTGTTACTTTTTAAATTTCATTTTTAATTGTTTACTAGTAATATATAGAAATGCCAGGGCACCTGGGTGGTTCAGTGGGATAAGCCTCTGCCTTTGGCCCAGGTCGTGATCTCAGGGTCCTGAGATGAAGCTTCACATCGGACTCTCTGCTCAGCAGGGAGCCTGCTTCCCCCTCTCTCTCCTTCTGCCTCTCTGTCTACTTGTGACCCCTCTCTCTGTCAAATAAATTTAAAAAAAAAAAAAGAAATGCAGTTGATTTTTATATGTTGATTTTGTTTCTGTCACCTTGATAAGTTCACTTATTAGTTTTGGTACTTTTTATTATACAGCTATATGCATATTTTTAGATTTTATAGGGTTTTATATGTAAATAACCAATATATATGCAAATCATGAAATTTTTACTTCTCTCTTTCCAGTATTTTTCTTGCCTTATTGCATTGGTTGAGAATGCCAGTACAGTGTTAAGTAGAAATGGTGAGAATGGACATCCTTGCCCATTTCCAGTTGGAAGGGGAAAGTGTTTGATGTTTCACCATTAATCTGTTATCTGTAGTTGTTTAAAAGAAAAAAATTTTTTAATGTATCAAGTCTTTATTTAAATTATAGTTAGTTAACATATAGTGTATTTTAGCTTCAGGAGTAGAATTTAGTGGTTCATCACTCACATATAACACCAGTGCTTGTCACAACAAGTGCACTCCTTGATACACATTGTCTATGTAACCCATCCCCCATTTAACCCACACCCCACCCACCACCCTTATCCATAGTTTTTCCTAGAGAATCTTTATCATGCCCATTTACACATGCCCATATCAGGCCCTATAAACGCTCCCAATGTTTCTGCTCCTTTGGCCTTTACTTGTATTTTATAGTCTGCACACTACATCTGTCTTTAAGTTTTGATGAAAATAAGTTTGTGGATTTTAAAAAATCTTTGTTGCTTTTTTATGATTCCTCTGTGAAAGGAAAAAAAAAAGGGTGAATTGATATAGCCATGTTCCTACCTAAAGTCTGTTTTCTCTGTGAGTCCAGACACCCTGCCTGGTTTCACAGAGACTGATTATAATAAAGTACATAGCCATCTGTTACTGTAAATGTGACTTTTGGGTCTCAGTTTTTATAATGAATCTGTAAATAAAGCCTGGAAGAATAACTTGTGAGATGCAAACATTATAAACATTGACAAGGTAAAAATTGTTATATATATTTGCAAATACTCCTATTTGAAGAGGAGAGAGTACAAAAGGGAGGGTAAGTGCATGAACTCGAAAGCCGTCTTTCACTGTGGTGTGTCCAAGGATACTGGGTAGAGCAGCGTCCCTTGGACACTAAACTCTGCCAGGCACAGGCTGCCTCATACGCCCTCACATCCATGGCATTTGGAGTCACAGCAGCACATGTTAAGGATACTGCAAAAATGGCTAAGCTGATGACTACATAAATAAAAATGCTGAAATACAGATATACTCTTTAAAGTTCCAATGAGAATCACAAAAATCATTAAAAAAAGAAATTGTGAACAATGATTTCTTTGCGTCTTTTTGTTTTTGTTTTTTTATTTCAAGAGAAGGGAGACTTTGCATATCATTACTTTTCTGTACTGGTTGGAGTCTTTTAAAAACTGTTCACCCATCGCTTCTATAATTTAAAAGAAATGATTGCATAAAAAAGAGAGAAAAGCCAAAGGAGTTTTCACCAACAATAATTACTTTCAAGAGCTTTTTATTGTTTATGCTTTCATTGGTAGTATCTATTCTGAAGCACTGGATTGCTACACACATGTTTATAAGAGTTTTTAAATTATTTTTTTGTAATTAAGGTGTCAACATCATTTTTAAAATCAGCTGCATAATATTACATGAATCAACTGTGATTTATTTAACCAATACCCTGTGTTTAGGCATTTCAGTGGTTTCTTATTTTTTCTCTTAGATAATATAGTGGCACATATTCTCATAGCTAAATTTTTTTATGCTCATGAATTATTTCTCTAAGATAAATTCTTAAGATTCTGATGAGCAAAGCATTTACAAAATTTTGATTAATTGGTATTGTCACTTTAATTTACATCCTAACAAGCAATTTTGTCAAATGAAATTTAATTATTCAAGTTAGTGTGAGATTAGGCCCCATGGTCCTTAACTTTAAACATTTCTCCTTAAATATATGATTCCTATGATCTGCTACAGAAATGACTCTGTTTATCTGACCACTTGGAATATTTGAATAATTGACTTATTTTCATGTGATGAGGGATCAACCCCTCCCCAAACCATGTAATAGGAAATGCTTTGAAGCAAAGTCATGACAGAATGAAATGCTCATCCAATGAAGGGACTTTATGCTCTCTAAGTGAGCTGAAGATTTAGAGTTCCTGTGCCTGCAACAGGAAGTTACTGCCAGCTCTAGTTCATGAGAAAAAGAGCTATAGACAACGAACACTCAAAAACTCACACCCATACTTGATATTTGCTTTCAGAACATATGTGTGTTTAAATAGATCATTTACCAACCTAAAGGAATTTTACTGATCCTATTTAAAAATTAAATTTTAAATTAAATTTTACTGATCCTATTTAAAAATTTTCCAAAGTGTAGCCTTACTGAATCATGGGGGGGAGTTGCTAGCCCTCGGGAAGCTAACCTGGGATGTGAAGTTGGGGTAAATCATCCAAAAATTGGCTTCAAACAGAAGGTTTAGAACATATATACTTGAGGGCGCCTGGGTGGCTCAGTGGGTTAAGCCGCTGCCTTCGGCTCAGGTAATGATCTCAGGGTCCTGGGATCGAGTCCCGCATTGGGCTCTCTGCTCAGTGGGGAGCCTGCTTCCCTTCCTCTCTCTCTGCCTGCCTCTCTGCCTACTTGTGATCTTTGTCTGTCAAATAAATAAAATCTTAAAAAAAAAAGAACATATATACTTGAAACCTGATTATTTCATGCCAACTTTCAAATACTCTATTTATCTTTACTATAAAATAGTAAAATAGCAGAAAACAATGTCTCGCTTTGATTATTGAAATTCCTGGAATCTAAATACCTTATGGCCCTCCCCAAAACACAGCTGGTGAAACAATTGTTTTCACGTGTAACAGATACTTGCATAATTGCAAGTCAGCATTTCAAGAACAGTTATTAGCAGTGAAAGCCACAAATGCGTACACTGCCTTGGAGGGTGGGGGGCCTTGCCACTCTACCATCTGTGCCTGCTGACGGGGTCATGTTTCTCAGTTGAGAAGACATGTATCATTTCCTCCAGAGAGGACTTGGCTCTGAGGATCGACCTCTTCTCCTCCTGCTCATTCATTAACAATGATGGGTCTTCCTTCCTGCCTCATCATGATTCTGAAAACAGGTGATCACACACAAGGCATCTTGGAATATCCGTTGTTTGGAAGTTTCCTGTAATAACATCTACAGTCATACTATCTTCTACTCTCCGTGCTTTTGTAAAGATTCAAACAATAATGAAATGTTGAAATTAGAAAGTGAAATGTTTCCTTTCCCAAACGTTTCACAATTTCCCGATCCTGTTGTCTAGAGGAAACCAGCATCAACAGTTTAGTGTGTGACCTTCTAGTCTGTTCCATGCTTCCACACTCAGAAGGCATAGAGTGATATATCTACACCTTTACTTATATCTATACCTATATTTATGTTTCTAAAAAACAAAAATGGGTTTATACTACACCTTCTGCTCTACAACCTGTTGTTTTTTCCCATTTAACACTTTCGCTTATCATGGACAGCTTGCCATGTGGGCATGTCAGTTCATAGAAGTCACCTTGTCCTTTTTAAAGGCTTTATGAAATTCCATTATATGATAAACTGTGATTAATTTAACCAGTTCCCATTTGATGGACACTTGGAAACCTTGTAATTTCTTAACGGTATTCTCAAAGAAATGGATCCAATTCTGGAAAGATGTTTTCTTCTAGCCCTCCACTCCAGAAGGCAGCCTGCCCTCTCTGAAAACAGGCAACTCGGATTCAGATAGGTAGAAGTGTGTTATGTGGGAACACTTTCCTCCTCTTCCCCATTTTGCTCAATGTTTTGGATGTAAAACAAAACCAGAAGAGTAGCCATGGCATACAGTAGCCATGACATATGTTGCACCTGTTCATTTAAGGGCTCCTCTTGCCACACATTCTTCTTTTGCCCAGAGAATGTTTGCTGGAAGTCTGTGTCACTGTGTGTGCAAGGGTGATTGTGTGAGTATGAAGCCACCCTTCTCCAGGGATGAGGGTAGAGGTTGCTCTAAAGGGCTCCCCTCAACTGAATACTAGAGCTGCCTTACCCTAGAGGAGACTACCTTTTGCAAACAAGACAACTGCAGGGTTAGGGTAACTGCATTTGCACGCACACTTATGCACACAGTGCACATACATGTGCAAAAAAATCACAATTATATTCTCACACATACATTCGCATATGCATACAGGCACTCACACACAGTCACATACACAGATCCTCACATATACACTCATACCTTATATACTCATACTGAGACATAGAGACATATTCTCATGGATGTGTGTATATGCATCATATATAATGTGTATATGTTATATACAAACGTATATCCATTATATATAATGGATATATATTATATACAAAGTATATACACACATTTTGTGTGTATATACATTCTGTGTATATATCTGTATATATGTACATTCAATATATACATTCTGTGTGTATATACATTGTATGTAATATATACCATATTATATACACACAGGATATGTACACACACACACACACATATACAGAAACACTTTATTCAATAAAAAGCTATGAGGGTTCACAGTGTGCTAGGGTGTGGGTTTGGGGACAGGGAGGGGAGGCGAGGGCTGGAGGAGCACACAGCCTCCCAAGCTCAGTTCCTGCCCGAGGACAGTAGGAGGGACAAGATGCCGCCAATATCTGTGGGCCAAAAGATTGCTAGGGTGAGCTGCTCTGTGGCCTGCTGATCCTTTCAGGTCCTTCCCTTCTCAGATTTGGGATCGGCTCTTGGATGGTGGGGGGCACATCTAATACAAAGTACTTCCCCATCTGTTGCCTTTTCCTGTGTCGAGGACTCAAGAGCCCTCCTTTTTCAGTGAAAGATTTAGAAATGTTTGAAAGGTCATCCAGTTTGGTTGAAGTCAGGTGAAGCGGGCTTCACATCCACTCCCTGCAGGGAGCTTTGGCAGAGCAAATGGACACTATCTTTCCCAAAGGCTGCATTTCAAATATATTCAAACCATTCCAAAAAGCAGAACATTCTTCAGTGCTCCTGGTGGTCTCTTTTGCATCTGTGTCCTGAGCAGCACTGTGGGGCTAGAAATTATGTCACTGTTATATGGTCAATAGAATTTTGAAGACAAGTAAGTTTCTTTCTGCTAATTGTTTAAAATACAGCATTCCGTATGGTGTTTTCCCAGTGTCTTTAAAACTTGGAGAAATCTTCCTTATTTCTCTTCTTCTTTCTCCAACCAGCATCTTCCTATTCTTTCTCCAACCAGCATCTTCCTACAGAGTTGTGACCGAGAAATTCTCAGAAAAACGGTTTCCTTGATTCTCTCCTTAGCAAATCTAGTGCTTATTGAAAGACTCTGTGTCTTGGGTGAGGTGGATGCTGGAGCCCGAGGAAGAAGGAAACAGACGGGTTCCTAGGAGAAAGGAATTTCAGGCTGACATCCATTCTGGCCGTTCCATTGATGTTTATGGAGCCTTCGTAATATCAAAGGCCTTGCTGAAGCCATTACAGTCAGAATGATGAAAAGTTGGACACGACCCATCCAATGGGGGAGGCACAATGGAAACAAATAAATCACTCTATCGGTTAGTGATACTGCTAGGAAGAAAAATGGAGAAAGGTAAAAGCATAGGGCTATATGGGTGTGTGTGTGAGAGAGAGTACGTGTGTGTGTTTCTCTTTTACCTGGTGTGGTCAGGGCAGTTTTCCCCATAGAGGGGATATTTGAACAGAAGCCTGAGCACAGTACAAAACAGCCCTGGGGCCATCTGGGGGAAGAGTGATCCAGGCAGAGGGCACAGCACACGCGGAGGCCCAAGGTGGAAACAAGCTCAGCATTTTCCAGTAATTCCAAGGAGACAGGTGGGAGCACAGTGAGCAGTGGGGAGAGGGAGGGAAAATGAGGCTTCTGGGGGTGAGAATCAAGGGCCTTGTGTGCCTTGGTGGAGAATCTGCATTTTAATTTAAAACAGAAACCACTAGAGGATTTTTGGGCAGGGGAATGCTTATGGTCTGATTTTTGTTTTTAAAAAGAGGGCTCTGGTTACTGGAGGAAGAAGGAATGTGTTTGAAAGGGGCAATGTCTTATTAGGAGTCGGTCATAGGAGTTTAGGGAGGAGATGATAGAGGTTGGGCTAGGCCAAGTGTGGTGGGATGGAGAAATGGGGTGTGGGGGGGCGGGTTGGGGATAATGGTGAGCAGGAAGCTGGGTTTCAGCTGAGGGCTCTGTGGCTTTGACACTCTGAGGCACAGTGAGAGCAGAGCAATAGCCCAGGTGTGGGAATACTTGCTGTGTCTGCAGAATGGTAGTTGTAGCCAATGCTGGTTGAATACTGAGCTGTACTCCCCATTCCACCTTCTTCATGGCTTAGTTTTCCATCTTTTGCAGTTGGGAAAAGGCTGGCTCAGAGGGGACAGACAACCTGCTCAATTCTCACAGAGGGCATGAGGGTGAGCTGAAGACCCGAACCTCGGTTTGTTAGACCCTGAAGTTTATAATATGACCAGGCTTGCCATGACACTTCATGTATGAAATGCCTTGTGCTCAGGGCACTTGGGTGGCTCAGTGGGTTAAGCCTCTGCCTTCGGCTCAGGTCATGATCCCAGAGTCCTCGGATCGAGCCCCGCATCAGGCTCTGCTCGGCAGGGAGCCTGCTTCCTCCTCTCTCTCTCTCTGCCTGCCTCTCTGCCTATTTGTGATCTCTGTCAAATAAATAAATAAATAAAATCTTGAAAAAAAAAAAAGCCTTGTGCTTTCAAAAAGTGGTCCATGGCCACCTGCAGCAGAATCCTTGGAGGGGCTTATCAGAAAGAAAGATCCCCCTCCACCTCCTGTCCCAACTTGAACTTACTGAATCAGAACCACTGAGGGTTTGAGATCCACTTTTGTAGGGGATCAAGGGCTTGAACTCTGCTTCACATTTCCTCCCAATGACCTTTCTCTCTACCCCAGTTTAGGCCCCAGTATCTAAACTGTTATAAGAGCTATTGAATATTTACATTCTTACTGTTTTGAATAAGTAATACATTCACAAGTCTCAAAAATCAAAATGATTTAAAGCGATAAACATTGTGAAACGTCACTTTCAATCCTGTCCCCATTTGCCTGTTCCTCCTAACTCCCTAACAAGTAATACCTATTTGTAGTTTCTTGTGTATTTTCCATGTTTTAAGCAAATAAAAATACGTATCATTTTCTACCTTTCTTACAAAAAAAAATATATATATATATCCTCGAGATCGTTTCACAACCATATATAGAAAGCATCCTTGTTTTTTAAATAGTTGCATAATACTCCATTGTGTGGATGCATGCTTAACTAATGGCCACCTGGGTGGTTTCCAGTCTTCTGCTTTTATTTTATTTTATTTTTATTATTTTTAAAAAGATTTTATTTATTTATCTGACAGAGATCACAAGTAGGCAGAGAGGCAGGCAGAGGGTGGGGGGGAAGCAGGCTCCCCGCTGAGCAGAGAGCCCGATGTGGGGCTCGATCCCAGGACCCTGAGATCATGACCTAAGCTGAAGGCAGAGGCTTAACCCACTGAGCCACCCAGGTGCCCCCAGTCTTCTGCTTTTAGAGATAATGCAGAAATGAATAACTGTGTATGTATGCAATTACTAACTGCAAGATAAATTCCTATAAAAGGGATCAGTAGGTCAAAGTTTAAAGCATTTGTCATTCTTCAGCTTCAGGGTGAAGCATTTTGTATCCCTCTGAGCAACAGCACAGGCTTTTAGCCCATTTCCCTTTCTGATCTGGAGCAGATCTTTACCCAGGTAGACCCAACACCCTCTTTGCCATCTCGATTTGAAATTCTGAGACACTGTAACCTAGTCAGTCAGAATTTTTTCTTAAAAAAAAAAAATCAATATGATGATTTATCTGGTAATATTCAAGAGAAATACAAGTAATTTATAATAAAACAAGAGATATTTCACTATGTGAAGCACTCATGCAAGATTACACTGCAAGATGTTATGAATTCATTAGAAGCTCGCACCTGTATGCAGACCAACTGTGACTGCCACACTGCCACACTCGAATGCTGACCAATACAGCTGGGCTCTGCTGGTGACTCAGGACCTGGGAGCAGAGTTGCCACTCCAGGACTGATTTTCCAAAATGGAACAACAAACACCTCTGGCTAATCTTCTATTCGATAGGGATGACAAGCTTCCCTTTATTTACACAGGAGTTGCCTTTCCGGAAAATTCAGATTGCGAAAGCCATGCAAAAGCTCCTTTGTATTTTTATATAAAATGGGTTTATGATCTAAATTCAGATAATGATGACCAGGTTTTTCTCCTACCTGAATGTCTAGGTATTTGACATTCCTCCTATTTGGAAGTCCTGTGGGGACACAGGACAGTTCTTCCCTGTGTGGGACTGTCCTCCCTCCATCTACTAAATGCCAGTAGGATTCCAAGTCATTGTGACAAAGAGAAAAGTCCCAAATGTTCAATTTGCTGCTGGGGGCATTGTCCTCTCCTGCCCTGAGAACTGCTTTGGGGTCTCCTCTGGAGTCCATTCCATACACCAGGACTGGGTGAACATTTCTGAAACATTTCACCATGTTTCATTTCTGTTCAAAGCCCTACAGCAGCTCCTCATTGTAGGACTAATACACCATCCTCTGCTGATGGGGACAGAGCATGCAAGTCAGCCAGTGGAGGGATCATTGGGCTGGATTCAGTGCTTCAACTGAGAGCCTAGCCAGGTGTTGAAATACAGGCTTTTGGGTGAGAATGGCAAGTAGGACCCAGTGCCTAACGCTGCAATTGGTATGTTGCAAGGTGCCCCTGGTTCCTTATCCTGACATAGCTCACAAATCCCAAATCCTCTGACACTTTGAGCTCTGAATTTATTGGTATTAGATTTTGATACACGAAATATTTTTATTTTTGACAGTAAGACATGTTCAGTGGGATTCATCTTAAACATATTGTGCATCATGCTGTTTACACTGGTTCATGTTAAAATAAATAAGATAGTTCAAGGTTATAAATGCTAAGATGTCACCTCTTAGGACTGTGATTCCATGTGCCAGGGCTCCTCTCCTGGATACTCTCCAGTTGCCCAGAATGCCTGTGAAATTCAGGGTGACAGAGCATAATAACTTTATGAAACGTCATCTTGACTTTGGTGTTCAAGTGGCCCTCAATAGAGCCCAGATGTCCAGGGGTTGCTCGTATATGCCTAAGCTGTGCCTCAGTTCTCCCATCAGTTAATAGGGAAAACAATACTATGGATGCTACAGGTACTTTTTTTTTTCATATGCACTGTAATTGATCTCTTATCAAAGTTTATTATCACGCATTCACCATTTCTGGCTTTTTGAATAAAGCCTGCGTCCCTTGCTAGGTAGCCTATGAGGCAGGTGTCATGTGTTGGCTGCTGGATCTCCAGCATATATCCCATCACACGGATGTTGACAATTCCCTGGATGACTGAGTGAATGCGTGAAGGGCTATTATCATATAGATTCCATATAGCTAACGACTAGTGCTATATGGTGCTTCCATATAGCTAAGGACAGCTGAGGGCTAGTATGGTTCCCTCCTTTCCTCACTCATTCATTCATTTAGAAAGAAGGCTCCTGGGCTCTGACAGGAGAAATAATTTTTTTCCAGCCCCCAGTCTGAGCAGCAAAGCCAACCCGACCACTTGCCCCGAGGTCAGGCCACGCTTGGCTCGATTTGGAACTGCTAGCACGCTTCCAATGACGGGAGGTGTGCACAGAAGCGGAGAATTCATTATAACCGGTTAGTCATCCGTAGAGATCGTGGACGCTGACCGTGGGCGGGACGCACCTGGCGTTTCCCCTATGGGGCCTGTTTCGGGCGCGGAGCCCCAGGTGGGAGAGCGACCGGCCCACGGGAGCCCGGGGTCTGATCAAGCCAAGTCCGATCAAGCCCAGCATCGGCTGGCGTAATTGTTTCGAGGGGCCACTGGCCAGGAGGGCCGGCTTGGGTTCTCGCCCGACTACCCCCGGGCGGCAGCGGCAGCGGCAGCCCACTCTCACTCGCTCCCCCGCCGCCCGAGGTCGCCGAGGCTGCAGGCGGCCCGCGCGCAGGAGCGCACGCCGGGGTTGTGGAGGCACGCGAACCAGCCCCGCCCGGGCGGTGGACGCACGAAAGACCCCGCGGCGTCGGGAGCGCGCGACTCCCCAGGGGCCACTCGAGGTGCGCTCGGCGGGTCGAGGATGACTCAGCCTCCCTCGGGTCGGTCTTCACTGCCGGTTGGCGCGAGCGCCCCGTAAAGTTCCCAGTCACACCCCGGACGTCGCGCGCGGGCCGGGGGCTCCTACAGCCAGGTCCTGGGTGGGGGGGGCGAAAAGGCCGGGGGGCAAGCCGGGTCCTCTGGGCTCCCAGGGCTTCCCCGACTTCCTTGGTCTCGCCCGTTCTTCAGCGCGCGGCCGGAAAGCGCCGCCGGCCCAGGGGGTGGGGGTCGGCGTGGGGGAGCGGGTGGCCTCCAGGCCTCCGAGGAATCTCGCCTTCCCGAAATCTAGGGGGTCCGCCAGTCAGGAGAGACCGGGCGCTGCAGTGGCTTCCCTTCCCCGCCCTGACAGCCCGGCCGCCGCCGCAGTCGCACGGACCCCGGGCTGCGGCGCGCTCGAGAGCCAGCAGCTCGGAAGCCCGGGCCGGGCTCCGGGCGCTTCAGGGGCGGCCCCGCTGCGGCCGGAGCCGGAGCCCAGCGCTCGCGCGCCAGCGCCACCCTTCGCGCCCTCCCCTGTCAGGCGCCGCGGCTGGGGGAGCAGCCGCGGGCGACCACGCAGCAGCGCCCTAGCCGGGACCCGCGGAGCCCCCAGTCCCGTCCCCGCCCCGGCCCCTGCCCCTTCCGCAGACTTTTCCCTCTCCGCCGGCCCCTTCCCTCCGGAGAATCCTCTGAGGCTCGGCGGCACCCGCCCCCGCCGCCCGCGTGCGCACCCCCTCCTCCCGCCCCCACCCCCCACAAGCAGCCCCGGCCGCTGGGGTCGGGGCACCGCCCGGGGCCAGTCGGAGAGTCGCTCCCGCGGCGGCGGACTGCGGAGTTGTAAAGAACTCGGCGGCCGCAGTGGCCGGGCGGGGCAGGGCGCGCTCCGCGGCCGCCAAGGACACTGGAGTTTGCGAGTCCCCGCCCGCGCGGCGCCTCCCGCCCTCCCGCAGGGGCCAGCCGGACTCCCCCGGGCCGCCGAGGCGGGGCTGGGCGGTCGCCGTGCGAGAGGCGCGGCTCCCTCCCTCCTCCCCCGCCTGCCTCCCTCTCCCCTCCCTTCGCTCCCTCCTCCTCCTCCCCGCTCTCCCCCACCCCCCGCTCCTTTTTCTGCTCCCCAAGTGAGCCCGGCGCGCGAGAGGCAGGCGGGGCGGCGCGGAGCAGGCAGCCCAGCGCGCTCGCCCACCGCCCGCTCGGCGCAGCTCCCCGCGGCCGCTCCTGTCGCCGCCGCCGGCGCGTCGGAGGGAGCCCAGCATGGCCGGGCCGGGCTCGCAGCGGCGCGCGTCCCGGGGGGCCTCGGCGCTCCTCGCCGCCGCGCTTCTCTACGCAGCGCTGGGGGCCGTGGTGCGCTCGGAGCAGCAGATCCCGCTCTCCGTGTAAGTGCCGGCTCCTGCGCCGCCCGGGGAGGGGACCCGGCCGCCCGCGACCTGCGGTGCCCAAGTTTGGGCGCCTGCAGGTGCGGCCCGGCAGGACCTGCCGCGGGCGTCGGCCTCGCCTCTGGAACCTGTCTTCCAGGACGGGCGTGGGGCGGCGAGGCTGGGGTGGGATGCTCTAGCCTCCTCGCTCGGGTCGGCGAGAGAGACCTGGAGAGGTTCACCTCAAGTGACAGCTCCAACTTTGAAGCCTGTTTACCGAATCCAACTTCCACGGGCCGTTTATTTACTCCCGCGTCGCTGTCTTGCCATCTCACTTCTTTTTGGGGAGGGGGGATGGGTGGGTTTCTTCCGACTAGTGTTTGCCAGGTGATGCCCGGTTTGGGTGATTAAGTTCTCAGACAATTATTCACATAAAACCCGGTGATCTTTTCAGAGGGCTTGGGAGACTTTGCGCATTTTGAACTGGGTGACCCCCCTCGGGCCCCCTCCCGCGTTGCGCTCTGCAGTTTGGTGCTGACAGTTTCTACCCAGCCGCTTTTTCCATCTTTTTTTTTTTTTTTTTTTTTTTCCCCTCCAATGTTGCATCGCCGGGCTCCTTCAGCCACAGCCTCGTGTGTGCGTGCGTGTTGACTGTGACACGGGTGTTACATTTGTTCCTGTGCCCTTTCTCCCTGTAGGGTGAAGCTCTGGGCCTCCGCTTTTGGTGGGGAGATAAAATCCATTGCTGCTAAGTACTCCGGCTCCCAGCTTCTGCAAAAGGTAAGGTTTCTGTGGTGGCAGGAAGCGATGATTTTTTTCCAGCACAGAAAATGGAGGCAGATTGAGTTTTCCAAACAAACGTGAACCCCGAGCAGCATCAGTTATCAGAGGTGTCTCTGATCCCCTGGTTTCTTGGTAGTGTACGGTGCAATGATTTCTCCCTACCAACCGGTTATTTTTAGATGACACTTGATTCTAAACACAAAGAAAAGCAGGATCCTCACTGGCACTGTCCTGGCTGGGGCTCGGAAACTGAGTGTGTTTGCACGGCTCTCCTTTCAGTGTCGGTATTGCTGTTCCTGTGTGAGCGCAGATGCTTCTCTGGCCAAAAAACCCGCTAACTTCATCCAAGGGACAGCCTCGGTGCCTGTTTTATGATATCTTTCACCTTGCCTGGCTTGGAGACTGGGGTTCAGCGTATCTGAGAAAGACGCTGCACTATTGTTTGTCATCCCTGCGGTTGTACAATCCCATTATTCCCCAATCATCTAGACCCAGGGCTGGGATGCATTACATCATTACAGATAAGGAGAATGAATGTGGTTATCTTTCCACTCAGCTGCACTGCCGGGTAATAACCTATGAGAGTAGTCCACAAACTTAAGAAATTGGTCTGCGTCCATATAATTCTGGAGGGTAATGAGAATGGAGAATTGATTATTAGGCTTTTATCAGAAACTGCATCAATTTTAATTTAAACAGGCAGCATTATGCTTAAAATTACCTTGTGAGAGATATGGTCCTTTGCCCTCCCCTCCAAGAAAAAAAAAAAAGGAAAAAAATAGCCTGGGAAGGAAAGATTACAAGGGTTCAAAGAATTTCAAGTTAACAAATCAACAGGATCAATCCAAGTATTCTCTCAGCGATAGAAAATAAAATTGGCCTTTAGGGGATAATACTCTGAAAATGGGTACAAACAGATTAAATTGTCAAGTTAACTTTTCAGCATTTTTAAATGTGCTTTTTGGGCCAATGTAACATATGTGTTATGTATGCTGCCTGGTAACCAAGTACGTATTTTATTTATGGCATTCAGCTTCAGAGAGTCGCGTTTTTGGGGACATTATATGAAACAGTTTGTCACATGGAATCCAAATATCGTAATAAGGCATCAGCCCACCATGGAATGAGGGAAGTTATTCTTAAAAATTGCCAATAGCCGTATTCTTTGAAACTGTGGAAAGACTGTTTGCTCCACTCTGTTATTTGGGGAAGGAGTTCATTGAATTAGGGGCAGCTGATAAAAACTTGAGGCTGCGATGTGCCTTTATGGAAAATGATGACTTACATACCTGAGACCCACCTGTCAGTTTATAGGACTTGTCTCTTCTGCTAGTATTTGAATCTGGACCAGTCTGTATCCTGCTTTGGCATCTTGCCTGCGTGTCAGATGTTTCCTGCGAAGAGTTTTGGACTGTCGTTGCTGCCTGCATTGCATTGCTTGTGTATTTTCCTTATGCTTTTAAAGAAGAGAACATTTTTGTATAACTTTAAAGGAATATTTTTCATCTGCATGTTGTCGTTTAGTTGTAGCAACTCTGAAACTATCCCTTCAGAGCCTGTGAATGTTTTTTTTTCTGTTGTGCTTACATAGCTCTTATCTCACATTTTATAGGAGCGCAGGAGATGGGCTCTCCGAAGTTAGCACACACGCGCGTGCACACACACACACACACACACAGTGCACAAAGCCCCATCAGTCATATTATTGGCTACTCTATAATAGCAAATTGGAAACAGCTAAAATGCTCCTCTTACCTTCTCATCAGCATCCTTTCTGATATTGAATTCACAAGCCTAGCTTTGCTTTTGCCCTGTTTGCAGCTTGACAATTGTGTAATTATTTCCAGCTGTTTATGGCTTTGTTGTCGTTCCTTGCTGTTGCCTGGCATTTTGTAATCTGATGCAAGGGGAAGGTGGGGTGTTGCTCTGCATTTGGTTCTGGGGTGGATACCTGCTCTTCTTGCATTTCCAAAGCAGTCTTCTGCCCAGGAGTCCTCAGGCACCTATGGCTTTGGCTTGATAGGCAAGGACTTCCATGAATGATGGGCAGGACATGTCAGGCAACTTGGGGAGTACTTTTGCAGGTACCTTTTGGCCATCTTGGTCCATTGACTCCAAATATGATGGATTTTTTTTTAAATTAGCAAAAAACATTGATTTAGATAGTTCAGAGTAGAAGAAAGTATAAGAAAAGATCTAAGGTGCTCAGAGTGCGGGAGGCTTAACATCATTTGGAAAAGCAAGGAGACTGTTGCCTTTCCCTCGCTTATTTTCAAGTTTCTGACCATTTGCCTGAAGAGATACTCCTCTAAGTCAAAATTCTGTGCATCTTTTCATCACATCGCTGCATCCTTAACAATCCAGAGACTTTGAAAGTGAGTTAAAAAAAAGAAAATACTTGGCTGAAAAACGAAGTTAACACTGTATTAAGGGGACTCAAAGGTGACGATACCATGTTGCATAACAGACTATAATTACACTTCTAAGGCACGGACATTTAAATTTGATTTTCAGTGAAGTAGGCATACTGTATACCACTGTATAATTTTACATATTCTATGTAGTTTCTCTAGCTGACACTTCATTGTGTTGTGAGTTAATGTAGTATGTCCATTTTTAGAACGGGGGTTTAGTAATTTCTGCACTAAAGCAAAAACTTTACAAAATAGCTATTGTGACTACGAGTTAAATAACAATTGGCCATTTATTTTAAGGTGTTTGAGGACTGGGAAAACTGCCATTTTGGTAAGGTTTTTTATTAGCTCATATAATTTGAGCGGTAGAATTATCGCCGACTTCATCAACATAAATACGAGTGCTTAACAATGTACCTCACTGTCATGGCTTCAAAAAGGAGAGTATTGCCCCAATTGTTTCTGTGTTTCATACCATGGCTTTTGCTACTTTACCTTATGACAATATGTTAGGTATTCTCTGCCAGACTTTCCCTTCCCCCCCCCCTCCTTTTTTGTCTTTGCTGAGCACAGGAATAGGAACCTATTCGTTTCTTTAAAAAAGGATATTTGAATTTGTAGAACTCCGTTGTCGTGCGTTAGCAAAGTGGTATGTTTTCGGGACGGTGTGGAAGAACCTGAGACTTACACGTTGGACTCAGAGTTAATCTTGAAAGGTTGTTCCAGAACAATGGCCCCGAAAGGGATGCTCTGGTGAGCCGCTGTGTGTCTGTCTCCCGCCTTCCTCGGCCAGCAGAAACTGCAGAGCTTTAAATTGACTTCAACTTCTAATTAACTTTCCTATTTGACATATCCATACCAGTATTCAGCTGCCTCTATCTTGCTTCATTTTCCTTAGAGAATGCACATTGTTTGGGTTCTTTTGCAGAGGCATAGTTTTATTACCTCTCTATTTTGGGAATCAGTGCCCAGCGTTCCAGTAGATCCCGTAGCCTAGGCTGTTAAACTCATGGGCTCCACACCCCAGACACTCACAGTGCAAGGTATTAAAGTGTGGTGATTCTCATTTCCATCCTCCTTAGGAAGACTTTGGCAGAAGCTGGGTTTTTTCATTCTGTTTAGTACCGCATTCAGAGAGTGCTGTGTTTTGGGGGGACGAAGGGTTCCAACGATATTTTCCAGCATCGGGATGATAAATACGCAGCGGAAATACAGGTCCTGTGCGTCTCTGCCATTAATGCGAGGAAAATAATGGACGTTTACCTTGGATGCCTCATGCAACATTTACCAAACATGCATTTCCTGGAATGCACAGCCAGGTTTTTGCGTTATGAACTATTTATTGAGAGGACAGCTTTCATACATACACGTGCTGTCTCTTTCCACAAGACAGAGTCAGCAAAGTAAAAGGTTGGTTCTTTAACCCATTTTGATAATTATGACTTTTCATCAATGTGGAAATCGATGGACTTTTAAATAATTAAATAGGAGTATTCACTTATCAGGAACAGTGCTGTGCTGCCCGTAGGAAGCCTGATACTCTACAGATCACTGTTCTAGGGGAGATGCTCCTTCGCTGAACATTTTTGTTGAGTAAACACGGTTTTTTGTCATTCTGCAAGATTAATGCATTCAGCCCACACCGCCAATGGCCAAGGCTTTACTTCACAGCACCACTTCAATTACTGGACTTTTCTCTGGCAGCTTATTTTTAAAAGTCTTGAAATCTCAGAAATGACAGTTTTCAGTGTTTCGGGACAGTTTATTGGTCTCATTATCCCAGTCAGCAGCGCATTAGCAGGACAGGGCGAACCAGCTGGAATTCAGTGATGCATCTTACCCCTACATGTATCTAACTGCATTGTAAACTCACACCCTGCCCCTCTCGGACCGGATGAAATCCTTTTTGTATGGCTTCACTAAATTTTTGTCTGAGCTCCTTTTGTTCATGTCTTTTTCCTTCTCCCAAAATTTCTTTTCTGCCGGATATATTTCTGCTTTGCTTTTTTCTCTCATAGGGAGCTGCTGCAGCCTCTGTTGCTCGATTTACAGATGCTAGTCAAAATTAAGGGGAATGAAAATAGAGACATTGTTTTCCTGTCGGAGGCAAACTCAGATGTTTATTTCAATGTGGTTATAATTTTGATCAATTACTCTGGGGAATCTCATGCTGGCTTTTTATTTCATTTTGTGTTTTATCTTATTCTAATACCAGTGTGCTTTGAGGCACACACACGAGTACCCAATCACCTAATAATTATGAAATCTGTCGGGCGTGTGCAAGCGCAATTAATGTTTCCATTTCATGTTGAAGACCTAGCCTTGTACGCGGATGAACCAAAGTAAAAGAAAGGTGGAATCCTTACCCCAAGCACCTGTGGTCCCGCCGGGGGTTGAACTGTCCTGCAGGCTAAGGACCTATTCACAGAAGTGCACGTTTGAGGTTTGAGCCCTTTTCGAGTCTTGGATGGCTCCTCAGTTGGGGGGGGGGCGGTGCTCACACTTGTGCCCATCAATACATGACTTGGTGTGTTGAGCTTCCTTAAAGAAGGGTACATTCTCTCCAGGATCTTTTTTGTCCGGTGTGTCACTCATCCAGATTTACCATTGTAGATGCCAACAAATAAGCTTTTTCTTTATCCACGTTCACGTCTGCCAAGGGTCCCCCATCTTCTGCAGTCACAGTGTTTTACTGAAATTGCCTCCTTCGCTGAGACCCAGAGCACCTTCTAGACAGAGACTTTGAGCAGATTGTGTTCCCCGGGACACTGGGATCTGACTGGGAGGTTTGCTATGGCTGAGACTGAGAAAAAAAATGAAATAGGTGTTGTCAATGCCAGCCTCTGGATTAACCTATGAGATCCTTTTAATGAAGTGTTTATACAAGAGACATAATGTCTCTGTGTTTTATGTCAAGTGAGTGCAGTCCTGCTATTGTGTATCGTTCAGAAAGTGAAAAAGTTCCTCATGTCAGGCTTCTGGAAACATTGATAGGATCTTTATCAGCCCTCTTTGGTCCATGAAACAAAAGTTAGCCTCTCCTTCAAAGGAGGGAAAGGATATAGAGGGGGAGGAGGGTTGCGTGATCTCCTTCGATTTTCCTGAGTATTTAGTGACCAGAAGATTGAGGTGGTTGTTCCTGAAATGTCAAGCCAGGCTCAAAGACCCCTCCGTGACACAGTCCTCTGCCTGGCCATAGCTCCCCCTCGACAGAGTAGGCGTCTGCATAGCTGCTGTATTTTCAGGAGATTTCTGTGTGCATAGCCAGCATGTCTGCTTTTCAGAAGAAAGTTATTTTACCGACACAGCTTTGAAAAGAGTCCAGTGCGTTTTCAATAAATGGTAAACATTTCAATTTCCATTTGCTTTGAACAACACTCATTGGGTGTTCATTCCAAGGCTGTTTAAATAAGGCATTAAATTTATAAGGCGTATTAAATTTGTATGTTACATAGCTTCCTGGTGACCTCAAATCAAGATTATGAAAATAACTCCGAAGCCAAACTAGTAATGGGCATTTCAAGGCCATATTGGAAAGGAGAGCATTATCTCTTGACAAGAAATAGATGGCTATTTCTTCACTTTGCGTGCTTCAGAGTGTTTATCTTGGCACCTGATATTGGAAAACAGTACCCTCCCAAGGTTAAAAGAGCTGCTATCCATGTAAATGATTGGGACAGGGAAGCTGGGCAGGGCCATGAGTGGCTGTGGGTTCGCAGAGCAGACCTCTGGTTATGCATTTTAGGAGAAGCGACCGCCAGCTGATATCAGAGCTCGCACGTGTTATTACCATTATACTTATTAACTGCGTGCACGCGTGCGTGTGCCCGTAGAAAAAGGTGCTGCTCATCCCAGAATGCGTCAGATGCCGCCTGCTGTTGGAGAAGACGGTGCTTGTCCTCTTGGGCTTTTGCAGAGCATGGCTTGAGGTACCCAACCAGGTCTGCTGGGACAGGACCAGTCCACCGGGCACCTGAGATCCTGCAGACGGTTGGAAGCTGAGGATCTGCTGGGACCAGGACCAGCTCCGTAATTTGCAGGGCCCCGTGAGTGAGGAGAATATGGGACTCTGTTCAAAAACTATGAAGAATGTGAAGATGACGACAGCAGAGCATTAAAGCACAGGGCCTGTCTGCCCTGGGTGAAGTCCCCTATGGGGCTGCCCATCCTCATTTTGGCTTTGTCTTTCCCCTGCTGGGGGGCTTGTCCAGGCCACACTCAGTCTATGAGGCATCCTTCACCCCTCTTTGTTCATCGTCATAGTAGGTGGAGAGCTTGGAGCATTTTCAGAGACGCACATCTTTGGAGATGCGTTGTTGTTAAAGGAGAGGTCATTGGCCTAGGAGCTGTGGCATCTGCATTTTTATCTTTTCTGTAGGTGTTTCCTGAGTGGATTTGGGAAAATTGCTTAATCTCGTTGTAAAAACAGGTGGCCTTCACTCATTCACTCTGGTTCCTACATTCCAGGTACCATGATAAGGACTTATGTGTGCCATCCCATTATATTCTCCCAACAACCTAGTAAGTCAGGGACTACCACCCACCAACACCCCCCCCACCCCTTTTACAGATTTGGAAGTTGAGACTCCCAGAAGTTAGGCAGCCGTTCCCAGGGGACTAAGTCTGTTTACGAGGCCACTGTGCTGCAGTGTCCCCTCCTCTCTGTGTGATCTTTCCTAGCCTCCGTTCCTGTTTGAGAAAAGTGTGGTTAATACCTGTGTTTCTCTAGCTCATGGGTATTTGGGAGGATTCAATGAGGCAGCAGCCTAGAGGTTCCGTCAGAAGCTGAAAGCCTGAGCTAACAGCAGAGAAGACAGGTGTGAAGTCAGAGGGACTTGGATTGGAGTCCCAGATCTGCCATGTCCTACCCGGGTTGTCTTGTTTGTTTGACATTTCTGAACCTCGCCTGTGAAAGGAGACCAATACCTTCTACCTTGGAGGCTGTGATGAAGATTAAATGAAATAATGTACAAAAAGCACTTAGCATGGTGCCTGGCACCTGAAAGCCTCCTGCCAGGGAGTTGCCGAGGTCATTACTGGCTGCATGATACAACTAGAAGGTTTTTAGTTAACCTTCACTGAGCACCTGTGGGCACCGGCTGCACAGAGCTGTGTGACCGCGCGAATGAGCAAGGGCACGGATGGGTGGGTGCATTGGCAGCTGGTCCCACCAGGCACCTGACAGGAGGGAGCTTGTGGACCCAAGCAGGAGGAGGCAGTATGGACGCAACCTCTACCCAGACATTCCCCTCTCCTCCTTGAGGTCAGCTCTCTGCTCCCTGAGGGTCAGGAGAAGAACCCCTCCCACGAGGAATCAGGCTGGAAAAACGTCGGGGTACCCCTGTTCCCTCCCCCCCGACTCTGCCCTGCTGTGGGGGTGGTGGGTCAGGCTGCAGAGTGGCTGGGTGTGCCGCCGGGTTCCCAGTGCGGCTGGAGCCGTAGGCGAGCACAGGCATCCAGCAAGCCCCCTGCTGTGGGGGTGCGTCCAGGAGCCAGCCCTGTGCACTCATGAATCCAGGTGCCCCCTTGGACAGCATTCCAAGCATTTCCTCCCATGAATATCCCATCTGCTGGACTTCTCCCAATGACTTCCCGGGGAGTGGGGTGGGGTCTAGGGGGTGGTCCTGGAGACCAGCAGGAGACAGGGCATCTCACTGGGTGGAGAGAGGGAATTCTTTCCTTCAGCATGGATAGGGAGGTGCAGTGGTGCATGGGGACTGCCATCTGCCCCCAAGTCTCAGGAGGCACTGAAGGGCATCCTGTGTCCCTTGGCCCTTCCCACTGGCCCTGCCTGCCTCTGCTTCAAGGCTTGCTTGGCACATTCTGTTGTGTTTCGCTTGGGAACATCTGCAGTTCTCTGCCGATCTCCTTGAAGATGTTGAAGGAGTGACACGGGCTAACCTTGTTGGTGGCAAACATAGGCACCAATACTTGGAAATCATGCTGGGGGTGGGGGTTGCTAGTGTAGCTGCACACATTAGGAACATTGTTTATGTACGAAGTTGTTATAATCAGCGGTGAAAGTCAGTAAGAAGTCAGGAATGAAAGGAGACATGCAAATCTGTGCTGGTATCACTTGGGCCGGGTAGTTTAGAAAAGTGCCCAAGAACCGTCTGTGCCCAGGAATGTTACAGAACATCAGAGTCTGACTGTACTGGCAGCTTCTTGAAATCTACCAAGGTCATAACCAGCTTAGGTAAACAGATGGTCGATGGGGGCTGGATAGGAAGGAAATGGACTTTTTTCTTTCGGTGTTCCGTATGAGCCAAGCATTCTTCGTAGGAAAGTAGATCACGTTAGGCATCTGATGTGGTCCTTGGTTCTCTCTGGAGGTGGCCCCCATTACCTACTTCTCACATGGGGCTCTTGCAGCTCAGGGAGGTGGGACAGCTGGCCACGTCGTGGGGCTGGGACTCGCACTGGTTTGTTTCCACCCGCCAAAGCCTGGGATTATCCTTTAATAGGACAGACCACCTGTGTGGGCTGATCCCACCTGAGCTCAGTCTTCAGTGGGGTCTGCCGGAAGGGAAGGGCTGGGTAGCCTGGGGGTCCCAGAGCCTTCGCCTCTTTCTTTCCCCTAGACATGTTTCCTCAGGTGGGGTATCGGGATGTGTACTCTTTGGGCAGCGAGGCTAGGAAGGACTCTGAACTCTGGTGTGGGCTTGTGCCTGCCGGGGGACAAAAAAGGGTCCCTAGAGGACAGCGGGCAGCGTTGGCTGGTCTGGCCCTGACTGGTGGGGGAGAGCGGGCAGTATAGGGTGGGCACCTTCACCCCTCTTCTCAGCCTGGAGGGCGGAGCTGCCAGGAAGAGAACAGTCTGGTGGGATCCCCAGGCAGGATGCTATCTCAGCTAAGATGAGAGGATTCAGCCGTCCATGAAAAAATGGGAAGCATTTCCCTTCGTGTTTTCCCTGAAAAGTCAAACCTGCTCTTCCTCTGTTTGCTCAGGTGTCTCGATATGGCAAATACGGTGTTATACACTTAACAGTCTTTTCCCAAAACTTTGACATTTTGCATGAAAATAGAATGAAAGGTGTAATCTGGCCTGTTGGAATTCCCCCGAGTCTAGACCTTCCCTTGATGTAAACTTGACCCTGCATTTCCTTCTTGACAGATGCTAACTCTTGGCTCCCAGGAGGGAATGAAGTGTCTGGTTTTAGAAAAATCTAGATTTCTTTTTTTTTTTTAAGATTTTATTTATTTGACAGAGATCACAAGTAGACAGAGAGGCAGGCAGAGAGACAGATGGAAGCAGGCTCCCCACTGAGCAGAGAGCCGATGTGGGGCTTGATCCCAGGACCCTGAGACCATGACCTGAGCCGAAGGCAGAGGCTTAACCCACTGAGCCTCCCAGGTGCCCCAAAAAATCTAGATTTCTATTACAGAGAACGTGCATAGCTGAAGAGAGATTTTTAAAAAGAGCATGGGCCTTGGAGGTGAAGTCTGCTCTGCCAGTCACTGTTTCTACCTCCCTAGGGCTTGGTTTGCTCATCGGCAAACTAGAACTACTAATAAAAGCACCTGTGTTATAGGCCATCGGGGAGCGTTAAGTGATATAACCCATATGAAGTAGTTTAGAACAATATGTGGCACATGGGAAGCCTTACTTCTCTGGCTACCCTCTCATTTATGGTGTCCAATTTCATTTTTAAAGAAGAGCAAAAGAGACTCTTGGAATTTTAGTCACTTAGACCACATGATGGGTTCATAAAATAGAGACAATGAATGGCACACTCATTTAACGCTGACAAAGGCACGATGGCAAACAAAAGCATTCATGTCTTCCCCAAGGAGGTGGGTTTCTTTTGCTTTCTTTCCCAAATTCTTCTAATCTGGACCCTTGTACAGTAAAGGTGTGCAGTTTGGGGATTCAAGTTCCTTCTTGCTATAATATAGTCGGTAATTTGCAAAGCAAGGGGAGAGTCGGAAACATCGGGTGGGGCTTTGGGTCTTTGTACCTGTGCCACCACCCACCACCGGTAATGCCTTTCCTATTGTGCTTTGTTGAGGCGGAGGCAGAAAAATGTTGTAAAAAGAACAATGGGTGTGGGAGGCGATAAATCCATGAGAAGTAGGTAATCTTTGGCCACGCGTCATAACATACAGCTTTACTCTTTGCTTCCTACCACTTTCCATTATTTGTGAAATTTCTATGAACACAACATGATCACGTCGTGTATCAGCAGCTCAATGGGCAAGGGTTTTGCCTCACTGACAGTCCTTGGCTTCTCAGATGCTAATGCTGAAGGCTGAGTTTTCTTCTCGGTTTTGGCCTGTGCCCCTCAGAAGGCTGTTCATTTGCAAACCAGCACAGAGGACTCTGTTTAAGGGAATCGCCATCAGACAACCAGTAAAATTGTGTGTGTGTGTGTGTGTGTGTGTGTGTGTGTGTTTTAATATACATGGGCTGTTTCCTTTTGTAAATAAAAACTGAGGTCTGCTTTAAAATCGCAAGGTCTGGGGCCAAGTTTGAGTTTTTCAGAGCATCAGGATCATCTGGTGGTCACCCTGAAGCTTCTTTCCTGTGTAATCCTCTCAGGAAGAGGGCTCACAGCTCACGAATCTTTTGAAAAAAGCCAACAGTATACATTCCCAGGACAGGCATTTCAGAATTATGGAACCATAGCTGGATTTTCTACTTAAATAGCAAGATTTTCATGTTGTTTTTTTTTGTTTCTGTTTTTTGGTTTTTGTTTTTGCATGAAACAAATGTCCTAGGAATGTTAGGAAAAATATATAGACTTAGAAATCAGGGGATTATTGATCTTCAAAAGTTTACTTTTAAGGCAGGCGGTTGGTCTTGGGAGGGCAGAAATGTGTAGGGGAAGGTCAGGATTTGACTCTGGCTAATTCACATTTGAATCCAGGGCTACCCTGACAAGTCAGTTGTGAAACCTCACAGTTTCTATCTGCCAAATGGACACGATGATAATAACTTCTAGGCTGGAGCTGAGAAGTCCAAATGAAGAGATGGACATAGGATACTTAGCAATCAGTGGCTCACGGGAAGTGTTTCGAAAAGGTGGGCTTGGGGTGCCTGGGTGGCTCAGTTGGTTAAGCAACTGCCTTCCGCTCAGGTCATGATCCCAGAGTTCTGGGACCGAGCTCTCTGCTCATCGGGCTCTCTGCTCAGCGAGAGGCATGCTTCTCCCTCTCCCACTCCCTCTGCTTGTGTTCCCTCTCTCACTGTATCTCTCTCTCTGTCAAATAAATAAAATCTTTAAAAAAAAAAAAAAAAAAGGTAGGCTCCAGCCGTCATTCCCCAGGAGCTGCTCCCGCATCCCGGTCGTGTTGGCTGCTGCAGAGAGCCGTCCGTCCGCTGCAGGGAGAGCTAACATCAGGCCACCTGGAGACCTTCTTTGGAGACCTCCATTAAAGCTGCCCACCACTGAGCTCCACGAAGGCGTCTTGGACAGTCATCGTAACAACGATGCAGGTGCTTGGTGTGTTGTGCTATGTTTTATTTGTATTCTTTAAGTCCTCAGAATCACTCCTGAGGTCAGTTCTGTCATCCCTCCATTTTAGACAGACAGAAACCAAAACAGAGGATGTAGATTTGCCCAAGGTTACCCAGCTCCAAGTGGCAAAGGCAGGCTTAGAGCCTGGGTTTTGAGCGTCCTGTTCAGGTGCCTGGGCTGGGGCTCCTGGTATTTCTAGGACCAGCATGTTTTGGGCAGGACTGGTGGTAGAAACTTCTTCTTCATCCTTAATCCTTTCCCCTTTCCCCTTTGGAATTCTTTGTCTTATTTGGATTCATTGTCATTTACTTTTATAATACAGAATTAGGGGCACCTGGGTGGCTCAGTGGGTTAAAGCCTCTGCCTTCGGCTCAGGTCATGATCCCAGGGTCCTGGGATCAAGCCCCGCATTGGGCTCTCTGCTCAGCAGGGAGCCTGCTTTCCTTCCTCTCTCTCTGCCTGCTGCTCTGCCTACTTGTGACCTCTGTCAAATAAATAAATAAAATCTTTTTATAATACAGAATTAAAGGGGGGGGCAATGATGAGGGGAGGACCCGGTAACCCTTCTAGCTTTCTACAGTTTTCTCTTTTATCATAATAACATGACGCTGCTAGTTTTTGGTTCCTTTGAGGGTCAGCCAGCCCTCTCCACATCAGCTCTGACTCTTAAGCCTTTCTGAGAACCTCATTGAATTTGGTTCGGTTTCCGTTTTTGTATTCCCTATGATGGTAACGGGGGGTGGGGTGGGGCTGGGGAGGACCCTGGTACAAGATGGATCTGACTGGAGACTGAGTTGTGTTCCTTAGCTTTACTTCTGGGCCTCAGGTCCCTTACCTATAAAATGGGGTCATGGGGAGGATTAGCTGTGTCAGCCTGTGCCAGTCTTCATGCCCCGTAAATTTCAGCTCCTTGGTTTTTGATATGCTCATTCTTTGTCTCTCTTCCCTGGGTGTTTGTTGGGGCTTATTTATTATCTTTTTTTTCAAGGAAGAAACACAGTTCTGTTTTTCTGCTTGATTGACAGCCAGCTTGAAGGCCACAGCCCTTGGACCCACTAGGGTCAGTTTTATTTTGCATGGAATGAGTCTGGCAGATCTCTTCATGCCCCTGGCAGTCCTGGGGATCCATGATATCCTGAGGACCCCTTATCTCTTTCTGTGTGGGATGTCAGGAAGGAGGCAGGCAAATAGACCTTAAATTCTCCAAGGGCAGACTTGCTCTTTCTGACTGGAGAGGTTCCTCCTTTAGCACTTGGAACAGAGCCACGTTTGGGTGGGGTTCAGTGGTCCTTTGTGGGATGTACAGATTAAACAAAAGAGGAACCTTGCTGAGTCTTTTTTACTGGTGCTCCCGTGCTGGTGAGCAGAATAAGAACAGTATGGCACATAGGCCAAGAACTAGGTCCTTCACATCTCTTTCTGCGCTTACTCTCTAGCACTGGGTTTTTGAATCCCTGGTATCAGGCACCGATGTCTGCTGGCTGCAGCAGTCCTGCTCTGAAGCCCTGCGGGCAGGTCCCTCGCCCACAACCCTCTTGGTGACTGCAGGGACAGCCAGACATCAGAGCCAGCTGGTCCTTACCCTTCTAGCCAGCCAACCCCCCTCGCCCCCGGGGAGCATCCCGGCAGCATCCCCAACACCGAACTTTCTCCCCCAGAAGCCTCCCGGCCGGGTGGAGAGGTCCCAGCACCTCCGCGGCGCCGAGCGCAGCTGCTGCAGCGGGAGCACCGCAGTGCCGCGCGGGAACACCACAGTGCCGCGCGGGTGCACGAGGAGCACCAAGCGAGACTGATGGGGCCTCCGCCGCAGCCGCCACCATCAACCTGGGGGAGGCAACTCGGCAGAGGCAATTAGGGAGCTGCTACAGCTAATTCCATGAAGTGCTCGGATGCCACATTCCCAGTGACATCAGGGAGAGATGAGAATTTTAATTTCTATCCCTTTCACCACCTCCGAGGCCGGGCTGGCGTGGGGATGCCACATAGCGTTTGCTGGGCTTGATTTCACCTTCTCTGTGCAGCTTGCTGTATTTTATATTTGTCTGTTTATTCTTTATGTCCCCGGGATAGGTCTGTGCATGTGCACTGAGGGCTGTCCTCTGTGGGCCTCCGTGCCAAACTGCAGCATCCACGGGGCACTGTTCCCACTCCTGGACAGCGTCCTGGCTGCAGCCTGCAAGGCTGGTTCTCCCACCTCCACAGAGCAGGAAACTGTGCAGGAGGCCATACAGCCAGTGGGGGGAGGGGGGCTATTTGCATTTGCTTTTGTGTCCTGCAGGTGCAGTTGTCTGCCTTCTTCCCTAGGCCTGGCCGCGGATATGCGGAAAGCTCACACCGGAGGGAGCACAGCCCCTCTGAGATGAGGGGAGCAGCTGGTTGGGAAGTGGGAATTAAATGATGTGGCTTTAATGGGGGGCAGTTTTGCCAGAAGATGTTCAGCTCCAGCCCCACTAGCCCTAGGGCCCAACAGTATTGCATTGGGAGGCTCACGGAGGAGTCTCTGTCCAGCTCCTGCTCAGATGTCCCTCTGTGGAGGCTGCGAGGCTTCTTCGGATGGGCTTTGCTCCATGTAGCCCCACAGTGACCATAATCTGATGCCCGCTTTCTCCCTTCCTGCTGAGCCTGACCACTCAGAGGGGAGGGAGAGGGCCTCCACCTGGGGCAGATCTTGGGAACCCAGGCCCTCTAGCTCCGGGTGCTGGGGCCTGGAGGCATGCCCCGTGGCATAGTGGATCAGGAACAGGCCAGGCCGGGGGCACGGGCCGTTTTGACTGCCAGCTCCTGCATTCATGAGAGCATCAAAACCACAGAGGGAAGGAAAGCTCTGCGTCCCACAGTGGGCTTCTTAGAGGAGGGGGAGAGAAAGCCGCTAGCCCCAGGCTGCCCCGGACCTGTCGGAGCTCCCCTGCTGGATCCCACAGGAACCTTGCTCTGTACAGCCTGTCCTCCGGTCCAGCCACACAGAAGCCTGAATTTCACCTGGTGAAAATGTTCCCCAATGTGTCTGTGTTAAACGATTTTATTTTTTAATTTATTTTGAGCAAGAGACTGTGCACAGTGCACGTGCATGAATTGGGGGAGGGGCAGAGAGATATAGAGAGAGAGAGAGGGAGTGGAGCCCACAGGAGGCTCAATCTCACTTCCCTGAGATCATGACCTGAGCCGAAATCAAGAGTCAGACACTTAACCCACTGTACCATCCAGGTGCCCCAATGTGTCTGTTTTTAACAGCCAGAATATTTTGTCCCAGTGCATCTTGGGGAACAGTCCCCTTATTAGCATGATCTACGTTGAGTTGCAGGGAGCAGGAGACAGAACAATTAGTCAACAAATGTTGACTAATTTATTCAACATTGAGAAGCCTGTCTGGAAACCCGAGGCTTCATCCTTCTCCTTTTTCCACAACAGAGGTGCACATGACCGACTGCTTCATTTTGGGTAGAACACCGTGGTTTGGGAAAATCTTCAGCTGTCTTAACAGACTCATGAGAACACATTTGCTTTTGACCAAATGTTGGAAATGTTTTCTTCCTTCCCTCACTTCTTTCTTGCCTCAACAAACACCCATGGAACACGCAGGGCCGCATGTGGGCTGTGTCAGGTGCCCAAAGCCCCTTGCTGGTGTGACCACCTTCAGTGACATCACCCGGAATGCTTCGGTGACAGCACACGCTCACACTCCCCAGGCACGTCAGGCGGTGTCATGCCTCTGTGCCTCGGCCCATGCCAGTCCTGCTGTCTACACTGCTGACCCCGTTGCCCTTGGCTGACTGCTGAGCCCTGCCTCTCACGGATGTCAGACTGTCGCCTGCTGAAGTATCACCTGGGGGCCTTACTGCAATGCCTTCTTTCAGGGTCTCTCCCCAGGTGATTCAGACTCAGTAAGCTTGGCGCAGGGCCCGGTCACCTGCTTCCTAACAAACTTCTTAGGTCATTCTGATGCCGGTGGTCCAGGGACCATGCTTGGAGAAACACTGCTTGTATCCCAGCTCTGGGAAGGCTTTTGGATTCCCCTAAAGAGACCGAATTATTCCCTCTCTTTCCCACTGAGAGGAAAGGTGCACATCTTCTCGCTGTAGTTTGCTTAAGTATCTGCGTGCATAAAGTCTGTGCTGGCCTGGGCCAGAGGCTGTGGCTGCTTAGTTCCCAAACCCAGCTTCCTCGGTGTGGATGGCATGAATGGAGATTTTCTATGCAATAGAACTGGGGGCTTTGGAACAAGTCAGGCATTTTATCTTTTAAGTCAGAAGGTACCCAGGAGCACGTCTGATTGTTGAAGCAGTTTATTTAGAAATCACTAAGCAGAGTTTAAGAGGCCATTCTCCAATTTGTAAGATGGAGAGAAATTTGTTGATCTGTCACCAATGGCTTTTCTTCCTACCACATAGGTTACTGGGACCTTTAACAGAAAATTGTTTGGTGAACATCAGTGTGAAAGACGCCATCTGCTTCCCATGAAAGGCTGCTCCTAATCTCCCTGGTCCAAGAATTACTCCCCCAGGGCCCTGTTGGGCACAAAACTGCATTTTTTCCTAAGTCAGCGACTTTCATACTTTTTTGACCATGACCCAAAGTAAGAAATACACGGTTCAGTGCAACCCATTGCCTACAACTTTACATGTGCAATGTAAGTTTCATGCAGCATTACTTAGCTTTCTTCTCTGCAGTGCAATCTGGTCTATTTGTTCGACTGGACTCTTATTAGATTTTTTCTGCTCTATTCTATTCCACTCTCTTTTACTCCTTTCTAACCTACTCTGCTCCTTCTATTCATTTTGGAAGGCTGGCTGTGGCCAATACATTGTTTTTACAATATCATAAATATGTTAAGAGAGGAACCATGCCCTCAGTGTTACCAGAGTAAATTATAGGCTGGTTCATTTTCATTCTGGGAGGTGCGGCATTGATTTGGAGATTAAAGCTATATTTTCCTTAATAATAATGATAGTGGAGGATAACATTGGTAAGCCAGTTGCAATGCTAAGCTTCTCATCTATCCCATGACACAGGAACTTGGACAGCACCATTTTCTAGATGAGGACACTTAGGTTCAAGGAGGAAAAGTGACTTGACGAATGTCACATAGTTAACAAGTGGTGGCATTGGTTCCTGAACTCAGGGCTGTCTGACCGTGACCCTGTTCTTACCGGTTTGCATTTGCCTTTCCTCTTGCCAGCAGCCAACTTAGTTGGTCACAGATGTTACACTATGGGCAGCCCAGCTAGAGACAATATGTGGGTGACATGATGGGGAGCAATGGGGAGGAAATGTGAGAGACAGGGAGGAGACTATAAAAGGCAGGTTTGGGAAGCACAGGGTGAGCATTGGTCTTCAAGACACCTGATATTTTACTTGGCACTTAGTGGAATTTAGAAGGAGTTTGCCCATCTATGTTATATTGGCCTTGGAGTTTGCCCATTTATGTTATATTGGCCTCCTGCTCTTAGAGCATCCCTGCATTGGGTGTTTGTTAGTGTACCTGCCAGGCGTTTACTTGTTTTCTCATCATCTTCTCTGACCAGGTGTTGATTGTCTCTCTGAGGCCAGGAATGATGCCTTTTCCTTCTTGGCACAGCCAGGACCTGGCCTGGGGAGATGCTCCATGAGTGTTTGGGGAATGAGCCAGTGCATAAAGAGACCCTGTGACTTCATCCTCACAACTAGCCCATGAGTAGTACCTCATCCTCATGTTGTATTTGAGAAAACGGAGCCCAAGATCATGAAGCTAATGATGGAGGAGCCAGGTGGAGGACACCCCCCACCCCATGCAGCTATGACTGTTATGTTCATATTTGTCTGTTGAAGATTGATTTGGTGATTCCACATCCTCCCAAGAATTTTTCTTCCTACCATTTGGATTTGGCTTTTCTGAACTTGGTTTCCAGTTCTGTTTTTGCCCCCCCCCCCCGGCCCCTTTTGGTTATTTGGGTGGGATGTGGTTCGAGCAGAGGGTCACAGGGCTAGAGAGGGCAGGGCCCTGCCTGGAAGTGGGAGTCCAGGTTCTAGCTTGGGCTGTGATGCTGCTGAGTTCACAGACTGGGAGCAGTGTGCTGCTTCTCCCTGGGCCTGTGCGTGATAGAGCTCAAAGGTCCCTCCATGCTGAGACTCAGCATGCTTCCCGAGGAGGGCAGAGCCCACCTCATTTCCCAGTATGCTCCACCATGAGATGCGTGGGTGCTCTGTCCATGTTGTGCCAGCATCTGTACATCCTGCCCATGTGGGCTGCCCTGCCTCTGTCCCCAGCAGGTGCCTGTGGGGGGAGGGCATACAGCGATCTCCTGGCCACACCAGGGTACTTGGAGTCTAGCAGGGCCAGCGATGCACACCAGTGCAGACTCTTGTAGGTGATGAGACAGACTTAGCCGAATAGCCAAGGGAAGACAGAGTGGCGTCGAGGTCAGAGGAGACCAAAATGACATCCCGTCCTGGTAAAATCCTCCTCTCCATTTTTGCCAGTGTATTTCCCAAGCGTTCTTGTACCACAGACTCATTCTGAGAGTCGTGTCAGGGAAGGGAGTCATCCTTGGATATAAAAAGCAAAAATAAAAGGGACTAAAATATTTGACATATGATGAAGTTCTGTGATATTTTAGACAGTGAGTAAATTGACATTTATGTAACCTGGTATATTCATTTCCCCCATGCACCCTCCCTTGAATGGTGACTTAATAACACGCCCGACTAAATGACGTTAATTGCTTTAAACTGCCAAATTAAAAAAAAAAAAAAAAGCCAGCATTCATTCAACAAGTGTGCTCTGTTCTTTTAGGCTGCAGCTAGGAGAGGAGCTGGGGTCTCTTGGGGGAGGGAAGGCTGAGATGGAACCCGAGCAGCATGGGGAAAGCGGGCTTGTATGTTCTAGAAACCCCGACCACTTAGGCGCCACCTAAGTGGTGGAGCCGAGAGTTCGGGTCCTGGCACTGAAGCTACCTGTGGATGGTTGATGGCCTTGAGCGGCCACTTCATTTCAGGGTTCCCTCTTCTTTAAGTGATCCCTATCTCACTGGACTGTTGTAAAGATTTTTTTTTAAAAAAAGATTTTATTTATCTATTTGAGAGAGAGAGTGAAAGAGCATGAGAGGGGAGAAGGTCTGAGGGAGAAGCAGACTCCCCATGGAGCTGGGAGCCCGATGTGGGACTCGATCCTGGGACTGCGGGATCATGACCTGAGCCGAAGACAGTTGCTCAACCAACTGGGCCACCCAGACACCCCCTGTTGCAAAGATATTTACATTAGCTCATGACTGCAAAATTCAGCTCCATGTCTGGCAGTCGTAGGAATTCAATGGAAGGCAGCAACCATTATGGTAATTCTTACTTTCTTGGAGTCATATACTCACCCCCTTGGGTCGGTGGTGCTACCTCCCCTGGACGACATTCACTCTCCATGACCAGTTCGTTCTTCTCTTTCTGGTTCCCATGCTAGTCTCTATCAGTAAACATTTGTGGAGTACACGAGTGAGTGCCAGCAATGAGTGAACTTGGTAGGCTGAGAAAACGGAGGCCCCGAGAGGCCAGCCAGATCCTAAAACAGATCAGAGATGCACACCAGCTCTCCTCTGTCCTCAGCTACGACCCTCATTGAATAGGGGCTGTCGTCTCCTCAGTAAAGAGTTACCTAAATTCGCAGGAGAAACACCACTTGTTCCCCTGCTCTCTGAAGGTGAGGCATGTGGGGATGTGCTCACGTGTGTGTGTGTGTGTGTGTGTGCCCGTAAACTTTCCAGGATGGCATCCCAGGAAGTTAGGTCATATTAGAGGTAGCCTCGTGGCTGTGTAGAAACTAATGATTTGGTTAGTGTTCATTCTGGGGCAAAATGACAGACTGGTAAACCTTTATCTCCTTAGGAAGAAAGCTCCTTAAAGTGCTTATATTCTGAATTAGCTGCGAAGACCCACTACGATGTTGAAAGAGCCTAGACTCATCAAGCCCCATTCAAAGTGCTTTATCTGAGAGAAAGCTTTCCCCGCTGATCTACGCTGATCTGTTCGTGTATGTGTCCTCTTTCTCTCATGTGTTGCAGAGGAGATTAAGCCTCTCAGCTCTGCCCCAAAGCCATGAACACTCCCACTGCAATGGGCTAGGAAGCTTCACGGTGCCCTCTCTTTCTTAGATCTGGTTTGTGGGCAAGCTTCTGGGTTGAGAGAGCAGGAGAGAGAGCAGCAGAGGGGCTGGAGAGTGGAGAGAGTCCCTTTCTGTTCTCTTTTGAAAAGTCCTTGAATTCAGCCCTTGAATAGTGCAGTATAAATTTGAGAGATGATTGCTATTAATACTTTGCTTCTTGTGTAGCAGCTTTTAGGCCAGGATGTCAAAATACATCAATAACACATTTTTTCTCCATTTCTCCATTTCACATGGAGGGAGGAAGTGGAGAGCATCTCCAGAGAGCACATGGCTGCCTTGGACCATGACTGGTCCCTGGCAGGAGCACAAGAAAACAGTCTGAATTTGATGATTTCAATCATCCATTCATCATTCAACAGAACAGATGTTTTGGTGTCTTGCTACTCCATCCCAGGTATTGTGCTGGCTTTGGGGATATAGGACAAGAAGAATCAGAAAGTCTGCACCTTCATGGAGATGACAGTCTTGTGCAGAAATCAGGCATTTCTCAAAGAATTAGAGTTAGAGGACCACATGCAAGTCTCCCTGTGGTGACAGCATGGGGCCTGAAGACCTGCTCTGGCCCGGGGTCAGAGGAGGCTTGGTGAAAGGGACCAACTTTAGCTGAGACTGGAAGGCTGGCGGGAATTAATATGACAAAGAAGTAGATGAAGGGACCTTGGGTCCTTTGTGCTGCCTCCTCACCCATCCTGGCCCAGCCTTACCCTCACCACCCTGAGCGCACCCATGCCTCACCTCCTACATGAGTTCTGGGTCCCAAAAACTCATCCCATACTTTTCTTCTTGGTCTTTGCTTTCCCCGCTCCTACTGCCCCAAACTTGCATCCTTGTCCTAGAGCTGCTTGTTGAATTCTCAGTCTTCGTAGCCTGGTTCCTGAATTCAGCAATCAGCTTTTGAGCTTGTCCTGGGCCGGGAGCTCTGTGCTGGGCCCTCAGTTGCTACTGTCTTCGGGCAGCCTTTTCCAATCTCTGTCCTTGCTGGCCCTTTGTACCTCACTTGGGCTCATCACAGCTGACTTGGCTTCTAATTACTTGTGGCTTCCAAGGGCAAAGCCTTGTGATGGTGGTGGTGTGATGATGACAGCGCACCGATACTCTTGAACGTCTACCACAAGCCAGATAGCATTCGAAACACCTAATGCGTATCAATGCATTTAATCCTCCCACAACACTGTGGACAAGCTGCTCCATTATGATCTCTAACCAATGAAGAAACTGAGGCACAGAGACCATTAATTAACCTTCTCAAAGTCACTTGGCTAAGAAGTGATAGAGCCGGGATTCCAGGCAAGCCTTGCACCATCCTTCCTTCCTGGCATGGTGTGCACCTGTCAGGGGACCCACGGGAACTGACTGTGCTAGTCAGTGACAGGTGCGAGGTGCCCTTCTCCAAGAGTGTGCACCAGGACAGCGGCCCTGAGTGGTAAAGGAGCAACCAGTTAACACTGGTCCTCCGAGTATCACGAGAAGACAGTGGTGACTAGATTCCTTACCCCAGAATTTGTTCCCATCACGGGAAGTAGGGAGCTGATGTGCGCATCAGTCATGCCAGGAGCCCTGCTGGGATCTGGCCAGATTCTTTCTCCCTAGTTGCTTTTCTTCCCAGGATTGAAGAAATCCCTAGACCAGACCAAGTTGTCGGGTAGGTGACGTCTCAACAGAAATGCCCAGTTCACACTCACAGGTGCAGAGTCTTGGTGCCACCACGTGACCTTCAAAAGGGGCCACAGACCAGCGTTTCCTTCCCCTGCAGTGTTCCAGACTTCATGCTGGATGACCACCGAGGAAGAAAGTATAACTTAGGACAAACGATTGCCTTTTACATTACAAAGCATTATCTGTTTATTATGGAAATTTTTTGAAATACAGATAAATAAAGAGCCAATATAAACAACTACGATTCCGGCCTGATCAATGTTAAGTTTTGGGTGCATTTCTTCTAGTCTTTTTTCCTTTGAATATGTGTGTGTATGCATACCTGTGTATTTACTTTACATAAATGGGATCGTAGTGTACCAACTATTTCATAATGACAAGACGTTTCCAAGTGGATTCAGGCAGGCTAGGGGCCACTTAAAATGATTCTTTTCCCAAGAAAAATAAAATTCATTCTCTTCTTTGAAAACTTGGAAAGTACCAAATGATATAAGAAGAAAAGAATTATTCCTAATCTCATGCTTGTATGAATAACCACATTAACATTTTTTTAGCATTTCTTTTGGGCTGCGTGAAGTTGGAATTAAACTGTAGATATGAAATTTTTTTCCCCTCCTAACTTTACAGCAGGACCTTGTCCTCTTATCATTTAACCTTCTTTAGAGTGACTTGTCTTCTGGTACAAAACCTTTCATCATGCGAACGTGGGGTGACGTGTCACCTTCCCCCAATTCCAACACGAAGGTTTTCTAGCACAGGTTTCCCCCCAGTGTGAACAGTACTTGCATGAACATCCCTGTCTGTCTGCCCGTCCCGGTTCTGATTATGCCCTTGGAGCTGTCATTTCAAGGGGAGTCACTGTGCCAGAGCACGTGAGCTTTGTCAGCGATCTCCTTTCTTGCTGCCGTGCGAGTGTGTCTTTGCACGTACGTGTGTGCGTGTGCTCATTTGCCTTCTTTGTTTCTCCTGTAGCGTTCAGCTCTGTTCCATGCCCAGGCTTGCCTGGGAGACCAGATGGCATCGGTTGGACTAAGTGACCTTTATTTTTCCCTACATGTGTGGGACAAATGACTTGGAGCTCAAAGCAAGGCTCTGCGGTCAGATGTACCTTGGCTCAAGTCTGTGCTGCTTATCGGATGGGCAGGCTTGAGCAAGTGATTCAGCCTCCCTGAGTCTCAGTTTACTAAGAGAAAAATAATATCCCCTTATTAGATTTATTATGCGGATTATGTAAAATAATATATGTCAGGTGCTTAGCACAGAGTAATGGCAAATGTCATTTTTATTATTTTTACTATGTATTCTAACAGTCAGACTTTAGGACTATAGGAATTTGATTCAGTGTCATACAACTAGAGCTTTGAAACATCCCAGAGATCAGTTGTGTGTGTGTTTTAGCCTTCCTGTGTGTGGGTTAGAGGGAGGTGTTGGGATATTGGGTGTCGTTTTAAATATCAACATTTGGGATCCCCCAAATAATTTGAGATTTTGGATTGGCTCCTACTCTAAAAGACTGGTTTTAAAAAAATAGACCAGGATCTAAGTGTTGGCTGGGGGAGAGAAAACTGCCTCCTTAATCTCCCAAACGCAGTTGTTTTAGAAGTCAAATAAATTAAGGGTAGCAGTAATAATAGGAATTAACAATGACTAATTATAAAATGAGTTATATTGCCAATTATGGAGTGGTATCTAAACCCCAGAGGGAATGGAGGTATTTGCAGATGCGAGCTTGCACTGCACGGTGTCAGGTGGCGGAGGGGTTGCATTTGGGTAATGAAAGCACAGACTTCTGGAATCCGGGTGCCACACCAGAAACTGTTCACTCCTCACTTGAAAAACTGGGACTCCACTGTTGTAAAGAGCTACATTTTTTTCTTTTAGGGAACTGTCCGCTTTATTCACTTATTCATTTAGTATCACGAAAATGTATAAGAAAGAAGAGAGATAATCCAAACACTTTCTGAATGCGAGTGGTCCTGAATAGCAGAGCCTAGTTCTGCCACGGAATATCCCTGTACCCCGGGGTCCTCTCCAGGGAAGCGTGTGACATAGCAGAGCACCCCAGCACTGGTGGGAAGAGAGACGTCTCCGTGTGGTGGAGAGGGTGAGGCTGCAGGACGATGCGGTGGTTGGTGCTCGTTCCTGATCTTTGATCTTGATCTTCGTGTGGCTGTGGTGGGGCGGGGGGAGGGTGGGTGGGCTGCTTCGGTCAGGTGATGATAGTCCCTTTCCATGCGTGAACTCCGTTCACCCCCAGCACCTCAAACACCTAGCAGGGCCCAAGGGAGCCACCGTGGAAGATGGTGTCTGTCTTCAGATGACACTGAATCTCGAGCCCTGTTTCTCTCTTATCTCCAGAAATAAGGGGCAGGTTGCAACCTGCCCGGAAGGGGGTTGTTAGGAGGATGAAGTGACTCAGTGGTGTTTTGTGAGCTGCCCTTGGGGGCTAAGATCTCGGTGGCAGTCGTCCACATCTGTAGCCCTTGGACTCGTGTGGCTGCTTTGTCCCGTGGAAAGGCTTGGAGGCGGCTGCTGGACACCCAGAACATGTCAAAGCCTTTACCTTTCCTGTTGTTCAGAGTGCTTGGCTGCTTCTCAAACCATTACCCTGGATCAAGCAGCAGAAGTCCTGGGAGTAAGAGACCGATGATTTTGATTGCCACCCCTTGGTCCTCTCCAGGTGACCGATGCCTTTTGCTGCTTGGATCAGCCTTTGACTGTTCTCTGTTCCCATCGATGTTCTGCTGTTCTGTTGTGGAAATCTCTTTTCTCAAAGGAGACATCCGGTGAGATGGTTTATAGCCTGGCGGGATATTCTGGGAGATGGTTCTCTGTTCTTCTGCTGAGGACAAATCCAGGATCCCGTGGTTGGCTCGGTGGGAGCCCCTTTGGAGGAGACATGAAGCTGGAGCCCCGCTTCCCCTGCTGTGGAGTTCTGGTGAGGCATGTTTGGGGAGGCCTGGCCTGAGGCTCTCCTCCACCATGGGCAGGAGTCACAGCTTGCATCCCTCTCCAGCAGCCCGCCTTTCGGAGGGGGCAGCATTCTCCCTCAGTGAGCATTTATCCGCTAAGTCTTCTCTGAGCAGGATGGTGTGCTCAGCCCTCCACTCGCATTGTTGAATAGAACCCTCACCACATCCCCCTGAGAGAGATGTACTCCTATCCGGCCTTCCTTATAGGTGGGAAACTGAGGCAGGAGCCTCCAAGTAACTTGCTCAATGTCCCGCAGTCAG
This sequence comes from Lutra lutra, assembly GCF_902655055.1. Taxonomy (NCBI): domain Eukaryota; kingdom Metazoa; phylum Chordata; class Mammalia; order Carnivora; family Mustelidae; genus Lutra; species Lutra lutra. The sequence goes on along the minus strand of NC_062278.1, from coordinate 200,691,133 downwards.
TAAGTGACTCTGGAGAAGCGGAGGCAAGAGGGGAGCTTGATTAGCTCGAAGCTGGAGCGTGTGGAGTCTGAGGGAGGTACGGTGCTCAGGGTAAGTAGCCAGCGATGGCCAGCCTGTAATTGCTCACCACTGTGCAGGCGGGATCCACGTTCTTCTCACTGAGTCCTCCTGAGGACCTGGGGAGCAGGTGTGGTGACTCCCAGCAAAGAGACCAGGAGCTGTGCTTCGGGAGGACAGTTGGCCGGTCTGGGTCCCCCACAGAAGGAGCCGCAGGGGGAGGTTTATATGCGCATCTGTCCAACTGTTCTATGCTCTGTCTATACCCAAGATGAGGGCTCTGAGTTTCCCCCTATGACTCCAAAGTCTTGCTGTGAAAAATAAGTCTGCACCACAGAGTGCATTTATGAGAGAGTGTGGCTGGAGAGCTTGGCTTCCAGAAAGGTATGGGCCCAGTCGGAGGTGCATTCTCTGTGGCCATCATGCCCTGTGGTGCTGATGGGGGTCTTTTCCTTCCCCCCCATAGGACAGGTGGGAGCAGAGTCAGTGAGTCTCCAAGGTCTCAGTGATGGCATCTGGTGGGGCGCCCAGAAACTGGCCCTGGAGCCTTGGGACATCACTCCTTGGAGGACTTGAGCCCAGGTGCCCCCACAGAGGAGGCTAGGGCTTCCTTGGGGCCCATGGATCTCTTGTCTGCCTTGGTCCCCATACCCTGTTTGGCCATGTGGCTTTCCCACCCACAGCTGGGATCTGCCGGGGGAGACGCTGAGGGCTCCTGCAAGGGAGTCCTTGTGGGGGACCACCCCGACTGTCCCTGACCCATCTGGTCCTCCGTGCTCCCTGACTGTGATTGCCGCAGTTGGTCACAGGGTGGCAGCAAGAGTCAGATGCCGAGGCTGCATCTGGGCTCTGGGTAGCCCTGGACAGAACTCGGGCTCCTCCTCTCTCTGAGGACCCACTGTCTTAGGCCCGGCCTCTTCTTGTGGCCTTTTCTTGCCTGCATCTCAGGTTCAGGGAAGAATGAAAATATACCCTTTTTAGTGAATGATGCTAATAATAGATTTGATTTCTAATTAGTCCTTTCTGCCTCCCAAACCAGTCCTTTTCTGGGAAAGCCAGTGCATAGCTACCAGAAAAGGTGGAAAGTGAATGTCAGGGTAAGAGGGAACAGCTGCATGTATCCCCTGCATTGTTGGCTGGCTCGTCCCTTGAGCATGTGGTTTTGCTCTTCAGGGCCTTGGGGTCTCCATCTGTAAAATGGGGAAGTAGCTTCAGCATCATGAGGTCATGGTGAGCAGTACATGAATTTAAGGCAATCGCCATTGCGCTTGGCATAGAAGAATCATTAACTAACTTCTCTGATTCTTTAAGAACTAGTGTTCGATTGGGACACCTGGGTGGCTTAGTTGGTTAAGTGTCTACCTTTGGCTCAGGTCGTGATCTCAGGATCCTGGGATCAAACCCTGTGTCAGGGTCTGCACTCAGTGGGAAGTCTGCTTCTCCCCCTGCTCATGCTCTCTCTCCCTCTCTCTCAAGTAAATAAGTAAAATCTTAAAAAAAAAAACCAAAAAACAAAAAAAACACCTCATCTTGGGTGAATATATCATTAGCATGTGAATGACATCATGGGAGCCCTTGCTTGGAGCATTTCCCAGTAAGGTCTGGTAAAGAAAGGACCAAAACTGATGCTTTCCTGTTCTTCTCCACTACTGTCAGTGGTTTTGTATAGAAGAAAATGCAACAGGCTTTGGAGCCAAACGACCTGGATTAGATCCTGACTCTTCCAGCCTCTGTGTGATCTTGTGCAAATTACACAACCACTTGGTGCCCCTGTTTTCCTCATCTGTGAAATGGGCATAGCTATAAGATTTCTGTGAGGATTATAGTGTTAATGCAGGTGCATCTGGCACGTGGTGAACACTGTGTTGCTGTTTGCTTTTATTGTCCTGCCTGATCTCCGCTTGAGGGCCAAGGCGAGCTTTTCTGAAGGTTTCAGGAATAGTTATGATTAGAATGCTCTTATACCCCTAGCGTCCATGGAGTATGATCCTTGAAGTGTCCAGGGACTCTTGGCCTCAAATATCTCCTCCATTCTGCACTTGGGGCTGGGAGGCAGAGACCAGGCTGGGGCTCACAGGGCAGTGGGACAGGTGGATACAGAATCTGACTTTGGAATAGTCAGAAATGCCTCCCAGTTCAGATGGCAGCCCCAGAGAGAAAAGCCACCTAATTAAATTTTCCTGGGAGGCCTTGGGGTGCAGGAGACTCAAAAAAGGGGTGACGATTGAGCCAACAAGGACTTGGCAGCTGGAAAGGGCTTGCCAAATGGAAGTTGCATCTGGGCTGGGGGTGGAGGCAGCCTGGGGCACTGCCATGTTTGCAGGGAGGTGGGGTGGGATGGGGACAAGGAGTCTGCTGCAGTCCGAGCCCTGCATCTGGGTGCAGAAAAAAGGAGATGGAGCTGGCAGGGAGAGCAGGAGCCAGGAACTTGGTGGACTTGTTTCCATGCTAAGTATGGACCTTTAAGCATAGGTCCAGTGGAGGATGAGGGCAGGGTGTAATCTCTCACACCAACTAGTATAGGTCATAAGAAGACATGGGGAGACCTGGGGAGAACCAGAAAGTCTAGTGATGAAGGTTTTATACCAGGGCAATGAGGACTGGGAGAATGGGCACCAGTGAGATGTGTCAGAGGCAGAATCCACATCGGTCCTTAGCATTTGCGGACTCAGGGATGGGGCAAAAATGGAGACCCCTACTCTGCAGCCTCTTTTCTCCCCCTACCCCTTCCTGGCTCTCGTTGGGGTCTCACACAACATGTAGGAACACCCCAGCTGGAACATCTGTGCTCCCCCTACCCTCCCTTTCTGCAACCAGCACCTCCTGGCTACCCTGGGGCTAGGGCTGCACACTAGGCTAGTGGCTGCCCTCAGGAGGACCACTTGGGGAAGGGACCCACACAGATCCTGGAAGCAGGCTCAGGGAAGACATTTGGGTAGGGAATTTCAGGATCCCAGGTACATGGAACTGAGTATAAAAGGGGAAGAATGTTGGTTCTGGGTGGGCACATTCCCTTGGGTCTTTAAATTTTTATTTTTTAATTTTTAAAGATTTATTTATTTAACAGAGACAGAGAGAGAGGGAACACAAGCGGGGGAGCTGGAGTGGGAGAAGCAGGCTTCCCGCTGAGCAGGGAGCCCGATGTGGGGCCCGATCCCAAGGACCCCGGGATCGTGACGTGAGCCAAAGGCAGGCGCTTAACGACTGCCACCCAGGCGCCCCTCCCTTGGGTCTTTAGAACCTTCTCTGCTTTGGAAGGATACAGCTTCAGGAAGACTAGAGAGAGACCCTCTGATGCTTGGGGCCCACCCAGCACAGGGCCTTCACTGTTGGATGGTCTCAGGAGCCAACCAAGGAACACAGGAGGACAGCAGATTGTAGAGTGAGGATGACAAGCTTGGTTCCGACACGATGAGTCTGGGCTACCCTTAGGAGGTTCTCGGATGTTTGCTGGTGCTCTGGGTTTGTCAGAAGTCTGGTTAAGGGGAAGATGGATTTGGTGTCTGGCTCTTAAATGGGTGTTGCACTTCTTATTATTTTATTAACATGCCGTAAAAATTCCTAAAGGTAATTCCCTCCCTCCCTCTCCCCTCCTCTCAGCGTTGTGTGTGTCTCCTAGGCAGATACATAACAACACACACAGAGAATAGAAGCAGATTTGCCCTTCTCTGTGGAACTTCAGGTTTGAGGGTCTACTTCCCTCCATAGGAATAGAAAAGGTTTCTGATGGTCCTTGGGGTGAAAAAAACCCAAAACCAAAACCCTGGAAAATCCCTAAAACTCTAATGAATTAAGATGCAGCTTTCCTGTTGGCAACCGAATTTATCATTTTCTAGTGTCTAGTTTCCTCCTTTCGGTTTTTACTTTAAGTGCGCATGGCCTAAGCTTTCCGGGAAGTGCTTTGATAATTTCAAAGGAAAAACAGAGTGAAAAAAGAAGGCAGATGGGATAGCTTTATTCCCTGGGCAGGAGGAGACTAGGAATGAATGAGAGCCAGGCATTCCTGCCCAGCTCCCTCCCCTCTCCTGAGAACATGGGTAGGAGCTGGGCAAGCCTGGACCCTCCATTCTGGCCTTGCTTCTTCAACACAGTGTGCCTATGACATCTAAGCTGGGGATGAGTCTGGTGTCTCTGGGAACCCTTATGAAGCTTCACCAGATAATCTGGGATAAGGTCAATTCTCTGCAAATGGTAACATCATTATTATTTCTACTATTGTAATTACTATAACTTAGTTCCCTTATATGGTAGAGTTTATTGTCACATTACTCTGGGAGAAGCATGCATCATATATTAAAACAAAAATATTACAGAGGAATAAATAAAGTGATAATTAAAATTCAGCCAGAATTGGAGAATATTCTACAACGAGATAGCTCTTGAAGTAGTTGCATAATGGGTGCTTAATATATGATGGGTAAGTGGATGGGGGAAGGGAGGGAGGGAGAGATAGAGGAATGAGTGAATGGGTGGATGGATCGAGGGAGGGAAGGATGGAGGGAGGGAGGGAATACATGGGTGGAGAATTGAATGGATGCAGAGGAGAGGAAGGGAGGGAGGATGGATGCAGGATGGATGGTTGGATGAAGGACTAGATGGATGGATGAGTAGATGGATGATTGGGAAGGCAGACGGATGGATGGAGGAAGGGATACATGGGTGGAGAAGTGAATGGTTGGAGGGGAGAGGAAGAAAGGGAAGATGGTTGGATGGATGGAAGGAGGGAGGGAGGGAGGGATGGCTGAATGAAGTTTTGAACACAAGTAGTTCTTATATTCCCAGGGGCCTTGGAATTCTTGGCCCTTCTCCTGGGTAGTTGTTCTGTTCCCCCACCCAAGTTGATATATCCACCTACTTGGCCAGTGCTGGTCCATGGGGGCAGTGGGACACCCATGAAAAGGGGTGTTTTGTTGAGTCAGTGCTGAGAAAATGACCAGTCCAGGGACCAGGAACATGCTTGGCTTCAGCCCCTGGCATAATGCTCTTGTGTAGTCTGCGATGTGCTACCTGTTTCTGTGTAGTCAGGGTGCCCCACACAACACTCCCCACAACTTTCTTTCTTACTTCCTTACCCCCACTCCTATCCCCAGGAAGAAACTCCTTTCCCTTAAAAGGTTATATACTTTTCCCTCTTCTCGTTGTCACCCATCCAGTTCCCTGGCAAACCCGCTCAGAGTTATTAATATTCCTGGCATCTTTGTAGGCTCTGTTCCAATATTACCTTTTCTATGAAACGTTTGGTAGGCTCCTTGGAGGGGTTAGAGTTAGAAGTGTGTTCTTACCACTGTGCTTCTGCAGGACCCGTCTACACCACTGTCACAGACACTTATGAGCATTGATTCAAGGTTGCCTGATGTTTGGCTATTTCTGTCCTTGGTATCTCTTTCAAGACACTGAGATCTGGAGGGCAGGACCCCTCTGGTTCACTCCTGTCTCCCAAAGGGCCTGGCACCAACCTGTAGTGGTTAATATTCCATCCTTGAAGCAAATGACATTCAAAGAAACATTGTCATCTCAGGAGAGGGGCTGCTGTGCTGAGGCTGAGTTTATACCAAATGCCACACCTGGGATGTTTTGGCCATTGAGCTCATGTCTGTTTCTTTAAAAGTATTTCTCTTGGGCCCCTGGGTGGCTCAGTGGGTTAAAGCTGCTGCCTTCAGCTTAGGTCATGATCCCAGGGTCCTGGGATCGAACCCCACATTGGGCTCTCTGCTCAGTGGGGAGCCTGCTTTTCCCTCTCTCTCTCTGCCTGCCTCTCTGCCTACTCGTGATCTCTGTTTGTCAAATAAATAAATAAAATCTTAAAAAAAAAATGTATTTCTATTGATGGATCCCTCTTATTTGGTGGAACTTTTTTTTTTTAAGATTTTTATTTATTTATTTGACAGAGAGAGATCACAAGCAGGCAGAGAGGCAGGCAGAGAGAGAGGAGGAAGCAGGCTCCCTGCTGAGCGGAGAGCCTGATGCAGGACTCAATCCCAGGACCCTGGGATCATGACCTGAGCTGAAGGCAGAGGCTTTAACCCACTGAGCCACCCAGACGCCCATTGTTGTTGTTTTTTTTAAAGGAAAAATACGAAGCTAATACTTCCTAGCATTTGTTATGTGCAAGGCACTAAAGTAAGCACTTTTATGTAATTACTCATTTGATGCTCTGGATAACCTGATTAGGGAGATACTCTTGTTACCCCCATTTTACAGGTGAGAACTGAGCTCAGGGAGGTAAAACAAAGGGCCTAACATCACGTGATGGAGTTACATTTGAGTCCAGAGCTCTTGGGCCCAGGATTGTGTTTTTAACCCTGTGTTGTTTGCTAGTGTGTTAAAGCAGTACATGTACATTCTATGCCTTGAATGCCCCTCGCTATTTTTCTCCCTCCAAATTATTATTTCCTCAACTTATTCCCTCCAAATCATTATTATTTCCTCAAAAATAATTTGAATATGCCTGTTTAATTTTTTTTCTCTTCCAGGTTGCCTGTCCCAAGGACAGCCACTCTTGTTGAATTCTGCATTCTGGTCTTATTTACTCAGTTTACCCCATAATGCCTGGCCAAACGAGGTTTTGCCCCACCTGATTCTGAGCTCATGTGACATGATGCCGTACGGCCACATTAAAATACCCATGATCTTTTTGCCGATATACAGTTCAGACCCGCCAACAAAAGAACATGCTTCTGTGATTCCCTCTTCCTCCACAAGGTCAAAGCCATGTTCCCGGGGCGCCTGGGTGGCTCAGTGGGTTAAGCCTCTGCCTTCGGCTCAGGTCATGATCCCAGGGTCCTGGGATGGAGCCCCACATTGGGCTCTCTGCTCGGCAGGGAGCCTGCTTCCCCCTCTCTCTCTCTGCCTGCCTCTCTGCCTACTTGTGATCTCTGTCAAATAAATAAAATCTTCAATAAAAAAAAAAGCCATGTTCCCTACATTTCAGTTATTTGGTTTCTTGCCTTTTCTTGATAGTTACTTTTTTTCCATAAATTGACTTCCTTTTTTTAACTTTAATAAAATTAGTCAAATAGAGATCTTGCATCAGTGCTATAAATACATAGCAAACTATTATCACCTGCCATAGTGCGAGTAGCTGCTGTAAAAACAAAACAATTGTATTAAATTCTATTTTTGCCTGCTGAAGGCCCTGTGCTGGAGGCCTGTTCTGCCTTTTAGGAAGGGCCTTTAGAGAGGTGGTTTTATGGGTCAGGCTATGCTACACTGTTACAATAATAAATACGCCTTGGAATCTCACCGGGTACTCTAACACAGCTTTGCCTGTGATGCACACACTGCCTGCTGAGAGCCGATGAGCCTCCAGGCAGTGTCCATCCTGAATCTCCACTCGGGCCTCTGGGCCACTTCCGTCCTGGTTCTTCCCGCACACCTTGTGGCCTGTTTGGTTGCTGTGGAAGGAGGAGAGAGGGAAAGGATGCTCCCTGGCTCTGTCTGCCTGGGCTTGGATGGGATACACACAACTTCTTCTCACCTCCATTGTCCAGAACCAATTACGTGGCCTCAGCCTAGTGACAAGGGACGTGGATATGTTGTTAAAGTTAACCTTGGATACAGCATTGTTGTTTCTTTCTTTCTTCCTTCCTTCCTTTCTCTTTCTTTCTTTCTTTCTTTCTTTCTTTTTTTTTAAAGATTTTATTCATTTATTTGACAGAGAGAGATCACAAACAGGCAGAGAGGCAGGCAGAGAGAGAGGAGGAAGCAGGCTCCCTGCTGAGCAGAGAGCCCGAAGCGGGGCTCGATCCCAGGACCCTGAGGTCATGACCTGAGCCGAAGGCAGCGGCTTAACCCACTGAGCCACCCAAGCGCCCCTCTTTCTTTTTTCTTAATGTGAGCAAAAGAATTCAAAGCACGTTGAGAGGAAACTCCCTCATGGTGTGGATGAATGCCATTTCACGTCGGCTCATCACTCCTGCCCAACGTGCCGGAAGATGCTGTTTGCAGGTTCCAGCGCCAGAGATGGGGCTGTGGGGCAGTTGAAGGAAGGTCATTCAGGTGGAGGGCTGTTTCCTGGAGCAGAGGTTCAACACGAATGCATTTTTATTCAAATGGTTTGTTTGAGAAATAGATACGTTTCAGAACTTTTATTTATTGTAGTTTAAAAATACGCAGAATGTCATTTTTATTGTTACTCTACCGAAAATCCTCTGCTTTTCATGTTATCTTGTCCAGTGTATTCTCTTTTGGAACATAATTGCTACTATAAGTCTATAGCTTGTTTTTCGAGGCTGTGCAGCCTGATTTAGGTGCCTATGTGACGTCTCCCCAGCTAAAAGAAAGCTCCAAGGATACAGGAAACTTTTTAGTCCCCTCGTTGCCTTGGGTTGGGTTCCAGCAGCAGAGCCTGGGTTAGTGATAGGAGAGCAAATAGCTTCTTTGTAAGAGGCACCTAGGAGACAACATCTGTGGGGTACAGAAGTGAGGAAGAGATGTGAAAGCAGGCAGGAAAGGGGGCTTTCTCAAGCCAGTCACCACGGGAAGGTGGTTGGCTGGGGGACTCTGGGAGTCAGAGCAACGCACCCAACTGTGGAATTTTCCATCTCAGAGGGTGACGGAACAGAGGCCTTTGTGTCCCAGTGCCTACCAGCCTTTTGAGGGCTGCTCCCAGGAGGCAGTCAGTCCTCAGAACTTCCCGCCATTTGGGATTTGGGGGGGATTGTGGGTGAGGGACCAATTATATCTGCCATACTCGTAGTGCCTAACAGTCTGTCTCTTTGACTCCCCAGGAGTCAAACTCCAAGAGGTCCCCCTTGCTTCCTGACCTTCATGCTCTTATCTTCTCCCACCCTGAATCAGGGTGGGCCTTTCCTGGTGGACGTGATGATGTGTGACCTCCGAGGCTTGGTCTCTACTGCGGTGTCCTGGATGTCTTGCCCTGGGAGAGCTAGGCCCCTGCCATGCAGGGCCGGAGTAGAGGGGAGCTAAAGCCCCTGGCCAACAGCTGACACAGCCTTGGTAGCCACGTGCATGAGCCCCATTGCATAGTCTTTGAGTGAGGGCACCCCTGCTGAGAACTGATGGCACCCACTTGGGAGACCCCACATGAGACCTGCTCAGCTGAATCCTTCCCTGTTCCCAACCCATAGAAATTTCGAGACTCAAGAAATTATCATTACTGTTTCAGTCCAGTAGGTTTTAGGGTGACTTGTTGAACAGCCAGAGATAACGTCTGTGCTCACCAAAGTCTCGGAGTGCTTTGCAAGCCCCTGGTGCTGGGGTGATTTCTTCTTTCACTGAGGAATGACACACATGTTGAATAAAGCTGGTGATTTAGGTGGGAACAGACAGAAGAAAGGAGAAATTCTCTGTGCAGAGGCTCTTTCCAGTTAGCAACTTGCTAGTAATCATTGCATTCAAAAATTTTCTGGGGAAAAGGGAGAAGCAACAAATAATTTTAAAAGGAGCTGCAGAAGGAAATTACCACCAGGGTGGGGAACAGAGCAGCTCTAGGATGCTGGAAGCCCCGGAGATTGTCTCTTGTGCTATTGTTGTCAGTAATCTCTGCTGTAAATCTCTGGTTTCCCCAGTGGGGCTGCTGGAGCTCTGTGATTCTCTTGCAGGGGGTAGGATGGGATTAGGAGCCCCCTAGCTTGCAATTTCTGTGGGCTTTTATTTGGCCTCTCTAGGGGGTGTGTTTTCCAGTGTCAGCTCTGAGGTCAGCCTGGGCGAGGGAGGAAGATTCCCCTAGTTGTTAACTGAGCTCCCTTTGTGAGCTGTTTTATTTCAGATATCTTCTGTGGAAACTTTGTTCCAGACCAACTTGAACAGGTTTTCAGTATCTATTCTGTCTTTGAACAATATATGGAGTCTGCCACTTGCCAGGAAAGAGGGAGCTGGTGTGAGCTTTCAGAACAGCTTGTGGGGTCCTCTCTGCATCCAGCCCTGCCCAGGCAGAATCAAGTAGTAGAGCTTCTTTCCAGGATAAACCAGACTCTTCCTTTTTTGCATAAAACCTAATCTCTTGAATAACAAGAGTGTGGCAGCTGTATTGGCTTCTTGGGAATCTGGTGGCCATGCTGTTTTCCCAAAGTTAGTGGTGGTTTTTCCCTCAGTTTTCTTTTTCTTTTTTTTTTTTTTCCTGAAGGTTTGATGGAGGTCCCACCTGCTGTGCTTGCTTCTGTGTTCTTTGAGGGAGTGGAGAGAGGGTGCTTCCTTTTGTGGAAATATTTCTTGTGTGTTAACCCAGCAAAAACTTCTGGAATTTGTGCCTCTTGAAGCTTTGGGCAGACTCACTCATTTGCATAAATGTGAAAGAAATCGGCCTTCTGGATCCTCCCCCTGTGATGGTCCCCAGTGATGTTTGCAGATGGTCCGTGTGTCCTTCCTCAGGTGGCACGATGAATCGCTCTTCCCGTGCTTTTGACGTGAAGTGTGGCCGTGTCACTGGCTTTTGGCCAGTGGAATAGGAGTGGAGATGATGTGTGCTACTTCCAGGGAGAAGCCTGTAGGAATCACACGTCTGATGAGCCAGCACAGCAACTGTAGGGTTTCAGACGGTCTTAGAGGCTCTGTCAATCTGTCCCTTTCAAATCATCCCTCTGAACTGAGTCCTCTTCAGACTATCCCCTCTGCCTGGACAGAGTCCTGGCCGGTTCAGTCACCATCAAACTAGTACGTGATCGCTCATGAAAATCTGAAAAATGGGGAAAGAGAAAAAAAAAAAAACACCATAATTTTATACTCAAACATCACTACTATTAACTTGTCTTTTTTGTCCCCCATATACTTTGTTCCTTGCCCAGTGCAGATTTTTTTTTTTTTAACTCAGATACAGTCATTTGGTATCTACAATCTTGTCTCCTTTCTCATTCTCAGGGTTATTTTTAAGATGTACTTATTTATTTTCGAGAGAGATAAGTAATCATTAAAACTTGTTTATTTTATAAGTCAAGCAGAGAGAGTCAATTATCATATGGTTTCACTTCTTTGTGGAGCATAACAAATAGCATGGAGGACAAGGGGAGATGGAGAGGAGAAGGGAGTTGAGGGAAATTGGAAGGGGAGGTGAACCATGAGAGACTATGGACTCTGAAAAACGATCTGAGAATTTTGAAGGGGTGGGGGGTGGGAGGTTGGGGGCACCAGGTGGTGGGTATTGTAGAGGGCACGGATTGCATGGAGCACTGGGTGTGGTGCAAAAATAATGAATACTGTTATGCTGAAAAAATAAAAAAAAATTAAAAAAAAAACTTGTTTATTTGAGAGAGAGAGAAAGAGGGGACTCAGCAGGGAGTCTGCTTGAGATTCTTTCCCTCCTGCTCTGCCCCTTCCCTGCTTGGGAGGGCGGAGCCCTAACATAGGGCTTGATCCCACAACCCTGAGATCATGACCTGAGCCAAAATCAAGAGTCGGACCTTAACCTAATGAGTCATCCGGGCACCCCCATCCTCAGTGTTCTTATACACTTTTCTTAAGAGTCCTTGGGCGCCTGGGTGGCTCAGTGGGTTAAAGCCTCTGCCTTCGGCGCAGGTCATGTTCTTAGGGTCCTGGGATCGAGTCCATCATCAGGCTCTCTGCGCAGCGGGGAGCCTGCTTCCCCCTTTCTCTCTGCCTGCCTCTCTGTCTATTTGTGATCTCTCTCTGTCAAATAAATAAAATCTTCAAAAAAAAAAAGAGTCCTTCTTAATGACAGGGAATAAGGGATATAGTTTAAATAAAAAAGACTTTTTAAATTTCAAAGTCATAAAAATTACATTTTGCATAATTGTCCTATATCCAGTGGTAGAGGAGGAGGCAAGTGAAAAATAAAAAAAATAAAAACAGATTTAATGCATTTCTCACACATGCCTCTCATGGACCAGGCCTGTGCTGGGTATGGAGGCCAACATGACAGAGTACTCACATTCCTACAGGCCTGACGCTGATAAACGTTAATTCTATTTCTTTTCTTTTCTTTCTTTCTTTTTTTATTTGTTTATTTGACAGACAGAGATTATAAGTAGGCAGATAGGCAGGCAGATGGAGAGGGGGAAGCAGGCTCCCTGCTCGATCCCAGGACCCTGGATCGACCCTGGGATCATGACCTGAGCCGGAAGCAGAGGCTTTAACCCACTGAGCCACCCAGGTGCCCCCAATCTATTTCTAATCCTTTTTTTTTTTTTTTTTTTTTTGACTAGTTTGGATTCATTACCCAGTGAGTTCTTTGTCTTCCTTGGCTAATGGAATCTACCTGTTTTGAAAAACAACACGCACAGAAATTGCCCCTTTCCCGGGGGAGGACCCCAGCGTATACGGTTTGGGGAGGAGGACACTTTATGAAAAAGAACACAAAGTGGTGAATAGAAAAGAAATCACCGCAGTTTGTTTACTTGAAAAGTTGAAAGTGTCGTTTGTGTAACAAACATACCACAAACATAACAAAACCCAGAAAATGACACGAAATTATTCTTATGATTCTTGTTATTTTAATTAACTGCCTGACATGCTCCATAATCTCCTTACGGTTTTTGGCTGAATGCTCGTTGATCAACGCGCTCTTCATATGGTGATGACTTTGTAATATCGTTTTCCAGGGAGAGAATGGAAAGATGATTCATTCTTGTTGGCAGGGTTCTTTCCACGGGATGCCCAATAGAATAATTTGGGAACTAATAAGACTCCTGAAGCCCACATCGCTCCCTAGACCAATGGAGTCAGAATTGCTGGGACATGGGCATTCATCTTCGGTGAAACCATGGGTGAGAACCGCAGCTCTGGACAGATGGTGGAAATTCGACTTTTATTTATTTATTTATTAAAAGATTTTATTTATTCATTGGACAGAGAGATCGCAAGCAGGCAGAGAGGCAGGCAGAGAGAGGGGGAAGCAGGCTCCCCGCTGAGCAGAGAGCCCGGTGTGGGGCTCGATCCTGGGACTCTGAGATCATAACCTGAGCCAAAGGCAGAGCACTGAGCCACCCAGGCGCCCCCAAATTCGACTTTTATTATTGACGGCTTAGCAAACCTTCTTTCAGCTTCACTGCTTGTTACTGGTATTGTCACGTATATTTTTAGGCCTGTTGTCCAATTTGGGAAAACCCCCATCAAACCTCTTTCATCTGCGCGCTGTGAGGCCGCTGTACGGCATTTCAGATTTTCCGTGCAGTGGCCAATCTTAAATGTTCTTTGAATTGAAGACACTCATTCACCGGTTTGTCATCGGTGTCCTCATTTCATCCAGGCATTTAACGAGATGTATGCTATTCTTCAATGAGGTCAGTATTTCGTGTCAAAGGAATAAGAAATCAAATGGCCTGAAGCAGGGTGATTGGATGAGAGCGTCGCAGCTGAAGGAAGAATGTGCACAAAGGCCAAGTCCAGCTGGCGAGTGCAGTATAGATAGAGGGCAGTGGGTCGGTGGGGCAGCTGGGGGCTCTGCAATTAGGCCAGGGAGCCCGGGCCCAGGTGGGAAAGTGCCACTTGCTGGCAAGTGCTGGAGGATGGACCCTCTGCTTTTTAGCGAAGGGATCAATAAACATATGGAAAATAGTCCCTTGGAGGGTTAAGATTATTCCCTTCAGAGACATTGCAAAGCTTTGTGCGAATGCCACAATATTACTGATTACTAAACACTAATGATTATTCATGGAAACTAGACATATGTATAGCCCCCTTCACGGGATCTCCAACACCACTTGCCCTTCACTGCACCCCTGCAGTGGCACTTGGCACTTGGCCACACCAGTGCCCCGTGCCAGGAAGAGCGGTGTTACCGAGGGCAAGTTGGTGGAAAGAAGACAGTGGTCTTGACCAGTTGAGGTTATAACCTCTTTTTTGTTAACTTGGCAAACACATATGAATGTGAACACAGTCCTGAGTTTTCTGGAGGGCACCCCTGCCAGGGAGGGCTCCTGGAGGTTGAGTCCTAGCTTCCCAGTGTACCCACCCATCTTTTAGCACGTGAATTAGTGACTGAATGTCATGTGGGAAGGTTTATGAGGGAATGACAGAGCAGCTGATGACCAAGTTTCAGCCCTAGGACTTTAAAGAACCATTCAGACTTTTGTGTCTGTCCTTCCATTTTCATTATAGGAGAAATGATTGTTGCTTTTTGGGGCAGCAGCCTCACACAGTCTGTAGATATCATGATATGAAAATCATCACTCTTAGGCTGCCATCCTGTTTCCATTGTGGACCTTGACAAGAGGCTCCTTTAGGAAGTAGAGCAAAGGCTGAACCAAAGCCAGGCTGGTTAGGGGTTCTGAGTGTTGTTATTCCCTGACATTAAGACAGTGATGATCACTCCTTGGGGAGTAGCCACTATGTGTTTTTGTACCCTACCAGCCACAGGTGCAGAGGTTCATTGGCTCATAATCTGGGCTCACATCCATAGTCAGGGCCGTTTCTGGGATGTGTGGAGCCCCAGGAGTCCTGGAGGGGCTCAGATCACAGACTGCACTCTTCCCCAGCTCTTGTTGGAGACAGGCAAAGGATGGAATTTAGCCTAATCTGAAAGCAAGGACACTGAGCCAGAGCTGTCTTCCACACAAGGTTATTTATTATGTGCCCACTGTATGCTGGTTTTGGGTAATATGCTTGGCATGGAGATATTTTGGTTACTATTGCTGAGTGACAACAGTACCCCAGAACTTCATGGTGCAAAACAGCATTTGTCCTACTCATGGATTCTGGAGTAAGGAATTTGAACGTAGCAGGGTCACTTGTTTTTTGCTGGGACCTCATCTGGGAAGACTTGAAGACTGGGGATGACTTGGTGGCTGAGGGTTGGAGTTTTCTGGAGTCAGCTTCACTCTTGTGTGTATCCCAGGACCTCAGCTGGCCTCTGGGAGCCCTACATGTGGCCCATCCATGGGGTATCTCTGCATAGGATGGATTGGACTCCCTTAGAATGTGACAGTTGAGTTCTAAAAGAACAAGAAGTGAATGGCACCTTAGGACCTCATTTGAAAAGTCTTAGTTGGCCTCAGTTGGCTTCACTTCTGCCACATTGGTTGACTCAGTAAAGGTCTATTCACATTCAAGATGAAGGAGTGGTACGATTTTTTAAAAAAACATGTGGGTTGGGAAATATTGTTGGGGGCCATCTTTGGAAAATGCAGACTGTCTCAGAGGGACCCAGGTGCTGGCCTCATGAAGCTTGTAACTTGGTGGGTAAGGCAGCCAATCATTGAATTATTCAACAAATATTTATTGAGTACCTACAATCTGCCAGGTTCTGTCCTGAGTGATGGGGATTCAGAGATAAATAAGATGGATGTACTCTCTGACAATGGAGTCTAACTGCTGATGGTAGAAACTGTTAAGAAATAGTTAAAATTAATATATAATGTAATGTCATGTAGTGATTAAGTGAAATAAAATGTAAGTTGGGTAAGGCGACAGGAGACAATGGGAGGTGCTGTGTTAGGGCAATTAGAGAAGTAGAGAAGCCGTATTGATTAGGCGTTTCCTAGGCTGAGGGAAGAAGAAGAAGTGCAAGGTCCAGAGGCAGAAATACCATTGACATGTTTGAAAAATGTTCAGAAGGCTGGCACAGTTGGAGCAGAATGAGTAAGGAGAAGAGTGGCTAAAAATGAAGTTGGACAAATAGTCAAGGGTCAGATGTTGTGGGGCCCAGCTGTGTGGTGCTGACTTTGGGTTTGTCATTGAGTGCAATGGGAGCTTGTAACAGTTAGCTTTTGCAGGGTTATGCTGCAGTAACAACCAAATCTCGGTGACCTACGACAACTAATTGTGATAAGTTCTGGGATTGGCTATAGTTCACCTTTCAAACATTTAACCAAGACTGTTATGGTTAACTTCATGGGTCAGCCATGGCTCTGCTCCACGTCCTCTTCATCCCAGGATCCAGGCTGAGTCATCCTTCTCTGGGAGAGTGCTATGCTGGTGGTAGAAGGAGAAAGCAGTAGTGGAATCTGTGACAGCTCATAGAGCTATTGCTTTGAAGTAGGCATGTCACTTCCATTGACATTTCATTGGCCAAAGGAAGTCACATAGTCAAGCCTGATGTCAGTGGGATGGGAGTGACAATCCTCCCAGAGGAAGAGGTAGAAATCAGTTATGAACAAACAATATGCTTAACCTAAGCCATTGGAGGCTTTGAGAGAGCAATGACATCTTGCTGTTTCAGAAGATCCCCTGGAGAAACAAATGTAACACTGCTGTTGAAATGAGAGCCGGATAGGATAGAGTGCGGTGCCGTAAATCCTACAGTGACAGGTGAGCAGAGATCTGCAGGAAGAGGAAGTGTCAATGGATCTGTATAGCCCGCGTGGTGGGCACGATGTCAGATGCTGCAAGAGGTGCTCAACCCCTTCCCACACGGACCACATGGTCTAGCTGGGGAAAAGACTAGTGAACAGTCAATTTCAGTATAGCGTGGTCGGTTCTTGGCTAAAAGGTCAGCCCAGAGGGCTATGGCAGCACCCAGTGGGGTGCCTAATCCAATCAGGATGTCAGGGCAGGAGATGACTCCTTGACTGAGACTCAACATTAAGTAGGAGTTGGCCAAGTGAGGAGACAGGAACAGGGGATAGACAGAGGGATCAGCATCAGCAAAGTTTCCTAGGTGAGAAGGATGGCTTTGTGTCATCTGCTCTCTGTATTAGGGGAATTAGCTAAGATCTGAGTGTCCCTGCCCTTCCTTGTCCTTCATCTCTCCAGGAGCCCCACATGTCTGTCTGGTAGGTATCCTGGTTCCATAGGCATTAAAGCTGTAAGTCTCAACCTTAGGAGTACCTCCGCACTACCGACGTGTGAACAAACAGCTCTCCACCCATGGCTGGGATTAACACACCGAGCAAGCCCTTAGAGCTCATCCCAAGACTGGGCTTTCTACCATATTCTCCTCCTCCTGGAGGTGCAATTGGAATTTTTGTCATTTTGCTTTCTTGGCTCTGCAGGTTCCATTCAGATTATTGTACCTGACCTTTGTCTATTCAGGTCCTGAGCCTCTGAAAGAGCTTTTTTCCTCCTCTGGATTCAATTTTCAAACCCTTTGAAGGGAAGGGAAGACTTAGTAATCTTCTAGTCCTTGCTTTTTTCCCAAAGGCCTTAGGAGGTGGGTGATTTGCAGTGAGGGGAGGGTTGGCTGGGTGTATCCTCAGCCTCTCCTCAAAAGTCCTCTGTGTGGTGTGGACCGTGGTGCCCAGTTTGCCACTTCCAGGCTCTGCGGCCTCTAACAAGTTAGTTACCCTCTCTGTGATTTCGATTCCCTTCTCAGGAACCTTGTGCAGGTTCAGGGAAGTAAAGTATGCAAAGCACTTAACCTAGGACCATGGTAAAGGCTCAGTAAACAATGCCTACCACCTCTGTTACAGCCGTGTCTAGCTTTCCTAGTGGCGGAATAGGGAAAAGCAGCCAGAAAACCCGAGTTCTGGTCCCAACTGGCTTTCTTAACCAGCTGGCTGAACTAGGGCAAGGGTCTCCACTTCTCTGAATCATCTCTTTCTTTTGTATCAAACAAGATGAATGAAGATCAGTCTTTTTTAACGGAAACTTTAATGGCATTTGAGGAGGAACAGTAGTTGGTTCTGTGTTCATGCTAAATGCCGGTGACCTCCCTGCACTGTTACAACCCCAAATAGCATCCCCCACCAAATATTTCTGAGTGTCCCCTGGAGGGGGTGATGGCCCTTAAGAAGTGCTAAGTAAACAAGCTCGTCCTGAGCCTTGGTTCTGGCATCCCGTGTGGGTGGCAAAGTGAGGATCTTCTAGGGCGGTTAGATGAGAAGTAGTTCACAGGTGCTCTCCGCTCTGATGATTCTGAGACGGTTTCATTTCCTCTGACTCAAAAGCTCCTGGACCCCCATAAATAGAGGAAAGAAGGGGTCTCTAAGAAATGAAAACACAAACCAGATTTTGTTCTAAGAATGCCTCTTTGTCCCCTAGTCACATTCTTGGCAATTGATAAATGAGGTCCTCCTGGGACAGTGGGGAGGTGACTGTGTAATCACCGAAAATACATTTGACCTCCAGTGGTATAACTTGGAGTATGCAGCTCAGAAAAAGGAACCACGGCAGGATAGGGGTTGGGGGGAGTCTGGCATGCTCTGTTAAGAGGGGAGCCCAGGCACGTGGACCACAGCCTAGTTCCTGAATTCCTGCTTGCCCTGTTTGCCAAGAATCATTGAGATGGGCAGTGTGGATCCCAGTGGCGCTGGCCGTGTTTCTGTTCAGAATGTCTCCATATCTCATACAGGACGTCCGAGGCTGGAAATTTGACCGTGGTGGACTTTCCTTTTCCAGCCGATGTTTTGTGGTCTTGAGGACCACTGGCAGCTTGAGTCCCTCATGTCCCTTTGCCCAATTATTCTCCTGAGGTTGACAGTCCTAAATTATAATGCTCCTAGCTGTGTGCCATTAATCTTAAGCAAGCAACTTACTACAAGTTATTAGCTGCTCACCTTGAAATCCTGTGAATAGAGAAGAAAATTACCCTACTGTCCAGAGCCCTTTATTAATTGAATGTGTGGCAGAAGACTACAGAGAGTGCCATTAATTTCGAGATATGGGAGTTTGTTGTCCCTTTTTATTTTTATTTTGTCCCTGGATGTTCATCTAATTAAATTATTTAAATTTGGTAATTTGGAGGAAGGTTTTCCTTTCTTCCCTGGTACCTTTCATCACAAACGTCTCCAGTGATGTCTCTGACTCTGCTTATTTTATAGACGATGAATTTTGAAGAGTTTGTTGCATTTATCAGATAATTTTATGAACCTTTTGGAACATTTTTAATGAGTTTTTATGAGACTTTCTTTGACAGTATTCTGAACATCTCTTTAGTGCAGAGAGATGAAGATTGCTGACTTAATGGCCTGAAAAATTCTGACATTTTTGTTTACATTTGACTGTTGATAGATTTTAGGTCATTTCTTCTATCAAAGATATCCTGACGAAAGTTAACATTTGGTGGAAGATTTTATGAGATATTACCTGGATTACTACTTACCTGGTAAGAAAGGTTTGGGGGGAAAAGTTGTGATTTGGTCTTTGGTTTAGGGGGAATTTTCTCTCATTCCCTATATAGAATGAGCATTCCTACTTACACAGTACATGCTGGTTCCTGTCTTACACTTACTTCTCGTATGTTGAGTTATTTCCTCATCCCTTTCGTTACGGAGACAGCTGTTTCCCCCACTAGGGGGTAAGCTCTCTGATAGTAGTGTAGACGTTCCCAGACCAGGCACACAGTTGGCCCGTGGTCGAATGTTTTCAGTAAAGGTTTGATTAAGTGCAGAGCCAACCTTTATAATCAGAGAGTGTGGGAGGCAAGGGATGGGCCTTTGAGCTCATCTTGTTCATCACTTTCATTTCAGTATCGGTAAGTTGGAAGAGCGACCTGGTGGGAGTGTGAGGGTCTCTCACTGGAGAGGCTCAGGCAGAAACTGGAATGGAAGCCCATTTGGTTGTGTCTGTTATAGGAAGCTTCAGGTGTTGGGGTGAGGCAGTCTGGGGAGGGTGTTGGAGCAGAGGACCTTAAAGGATTCCCTTTAGATTCTGAACAATTTGCTCACATTTTGCCTAATTAGAGGATGAGTACTGGGTTTCTAGATTCTTTTTGGCTTTTACTTTCTTCCTCTGTCTGGCAGTCTTTTCTTTGTCTTTCTTTTTTTTTAAACCAGGACTCTCTTCTTCAGTCTACCCTCTTCTTATTTTACTCTCATCCCTTTCAGTCACTTCTTTTTAATTTTTTTTTTTAATGTACATTTCTTTCTCTCCTTTCCTATATTTGGCTTGTTAGTGAGCCCTTCAACCAAGCAAAGCGAGACTGTTCTCTTTGGCTCCTGGTGATTGAAGGAATAGTCTTGCGAAGGGGAAGAATCAGAGCAAGTGGTGGTGGAAACAAGGTCAGTGGGAGCCTCCGGCACTGAATCTGGGACATGTAGGTTCTCCATAAAGGCTTGTGGAGTGAATGAGTTTGTAACTTTTATTCACTTCTGCTGACATTATTTCACATTTGCATAATGGGGAGTATATTTTGTTTTGTCGATTCGTGCAAAAATATCCTTTGACTTTTCTTTCTGATCGGGGTACTTATGAAATGAGAAGATCAGTGAATAATCTGGAGGTGATGTGGAGCAGGTAGGGTGTTTTGGGGCAGAAGTTGTTTGGAGCCTTAAGTGGAGAGCCCGGATTTGGAATCCAAGGATGCTCACCTCCCTCAGGGCTGTGGGTGCTGAGAAGCCATTTGATGAAGGCTGGTCGAATTCTATTTACAATCAAAATGAACTCCCAGACACATCTGCCAAGGTCCGCAGCCTTCTCAGCATTCCTGCCCATGTTACTGTGGCTGGCCCAGGAGCACCTGGCCAAGACCAGACTTCTAGAGCATGATTGTCGACTCTCTGGAGTTTGCTTATGCAAATGAATTCATGAATTGATGCAAATGAGGAAGGAAGGAAAGGCTCTGTCTGGCGGCCTGGGCCAGCACTCTGTTGAGTCCAGAGGCTCAGCAGACCAGACTGTGGGGGCCTTGCCTACTTGACTGTTCAGTGTCGGGAAGTCTGATGTTCTGAGAGCTGCTTCTCCAGGGCTTGAAGCTTAACGGTCGCTGCCTTGCCAGGATGTGCGTCTGTGCATTGGCCTGAAATTCCCTCTGAGTTTTGGTATATGTTGTGTCATGTCTGAGACACAGATTGAAATGGACATTTCAGGACCATCAGGAATCTGATCAGGAATGTGCTTCAAAACCTGCAGAGGGGAAGTTGCCTATTATAGGAGACTGGTCATAAGCAGTTGGTGTGCTGTGGGAAAAGAGTCCTTTAAGAGTCACTGGTCTTAAAAACACAAAACTGAAAAGCTAAAAAACAAACAAAAACACGGTTCTTCAGATTTCAGCGCAAGTATCAGGTCTGGAAAATAGTGTCTGATCTTAGACTCGTAAAGAGAACAGTAGCCTGTGTGAGGGGGTGGGGGTGTTCTCTGGGGGGAGGGGCAGAGCCCTGGATGTGCCCAGCTCAAATAAAGCAGATTTATTTTTAGGATATAGAGCTCTTTTCTAGACTCTAAAGACTGAAAATTGTGCCTCATGGTCTGTGAAAAGGAATCAGGAACCAAGTTACGTTTTGCTCAGTGGGCCGTGCTCTCTCGTTTCTGGTTGTTTTTCATGCATTTATTTTGCAGTTCATTATTGTACTTTTACCATGGAGTGGACACGGGCCCTCAAGGAGCTTACAGTCTTTTGGCAGAAACAGAAAATAAGTAAATAAAAATTTGAAATTAAATTGTGACAAATGCAATAAAGGTAATAAGGAATAGTGATAGAGAATGTGTGTGTGTGTGTGTGTGTGTGTGTGTGTGTGTGTGGTGATGGTGTGTTAAAGGAAGATGCATTTTCTTATATTAGGTAGTGAAGGAAGACCTCTCTCTGAGGAGCAAAAACTCGTCCAAGACTAGAAGGATGAGAATGAGCTATCCAGGTGGAAAGTAGGGAGAGAAGGTGGTCTGGGTATAGCCACAGGTTTTGCTAGAGACCCAGAGGGAAAGGGACCTGGGCCATCTGCCTTCACATAGAGGTTTTCACATTGTACCCATTAGAAGCAGAAGTTTTCGGATTCCTAATACAAAATAGATCATGAATAAAATTCAAATCACGATTAAAAATTAAACAACATGGGCACCTGGGTGGCTCAGTGGGTTGATCCTCTGCCTTCAGCTCAGGTCATGATCTCAGGGTCCTGGGATCGAGTCCCTCATCGGGCTCTCTGCTCGGTGGGGAGCCTGCTTCCTCCTCTCTCTCTCTGCCTGCCTCTCTGCCTACTTGTGATTTCTCTCTCTGTGTGTCAAATAAAATCTTTAAAAAAAATTAAACAACATGATAAACAACATGGTAAACATATTCCTTATTCACATAAGTCTTTTTTTTTTTTAAGATTTTATTTATTTATTTGACAGAGAGAGATCACAAGTAGACAGAGAGGCAGGCAGAGAGAGAGAGAGGGGGAAGCAGGCTCCCTGCTGAGCAGAGAGCCCGATGCGGGACTCGATCCCAGGACCCTGAGATCATGACCTGAGCCGAAGGCAGCGGCTTAACCCACTGAGCCACCCAGGCGCCCTCCTTATTCACATAAGTCTTATTGATCAAATTTGGAGGCACTCTGAGGCACAGTTTGGAATTTCAGAATATTGCTGCTGTGGACTTCTTCCGTATTGACATTTTTGCTCTGAGAGAGTCAAGAAATGTCCCTCCCTTCCCTCCTTGTTGCTGTTCACTGATATTGCCCAAGGGTGGATCAGTGAGAAAACCTTTCTCATATCGGAATCAATTTTGTTCAGTAAAAGCTTTTTATATGAAGTCTGGCAAGTGTACATTTTAAAGCTTCTGTTCTACTTAAGAAACCAAATTTTTGTCAGACTTGAACTCAGCTGGAAAGAGGAGTAGATTTTATAATTTTTGCTATACCAGTAGATTTCAGTCTTTCTGTAGCTTTAACTTAAAATTAAATTTTAAAAAAGGATAGATGGAGTCATTTTATGAAAACCTTAGACAAAGTAATCAGAGACTCTACATACTGATGGAAAGACTTTGGACAGCTGATCTGACAGTGTAGCTGGCGGGGGGCAGAGAGAGAAGGTGTGTGGACCAGAAACTCTTTTTTTTTTTAAAGATTTTATTTATTTATTTGAGAGAGAGAGTGAGAGAGAGAGAGAGAGTATGAGAGGGGAGAGGGCCAGAAGGAGAAGCGGACTCCCCAGTGAGCAGGGAGCCCGATGTGAGACTCGATCCTGGGACTCCAGGATCATGGCCTGAGCTGAAAGCAGCTGCTTAACCAACTAAGCCACCAAGGCACCCCAGAAACTCTTAAAGGACCTTATAGTCTGGAGCTTTGAGGATTCTCTATTTTGGGCATGTTTGTGGAACTATTTAAGGAACTTTGTGTTTACTTTCTAAGATGATAGCCATTTCTTAGGGATAGCTAAATGTTGAGTGAACTTACTAGTTGAGGGCTTTTCTGAACTCTCTAATTATCTTTTACAAAAGGGTAACTTCCACTCAGTTGTCTGAGCTTCTCTTGTGTCTGTGGTTTCTTAAAAGTGATGAGCCTAAAATAATTAATATGCCAAGCATATTTTGGGGTGTCAGAATTTGCTTCCTAATACCCACATTCTAGATGTGAAATGTTTTATGTCCAAACCGATCAAAGAAATGACCATCTAAAATGAAGGTTAGGGTCACCTGGGTGGCTTAGTTGTTAAGTGTCTGCTTTTGGCTCAGGTCATGATCTCGGGGTCCTGGGATTGAGCCCCGCATTGGGCTCCCTGCTCAGCGGGAAGCCTGCTTCTCCTTCTCGTACTCCCCGTGGTTGTGCTCCCTCTCTCGCTGTCTCTCTCTCTCTGTCAAATAAATAAAACCTTAAAAAAAATAAAATGAAGGTTAATCAAAGAAACTCAGATGTCCTTGGCACTTAGAAACACAAATGATTAGGTAGGATGAACTCACCAGCAGCTTGAAGGCTTGAAGGCAGCACTTGTAGGCCTCCAGAGTTTGAGGAGGGCAGCTCCTTCTCTACACTTCAAAATGTTTAGCCAGCATGGTCAAGGACTGTTGGCTGTTGAAGAAAAGGCATGTTATTTCCCTAAGTCTTTCTGTTAAAATCTGAATGATTCTAGGCTGAAATCCTTGCTTCTATCTCTCCCTATGTATCTGTCTAGTCTTCCTTCTCTCTTTTGGTCCGTCTCACTCTCTCTTCTCTTCTTGTCTGTTTGCATGTCTAACCCTCATTTCTGTCTGTTGTTGGGTGTTCTTCCTTCCTCAACCAGAGTCCAGAGAGCCTCCTTCTCGCTCTCCCATATCCTCTAAGTTGTCAGTCAGTGAGAAAGCTCCCTCTTGCCTCCACAGATGACCAGCCTTTGGAGAAAGCACCACCGATCCGTCAGACATTCCCACTGCCCCCATGCCTTTGCACAGCAAAGTGACCCAGCAGTTCTGCCCCCATGCCTCTCTTTAGGCATTCTCTGCCTCCACTCTTCCTTCCGGATGCAGTAATGCACGTAAATCCATGTTGAAAGGTGTTCATTTGAACAAGATGGGATCAGGAGGGAGACAAACCATAAGTGACTCTTAATCTTGGGAAATAAACTGAGGACTGCTGGAGGGGAAGGGAATGGGTGGGAGAGGGTGGCTGGGTTATGGACATTGGGGAGGGTATGTGCTATGGTGAGTGCTGTGAAGTGTGTAAGCCTAATGATTCACAGACCTGTACCCCTGGGATAAATAATACATTATATGTTAATAAAAAAAGAAAAGAAAAGGTGTTCATTTGATATGGCAGAAGATGTGTTAACTCATATAGGGTCCTTATACTTATTTTCCATTGAGCCTTTGACAAGCCCTGGTCCTACACACAGCAACATTTGGGTATGGCAATAGCATGGGATTTCTCTCTCTGGACTGTGAATGTTGGCCTCCTCTCCATACTTGGCATAGTAAAGGGTGGTCTCACTGTGGGTATGGCCCTTTAAATGTTGGTTAAGGGGATGTAAACCCAGTGGGGCAAAGCTTTTGACATGTAATTGTGGGCTTAGTACCTAATGGTGAGTATGTGGGTGGAGGAAGTGGCTACAAACTGTATATATTTTGCACATGAAAACCTCACTTCTAGAGTAAAACCGTGTACATTAGGTTGAAACTTGAAATTCCCAATATATGACTATTTCTGACCTATAAAAATGGTGATTTCCTATGGCTCAACCTAGTAGTATTGAATAAATAGGGGAAATGTGCCTGTTTAAAGGATTCTCTGATTTCTGTTTCCTTACTGGGTTTATTCAAGACAGGCCCATGTAGCACATTTCTCATTCTAAGCATTTTGGTAGGTGTTACGGTTACAAAAAGAAATTGATCTGTCCCCTCTATCCAAGAAACTAACTCAACTAACTCTCCTCCAGGTGTTAGGGGTTCTGAGGAAAGTCTCTTCGTGTCTGAGGGCACAGTGGGGTGACTGTCTCGGTTTGCCGCAGACTGTCCTAGTTTTAACTGAAAGTCCCGGAAAAATGGATCAGATTACTCTAGGGCATGAGGGCGGGGGTGTGGAATGGCAGCTATGGTTCTGTGTTTAGGACTGGAAATGAAGCCCACCCCTCGATAGAGAGAGAGTCAAGAAGCATATTAGCAAAATAAAGGCTCTGTGAAGTCTCAGCTGAGAGAACTCTTTAATTTATTTAATCAGGATTTCTCCAACTTATTTGACTTTGGAACTCTTTTTTGTATTTAACAGCCTGTGAACCTCTTTGGGTTCTCCCCTCTTTGTCCTTTGGGGGAAAAATTGCATCATTCTCCTTCGTAAAGT
Organism: Lutra lutra; assembly: GCF_902655055.1. Classification (NCBI taxonomy): domain Eukaryota; kingdom Metazoa; phylum Chordata; class Mammalia; order Carnivora; family Mustelidae; genus Lutra; species Lutra lutra. The sequence goes on along the minus strand of NC_062278.1, from coordinate 200,665,844 downwards.
GCACATTATTGCCTTATATTATTAGTCTTATCCGTGATTCGGCCAACAATTAGTATTTAAATAGCCCATCATGAGGAAATGTAATAATAATGCAATCTTGGGATTAAAAGGTTTTTCAGAAGGGTTGCTAATGTGCTGGGGCGGGTCGTGAGGTACCGCGAGGCTATTTTTTTCTGGCTGACACGCACAGAGCCTGGCTGGCTGCTCACCTCTTTCTGCAAGTGGGTTTTTTGCACTGAAGGCTGAACCAAGTTGTTATGGAAACAATAACGGTCTCCCCTGCCTGAGAGTGGTGCCTTGCTAATAATTAGAGAGCATGGCTGAGCAAACTTTAGTGGAAATGATTAATCTTTGTAAAGCACAGGTAAGCCCAAAAGATTGAACAGGTGTTTTTTGGCCTTTGCACTTTACAGCCCTAGAAAATTTTAATTTGGAAATAGCCCAGCAAGTTCAGCCTTTGAGTTTTTCCTTCCTTCCAAAAGGAAAGCCACTCTTTAATATTATGGTAATTGGCTTTTAATATTAAACACTTTAAAGGTGTCTCTTAAGCCTGTAGAGTTTTTCAGAAGGTTTTGTCACTTCCAGCTCGTGAAAATGCAGACCCCAACTCCTCTCGAGACCCGCTTAGTCCGACTATCATGGGGAGGTCCCAGAATTTGATTCTGTGAATGAGCCCTCTAGTCGAATTTGATGCTTGCTTATGAAAGTTAGGTTTGCTTTAGGATCGGGCAAACTTTCTCTATAAAGTAGAGAGAGAATAGCTTAGGCTTTGCAGCTCAATCCTTGTAGCTTGAAATCAGCCATAAATGATACATAAGGAAACCGGCACGGCCGAGTTTCAGTACCGCCTGCGTCAGGCAGTGGCGGATTTGGACCTAGGCTGTCATTTATGGACCCTTGCTCCAGAATCTTCCAAGTGCTGTGCACTTAATGGGACTCCTGCTTTCAAGGGTGTTTGTGCTAGAAGTCAGCCACTCGTCCAGATACCCCCCTTCCTTTCTGGCTTGAAGACAGGCAGAAGGAGAATATGCATTTGACGGGGAGTGGCAGGGAGGGAATCATACACGATTTGCTGGTCCATTGGGTTCTGATAACCACATTTGCTGACACGAGTTTTGGGGTGGGATAGGACTCTCCTTAGCACCCATCTGGATTGTGGATAAGGTGATTTCCTGGTTGGGGGGCTAGCATAGAAGGGAACAGGTGAACTTGGATCTGTTTTGAAGCAGAGCCTCGGGTTTTTCCTGAGGGGTGAGACGGAGGTTTGGTGTTGGTGGGGGCTGGTTTGAGAGAGACGGTTTCAACTTCTTGTTCTTGGCCCCACTCGCTGCTTTGGTCCCTTCTGTGGGAATTCCTGCTGTGTCTCTTGGACCTGGCCTTTGGAGCCAAGGCAAAGGTGCCCTCATCCTCAGGGCGATGCTGGACTTCAGGTAACATGGAACTCTTCTTTGAGAGTACACCTAAGGCCAGCGACCTGCGTTTCCCTTATCCCCTTCAAGTGCCACCTTGGCCTGCTCTGCCTTACATTTTCTACAGCTAAGTTTAAGAACTTAAAAGGCTTTCGATGTGAAAGGGGGCTCTGTTGGGTCAGTGTCAGTCCTGAGCACCAGGGAATGGACTTACCTTGCACACTTCCTTGTGTTGTGCGGGGCCGGGGGTTTGACTGTCCCAGCTGCGTCCATCCAGCCAGATTCTGAGCTCTCCTGCTTCCCTTGTTCCAGGATTCTGTTTCCCCCGAAGAGTTTGCTTTGTTTCAAGTTTTCTTTTTCTGTGTTTAAGGAAGAAATTGCTCCTCTGGACCACAGCCACGAACGCACGGGCTAATATGGCTTTCAGAGCGTGTGTCTATTCACACCCCCAAAGCCTCTCTTCTTTGTGCTGCCGCAGTCCCTTGCTATTATCTTATTTTCCGATTTCTTTTGAAGGGGTAATGATGGTGGCCAATTTGTGCATTTTATGATTTTAATTCAGTTACGCTCACACTGCAGCTGGAAACATAATGGCACACACACCTGAGTCGTTCTCTTTGATTCAGCCTTAAAATCTGGGTCCCACATGATTCCAGTCTGTATATTATGGTGTCATTAGCTCGTGTCACTTTGGGATGTCATTGTCATTGCGTGTTATCAAATACAAGAACATTTTCTTTTGGTATATTTGTACCCACTTCCAAAACAACTGCATTCACGTATCACAAAGCGATTTGGAGACTTCTCTAGTTCATTGTTGTTTATTTTTTCAAAAGCCTTGGCTTTTATATATTTTTTAAATATGAAAATTTATGCTTTGCATCTGTTGTATGTCATTTTCTCTCTTGATTTTTTAGAAAAATGTCTTCTTTCCAATAGATTTTTACTTTCCACCCAGAAAACATTTACACAGTTCTTTCTATGGGCAACAAATGTTCCTCAAGTCATTGACACAGACTTTTTCCTAGAGGTTGTACCTTCTCCTTTGGTTGGTGGCCTTTGGGGTGAGCATTTCTACAACCTGGTGAGGGCTTAGGAGGCTTGGAGTCAGCAGTGGGAAGGGTCTGGGTTTTCAGTGTAACCCTGATTCCTGGCCAGGTGACCTGGAGCCTCAGGCCCCTTGTCTGTAATGGCAAAGGTGATAATACCTTTCTGGGAGGGCATCATACTTCATGCCTGTAAAATGTTAGCTTACGCCTGCCAGGGAGTCAGTGCCCTAGAAGCGGGAGCTGTTACCATGATAACGAGGAGAGGTGGATGAATCCTTTCTATCAGCTCCACAACCAACTCCATTCCCATCTCCCGAGGAAGAAATGCCATCTCTCTGAATATGCCAGTTCCTATGAGCCCTGCCTATTTTCAACCGGGATGCTGTGATTCGTTACATTTTCAGCTTGCAAATTCAGGTTCTTTCTCTGTGGCTCGCTATTTTAGGTATTGGACCCACAGTTATTTCACAAGAAGAATTTGGCAGGATGTGTTCAGTTTTCTCAGTTGCACTCCTTGTAACAGAAAGGGTAGGTGCAATAGTCACATTTCATGGCCAGGTCAGTCTAGGGCGAGGGTGGGCAGAGGGTAGGGGGTAGGGAGTGGGGGATGGGGACAGGTTCGATCACATCAGCGATGTAAGCTCCTTGGGCCCTTTTATGGGATAGTCAGCTTTGAAATTTCCTGCCTTGGGAAGATAAACCTATCACTGTACTTCATTCTTCCCACTGTAAAGCTTCTGCAGTTTTTAGGAAACATCTTTACTTTCTGTTGTGCAAACTGTGCAACATGGTAACAGTGCCTTTACGAAGTCAATGAGGGACCCAAGACCAAACCATGGGGTGGGCACAGCCGATCCTCCTTCAGGCTCTTGTGATCGCTGCTGAGGTGGCCTTTTCTTAATTTCACCAGTTTCCTGTGGGGCTGGCTTCTTGCTTCTTGGTCCCAACATTTATCTTGAACCTCAAGAGTATGTTGCTGCTTGTGTAACTTACGGGCCATGTACGCTCTCAGGTTTCAGCTCTGTGAAAGTGGTGGAAAATTAGGTGAGAAGAATTTTTTTTAGAGGATTACCTTATTTAAAAATATTACCTTATTTCCGCTGATCTGTCATCTGTTTCCATGGAAATAGAATTAGGAGATAGTTTCTGACGATCGCTTTCAGGGCTGGCTTCTCATTCCCACTCCAGTTTCCATAGAGATGGAAGCAAAGGGGTGAAGACAAGGTAGAAAAGATTCCATCAAGTGAGGAGCTGCCATGGGACTGTGGCCCGGACCTTCCTCTGGAGGTTCCTGTGTGCTCAGTTGGGTCATGAACTCTCTGTGATGCTGATATTTGCTGCAAGCTCAGGAAATACCCAGAAAATAGCCTTCACCCTAGCAGGAGAGACTCTGATGTTTTCCACACTCCCTTTGTCTTCTAGAAGCTTTAGAGACAGCTTTGCCTTTCCTGGATACTTATGTCACTTTGTCGTCATCTTTTTTTTTTTTTTTAATTTTTATTTATTTTTTAAATTTCTTTTCAGTGTTCCAGAATTCATTGTTTATGATATGATTGCCTTCTTTTTAGACTCGTCTCTAAAGCATTTGAGATAATCGGATATTACTTGCCCGGCAGTCTTGGAATCTCTGGTCTCCCAAGGCAGGCAGAAGGAGAGAAACCAGCTTTTGTCTGCCAGGAGTTCAGCCTCCTTGAGTCCACGCCCGGGCAGAAGCTTTCAGATTTTCCGTCTGCTTTAGTGAAGCAGACAGAGGAACAAAAAGGCAAGGTCGAGTAGCACTGTCACAAACTGCCTTTTGCTATTTCTGGGGGCTGTTCTGTTTCGGTTGTTTACCTGGAAATGATGAAATTACTGTTATGCTTTTACTTAAATCCAGCTGGTCTGCACTTTGAACAGAACAGTTGGTCAGGAGCCCACTAATTGATACCATTAGCAGAAATTATCTGTCAAAAAAAAAAAAACAACAACGATGTCTTTGAAGAAAACAGTTTTAAAATAAGTAAGGATAAAATGGGATGTTTGAATGGGCTTCTCCTCTTCTGGATCTTGGGCTTTCAGCTCTGGGCTACAGAGGGGCAGGATCTGGGACCTTAACCCCTGAGGCTACTTGGTGAGGGGTTGGTTTCCAGGATCTCTTGATTCTTTGTTGCAAAGGTACTTTAGGTGCTGGTCTGGAAGTGTTTGCACAGCAAAGCTTGTTTCTTAAACTTCTCTGTGGAGATTGGTTTGAGTTGCTGGCTGATGGTACCTGCACTGTGTCCGCCTGCATGGTCACCCCTTTTTGGGAGAGGAGGAGAGAGAGCAATGGCTTGAAGTGCTCCCCTGGGAGGCTGTACACAGGTCATCCCTGGGAAGGCAGTGATAAACAGCCATGCATCTAGTGAGGATTAAACTGCTTGACCCAAAGTGGGAATGCTAACATGCATCTTCTGTCAGCATGTCGGTAGCTGTGTGCACATGACTGATGAGCAGAGAAACTGAGAAAGCCAGGCCTTCAGGAAGCCTTGTTCTCTTCTTGCTCCCCAGGGAAGCTCCTTCTGTGGGAACGCTGCTTCTGCTCTTGGGGCGCATGTTCCCCGTTCTTCAACTTGGACCCAGGTTGATCTTGACTCTCCAGGTTGCTTGTCCGAACGGTCTGGACCTCAGCTTCTCTGATGGTGGAGGAACCTCACCTCGGTGGAGTTTCGCTGAGGTTCTCTGAAGTTCTTCATCTGGGTCTGGTTGGGGCCCCTTTCAGACCAGGCCCATCTTTATCTGTGCCATGGATTTTCTTCACTTCTGTTTCTGAGAGGTTCTTTCTTTTCCTTTTCTTCCCATTCTATGTTTTAACTTTTTTTTTTTTTGGCTTTTTGTTAAGACTTGATTAGGAAAGGAGAAGGAAAATCATTCCTAAATATGGATGGAACGTGAAGAACAGCCTTAGCTTGGCAGAGTGACTACGTTTCTGAAACGCTTGGCCAACAGTGCTGAGAGCTGGGGAGAGTGTGGAGGCTCTCAGGTTAACAGATGGGGCCATGCCTAGGTGTGTGTGTTGCACACTTGCTCTCGGCCAGGTGGGATACAGAGTGTGACCTCATTTAATGCCTAGGACCTTGAGTGAGCGTGTGACAAAGACCTGTCCTGTGGGTGAATGAATGTTAGCATCTGCATTTCACAGACAGAGCGACTAACGCTCCTGACTGGCGTGAGACCAGCTTTATAAACCCCAAAACCACACAGTCCCTGAAATATGTGAACTCACTTCTGAAGAGAGGGGCCCACCCAGGGCTCCTTCAGTCCAAGAAGGCCCCAGGTCCTTGTGTCCACAGCTGCTGCTCCCACCCCAGGCTCATTAGCAGCTCCCTGTGAAGCTATCGCCCTGTCTTCCTTCAAGATCCAGGTCATGAATTGCTTCCTCTCTGGTGTCTTCCAAGAACCATGTTTGACTCCTGCATCAGCAGGCCCGTCGGCTCCCCTGCTGATGTCTTGGGGTCTGTGTGGTCAGTGAGCCTAGAGCAGGGGGTATGTCCCGCACTAAGCCCGTACTTGTCTGTCCAGCCTCCTAGCCAGGGAGGTCCTTGAGGGCCAGGGTGGCATCTTCCACCCCCACATTCAGCAGGTGCTCAGGAAATGTTTGTGGAAGGAAGGGACCCTATAGGTATTAACTCTGAGTAGATTCTGTGAGCCAGCAAGCCATCTGGTTGACCCCATAGTGATGCACAACAGCGGTTTCCTACAGCCCCTGCCCCTTCCACATATAGCTGGAGTGGTCCCTCTTCTCTGTGACCAGTGGATGGTTCTAGCCTGAGTGGAAACAGCAGAACAGCTGACACTTACAATATTCACCCTTCACTTACTGTGTAAAAGGGTTTGATTGTAGGGTCATTAATCAAGCTGTCAGGTAGAACATGAAGGTCTTATTTATTCTATAAGGGGGTACTTTATAAAGAAATTGAGCTGTAGTGATGAATAGGTATTGGACACCAATTATGTTGCTGCTATTAATCAAGATATTCATATTTAGAGTAACAGCTACCGTGAGGGGTTGTAAAAGTAAATAAACTTCCCCAAGGATGAATTATACCATTTAATGATTAACATTCTATTAAGGACACTGGCTGTTTACAATTAGACTTTTAAAAAAGTAATAACTCTGCATTTAAACAATAGTTATGTTTGGGCATACCAACAGAAGGAGACATTGCTAATTACTTTCAGTTAATTATAAATAAATTTTTGGATTTAAAACGTACGCTCCTGTGAAAATCTGTCCTAGAGAGTCACGTGATTTGCCTCAGTGTCACAGCTGATGGGCAGGGTCAGGATTGGAACCCATCACCTCTAATTCATAACGTTTTTCAAGTGCTTTGCCATGAACAGCCGTATTTACTTTGTAAGCAATTCTTGGGAGCTGGCCCGAGTTTTACTTGCATTTTATTGAGGAGGAAGCGGGTTGTCTGTGGACACGGGGGCTGGAGTTGATTCTTCTGTCCTTGTGTTCTGGTGTTAGGTGCCCCTCGGGGCATGAGGGGAGAGGAAACCGTGGATGTCCTGGGTACAGAGTCTGGCACATGGTAAACTGTCAGAACATGTGAGCTGCTTTTTAAAATGATGTTTTTAGTGGTTTGAAGCAAATATCTAAATTTGGAAGCTGGTTTTGATACCTCAAATAATCCGGTGGGCTTGAAATGGTCAATAAATAAACCCTTCTGGAAATGTGTTTAGAGGCAACAATATTTATCAAACGTAGGCTTTATTTTGCCCCAGAACTGAAGTTATAAAGTAATTTTAGTGCAAATACTTTCTATGCCAGGAACCGATGAAAAATGAGGGTGTTTTGGGTAAGCCACTTAGCAGTACAACTTTCTCCCACAGTCACGGAGGAGAGCTCATCAGCATTCAATAACTCTGTCAGACTGGAAGAGTCTATTTGCTTTAAATGAGATTTTGCTTGATTGCTATTTTTATTTTGAAAATCCAATTTTAGCTTTTTTGTCTCACATAATAATGAGTTTTTTTTTTTATAAATATTGTCACCCTTTATGATAAGTGTAAAGGAGAGGTAACAAACAGCTTTCTGCAATGAGACTGTGTGATAAATAAATCAGATGCTGGGAGTCCGCTTGTCCCCAGCATAAGTAAATACATTCTTTCTTAATGGACAGAGGGGAAGAGCGTGCTAGCGTAACTCGGGAGAAATTTGATGCTGCCTTGGAAAATCCAGAGGCTGAAGTCTGCAGTGAATGCTCCTACCTTATTTGATTTAGAGTGGCTAAATTAGATAACTTTCACAATTAATTCTGCTTGGGTTTCTGGTTACTGTGGCTGAGTGCTCTTCGCATGCTGGCGGTGCTTACCCGGGAAGTGGGCCCTTGGCGATCCCATCCTCGCTGTAGGTTTCCTTTGGGATGGTAGAGACTGCTTATCGTAGCACAGGACAGAAAATAAATCCTGGAAGCCCCATAGAGCTCAAGTGACAATTCGAAAATAACAATCAGAGCAGTGAATAGAGGCTGAGACACAAATTCAGTTAACAGAGGAGCTAATCTGTCGGGCATTGGTTGGAAAGCCTATTTCTGAGTTTATTTCACAGCCCATTATGACAACAGTTCTTTAAATCACAATTCATCTCCATTAAAAAAAATAATCTACATGTCATTATGGGAAATAATCAGAGATGAAGCTTCCCTATTCTTTTCCCCCCTGAAGTTGACCTTGTCCTCCCAAAGAACATTTTCACACTGCGAAATGTAATTTACTTATACCCAACGAAATTGGAATAAAAACCACCACAGTTACCGGGGAGCAAGAAAGTGAAATTGGGTTTTGGAGAATCGGAGATTAAAAAACAAATTATTTTTTGCCATTCAGAAAATAAATATACCAAAAGAAAAGCAGGGAAACTCCACCTTTCCATAGTAGCTCATACCCATTTCTGGGTCATAGCACGGTGTACGTTGAGGGTGATGGGTAGTCCTGGAGCTTTTGGTGGTCTCCCTCCTGGCTCAGCTGCAGGGACCCTGGATCCCAGGAAGGAGAGGCAGCTGCTAAGGGTCACATGGCTGCTCTGGGAGCAGGGCTGGATCTGCGTACTGGTTCCGGTACTCGAGGCTCTTTGCTAAGATACCCTTTGCCTCGCTAGAGCTTTTCCTTGGAGGAAGCCGGTAGGGTTTTGTTGTTGTTGTTGTTTGTTTGTTTTTTTATACCTTGGTGCATTGTGTTCTCTGTTTCTAGGTTCACATTTACCTGAGTTTAACAGGAGCTACAAAATAAGAAACTCTTCAGCAAAGACTTCCAGCAGTGACTGATGGAAGCACTTCTCTTGTCTTGGACTGACTTCCTTTCAGTTCAGGGAATGTGGAAATGCCTTGACTGTAGAGACACCTGCTTTCTCAGGTTATCTGTCCCTGTGCATTTGTGATGGTCGTAGATGAGACTCCTCTGTCAGAGGTCAAGTTCAAAGGGGGCGTAGTTGTTGTGAGCACAAGAACATGTAGTTGTCAGCCTCTTTGAGTGCAGGACGCAAGTATGCTTACAGAGCTGGGGGATCAGAGTGACCAGAGGTTCTGGCTAGTTGGGAAAAGCCAGAGCCCAAAAAGAGTCGGTCTGAACATTTTCCACATGCGACAGACCCTTGAGGGCAGATGCTATGGCCTTGGTGTTTGCCCCATCCCCAGAGTGTGCTAGGCATTCATTCCTTATCTGAGTGGATACCATCCACCCCTGTGATTACTTACCATGTACCAGGCTCTGTGCTAAAGCTTTATGGTCCCCCTTCCCTTCTCCAATTTCAGAGGCATAGACACAAGGTCTAAGAGTCTGTGTCACCAGCCCCGAGTCTGTATGTCTGGATTCCAACCTGCATTGTGCCCTGCATCAGGAATAGGAGAACAGGGCATTTGTGCCCCCTAGCACAGTTCTTATCCCTCCCAGCCTTATTTTCCCCTTGCCGTCATAGTCGATTCCTCTGTGAAATGAGCCATCCCCTGTGGAAGCTCTTTATGGTTTATATAGGTTATTATTACACCAGATGGAATTGAATCCATTTTAAAAGATGAGCGCCTCTCCTAACCGTGTTTCATGTTCTCATCCCTTCTTGGCTTGCATTTCTATTTTTCCTTTGATTGAGAGTAGTGAATGTGGGCGAAAACGGAGAGAGGTTTTCTCTGGAACTGGGATTCCGGAGTTTTCCAGAGCTAATAGAGGCACGCTGCAGTGTTTTTTCTGTCGGCAAGATTCTGTGCGAGGTGAGAATCCCAGCCATTACCACCGGTTCCATTCAATGAGGAGAATGACTTTCGCGGGTGCCGCGACTTAGGTGGAGAAGCACGGGGTGGAGACCATTCATCTGTTCACTGGGCATTGTATTATTAATACACTGAGGGCCTGAGCCAGAGGGCCCCACGCCTTGGATGTGGGAGGGTTTTTTTGTTTTCTGTTTGTTTTAATTTTTTATTTCTGGTAGGTTCTATTCATAAATGTTGGAATTCTGTTCACAGGGCAGTAATGAGCCCATTGGTTTGAGAGGTGAAGTAATGGAAAAACCTGTTTCAGTACTACAAAGTTGTGATTCTTGTACTTTTTAGGTTAGTTTTTCCAAATGACTCGCTGAGTCCAGAGGTTTCCAAGCTACGTTTTGTCCCGAACATAGGCTCTTTTGAATACAAAAAGAAATACATGTTAGAATTAAATGGCTTTCTTGGGGTGCCTCCGTGGCTCAGTGGGTTGAGGCCTCTGCCTTCAGCTGGGTCATGTTCCCAGGGTCCTGGGATCGAGCCCCACATCAGGCTCTCTGCTCAGCAGGGAGCCTGCTTCCCCCTCTCTCTCTGCCTGCCTCTCTGCCTACTTGTGATCTCTCTCTGTCAAATAAATAAATAAAATCTTAAAAAAAAAGAATTAAATGGCTTTCTTGCAAAAGAGAGGATCTTCACAAAAGGAGTCTTTTGAAAGATAACTTTGGGAAATTCTGCTTTCTCAGTTTTTTTTTCTTGGCAAATGTGCATTTGCATATTAAAGTCTCTGAAAAGTCCTGAGGAAAGAAACCTGTTTAATTTTGTCTCCTGGCATTTTCCAACCTTATTTACCACCCCAAATTTTAATTTGTCTGAAGCGCACTTCTAGAAATGGGGTTTTAAATGCTTAGAAGTCAGTCACACAACATCTAAAGGTTAAATTATATTTATTCGCAAGCCTTTTAGTCTATGGATTAAAAGCCAGATCCTTTACATTAGGAATCAACAAACTCTTTCTTTAAAGGTCCAAATTTTAAGTATCTTGGACTTTGTAGGCTGTGAGGCCTCTGTTGCAATTCTGCCATTATAGTGTGAAAGCACACAGAGACAGTAAATAAATGAATGGACATAGTTGTATTCCAATAGAACTTTATTTATAAAAACACAGGTGGCAGCCTGGATTTGGCCTGTTGGTCATAGTTTGCCCATCCATAGTAGATCCCTGATCTCCAATTACTTTATTGCACATTCTGTGCTGTCCCTCTGGCTGTAAAGCATGCCTTGATTTAATAGCTCCTTCTCAGTCTCCCTCCTAGAAGCCTTCTTGGAGTCCCAGGACAGCTTGAGACCTGTCCTCCATGGCCTCCTCTATCATAGCCTTAAGGAATGTGCTGTCATCACTCATTTCCTTCCCTCCCATCTCTGGCCCAACTTCCAGCTCTTGGGGCAAAGACCTTTTTACTAGTGTGTATCTTCAGCTCAGACAATGAGGACAGTGTATCAGGCATACTACAGGACCTCCCTGGGAGCTTATTGGATAAATATGGTGTTGTGATAACTTGATACAGCGTTTTGTTTGGGAAACTCTTAGAGTTCATCGTAAGTACAGCAGGAGGAAATGCTCTTTCCAAACAAAAATTTCAAGTTTCCTCAAGGACATGGATCATTTGAATGAATCTGGGGATGAATTTCACATCCTCCCAGGATATAAGCTTCTCAAGCAAAGAAAGGAAGAAATGAGGCTCCTGTACACTGTGGTAAATTATGCATGTGGAACAGAAAAGCTGAGTGAAAATGATAATTTAGGGGGCAGTGGGGAAGTATTTGAAAGATCTGAAGGCATATTTTTCTCCTTCTTTCTCCATGTATTAGAGATTAAGTGATATAGACCTTTTTCTCTTTTCACCCAGGCCTTTAAAATATTTTTTTCTGGTAATTTCTCTTCATATTACATGACTGCTCTAATTACATCTCTAGTTTTAAGATAATAGAACTGCATTTTTAATGTGCTCTCTGCTGTATCTGGATTTATGATATCTCTCCTTCCTTACGCCTTCTGGAAAAAAATTTAACTGAGTTAATATTAAAATAAAGTAGGTGAATTAAAAGGGAATGAGCCTTTAAAAAATCTCAGATCCAGCCCAAGTGCTCATTCAATGATTGTCCTCTCCATCTCTGAAATCATGATAGCCTCACTCTCACCTGCCTCCTTGAGAAGCTCTGCTGACTTCTAGGCATGGTTGTGATCCTGAGCTAGCCTGGTGAGGTGGGGGGAAAGGAAGGCTGGCGTCTTCTTAAAAGACGTCTTCTTAGACTCGTCTTAGAAGAGTCTAAAGTGCCTTCATCTAGAAAAGACATCATGGCTATCCCAGAGTCCACTGGTGGGAATCCAATAATCTCTCAGCAGTTTGGCCCCCTTTCGCTGCTGTCCCTAGGAACACTGCAGGGTGTAGTGACTTTCCACGTCCTGGCGAGCTGGGCGGGTCCTATCTTGATGCCATTGCTGATGAATAGAGTGACCTTGGGAGAGTCATCTGACATCTTGGCCTTCAGCCTCCAGATGACTCCATCTGTGTCTACAGTGATTGATTGCCCTTCTTGGTTGTTTTTGATGTTAGCAAATAAAACTCCATGTACCCAGTTGAATATTAAATACCGTCATGTCTGTGTCTCACTTTGATCTTATAGGAACTAGGTAGAAGGAAACTACAGAGATTTTAAAGCTTTGACAATTGAAATAATTGGATACCATTTTGTGTTAAGTCCTTTCTTCAAGGAGCTAACATTGGAATAAAGGAAGTAGACACAAAAACTCAGAACTTCAGGGCTAGGGGATAACAATGTATAAATCACTGTGGGCGTGTGGAGGAAGGCATCACTGTGTGTCTGTCTGGAAATGGCAACTAGGCAGTCAGGAAGGGCTTCCCAGGTGAGGTCACGATTGACTTGGGTGTTTAAGGATGACCTGATGTTCACTATATAGAGGGGCAGGGTACCAGACATTCCTCACAAAGAAAGTAGAATTCCCAAATAACTGTAAGGTCCACAGATACAGTACCAGGGTAATAACGGGGCGGGGGGCTCGTGCTTTCCCAATCAGCCACTTAGAAGAACATTTATAGCTATGGAGCATATGTCCTGAGAACTCATTATGTAGATTGCTAAACATAGGTCATGGTTATGCTTGTTCCATTTTTTTTTTCATTGTTACACCCACTTTTATCAAGTGTAAAAGATGAACTAAGAAAAACTGGGAGTAGCTGCTGAGAGGATGTGCAGAATTACCCTGAAGGGACAAGGCTGCCAGGTGACGGTTCAGCACCGAGGACAGCGACGCACAACCCAGCTGAATCCACGATCTAGTAAAGCCTCTGTTGATGATACTATCCATAGGTGTTGAATGCAAGAATGGCATTCTTTGCATTGCATGTTTACCATGCACTCAGGACTGTACTCAAGCCACCTTTGACCATCGTCATAGGTTAGGATGTGATAACCCTCTGATAGAGGCAAAGTATCTGAGTCTACATTCCTTTGGTAAGGCTGCTTGGAGTTAGAATAAGACCATAAGGGTTCTCCTGCTCCTGAAACAAATGAAAGGTCATACTTGCTGTTTTCTGCCAGACAGTAGTCCCAAGATATTACTTTTACTCTCTATTCCTTTTCCAGGTCATAGATAATGGACAGATCCCAAATTTCCAAAATGGCTAGTTTCTCTGTTTATCAGTTGAGTGACATTAGTAGAGATATTAACTGCCAAAATGTGTGGAGTGTCACTCATTTAGTTCTTGGCAGGCTACTCTGATGTCATTTGTGGTGTTTGTCCCCCCCAACAACTTAAGATAATAGATTTGGCCTTTTACTGACTTTGTTAGGTCAATAGAATTTTCTCCACCCTTCCCTCAATACATCTAGCCTCAGCCAGAAGTGAAACCAAGGTGTCTGAGCCTTTGGCATGCTTCTGCATATTTTATTGGAAACCGTAGCTAATGGAACCCCTTTACATTTTACTTTGGAAATGAGGACTCAAACTTGTTGAAAGAATCCTTAGATTTTATGATCAGAAACTTTGATTTTTCCATTCCACCTGGCCAGGTTGTCAACTGGGAAGCCTTTGGATAAGGACTGGGTTCCCTGAAGAGACCCAGTGGAAAGTTATATTTGTATAATCATAGCTAAAAGGATTAAAAAGAGGCTTTCCTTGAAACCAGCCTGCTGATCCCATATGTGGTATCTCTAGTCTGAAAGGGTTTGTGTCTTTAAGATACAATTTCATATGAATATTTCAAAACAAACAAGAGTGAATTGCACTCATGGACTTTTACAGCTTGGTGTATTCAGGGACGGCTTCACGAACGTGTGTCCTGTGCAGTCACACAGAGCCCCACACTGAGAAGGGCCCACCTTTGCTTTAATACTCTACTGCCACCTTCTTGAAATTCTTCATCACTTTTGAATAAGGGGCCCTACATTTTCATTTCACATGCAGTTCCATAAATTATATGAAGTCAGTCCTGGGCATAATCTAGTGAGGAAAGAGAATAACAACTAGAGTACCAGGGACTTGTAGAGACTTGATGAGTTCTGAGTCCATAGAGGTACAAGGGATTTTAATAGATGTTCTATCCATAATAAAGATTACATAACTGTTCACCTTGATAGATAGCTTTAGCAAAAGACCAGGGAAGGGTAGAACCAGATTTGAACACAAAGGCAGTTAGTGGTCTGTGGATCTCCAACTGGCCTTATTCCTCACTCCCCCATACCTCCAACCATCTTTTGAGATCTAGAGCCCAGGAGGCAACAAGGAGGAGGGCTCCTCACTCTCCCAGGGGCCACTCACTAGACCAATGTGCTGTGTGAGGTGGGATGAGGGCTGCTTCCTACCCAGCTTTAGGAGGAAGTTGTGTGGGGCTGTGAGAGTTTGAGGAGGCATGCTGGAAGCTCCCCCCCCCGCCCCACTGAGCATGAAGCAAAGGCAGGAAAGCCAGATGCCCAATCTCAGCAGCTAGATTCCACAGGCAGGCCTGTCTTCCCTATTAGCTGAATTCAAGCCCTTTGCACCTTCACCTTAGAAGCTTTGCAAAGGGAACTTTTTATTCTTGTGCATGAAGGCTAATGCACACACATAATTTTCTACTTTTCAGTCTTTACGTATAGCAATCCATCCTCATAAATTCTGGAGGTAGGTTATTACAAAGTATTAGCGGCAGGTAAAGGACAAGTGTTTCTGAAAATGCTCTTCCCTGTAGAGAAGGCAGAGAGGTAAGGGGTGGCGGATACAAGACTTAGGACCTCCTGCCAGTGCTTCGAAGGTTATGTTCTAGGTGAGTGACGCCTCTCTCAGCCCTGCCACCGGCGCCCATGCCACTTTCCTCCTTCCTGAAATCTAGAGATTTAAAACCTCAAATCCTTATAACTTTGATTTTAGCTCCAGCTTAAACCTCAAGCCTGTCACCCTCAGAGATCCCGTCTATAGAAAGCTTTGAATGTGGACCTCAAAGTGGTCTTCCTGGTGTGTTTTCTCATCTTTTTCACAATGACGCCACTGACAGTAAAAGCCATTGTGCTTCCAGGGAAAGCAAATTTCTTTCTTCCTACTCTCCTTGTAAGATCATATAGGATTATAAGTAAAATGTTCTAGCAACATTTTCCCAGCATCTCTTGTGATATCAGAGGTGTTACAGTCCAGCAGGCAGGACACAGGGTTAGAATCTGTAGAGCTGAATTTGAATTCCGACGCTGCCATTTGGTAGTCATACGATCTTGAACAAAATATTGAACCTCTTTGAGCCTCAGTTTTCCTCATCTGTAAAATGGGGACCACTATCTAAAATGACAGAAAGCCCTTCAAGGACTGTCAGTGGGACCAAGGCAAATAATATCAGAACCTGGTGTGGTGTGTGGTGTCTGGTATGGATTGCTGCTTGACCAAGGTTGGTGGAAACTGAAGGAAAGGTTCCCTTTGTTGAGTTGGATTTGTCTCAGTTACAGTGAACCAACTCAGAGGCAGTTGTGGAGAACTCCCGTGGAGTTCACATCCTGCTTTGGGGAAATGGAGGATAGCCCCAAAGCTTAGACACAGCAGCCATTCCCCTCCCCTGAATGACAAGCAGAACTCAAGCGGCTTCAACGAGCTGGGTTAGGGGACAAACATGTAATCTTCAATGTCTTTTTGTAATGAGAGATCACATCAGATTAATGATTTTAAAATGAGGATTGTTCTGCCTTCTGGCCATATTTAATGTTCTAATGCCTTTTTTTTTTTTTTTAAACATCATCAGCAATGATGTTATCATAATATTACTTCACTTAGTATTTTTGGTTTTATAATCATGCTGAACCATCCAAACCGTTAAATGGACTTCTAATCTGGTATCCAGAGAGCTCCTTGGAAAGAGATGGGCTGTTTTTTTGTCTGTGTTTTCACATTGAACTGACCGAGTATGTGGGACTGGGTGACATGTTCTCTGCCTGTGTGTGTGTGTGTGTGTGTGTGTATGTGTGTGTGTAGTGTGTGTGTGTTTAGTCCTACTCTGGAGTTTGATTTTAAAGAGCTAGGCTTGGGACAAGTTATATAATTTCTCTGGGATTCTGTTTTCTGATATTTGGGGATAATGATGGATAGTGACACCAGCCTCCACAGGGCTGTGGTGGAAAGGAAGAGAGAATGTAGGTAGAACGCAGAGTCGGCGGGCAAGGAAGTTCCCTGTAAACATGAGCTGCTGCTCTTGCCAGTATTCTCGTAAACGGATACCTCCTCTGCTGTTTCTACCCTGAATTTGGAAGTGGAAGGTTCTGGGATACATTGACATTGAGGGGCTTTGTTTGGAGGAGATTTGGGTTTACTGGGGACGTGACAGCTGCCTTTGAGTGCATTCATGTTCTCCCTGCAACTTGTCTTTAGAAAGTTGTATGCCATCGATGATGATAAAACCTGGTATGCAGTGTTGTGTTTTTTTTTTTTTTAATTCCCTGTCAGTCAGGAGTGCCAAGTGATTCAAGAGTGGGTGGCCCTTCATCCTCCCACTTCCAGAAAGTTCTTTTAGAGATTGCTGGGGGGTGGAGGGGAAGACTTCTCTTTTTAACATAAATGATGTGTTTTGACAAAAATATATCCCCGTGGTGAGTTTATGCTAAATGGGAAATGCTTGCTGTCACACACCGTGGTTATTTTTTCTTCTGCAAAGAGGACTTGACACTTGTTTCCCATGCAACCTGTGGGTGACAAGTTCTGACTGAGGCAGGGCAAGTGTGATCTGTACACACATCTCTGGTAAAATCATGGAAACCACAGCAATGCCCACACAGACTCCTGAGACCTAAAGGAGTGTGCAGGAGCCCACTGTGAACACATGCTTCAGCATGTCGGGGTCTCAGGTCCCGGCACTGCCTCCACTGTGGGGTCTTTAGTTATGTGGCCATGGGGAAGTTACTGCCTTTCTGTGCCCTATCTTCCTCTTATCTAAGATGGGAGAAGGGTATCTACCTCACGGGGATGTTGAGCGCTTGGAGTGTGACCCACAGTCAGCTCACAATATGTAGGAACTATCACTAAATTCACAACTGAGAAGCAGAGACCTGATGGTGGGAATATCTCCCAGTTGCCTAAGCTAGAAACCCAAACCCAGTTTTCTTTCCTGCATCTCTTCTACTTCATCTTTCCAATGTTTTGTCTGGAATATTTCTCCTGGCTGTTTACCATATGGAGGGGGCCCTTACCACTTAAGTCGAACTACCTCCTACCCAGCCTCACTGTCTCTGGTTGTGCCTCCTCTGACCCATTTACCATATGACCGCCAGGTTGCTCTGCCAGCAAAGCACACCTGACCTGGTCACTTACAGCCAGCTGTTGTGGAACCTCACAGGACTTCAGAATCCGTTGGGGAAGTCACCTAATCCACACGTTCTGGGGCCTCCCCCACCGCAGACTTCTAGTTCAGCACATCTGGGTTAGGCTGTCCACCTGCTGTCCCAGGTGGTTCTGATGCATGAGATCTGGGCTGGAACACTGACCCATGAGGATCAAGTCCAAGGTCCTAAACGCACTTCCTCAGACTGGCTTATTTCTGTCCACATGCCTTTGCTAGGCCATCTACTGTTCCCTGCCTCTGCTTCCCCTTCCATCTGGCTTCTGCGTTTTAAGATTTAGCTCTGAGAGAGACTGACACAAAGACGCAGTGACAGAGATAATCATGGTGGCTAGTATTTATGGAAGCCTCATCGTGTGCCGGTGGAAGCTTTTACAAGTAGTAAGCCATTTGGTCCTCACAGCCCTCTGAGCTCCATGTAGTTCTTGTCCCCACTTCCACAGATGTCAAAAGTGATGTGTCCAAAGGTTGGGTAACCAGCAAGGGAGGAGCCCAGGCGGTCCAGCTCTTAGCCAGGTGGGTGGTGGAGGCACCTTCTGTTGGCCAACTCTGTAGCCCTGGCTCAGCAGGTAGCCCTGTTTCTGGAGACATTGTCCCCTGTCCCTCATGACTAGCAGATAGTCTGCTGGATGTTCGTGCAGGTGAAAAACCTGATCATAATCGAATTTGAGCCTCAAATCTAATCTAAACACACTTTTTTTTAAAAGATTTTATTTGTTTATTTGACAGGGAGGGAGATCACAAGTAGGCAGAGAGGCAGGCAGAGAGAGAGGGAGAAGCAGGCTCCCTGCTGAGCAGAGAGCCCGATGTGGGCTCCATCCCAGGACCCTGAGATCACGACCTGAGTTGAAGGCAGAGGCTTAACCCACTGAGCCACCCAGGTGCCCCTAAACACACTTTTTTAAAGAAATTTTCTGGCTTTTCTACACACGGAGTTTTCCTGGAGCTTGAACACCATGAATCATCAGTAGCTCTTTGTGTTTTGGGGCAGTCACATCTCCAAGGGCAGTATTAATAGCCATAAAGACACATCTGCGTCCACCTGCACGGGGAGCAATTGCATTTTTGGTGATTCCGAGTAGAGATACAAGCATCTGATAACGTTTTTTAGTGTGGCTGTGCCTAAGTGTTTACCTACCGAAATACATAGTGCTTTACCATAAACCACTTACCTTTGATTCTCTTTTATGAGACAGGTCAGGAATAGTACCAATTAAAAAAAAATATGTTGATATTATCTGAATTTCATTTCAGGATAGTAAAGGAGGTGGTGATTCCCAAGTGGTGATTTAAAAAGGGGGGGCTTTCATTTTATCAGATTAAGAATGCATAATCTGGCCTCTGAAGGGATGAGTGGGCAGTGAGTTCCCAGGAGAGACGCCTGGACACTTCTGGGGTAGATCCTCACAGGAGAGTTGTTCAGATACAACTCCAGTCTAGAACGCCTTTGCTAGACCTCAGCTTGCCTCCTGCCTACACATCATTGCCCTCCCCGTTCTTTTTGAGATGTTAATTTGTTGCTCTGAAAATTATCTTGTCACTGACAAACCGAATCTGGAAGAATCAGCTCTTCTTATAAAGCGGTTCCTATGGCGTCTGCAGGGCTTTGTCAGTTGGCAAGTTATGAATATTTATGTCTCAGAAAAAATTCCTCATTTAAATTGCATTTTCGGTAATTTCCCACTTAATTTGCCACAGAAAATAATGACATTTCCAGCCTCTGCCCAGGTGAATGTCTTCAGAGATGGCCGTTTTTGCACGTGGGATCAAGGGGTATCGGGATTTACTGAATTCCAAACCCGGATGAGGGGCTGCTGTCTTGCAGTTACGTCCATGGAAAATGCAAGTGCCGGATACATTATCAACGGGAGAGAAATGCCAGGCGTGATTATGGTAAATTAGACCTTTTGCATTATTTATGAGATCCACAGTAAAACGTGTTTCACTTTTCCCCATTAATGTTTATATAAAACCTGTTGTGGGACTTATTAGTAAACAATTTTAAAATTTATTATACAAAGGGCCAAGTCTGAAAGGCTGTTCTAGCTCAGGTTTTCCTCATCTCCATTCATGAGCTGTTAAGGCAGAAAAGACTATCTGTTAACAGTGTTCGTCAGGTCCTGGAGAAGCTGAACATGCGCATGGTGGGAAATAAGTTCACTGCGGCCACAAGTCCGCCAGCCCCGGCCGCGGGCACTTGAGCATCTGCAGGATGGTGATGGCATCTGCTGCATGTCCTTGTCCCTCCTCAGTGCCCAGAAAACATGGTATGCCAGAATCCAGTGTGGAACCACCTTCAGCACTTTTTCCATTTCAAAACTTATCAGAAGCTCTTTCCATACATTCATGCACTCATCCATTCATTGTGGTACCACTCCCCCCCCCCCCGCCCCCGCCCGGTCTGGTCTTACACTGATGTCTTGGCGGAGCCAAGGAGGAAGAGCTGGTGGATACAGTTCCTTCCTTGAGCTGTGTGTCATCACAATGGAAGTCATCACCGTGACGTCTTCCACTTGTTTCGGATCTCACAGCTTCAGAAGGTCTGTGTGTGAGCGTCTCTGATGTGCAGGGCATTGAGAGGGGCTGTCCCATGAGCGGATATGGACCACTGAGGGACGGGCTGAACAGGGACGGTCACTGAGCCCATCCTTTCCGTATTCATTCCTCCATTTCCTGGTTTCCTGAACATTCTTTTGGTGGGCCATGTCTGAAACCCCTCCTTTCCCATTTCCTCACCGTCTCCAACCTGGAGTTAAATGTGTCTAGCCTTTGAGGTGTCAGAGACCCACTTGAGAACCACTTTCTCTAAAGAGGTGAGAATCTTGGGTTTGGGCTTTGATTAGGGAAGTGATATTGTGTGTATCTTTGGACGCCTTCACGATGAAAGTCAGAACAGCAAGTCAGAACAGCGCCTCTGAAGTTCCAAGGAAGGAGAGGGACCAGAGGCTAAGTTGGTGACTCTTTCTTATCAGATTTTTCTTTTTTTAACCTAAAAGATCTAAAAAGCTGGTTCTGTTCTGTACCTGTGCATAACAAAGAAGAGGGTGAATCACTGCCTTTTGTGATCCTTTGTGTGTCTTTGTCTTTGTAATACCTAAAAGAGCCCCATCCTAATAGGCTCCTTGTGGCCCCACCCGTCGGACCACAAGAGGTCCCCTGCAGTGAACCCACTGTTGCCAGAAAGGCCTGACTTCTGTTTGCCTGGTATAGCCTCTCCAAGAGCGTTTTAACGTGCACGGAACCCTCTTCTTGCGAACCAACGAGGGCCAGCAGCCTGGTGTGAGGCCAGAGCCTCTGGCTTCCTGTGGCCCAGGGTATTTCTGTAAACCAGCTGGCAGCGAGCGTCTGGCCAGGCTCCCTCAATACAAGGTTGATGGGCCAGTGGCTCTGCGGGGCTCTCTTTGCTCATTTATACCATTTGCTCACTTTTTATGCTTCAGTTCCCGTATGTCTGGACAATGAAATTAAACCGGCCCATTTCTAGCGCATTAAAAGGCTTTGTTCTCCTGCTTTGGCACTGAGCCTCACGTGGAATTGTATAAAAGGAAGACACTCTGCTTGGGAGCTCAGTGGAATTCAAGGTTTCCTATCTGTCAGTTCAAGGCTGTGCTTTTGTCCCTCAGGCCCCGGGGTGGTGACTGGCTCTCTGGGTTTGCCTGGTGGCATCGTCGGCAGCCCAGGCTTAGAGAGTCCTCCCTGTGCTAGACCCCGAGTGCATGGGTCTGGCGGTCACCATCCATCAAAACCTCTATTCTTTGGCTGATTTTCCTGTACCAAGTAATGGCTAAGAGCTCCTAAGTACCTGGCTCCTTACATTTGTTGTGGAATAGAAGGCCATTGGCTTTCTGAGATTTATTGCATTTTTCTTATTCCCATTCCCCTTTGTTTTTGCCTCTCTCCTTCCTTTTAAGCCCTTATGTTCCTTCTTTACCTTCTTCTTGACTCCCCTCCTCAGCCTAACGATCATAGTCCCTGTTTTGGTTTTATTTATGGATTTATTTTTACTGTGGACATCTTGCAACACATAGAAAACAGAATAATAAAATCTTCCAAGTTCAACGGTTCAACTCTTGGCCAAGTCTGGTTTCATCTGTACCCCTGCTATTCCCCTCCTCTGCCCCCTGCATTATTTTGAGGCAACTTTCACATATCACATCATTTTATCTCTCAGTATTTCAGTGGGCATCTCTAAGAGATTCTTGCTCTCTGTTTTTTATGACAAAATAATCTTTTTTTTTTTTTAAGATTTTATTTATTTATTTTGACAGAGATCACAAGCAGGCAGAGAGGCAGGCAGAGAGAGAGAGGAGGAGGAGGCAGGTTCCCTGCTGAGCAGAGAGCCCGATGTGGGGCTCGATCCCAGGGCACTGGGACCATGACCTGAGCCGAAGGCAGAGGCTTTAACCCACTGAGCCACCCAGGCGCCCCTATGACAAAGAATCTTAAAGGAGGACACCACAGAAACTTGATTCTTCCGAGGCTGTTAACTGTCATTAAAAGCAGCATTTCTCAAAGTGCAGTGTACAAGACCATTGAGGTGGTATGTGATCGTTTAAAAATTATCATATATTTGTGTTCCTGAATATATTCTATGTATAGAAAGTGATATTGCTATTCCCTTTTTGTGATATTAACATTAATAAAGTGAATCAATTTGAAAGTAAAAATACTAGGTACATAGTAGCAGAGGACAGGGGGTCAGAATCTATGATCTGAGGATTAAATCCAGCCTGGTGCTTGTGCTTTGTAAATAAAGTTTTATTGGAACAACATTTCTCTCGTCTGTTTACATATTGTTTATGGCCGCTTTCATTCAGCGATGACAGAGTTGAGCAGTTGTGACAGAGATTGTCCTACAAAGTTGAAAACATTTACTACTGGCTCTTCACAGGAAGGTGTTTGCTGACCCATGGTATAGGAAGTAGGTAGATACAGCTTCCATCACAAGCTGGGCCCATAAATAGTGAGGTGTGGGAAATGCCAGGCAGACCCAACCGTCCGCTTGCTTTGTGTCTGACGCAGCTGAGATGCAGGCAGGGGTTTGCTGTGAGTCACACAGTTGGGAGTGGGGTGGCGACATTCATTCTTCCGCCCACACTCTCAGATCCCATCCCTGGCCTTTTCCCAACCCTAAGATCCCCTCCCAGGCTTTGTGCTAATATCTCCAAGCATTTTGCATTGGTTTCTTGTTGGGCAGTTGTTCATTTCAGAGCAGACATAATTTCTCGTTTTCAGTAATTTAGTATAAAACGCTTTTATTAAATCTATGTTGCTGGAGCCCCTCAAATTATTGTACTGACTAGGAGAAAAATAATTTCAAAGATGTAAGAAGGGTGTTTTTGAAGTTGAATAATTTGCCACCAAATAAAATACACCGAGGGTTTGTGAATATAGAATGTTGAGCTGATGTTCTCTGTGATACCAATTTCATTTCCTAGCTTTTGTGGAGGATATCCAGCTGGGAGGAAAGCACCAGGTAAAATAAAATGTAAAAGATCTCTAGCATGTACTTGTGATTTTTCTCATTTCAGTATCCACTCCTGCCTTAATTGTCAGAGCAGGTACAATGCTGTAGGGAGATCTGTTCTTGGGTGATATAGTTCGTATTATTCTGTGACTTAGGGTCCAATAGCTGTGAGATTTTATTGACCCATAGCCTTTTCTGAGGTTTTCCCATTTCCTCCCCCCATTTTTAGGCAAGTGTTTAGGAAAATAGGAATATTTTCTGGCTGAGATGTCAAGATTTTGGTGTGAAAGTATTTTCCTTATTGATAGTTCAAAATTATTATTATTGTATTTTGTGGGAGACACAATTTGCTAAAATGGGTCTGTGGTTTACTTAGAACTGCACAGTCCGATTTGATAGCCCTGGGGCCACTGCTCACTACGGAGTACTTGAAATATGACTGGTGTCCGTGGAGATATTGTTTAAATGTGAAATAAACCATAGATTTTGAAAACATAGTACCACTAAAAGAATGTGAAATGTCTCATAATTTAAAGATATTGATTACATGTTGAAATGGTAACATTTTGGATGTATTGGATTAAACCAGGTACGTTACTGAAATTGATTTCACTTTTTTTTTTTAACTTTTAAATGTGGCTACTAGAAAATTAAAAATTACACATGTAATTATCAGATATCTATCTTGGAACATGCTGAGAATTAAGGTGAGAATAAGTACATTTTGAACAATTCAGGCAATGATGAGGAAGCTTGAGTTATTTGATACTGAAGAGTATTGCCATAGTGTTTGGAACTACAGTAACAAAAATGGTACAGCATTGGCTCAAGAATCATAGATTGATGGAATAAAGCATCTAGCTTAGAAACCAACTCTTGCATTTGTGTTCAGTAAAGGTAAATGTGGTCTGAGATCACTAGGAAAGTGTAAGGTTATTAATAAACAATCCACAACTGGTTAACTATTGGGTAAAAGATTTGAGTTTCAGCCTCCTGTTAATTTAATCCAAAATAAATTCTAGATAGATTAAGGAAGTAAATGTAAGAAATGGAACTATTAAGTAGAGCCGGAACATCATCTAGTCAGATGTGTTTTTGATTTCAGAATTAAATCAGTAGAAGGAATTGTAAAGGAAAAAACTGACTTGACAGCAGAGAAATTGGGTTCCATTCTTTAGAAGAAATCAAATAGAATTAAAAAGTTGAACAAGTCAGGTGTAAAAACAGGCGACTCATCTCAGCTTCTCCTGACCACCCTTAGTGGATATCAGGATGCTGTGAATTCCAAGTATTTTCCCCCCAGTCCTCGTTCATTCATCAGGTAATCAGATTTAACAAATAAAAATATGGCACTCTCCATTAAATTCAAATTTCAGATAAACGACCAACAATTTTTAGTGTATAAGCGTGTCTCACACAGTATTTGGGACATAGTTTCACTAAAAAAATTTTGTTAATTATCTGAAATTCAAATTTAACTAGGCATCCTCTGTTTTATTTGGCAATCCTAGGTTGGAGGGTTTCAACCCCCAGTATACAGAAGGAGGAGGGAGGGTCAGGACCTGGGTGGGCGTGGGGCAAGAAAGGACCTGGGGTCCCAGGGCTCTGCAACTAGGCTTTCAGTGGATTGCCTTTTTGAGCTCTGCACTTCATCTCTGGCTCCTGGAAAATAGGGAACCTTTGTGTTTTTTGTTTTAAGATTGTATTTATTTATTTGTCAGAGAGAGAGAGAGAGGGAGAGAGAACACAAGCAGGGGGAGCAGCAGGCAGAGGGGGAAGCAGGCTCCCCGCTGAGCAAGGAACCTGACCTAGGACTCCATCCCAGGACACAGGGATCATGACCGGAGCTGAAGGCAGATGCTAAACTGCCTGAGCCACCCAGGCATCCCTCTATGTTTTAAACCTGCCCAGGCTTCAGCACGATCAGCTGGGTGCACCTCCTGCAGGCAGTTAAGAGAGTAGAGGGATCCAGCCCTAAGGCCCAGTTACCATGGCATCTTCTAAAATACATGAATCTTGTTGCTCTAGCCCCTCCCCATCCCATACCCTTAAGTTTATATACTCACTTTATTCCTTTACTACCTTCTAATGTGGTTTGAGAAAGAGGAGAAAAGGGCATGTGGTCTATTTACTATGGTTAATAGAAAGGCAGCCTTAATCAGAACACGTTTTAATTATCCAGTTAACACATGGATTCACTTTTGTTGAAAGAAAAATAATACGTACAAAGTGAGAGTTCTGTTGATTCCTCAGTTCCTGGCAGGCAATCAGGAAATAGGAAAAGAGATCTAGATAAGAAGACCTGGTATCCTGGGACAGTCCTGGTCTATACCTGATGTCCCAGTGGTTATGAATGGTTATTAATTGTAGGCATTAATAGTGTCACTTTTCTTGCCCTGAACTTTATTCTCTAAGGGGTCTCTGTTTGGATAGGAAATTGTGCCATCAAGTTAGTCCTAGGAGAGAGTGCATGTGAAGTGCAGAGAATGTGCTCACCAGGTAGAAGGTGTAAAGGTTGCTTTCTGGTGAAAAGATTGGCTCTGAGGAAACCCAGTAGCTCACACACACCGAGAGAGCTTCCATTCAGCTTTAGGGGTCCAGTCCTTTATGAATAGACATTCAAGGATAGCCAGAGTTAAAGAAAACAACTAACCCGAAGGAGACAGGACAAACAACGGAGAAGGAGAAATCCCAGAGAAATGCAAAAACAGAAGACAAAAAACATTTTAAAAAACTTACCGTAAGAATAAAAAAAACAACAACACATTGAGGATAAAAAGCAAGATTAGAAAACTATAAAAGAATATGAAGAAGAAGGAAAAAGTCCTTGGAATTGAAAAGTGATAGCCAAGATAAAAAATTCAATAGGTGGGTTTGGAAGACAATATTAAGAACATTACTTATAAGTAGAATAAAATGTCAAAGACATAGAAACAGATAGGAAAAGAATAGAAAGGGGCACCTGGGTGGCACGGTCCGTGAAGCATTCAACTCTTGGTTTTGGCTCAGGTTGTGACCTCAGGGTCATGATCTCAGGGTTGTGGATGAATAACATGGGTGAGTCTTGGAACATTGTCCCAGGGGCGCCTGGCTGGCTTAGTTGGTAGAGCATGAGACTCTTGATCTCAGGGTTATGAGTTCAAACCACACACTGGGTGTGAACCTATTTAAAAGAAAAAGGAGGGGTGCCTGGGTGGCTTAGTTGGTTGAACATCTGACCCTTGGTTTCATCTCAGGTCACAATCTTGGGGTTATGGGATCTGGTCCTATGTTGGGCTCCATGATTGGCTGGGAGTCTGCTTAAGACTTTCTCTCCCTCTCTCTCAGTCCCTCTCTCCCCCAACTGCTCAAATAAATAAATAAATAAATAAATCTTTAAAAAGAAAGGAATAAAGGAATAGAAAATCAGGAGATTAACCTAGGTGGTAAAACATTTAACCAATCATAGGCCCACAAAACAGAGGGGTGGAAATTATTACAGCTATAAAAGACAGTTTTTTTAGAACTGAAGACGGAGTCTCAAGATGAGAAAATCTCACCTAGCATAATGGGGGACAGTGATAAGTGAGGAGCCCATACCTAGGCACGTGAGAGTGAGATTTGAAACACTGGAGATGGAAAGACCATTCTCATGTTTGGCATCAAAGTTTTCAATAGTAACAGTGGCAGGTAATAATCTACTCGGAATGTAATTTCCAATTGGACGTCTGTGCTCTAATAAACTCTTAGTCAAGAGCAGGTTAGAGTAGTAATACTCAGAAGTGACTAGAGCAAAAACTCACCCTTTTTCTTCTTTGTCAAGTGGAGGCTATCTCATCCTGTGGACATCCAGTCCAATGCAGGCCCCAGGAAGCTCCGTCATGATGGGCTGGAGATGCCATTTTGGCTGGAGCAGGAAGAAGGAGGGAACCAGAGTGAAGTCTTCAGGAGAAAAAGGAAATGGGGCTGGTAAATCATATGATGTGATAGAGCAATAAAATCCTTCTTTGACTTAGCAGTGAGTAGTGTGTTCATGGTCAGTGTTTACAAGGAGTGACTTGGGACCTCCACTCTTCTCTTCTGGAGGCTCTCCTCCTCCCAAAGGACTACCAGAGCCCTTGCTTAGCAGGACTCACTCTATGGGCCAGCTGTGGACAAAGAGAGCTAGACACAGGGTAGAAGAGATGATTCAGGGACCAGGACAGAATGTGATGTACATCACGTCTGCTCCCATTCAATGGCCAGAATGTGGTCATATGGCCCCGACTTCATTGCAGAGGAGACTGGGAAATATGGTCCTCTTGAGTTCCTAGGAAGAAGAATAGGTTTAACCAAGCCTGTAGGCACTGTCTGCATAAGAGCTATTGTGTGCTGAGCTCTCACTGTAACATATGAACTATATATTAAATGATTTATATACACCATCTCACTAATCCTGGGAGATCTGTTCTAAAGTCTCTCTTCCTCACCAGGAAAGTGAAGTTCAGAAACGTTGCCATTTGCCATGGTTGCACACCTAGCAAGTGGGAGAATGGGGCTTGCCCATCATCTGACAGCCCTGTATTCTGAGTGGTCCTCTATATGCATTTTAATCATTTATTTAAAAAGAAAGTGCACCATGCGTGAATTTAGGACATGTTCAAAAATCTCTCTTGGTTGAATTCTTTGGCTCTTTTCCATACCGTGTCTGAAGCTTGGAACAATGCATCCCTCTCCCTTGCAACCAACCCACTGCCAACTTTTCTGGATGAATGGATATTGTTGTAAGATTCCTGGTGATGGTCTTCCTGGCCAGCAGAGAGGAGAAACTTGCATTTGTCTGAGTTACCTCGGGAATGTCAGGTACCAGGCTCTGCACGTTGCACCAAATGGGGAGTGGGCCCTGGAGCGTGGTCACCAGAGAGTGAGGAACAGTGCTGGTGGCATGAAGGGGAAGTGACAAATCTCTTCTCTCTGTAACTTCATCACAAGAGCGGTGAGATGGAGCCCCTTGACAGAAAGCATTTCCACAAGATTACTTTGGATTAACTTCCCTGGGTGCAGATGTACCCATGACACTTATCCATTATCCAGAAAAGTGATCTATAGCCCAGCTGGCTGAATGGCTGCCTAGGTGTGAGTCCTGCTTCTCATGTCCTCTGTCAATCCGGCCCAGTGATTCACAGCCCCTTTTGACACTGGGGTGGTTCAGTGTCATTGACTTGATTTGGTGATGCCTTTCCTCTCCTTTTTTTCCTGAAAAAGTCTGAGTGGTGAGTGTGTTCTAGAACTTCTGTAGTAGGTTGGTCTTGTCTACCAACTGCCTTTCAAGATCTGCCTTGAGGATCTTCTAGGGAGAGTTGGCTCTCCAGCAAGCCCACTTAAATGTTTTAGGAAGGTTCCAGCTTGGTGGCAT
This sequence comes from Lutra lutra, assembly GCF_902655055.1. Taxonomy (NCBI): domain Eukaryota; kingdom Metazoa; phylum Chordata; class Mammalia; order Carnivora; family Mustelidae; genus Lutra; species Lutra lutra. The sequence continues at coordinate 200,637,463 of NC_062278.1, read as the reverse complement.
GGGTTGGTCCCTGAATATCCCCACATTGGCCCTGGATAGCCTGCAGTGCTGACCGGGGACTTGGGTGGCACCTTCCCCTTCCTCCAGGTAGGGGCTATCTGGTCCTGGTTCTAGACTGGGCTTGCTGGTGTCCATCCCCTCTCACTCCACTAGTGTCTCTGCTTTTGGTGGTAAGTGGCATCTGGGGCCCTTCCAGTGGGCTTCTCCATGCCTCTTTCCTTTTGGAGTGGCATATCCAGTTCTGGTCTATATAGGTTTTCCTTCTTCGTGTAAGAGCATCACTGTATGGGTGGTAATTAATATAATTTTCCCTCCAATTATACCAATATATTTAGTGTAGAGAATGAGGTGGGGAGGAAAGTTTCAATGTATATTGGGTTTACCATCTTGAACGGAGGGCTCATACACTTTTTAGAGAATTTAAAGATATGCATTAAAATAATTGGCAACCCCTGAAGATGCAGTAAGATAAGACTGGAGATAATTTTGGCCCCTTACAAGCCCTTTAATAAGGTCAGTTGTCCATCATGCCTCACCCGCCTGTCCCTTTGTTTATACCTGGTGATCTTGTGGCAGACTAGAGATCTGACTGGGGCAGCATCTCAGGGGATATGAAAACTTTGCACGGAACTTTTAACTAATGAAAATAGAGGTCAGGAGTAATTATTCCTGTATCCATTCTGTACCGAGTGAGGCTGGAGGGAGTTCACCCATTAAATTACATTTCCAGTGTTCTGTTCCAATGTACGCTCCTTTACAACTTTATTTAAAGAAAGCGTAATGTGAAAGGCTTTTAACTCTGACGGAAGAAAGACAGGAGCCTTAGTAATGGTAGAATCTCTCATCGCATCGTCTGTTCCGAGAACAAAGATCTTTTTAAAACCTGGACCCAGGCAGTCCCGCGGATTATATTAATGGAACATACCTTAATAGATCCCTTCAGGGGATAATCTGAAGTACGAGTTCGCTTTCTCTAAACACCTCTGATCTTAAGCTTTCTATTATTTTGTTGCAGACATTTTCTGTGCTCTTCTTGCCTTTATTACTTTATCAAATGTCTAAGTGTGTTTGAAAAGTCAGAATCCCTTTAGAGATGAATGGTGCATATGAGTTATCTTTTACCCAGTGGAGATATTTGATCTTTGATTTTGAAATGTATTTAGCAAGTATTTCTTGAGCCTCTGCTATGTTCCATGTCCTGTTTGAGACCCTTAGGATTCACCAGTGGGCCGGAAAGAAGACCCATGCCCTGGTAGGGCTTACAGTCTAGTGAGGGGAAGCCTGACAATAAAGATAAGCATAATAAGTAAGAAAACCACAAAGTTTGTTAGCAGGGGGTAGGTGACGTGGAAACACAAAAGTAGAGACGTAAGGAAGAATTGGAGTCCCTGGGGATAGAATGGTGGTGGGCATAGGAATGCACAAGGCCAGAGGCAGCTCGTGTGGTCAGCCCGTAACTTTCCATCTTGTAAAATTAGGATGTTGAGACATGACTTTGAAATTTACTTTAACAATGAAGTCTAGAAGATATAGTGGAACAAGTTCTTCATGAAAATTTTCCCAATCTCGCGAATGGAGCCAGTGTTCATGTACTAGAGGCCGAATGGTCTCCACCCAAGATTATAGATTCCAAAAAAACATCAAGGCACCTGATAGTCAAATTGAGGAATCATAATTGTAGGTATAATCTCTTGAAAGCCGCTAGGACAAAGAGGCTCCTTACTTACAGAGGAAAGCCCATCAGAATAACGTCAGACCTGTCCACAGAGACCTGGCAAGCCAGAAAGGGCTGGCAAGATATATTCAGGGCACTAAATGAGAAGAACATGCAGCCAAGAATACTTTATCCAGCAAGACTGACATTCAAAACGGATGGAGAGATAAAGAGTTTCCAAGACCGGCAAGGCTTAAAAGACTATGCAACCACCAAGCCGACACTGCAGGAAATATTAAGGGGGGGTTCTATAAAAGAGGAAAAATCCTAAGAATAGCATTGAACAGAAATATAGAGACAATCTACAGAAAGAAAGACTTCAAAGGTAACACGATGTCAATAAAAACGTATCTATCAATAATCACTCTCAATGTGAATGGCCTAAATGCGCCCATAAAACGACACAGGGTTGCAGATTGGCTAAAACGACAGGACCCATCCATATGTTGTCTACAAGAGACCCATTTTGAACCTAAAGATACACCCAGACTGAAAGTGAAGGGTTGGAGAAGCATCTTTCATGCCAATGGGCCTCAAAAGAAGGCCAGGGTAGCAATTCATATCAGATAAATTAGATTTTAAACTAAAGACTATAGTCAGAGATACAGAAGGACACTACATAATTCTTAAAGGGACTATCCACCAAGATGACCTAACAATTGTAAATATCTATGCTCCCAATATGGGAGCAGCCAATTATATAAGAAAACTGTTAATCAAGATAAAGAGTCATATTGGTATGAATACATTAGTAGTAGGAGATCTTAACACACCTCTCTCAGAAATAGACAGATCAGCGAAGCAGAAAATCAATAAAGAAACAAGAGCATTGAATGACACATTGGACCAGATGGACCTCATAGATATATACAGAACATTCCACCCTAAAACAACAGAATACTCGTTCTTCTCAAGTGCACATGGAACCTTCTCAAGAATAGACCACTTCCTGGGTCACAAATTAGGACTCAACCGATACCAAAAGACTGAGATTATTCCCTGCATATTCTCAGATCACAATGCTTTGAAACTGGAGCTCAATCACAAGGAAAAGTTCGGAAGGAACTCAAATACCTGGAAGCTAAAGACCACCTTGCTTAAGAATGCTTGGATCCACCAGGAGATCAAAGAAGAACTGAAACAATTCATGGAAACCAATGAGAATGAAGACACTTCGGTCCAAAACCTATGGGATACAGCAAAGGTGGTCCTAAGGGGGAAATACATAGCCATCCAAGCCTCCCTCAAAAAAATTGAAAAATCCAGAATACACCAGCTGTCTCTACACCTTAAAGAACTGGAGAATCAACAACACATCAAACCAACTCCACACATAAGAAGGGAAATCATCAAGATTAGAGCTGAGATCAATGAGGTAGAAACCAGAGATACGGTAGAACGTATCAATGAAACTAGAAGCTGGTTTTTTGAAAGAATCAATAAGATCGATAAACCTTTGGCCACACTAATCCAAAAGAAAAGAGAGAAAGCCCAAATTCATAAAATTATGAATGAAAAGGGAGAGATCACAACTAACACCAAGGAAGTAGAAACAATCATCATAAGTTATTATCAACAGTTATATGCCAATAAGCTAGGCAACCTAGATGAAATGGATGCATTCCTGGAAAACTATAAACTCCCAAAATTGAACCAGGAAGAAATTGACAACCTGAATAGACCGATATCTAGTAACGAGATTGAAGCAGTGATCAAAAACCTCCCAAAAAACAAGAGCCCAGGACCTGACGGATTCCCTGGGGAATTCTACCAAACTTTCAAAGAAGAAATAACACCTATTCTCCTGAAGCTGTTTCAAAAAAATTGAAGCAGAAGGAAAACTTCCAGACTCTTTCTATGAAGCCAGCATTACCCTGATCCCCAAACCAGGCAAAGACCATACCAAAAAGGAGAATTTCAGACCAATATCACTGATGAATATGGATGCTAAGATTCTCAACAAGATCCTAGCAAACAGGATCCAACAGCACATTAAAAAGATTATCCACTATGACCAGGTGGGATTCATTCCTGGGCTACAAGGATGGTTCAACATTCGCAAATCAATCAATGTGATAGAACAAATTAATATGAGAAGAGAGAAGAACCACATGGTCCTCTCAATAGATGCAGAAAAAGCATTTGACAAAATCCAGCATCCGTTCCTGATTAAAACGCTTCAAAGTATAGGGATAGAGGGAACATTCCTGAACTTCATAAAATCTATCTATGAAAGACCCACAGCAAATATCATCCTCAATGGGAAAAAGCTTGCAGCCTTCCCGTTGAGATCAGGAACACGACAAGGATGCCCACTCTCACCACTCTTGTTCAACATAGTATTAGAAGTCCTAGCAACAGCAATTAGACAACAAAGAGAAATAAAAGGTATCCAAATTGGCAATGAAGAAGTCAAACTCTCTCTCTTCGCAGATGACATGATTCTTTATATGGAAAACCCAAAAGACTCCAGCCCCAAACTACTAGAACTCATACAGCAATTCAGCAACGTGGCAGGATACAAAGTCAATGTACAGAAATCAGTGGCTTTCTTATACACTAACAATGAAAATACAGAAAGGGCAATTAGAGAATTGATTCCATTTACTATAGCACCAAGAATCATAAGATACCTGGGAATAAACCTAACCAAAGAGGTAAAGGATCTGTACTTGAGGAACTACAGAACGAGGTAGCTTCTAAAAACAAATTGTCCTGTAAGGTTAACTAGACACCTAGGTAAAAGGAGCTAGTGTATTTCTTTGTAGGAAAGTCAACAAATAGAGTTTAAAAATCTATTCATCTACCATGCAAAAATATTTAGCCGATGGTGTAAGATAGCTGAAATTGGCTGAAGAAAAAGTCTGTGTTTTTTTTAATATGGGTTTATGTGTCAACGTGAGAAGGACACTGGACTTCTGTAGACCCAGTTTCCTCATATGTCAGGTATGACTCAGGTTTTGGAAGAGTAAATGAGGTAAAGGACATGAAAAGACTGCGAAATATAGCTCATCGGGTCCTGGAGTAAAGCTGTGTGGGGATTCACAGCCATTCATGAAAGCCTCTGAGGGAGGATAGAGTAAACTCATCAGGTTTCTTTGCTCAGGGCCTTGTGGTGTCCATTGCCAGATTCCCCTGTGTGCCTGTGTGTCCATTGCCCTGTGTGCCCTCCCCCCCAGGCCTGCCAGCCCCCTGAAGCTTCCCATCCAGGTTTACCTTCCCACCTTCCAACCTTTGCTGAGGCCCTGAGTCAGGCAGAAGAGAGAGGTAGTGGATTCCAGTAGTTCTTGACAGTGTGTAAATGACTGATAGACTGTATCCCGAGAAGGGGGACTAAGTACTGATAATTTAAAAAGGGGATTTGTTGGGGCGCCTGGGTGGCTCAGTGGGTTAAAGCCTCTGCCTTCCGCTCAGGTCATGATTCCAGGGTCCTGGGATAGAGCTCCGCATCAGGCTGTCTGCTCAGCAGGGAGCCTGCTTCCTCCTCTCTGTCTGCTGCTCTGCCTACTTGTGATCTTTGTCTGTCAAATAAATAAACAAATAAAATCTTAAAAAAAAAAAAGGCAGGGATTTGTTAATAGAAACATATATAATGATGGGGGATTCTAGACTATATTCAGTGTTTGAAGTAGGCAATGCACTTGATGAAAACATCAAAAAAAGCATAAAATGGCACACAGAAAAAGTTTCTTACCCCTGTTTTCCATTTGCCCAGTTTCTATCTCCCAGCCATATAGGTAATAACTGCTGTTAATTTGTCCTTCTAGATATATGCTCATGCATATATACAAGTCACCACAAATACCTAGTCTTAATTTCCCTCTTTATTACATAAACAACAGCACAGTATATACGTTGCTATTTGCCCTACTTTTTTCCATTTAAGAATGCATTTTGTATTGCTCAGCCTTCAAAAAGAATGAAGTCTTGCCATTTGCAACATTGTGGGTGGAACTAGAGGGTATTATGCTAAGTGAAATAAGTCAGTCATGGGGCACCTGGGTGGCTCAGTGGGTTAAGCCTCTGCCTTCGGCTCAGGTCATGATCCCAGGGTCCTGGGATCGAGCCCAGCATCGGGCTCTCTGCTTAACAGGGAGCCTGCTTCCTCCTCTCTCTCTGCCTGCCTCTCTGCCTACTTGTGATCTCCGTCAAATAAATAAATAAAATCTTAAAAATATATATTTAAAAAAAAAGAAATAAGTCAGTCAAAGACAAATATCATATGATTTTACTCATATGGAATTTAAGAAACAAAACGGATGAACACAGGGGAAGGGAAGGGAAACTAAGACAAAAGACAGGGAGAAAAACCACAAGAGACTCTTAATCACAGGAAACAAACTGAGGGTTGCTGGAGGGGAGATGGGTGGGGGCTGGGGTACCTGGGTGACGGGCATTAAGGAGGGCACATGATGGGATGAGCACTGGGTGTCATATGTAACTGACAAGTCCCAGTATTCTACCCCTGAAATGAATAATATAGTACATGTTAACTAAATTGAATTTAAATTAAAAAAATGTGTTTTGGAAGCTTTCCCATATTAGAGCACAAATACTTCCTCGGTTCTTTTATAGCTATACAGTAGGGCATTGTACAAATGGGTCATTATAATTTTAACCAGGTGCCTTTGAGAGACCTACCTTCTGCTGTCATCCACACATGCTACTGTGAATACCTTGCACAGACATCATCTCACATGTGGCACCTCTATTTTAGGTAGAAGTGGATGTGTAGGAATGAAGGCTGAACGCATTGGTAGTGTTGATAGATTTTGCTAAATTAACCCTTAGAGAGGTTGTATCAGTTTATACCCCACCGGCCATGAAGGCTATCATATGTTTCCCCACAGTCCTGCCAGGATCGAATGCTAGCGAGCTTTTGGACTTTTGGCCTCCTGCTTTATAAAAAGGGAAGCAGTTTTTAGAAGGAGGGGTTTCCTGAATCCCTCCTGCCCTCTGTACTGCCAGCTCCTCTTTGTTCTGCATCCCCCCCCACCGAAGGGCAGGTTACCAGCACCTTGGAACCCTACCCCCGAACCCCATAATCTGCTCTGAGCTACATATATTCCTTAAATTTGTATGCAAAACTCAGACCCATTTATTTTTTACATGCTGCTTACTTTCCTCCTCCTGTCGAGGTGTTCTTAATTGCTGTCTTAGTTGACAATGACTGAATTCTTTCATTTTCTCTGCCATTAGCCTCTTCGCTGCAGTTGATAGTCATCTATGAATTAATGACTAATTAATGAAAGGGAACCCATTATTTAAAATTACTTACAAATTGTTTCATGAAAATATATAAGATGTAGATTATTCGCTTTTTCTTTTCTTTTTCTTTCTTTTCTTTTCTTTCTTTCTTTCTCTTTCTTTTCTTTCTTTCTTTCTCTCTCTCTCTTTCTTCTTTCTTTCTTTCTTTCTTTCTTTCTTTCTTTCTTTCTTTCTTTCTTTCTTTCTTTCCATCATAGGCCCTTAGGCATTGTATTTGTTACAAAATGGAGGTGAGGTGCCCAGTGAGGCAAAGGCACCATGGAAGTCAGGTGAATTTATTCAACTAGGAAGACCACAGCAAACACTGCAGAGATCTTGGCTCTACTCAATTCTGTCTTGCCAAGGTATCCTCCAGACACTTTGAGGAACCCTACACTTTTAAGGCTCAGGGAATGGGAAAACCCTTTCACCAACAGTGCCGAGATAGGCCAGCTTAGAGCCCAGAGTGTGTGTTCTGTGCTCAGACAGGTTTGTGCTCAGCCTCTGGCTCCAGGCCTCAGTGTCCTCATCTGTGAAATGGGGATGATGATAGTAACTTCCTCAGGGGCTGTTCTCCTCGGATAAATGAGGTGACATGTGATCATGTCCCAGGCCTGGGATCAGGAGGTACTTATAGGCCTCCTTATTACCCCTCCTTGTAAACTGGCCACTTGGATCTCCATGATTCCTCACAAAGAGTCTCTAACCTGTGCATATAACATAGATGTTGTTGATCTAAGGTCAGAGTGTCCACTGTCCCCTCTTCTTGTGAAGTCTGCAGGGGACCTGCTTCGGGGACTGGGAAGAGGGCCCGGAGCTCACAAATGCATCCACACATGGCTCTTGGTGGCTGAAACTGGGTCACATTTCCTTCCTTGAGGAAAATGCTCAGGCCATTTGCTTCCCGAAAACCTGATTTTTCACCCTTTAGAAAGGTTGTTAATGGGATTGTTTGAATAGAAATGAGAAAACCTCTTTTCTTCAGTCCCTCTCTGGCTGTAGTAATTAGTATATTTCTATAGTGTGAATGTAGCTATTTACCTGGGTTTGGGCCATTAAAGCCCCAACCCTTCCCTTCCCCCCAGGGAACATCAATAATACAGGAACAGTTGCTCCCTTGGTGTTTTTCCTGGGTCACGGCTTATTGTTCCTTTAATGGATGTCTCCATCAGAGTCTGCTTGTGGAAGATAATAGCATTCTTCTGTGGCCCTCACCTTAAGGATGGTCCCTGTCCTTGCACTGCTCAGACTTAGTAGGCTGCATTAAGGGATTCCTGGAGACAGGATGCTAAATCGGCGGGGTGGCTTGCTACTGTTGCCTGGCCAAATGCAGGGACTGGATGTGGAACTGTTGTGCTGGAGTTTTTGTGTCTGAGAGACCACCAAGGAGCCAAGCACCGATGCAATCACATGAGGGTTTATTTGACAAGCTTAAGCTTGGGCCCAAGTATACCCGACACAGCGGAGTAGGGACTTGGACCCCGAACCAGATTACAGTCGGAGTTTTTAAAGGCAGAGTAGGGGTGGACTCGGCGGTGGGTGAGGACAAAGCGGGTTATGGATGATGTAAGTCTCTAAGGAATTTTGGAAGCAGGGTCTCCAGGACCTTGAGGGGCAAGCTGTTGTCTGAGGAAAAGGTTATTCATTACCAATAATAAAAATCTTCCTGTGAGACCCTTTAGATGTATATCAGTGGGTCATATACTTGATTCTCGACACTATCTTGGAGGTTTAGAGATAAAGTTTCCTAAAGGAATTGTTAAAGTAGACTTACAGGATTCTGGTCAGACCTGTCGGGGTAGGGGGTCGGTCAGGCTAGGATTGTCCTTAGCAAAATCTCAGGGTGAGGGCAGTTAAGTCCCCAGGGTAGAGCCACTCTGTTTCAAGGGCTTGTCATTGGTGAGGAATTTTAATGACTTTCTTCTCCCTCTGTTTCCCACATCAGCTAAACTTGAGGTGGGATGGCCTTAATTTTCTCAGCCTCCACAGAACACCGTCCTCGACAGAGTCAAATAGCATACAGTTGTCAGGTTATCTCCTAATAAGGGGGAAAGATAGGCATGAGGGCATACGTGAATGGCAGAAGACGTTAGGATAGAAGTAAAAGTGGAATCCATGGGGATATTTATTTTTCTCGGTGTCCTGCTTGGATCAGGTGGGAGACGGGTGGGGAGGAACCTTAAGCCTTTGATGCCTCTGGCCTGGATTTCCACTTGGTCCCTGCTGTTGACAGAGCCCGTTCAGTGGCAGAGTGCCAGAAGAAGAGAGGCCCCAAGAATCAGATGAGTGGCTGGTCCACCCACCGGCTCGACCCTTCCTTGCTGGGAGTGCTCTGAGTCTCGGCATTTTAAATGGGAATACTGAGATCCTTTGGGTCCTGGAGTGTAAGCCTGTTGGAATGGTGCCTTGGAGCCTCTCGAGATGTCTCATAAAGACTTGAGAGGCCTCTGGCAGGGAGGAAACTGACATTTAAATAATTCTCATGGGGGAAATTCTCATATTCCAGGAGACTCCGGCTGAGTTAATTCGTTAGACCCGTCGTTTACTGTGCCTCAAGCATCCAGCATTAACATTTTGTCTTTCGCAAGTATTTCCAAGTGCCACAATATTAATATTTTCTATACCTTTCTTTTGATTAGTAAACACACCGAGGAGCTCTGAAATTCATCTTGAAGTCACAGCCATGAAGAGAGACAAGTGGGAGGTCCAGCCTCTCTGGTCTCTAAGCCGCACAATCTGGAGGAAAAGGCAGGGCCTGGTTAGTACCTAGTGGGCGGTCACTAAAGGCAAATTGGAGAAGCGAGTGGGTGTTATCTGCTGTGGCCCTTGTCCCTGACGGCCAGTGCCGTTCTGCTGTAGGTCTTAGGGGGATGTAAACAAGGTGCCTGTAGCTTTGAGAGAAGGGGGTTGGTTCTCCTGTTCTAAACAGTTCACAGTTACAGAACCCGTAACGTCCCAGGGCACGAGAAGGCCATCCCAGCACAGTCAGAAAGAAGCAGCTCTGATCTGTGTCCCATGCCAGTGTCTAGAGATGACAATTCCAGATCAAAATGGCAACACTAGTGTTTTTATGTTTCATAATCCCTAACTGCTAGTAATAATGACCCTAACTGCTAGTAATAATGACCCAGTGGTCAGAATGGTGAGAATTGGTCCCCACTGTTTTGGGGTTCAGATGCTGACCCCAACAAGGGCTGGGGTGCAGGACCCAGACCCGCTGTCCTTTGGCTGGAGTCTTTTCACAAGCCTGATGGGAGCAGGCAGTCTGCAGAAAGCGTAGTGCCCTGGAGGAGGGATCCTCAGAGGTGACATCTGCCCGGCATCCATCAGTTGGCTTATGGCAGGGACCTCATCCCACCCGCTCACGTCCCCCTCCCGTGCACGCTGCATCCTCCCTACCCTCTCTCTCCACCCATGTCAGCTCCCCAGAGTAGCCACAGTCCCCCAAGGCCCTGGGTTGATGTGGGAGTGAAAGGTTCTGCCCCACTTCGTCTCCCTTCAAATACTCTTATGTACATGTAGACTTGACCTTTTGATTTTAGAAGGCAAGAGTTATCTTGTCTTTGTTTGCTGGGTTTACCTTGCCTTCCTAGGGGTAGACGTCCCTCTTTTCCAAGTGAGTAAAGCTGGTGGGAGGTGGGACTATACATTCTTTACTTTACTGTCACTCGGGTTTTCACAAGTAATTTCCAAACTCAGATCCATAGGCCAGCTCCTGCTGGTATGAAATTCATTTTCGCTGGTCTCAATGAACCAAAAAGAAATAAGAATAGTGTGGGGGGTGGGGAGTGTGTACATACATGTAAACATATTCCATTCGAGGGCTAAGCTTATTTATTTTGAGCTTGCTCTTCTTTTTGATTTAAAAAAAAAAATCAAAGGGCACCTCGGTGGCTCAGTGGGTTAAGCCTCTGCCTTCGGCTCAGGTCATGATCCCAGTGTCCTGGGATTGAGCCCCAAATCGGGCTCTCTGCTCAGCGGGGGAGCCTGCTTCCCCCTCCTCTCTCTACCTGCTGCTTTGCCTATGTGTGATCTCTCTTTCACTGTCCAGTAAATAAATAAAATCTTAAATAAAACAAAATATCCTTAGAGAAATGATCATAATAATAGGCGGTAGGGGTATGTGTGTGCATTCCCTCTTTAATTTCTTTATTTCGTTAAATCTCAGTAGTCCTGTGCTGGGCCACCAAATAAGGTGATCTTCACCTTTTTGGGTTGTGGACTCTTTTGATATCTGTGCCTCTGTTCCTCTCTGTTTTATATTCCCTTTCCCACTTTTAATTTCTAGGAGGTTGGGGGGGCATACAATTTAAGAAGCCTGACACCCACCCTTTGCAGAAGATATTTTAGAGCTGAGGAAGCAGAGGCCTTGAAAGATGGGATTCTTTGTATTCCAAACTTACAACTTCTTAGTATTGATCTTCTTGCAATAAAACATTGTTTCACTTTTTTTTTTAAAGATTTTATTTATTTATTTGACAGAGATCACAAGTAGGCAAGAGAGGCAGGCAGAGAGAGATAGGAGGAAGCAGACTCTGCTGAGCAGAGAGCCCGATGCGGGGCTCGATCCCAGGACCCTGGGATCATGACCTGAGCCGAAGACAGAGGCTTTAACCCACTGAGCCACCCAGGCGCCCCACATTGTTTCACATTTTAATGATTTTTAAAAATTCATGTTTTCATGATGTTTAAGGAGTCCAAGTACAGATGTATTTCGTATAATCTAGACAAAAGCTAATATTTGTTGAATTGTTGAAACGTCCCGTTTTTCCTTTGAAGTTTGCACGGATAGGTTACTACCCCATTGTCGTCCCCCCAGAGGGACGGGGGTTGGCTGTGAGTACCCCAGGGCCACACCTGCAATCGAGCTTCTGGATTAATATCAACATTTGAAACTAATTAGGTAAGGAAAAAGTGTCTCAAAGAAAACATAATGGCTTTTGTACTCCAGCTGGAAGGCAGCACCATATAATTGTCTGGTTAGAAAAGCTTTTTAACATTACTGCTTTAATGGAGCACACTTGAAGGAAACCCAGGAATAATGTATTAACTATTTTATTTTTGTCAAAAATGAGCCCAGGTGGAAGATAGCGGTACCCAGGCAGGACTTGAAATCATCCTCGTGGTGTGAATTGGGGAAACCATTCATTTGCCTTTGATTATTTGGAGCACCAGCCCTGTGGGCCTGGAGGCCACTGCGAGATTAAGCTGGACAAGGTCCCCTGGTTTCCTTGAGCTTCTATTTGGTGGAGGGGGACAAAGAGGGACAAAGTAGAACAAGATGAGTAATTCCAGATAGTGACAAGGGCCAAAAGGGAGGGAAGATAAGATAGCTCTGATGTTAGGTAGGAGGCTGGGGAAGGCCTTTTCAAGGATGTCCTTTCTGGGCTGAGAGAAGGGGGAGCCTATCCTGTTGGGGAGAAAAAGGAGGCAGTGGGTGGGTGAGGGGAGGGGAGAGGGCAGCTCCGCGATCTGAGAGGGAGGCAGGGTTGTATTTCTGGTATGATGGGGAAGCAGCCAGAGGATTTTCCAATAGGGCAATGACTGAGAGGGCAAGAGGGGTCTCTGGGCACAGGGAGCCTGGCTCCTATGTCTCTCCTACCCCCTCATATTGGCAGCCTCTGTCTGTGATGGGGTTCCTTCCCCTGGCTCTTCCCTGGGCTAGGGAGTTAATGGACACTGCAGTAGGTTGAATAATGGACACTAAGGATAACAAGTCTTACTCCCTGGCATTTGTAAATATCACCTTATTTAGAAAAAGTGTCTTTGTAGCTGTAGTTAAGGGTTTTGAGATGAGGAGATGACCCTGGATTATTCAAATGGGCCCTAAATGCCATCACAAGTGTCCTTATGGGAGAGAGGCAAAGGGAGATACAGACATCCAAGGAGGGGAGGAAGTGAAGACAGACCCAAGAAATGCCAATAGCCACCAGAAGCTGGAGGAGGCAAGGACTGGATTCTCCTCCAGAGCCTTTGGAGGGAACGTGGCCCTACTGACATCTGGATTTCAGGCTTCTGGTCTCCAGAACGGCGAGAGAGTAAGTGTCTTGTCTTGAGCCACAAGTTGGGGCAGCTTGTTAAGGCAGACCCAGCAAACTAACACAGGTTCCTGGGAGAAATGGGGGGATGGAGGTGTGCGTCACCTCCTCTCTTCTCTGGAACTCTCAACACCCATGTGGGGATGGAAGGGGAGGAAGGGTTGAGGGCAATGGGAGACCACCTTCCCACTTTGTGGGACTTTCCCCTCATCTCTGCCTTCTTTATGTGCCGGCCAAGCACAGTGTAGAGCAGGGGTTTCCTACTTTCATACACCAGGGACCAGACAGGCCATTCCTTGTTGATGAGGGTAGCAGGTAGGGGAACTACATCTCCCCTCTGCTGATGTGTTGCCCTATGAGTTGTGGGGTCAGTGGGATTAGATGTCCTGGTTTTCTCAGACAAGCCTGAAAAAAAGTCTGCTTTTTTTTAAAACATGAAGTTTCCTGCTGTTGAAAGCTGTTTTTCTTACTTGCAGGTCTGAGTTGACTCTGGGGTGAGGTGAAAGGCTCTATTTTTGGGACTTCTGTCTTACAGTTTGTATTTGTCTCCAGCATGTGGATTTCTACCTGTATTTTTATGAGTCTGGGGTTTTAGTCAGCGTATTAGTTTCTTACTGCTGTTGTAACAAATAACCACAAAACTACTTGCTTAAAACAATACAGATTTTGTATTTTACAGTTCTAGAGGTCAGAAGTCAAAAATAGTTATATAGGGCTCAAATCAAGGTGTTTGCAGAGCTATGCTCCTGCTGGTGGCTCTGGGGAGAATCTGATCCTTGCCTTTTCCAGCTCCCAGAGGTCATCCTTGACTCATGGTTCCTTTCCATGGCACACTCCGACCTCTGTCATATCTCCTCTATCATCTCGCTTTCTCCCCTTAAGGACTCTTGTGACTCCATAATCCAGGATAATCTCCCCATCTCAAAATCCTTAATTTAATCATATCTGGGGGTTCTCTTTTGCCATGTGAGTTGACATATTTATAGGTTCTGGGATTAGGATGTGGACATCTTTGAGGGCCATTATAATGCCTTCCATATAGGTAAGTAGCCAGTACTTACCTATAGATCTGCGTATGAAAGACCTCTGTGACTGCCTTATCTCCCTCTTACCCATTCCAGTTTGTGCTGAAGCTGGCTGATACCAGGTCTTAAGAGCCCATTGTGCTTGTCTGTTCCCAGTTTCATGTTTAGTGACTTCATGTTGGAAGCTTGCAGTTGACTGGGGTAGAATATTTACACCATGGAAATTGGCAAATGTTGTAATTCAGGGCTCTCCACCCAGCCTTCTTCCATTCTTTGTCCTGGGGAGCTGGATGTTAAACATTTATCATTCCCCCAGTGACTTCCACCTCCTCCATTTGGTCTAAGATTCCTGTTTTCTGGGACACCCTCCCCATTTTTCCATGGATACATTTGGAGAGATGGATAAGGATGCCTCAGAGGCTTTACAGGGATCTCGGTATGAAAACTGTTATTGACACCTGTTGGAACTTTATAAGTTTGGGTAATAAACCATGGACCCTTTGGGTTTTCCTTCCTTCAAAGGAATCTGGAGGATTTATGCTCATTCCTAGCAGGCATTACAACCCTCCATTCTTCACAGAAAGGAAATATTAAATATTTGCTGTCTTTGAATAAATGACCTCCTCCTTCATAAGCATTTTGGACCTATTTCCTGTGTGTCCTAATATTAAGGGACTGTCAGTATCCCTACTAGTGTTTTGACTTTGATAGATGAATGCAGTCCTGCTGAAAATTTGGTGATTATGCTCCTTAGTCATCCACAGAGCCTGGTAGAATAGGGCACATCTTGAAGCATGCTGACAAGTAGGGGGCAATTAATTAAGGATTCTTCTTATTAAAACTCTCTCTCTCCTTCCTGAAAGATTCTTGTAAATATTCTAACAAAACCTCAGTCTTGTTTTGCACTTGGCATTTTATCATGCTAACTGTGCCTTTTGAGTCTCTAAAATTGTTCTTGCTATTTTCTTTTCTAATGGGATTTCAAGCAAGTTTTTTTTTTTATCAAGAACTTTCATACAATGGTCTATCTGAAATATTACAAAATTACAGTTTTCTCCTATTATGTCAGTATTTGGTTAATTATTTCTTGGTGACTGCTATGAAAATTTCTTCCATCTTTGTTTTTGGTCAGGGCTCTGATAGGACCAGTATTTTCATTATACACATGGCTAGCATGTTTGGGACACAATTGCTCTTATCAGTTAGGTTCTCAGGAAAGCCTCATTAATTAGGTGTGTGATTATTGTCTAATATTCCCTTTGTAGATGAAGTTTCTTTCTTGTTTTTTTTTTTTACCTTTTTTTAATGGCAGCAACATTTGTTTTATTTTATTTTACTTTTATATTTTTATTAGTTATGTTAGTCACCATACAGTTTGTTCCAGGAACTCTTTGTGCCTTCTCTTTTATTTTGGTTTAAAAATGTATGTGATGTGGAAGATACCATGTGACCTTTGCCGGAACTGAATTTCCACCTGGAGCTCAGACACCAGGGACAGTAGAATAACGCACTTTCAGAACTTCGAGGGCGTAAAGAGATTTGGTTCATTCTCCTGATTTTATAGTTCAAAAGTGGAGACCTGTTTAGAGGTCTACATTTTGAGCCTTAACAGATCTGCCATTTGGTTTCCTTAGCAGGATGGGGGAACAGAAGCCTGGGTTCAAAACTTAGCTCTGCCACTTAACTGGGTGTGATTTTATGGAGGGATCTGACATCTTTGAGTTTTTATTCGTCACTTGCACAATGGGGATAATACTTGCCTTGAACTGAGAATTAGACATAATGTACATCAGTCACCCGGCCCAGGGCACCTCTAAATGATGTTAGAGTGATTGAACAAATATTTATTGACTCTGACCGGATTCTTTGGTGGGAACATGGGCTCTGTGTTTGAGGAGGAGGCCACAGTTGTAGCAGTGATCTCTTTATCAATTTCATAAGGATTTGAGTCTTATTTCAAGTCCTTTTATTTCACACATGGAATTCAGACCTTGATCAGAACCCTAAGAACAAGAACCTGTGATCTATTGTACCTGCAATTTTATTCTATCCCCATTATTGCTCTCAGCAGGTCCCTACTGATTTGTACTAAGGTGTTCACTGTGGTGACCAGACAATATCCTCATAGTCTGAGTTGAGAGATGGCAGAATCACTGTTTCACAGGTGGGGGACAGAGGTGCAGCATGACTGCCTGTATTGTCTTGAGAGGAGTTTAGTTTTCAGTTTGGGCTTTCACATATGGGTTTCAGATATGCTCCTAGGAGCTTACTTTTTTGTTTCTTTGTTTTTACGGAAGAACTTGACATCTTTCTAGAGGCCACTGGCCCCTAAAGATTTGTGTGTCTTGGGCACCTCTGGGAGCCAAATTTGTTTCTCCCATTGTGCCAGACCTATCTTTGTGCTATGTCGAAACATCAGGAACGGATCAGACATTTCTTGAACTGGCAATGCTGCTGTGTCCAGTCTGGGCGGAATTGATTCTCTTTCTTGTTTGGGCCTTTTGTTCTATAACAGATGATTCTATTTTACCTTGTCTTTGTAAGGCCTGAAGGTCTAATAATTTTTAGGATTTGAAAGTTATTGATAAGGAAATCTGAAGTCAATGGAGTTTGCTAAATTCATTTCTGCTTTTTCTCTTCTTACGCTCTGTTTTGCTCACATGGCAGGTACCCAGTTATAAAAATGCCAGTTTTCTCCTGAGTACCAGTTGCCTTGGCAAGCTTTTCATGTCATGCACCAAATTTACTGTTCTGGGATCCATTTTGTTATATCTTGTTCAGAGTACTTGTTTCAGTAGAAGGGCAAATTTTAATCATTTGGATGGCTACAGATTATAGGTACCTTCATTCCCTCCTTATCTTGATGTAACTTCATGTCATCTGTATTTATTTATTTATAACATATAATCATACTATTTGTTTCAGGGGTACAGGTCTGTGATTCCTCAGCCTTACACAATTCACAACACTCACCATAGCACATACCTTCCTCAAAGTCCATCACCCAGCTACCCCATCCCTTCTACCCACCCTCCCCTTCAGCATACCTCAGGTTATTTCCTGAGATTGAGAGTCTCTTATGGTTTGTCTCTCTTTCTGGTTTCAACTTGTTTCATTTTTTCCCTTCCTTCACCTATGATCCTCTGTCTTGTTTCTCAAGTTATTCTTATCAGTGAGATGGTGTGATAATTATCTTTTTCTGATTGACTTATTTCACTTAGCATAATAGCCTCTAGTTCCACCCATGTCATCGCAAATAGCAAGATTTCATTTTTGGATAGCTGCGTAATAGTCCACTGTGTGTGTGTGTGTGTGTGTGTGTGTGTGTGTATGTGTGTGTGTGTATGTGTGTGTATAGATATAGATATACCACATCTTCTTTATCCATTCTTTCATTGATGGACATCTAGGCTCTTTCCATAGTTTGGCTATTGTGGACATTGCTGCTATAAACATTTGGGTGCACGTGCCCCTTCAGATCACTACATTTGTGTCTTTAGGGTAAATACCCAGTAGTGCGATTGCTGGGTCATAAGGTAGCTCTGTTTTCAACTTTCTGAGGAACCTCCACGCTGTTTTACCAGCCTGCATTCCCACCAACAGTGTAGGAGGGTTCCCCCTTTTCTGCATCCTCACCTACACCTGTCATTACCTGATTTGTTAATTTTACCCATTCTGAGTGGTGTGAGGTGATATCTCACTGTGGTTTTGATTTGTATTTCCCTGAGGTCGAGTGATGTGGAGCACTTTTTCAGGTGTCTGTTGGCCATTTGGATGTCTTTGCAGAAATGTCTGTTCACCTCTTCTGCCCATTTCTTGATTGGATTATTTGTTCTTTGGCTGTTGAGTTTGGTAAGTTCTTTATAGATTTTGGATACCTTTATCTGGTTTGTCATTTGCAAATATCTTCTCCCATTCTGTCAGTTGTCTGTTGGTTTTGTTGAGTGTTTCCTTTGCTGTGCAAAAGCTTTTGATCTTGATGAAGTCCCAGTAATTCATTTTTGCCCTTTCTTCCCTTGCCTTTGGTGACGTTTCTAGGAAGAAGTTGCTGCGGCTGAGGTCGAAGAGGCTGCTGTCTGTGTTCTCCTCAAGGATTTTGATGGATTCCTGTCTCACACTGAGGTCTTTCATCCATTTTGAGTCTATTTCTGTGTGTGGCATAAGGAAATGGCCCAGTTTCATTCTTCTGCATGTGGCTGTCCAATTTTCCCAACACCATTTGTGGAAGAGACTGTCTTATTTCCATTGGACATTCTTTTCTGCTTTGTTGAAGATTAGTTGACCATAGAGTTGAGGGTCCATTTCTGGGCTTTCTATTCTGTTCCATTGATCTATGTGTCTGTTTTTGTGCCAGTACCATACTGTCTTGATTACAGCTTTGTAATAGAGCTTGAAGTCTGGAATTGTGATGATCCCAGCTTTGGTTTTCTTTTTCAACATTCCTCTGGCTATTCAGGGTCTTTTCTGGTTCCATATAAATTTTAGAATTATTTGTTCCATTTCTTTGAAAAAAGTTGATGGCATTTTGATAAGGATTGCATTAAATGTGTAGATTGCTCTAGGTAGCATGGACATTTTCACAGTATTTGTTCTTCCAATCCATTAGCATGAAATGTTTTTCCATTTCTCTGTGTCTTCCTCAATTTCTTTCATGAGTATTCTGTAGTTTTCTGAGTCCAGATTCTTTGCCTCTTTGCTTAGAATTATTCCTAGGTATCTTACAGTTTTGGGTGAAATTGTAAGTGGGATAGACTCCTTAATTTCTCTTTCTTCTGTCTTGGTGTACAGAAATGCACCTGATTTCTATGCATTGATTTTATATCCTGACACTTTACTGAATTCCTGTATGAGTTTTTACAGTTTTGGAGCAGAGGGTTTTGGGTTTTCCACATAAAGTATCATATCATCTGCGAAGAGTGAGAGTTTGACTTCTTTGCCAATTTGGATGCCTTTTATTTCTTTTTGTCATCTGATTGCTGAAGCTAGGACTTCTAGTACTATGTTAAATAGCAGTGTAATAGTGGACAGCCCTGCTGTGTTCCTCGCCTTAGGGGAGAAGCTTTCAATTTTTTGCCATTTGAGAATGATATTTGCTGTGGGTTTTTCATAGATGGCATTTGTGATATTGGGGTATGTATCCTCTATCCATACACTGTGAAGAGCGTTGATCAAGAAAGGATGCTGTACTTTGTCAAATGCTTTTTCAGCATCTATTGAGAGTATCATATGGCTCTTGTTTTTTCTTTTATTAATGTATTGTATCACATTGATTGATTGCTGCGGATGTTGAACCAACCTTGCAGCCCAGGAAAAAATCCCACTTGGTCGTGGTAAATAATCCTTTTAATGAACTGTTGGATCCTATTGGATAGTATTTTGGTGAGAATTTTTGCACCATGTTCATTGGGGATATTGGTCTGTAGTTCTCTGTTTTGGTGGGGTCTTTGTATGGTTTTGGGATTAAGGTAATGCTTGCCTCATAGAATGTGTTTGGAGATTTTCCTTCCATTTCTATTCTTTGGAACAATTTTGGGAATAAAGGTATTAATTCTTCTTGAACTGTTTGGCAGAATTCCACTGGGAAGCTGTCTGTCCCTGCGCTCTTTTTTATTGGGAGATTTTTTTTATTACTCCTTCAATTTCCTTACTGGTATGGGTCTGTTCAGGTTTCCTATTTCTTCCTGGTTCAGTTTTGGTTGTTTATACGTCTCTAGGAATGCATCCATTTCTTCCAGATTGTCTAATTTGCTGGCGTATAGTTGCTCATAATATGTTCTTATAACTTTGTATTTCTTTGGTGTTGATTGTGATCTCTCCTTTTTCATTCCTGAGTTTATTACTTTGAGTCCTTTCTCTTTTCTTTTTGATAAGTCTGGCCAGGGGTTTATCAATCTTATTAATTCTTTCAAAGAACCAGCTCCTAGTTTCATCGATCTGTTCTACTGTTCTTTTGGTTTCTATTTCATTGATTTCTGCTCTGATCTTTATTATTTCTCTTCTCCTGCTGGATTTGGGCTTTCTTTGCTGTTCTTTCTCCAGCTCTTTTAGGTATAGGGTTAGGTTGTGTATTTGAAACCTTTCTTGTTTCTTAAGAAAGGTTTGTATTGCTATATACTTCCTCTCAGGACCACCATTGCTGCATCCCAAAGATTTTGAACAGTTGTGTTTTAATTTTCAATTGTTTCCATGATTTTCTTTTTAAAGATTTTATTTATTTATTTGACACACAGAGATCACAAGTAGGCAGAGAGGCAGGCGGAGAGAGAGAGGAGGAAGCAGGCTCCCTGCCGAGCAGAGAGCCCGATGCGGGGCTTGATCCCAGGACCCTGGGATCATGACCTGAGCCGAAGGCAGCGGCTTAACCCACTGAGCCACCCAGGCGCCCCTGTTTCCATGAATTTTTAAAATGCTTCTTTAATTTCCTGGTTGACCCATTCATTCTTTAGTAGGATGCTCTTTAGCTTCCATGTATATGAGTTCTTTCCAACTTTCCCCTTGTGTTTGAGCTCTAGTTTCAAAGCATTGTGGTCTGAAAATATGCATGGAATGATCCCAATCTTTTGGTACCAGTTGGGACCTGATTTGTGACCCAGGATGTGATCTATTCTGGAGAATGTTCCATGTGCACTAGAGAAGAATGTGTATTCTGTTGCTTTGGGGTGGAATGTTCTGAATATATCTGTGATGTCCATCTGGTCCAGTGTGTCATTTATTTCCTTGTTGATCTTTTGCTTAGGTGATCTGTCCGTTTCATTGAGGGGGGTGCTAAGGTCCCCTATTATTGTTGTGTTATTGTCAATGTGTTTCTTTGATTTTGTTATTAATTGGTTTATATAATTGGCTATCAATTTTAATTGATGCCCATGTTAGGGGCATAGACATTTAAAATTGTTAGATCTTCTTGTTGTACAGACCCTTTAAATATGATACAGTGTCTTTCCTCATCTCTTATTATAGTCTTTGGCTTAAAGTGTAATTTGTCTGATAAAAGGATTGCTACTCCAGCTTTCTTTTGATGTTCATTAGCATGGTAAATTGTTTTCCACCCCCCACGTTAAATCTGGAGGTGTCTTTGGGTGTAAAATGAATTTCTTGCAAACAGCATATCAATGGGTCTTGGTTTTTTTTGTCCATTCTGATACCCTGTGTCTTTTGATTGGGGCATTTAGCCCATTTACATTCAGGGTAACTATTGAAAGATATGAATTTAGTGTCATTGTATTGCCTGTAAGGTGACTGTTATTGTATATTGTCTCTGTTCGTTTCTGGTCTATGTTACTTTTAGGCTCTCTCTTTGCTTAGAAGACCCCTTTTAATATTTCCTATGAAGCAGGTTTGGTGTTTGCAAATTCTTTTAGTTTTTGTTTGTCCTGGAGGCTTTTTATTTCTCCTTCTATTTTCAATGAGAGCCTGTCTGGATATAGTATTCTTGGCTGCATATTTTTCTCATTAATGCTCTAAGTATTTCATGCCAGCCCTTTCTGGCCTGCCAGGTCTCTGTGAATAGGTCTGCTATTAAAATTCTAATATTTCTACCATTGTAGGTTACAGACCTCTTGTCCCAAGCTGCTTTCAGGATTTTCTCTTTGTCTCTGAGACTTGTAAGTTTTAATATTAGATGACAGGGTGTTGACCTATTTTTATTGATTTGCAGAGGGTTCTCTATGCCTCCTTGATATTGATGCCTATTTTCTCCCCCATATTAAGGGAAGTTTTCCACTATAATTTGCTTCCATATACCTTCTGCCCCTTCTGTCTTTCTTCTTCTGGGATCCCAATATTTTAATATTGTTTTGTCTTATGGCATCACTTATCTATTGAATTCTCCCCTCATGATCCAATAGTTGTTTATCTCTCTTTTCTCAGCTTCTTTATTCTCCATCATTTGGTCTTCTATATCACTAATTCTCTCTTCTGCCTCATTTAGTTGAGCAGTAAGAGTCTCCATTTATGGTTGCTCCTCATTAATAGCTTTTTTGATTTCAACTTGGTTAGATTTTAGTTCTTCTTTTCTCCAGAAACGGATTCTCTAGTATCTTCTATGCTTTTTTTTGAAGCCCAGCTAGTATCTTTATAATCATCTTCTGAACTCTAGTTCCAACATCTTACTAATGTCCTTATTGGTTAGGTCCCTAGCAGTCGGTACTGCTCTTGTTCTTTTTTTTTTTTTGAGGTAAGTTTTTCTGGATTTTCATTTTGTCCAGAGAAGAATAGATCAATGAGAGAACAAAATGCTAAAAGTGTATCCATAACCCCAGAAAAATATAATTAAACAAATCACATGGGACTCGAAACTAGGGGGGAAAAGAAGGGGAAAAAACTGATTAGGCTGGTGAATAGAACAGAGCTACACACTTGATTTTGGGTATATTTAGGTCTATTAGAAGAAACTGCATCTCAAACTTTTAAAGAAAGAGAAACACACACACACACACAAATAAGGATAAATATGATGAAGTGATGGAATATGGCTGTAGAAATGAAAATTTAAAAAGATTTTTAAAAAGGTATTGATAAGGTAAGATGTTGGTTAAAATGGGAAAGAGGAAAAATTAGAAAAATAGAAAAAGAAATAAAGAAAATGCTAAGATTTTAACTTTGAAAGACTAAAGAATCATGGGGAAAAGCCATGAATTCTATGTGCTGTATTCCCCTAGTGCTTTAGTTTTGCAGTTCTCTTTGAATGGTGAACTTGATCTTGGCTGGATGTTCTTGCTGATCTTCTGTGAGAGGGGCCTATTGCTGTGATTCTCAAATGTCTTTACCCGAGGCGGAATTGCACCACCCTTGCTGGAGCCAGGCTAAGTAATCTGCTTGGGTTTGCTCTCGGTAGCTTTTGTTCCCTGAAAACTTTCCATACAGCTTTGTGGGATGAGAATGAAAATGGCGGCCTCTCCTCTGGCCCCAGATGCTGAGAACTCAGGACCCCAGTCCTCAGTGCGCCCTCAGAGAAAAGCAGTCAGTCACTCCCATCTCCCTGGTCTCTGGCTGCCCTCCATGCTCACCTGGCCTGTGACCGAGCATTTTTGTCTCTGGCACATGACCCTGCTTAGAGTTTCCTAACCGAGATGATCCCTGCAGTGTGCTTCCATGCCTCTCCTCCCAGTGGAGGAAGGAGAGGGTCTCCCTGGATCTGCCACTTGTGGGGGTCCTTGCTTGAAGAGCAGTGGCCCAACTGTGCCAGGGATCATGGTTTATGGCAACCCCGAGCTGAGATCCCACTCTTTGGCTCCGTCTCTGCAGCTGGCTTCCCTATTCCAATCCTTTAGAGCTTTGCTGCACTCAGGTACCTTCAGTGTTTCTGTGACCCTGAGGGACCTGAGACCACTCTGTTCCTGCAAGGGTTCCACCCCCTGCTTAGCCACTGGACCGACATCCCTCAGCAGCGCAGACTTCTACATGTTCTGATTTTGTGCTTCACTGCTCTGTCACTAGCCAGAAGCTGGCTGATGGAGGCTCCCTTCCCCCGGAGTCTATCTTCCCAGATATCACCTGGGATTCACCTCTCCATGCATCCTACCTTCCAGAAAGTGGTCACTTTTGCATTCATAGAATTGCTGCTATTCTTTTCTTCAATCTCCTGATGAGTTTGTAGGTGTTCAGAATGGTTTGGTAACTATCTTGCTGAATTCCTGGGACCAGACAAAATTTAGATCTCCTACTCGTCCACCATCTTGCTCCTCCTTGTCCTCTCTTCTTTGCTACTTTAACACAGATGCTTCTAAATAACCCAGAGCAGAAGGAGTACCAACCATGACAAAATATTATGCAAGCTGGAAGCTTTGTCAAAGGTAACTTTAATTTTAAGCAAAAAAAAGAAAAAAAAAATTTTTTAAGGCAACTAATAAAAAGGAAAAAAATCAGGCCTCCTAACAGGGCCAACTATAAGTTGGCTTAATTTCTTCTTTTGCCTTGTGGTTTAAAGTATTTTTAACTGATTAGTGATCCAGTTTCTTGCCCTAAAAACAGATATGAATGTAAAAGATAATATAGTTTTATTGTGGTGAAATGATGCTAGATTTCATTTTTACCCCTCCATTCCTGCCAGTGGAATATTTCTTGGCCCCTTCTTTGGGGTCCCCAAATGATGAAGATCCAAGAGTCTGTGAAATCCTTCTTTCTGACTGCCATGGACTTAATTTTTTGTTCCCCTCCCCCCAAAATTCATTTTTTGAAGCCATAATCCCCAATGTGGTAGTATTTGGGACCTTTGGGAGGGAATTAGATTGAGTTGTGATCATGAGGGTGGAATCCTGGTAAAATGGAACCAGGGAGCTAGCTTACTCTCTCGGCAGTGTGAGGATGGGGAAAGATGGCATCCATCTGCAAGTTAGGAAGATGGAACTTGCCAGGCACTAAATGTGCTTGAATTTTGATCTTGGACTCTTTAGGCTCCAGGACTGTGAGAAATCAGTATCTGTGGTTTAAGCCACCCAGTTTATGGTGGTTTTTGCAATAGCATTCCAAACTGACTGAGACACTGACGAACCTTACTTACATTCAAGAAAATGTTTCCCAGTTCTCACAAGAATTAACTAAGCCAATACATGTTTAAATTGGTAAGTTGTGAGGGTCATTAATTTCTGAAAAGGCATAATAATTTTTGTAGATAATTTTTGAAGTGTATATCTTATGATCTATGAATGAAAAAGTCATCTTAGCATGTAAATCGTTTTGGAGCCACAGCTAGACATAGGAGATTCTAAAGGCAAGCTCTGCCGGACTCTGTGGGAGACAGGTTGCCAATGTAGAGCTTCATTAAGCATGTTATACTTACAGCTCAAGAAATGCAATAAATTTGTATGAGAGATTTTTCAGGCTGCATGTCACCTCCACAGTCTTATAAAATTCCTTCTATCTTGCCAAAGAATCTTGATTTGACATTTTTATTTCAACAGTATTTTATACAGATAGATGTATACAAATCTCTCTGCAAAAGGAAGAATTATAAATGCTAATTCAATCAATTGAGCTATAAACATTTTCTCTGCTGCTTAATAGGACAAAATACATAAAGATTAATTAAATGATCTG
The DNA here is from genome assembly GCF_902655055.1 of Lutra lutra. Classification (NCBI taxonomy): domain Eukaryota; kingdom Metazoa; phylum Chordata; class Mammalia; order Carnivora; family Mustelidae; genus Lutra; species Lutra lutra. The sequence continues at coordinate 200,612,405 of NC_062278.1, read as the reverse complement.
GAATTTCCAAGCTTCTTTTTAATTGCATAAATTGAGTCTGTTGCCAAAAGATAGCCAGCTCTGGTAAACATGATGGATGTGATGGAGACATGTGGTGACTTGGATAGACTCCACTTCTGGATTCTGCCTGAGGATGTTGGCCACAGGCTGCAGTTTACAAGAAAATATCCACTCCAATAATGGAGAAGCCAGGCCTCTGTGGTCAGTGGTTTCATATGATGTCTTTAGAGTGTCACCATGTTGAAATGACAATGGGGAATGCTCACTGGTTGGGGGCTTGGGTCTTTGGGAAATGTGTGGCTCCAGTGTTTTAGCTGCTAAATATCTGGGTGTTGATAAGGGTTTCTGTTTGTTGAAATGCAGTACCTTGGTTGAGTGGAAGAGGTTTTTTTTTTTTGAGGATTTATTTATTTTTTTTAATTAATTTTTTATTTTTTCAGCATAACAGTATTCATTATTTTTGCACCACACCCAGTGCTCCATGCAATCCGTGCCCTCTACAATACCCACCACCTGGTGCCCCCAACCTCCCACCCCCCACCCCTTCAAAATTCTCAGATCGTTTTTCAGAGTCCATAGTCTCTCATGGTTCACCTCCCCTTCCAATTTCCCTCAACTCCCTTCTCCTCTCCATCTCCCCTTGTCCTCCATGCTATTTGTTATGCTCCACAAATAAGTGAAACCATATGATAATTGACTCTCTCTGCTTGACTTATTTCACTCAGCATAATCTGAGTGGAAGAGGTTCGTAAGTCAGAATTAAAAAGCCTACTGGTCCTTGATCTGATAGCTAAGCACATGGAACCGTAGATCTACCATCTGTAAGGTAGGGGCTCTGTGACTTGTTTCTGCCTTTCTGGATAAGGGTAAGGAGCCCTCCGAAGTGATGATTGTCAGAGCTCTTTGAAAAATCTAAAGCAGTATATTCATTACTATGTTAGCATCTGCTAGAGAAGCAGGCCTTGTACTGGGCTAGCCTTGTTGCATACATATGTAACTAATATGTGGCTGTGTTGTAAGAATTCTTCTAGATGCTGTTAGAATGCTGTCTTGGAGCTGAAAGGGATTTTTGTCCAGTTTGTTCACCTATGTATTTCCAGTGTATAATAAAGTATCTGGCCTATACTGGGGGGTCCATAAATCGTGTTGAATGAATGAATGAATGAATGGTTTCCACAGGCAACCATTAGAGTTAATAATACATGGTTTTGTCAAGGGCAAGCTTACAAGTTTCATGGCTATAAAGATGTATTTGTTATATTTCATTCCATGGAGATAGGTAGCTGCCTAATATCACACAGCTGTCTGATGAATGAAAGGGGTAGTCCTGGGCTGTGGTGGGAGGAAGAGGTCACACGAACTCAGGTAGCAGGACCAAAGCTGTGGCACTAGATGTGACCCTTGTCCTTTGGCACACCTGGAGTTGCTTTTTCCCACATGGCATGGCATGACAACCCCAAGCTTTGGGTCCAGTGCCTTGTTATCCAAGCATTGCACAGGAATGTTTCCCAGGAGTGGCCTCCTCTGTGCTGTGGGGTATCAGCTTTGTAAATACATGCATGTGTGTATGCATACAACACATGTATGGTGTGTGTGTGTGTGTGTGTACACCATGCAGGTGTACTTTGTGTGTGTGTCTGACATGAAGAGCTGAGCTACAGAGTCAGACAATTCAGGCATTCCAATTCTAGATCAGTCATTTGCTGGTTTCATGCTCTTGGGACAGTTACTAAGCCTCTTGGAGCTTGGGGTTTTTGGCTACAAGGAGATGGTGGTTTCACCTCGCTCCTAGGGTTACTGTGAGCATGAAATGAGTTCGTGCATAAAAGGGTTTAGCAAACTGGGTGGTAGTCTATATAAGAGTGTGTTAGTTAGTTAGTACCATTATGTCAGTACCATTTACGGTAGAATTACTAGGGGCCGGGTCCTGGGCGTAGAATCATGCGTGCAATCTTTTTACATTTTCTTAGCAATAGTATGAGGAGAGTTTTTAAGCCCAGGAGGAAACATGTCACAAATGGTGAATTGAATGAGTATTTTTTTTTTAAGATTTTATTTATTTATTTGACAGAGAGAGAGATCCCCAAGTAGGCAGAGAGGCAGGCAGAGAGAGGGGGGAAACAGGCTCCCTGCTGAGCAGAGAGCCGGATGTGGGGCTCGATCCCAGGACCCTGGGATCATGACTTGAGCCAAAAGCAGAGGCTTAACCCACTGAACCACCCAGGCGCCCCTTGAATGAAGATTTTTGTTCTTGGTTTTGGCTAAAAGGGCTTCCTTTCTAGACACGTCATATTCAGACAATTTCTGGTCCTCACCCCCACACTGAACAAATTTCCCCAATCCTGCCCTGTGTTCAAGGTCTGTTCCTTTCACATCATTGTTTTGGATTTTTTCCATGTGTGGCTCTTCATAAATCTTTGACTAATACTGAATGGTTTATTCTTTGAGATGCAGATATAGAACACACAGGGATTTTTGATATACGATAGCATAAGATACAGCCTTCAAATTATTTAATTAGGAGACAAAGCTGTGTTGCAGTCCATGCCCTCATTGTTTGCAGAATCTCATGCCAATCAATTGCCTTGGAGTTTGTCTGATGCTTTCTGGGGGCTGGCTTTCCACACAGCGCTGCACCAGTGAGATAACCCTAACCCATCTCTGCTCCCAAGGAGTCGTCAGTCCATGGGGGGAGACAGACAAACAGTTACACTCAGCCTAGTAAATGACAGGTAGTGCTAGAAACGCAAATATAGCAGGCTAAGGTGAGGGAGAGTGGTGGGGATACGTTCAGGAAGGTTCTCTGATGAAACCTTGGTCCAGAGACTGGGCATCCTTCCTCACTGGCTCCAGTGTTCTTCTTAGCACTTATGACCACCTGCCATTTTTCTGCTGCCCTGCGTTCCTGTGGAGTATCAGTTCAGAGAATAGGGCGTTAGTCTATTAGCGTTCACTCTTATATATCTCAGGTCCCAGGGCGGCCTGGGCCAGCCTGGCACAGTGTGGAATAGATGAAATGATAGATGGAGCCATTAGCTGGGAACCAGAGAGCAATCATTTATAGGCTGTGGAGTCTGTGAGAGGTTACCCGTTAGATAAGGGTGAGCCCCACAGAGAGGGTAGGAAAAGGCAGTGGAGGACATGGGGTCAGCTTATCCTACAGAGCCTGGAGACACCATAGGTGCACATGTCCTGACCACATGTTTTTAAGGAGGCTGCCTTGCTTTTTTGGCCCCTGTGGCCTTCTGCACCCTTAGAAACACATGAAATGATATGGCACTAGTGAAGAAGGGCAGGCTCTTTGTGCTCCATTTTCTGAAGGTGTTTGGGAATGTTCATTCTTTGGGACAAAATTCTCATAGCATTGAGAAAATGAAAAATCTGAACCTGGCGGGCTACTTGACAATCTGATCTAAGGAGGAGTTGTGGATCCCTTCTCAGCTCAAAGGGATGCTGGGAGTCATTCGGCATGGAGGATTTAAGTTCTCTGTTTATCAGACAGTTTGTTTTCAGTTGTCTTGTGTGGTTGCATAGACAGGGATTGATTCTGTTTAGAAGATTAAGGATGGGCTATTGGTAAAAGGTAAAAGGTTTTCATGAACATTAATAAAAATTCTTTCCCGGATCTTCGTTTCTAATACTGTTTCCCAGTAAAAGGAGCTAGGGCTCCTTGGAGAAATGGCAGATTCTTGGACTGGGGCAGGGAATTCATAAGAGTCTAGAGAATTTGTATTGTCAGAAAGGAATCAGCAAGTGCTCAATGCACAAATAACAAAAACACAATGGTGGGATTCTGCCAAAAACACAGAGAAAGAGCTCCCAATGGCCACACTGGAATCATTTGAATAACAAAATACAGTAGTACTGGATTGCAATCTAAAGGATAAAATAAAGTAAAAGTCAAAGAAATAAGTGATATGTACAAATGGGGGGCGGGCAGAGATAGATCTCCCATGTGGAAGAATTCAACATAATGTCTATAGCTACTCTCCCTTCAAGGAGGTGGACCATAACTCCCACTCTTCAAATGTGGGCTATACACAGTGACTTCCTTCCAAGAATACAGTACAGAAAGGGAGGGAACACAGAATAGCTATACAGTAGAGAAACTTGATCACCACCTCAGCCAGAGGATCAAGGTTAGCATCAACAGGGATAAGTCATGCAAAGTGATAGGAATGGCACTTCCTCTTCAAAACACCCATCATCCCAGCCTAACCATGAGGGAAAAAAACGTCAGAAAAATCCCATTTGAAGTACATTCCAGGAGATACCAAACCAGGACTCTGCACAACTGCCAAGGTCATCATAACAAGGAGAGTCTCAGAGAAGCTGTCACAGCCAAGCGGAACCCATGGAGACATGATAAGTGAATAAGATCCCGGAACAGAAAGAGGACATTAGGTGAGAACTCAGGAAATCTGGATCAAGTGTGGATTTTAGTTAATAATAATAATAATAATAATAATCCATATTTCTTGATTAGTTGGGACACATATACCATGATAGTTTAAGAGAATAGGAATAGGAGAAGCTGGTCAAGGTGTATATAGGAACTCTGTACCATTGTAGCATTCGTTCTGTAATCTAAAACCATTCTAAGACAAAAAGTTTATTGAAAATTACCTATTGAGCTAAACCCTGGAGTATTGTCACTTTTGATTGAAGAGCAGGATGCCATGTCAGCATGCCAGTATGTTCTATAGATGAAGGTTGAGGGGTGGTTTCGAAGACCTAGCTCACCAAATAGACTCTGCACAGAAGTTGTTAGGGATGTGGAAACATCTTGCCAGAACCAGTTGGGTGGCACGTAGAGTAATGCAAACGTCATATGAAATACCATTGTTTCAAGTGGCCCAGACCAAGAGGGCTATCCAACATAGCAGCTGAGCCATACTGCCTTGTATTCAAATCCAGCCTTGAAGTATACCAGCCATGGGATTTTTGCAGAAGTGGTTTTATGCTCTGAACCTTGGTTTCCTCCTCAATAGAATGAGTATCATGGCAACACCAAATCAACAATAAAATGAGGGGGCTGATGTGTATAGAGCACTTAGCACAGTACTCGGTTCTCATTAGCTGTGCTGTAATTGGTAGCTTCTGTTGTCACTGATAACTTCTCTCTCTGTCTCTCTCTCCTTTTCTTTCTTCTTCTTCTTTTTTTTAATGTGCAAAATATATTCCATTAACACAGTCTGCGTGATTCTGCTTAATGGCAGAGATGATGCCAGTGGCTACTTTGATCTGATTTCAAGGGTAGGAGGACGTTCTTCCCTTGCAAAATATCTGTTATCAATGCCTCTATCCCCCCCTGGAAGAATTAATTATGTTAAATAACTTGTATTAAACATTATCATACCTCTTTCAAGCTGCTCATGTCCCTAGAAGGGATAACACATCTGGCATGAAAGGGCTTACAAGATTTGCCATGTGGGAGAAACCAAGTGCACTGGGACCTTGGAACAAGAGGAGAAAGTGCTCAGAAAAGAGAGCAAAGGCACCCCACTGGCCTACGAAACCCACCTACATGTATACCCAGGGATGGTCCTATTGCTGTTTATCTATAAGTCAGTATTTTCCATTTCCTGCTAATCTAGGTATCCATGCAGTTTGGATTTGTCTAAGTTGTACAAATGAAATGTAGGTCAAAAACATTTTTATAGGTTTTCATGGTAAAGATTAATCTTTACTCAAGCAGCTGGATCTCTGGAACTTGACTGTCATGAAGAGGAACACCAGCTGACCCACCAAGACTTCATTTAATGGATTCAACTTTCTAATTGCCTTTTTTCTGCCTCTCAGGAATTATTACATCAACATGTTTTACCCTGATTGAAAACCCGAATGTATCTGCTGTTGGCATGTGCCACAGCAAAAGCATGCTGGCTTTGGCTTACTTCCCCCTTGGCTACATTTCCCAGTGTTTTCCCCTTTCGACTGCAGGATTTCTGCAAAGCCACAGAAGTTTAATACGTTTTTATAGATGCTCAGTAGAAAAATAAAAATGGCTTCATGAGTAACTAAGGTTAGGAAATACAGAGTTAAACCAAGTTAAGCAAGTTACCTTACTTGCAGACCTTTTCAGAGCTTAGATTTTCCTGATGCACCTTGGGAGTCTCTGAGAATGTGTGTGGTATAGGTTATCTCTAAACTTTCACGAAACCTACTTTTTTTTTTTTTAAGATTTTATTTATTTATTTGACAGAGAGATCACAAGCAGGCAGAGAGGCAGGCAGAGAGAGAGGAGGAAGCAGGCTCCCCGCTGAGCAGAGAGCCCGACTCGGGGCTTGATCCCAGGACTCCGAGATCATGACCTGAGCCGAAGGCAGCGGCTTAACCCACTGAGCCACCCAGGCGCCCCAAAACCTGCCTTTTTTTGCAGTGTCTCTCGAGCCTGATGCTGAGAGATCAGAGGTTGGAGGTACATACTCAAAAAACACCATTCCCATTCCACACTATTTTTCAATTTATTTGCACTCATCATATTTGTCTTTTTTATGGCTACAAGTCATCTGTAGCAAAATTTACACATTTACTAAATTTTTCTCTGTATCATCCCTCTGCCCCATATAATATCATATTTGTAATTTTTTTTTAAATAGCATAGTTGAGCCTCTGTAGAACTTCGGGTTTTATTTTAGTGACATAATTGCCGACATTGGCATTAGTGAGTTGTTAGTCATTGGTGCATATTAAGGAGGTAGAAGCAAATTGCTGCTGAACCCAGAGTTAGAGCAAATCACCTCAAATGATTATGCAAAAAATCCAATTTGTGTCTTATAATTGTTTTAGTATAGCAGTCCCTCATTGTGGACCTATTTTAATAGAAAAAAAAAAACAACCTTGTAACATTGTTGTAGTTGCTAAGATATTTTCATTTGTCATCAGAGAGTTTCTTATTAGTGGGGAGAAAACAGTAAATCTCAAGACATCTAGTTTTTTATGGTGTCAGTTTTCATATGAGGCGGTACCTGGTGGAGAAGTGGATACAATGAAGCAAATATATCCTGCTTTTCCTTCTTATTCCTCATTTAAGTCTTTAAAAAAAAAAAAGGTTTGCAAGAGCTGCTGAGAAGAAGACTGACCCCCAAAAAGGAGGCACTTTTCTCCCCAATGCAGTCTGTACTGTCCAGGATGAGGCCAGCCAGGACATGGGATAGTGATTCACATCAACTCTCTTTCTTTCTGTGGCCCAAGGAAATTAGCTTTTTTATGTCTCCCAAGTGCTGTTTGCCAAAAACATAAGCCACAGCACTCATAAACTCATTTGAGGTCTTTAAATCATCGTGAATATTTTATTTATTAGCAACTTATAAGCCAACAGATGTGTTTATTATTGTAAACCATATACATATTGGGGAAGTAATGCTCATAAACTCATTATCAGTCATTCTTCCTTATCCTTGTCAAAATATTATCATTTGATATGTAAAAAGGAGTGGGTGTCTGGCCCTATGGCTAAAATATAGGACACAAGGCAGTATTGGACAATAATTATCGAGTCAGCTGAGTGCTATTCTGGGGTAGGGCTTGGCTGGGAGTATGGTCAAGACCTTTCAAAGATTCTTGAAGAACAGGAGAAAAAGAAGGAATTGAATTTTTTCCATGCTTTGCATTCAGCCCTAGAAGCAAGAATGCAGTTATTGCATGAGTTAAATGTGGAAATCAATCAGTTAGTGGGTATTTATAGGGTAGCCCCCATGCAAAAGGAAGGGTATAGAGCGATAAACCTAGTGGCTCTAGCCTTTAGAGATTTTGTAATTCAGACCGACAGATGAGATAGAAACTCATTGACGAAGTTCATTGCCAATGCAAGATTCTCAGAGAACGGTGAAGCAGCCCCAGGTTTTTAGTAACTGCACTGGAAAAGCATGATGGTGCATGTTGTGGTTCCAGTTGCCGAATATGGAGTCGGGGTCAACAGGGCTGTGTCACGGTATGCTGAAGAAGTTTGGGAAGGACAGGTGTGGCTTGACTGGCTGCCGTGGTTCAGAATGCAGAAAATCTGTCTAAAAGCAGAAAATCTGAGCCTCGCTCAAAAGAATGGCATAGGTGGTAATTGAGTTGAGTGAGTAAACACAAGGGCTTCAAGGCAAACTTACATGGCACTTGGGGCAGGTCCTCTGAGTCTCCAATCCTTCCTTTATTCAGCATTAGAATAGGGATAGTGAAAATATAATATCACTGTACTAACTGCCAACATAGTTTCTATGAAATAAAATCAAATAACACTTTTATTTTTTTTAATTTTATTTATTTATTTGACAGAGAAATAGAGATCACAAGTAGGCAGAGCGGCAGGCAGAGAGAGAGGGGGAAGCAGGCTCCCCACTGAGCAGAGAACCCGATATGGGGCTCAATTCCGGGACTCTGGGATCATGACCTGAGCTGAAGGCAGAGCTTAACCCACTGAGCCACCCAGGTGCCCCAGATAACACTTCTAAAACAAAACAATTTTACATGATGCTGGACGCTTGAAAGGTCCCACATCAGCTGCTGTACGAATCACTGTAAACAATGCCTGCGGACTCTTATTTGGGGCCAGGAACAAAGTTTATAGGATAGGGAGTAGAATATATGGCTAAAGAGCTGAACTTCTAATTTTTAAATATCAAACATCCCTTTGGCATTCATGCCAGGACTGTCTGGAGCAGTGCAACATGTTAAAGGGGCTCTCTGTATAAGAGGGAGCTTGGGGTGTTCAACCCATCAAGATAGGAGAAAAGAATTAAGTAGTAGTGATCATATTAGGTGGATTTTTTTTTTTTTCCTGTTAAGTGAAAACAAACCTAGACAGGGGCCAGAAAGGGGGCTAGCCAATCCTGTAGGTTGGTTGTTGTGGGTCGGAAGCTCAGCGGCTTAGGTTAAGAGATCAGCCACAATAAGCTCGTCTGTTTTGTTCCAACCAACCCAAGAGAACAGTAATTACCAGATATAATAACGCTTGTCAGAGGCGGTTCCTGAAAACCCTCTGCTGCTTCAGCATAATCAGAACGACAGAAGTTGCAGGATGATTTTCCTTGTGAGAGGCATCCACTCAGAATGCTAATTAGGGGAAGTACAAGGAATATGGATCAGCAGCTGAGCGATGCATTTCCCTCCAGTCCATGGAGGCGAGACGGGAAGCGGGCTGCGGAAGAATTTGACTTACCTGATTGATGGTTCATGATGTGATTCTGTACATTGATTTCGGGCTCTTAATTCTTCTTATCTGCTACTTCGTGAAGAGATGCTTGGAGGAAGCACATCCGAGAGTAGGCTGGCTTCTCCCTTGGAAACTTTGGAGGTGCCGTTATCCTTGGAAATATCTTGGTACAAAGCAAAAAAAAAAAAAAGAAAAAAAAGAAAAAAATATACATTAGGACCCGGTGCCAGTTGTTATCATCCAAGTTCTGGGAAAAAAGCTATCTAAAAATGAAGTTTGGACTCTTTACTCTTTTATCCAGTTCTGCTTTCTCTTGGGTGACCTTAAAGTGGAACTTGAATGTAGTGGCAAGTGGGTCCAATCTCTGAAAAACAGCCCCTTGGGTCACTCTCTATCTTTGCTTTTTTTGCTGCCAAGCGTTCAGTTTGTAAGAAAAATCTAAACATTTATCCAGAAGCTCCCAGTGCTGATTTGCACCTGGCTGTGGTCTCGGTGACCGTGGCTGAGGGCTTCCTTCTTGCTAGGCACTACGGTGAACACTTCACAAGGAGAATTCATATAATCCTCATAGCATATTGAGTGGCGGGTCCTGTACTATCATGAGTACCTGTGTTAGAGATGAGAAAAAGCACCCTGAGGCTAAGTGTGTTGCCCAAGGCCACACAACTCCTAAATTGGGGAGCCAGGGATTTAAACCCTGGTCATCTGACTCCAGAGTACACGGTCTGAGAAAGTGTATGAATCACAAAGGGGCTTTTGGACAACTTTGAGGTGAAGATGTGGCCTGCAGAACAGAGTCTGAGCGAGGTCAAGCTGGGCATGTCCTATTCAGACATCACTCAGGACCATGGGCTGGTGTATGAACCGTATGCTGGTCACGTGGCTGCTTTGGAGGTGCGAGGTGGACACACTGCATGACAGGTTGGCAATTTCTAGGGTGCTCCTGTGGTTGAAGGTACCAATGAGGGGGAACGATTAAGAGTTTGGTTTCTGGAGACGCATACACCCAGCTCCAAATGTGGAGGGTGTCAGTGGTGGTCACTGCATGGCAGTTCCAAGACTTGTTTCCTGTGTGATCTTGGGCAAGTTACGTTGACTTCCTAACCCTGAGTCTCTCCATCCAAACTATGATGATAAGACTACCTATGAAATAGGGTTGCTGCAAAGATGAAGTGAGAGAAAACGTGTAAAAGCTTTAATGCAGGGCCTGGAACATGGTAAGTGTGTCATCTGTGGTGGCTAGCATTGTTTGGTTGCTCCTAGAGCAAGGAGGATGTTTTAAAGATCATGGGCGGGAAAGCATCTCCCTCCAGTTGCCAAAATACAGAAGTGTTCTCTGCCAACAGAGATGCTGGAGGAGGTCGGGGCTCGGGAGAATTGCCATCAGCTTCCTCAGTTAGCCCGAGCCCCAGTGTCAGGTCATAAACCAGGTGCTGTCTGATTCTAAGGCACAAGACCGTGCCTTCTGCCTCTGGTTTATTTATTCCATCGCTTGGCAGTGATCTCCCCTTTATCCCATGTCCTCGTGGAGTTGGGGAAACCCAAGCCTGTGGAGACTTTGGGTTCACCACCCAGGAAGACAAGAGCATGGTGCGGGAAGCCTTGAGACCCCCGGGAGCCATTCAAGGCTTGACAAATGCCAGTTGAAGCTGGATAAATCTGGCGAAAAAGGGAGTGGGTCCTCTTGATTATATTCGGGGTTTTATCTTGTGTGATGAGCTCACATGGTTCCCTTCTTCTCAGCACTCCCACACTTGAGGGCTGGTGGCTGTTCCCTTCACACGGGGAGCTGTGTGCCCCGTCTCCACAAACTTGCTGTGCAAACGATAGAGGTTTTTTTTCATTATACTTATTCTTAAGGTCAGTGAAGCATTTGATACTTCTGACTAAAAAAAGATTAATTAGAATCCAAAGGGAGAAAGAACCAACCAAACAAAGTATCCTTTCTTGCACACACATAAAGCACCTCTTGGGGTAGGGGATGGGGCTCAAAGTTAGCTACCTATTGCCGGGCTCCAGAATTCAGACTTTTTTTTTTTTTTTTAAGATTTTATTTATTTATTTGAAAGAGAGAGAGACAAGAGATAGTGACAGAAAGCAGGCACAGGGAGGAGAGGGAGGAGGAGACCCCCCCTGAGCAGGAGCCTGATGCAGAACTCGATCCCAGGACCCTGAGATCATGACCTGACCTGAAGGCAGATGCTTAACCGACTGCACCATCCAGGTGCCCCCAGACTCCAGACTTAAGACAACCAGGCAGAATGTTCTTGAGCTCTGAGGCAGGTGGGCCCTTTTTTAGCAGCATGACTTTGGACAAGTCACTAATCCCTCTCAACCTCATTTTCCTTAGTTGTGAGTATGGATGGTGACACCTGCCCTGCCTTCCTTATTAGATTCATATATACCGAAATTGGAATGTTTCTGGAGGCCCTTTCCAAATCGTACAAAACTAGTTTGGGTTTCTTTTTTTTCCCCCCGAGGTCACAGAGCTTAGTGCAATCATGATGTGCATCTGGGTGGCACAGGTGACATAGAGTCAGCCTGCAATAGTGCATGGAAAAGACACTGGTCATGATCGATGCCTATGTCTTAGATACACCACCTGGGAAGACCTTTGAGCTTCTGCTTCCCTCCTGTTAGGCATAGAGAGTCAGGGGCCAGTACTCCCCCAGCCTCTGCTGGAGAGCAACCTGACAAATTCTACAGCACGTTCTCCCCAGAGCCTCATAGTGCTCCTTAGTCCTTTTCAACCTAGGATGCTGTGGGGACGAACAGAGAAACCACAGAGTCCAAGCTACGGTGTGTCCTACGAGTAAGCACTTAGCTGCTGAGAAAAATGGCCCCAACGGCTACAGATGAACAAAACTAATTTGGGCAAGGGAGTGGAAAATGCCCAGAATTTTGACGCTGGGGAGAGCAGCCAATGACCCAGACGCAGATGGCATTAGAGGTGATCTTGAAAACGAACATTTCCTCTTGGACTTTAAACTGATAACTATTTAGTTGAATGAGACTATGTTAAAATTGTTAACTCTAAAACACAGTCTTCCACGTTATTAAATCAAACTATCAAATGCCTCATTATCTTTAAAAATAGCATCATTTGTGCCAAAGAATCACTGGCTAGCAAGTTCCCTGTGGAGAGACCAAAGTCACCGCCGTGGCCCCAAGATCTGAGATAATGCCCTGTTCGTAGTAAGGTTTCAGCAAAGATTTGTTGACTGATAGATGGGCTGGAGGGAAAAAAGAAGCATGCATTGAAACCATGGAGGGATTGACCCGTTGTTTTTAATTTAAATCAGTGGACATTTTGAAAGACTTTAGTTTCATTGTAAGTAATAAAATATGTGAAATCATGTGTTTAAGATGCTACCTACACATTATTCAATTCACATTGAAATAGTTGACTAATAAACACAAAAATGTCCATATACCTCTTAAAATCATCTTCTTCCTACCCTTGGGGATACTTTGATAGTCTGGTAATCATATGGTGCATATTGTTTGTGCGGAGGCTGGGACAAGAATTCTGGAAGGATTTAGGTGACCTATGAGCAGTTTAGTATCTGTTGGGTGGTCATTACCTGGGGTAACATTTTGTCCTGTTTTTGGCCAGGACAGTGCCATTTATACCAGTTGTCTGGCATAATTATTAATGTCACTCCTTTTTAAAAAAAAAAAAATTTATTTGTCAGAGGGAGAGAGCGTGCACACAAGCAGGGGGAGCAGCAGGCAGAGGGAGAATCAGACTCCCTGCTGAGCGGGGAGCCTGATGCAGGACTCTATCTTAGCACCCTGGGATCATGACCCAAGCTGAAGGCAGATGCTTAACTGACTGAGCCACCCAGGTGTCCCTATTCATGTCACTCCTTATCAAGCTCAGCCATGTCTTCATTTGAGCATAAATGCTTTGGCCATAGCTTATAAGTGGCTGGATTGTCAAAGAACACAGGTTTTTGTTTGTTGGTTTGTGTTGGTTTGTTTTAATAGTTGTCAATGAGTGAGTGTGTGAATGAGGGAGTAGGAATAATCATTCCCTTGGGGACTCAAAAGGTAGCTTGTACTGAACAGAGAGAAAGGTCAAGACTCCTGGTTCCAAGGTTGGTTTCTGTTTGAGGACTAGGGCCTTTGACCTTAAGGCGGGCCTCCCCTTCCGTCCTCCATTGAGAGACTGGTGGTTAGAATTGCTTCCCACTCCAGTGATGTGGCAGTTGGCCTGGGATGTGGGTTCCAACAGCCAACTTTTGATCCTCTGTGTAATGCAATTGTTAATTAGCATAATGCAGAGACTGAGAAACAGCTTCTATTCAAAAAGCCTCCTTTTGGGGGTTGACGCTGTTCTCTCTCAGACCCTCATTGCTGTTACCATAAGGGAATGTTGATTGTGGGAAATCAGGAGCTGTCCCCAGTGCCCCCACCCCTTGTCAATTCTCCAAATGGAAATGGAACACAAGAGTGGATACTTTGTAAAGAGTGTATGCTCATGATTAGTTTGGGGTTTGCTTGTCTATGGTCACCTGATCATTCCTGGCAGGGAATTTTTATAAGTTAACCTGATTGCTTTGGGGATTTATGTGTTTTTTAATTTATTTTTGTTTGTCTTCCTCTCCCCCACATTAAGGGCACAGATATTTTCTATCTCATTTTTTTTTTTTTTTTTTATTATTATTATTATTTTTTTTTTAATTTTTTTATTTTTTTTTCAGCATAACAGTATTCATTATTTTTGCACCACACCCAGTGCTCCATGCAATCCGTGCCCTCTACAATACCCACCACCTGGTTCCCCCAACCTCCCACCCCCCACCCCTTCAAAACCCTCAGATTGTTTTTCAGAGTCCATAGTCTCTCATGGTTCACCTCCCCTTCCAATTTCCCTCAACTCCCTTCTCCTCTCCATCTCCCCTTGTCCTCCATGCTATTTGTTATGCTCCACAAATAAGTGAAACCATATGATAATTGACTCTCTCTGCTTGACTTATTTCACTCAGCATAATCTCTTCCAGTCCCGTCCATGTTGCTACAAAACTTGGGGATTCATCCTTTCTTTCTTTTTTTTTTTTTTTTTTTTTTACAGCTTTATAAACATATATTTTATCCCCAGGGGTACAGGTCTGCGAATCGCCAGGTTTACACACTTCACAACACTCACCATAGCACATACCCTCCCCGATATCCATAACCCCACCCCTCTCCCAACACCCTCCCCCCATCAACCCTCAGTTTGTTTTGTGAGATTAAGAGTCACTTATGGTTTGTCTCCCTCCCAATCCCATCTTGTTTCATTTACTCTTCTCCTACCCCCTCGACCCCCCATGTTGCATCTCCTCTCCCTCATATCAGGGAGATCATATGATAGTTGTCTTTCTCCGATTGACTTATTTCGCTAAGCATGATACCCTCTAGTTCCATCCACGTCGTTGCAAATGGCAAGATTTCATTTCTTTTGATGGCTGCATAGTATTCCATTGTGTATATATACCACATCTTCTTTATCCATTCGTCTGTAGATGGACATCTAGGTTCCTTCCATAGTTTGGCTATTGTAGACATTGCTGCTATAAACATTCGGGTGCACGTGCCCCTTCGGATCACTATGTTTGTATCTTTAGGGTAAATACCCAGCAGTGCAATTGCTGGGTCATAGGGTAGTTCTATCTTCAACATTTTGAGGAACCTCCATGCTGTTTTCCAGAGTGGTTGCACCAGCTTGCATTCCCACCAACAGTGTAGGAGGGTTCCCCTTTCTCCGCATCCTCGCCAGCATCTGTCATTTCCTGACTTGTTAATTTTAGCCATTCTGACTGGTGTGAGGTGATATCTCATGGTGGTTTTGATTTGTATTTCCCTGATGCCGAGTGATATGGAGCACTTTTTCATGTGTCTGTTGGCCATCTGGATGTCTTCTTTGCAGAAATGTCTGTTCATGTCCTCTGCCCATTTCTTGATTGGATTATTTGTTCTTTGGGTGTTGAGTTTGCTAAGTTCTTTATAGATTTTGGACACTAGCCCTTTATCTGATATGTCATTTGCAAATATCTTCTCCCATTCTGTCAGTTGTCTTTTGGTTTTGTTCACTGTTTCCTTTGCTGTGCAAAAGCTTTTGATCTTGATAAAATCCCAAAAGTTCATTTTTGCCCTTGCTTCCCTTGCCTTTGGTGATGTTCCTAGGAAGATGTTGCTGCGGCTGACGTCGAAGAGGTTGCTGCCTGTGTTTTCCTCGAGAATTTTGATGGATTCCTTTCTCACATTGAGATCCTTCATCCATTTTGAGTCTATTTTCGTGTGTGGTGTAAGGAAATGATCCAATTTCATTTTTCTGCATGTGGCTGTCCAATTTTCCCAACACCATTTATTGAAGAGGCTGTCTTTGTTCCATTGGACATTCTTTCCTGCTTTGTCGAAGATGAGTTGACCATAGAGTTGAGGGTCCATTTCTGGGCTCTCTATTCTGTTCCATTGATCTATGTGTCTGTTTTTGTGCCAGTACCATGCTGTCTTGATGATGACAGCTTTGTAATAGAGCTTGAAGTCCGGAATTGTGATGCCACCAACTTTGGCTTTCTTTTTCAATATTCCTTTGGCTATTCGGGGTCTTTTCTGGTTCCATATAAATTTTAGGATTATTTGTTCCATTTCTTTGAAAAAAATGGATGGTATTTTGATAGGAATTGCATTAAATGTGTAGATTGCTTTAGGTAGCATAGACATTTTCACAATATTTATTCTTCCAATCCAGGAGCATGGAACATTTTTCCATTTCTTTGTGTCTTCCTCAATTTCTTTCATGAGTACTTTATAGTTTTCTGAGTATAGATTCTTAGTCTCTTTGGTTAGGTTTATTCCTAGGTATCTTATAGTTTTGGGTGCAATTGTAAATGGGATGGACTCCTTAATTTCTCTTTCTTCTGTCTTGTTGTTGGTGTAGAGAAATGCAACTGATTTCTGTGCATTGATTTTATATCCTGACACTTTACTGAATTCCTGGACAAGTTCTAGCAGTTTTGGAGTGGAGTCTTTTGGGTTTTCCACATAGAGTATCATATCATCTGCGAAGAGTGATAGTTTGACTTCTTCTTTGCCGATTTGGATGCCTTTAATTTCCTTTTGTTGTCTGATTGCTGAGGCTAGGACTTCTAGTACTATGTTGAATAGCAGTGGTGATAACGGACATCCCTGCCGTGTTCCTGACCTTAGCGGAAAAGCTTTCAGTTTTTCTCCATTGAGAATGATATTTGCAGTGGGTTTTTCATAGATGGCTTTGATAATATTGAGGTATGTGCCGTCTATCCCTACACTTTGAAGAGTTTTGATCAGGAAGGGATGCTGTACTTTGTCAAATGCTTTTTCAGCATCTATGGAGAGTATCATATGGTTCTTGTTCTTTCTTTTATTAATGTGTTGTATCACATTGATTGATTTGCGGATGTTGAACCAGCCTTGCAGCCCTGGAATAAATCCCACTTGGTCGTGGTGAATAATCCTTTTAACGTACTGTTGAATCCTATTGGCTAGTATTTTGGCGAGAATTTTTGCATCTGTGTTCATCAAGGATATTGGTCTGTAGTTCTCTTTTTTGTTGGGATCCTTGTCTGGTTTTGGGATCAAGGTGATGCTGGCCTCATAAAATGAGTTTGGAAGTTTTCCTTCTATTGCTATTTTTTGGAACAGTTTCAGGAGAATAGGAATTAGTTCTTCTTTAAATGTTTGGTAGAATTCCCCCGGGAAGCCGTCTGGCCCTGGGCTTTTGTTTGTTTGGAGATTTTTGATGACTGTTTCAATCTCCTTACTGGTTATGGGTCTGTTCAGGCTTTCTATTTCTTCCTGGTTCAGTTGTGGTAGTTTATATGTCTCTAGGAATGCATCCATTTCTTCCAGATTGTCAAATTTGTTGGCGTAGAGTTGCTCATAGTATGTTCTTATAATTGTCTGTATTTCTTTGGTGTTTGTTGTGATCTCTCCTCTTTCATTCATGATTTTATTGATTTGGGTCCTCTCTCTTTTCTTTTTGATAAGTCTGGCCAGGGGTTTATCAATCTTATTAATTCTTTCAAAGAACCAGCTCCTAGTTTCATTGATTTGTTCTATTATTTTTTTGGTTTCTATTTCATTGATTTCTGCTCTGATCTTTATGATTTCTCTTCTCCTGCTGGGTTTAGGGTTTCTTTCTTGTTCTTTCTCCAGCTCCTTTAGGTGTAGGGTTAGGTTGTGTACCTGAGACCTTTCTTGTTTCTTGAGAAAGGCTTGTACCGCTATATATTTTCCTCTCAGGACTGCCTTTGTTGTGTCCCACAGATTCTGAACTGTTGTGTTTTCATTATCATTTGTTTCCATAATTTTTTTCAATTCTTCTTTGATTTCCTGGTTGACCCATTCATTCTTTAGAAGGATGCTGTTTAGTCTCCATGTATTTGGGTTCTTTCCAAATTTCCTCTTGTTATTGAGTTCTAGCTTTAGAGCATTGTGGTCTGAAAATATGCAGGGAATGATCCCAATCTTTTGATACTGGCTGAGACTTGATTTAGGACCAAGAATGTGATCTATTCTGGAGAACGTTCCATGTGCACTAGAGAAGAATGTGTATTCTGTTGCTTTGGGATGAAATGTTCTGAATATATCTGTGATGTCCATCTGGTCCAGTGTGTCATTTAAGGCCTTGATTTCCTTGTTGATCTTTTGCTTGGATGATCTGTCCATTTCAGTGAGGGGAGTGTTAAAATCCCCTACTATGATTGTATTCTTGTCGATGTGTTTCTTTGATTTTGTTATTAATTGGTTTATATAGTTGGCTGCTCCCACGTTAGGGGCATAGATATTTAAAATTGTTAGATCTTCTTGTTGGACAGTTCCTTTGAGTATGATATAGTGTCCTTCCTCATCTCTTATTATAATCTTTGGCTTAAAATCTAATTGATCTGATATAAGGATTGCCACTCCTGCTTTCTTCTGATGTCCATTAGCATGGTAAATTCTTTTCCACCCCCTCACTTTAAACCTGGAGGTGTCTTCGGGTTTAAGATGAGTTTCTTGTAGGCAACATATAGATGGTTTTTGTTTTTTTATCCATTCTGATACCCTGTGTCTTTTGATTGGGGCATTTAGCCCATTAACATTCAGGGTAAGTATTGAGAGATATGAATTTAGTGCCATTGTATTGCCTGTAAGGTGACTGTTATTGTATATTGTCTCTGTTTCTTTCTGATCTACTACTTTGAGGGTCTCTCTTTGCTTAGAGGACCCCTTTCAATATTTCCTGTAGAGCTGGTTTGGTATTTGCAAATTCTTTCAGTTTTTGTTTGTCCTGGAAGCTTTTAATCTCTCCGTCTATTTTCAATGATAGCCTAGCTGGATATAGTATTCTTGGCTGCATGTTTTTCTCATTTAGTACTCTGAATATATCATGCCAGCTCTTTCTGGCCTGCCAGGTCTCTGTGGATAAGTCTGCTGCCAATCTAATATTTTTACCATTGTACGTTACAGACTTCTTTTCCCGGGCTGCTTTCAGGATCTTTTCTTTGTCACTAAGACTTGTCAATTTTACTATTAGGTGACGGGGTGTAGACCTATTCTTATTGATTTTGAGGGGGGTTCTCTGAACCTCCTGGATTTTGATGCTTGTTCCCTTTGCCATATTGGGGAAATTCTCTCCAATAATTCTCTCCAATATACCTTCTGCTCCCCTCTCTGTTTCCTCTTCTTCTGGAATCCCAATGATTCTAATGTTGTTTCGTCTTATGGTGTCACTTATCTCTCGAATTCTCCCCTCGTGGTCCAGTAGCTGTTTGTCCCTCTTTTGCTCAGCTTCTTTATTCTCTGTCATTTGGTCTTCTATATCGCTAATTCTTTCTTCTGCCTCATTTATCCTAGCAGTGAGAGCCTCCATTTTTGATTGCACCTCATTAATAGCTTTTTTGATTTCAACTTGGTTAGATTTTAGTTCTTTTATTTCTCCAGAAAGGGCTTTTATATCTCCCGAGAGGGTTGCTTTAATATCTTCCATGCCTTTTTCAAGCCCGGCTAGAACCTTGAGAATCATCATTCTGAACTCTATATCTGACATATTACCAATGTCTGTATTGATTAGGTCCCTAGCCTTTGGTACTGCCTCTTGTTCTTTTTTTGGTTGTGAATTTTTCCGCCTTGTCATTTTGTCCAGATAAGAGTTTATGAAGGAGCAAGTAAAATACTAAAAGGGTGGCAACAACCCCAGGAAAATATGCTTTAGCCAAATCAGAAGAGATCCTGAATTGTGAGGGGGGAGAAAGGGGATAAAAAGGGGTTCAGAAAGAAAGAAAAAAAAAAAACTATTAAAAAAAAGAAAGCCGATAAAGAAATAAATATAAAAAGAGGAAAAAATATATATATATTAGATAAACTATTTAAAAAACGTTAAAAAAAAGAAAATGGTAAAAGTTAAAAAAAATTTAGCAGAAGAAGAGAAAAAGAAAAAAAAATTGAAAAAGAAAAAAAAAATTAAATTAACTGCAAGGCTAAAAAATCATGGGGCGAAAGCCATGAGTTCCGTGCTTTGCTTTCTTCTCCTCTGGAATTCCGCCGTTCTCCTTGGTAGGTGAACTTGGTCCTGGCTGGGTTTCCCGTAGATCTTCTGGGGGAGGGGCCCGTTGTAGTGATTCTCAAGCGTCTTTGCCCCAGGCGGAGTTGCACCGCCCTTACCCGGGGCCGCGCTGAGTAATCCGCTCGGGTTCGCTTTCGGGAGCTTTTGTTCCCTGAGCGCTTTCCGTAGAGTCCGGAGGACGGGAATAAAGATGGTGGCCTCCCGGTCTCTGGCCCGGAGGAGCCGAGAGCCCGGGGCCCCACTCCTCAGTGCGCCCTCAGAGAACAGTGCCAAATGACTCTCGTCACCCTGGCCTCCGGCCGCGCTCCGAGCTGACCGAGCCTGCGACCGGCTCAAGGCAACCCCGAGCTGAGAGTCACTCCTCGGCTCTGTCTCTGCAGCCGGCTTCCCCGTTCTAATACCGGTAAGCTCTGCGACACTCAGACACCCCCGATCCTTCTGCGACCCTGCGGGACCTGAGGCCGCGCTTACCCCGCCTGGGCTTCACCCCAGTTAAGCCTCTGGAGCGATGTCCCTCAGCAGAACAGACTTTTAAAAGTCCTGATTTTGCTCCGTTGCTCCGCCGCTCGCCGGGAGCCGGCCCCTCCCCCCGCGGTCTATCTTCCCGTCGCTTTGGATTCACTTCTCCGCCAGTCCTACCTTGCAGAAAGTGGTTGATTTTCTGTTTCTGGAATTGCTGTTCTTCTTCTCTTCAATCTCCCGTTGGATTTGTAGGTGTTTGCAATCTTTAGATAAGCTATTTAGCTGATCTCCCGCTACCCGAAGTAGTCTCAGCCTGCTACTTCTCCGCCATCTTGCCTATCTCATTTTTTTACCATCTTAATTTTATTTTTATTTTTTTCAGTGTTCCAAGATTCATTGTTTATGCAGCACATCCAGTGCTCAAAGCAATATGTGCCCTCCACAATACCCACCACCAGGCTCACCCAACCTCCCACCTCCCTCCCCTCCAAAACCTTCAGTTTGTTTCTCAGAGTCCATTCTCATGCTTCGTCTCCCCCTCCAATTTCCCCCAAATCACTTTCCTTTTTCTTCTCCCCGTCTCTTCTGAGTTATTCCTTATGCTCCGCAAGTAAGTGAGACCATATGATAATTGACTCTCTCTGCTTGACTTATTTTACTCAGCATAATCTCTTCCAGTCCCATCCATGTTGATACAAAAGTTGGGTATTCATCCTTTCTGATGGAGGCATAATACTCCATAGTGTATATGGACCACATCTTCCTTATCCATTTGTCCATTGAAGGGCATCTTGGTTCTTTCCACAGTTTGGCACCGTGGCCATTGCTGCTATAAACATTGGGGTACAGATGGCCCTTCTTTTCACTCCATCTGTATCTTTGGGGTAAATACCCAGTAGTGCAGTTGCAGGGTCATAGGGAAGCTCTATTTTTAATTTCTTAAGGAATCTCCACACTGTTTTTAAAGTGGCTGCACAGCGTGCATTCCCACCAACAGTGTAAGAGGGTTCCCCTTTCTCCACATTCCCTCCAACACATGTTGTTTCCTGTCCTGTTGATTTTGGCCATCTTTCTCTCTCATTTTAATTGTCTTGTGTTTCTTTGCAGTTTGACCACTCAAGTGTGTGCATCCCAGACACTACCTTTCGTTTCAGTCATTTTCTTAACTTTGATATCTCTTACACTTTTTTTAACCTGCATGCTCCTCCTCCATCCCTCTTCCCCTGCCCCTTACAATTTATCAGTTAAAATGAGGCCATCTAACTTGTAGAGTTTGCCACAGTTTGCATTTTGCTTATTGCTTAGTCGTGATGGAGTTCACCCTGTTCTTCTGTCCTTGGAATTTCCTATAAATTACTTGGGAGCTGCAGTCTACAGGTTTGACCGGCCTCAGGTCCGATTCCTTGGCAGGACTCTGGGTAGTGGAAGAGCGTTCTTCCCTTGGGAGGCACATGGCACCTGTGGCTCTCTCTGCTATTGGTGCTCTTTGCCTAGAGTCATCAGTTCTCTAGGATTGCAAAGCAGTGCATATCATTGCTTTCTCATTTGTTAGCTGGAATATTTCTATAATGAAGTGTTTCCTCATCTCCTTTGGTTTATCACCCAGCATAATTCATAAAAGATAAGCAGGATAAATCCTTGATTGTTTGCCTTTATTCATCAGGTTCATAGTAGGGAATCTTTCCCCTACCATCCTTTGACAGCAACCGGTGAGTTGTGTGCTTTTTTTTTCTTTTCTTGTTTTTTGGTATTATTACGAACAAATGGATTTAAACATATTTTATGGGTTTCAGTCAATTGCAGTTATCATCTTTCTTTTTTTAAAAGATTTTATTTATTTATTTGATATACAGAGATCACAAGTAGGCAGAGAAGCAGGCGGGGGGCGGGGGGACCCTGGGATCATGACCTGAGCTGAAGGCAGAGGCTTTAACCCACTGAGCCACCCAGGCGCCCCTGCAGTTATCATCTTTATTGAAATGCAAATCTTTGCCTTGGGAGTGCCTCTTCAAGTTGGCTCCATTTGACATGGCCCTAAGAGTCTTTGACAGCTTCCCTGCTACATGGAATGACAAGATCTTCTAGGCTTTTCTTATACATTTCCTGCCCCAGACCAGGAAGCAGCCATTTCTCCAAGATATTCTGATTTCTTTCAGTGAGAAATTAGTATATCAAGGCCACACTCTGGGTGCTAGAAATGATCAATGTTACTTGGGTAGACTTTGTTTCTAGCTGTTTAGAAGAAAAGCTAGAAGCTGGCTAGGATATGGATGTATAAATATAGCTCTGTGTGTGTGTGTCTACAAAATGACTTATAATTTCATATTGATACTTTTAATTCAAATACCATATATGTATAGTGTATGTGTGTGTGTGTGTGTATGTGTGTGTGTATATATATATATATACATATATATATATATATACATATATATATAATATATAGGTATTTTATATATTTGAATATATTGATACATCTGTATCTTTCACATGAAGAAACTTGGTTCTAAGGACAAAGGGATGATAAAATTAGAATATCTCATAACTTTTAATAACTCGTACTTGGATCTCATATATAAAACATCTCAAGAATAATATTATTTCACAAATATGGTTTCTCAAAATACTTAAAACATTTTTAAAAATTTGCTTTTCCTATTCTCTTTATTTAAAAACAATAATTTTACTACATCTACATTTTGAGAGCATGCATCCATTTCTTTTTTAAGATTTTATTATTATTTTAGAGAGAGAGAGAGAGAGAGAGCACTTGAGTGGGGGGAGGGAGAGGGAGAGAGAGAGAATCCCAAGCAGACTCCCTGCTGAATGCGGAGCCTGACACAGGGCTCGATCTCACAACCTTGAGATTATGACTGCTGAGATTATGACCTGAGCCAAAACCAACTCAGTTAACCAACTGAGCCACCCAGGTGCCCCAGCATGTTTCCATTTCATACTATACTTTCCCTTGCAACCCTCATTCAGTCTTAATTTTTTAAAGCATCTATATATTTAATCTTCACCACTAGTCCTATCTCTTCTTTTTAGCCATTTTGGTTGAATCTTATTTTCTAGCATATTCCTCAGAAATGGCTCAAGGGGACCGTATTTCCTGAAGTTTTATATGTAACTGTGTCCCTTACACTTGAAAATAGTTTTGCTGAATATAAAGTCCTTGGCTCATATTTTATTTCCTTGAGCTTTTAAAATGTTACTTTCAAAGCCTGATTATAACATTTTTTTCCTCTTGTAAATCACTTGTTCTTTTGCCCGGATGCTCAGAGAATTTTTTCCTTTTCTTAAAAGTAACAAAAGTGAACATGAAGGTAGAAGTAGAGCCAGGATATCTCAGAAAGCACCCAACATATATTTTTTTCTTAACACAATGTGAAAACAACAGAAGAGGGAGCTCTGCAGTGAGAAAAGCTACTGTGAACCATGCTTCCTAAAAGTTTAGGAAAATTAATTTCACATAAATGTAAGCGATAGAAAAGGATGGAGGTAAAATCTCATATGAAGACAAAGTAAGATAAAAAGAATAAAGAGCAGAGTAATATCTTTACATATAACACACTAAATAGATGAACCCATTCAACAGGTTAAATCTATAATTTTCTCTTGTCAAAATGAAATAAAATTCATTAAGAAGGTGATAAAAGAGATAAAAAATGAGGTGACAAGTAAGGAAAAGCATTGGAAATAAAGGAAACTCTTTTTAGAAATAAAGATTAAATAAGAAGGAACACAAGAGCAGATAAACACAACAGGTGATGCCTTAAAAGAATGAGAGAAGGTGAAAATTAGGAACATTTTAAGCAGAAAAAACTAGAAAAAGAATTCAAGAGACAGGGACAAACATTGAAGACAGGCAAAGGAGGTCTAACATATATCTAAGTGGAGCCCCTGAAAAAGAAAAGTAAAGCAAGGAACAGAACTAACACTGAATCTATAATTCAAGAAAAATTACCTGAAATGAAAAGGATTTGAAGTTCCATCCTGGGACCTCATGTCTGAGAACAGTGGCCCACAGTGATCAACAGCCAGAACATTTGCTGGTGTCTTATTTGATCACCGCTTATATCTGCTGCCATGCCTAGAACAGTGCCTGGGACACAGTAAGTGCTCAAATGATTGACCAAATGTATTGATGTTGAGTAAATACATAATATACCCTTTAAAATGCCTAGAACATGTCATAATTTTATTTCCCTTAACTATTACTTATTGCATATGACCCTGGATGAGACTAGGGATAGTATTACAAGCTTTTATGTATTGAATTGTTTTTCCCCTCACCCAAATTCATGGGTTGAAGCCATAACCAATGATTCTATTTGGAGATTGGGCCTTTAAGGAGATAATCAAAGTTAAATGAGGGCAATAGGACTGGTGTCTTTATAAAAAGATGAAGAGACACCGGGAGTGTGCGGATACAGAGAAGAGGCTGTGTGAGGACAGAACAAGAAGCGGCCACCTGCCGGCCAGGAAGAGAACCCTGCCTGTACCTTCATCTTGGACTTCCAGCCTCTAGAACTATTGGAAAATACATTCCTGATGTGTAAGCTGCCCAGTCTGTGGCATTTTGTTAGGACTGCCCTAGTTTTGAGATTTTAAGGTTTGGGTCACTCTGTCTGGAAAAGAACCACAGCATGAGGTACTTGCTAAAGGCAAAGGGAACAGAGAACAGAGAATTGGAAAAGGGTGGATATAAATACCAACTATGACCACCTGACTGGTTACAGAAGTAAGGACTATACTAGTCATGAGTATGTCCTCCTTATTTGGTTATGAATGTGTGTATGTGTGTAGCAGATGTCTTTGTTTTCTTCCCTGTGTTCTTCTCCTATAATGTAACCTAAGGTGTGTTGACTTTATATCATAGTATTTAAGTATTGTTGACTTCACATCATGGTATTTAAATTACTGGATATTAAAGAGAAGAGTCAACATCATCCAAGGATTTCACGCCCTCTCCTGGGGAAAGGTTTATTAGTACATTTTGGTTGGAGTAGTTTTTATCAGTTGTATCATGTGAGGTGGAAGTATGACCTTGTTATTGCCTTTATTTGGAGATTAGGTATGATTTAAGGAGATGCATCTGGGCACCAAGTTGACCAGGGGTGGACTTGTGATGGTTAATTTTCTGTTCCACTTAGAGACTTTTTTTGGAGGGGAGTAACATTTAAACTGGTGAACTTTGAGTAGGTAGATTGTCTTCATTTATGAGGTGGGTCTCATCCAATCAGTTGAAGGCTCAAATAGAATAAAAAGACTGGCCTCGTGGAGCAAGAGGGAACTTTTCAGGAGACTGCCTTTACACTTCATCTGTACCATTGGCTCTCCTTGGGTCTCCACCTGCTGGCTTTGGAACTGAAACTGTGCTACTGGCTTTCCTGGGTCTACTGCGGATTTAGACTTGGTATTCTCTGTAATTGTGTGAGCTGATTCGTTACAGTAGATCTCTCACTTCCTACATCTATACATCCCTATTGTTTCTGTACCTCTGGAGAACCCTGATGAATATACACATATTCAACATTGTGTACCAAAACACTGGATTTTGGAGGGTTGAGTAGGACCATTATTTTTCTTGTCTCTTACTAATATAAAGGTGGTCAAGAGTGACTCTAAATAATTACAGATGACTTTTTCATCGCCTTTTTGGTGTTTGAAAATATCATATTATGATGCTTTTGACACTGTGGAGTCAGTGCCCTGAGTCTCAGTTAGTGGTGGAAAGTTCAGGACTTCTCTGAAATGTGCATCTGAGCATGTGCATCTGGTAGGGGCCCTCAGAGAACCCTGCTTTTCTCTAAATCGTCATGTTCTCTTGGAACATAATCTTTGTGATGTCTGAAGTTTGAAAGAAAGCAGCCAAGGTCAGCAAGAGCTTACGAGCCCAGTGGCTATTTCTACTACTTTTCTTATTTGATTTTCATGACTAGTTACTTTATTCTGATACATATACTGGGATCGGCAGACTTCCTCTTTGTGGTCCGTGGTGAACACGTGGTTTCATAGAACTATAACCCCATTTTATTTATGAAGGTTATCAAAGTGCTGCTTCTAGGAAGCTTACAGTCTTGTAGGGGGCAGGCAAGAGACAAGTGAGCAAGAAAGTATCAGACGCAGGTCAGAAGGGGGCAGAGCAACAGGCCGTCAGCTATACAGCAGCTAGGTAGTGACTCATGTTCCGGGAAAGTATCATTTACTCTGCAATGAGGGTAACATTCACTCTGTGACCTGATGATGAGAGGAAGTGGAGATGGGAGCAAAGAGCACTCTAGCTAGAAGCAGCAGCAGGTGCAAATGCCCCGAGGCAACACAGCTTGCCGATTGTGAGGTGTGGACAGTGTGAGCCAAAGAATGTAGAGGGGACAGTGGGGAGGGGTAAGGTAGGTGTGGGCAGAGCCAGATGAAGTACAGAGGCTGGGACATAGGAACCTGGGAGGGAAATCAAGCCAGGTTTGGCTCCTGCATGGTACAGATCCTGCTGCAGCATTTTGAAAAGGAGCGTGGGGTGCCCTTGGGGTACAGGAGGAAAGCACGGAGTACAGTGAAGAGGATTCCTCCGAAGGTGGAAGGGGATAGACTCCAGTCACTGGAAGAGGTCGGGGAAGTAGCGTCAACCCCTGATGCACAATTGCAGGGCATCCCCAGCTCTGCTGTGATGATCAGTAGCTCCGGATTTTGATGGTAAGAGATGAGAAGAATATCTGCATAACCAACTTAATTTGAAACCCTAGATTATTTAGGATGGAATAAGGTGACAGTTGCAGGATTCTTCGTGGAAGCATCATTACTGCCATCTGCCACTATTTATTTAGAATCTGCAGACCGTGGCATTGTAGTGAGTGCAAACGAGTGGAAAATTCAAATGTCAACCGATTTTGGTCAAAAAGGGCTCTTGGAGCCTCCCCCCACCGCCCCCCGATCCCATCCCATCTAGCTCTTAGAGCAATTTCAGAAATTGAGTAGCTTTATTGCCTCCCTAAGCGATGTTTGCCTTACATCTGCCCTGGCCCTTGGAATCTCTATCTTCTCTTGAATCTAAATAAATATTGTTCCTTTGGAACAGGAGTGTGGCACCGATAAGAAGCAGAAACACTGTTAGGTGTCCTGGCTCCAAGGGGCTAGTTAGATAACTATCAAAATGATATTGTCATAAAATGATGCCACTGATAAGGCAGAATAATAGCGTGAAATTTGAGGACCTGCTGGGTTATAGCGAGGCCCTGGTGTTTTACTGTTCCAGCTCTCCTGTTGAACTCTGCCTGCTTCTCATATTTATGTACTATCTATTAGCAGCTTTTGAAATATTTTATTCATGCAGTAATATCTCTAGAAATCCTCCTTAATTGGGACCTCGAGATAAATGTATGTAAAGTGCCCTGGATCCCAGTGGTTCCAATTTTGGTTTTTGCAGAACTGCCTTTTTAATACAATAATCTCATTTAAAAAAAAATTCCTTTATACAGTTCTGCTAAAGGACAAGCAGGTCCTTACAGGAGAAACCTCTGCTTTCTCAGAGGATGTTCCGGATGATGCAACTGTCAGAAAATTAGCACGAGATTGGGTTTGAACTCCTTGTACTGGATTTCACACCAAACATTATGTGAGAATACTTTCATTGTACTGTGGGTCTACATGGATTTGCTAGTAGATAACATAAGCTACCTGTTATGGAAATGTCTTTCTTATGGGATCAGGAATGAACAGGCAGTGGTCTCATCTCTGGGGTCCAGGGCAGTGGGCTGCCGTCTTGGCTCTCTCTTGTCCACTAGGATTTATTTTTACTTTTTCTTTGTTGTAGAAGTCTTTTAGGGCCTTCTGAAAGACTTCCCTGGCCTGTGGCTTTGTAACTAGGACTTGGCTGCAATTCTTTAAAAGCAGACCTTTTTTGTCTTCCAGAGTTTCTCCTCCCCCTGTTGTCCTGCTCCTATCTCTGGTGTCCTCATGTAGGCTGCCCACCCTGGGCCACAGAACCGGATTTCTCTGCCCTCTGTTCCACTGTCACCCAGGACCAGGCGTTTGTCATCTGTGCCCCATTGTCTGTCTGGGGTGGCCCTGCTCATTTGTGCCAGGGATCCGAGTGACCCTTCCCACACCTCTCTTATTCCAGCACCCGCTGTGACCGAGGGTTCGGTGAGAGGGTGGAGAGGTCTTGGGGTGGCTAGAGGAGCAAAGCCAGCAGGGAGAGCAGGCTCCAAGAAAACACAGTGGATCGTAGCTACACAGGCATCATGGTTCTTACCTGCCCTCGCTTCCTGGCTTCGGCGAGCTGTTTGTGCTCTCTGAGACTTTGCTGGCCATCCTAGAGTCACACA
The DNA here is from genome assembly GCF_902655055.1 of Lutra lutra. Classification (NCBI taxonomy): domain Eukaryota; kingdom Metazoa; phylum Chordata; class Mammalia; order Carnivora; family Mustelidae; genus Lutra; species Lutra lutra. The sequence continues at coordinate 200,583,895 of NC_062278.1, read as the reverse complement.
ACTTTTGCCTTTTCTGGACCCTGTGGTTCTGGCTGGTCTTTTAAGGTCAGGATTTGATTCTTACTGAATCCTTCTTTGCCCTTCTCTTTTTACATGTGGCTCTGAAATGAAACCTTTAACCCACTGAGCCACCCAGGCGCCCTGAACTTAGACCTTTAATAGTGAAGTTGCAGAACTGCACTGAGTTTGACCAGCTGTTTCAGGCAGTGTTGCCCAGAGCCTCTTTGTGTCAACAGAGTGGCTTTGAGGTGTTTCTTTGTTTAGTCCAAGGAGCTTTACGGTATTAATTCTTCTGCGAATAAGAGGTTGGGGGTGGGTCTCTTTATTCCTGTTACACATGTTTGATTGGGAGGGAGGTATGTGCACGTTTGTGTATGTGTTGGAAGAGTCCACGGTAGCGAGATTGGGATGACTTCAGTTTCTAATCCAGGAATCTCCCTAAAATCATGCAGGGATCTTGTTTAAGACGCAGTTCCTTGTGTTTGCTCGCAGAGAGTCCCTGGGCTGGGACTGGGCTCCGAAATACGGATTTTTTTTTTTTTTCCACTTTCCCAGATGATGTCGATGCAGTTGGAGACCACTTGAGAAGCACTTCTCTGAGGAGGGATGCTCTCCCACCAAATGACAGGTTTGGGTTTGTCAGGGACGTGTCTGATCTCTCAAGGTCATTTTCCATTTCCAGATAGGAGATGAATTAAGTGGTGGTTCTTTATCTCACAACTGGCTTCCTCTCTAGCCTTTCATTTCCCCTTCCGGGGGCTGGAGTAGGGGGCCAATTGAAACCTTTAGCATGGAATAAACCACTGTTGCTTTTGGGAACAATACAGCATATTCACTCTGTGAGTGCAATGATGTATCCGTCAAATGCAACCTTCTGGTAGCTACCAGGTAGTTTTGTGTGTGTATGCCTGTGAGTGTGAATGGGAAAGACAAGGATTTGGGCAGATGACTGAACTTCACTGAGTTTCAGTTCCCCTGCATGAAAGTGGAGGTCCTAATAGCCCCTAATGCACAGGGTTGTTGTATAGATTCCATCCTAAATGTTAAGAATACAGCCTAGCTCGTAATAAGTGCTCTATCAGTGTCAGTTGTTATTAGTATTATTGTCGTTACTAATTGTTACAAACTTACTTGAATTGAAATAAAACTCTTCCGCGTCAGGAATTTATAGAAATACAACAAGGAGGATATGGGAGAACCCTATCCACAGTGGCTTGCGTGCCCTAAGGGAGTCAGTGGATTTCTAGCAGGAACACAGCCCTGATCTGCAAAGTAGAAGCTTTATCAACCTCTCTACCATGCAGAGCATCAATAGGGCAATTTCCCATCCTCCAGCCCCAGCTAGGGTGCTGCCAATTGCAGATAAAAGAACTAGAGTAATCTCCGTTGACTGTTGTCTGCCTCCTTAATCTCACCATCAGTGAAATGAATATTTGGTTGCTGAGGGAAGACAGACATCTGAAACTTTTTCCTGGTGGAATGGCTGTTCGGTTTCTACTGCACACGTATTTTTTCCTCTCAGGTTAAAAATTGTCGAAACCTGATTTCCCCCTTTTAAGAGGGAATCCTGTTTGAGTCAACAGTAATGTTTATAATGCTAAGGAGAGTTAAGAGTCATTCTGGGGTTAAAACCTTGTAAGCCTTTATATAAATAGATTGTTATCTTGAAACTCTCCAAACTGAACTCAGAATTCACTCCGGCATTTCGTAGAGCTTCAATAAATAAGGGGAGAACAGCTAATGATCCCGTCAATTCCTAGCAGCGTCGTGGCCACTCTCGCAGTGTGCAAATAACAGAAAAGCAGGGTGACGAAGCCCACGGGCGGACGTCCACGTGAGCATTTGTCAACTTGCTATTGAAAATAGTGTCCCAATTACAGAAGATTTGTTTTGGAAGAGTTTGGTGTTTGATCATCATCTGTCTTCCTAACTTGCCTTTCGGGATCCTTTTCCCTTTTCAGTTCCTCTTGCACAAGGATTCTGGCTTACCTTTTGTACAACAGTGTTCCCATCAGCTGGCCCCCCGCTGCCTCCAATGAAGTGTAATTCTTGAAGCAGCTCTGTATGGCAGGCCCTTCTTGGCATGCTTCCCAGCCTACATGGGGCGTCTCTGCCTCAACGCTATTGTGCTGTAGATGACACTGGCAACCGCCTGGTTGCCTGGCTGGCCTTTGCTGATGTTTATGCTGCCGGAAAACTCATCCCCTACCACCCCTTCCAGGTACTCTGGTACTTTGGGAATCCCTTAAGTCATCTTGAATGTCTTTCAGTGTGCCTTTTCTAAACAGTCTCAGCATTAATCGTTTCCTCCCCCTTTATCAGAGTGTAAATGGATGTTTGGAGGCACAGAGAGGTTAAGTGTCAGAGCTGGATGGGCAATGAAATACTTAATGAAAAAAGGAAAATGCAAAAGCATAGTGGGAAAGAGAATGTCAATGTCAAATGTAGGGACAAGAAGTAAGGCTTTGTGAGGACTAATCATTGGACTGTACCCAGAAAGAAGATTGCATAGGCTGAGTCCTGGAAAGGGGACTGGAAAGGACCACCTCTAAAGGTGAGGTAGCCACACCTTTCCTGGTGGGTCTTTGATCTTGTCTGGAGGAAGGTGTACGTTCTGTGCTGTGGGGGGGGAAGTGCTGAGCCAGGTCTTGCTAGGACTGGGAAAGGAAGTCCTCAAGATTGAGCTGCTGCCCTCTTTCCAACTGTGCTGGTCAATGGGGGTCTTCCTAGTCCATGTAGGGCTGCCCCAGGGATGGCCTGATTATAAATAAAAAGGCATTGAGTGAGAGAAAAAGGAAGGAGGTTTATTAAGCTTATGTGGTACTGTGAGTAGCCACAAGTTTATGTGACTGTCCAGAGACTCCAGATTTTCCCACATGAGCTAGGAAATGATGAAGGGTACATGCACGAGAATTTCACATTAATGATATTGTGTTACCCCGTGACCAATGCCATCCATATCGAAGTGTAGAACTTCCTGCTGTTGGGGACCTCTGTAAGAACAGCAACCATAAAGTATACTGGTTTCTGTCTCACCCAGAAACTGTGTAAAAAGAAATAATGATCTTCTCCGATTAGCAGGACATAAAATTATTGAAGGTAGTTTTCCACATTATTTGTTCTGCTTTTTTTGGTCAGTGCTGGCCTTTCCTTCATCCACTTGGACCGACTTTCAGGCTACAGTAAGCAGGGTCTAGTTATGAGCACTGAAGCAGAAATGCAGATTCAATGAGTAATTATTAAGAACTTTCCAGAATATTAGCTGTTTCAGTTGCTGCAGTGACTAGTGATGGAATAGTCCATTAGACATTTCTGTTCCCAGCAACTCCTGAGAATTGATTCCAATCTGAGGCAGCCAACCGCTTTGATCAATACCATAATTACTCTTATTGATGGATTGTTTTACAATGGTAGCCATCAAGGTAGTCGGTCAGCTCGGGAGGCACCAGAACTGTCCCCTGCAAGCCGTAATGTACCGCAAATATTTGATTCAAATCAACTTACTATTGAGGCCAGGATGACAAGCGTGAAATTAATTGTTCCACTTCATGTAAGACCTGCATTCTTCTTTTGAGAGAGTAATTGGTTGCCGCATGTAGCACGAGAGCTGGGGGAGTCTTGCCTCTCTGCAATGTTTATGGACTCGTTTTTTTTTTTCCCCCACCAGCTATTTTTTTCCCTGACTCTTTGAGGTGTCAGCGGTATCGTACAAGCTGCTGTTCCTGCCGTGGTTGTTTTTCAGTGGCTCTTGTCATGTCAGAGAGAATGGTTTCCTTCTAGAAAGGTTGATTGCCACTGGAGTAAATTTCTTATCTGAAAAGGTTGTTTATAAAAAGAGGGGGTTTGTTGGCCAGCACAAAAGCAAGGAAACCTCAAAGCGTTTCGGTGAAGATATAAAAATAAAATATTTTATTATTACTGAATATATAAATATATATTATTGAAGATATAAAATAGATACATTATATATTAAATATAAAAATATATATATTAAAAATAAAATATAAAAATAATTAGGCAAATGGCAGTGGGTCAGGTGTTCTGTCATGGTTGCAATAGGTGAATTCAACAACTGTGCTCATTTTGCTGAGAATCTTCTGAATATAGTTGCCATCAGAGTCCTGTAGCTGGTGAAAGGATGAGAGCACTGCAGATGGCAAGTCAAGGACAACTGAGGTAACTGGAGAGTAGGGATCGTCCCAGCAGTGGCTGGTCATTCAGTCCTCATCAACCAACCAGTCTGTGTTGGAGAAATTCAACATAATTCTCAATACAACTTGAGAGAAGTGTCGTAAAATATTTTTTATAAGAAAATCAAGTATGCACGGGATGCCGGGGTGGCTCGGTCGGTTAAGCATGTGACTCTTGGTTTCTGCTCAGGTCATGATCTCAGGGTCCTGAGATTGAGCCCTGTGTCAGGCTCCGAACTGGGGGTGGGACCTGCTTACGTTTCTCTCTCCCTCCCTCTCTCTCTGACCTTCTCCGTGCCAGAAAGAAAAAGAACATCAAGTATGCAAGTTCATAGTTGGTCCCAGGAAGGGTTAAAGACCTGTAGAAACAGCGAGGCATCAAGGAACAGTAGTCTTCATGGCCTCAAGGGCTTTCTGAAACCCTGGTTAGGGGATTTCCTAACCAGGGTATCCTACTGAAGAGGAGTATCGCTTGGATGCTAGGGATAAGTCAGAAGCCAGTTCTTCTGGACATGGCAATGCTTTTTAATTTTAAAAGTTGTTTATTATAGCATTTCCAAGTTGGATGCTGAAGGGGTTGATGGCGCAAGAGGGGATTCTGTGACAACCAGTCCTCGAGCCAACCAGTAATTTTGAGTGCCAGCTATGTGTGAGCACTACGTAGGCCCTGGAGCTACCCTAGTACCTGAGAGCCTGGGTCCCTGAGGCGTACATTCCTGTGGGACAGGCAATAACCATACGCCCAGCCATGGCAGGTGCTGGCAGATCGCGTCTAGGATGACGGATGATGGAAGGTGCCAACTCTGCCGGGTGTTGGAGAACAAAGGCCAAGAAAGAGGAAGTAACGCAGGTTTGACTCCAGTCCGGTTCAAGAGCTTGAAGCCACCTTCATCATCAAACCTGGTGCGTCTTTGACACGTTCTAGTGGCAGAGCTTACCTTTCACAGCTGGGGATCGGGAGAGTCTATGCCGTCCCAGGTCAGGGCAGGGGAAAGAGCCACTTTAAAGTGCCCAGTTGAGGATGTTGGGGATGGCTCCAGAGGTAAGTGATTCTATTTCTGCTCAGTCATGTAAGTGTTTGGAAGTATTGATTGAACACTTTCACAACACCTGAAGGGACCAGGAGTGATTAATAATAAATAACCTCGGAAAGCGGAACACCAAGAATTCTAAAGCAAGCTCCGGATGATGCTGGCTCGGGAGGAGGACTCCACATTCCTGTTGGACACGCTCAGATGCAGCACAGAACCTCAGTAACTCACATCTCTGCTGGAGGCGACTGAGGTGGCTGAAGGCCATCACGCTTTCCTACTTCCCAGTGTTGGGTGTCTTTGGGGATCATCCCTTTCTTCCTGTTGATACTGGAGCCCTATAAGCTCCAGCTGCAAGGTGGAAAGAATGCCCAGACTTGGCTCACCAGGGTCCTAGGTCCCCCTGGATATGGGAGTTGCCTCAGAAGAGGGCTTGTGACCTACACTCGGCCAATCCGAGCTGACCTTGGACTTCTTTCTGGGAGCCAATGAGAAAGACATTCTTTCCACAAGGGTGGCTAAGCTGATGGAATGAGTCAGACATGGGGACATGAACCTAACAGACCACTTAGGGAGTGGTTCTGTGGAAGCAAGTGAGGCGGGGCTGAGAGCAGCCTAGAGTGGAGGGAGAAACAGAGCAGATGTGGATTTCATCCAACACTTGTGAGTTGATTCTTTAACCTGCCTTGCTTAAACCAATATGCATTTTCTTTTTTTAAAAATTTTATTTATTTATTTGACAGAGATCACAAATAGGCAGAGAGGCAGGCAGAGACAGAGAGAGGGGGGAAAGCAGGCTCCCTGCTGAGCAGAGAGCCCGATATGGGGCTTGATCCCAGGACCCTGGGATCAAGACCTGAGCTGAAGGCAGAGGCTTTAACCCACTGAGCCACCCAGGTGCCCCCCCATATGCATTTTTAATAGGAAAAAAATCCTCCAAAAACAAAAAAATGGAAATATGCTTTCACTTCATTGAGCCACACGGGTGAGATTTCATTTCTGTTGTATGGAGAGCCTGGCAGAAGTCTTTTTCCTGTACGTTGGGACCGAAAGACCTTCTCCAGGAGGGAAGGGCTGAGTCAACCCCTGGCCTCCAGTTCCCAGGACTCGCTGGTCGTCACCCCTGGAGGCACTTAACCCTCCTAAGTAACTTTTATGATGATGGTATCATAAATACATATCGTAAAGGCTTTCTTTGAAGGACACATCTACAATTTAAAAAGTCCATTTCATTAAAACCAAAGTCTGTCCATACATTTATGTAGCTGCAAAATAGGGGCTTCTGAGAAGAGACAAAATTTGCAGCTGCTTACGCCAAGCGCGGGGATCTAACTGCTCGGCTTTTGTGGTGCTCAGGGATTTTTCTGTGGTGTCTGTGGACCAGCTGTTCTGCTGAGATTCAGTAACGGATGGGCAGAAAGTTCTCGAGTTAATGTGTTTCCTCCTTCTCCTCCTTGGGAATCCAGGGTCTTTAGCCCTCACTCCTTCTAAGAAGCGAACCCGGTAATGTTTGATGTCTGTGAATGAGTCAACTATTCCCTTAGTTATCTGAGCCATTCCTTGTATGGAACCCGCACATGACACGTTTGTCTGCTTTCTAGTGGAAACTGCATTTATTATATCCACGCTGAGCTGTCACTCCCTGGAACTGCTCATATTGCTGTTTTTTTTTTCCCTCCCCCTCTGGGGAGCAGACCCATAGAATCGAGTGCCTCACATTCCCACCTTGGCTTACAAAGCCTCCAGGATGTGTTTCCCCCACCCATCCTCCCAGCGTTCAACAAGGCTTTGCCACACCCGCCTTCTTTGTCCTCTCTTAGCCATGCCAACCTCTTTTCTGCTCGGACTTTGACTCTCATGTTCTCTCTGTCTTAAACACTGTTCCCTCACTTTTCTTTGCATACCTGGCTTATCACTCAGGTCTCAGCTCATATGTCATTTCTGTGGAGGAGCTGGCATTGGAGCGGGTGACCTAACCACCTTTGCCCAGTAACTAACTCTGTGATGTCAAAACCTGTTTCCTTTTCTCCTTAATAGCTTTCTCTGAGACCTGAACTCAGTTCTTCCTTGTTCCGTCTTTCTGTCCACTAGAATATAAGCATCATGAGAGTGAGGGCATAGCCCGTCCCTTTCCCTGTTGTATTTTTGGCACCTATGTTCTGGCATGTAGTAGATGCTCAGTTATATTTCCAGAAAGAATAAATGGCTGAGTAGTCTACTCATTCCTCTGAGCAGTGAGCTCATTCAGGGAAGTCAAGCGGTTTAGTTTCGCATCTCCAGCTTCTCTGATCTAGAAAGGGAGGTGGAATGGGGTTTGAGATTTCCACAGTAAGCTGAATTCTGTAATGATCTCATTTAATCCCTGTGAGAGCCTTAGGAACCTACAGTACTGAAGCCCATCTTCCCTCCGTATCCAGGGTCTCGTTTCACTTTTTGGCCCCAAGAGTTCTATCCTGACACTTGCCACTGTGTGGATTAACTGAATTTGTGATCATATGTGTTTAGTCTTCTTTACCTGCTGAACCCTTAAGTGTTGTCCTTAAGACTGCTATGTCCACTCTTGAACCCCTCTGATCCTTGCTAAGGGCTTGGCACAGAGTGGGCGTTCCAGGCCTTGGGGCTAATGACGAGGGTGGAGGGAGATTCCTGGCTGAACTCCTTACTCTGACGGGTCTGGGGACAGCATTTTGCGACCACGGAACTTCTTCTAAACAAATTTGTGATCCCTCATGGTTAGGACATTAAAAAAAAATTCATTGTTCACCCATTCTTTGCAGAGGTTGAAGGAAATATAAAATGTTTCTCACTGGCTCAGGCAGGCCAAGTTCAGAAAGGTCCCTGGTCTTGTGGGTTTAGTGATACCAGATCTTAGAGTCTATCTGCCCCACCTGCCACCAGCTGTGCCCCCCTACCTGCCTTGTAGGTTTACAGGGGCAAGTGTTTGAAAGGTCCTGCCCTCCCCTAAGAATTGTATAGCGCCCTCCACGCTGCTTTAATAATGACCCACCCCAATCAGACAGTTAAGGGGAGGGAGGTTCTCTGCAGATCCACAGGGTTTTTTTTTTTTTTTTTTTTTTTTTAGGGGGTGGGAGGGATGACCTCAGTCTAGGAAGAGAGGGGGTTGGAGTGGAGGGGGCAGGGGTTTCTATTTTTTGCTGCTACTCTCTGAGGAGTTCTATATTTCACTGTAATCTGTTCCCCAAACCTGTGACAGCCTATATAATTGCTGGACCGACATAAATCTGTAGCAATGATGGGTAGATTTTGCTGACGCATTTGCTTCGGGCTGCAAGACTTGGTAGACCATGTCTGCAGAGCGTATCACAACCTCTGGCCTTGTGGGATCCACAACGAAAGCTGTTTGTTGTGCCTCTGAGGTCATGACGTGAGATTGGGTGGGGGAGAGGGTGAGGGGAGACCAGGAGAGCATAATAAAAAGAGCACCATTTTGACAGGGAGAGTTCCTCACATATCTGTGATTTAAACATGCTCGTTAAACCTCTGACGGACCAGAAGTGTTTTCTCATCCTTTGCAAGGTAAATAAGCGGACTTAGACTTTCAAAACAGATCCTGAAAAATGAAAGACCTTCTGCAGTTGCTTAAAGGATTTTGGACTTTTTCTCTTAAATGCATCCTTTCTGTCTGTGGATACACGCTGAGCACCCACTGTGTGCCAAGTGCTTTGATCAGTGCTGGGGACACACGTGTAATGACAAGGCAAATGGGTTTCTAGCCAGACAACCTGCCATCCAGCCAAGAAGAAGGTATTACTTAAGTAATTACAATTCCCTCCTCCAGCAACCACATGGGGAGCTCCCTCCTGGCGCGGCCAAGGGAGGCAAGTCGTCTTCTTCTTCTTTTTTTTTTTTTTTTTTTTGGGTTTCATTTTTGTATTTATTTTTGGTGTACATTTTACATGTTTGTTTTCCAATGTTTCATGATAGCTTAAGAAAATAATTCAGGAATCCACTTGCTTTAGCGTGGGAACATTACAAATAAAACGTAAGCTCCTTTCGACTTTCCCCACCCCGCGTAAGCACTATGATAGATGGAGCTCTGCAGAGAATTTTTGTTATATTTATTTATTTATGTATATTATTTATATATATATTTATGTTATATTTCCACACGTGTGTGTGTGTGTTTACCCCCTTGAAATCTACTCCCATTGTTCGAACACAAATGCCAACACATGATGTGCATATGGATATGACGTTTGCTTCTTTTATTTTGTAGTACATTTTTACATTAGTTTACATTCATTACTGGAAAAACAATTCATTAATTTTAATTACTGAGAGTTGTGTTTATTTACATTCCTCCTTGGAAGCTTGTATGTTGGTGACTGCTGACCTACAAGGGTGCAAGTAATTGAAATAGTTGGCATTTATTGAGTGCTTAATGTTTGCCAGACTGTTCTAAGTCCCTTACGTGCATTATCTCATTTAATCATGAGAGCACCTCCATGCGCTGTGTCGTTTTCACAGGAGAGGGGGTTTGAAGCAAGGAGAGAGCAGGTAATTTGCATACAGCTAAAAAGGGATGCCAAGATTAGCAGCCAGGTAGCACAACACCAGAGCCGTTCTCTTGAGGACTCCTGGTTATCCGGGAATTTTGTTGCCAGCTGCAACCGTTGAAACAGTATGTGGAGGGATGGGAAGATACTCACTGAGGACTCACGGCAGGGGGCAGGGGCAGTGACTGATTTGCACATTTGTCTGTTCATTGATTCAGCAAACACCTGTTTAGCACCTTTGGCTTGCCAGGTTCTTTGTGTGTCCTGTGTAGAGAGTCAGTGCAAGGACAGCACACAGTCCTGTCTCACAAAGCTCCCAGAGATCCAGGATGATGTTGAGACCAGCTGTGTAACGGCAAGCATGGTCTGTCCCTGGTAGAGTGGGACTCTTGTCCCCTCTGGGGTTATAGGATCTGGGTGCTGTGCTGTGTTCTGTTTCATTTTCTTGCATATTAGATGGCATTTGTTAAACTGCAATATGACGGTGGGTCCATTGATGGATTTGGCAGGAGACTCGCCTTTCTGTCGTGACATTGTTGCCTTCTGTGTTATGCTGCAGTACATCCTGGATGCTGGTGTTTTATCCCCACTGGCTGCCCAGCCACAATATGACAGATTTGCTATTCATCCAGCTCAATCATAGTTAGCATAATGGGCTCTGGTGCCCACCCAGATGCGGTGGGCGGTGTCCTCAGCTGATTACAAAGATTGTAGCCCAGGCATTTCAGGAAACCGCTCTTCCTTCCTGTCCTCGTATCACTTCTGGGGGTTGATTTTTCTGCTCTTGTGTTGAGAAATGCAGTAAGGGAAAGGTTCTCTTATATTTAATGCGTCTTGTATAATGATGAAAGATAATCACAGTGCCTAGGATTTTTTTCTTTGAAAATCAGAACAATTATGGATAGAAGGAAGTGTAAGCCACTTGACTTTGAACTCGGAGATGCATTAATTGTCCTGGAGGCTCAGATGAAGGAGGCGTGCTCATCTTTTTCTCTTCATTTCGATCTACGATAATCTTTTAGTTTAGGAGTGGAAAAGGTTTCAAGTCCTCACTCTTTTCCTTTTCTTGACTTTTTTTTTCCCTAAAAATGAAGTGGAAGGGCAGCCTAAAGGTGATGTTGGCCAGACTTTTTATCTAGCATTTTAGTTTATGATGGACTTGTGCTGGTGGGTTTATACCAACTGACTCTTATGTATCTGGTCATAGTTGTTGATTTACTTATTTATTTGGGTCTACTTGGCTACATGAAATTATAGTTGTCTACTTTTTAGTCTGTTGAACCAAAAACTATCAAGTTTTCTTTCATCACTTAAAGACCACAGTTTTTTTAGAGACATCATCTTCTTAAGTGACGTACTTCTCATTTTGGTATGCGTCTGAAGGGAAGAATGGGAAAAACATATATAGGAGAAGAAAGCACACTTTTTATCTTGGCTTAGAACCCACTTGTACTTTAAGGAGGTTCAAATTTCAGAGCGACCTAAAACGTTTTGAGGGTCAAATTTAGTTTGCTCTTAGCAAAAAAGGCGCTTCGTAGCTCAAAGAGGAGGGAATTTCAAAGACTTACAAGATACTCAAATGCCTTCTTAGGTATCAAATAGCTCTCAGAGAAAGCATCTGATGGATGGAGGATGTAGGAATTAGAAAAAAATGTGAGCTAATTTTTCTTGACATATAATCCTATTTAAAAGCAGTGGAAAAAGTTCTTAGGTCTTTTGAGAACTGGGGCTTAAATCAGTGACTCTTGGAAAATTTTGGTTGTTGCCAAACCCAGAAAATGGTCCGGTTTGGCCTGAGCCTCGTAGAATTGAAAAGTCCTCTAGCTGTCTCTGTGATGTATGAAATGAACCCAAGAGATGTTGGAACATGGGGTTGCGGTAATACTTCTTGGAGCTAGAATTGGATCGCCCGCTAGCCGCTGTCAGTAATAGATGTACGATGTCTTTTTGGCTATTATGACAGATAACTGAAAGGCAAAATAAGGTCGAGAGAGGTGAGATGGGGCATCCAGGAGTCCTCTCCACTTTCCTCAGAGTGCCTGTTTCCTGAATTCCCATGTTTTGGATTTGGGAGTTTAATGTTGCCTGAAGTTTCTCTGCCTTCTGGCTGAAGGAGGTGGATTATGGCTGCAGAGAACAGAGGCCTCTGCTGTTGCATGATCTGCTCAAAGCAGGCTGTCTCTTCGGGAACGGAAGCCCGGGGATGGGGGTGGGGGGCGTGAAACGGCTTCCTCTCCCACATTGCAGGGCGTCGTGGCTTTTCATGGGGCAGTGATCCCTGCTGTATTGAGTGAGTGCCTGGCTGACGGAGGGTTGTGACAGCTGCCTGGTCCATGCTGAAGGAACGGGATGCGAGGCTGGCGGGAGTGACATTGGCAGGCTCAGTCTGTGCTCTTTGGGTTCCAGTTTGGGAAGGACACCGTGGACAACAGGGCAGGGTGATGACACCCAGCCTGACCTGGCCTCTTGCTCACCCTCTGGTACTGGGGGTCTGTGACTGGCTTACCCCACTGTCATTTCAGTGGCCCTTGGCACCAAGGGACCCCATCAGCAGAAACTCAGACACACTTAGATGGTTTAGGAGAGCAGGCAGGGCAGGCCCTTGCACAGAGAGCACGGAGAGCGTCCACGGGCTTCTTTTTTTAGCAGCACTGCGTGATCCTTGACACACTTCCTCTTCACTTTGCCTTGAGCATGAACCACCGATGGCTTACGTTTTGGTGGTTTATCAGCGTGAAGTGGGGCAGCATCGGCAGCACAACCATGACGTCAGTGTCATTTGGACTGGAGGATGAGGGTAAAGTAGGCAGTAAGAAGAAACCATGAGTTTATTAAGAAATATTGCAGGTGGTGTTCGGACACGATCATGGTGCTGATACAACTCTGATAGTTTGGAAACCGTATCTTTGCATACTGACTCATACTCGATGGTGTGTTTCTACCTTATATAGCTAGAGTCTTGTGAAGTGATATTTTCAGTGGGGAATATGTACTCAGCCTCCTCAAACGGCCCTCTGTACATACTCTTTAATGGCAATGGGGTTGGGGTTGTTGTTGGGGTTGCAGAGGACGCTCTGGCAAACTGGAACCTCCTGTCCTGGGTTGCTCAGTCATGAGTAGATGGTTTTAGGGACTTCATAGGTGTTCACTGGAGGTGTGAGGAGGACCCCTCCCCCAGTCACAGGGAGGGGGTCCGTCAAGTTTCAGAAATGTGGTTAGCATATAGTACTCAATGCTTGGTTTTTAAAAAACCGAATTAAAATTCTCCTTTCTGAATCAGAAAGTATTTAGTCACTGTTTCTCAGGAGTCAAAAGCTGGATGTGAGTCTGAGCTCATATGGTGCTTTTTGTACTGAAGGCTGATGTTGAGGGCAAAGAACTCCTAATCCCGACTGTTCTAAGCTTTTTTATAAGCTTTAGAAAGTCTATCCTCGATGAAATATAAGAGATGAGTACCTATAATATTTTGGTGTCTATGGGGCAGAGTATTTTAAGTGATTATTCCAGAGCCCACTGCTCTCGAGTTATTTTTTCCATCATAAACATTAGGGGTTTGCAAATTCATTCGTATACTGATTTTGGGACTTAAGGTAATGGCACGAAAAGGTTTCAGCTTGGGAGCAAGGGATGTTTTAAGGGTGTTTTTTATGTTTAAAATATAAATCTCCTTGGTTGCTCCAAGTTAGAAATGATAAAATGAAGAGGAAAAGGAAAGAAGTTAATGGTCTGAAACATAGGACTGGTATGTGTTTATATTCAGAATCAGAACAGTGCCCTGGCTTTGGCGTTTGGGAAATATTAATATTCTGAATTGTGGCATGGGAATTTGGAAAAGAGGTTTGAAGAAAAAGCTCATATGACAAATTTTTAATAGGAAGGATAAGCAGTACTTCTGTTCTGGTACTTCTGCTCATCTGTTCTGGGTGGGGCAGCCTTCATGGAGTGGCCATTAGGAGATGAGAAAACCGAGGTTTGGAGAAGGAAAAAGAACTTGTCCATGGTCTCTGAGCTTGGCAAAGCTGGGACTGGAAGCCAGGCCTGTCTTTGTATTCTGACAACTATGGAATAGGATAAAGGAAGCAGAGTATTTGGGAACGGTAAACTTGGAAGGAGTGGTTCTGGAACCATTTGTTTTTTGTATGAATTTGATTGATGAAAGACGCTTAAAACAATGTCAGATATTTTGTAAAGTGCCTGGTACAAGTGGAAAGACCTCAATATACGGTATCTATTGTGTTGTCATTGTTTCCGGCTAATACTATTAGTATTGATCAAATATCAGTCCTCGAGAACAGACACATAAAAGCTTTTCTTGGCTTGATACACCAGAAGCGGACACAGCTAGTCTGAGTTTGAGGTTGAGCAAGGCCCTATGTGGATACCACTTAATTCAGACCTCGTGATCCTAAGCTTGAAAGTGTTCTTGAAATTGCCTTATTCTTACATTTAGCAACCTCCTCCCATGGACTGCAGATTTAATTGTTAAAGCAGCCTTTAGCAAACTTATGTGCTGAATTTGCAAATATGAATGAGAAAAAGAGTTTTCTTCTCCTTTTTTTGGGGGGGGGGTCCTGTTTAGCCTCCCCTTTGGAGATTATTTAGGATTGATGATTGCTGTGGTCATACAGACCTTGGTTTCTTTCCATAGAGAGTCTAGAAATACTGTGTGTTGGGTGTCCCAGGAATTAACTGGCCTGGTCCAGCCATGACCTCAACACTTCTCTTGAGCTTACCACACGAGTTGCTTTTCACCATTGCCGCTACTCAACAAGATGTTTGACAGTCCTCATTTCTCAATCGTGGCTTTGCCAGCCATCCACAGGAGGCCCATTTCAGCTGCCAACTCTGTTGGCTTTCTCTTCTTGCTTAACCATTTACCAGAAACCAAGAGGCTTAAAACAGCTCCCATTTATGATCTCATAGTTCTGCAGGCCAGCAGTCCAGGAGAGCTCTGGGAGGTCCATGTTCATCTCACCATAGGCTGAAATCAAGGTGCCTCCTAGGTTAGGTCATGATCTGGAGGTTCTGGGGAAGAACGCTCTTCCATGCTCAGTCAGGTTGCTGACTGGACACAGTGCCTTACAGCCATAATGCTGAGGTCTCTACTTCTTGGCTGGCTGTCAGTTGAGGACGTGTCTCAGCTCCCTAAGGCCACCCTCAATACTTCTCCTGTGGTCCCTCCCCTCCATCTTCAGAGACAGCAGTCGTGTCCAAAGGACTTGCCAAGTTTGGGTCTCTCTAGCTTTGCCACCAGTCAGAGGAAGTTGTCTGCTTTTAAGAGATTATTCAGTTTTATTTATGATTTTACTATAAAATCAGGAACAGTGGGCTACCAAGAGACACTGGAGAAAAGCATTTGCATTTTTTTAGAAGTAATTATTTCTAAGCCACAGCTTGTGATTATAGAACTATAATACACAGGAATAGAGACACAGGAGTTCAAGTCTTGGTTCTGGGACCATGAATCTGGAGAGCTTTGGGCATGTTATCTGGGACTTGGTTTCACCATCTGTAAAATGAGAGAGCTGGGTTCTTAGGGTCAGATGGTTTTTTCTTCTTTTTCCTTTTTTCCCTCTGTTCTCATTCTGCCTTCCCCTGGCAGACCTCATTAATCAGCCATCTTACTTTTCCCTGCTGAGCTTGGACACTGTCCTAGAATCCTTTTGACGTGGCCCTCCAGGGAGTCACCAGCAATCTACTGGAGTTGGCACTGCAGATGAAACCTGTGTGTCATCCTAACACTTGGAGGTCCCGTTTCATCTGAAATGCGATGATTGTCTGGAAAGAGAAATTATCAACTCCCTTGGCCAAATTGCAGACAGCCAGAAAAGAACCAGTTGGCCTTGGCTCGGCTTGTCATACAGACATCTGGGGAGTGGGTTCAGTTTTCAAGCCACAAATTGAGGTGTGCAGAAAAAGTCACTTTTTCTCTTTCTAATTGAACTTCATTTCTAGTGTGAGTCCCTGTCCTGCCAAGTTGTTGCAATGAATCCCAGTCAACTCACCATACTTCTTTTGGCTCTCCTGGGTTTGTTCTAAGTTCCATGGATCCACATAGGTCCCAGGCATGGAGGTGGAGGGGCTGCTGGTACGTGGCTGTCACCTGCTTCTGGAGACATCCTTGCTCCCAGTTGTCTTTGATTTTGTTCGGGAGAGACCAGGCCAACAGATTAACCCCCCAAACTCAGTGAAACACAAGTTATTTTCTTATTCAGACCAAGTCCTTCATGTCTTAGGCAATTATACAGGACATCTTTCATCTCCATGGTGATCAACGAATTATCTGTCTGTCTTATTTTAGCATGAAGCCTCTAGTCCGTCAGGCAGACAAGACAGAGCTGGGAGGTTGCTGGGTGGCTCTTAACTGTGTTGGTCTCAATGTGACCCATGCCCTCCCATATCCATTGACTAGGGCTGGACACATGGCCTTACCCATCCCCAGGGGGCTGGAAAATGTGTGCATGGGGGTGATACATAGTCAAGCAAGCATTGCTGTAGTGTACCACAGTTGTCCATTCATTTTGGGTTGCTTCTGCAGGTTCTCATCCTGCCTGCCAGTCTTGAGCAGGATGCTAGCTCTCTGTGCTATGCTCAAGCTGCTTTCGGCCAGTGAGGGAACTTTTCTATCCCTCCTGTGCCTCTGGGCTTGGTGAAGTGCTGGGGTTGTTCTGCTCTTCAGCCCACCTGCACCATACATCTATGTATGTCTTTTGCCCCCTTTCTTGACAATAAGGATGCTTAGTACTTTATGTCGAGCTGATTTTTGAGGCCCATCACATTCCCCAGAGCAAGCTGGGAAAATCAGGCAGATGCTAGTGATTTTGATACCACCGCATTTTGATAGAGACCCACCTCAGAAGCAGCCTTCTTCATACCAGAGATCCGTAGTTATTCCAGCCTTTGTTTCAAGGGCTTCCTGAGGGGTATACCTGCCATACTGGGGACTGAGACCTCTGCAGAGGCCGTGTCAAACATGGTCACTGAGATTAAGAAGATGTCTGCTATTTCTTGAAGAATTATGTATGAGTTAACATCAAAGCCCCTAGAAACTACTGAGCCAGAATGGTAAACATCTTATTCTATTAAAAAAGAAAAAATGCTGGTATGGGGTCACTGTGGGACCCTGCTGGCTTTCTGCAGTGCTGTGAGAACAGAAAGTGTGGGTGTTTCCAGGTTCCGGGCTTCTTTTCTTCCTGTCCTCTATCTCTGGCTCTGCCCATGTGGGATGATGAGCACTCAAGGCTCCTCCCCACAGAGCCTTCCTAGGGACACTCCTTGGTTTCTCCTGAAAACTCGCCATCATTTTCAGCCTGCGAAGACAGGCTCTTGCCCTGGGCACCGGTGAGTGTGGGTGAGCAGAGTGAGTGGGCAGAAGCACTTCCAGCTGTCTCTGACCCCATTCTCCCCACACTTAGTTTATCCCCAAGTTCTACATTAGAGAAAGTTCAAAGCCAAGCCTTACAGTCCATTGTTCTGGGTCCTGGTGTGGACTATGAGGAGAACTATGAAGAGTCTCCTCATAGAAGACTATGAGGAGAACCAGTTTCTCCTCCTGGTTAATCCATTAAAATATTATTCTGAGTCATCATATTCTTACTCTGTCTTGCTTGCTGTAAACATGTCACTTGAGAAGGGAAAGCAGATTTTTGTGGTTCCACATGCCCAACACGAGGATCTCTTTTGGTGAGGAGACTTGCTGTGGAATTTGTGGAGGTCTCAGCTTTGTTCTTTCCTCTCATCCAGCTGGGCTTCTTGGCTGGGAGGAAGGTTTGGATTTGTCTCATTACTCTTGGCTGCTGGGTTCTTCCTTTCTCAACTGTTCACAAGTTGAAAGAGATTTTGTCTTCATTTTTCTCTCTCTGTCTCTGTTTATCTCCATTTCTTTGTCTCTCTGTCTCTGTCTGTCTTTCTCTCACACACATGCCCTCCACCCCACCCTGATCCTGTTCTAGCGTCCCTAATTTATTTTCCACTGCTTTCTTTAACCTATCAATCATCCGGATAGATTAAATCACTTTCTGTGCTTGCTTCGTTCCTCTTTGTGTTATTCAGTCTATTGGAAATGACCTCTTATGAGAAGGTCTTATGACCTCTAAAGTGTAAGTCTTTTCCCATTTTTTAAAAACATTTTGTATGAAGCAGTATGTATGAAGTGTAGAACATCTGAAAATTGTATAAATATATATTTCTGTATTTATAGAATTGTTTCTATCTATATAGAAACATTTAGGAAATACAGAGAAGTATCAGGTCGAAAGCAAAATCCCATTAACTTTATCATCTAGTTATAAGCATTTTGATTTTTCTTTTCTTTTCTTTTCCTTAACTTTTCCTTCCTCCCTGCCTACCTGCCTGCCTGCCTTCCTTCCTTCCTTCCTCCATTTTTAAAACTTCCTGAGGGATATCCTTGATTTTGAAGTCTACCTCAGGTGCAGGTCTTTCCAGATTCCTTTGTGTACAGTCACTCCCAGCTAAGAGGGATGATGTCGTCCTCAGCATCACTAGAAGGTTGGCATGTGTCCCTGCTCATCATTGTGTGCCCTGGCTCACTGTATAGCAGATGACCCTAAGATATAGTAGCTTAAGACAACAGAAAAATCATTATCCTGCAGTATCTGTAAGTCAGGAGTCAGAGCAGAGCCTGGGTCCTCTGAGTCTCTTACAGGCTACAATCAAATTATCAGTTGGCTGTAGTCTGCTCTGAGGGCTCGACTTGGGGAGGGTCTGCCTCCAAGCTCACTTGCATGGTTCTTGGACCAAAGGTTCTTGGTTCTTGGACCTCAGTTCCTTGCTGGATGTCGGCTGGAGGCTTCCCTCAGGTGTTTGTCCTGTAGGCCTCTCTGTAGAGCAGCTCACAACATGGTGGCTGGCTTCCATCAGAGGGAGCATGGGAGAGAGCAAGACAGACAAGCAAGAGAGGATCTGGAGCCCTTTTATAATCTAATTTTGGAAGCGGCATCTCATTACTTTTGTCATACCTTGTTCATTAGAAAGAAGTCACCCATGCATGTTTAATGTATGAGAAAAATATTTACCAATGTGTTGTCCTCTGATTCTTAAAATATAAATACTATACATGCCAGAAACTACTCATTTCATATAGTTACATTTTAGTGGGACTATTATAATGAGGTTTCACTGTACATTCATGCTGTGATGGGGTTCCACCTTCTAGGACATGTATATGGATAGAGATTTAAGTGCACAGACAACAAGCCCTCATATTCCTGCTTTAAGTTACAGCCAAGCTACCACCTAATCACTACTATCATCGCCACGAAAATTTTCAAAAACAGTTGTTGACTACTAAAAAGTAATCAGTAGACAGGTCCTTTTTTGGGAGCAGTGAGCACAGTAGTGTGATTATATCTGGAAAAACATCTAAGTTGTACAGCTGAATCCTCCTCAAAATCCGGTGAAGAATGCTATTTTTCTAGGCTGAGCTTTTGTTATAAACCTAATATTCAGAAGGGAAGAGTTACAATCCTGATGTGTCTTCTTTTTTTTTTTTTTGCGTTTGTTAATTCTGAATGTATTTTTAACAGAGTGATTTTTTTGACTTACTAGTGTAATTTGCATTTTAAAAATAAATGGAAAAACAATTAAAAAAAAAAAAAAAAAAAAAAGAAAGAAGTCACCCGATCTAGCCACATTCCTGAGAGAGGAGCTCCACAAAGGCATTAATACCAGGAAGCAGGATTGGCCCCCACCCCCAAAGCTACCCACCTCAGACAAGCTTATTTATGAGCTGCTGTCTCTCCCACACTGGACTCTGTGGCAACTTGGGCAGAGCCCTGCCTGATCATGTTCAAACCTCTGCCCTCCCCAGGGTAGTCAGATACTGCATCTTGCACATGACACAGGCACTTGGAATCCTGACCCTTTGGATTCAGAACACATGCCTTCTTCTTGGCGGTCTCTACCCCATCCTACCTCTGTGCCTCACTGGGAAATGCTTCTCAGGCTCTCGGGTCTCAGCTCATGTACCCCTCTCCCAGGTGGGAGGTTCTGACTTCTTTCGTGCCATTGATTACTTGGATGGTCTGACACTTACTCTTTCTTAGAAGAATACATTTTCAAGTTCATAAAATAAAATGAATAGAATTATAAGAAAGCCCAATCATAATGAAATACAGTTATCAAAATATAATCTCCTGGATATATGATATAGTAATTTATGTGCTTTTTAAAGAACATCCCAGATAGCAAGATCCAGCAGCAGGCTTAATTTCAATATGGTGACGATAGTGAATACAGTTTGGATAAAGCAGCGACAACTGAAATGTGGTAGGAAAGCATCTGATTTCTATTGGTGATGAAGTCTCAGGTTCTTCAATATGACTTTTTTTATGTTCAAAATTCAAGGGAATGGTGAATTTCAGTGACACATAATTAAAAATCAAGATATGATTCTTTTTTGAACATCCTGAACCCCTGATTAAGAACTCCCACCTGAAAGAATGGGCCAGCTGCCTCTGTGTACCCCTCAGTCTCTTTTCCTCCCATGTGCACCCCGACTACCATCCCAGATTAAGGGGTCCTTGCTTGACCTCTTGCTGCAGAGTGGAATGCCCAGTGGGGTTCCCACTGGCAACATGAGGCTGACCTGAGAGAAGAGGAAGGAGCAGTTTGGTGAGAAGATGAAAAGGGACACAGTGAGTAAGGGAGTCCTTCCTGATCATGGAGCAGGGAGTCTGGTGTTCTGTAGCCAGGAAAGCAGAGCTTGGGGTGGGCTGGAACGGAGTGGCAGGGCTTGTGTGTGAGAGATAGGGTGTGAGGCAATGTGGAAGGCATTGACTAAGTATTTCTGTCACATTGAGGTAAAGATTCAAATTGTGTGTTTTCTGGCTGCCCAACTGTTGTGTCTGTAAGCTCATCTCGAAGCTAGAGTAAGACTATCCCGGGGCATGCTTGGACTGGATTTGTTCACTGGCTACCCTGTATCTTGATTATTTATGGAGACCAGGGTTGACGTACCAAATCTGGCTGGCCACCTGTTTCTGGACAGCTCCAGTTCTCAAATTTGGGGCATGGTTCTTTCCCAGAGGGTATATCACTTGGGGGCTGCTCCGTGGCTTGGAAGTGCGGCTTGAAGACGGAGACCCCCTGGGAAACTTCCTGCACTGCCCTCCCCTTCTGATCATGCCCCAGCACAGAGCCACCTTGCAGGACTGTGCCACTGCCATTTACAAAAACCTGGGCACTTTTCTTACCTCTTTGAAACATGCTGGTATTGACAGCCCAGCCACGGAGCCGACAGAATCAAATTAGCATTCGTTAATGTACACGGATTCTGTGAAGATATCTAATTCAGTGCTATAAATGGACTTGTTTCCTCCTTCCCCAAAGCTTTGCCCCTCCCCTGTGAGGCTCTGGCGATGAAGAGATTGGCTGTGTCACTTTGATGACTCATTTAATTTCCAGCTACATGAGTGGAATGCACAAGTCCAAGGCAAGGGTGAGGTGTGGATTCTGACTAAGGAATTGAAACATCACAAGTAACTTCCGGGGCACCTCTCAGACCTGGCTGCAGGCAGGCTGACCTGACTTTCTCTGTGTGTGCATGAGGGGGGGACCAAACAGGAGGGCCCTGTGCTTATGCATCCCCAAGTAGAGCTAAGTAATTGCCCCAGGGACAGTGGATTTATTAAATATTGGAATCCTGACAAGCTCTGTTGCTTTCCATCTCTCTGGTGATGTGCCCTGCCCAGAGATGACCTTGACTGTGTTGAGATTACACAAAGCTTGCACCTTGCAAGTGGGGCTTTCACAGAGAAGCCTTGTCTGCATGTAGCAAGAGGAGATTTGATATTCTAGAACTTTTCTTCTTCTTCTTGCTGTCTTTGGTACTGGAGAGCACCAGGTAGCGTGAGCAACGCTACAGCCACAGGCGTGAGCAGAGCTCTGGGTTAGTCCTGATAATTGAAACTCTTTTGTGCCATAGAATCTTGAGTAGGCAGCTGTCTCTGCCTTCAAATGGAGGTCTGAGGACCCCGGCTCGGGGCCTTGTGTTTTATGCAGCTGTCTCAACTACTCAATGCAATAGGAGACAGGATTAGGGTCCAACTGTTTAGTGATCTGTTTTGGTGCAGCCTGAAGCAGAGGTTCCCAAAATTACATTTCATACCGAGTTTTCAGTAGTAGAAGCCAGGCGAGGCTAGCCTCACCTGTAGAGCGCGTCAACAGTGATTTCTTTAATATAACAAGTAGGAATATGAGAAACTAGCAAAGATGACTTGTTTGTTCATCTAATACATATCCGTTGCCCACCTGTGCCTCTTGGAACTCCGGTGTGGTGTGCAGTGGGGAGAAACACACAAATAACTCTTGCTTGTGAAAGTTCTGAGCTAGTGGAGGGGGCACGAGTGAATGGGGAAATACGACGCATGAGGTGCTTTGCAGCCCATAAGCAACCGTACTAAGAGAGCGAAGAGGGAGGGAGTCATGGCAGGCCTCTGAGAGGAGGTGACCTGATTGAAATCCCAGGCTGGGCCTTGCCTGCCTCAAAGCTTTTAGGGTCCCCCCAAGCTCAGAGAGAATAGCCCTTGCAGCCTGCTTTCTCTCATGTGCCCCTCAGTCTCTTGTCTGTTTGGTTTGCCTTTGCATTGCTGAGCCTTGTGCATGATCCTCTCATTTGATCCTCTTTCTTCCCCAAGTTCTCATCATCCTTTGGGTGTCAGTGTAGGTATCCTTCCCCTGGATAGCCCTTCATGACTCTCAAGCCCGGAAGGGGTGCCACTCCTGGAAATTGTTTGCACATCCCGAGCTTCCCTTATCATGCCGTTGAACACACCAAAGTCTTGCTTTCCTCCCTTATGAGGCTGTGAACTCCCAGAAGGCACGGACCACGGCTGTCTGGTTCGGTCCTCTGTCTCCGGCCCCCTCCCTGGTGGCCAGCACACAGAGACACATGGGAATGGGTGCTGGACGAGGCTGTGGCTCCTGAAGGTCTTGGAGTTGAGAGGAGGAAGGAGCACACGGGGGATGGTGGGAAGCGGGACGGCACATGCTGATAACTCACCAATCTCAATTAGTCATGGGAAGAGCAAGGTAAAATAAAACAGCATCATAGTCCATGCCCTCTGTCTCTGGCTTTGAGCCAGTGGGAGTATTTCATGATCTCTGAAACAGGAAGGCATCTCTGTCTGTGTGTAGCTTCTTCATATATTCTGTGACTCTTTTTTTTTTTTAAGATTTTATTTATTTATTTGATAGAGATCACAAGCAGGCAGAGAGGCAGGCAGAGAGAGAGGAAGGGAAGCAGGCTCCCTGCTGAGCAGAGTGCCCGGTGCGGGGCTTGATCTGGGACCCTGGGATCATGACCTGAGCTGAAGGCAGAGGCTTTAACCCACTGAGCCACCCAGGTGCCCCATATTTTGTGACTCTTAATTTCTTCCATTGTCCATCCAAGTCACCAAAAAGCACATGGCTACTTACTCTATTAGAGAGATCGGGTGGCTGGTGTGTAGGGAGTTCTGGTAGGCCTACTCCTGTCCCTCCCTGTGTCGTGATGGACCATAAGGGGAAGGAATGGCCAGGCTCCAAAGGAGGGGAGGTAGACCCCAGACTCCAGACCCCAGAGCTCACTCACACATGGCAATTCTGTAATGAGGTAATTCTTCACTCCTTAAACTACCGGGCATGCAGGTGTGTGCTCCTGGCAATCACGGGGAAACCGCACACCTCAGAGAACCCACGGAACGTCCACTTGGTGTGGTTATGTGTTACTGGTGTCTTCCCTCCTCTGCAGATTCTTGCTGGGAATCGATGAATTTGTTGTATAGAATTAAAGCCTTAGATGAGGAGCTTAAGCCCTGTGTTAGTGCAACAGATCAGGAGGTGAGGCGGGTCTGAATCAGTAGAATTTCCTGGCAGTTAGGAATAGATATTTGCCTCTGAAGGATGTGCAGTCCCAGTGCATCTTATGTGAACATCTGACAGGCGGTTTCTGCCATGTTGTCTGGACCCAGCATTGCTTACCAAATTTCACAGGGTGGAGGCCTGCTTCCATGTGTTAAAGAAAACCATCCATGGGGCGCCTGGGTGGTACAGTTGGGTAAGTGTCCAACTCTTGGTTTCGGCTCAGGCCGTGATCTCAGGGTTGTGACAGCAAGTCCTACATGAGGCTCCATGCTCAGCTCAGAGCCTGTTTAAGACTCTCTCTCCCTTTCCCTCTGCCCCTCCCCACCAAACTAATAAACCTTAAAAAAAAAAAAAAAAAAAGAAAACCATTCTTTGCTCTCGGTGTCTCTCTCTCAGCATTTACAATATTAAACAGAATGGATGTTTATTAAGTTTTTAATAAACAAATAATATCAGATATGGAGAATGGGACCGTGGAACTGAGTAAATACAAGGTCTTCATCCTGCCTTGTAAGACAAGGTTGACATGCTAATAGCTCTTGTGGATAGTAGTCATTAGTGAAGTAACAGACCATTAGGTATGAAGAACAGATGTGTCAGTGTGGAGGCAAAGGGGTGCTGTGTGCATGCTGCTGGGGCATGCGCACCCTCACGGAAAGTGGTCATGTGTGCGTGTGGAGCTGAGGAATGGGAGCTTACGGGTCTTCCTGCCAATATCATGTGCATTTCTAGACCTCAAAAGGGATCTGGGAAAAGAAGTGACTGTGCTGAGGGACATACTCTCCTCCCAATTCTGAAGCCACCGATCTGTGTGCTGGGGTCATTGATACCTTTCTGAGCAACAGTGTAACGAATGAAAATACATGATACACTAAACAAATAAATACGTGAACATAGCACAAACCGCAAGGTTGCAAGCTGAGGGGATGAGAACTATCTCTTTCCCTGGGAATTAGCCCACTAAGATGAGCGCAGACTTTCAGTTTTGGCTTCTTTGCAATTGAATGCAGTCATTATTAGCTGAATCACAAGCCATATCAGGATGCCTTAGCCTTGTTGGTGCCTGTAGATTAAAGTCTGTTATCAGACCAGGAGCCATGTATGCGAGAAATAGGTCTTTATTTCTGAAGGCAAATTTACCTTGCAATGAAGCAGTTGTGTGCTGAAGGATGTAGTTTTACAAGAACCTCGAGTCATTTCTACCTTAAGAAAAGAAAGGTATTGATTTACCCTGTGAGCAAGCAGGACTTAGAAATGTGATTATAATTACAGGATGCAGGCTGCAACATTTCTGTGAGAAGAAATCTTGTCCAAAGGGAATTAATAGGAAAGGCGGAGTCAGGTAGTGGAAAAGATGCCAGTCCAGCTGTCCCAGGTTCTGGGTGTTCATCTGGCAGGAATCCCAGCTGTCGACTGCTTTGGAGTAAATCCTTCCCGTGCCCTGGGCTGGAATCCTTCCTCTGATGAGTCCAAGGTGGACTTTCAGGTAACTCACAGTGTGAGGTGTTTATGGTCACAGAATATCATGTGAAGGTTGGATTTCGAAGTAAGTGTATCTAAAATATTAAACACGAGAACAAGATTCTTCATGGGTGTCTTGGGTTTAGATACTTATTAACTATAGGGGCAGGCAAAGTGTTTTGAGGAAGCGTTCATGGCAAGGGAAAGAAATTGCTCTAGTGGCTTACTGTATGTCCCTGGCTTTCGCTGTCCAGGGCGATGTTTTGAAGACAGGATTTAATCAGTGTTACAAGTGTTGTGTATGTGCCCAGTTCCACAAACTGGCTGACTCACTGGTGAACATACTTCATTTGTACATTGTGGATCATGACAGCTGATCATGACAGCATTGTTTTTGATCTTCCGACACCAGACGGGTTTTTGTTGGAGATCTATCTCCAGACAGATACACTACTGATTTCTTCACTCCTGCTCTGAGATGGGAATGTCCGTAGATATCTGCTATATGAAAACTTTTCTCGTTTTTTCTTTTAAATCATAAAAAGCTTGATTAAGTTTTATACCAATGTTAATTTTTTAGTTTTGACCAATGCGACACGGATTGATAGAATGTTACATTAGAGGAAGTTGGTTAAAGGGTAGAGGGGACTCTGCTTCCTAGACAACTTTTCTGTAAATCTAGAAATTTTTTCAGAATTAGTCTGTTTAAGGAATGCATTTTATTGAAATGTCTTTTAGTTGTAAGAATGATATCTAACATACTCTGAGCAGTAAATGTCCCTGTCTTGATGAACAACTTCAGTGTGAACCTAAAGCATAAAAAATAAATTTGGTCCAGGGGTACCTGGGTGGCTCAGTGGGTTAAAGCCTGTGCCTTCAGCTCAGGTCATGATCTCAGGGTCTGCTCAGCAGGGAGCCTGCTTCCACCTCTCTCTCTCTGCCTGCCTTTCTGCCTACTTGTGATCTCTGTCAAATAAATAAATAAAATCTTTAAAAAAAATTTTGGTCGGAAGAAAGCTCCTTCAACACTAGAGCATCTTAATGAAAACAGTCATCCAATTGCCTCAGTAATTTTTCCAAAATCAGAATCAGAAGAAGGTGCTCATTGCGGTGCTGTTTACAAGAGTAAAACATGTTTCCAGATATTTGAGTCCCTTCTTTCATTTCTTTTGGGTATCTATGAAGGAGTGGAATCAATGGGTCATATGGTTAATTCTATGCTTAACTTTTGGAGGAAACACATACCGTTTCCAGATTAGGGATTGGTTAAATAAATAATGGCCTTTCAATATCCTGGAATGCTATGCAGCAAAGACAATGATGGTGTGGAATATGGTTGACATTAATAACGTTCTTGATATGGGGAAAAGGCAGGTCATAAAGGAGTATGTGAATAAAATATGTAACTACATGCAAATGAGGATAGAAAATGTTCTGACACGCTACGTACCAAATACAAATGTTGTTTATAACTAGCATGTGGGATATGAATGATTCTTATTAATATTTTTGCTTATGTTAATTTCCTGCTTTACCTGCTGTGAACACGTATTAGTTATTTAATAAAGACAAAAAAATTGGGGCGCCTGGGTGGCTCAGTGGGTTAAGCCGCTGCCTTCGGCTCGGGTCATGATCCCAGGTCCTGGGTTCGAGCCCCACATGGGGCTTTCTACTCCGCAGGGAGCCTGCTTCCTCCTCTCTCTCTGCCTGCCTCTCTGCTTACTTGTGATTTCTCTCTGTCAAATAAATAAATAAAATCTTTTAAAAAAAAAAAGACAAAAAAATTAATCGCCCCTACTGTCAGTACACAAATTTTTAAAAAGCAGCTGTAGGTATGATTAATATCCTCTACCTCAAATGGTGAAAGTGACATGCCCATATGTAAACACTGTCCGAATTTTGTCCTTTAAATATAACCGTTAAGGTGCCTTTTGCTTGAAACACATCTTTTTTCTTTTGGCTCCTATTCTTATCCCTGAAAACTCAAACCACAGTTCATCAAAACCTCCTGTCCTTTTAGCCAGTGATGTTTTATGTCACTAAGTGATCTGAATCTGTAATCTTTTTTTTTTAATGTATAGACTTGTCAAATCACTCAGTTGTACACCTGAAACTAGTATAACATTGTATGTCAAGAATGCTTCAATGAATCCGTAATCTTTTTTTTTTTTTTAAAGAGTAAACATAACACACAACAGAATCAGGATAGAGCAGGTGGCTTTCTGTAACTTTTGTTCACAGTGTATCCTATCTATGTGATTCGGCTTGTTTGTAGGTTTCTGACTTGTTGGTAGGTTTCTGACATTGACTAGAACCTAAATTATGATCTGTCCCTGGAGCAGAGGATGTTTGGTGGAAATGGTTAACTCTAAGCAGTTTGTTGGACAGATTCATCATAATGTCCAGGAAAAGAGCATTGATTATTAATTAATTTGTTTGCTCAACTACTGAACGAATCCATGATATGTGCAGATGCTGGACTAGGAATTATAGAATAAAACACAATCCAGGAAGGGAGATAGCATGCAGATAATTTGTAAAGGAGAGTGATTATTTACCAAAAATTATTTAAAAATTAGTTTAACACAGAGGCCAGAGAAACAACCCTCATATAGGTGGGCAACTGACTTTCAACAAGGCTGCCATGATCTTTCTCAATGGAGGAAAAAACAGTCTTTTCAACAAACAGTGCTGGGACCTCTGGATACTCACATTCGGAAGAATGGAGTTAGAACCTTGCCTCACACCAAATATAAAAACCTGACTCAAAATGGATCAAAGACCTAAATGGAAGCGCTAAAACTATAACACTCTTAGAAGAAAACTTAGGGCTAAATATTCATAACTCAGATTCCTCAATGGCTTCTTAGGTATGATATCCAAAAGAACAACAAAAATAGATAACAAAAATAACAAAAATAGATAATTGGACTTCATTGTAATTAAAACCTTTTGTACTTGATGTACAAACATCACTTGATGAACATCATCAAGAAAGTGAAGAGACAACCCATAGAATGGGAGTATATATTTGCAAATCATGTATCTTATAAAGAGCTTATTTCTAGAATATATAAAGAAGTCTTAAAACTCAATAATATGAAGACAACCCAATTAAAATGGACAAAGGATCTGAATAGATGTTTCTCAAAGAAGATACACAAAATGGCAAATACATCCATGAAAATGTTACATGAAATGATGCTCAAAATATTGAGTCATCAGGAAAGCATAAATCAAAAGCACAGGGAGATACAACGTCACACCTATGAGGATGGCTAGAACCAAAATGTCAGATAATAAGTGTTGGTTAGGGTCTAAGATGTCAGAATGCTCCTACGTTGCTGGTGGGAATGTAAAATGGTGCAGCTGCTGTGGGAAACGGTGTGGTGTTTGCTCCAAAAGTTAAGCGTAGAATTAACCATATGACCCATTGATTCCACTCCTTCATAAATACCCAAAAGAAATGAAAGAAGGAACTCAAATAGATATTTGTACATCAATGTTCATAAAAGGATTACTCACAATTGCCAACATGTAGAAACAACCCAAATATTCATCAACAGATAAGTGGATAAAATGTGGCAAACACATACAATGGAATAGTATTTCACCTTAAAAAGGAATGACGTTTTGACACCTGCTACAATGTGGGTGAAGCTTGAAAACATTCTGCTGGGTCAAATAAGCCAGGTATAGAAGGGCAAATACTGCATGATTTCACTTATGTGAAGTACCTGGTAAAAGCAAATTCATAGAGAATGAAAGTGGAGTAGAGTTTCTCGGGGAATGGGGGAGGTGGGAATGGGGCTTTATTGTTTAATGGGTATAGAGTTTCAGTTTGGGATGATAAAATATGCTGGAGATGGATACTTCTGGATGATGGTTGCACAACATTATGAATGTACTCACTGCCCCTGAATGGTACACTTAAAAATGGCTAAAATGAGGGGCTCCTGGGTGGCTCAGTTGGTTGGGCATCTGCCTCTTGGTTTTGGCTCAGGTCATGATCTCAGGGACGTGAGACTGGTCCCTGAGTCGGGCTCCACACTGGGTGTGGAGCCTGCCTGAGATGCTCTCTCTCCCTCTGCCCAGCCCCCGACATCCCTCTCCCTCTCTAAAAAAGAAAAAGTGGCTACAGTGGTAAATTTTATATTATGTTTATTTTACTACACACACACAAAGAATAACCTGTAAAATCTCATCTTAAGGTATGAGAGGAATCTTGAGTTTTCCAAGACAAATTTTTCCCAAATTCTCTCACTTAACACAGTTAATTTGTTAGTAATTATAAGAATTTTTGTTGTTAATTTTATTTTCCAACAAAAGTGAACTGTTGTTATTAATGTGCTAACATTAAATTTTGTAATGCACTCAATGCATTAGTTTGTAAAAATGAGGCTTGAATAATCAGATATCCATATATAAAATAAATGAACCTCAACCTTCACATCTTTTGCAAAAATTAAGTAAAAATGGTTGGTACATCTAAGTGTAAAGTGTAAAATGATAAAACTTTCAGAAGAAAACAGAGGAGGAAACCTTTGTAACTGTGGATTTGGCACAAGGTGTTACACATTACACCGAAACAGCCATAAGAAAAAAAAGAAATTGAAATTCATTAAAATTCAAAGTTTTTTCTCTGTGAAAGGCACCATTAAGAGAGTGAAAAGACAAACCACAGATTGGGAAAAATATTTGCAATTCATGTGTATGACAGAAGACTTGTATCTAGAATATATAAAGAACTCTCAAAACTCAAGAATGAGAAAAAAAAAACAGTAAAATTAGGCAAGATTTGAACAGACATTTCACCAGAGAAGCTATACAGAAGGCAGATAAGCATATGAAAAGGAGCTTAACATCAAAGTCCTGGGAGAAATGCAAGTTAATAACCCAGAGAGATATTACTCTACACCTATGAGAAGGGCTGATATTCTCTCCTCCCCTCCAAAACCAAAACAGCAACCCTTGGGTTGCCTGGGTGGCTCAGTCAGTTAAGAGTCTGCCTTCAGCTGAGGTCATGATCTCAGGGTCCTGGGATCGAGCCCCACATCGGGCTCTCTGCTCAGTGGGGAGCCTGCTCCCCCCACCCCTTCTTGCCTCCACCCCTCCCCATTGCTCGTTTTCTCTCTCTCAAATAAATAAATAAAATCTTTTAAAAAAAAATAGCAAATCCTGATAACACAAATGTTGGAGACGATGCAGATCGAATGGGACTAACACACATGGCTGGTGGGACTGTGAAATGGCGTGATCACTTTGGAAGACAGTGTGGCAGTTTCTTATAAGTTAGGCATACGCCTGCCTTAGAACCTAGCCATTCTACGCCTAGGCAGGTACTCAAGAGAAACAGAAACTTACATTCACATAAATATCTGTACTTGAGTGGTCATAGCAGCTTTATTATTATTTACTACTCACAATAGCCCCAGACTCTACAAGGTGGCGAAGACTGTGATGAGTCGGAAGAGTCAGGGTCCCCAGGGGGGCGTGGTCACGCAGCAGGCTTCATCTAGTTTGGGTGCAAGGAGCCTTGTGTGGAGGGAGTGGTGCTCCAGGGTATACCTGACTTGTAGGAGACAGCTTGGTGATGGGGGAGTGTGGTGCATGAACATTCCAGCTGTAGTCAGCTGGATAGGGCTCTGCGCCACCCACCCCCCCGCCCCGCCCCGAGGTTCAAGGAATTCCTAGGCTTTGGAACAAGAGGAAAGGGTTGAGTGTGGCTGGAGCCCTGGTACAAGATGGTGTGATGATGGATGAGGGGGGCATTGGCGGGGTTCAGGTGGAGGACGGCTCCCGGGCTGCCTCTGTACAACCTTGGAGGGGCATGTGTTCTCAGGTACACATTCCAGGGGCCCAAAGGCAGGAGGCCTGGACACAGCAAGGCTGGAAGGACCCTGGGGAGGTCCCTAAGGCACCGAGGCAGTGACATGGGTGTGAATGGGACTTGGCTTGCTTGGAATGGTTTAAAGTGAACACATCTCAGCAAAATCCAGGGGGAAGGTCAACCAGACCTTTTCCAGAAGATTGCTTTGGCTTTCTCCCTTCCCCTCCTCTTCTTTCTTGCAGTTTCTCAGAAAGGTACAGTCCGTCTGGTTGCTTTCTCTTTTCTTCCCCTCAGCACCCCCCACCAACACACCGTCTCAGGTCTGTTGGAGAGGGAGTCTTACTAACAGAAGATGGATGGGTTTGGCCACAGGGCATTCTGCATTTCCCAGGATAACATTTGTCTTTATTTTAAATCATCAAAACAGCATTTAAGGGAGAACAGGGATCTGTGCATGCTTTTATTCACCGTGTTTTCCAATTGCTGGCATTATTCTCTAATAACAGGATGTGTACATGATATGATGTAGAGGCCACTGGGCTGCAGAGCAGTCATTAGCTTTCCCTCAAAAATAAAAAGAGAGGCTGCCGTTTGAATAATGATCCCTGGCTGTTTTCTTTGTACATGGGCCATTTCCTTAATTAGGTTTCAAGCTTCATCTCTCTTGTTTTTAACTAAAAAGCCAAGTGAGGGAGAGACAAATTGCATTGTGGGGGAAAGGGACAGGAGTGTGTTTCACGCACAGCGAGGGGCAAAGGAGTAAACCGGGAGCTCAGCGGACACCCCAGCGGTCAGGCTGGCCTGGGCAGACGGGGGCTCGTATCTGGGTTTGATTCAGCATTTTTTTGAGGTTGGGGGACCTTTGTGCCCATGCTGGGGATTACCTCCCCTGCTTCCTATCTAGAGTCTGTGATCCAAGTCTCAGAATTTGTCCCGAGGGTCACCTTTTTTCCTTCATTCTGCCTTGAAATGACCTTGAGAGAGTATCTCACAGATGATCGCTTTAGGAGTTGAACAGCCTGGGTTCAAATGATGCCCCACTGTGACCCGGCTCTGTGACTGGGGCATTCCTCGCCGTCCCAGGTAATGCGGTGATGATAGTCGTCACTTCGCAGCGTTGTTCTTGGATGAAACTGCTGGCTTTTTTTTTTTTTTTTAAGATTTTATTTATTTATTTGACAGACAAAGAGCACAAGTAGGCAGAGAGGCAGGCAGAGAGAGAGGAGGAAGCAGGATCCCTGCTGAGTGGGGCTCAATCCCAGGACCCTGTGATCATGAATGGATCCGAAGGCAGAGGCTTTAACCCACTGAGCCAACCAGGCGCCCAAAACTACAGGCTTCTTAAGGGAAGTGCTTAGAAGGCGCCTGGGGCAGTTAAGCTAAGGGCTGTTGCTCCTGCTTCGTTATTATTGCTATTAGCCTCTGCAAGAGTCCTAGCCAAGGCTTTAGGACAGATGCAGATTGCGATTTCATCACCCCATCGCCAGTGAGGGGAAGGGAGTCTGCACATCGGAGAGGCAAATTACAAGGAACACTGACAGCCTCATTTATTCCCCCTCCCCCAAGAGTGTTGTGTTTTCTCACCTGTTGTTTTAGCTCCCGGAGATGCCGAAAATGCTGTCATAGTTTGAGTCCGTTGAATATGCTAGGAAGTAACGTTGAAGTTAGACTGGGACCTTGATTCATAAGTTCTATCTTTTCAAATCAGGGTACTTTTGCATTTTAATGGAGAATTTTTTTTTTTTAAACTGGACAAATGGCAGCACCATTAAACAGTGTTCCTGATCAATGTAGGCAGGAATTCCTCTTTATTCCCTCAACGAGGCTCCCCCTCACCCCCTTTCCCGGGGTTCCATGCATGGGGAATAGGGAGATGCAATCCGCGGTCTCTTTCCTTTAGAACTCAGATTGGGGTCCGTGAACTGATAGCGTCAGCATTGCCTGGGGACTTGTTAGAAATGCAGAGTCTCTAGCCCCACCCTTGATCTGAATCAGAACCCCCATTTTAACCAAACCCCCTGGGAGATTCATGTGCATATTAAAATGCGTCAAGTGCTGTGATATTTTGTTTTCATTGGGAAGATGGACCAGTAAGTCAAAATATAAGTACCAGTGAGGGAGACTAAAGTCTGGTCCTGGGGGATGAGGGCACTTGCTACAGGTAGTGACCCCGATCAAGGTGTTGACTGAGGAGTACGAGTTGGGTAGGAGAAGGTGGGATGAGGGCAAATAGAGGAGGGAGGGGCCTCTAAAAGAAAAAAATGGGGTGTACAAAGCCAGTGATGGCGAGATCATAGGACCTCACATAGGACCTGACCTTTTCTCAATTTGGTATTTATCATTCCCTGGATCCTTTTTAGCGCTCACACAGGGCATCTGTCTGGGTCATGGGAAATAATTTTTGAAGAATGCAGAAGTGCTTTGATTCCCTGGGAATGAGAAAGAAAGAGTACGGGTGGGCTTTGGAGTCCTGCATCTGGGTCCGGATCCAGACTCTGCCTCTTGTGGGAAGAAACTTGGGCCAATTAAGAGCCTCTGCGAGTCTTTGAGTCTTCATTTGTGACATGTAGTTTTGGATACTGCCTGGTTTGTTGGGAAAACTTGGTTTATAATAAGAATCATGAAATTCATGCTTCTTGACCTTCAGGTATATGATTTCCTTTTTTTTTTTTTTTAAAGTTAGTGCTTTATATCTGAAACATAATATCTGAAACTTAATAAAGGTGGGGAGGGGGACATGCACTGGCTTTCCTGGTCTGGGGCCATGGAGAGCTACCCTCCATTCATTCATTTGCAAGGAGAGTTTGTGCCCAAGTAAGTACTTTATGATGGGTACACTCTACATGGGTATATCATGTTTTCAGAGCTCATTTTCACTTCTTGTTTTTGGTTGATAGTCCAGTTTTTTTCCTTTTGCTTTCCTTTTTGTGGTTAATCTTAGGTAGCCCACCACCATATTTAATAAAAGATGAATGGGTTAAAGGAGGCTCAGTGATGACCAGACAATGGAACAGCTCAAAAAGCATTCAGTTAAGGAGTGAGGCCACAGAATGCAAAATGAATGCAGGAAAAGGCAGATAAATTCAGGGCTTGTTTATTAAGTACAATTCACCTTGAATTCAGAAAAGAGAATTTTTTCAGTAAAGGATAAGTGACAAGATTTAAAAAGATTCCCCCAGGGAAAGAGGATTAACAAAGGAGACATTATACAATGAAATAGAAGTGAATTAACAAATCGATTTTTTTGTAAGGGTTAGAAGACACAAGATTTATTTGGAAGATAAATATTTGGTAATTGAATCCGGCAAGTATTTTGTTGCTGGTTTTTACCCAGGGAAGCTTTCCCTGCAGTGAAAATCTCATGGATGATGAGCACGGAGTCGGGTAGAGACTGTAAAAAGGATCCCGGACTCTCTTGCTCTCATTATTTGTCTCTACGTTTCAGATACATTTTTTTTTCCCTCCTTTAGTGATTCAGAGGATTTCTCTTCTAATCAAAAGAGTTAGTTTAAAACTTACTGAGAATAATCCAGAACCAGAAACTTAAATCATATTTTTAACAGAGGTTGTTCTTTTATGAAGGGCTTTGTATTAGATTTTTGTTCATTTCTCCCTGCACTTCCCCTGAATTCCATGAAAGCGTTTCGGTGGGTTGCAGAGGAGCGTCCCGAGACCCATCTTGCCTGTTGACAGCAGAACATGGCAGTTTACCTGATGGAGGTTTTATAGGATGTGATGCCCTGTCGCCCGGTGATGGACTTGATATAGGAGATGCCACCGGCAATCTCTGCCACGTGGCCCGTTCTCTGAAACGGCCCTTGCGTGCCTCCCCATCTCTGACCCTTGCACAGAATGTTGGGTTGGATTGCTTGACTCATTAATTCACAAAGGATTATTGATTTTCTGATGATCTATAGCTTCTTTGCCTTCAGGATACAGAGAGGGGGCGGAGGTTGTTTGGAGGTTGTTAGAAGACAAAAGTGACTGTGTGCACCAGCGATTGACTTCATTCCAGTCCCCTACCATTATCCTTGATTCATGCTCCTTTCCCCCCTCGTTCTGCTAATGGAAGGAATGGATCTTTGATTGCATATTTGGCTTTCGACTATGCTGCTCACAGGGTACCAGTACTACCAATCCTGTTATTGTTACCAGTTCTTATTTTTTTAATTTTTTAAAAAGATTTTATTTATTTATTTGACAGAGAGATCACAATTAGGCAGAGAGGCAGGCAGAGAGAAGGGGGGCGGGGAGCAGGCTCCCCGCTGAGCAGAGAGCCTGATGCAGGGCTCTATCCCAGGACTCTGAGACCATGACCTGAGCTGAAGGCAGAGGCTTAACCCGCTGAGACACCCAGGGGCCCACCAGTTCTTATTTTTGATGGCCCATTGGGTGAATTGGTCTCTTTAAAGTAAGTTGCAAATATTGGTGGTCAGAGATAGGAAAAGGGAAAATAAGACATATTTTAAAAAGATGGATTATAATTATAGAACTAATAATCAATGTAGATATTATACAGATAGAGTAATTTTTATAGGAAATTACTGCATATGACAGCAGCGCCCTCCCTACCCCCCTTCCCTCCATACACAGCTTTGCCTTCTGTGGTTTCAGTTATCTGTGGTCAACCATAGTTTGGGAGTAGACAGTCCTCCGCCTGACATTTTGTCGGAAGGTCAGTAACCTAACGCTATGTCACGATTCCTGTGTCGCTCACCTCCCTTCATCTCATCATGTAGGCATTTTATCTCATATCATGAAAGCCAAGTGCAACCCAAGAGGGATATTTTGAGAGAGACCACACCCACATAACTTGTTACAGTATGTTATTACGATTGTTCTATTTTGTTATTATTTTGTTAATTTCTTACTATGCTTAACTTCTAAAGTTTATCACAGGTAGATATGTGTAGGAAGAAAAAAACATAGTAAATAGTATTCGTAGGATTTGACACTATCTGTGGTTTGGTTTCAGACACCCCTGTGGATAAGGGGTGACCATTGTATTGAAGTTGCCAAGATACTGCATATGTTAGCTTGGGATTTTCATACAAAACTTGGTCATTGGACCAATTGAAACAATCCTAATTTCCTTTACTTGTTCTAGTTTTCTTTGCTCCCAAAATGGATCCCTCTTTACCCCATGAAACACACTGTGCGTATGTACATGGACAGACACACACAGACACAGACATTCCAGGTCTTGGGGAGAAGGGAAGAGAAGAGTGATTCCCATGGAACCGTATCTGTTGGATCAAACCTTGTTTGGAAAAGATGAGTCATAGGACTCAAGCAGACATATGTCTCCCACCTGACCGTTGTTTGAAGATTCCTTTTGTAGATCTGACATACATTACAGAGTATGTAATTTAAGGGAAGAGAAGAAAATACTTTCCTAAAATTGAACTTGAGAAGCCTGTGGAACAAATCTACACACAACTAGAGTAGTTCTTGTTGTACTTTGTCACTGTTTTGATACCTGGTCTATCATGTAAGGTTAGCATTGACGTCTGACTGCACAAGCTCAGATTTCCTGAAAGCCCTTAGTGTTCCAGTCAGTTTTATACCAAACCTCTTTACTTGAACAGTAGATTCTCCTCTCACTGGTAAACTCTTTCAGTCAAGGCTTCTAGCCTTATAATTTCTCTGCCGAGAACAGTTCCAGCAGCTCCCAGGTGCAGTAAAATTGATGAACAGCCCCCAGAAAGTGAAATCTCTATACGAGAGCCGGGGAATGGAGATATGGACGTGGTTGGCACAGTTCTAGGAGTGTGTTTTAAGAAAAACTTTTGCTTGTGGAGAGGGTTCTCCACCACATCTCTCTGATGTCAGGAAGGTGGTGTTTTCAGCAAAACGTGCTTCTCGGAACATCACTAAACTTCTATGGAGAAAGTTCTGAAGAGCGTTGAGTACGGAATGGAGACAGCACTTGGTGGATCTTCTAATTCTCCATGTTGAGTTTAGTTTTTCCAGGCTGTTTGCCAAGAGCATCGCTCAGGCTGAGCATGCACTCTTCACCCACATACGTATTCTCCCACTCAGCAGGACCGTCTAATAATTGCAAATGCTTAAAACGAGACTGGCATTCACAAAGTCTAATGAGCTATGAGGAAACTATGTCCACATACCAGTGGGTATCAGGGTGGCCTTTCATGGCTCCTCTCCATGACCTCATCCTATCTTGCCTGTCCTCTCTTCCTTCATCCATTTCCCTTGTCTTCCTCCTCCTCCAGTTGTACATAGAGGCATTTGCTTGGGCTTGGTCCTGGGTTTGGGTTCCTCTCCTCTCCTTTGTCCTGCCTTCTGTTCCTGTGAGTGAGCTCACTCATTCCTGGCGCTGTCTGTTTTCATGGTCCCCCTAGCTTAGGGTGTGGGGACATGCCATTCTCTTTGCCTGCTGGTTTCTCCTCTTCAGTTCCCCCTCCCCTCTCAACTCATTCCTCACCCCTCCATTCTCACAGCGGTTCCTCAGAGAAGTCTTTTCTCTCAGTCTCATTTCGGTCTCCCTGGTTGGATGCTAGTTGTTGAGGTATATAATGACACGTGTGCTCTATACTTTTATCTGATGAGTATCTCCCCAGTAGACTCTTAACTCTGTGGGGGAGGGAGAGGATGTCACTTCTGCTCTTCAGAATGGTCCCACCATTTAGCACAGTACCTGGCACATAGTATTTCCTAAATATTTAAGACAATCTGTAGTTATTGTTCAGTAGCTTAATAGTCTTTTCCTGACAATGTCATGATCTGGTTGAAAGCATTGTTTTTCTTCTAATGATACTGGATTTCCTAATGGATGCTGCTTTGTTGGCTTGTTTCCTGAAAAGAAATGGACTCAGAATTCCTTATTCTACTGAAGACTTACCTGTGTGAAATCTCTCATTGGGCGCCATCTTCAAAACCCTGGTTTTCGTGGCAGAGTGTGTTCACATATATGCAACTGTGCTATGGAATGTGTTGCTGAGTCTGTGCAGTTTGGTGGCCCTTTTGAAGTTTCACATTGGGATGTCCACACCCAGGGTCTTGGCTCCTGGACCCTCAGGAAGCCTAGCTCAGAGGACATGCTCAGCCGTTGTTAGCTGCTAACATGATTGAGTAGGTGTTTGAGTAGGTGGTTGACTTGGGGTGAAAAGTCCGCTCTTCTGCTGTCAACCTCATCGGTGACTTCAGGCTCTCCACCCCAGGAATCCAGGCCTCCTGGTCCTATTTCCATCATTCGTGGTCCTCATCATAAGAGCCTGTCTAAGGGCAGTTCCCTCCAAGAAGCCTTGGCCTAATAGCTTACCTGTCTCTGGAAGTTGCGTGCAGCTCACCTGTTTTCCGGCGACCCGGCCCTGTGCCCACACGGGGCCGTAACATGGTGAGGCCAGTGGCTTCCCTAGAGCTAGTGCTGTCCCAGGGGCCGTGAGGGCGCTGATGGGGTAGAGCAGAGAAGACAGTGCTGCCCTGGGCCCTGCAGCAGTCAGACCAGACCTGAGGGGTACAGACAGAAGGTGCAGGCTGCAACTTTGAGGAGGAACAGGGACAAACAGGGGGTTAAGAGGAGTCATTGTTCCCTGAGAGATCACAGGGAGTATGTTTACCCTGAAAAAACAGGTGACCCAGGCAACAGGTGATGCCAAGCCCTGCTTTAAAGACTATATAGAAAGAAGCCCCTGTCATGGTCATAGCAACCCCATGAGGTCATTGGTATTATCAACCCCGCATTTCTCAGATGAAGAGACTGAAGCAGGGGATAGCTGTGACATCTTCTCCAAGGGCCCATGGAGAGGAAGTGGAGAGGAAGTGGTGGACTTGGGATTCCCATCCATGCAGTCCATGGTCTTACCCCTATGCTGTATGGCCTCCCCATCTCTCTTACCATATGTCAAGCCAGGATAAGACTTGGTTTGTAATGCACAACTGAGTTCTAAGGGCAGCCGTGTACAGAGGGGCCGAGAGAGTTCAAGTTGAGTGTGTTTTCTGTTGCTTAGCACTACCCAGCCATGAGGCCGCAGGAGCCTCCCTGGAAGGGTCCAGGGGCCCCTTGTCCAGATGGATAGAAGTTCCCCTTTTGGAGGGAGATTGGGCCTGATGGTCATTAGGATTTGTGTTGTATGCATTCAGTATTGAAAACAATTCTCTAACCCAGGCCTTAGCAACATCTGCACATGGACGTATTTGTCTGGATAATCCTTTGTTGTGGGGATGATTCTGTACTTTGTACGATGTTTAGCTGCATCCTAGTTGTACCACTGGATACCAGGAGCAGCTTCCTCCTCCAACCTGCTTTCAGTTGTGAAAACCCAAAATGTCTCCAGACGCTACTAGATATTCCTGGGGAGACATTGAGAACCACTGCTCTAAACGTACCTCTCCTCTTTTGTGACAGGCCCGTATTGTATTATTTTGACCACATCCACCCCAAGGGCTGCAGCGTAACCCGGTGAGGGCCCCGGGGTTATCAGATCCTTGAACACTCCCCTTCTTTATTTTGGTGGTCCAAAGGATGAACTGTTTTGGGCTTAAGCCTCCTGAAGGAATAATGAGAAGACATATCCCATTGTCATCTATAGAATGATCTCACTGTGATTAGAAAGAAATAGTTATAATTTTACATTTAAAAAAATCTGTGAGGATATAATCCACAAAGTAAATCATGGTATTTGGGGGAAGTGGGATTAAGGGTTTTCTTTTTGTTGTTATTTTCTGTTTGCTTCTAGCCATGTTCTGATAGTTCTTCCTACAGTGAGAACATTTTGCTTTCATAATAAGAAAAATTCTCATTTTACCAGAACTTGGGTTCGGTTCTGGAGCCAGCCTTCCTGGACTTGAATCCACCCTTACTTTCTCTTTTTCACCATCTCAGACCTTGCTTCTTCCTGTTTTAAAAGCAGCATCACATAACAAATTTAGAAAACTGGAAAAATTGAACCCAAATTTTGCCACCATACCCCAGCTATGGTCTTAAGAATTTTTTGGTGGCCCCACCCACTGTCTTTTGCTTTGGGTTTTGACATAGCTTTAGTTTATAAACATAACGCACTTCACTTAGCATTATTTTGTTTAAGAATTTTATTTATTTATTTGACAGGCAGAGATCACAAGTAGGCAGAGAGGCAGGCAGAGAGAGAGAAGGGGAAGCAGGCTCCCTGTTGAGCAGAGAGCCCGATGCGGGGCTCGATCCCAGGACCCTGAGACCATGACCTGAGCCGAAGGCAGAGGCTTTAACCCAATGAGCCACCCAGGTGCCCCCACTTAGCATTTTTTGATGAGCAGATTTCTCTGATGGCAGACAATGGGTGAACCATTTTTTGATATGGACATCTAGTAGCTGTGGGGAAAGTCTGGGCTTGTTCAGTGGGTTGTTTAATTTATGTCTCAAGTGTAGCCTTCTGAGTTAGTCATATTTCTCTTTGCATGTTATGAGGCATTTATTATACTTTTATGCCAGTGATTACTAAATTTCTTTGAACTCGACACTTTATATATTTTTAATCACACAAATAATACATGAATGTATGGTCTTTGTGAAGAATTCTAATAACCCAGTGGTATAAAGGGAAGAAAATGATTGTGCCCATCAATTCTGCTCTAACACCATGGACTGAGATAAATATTTTTTCCAGTTTAGTGTTTACCGTTCCCCGAAACATTTGAGAAATCATCGTTTATTGACAGAGCACCCAGAGAAACTCATCAACTACGAGCTTCACTTACACAGACAGCAGGGCCATCTGGGAGAATTAATTATTGCAGGAAATGTCCACAATTTGATGTATATGTTTAATATAGAGAAATCTTACATTGGGTTGTGAATGTGTGTTAGTGACCGGAGACGGTCCACGTGACAGAGACTAGCAGTCAACAGGCAAATGCCCTTCACCCTCCATACATTGGCTGACATTTTCTGGGACCTCTTGCTGTTCTTGGGGAGTGTATAGGGGCGCTGAACCAGTGTCCATGCCTTGGGAAGGGGGCTCTGAACTGAGGTGGGAAAAAGAGACATCTTTTATTCTTACTAACCTCTAACCGTAATGTATGACTTTATCTTAGAAATGTAGGTAACAAGCCACAATGGTGGCTGTGACTTTGTCACTGCCAGAAAGCACAGATATCTTCATATCATACCAGAGCTGATGCAGGCAGCTCCTTGCCACGGGCACTCAGGCCTTGGCACTGGGCATTTGGCGGCTACAGACTTACTACGAGATCTTGCCATTCCATGAGCCCATGAAGAAAGACCGACATTACTGCATCACAAATTTATGTTGTAGACATTTTGAAAACTGAATTTCAGTATAACTGGTTTCTTTCCTGTTTGTTTTCTTTTCTTTTTGAAAGGTCTCCTTCCAGGGTACCTGGGTGGCTCAGTTGGTTAAGTGTCTGTCTTTGGCTCAGGTCATGATGCTGGGGTCCTGGGATTGAGTCCCATGTTGAGCTCCCTGCTCAGTGGGGAACTTCCTTTCCCTCTCCCTCTGCCCCTTCCTTCCCTCCCCCTTTTCTCTCTCTCTCTGTCTCAAGTAAATAAATAAATAAAAATATTTTTCTTAAAAAGTATCATTCTGAGAAGGGGTCAGTGGGATTCACGAGATGCCAGAGTAGCGCCCCCAACCACCCCAAATCTGCATCTTAAAGGCACTTCATAGCATGTTGATAAGAATAAAATGGATGTATTGGTTAATTTTCTTATATTTTCCTATGTGCATCTTAGGAGAAAAAATACTGGTAGCATAGTGATTTTGTGTGTGTGAGAGAGAGCAAGAGGGAAAGAAAGAGAAAGAAGGAGGGTGTGTGTGTGTGAGAAAGAGAGAGAGAGAGAGAGAGAGAGAAACGGAAATCTTAGTTAACATTCCCTAGGACTCTAGAATTCTTCAAACCACCACAGAAAAAACCCTATTTCAGGAATAATGTGTGGGCTTCTCTCCGCCTGTCTAGATTCCTCAGTTTTAGGGCTTTATCTCCATGCCTAGCAACCCCGAATGCCCGAGGAATCCAGTGCTTCTGGCTGTAAGTTGGTGGGGGGCTGTCTGTCAGGGAAGCCAGCATCAGGTGACCCAAACGGTGAGGAGGACCCTGGCTCTGTCCGCACTGGCTGGGATGCTGGGAAGACAGGAGGTGGACATCTGTCCCTTATTGGCCCAGGCTAGCAGCCGCCCTCTTGGTGCCTCCCACTCATATTATAGTAAAGATTGTAGCAGCGCCTGCTTTAGGAGTTAGTGGCAGATGCCAGGAAACCGTCCACACCCTCCAGCACATCTCTGCCTACGGGAGAGGGGAGCCCTGTTCTTCTGTCTTGGGCTTCTCACGTGAAGGTGTATGAGGAAGATGCTGAGACACGGTTGGTATCTGGGTCCCAGAGTGTTCAAAGAAGCAGGTTCAGCGACAGATTTCATATGAAACATAGATTGCTGGCACCTCTTAACACATGGAAGGTTGGGGGCTCACTGGCTGCCCCTCACCCCACAAAGATCAGCAGCAGTGGAAAAGTAGCCACCATTGAAGGATGGGACAGAAGCTCTGCTCTTTGCCAAAGGCTCCGGCCCAGCTTCATTCCCTTACTGGGTACGACCCACCTAGCCTCAGGAAGCGTTTGAGTTAGAACATTCCCATCGGATTCTAACAGCGTGAACTGAAAGATGCTGGGGAGGAGTGCTCTGCACTGGGCTTGGGGAAGTATGTCAGGAAATCTCTGGATTCTGCAGTGAGGGACAGCTGAACCCCTGATGGCTCCGATTCTGCTTTGCATCTCAGCATTGGGGCGGCTCTGCTCCAACACCTTCGTTTTTGGACACTGTTTATGGTGGATAAAATGGGGTG
The DNA here is from genome assembly GCF_902655055.1 of Lutra lutra. Classification (NCBI taxonomy): domain Eukaryota; kingdom Metazoa; phylum Chordata; class Mammalia; order Carnivora; family Mustelidae; genus Lutra; species Lutra lutra. Next base: position 200,541,207 of record NC_062278.1, on the reverse strand, counting down.
TCCCCTGCTGCAACCTCCTGCAGCACACATGAGGTAAGGGTATGTTTGCAAGGAGGAGGCTGGTGCTGTGGACTGTTTTCTCGTAGCTTCTGATGTCAGCATCCGGTAACAGAATCTCCTCCCTCCCTTTGGACAGGGGAGACTGAGTTTTCAGCTCTTCCTTTCAGTAGGACGGAGAGCAGGTTCATACTATTGGCCATGGTCCCACCACAGTTCTCCACGTTCCCCCAGGAAAAGCTAGGGTCCAGCTGCGCCATAAACCAGGACCTCTCTGTTCAGCTTGGGATGGATGGAGTTAAAGTTCTATTCCTCTGCAGGGTCCTAACCTTCATTCCGGCTTCTGGCTCTGTAAGTACAGAAACCACTTGAGTAGCTGCAAATAGTATTAGCTCTAAGCTTGTTATGGATCTCGCAGACTCATTCATCGATTGCCTTCGATTTCCAGGACATCTTGGATATAGAATTAAAGAGACTTTAGTTAAACCAATTAACTTTTGTGGCGCCTAGGCAACTCATACTGCACGCTGGAGAAGGTCACTGATGTTACTCAAATAGCAGTTTTATTTGAGTGGGGATTAAGGAAATCAGACAGAAGGTCTAAGAATTGTTTATAATGTGTTCCTTTCTGGGTTGCATATCTTGGCCTTTAACATCCGAGCCTGACCGTAATTACACACACAAGTGATTGGATCATATTATCCTTTCTGTAGATGGTGACTTGATTGTCCCAGCTCTAAATTATCCATCTTGCAGATGCTTCCCGGCCAAATTTTAATCGAAGGTTTCCTCTACCTACAGCTTATCAAGCTTTTCAACTGAAGTGTGGTGGTTAAGAGTATAGACTCCAAGGCCATGCTGTCTGGGTTCGAGTCCCGGCACTGGGACAGCAGCACAGACAGCTCGCAGGTCCTGGATGATTTCGGCCTCCATTGCCATGGTGTGGCTTTAGAGCCCGGACATGGCTCCCCAGCCTCCAGTTCCCTTTCCTGCACCCTGGTACATTGGGTTGGGCCCAGCGGCTCACGAGGTTCCTGGAACATGGGCAGGGTGGCAGCATGTCGCTTCCCGGCTGAGGAAGCAGGTGTGTCTTCTCCTTGCCCTCACTCCCCACCTGCTTGCTGAATGCAGAAGCCTCCAAGGCCCGAGGGAGAACAGGATGATCCTGGGTCCCTGAATCACCATGTGGAAGGCTGTAGGCAAGGATGGGGTGGGGTGGCTGTAGGAATGAGGGATAAATGTCTATTGTCGGAGACCACTGAGACTTGGGGATATTTTTGTTATATTGGCTACTGTTCCCATAATTGATACAACCATGTACTGGTAGTGTAACCTGGGCAACTTGGCTAATCTCTCTGTGCCTCAGTCCCTAACCTGTAGAATGGGAGGGAACAGTATCTCTCTGACCCAAAGTTAAGTGCTGGTTATTATTAAAAATAAATTATATAATAATAATAATAAAAATTATTGTCATTGTTGCTATTCCCTTGGATACTTGGGGAGCAAGACAGGTGAATTATTTTACATTGGAACACCAGAAAAATGTGTTTGGAAAGAGTAGGCTGGAGAAAGTAATCTATTTCAAGTCATCCGGGCTTTGTAAAGTAATGTTTTATTATTTGCAGTTTGGCTGTGTTTAAATTTGCTGGTGTATATAAAATGCACTCATAAATGCATACAATGAAATTATTCCTCTCCAACACATGTGGACCTGTAGTCATTATTTTGGCTTTTAGTGTTGTGAGGATGTAGGTACAGCATAAAAATGTGCATTTCAGAGCCTCAGATCCCATGCAGTAATCCAGAAAATACCCAGGAATTGGATTTTTTTTTTTTTTTTAAGAAGCCTCAAGATCATTTGGTTTTGTTCAGTAGGAAGATGACTCCCTGTTTTAAAGCAGTATAGAATGTCACCACGCTTGGGCAAGGATGGTTGTATCAACAGCTGGTTTTGTAGCTTGCCTCTGACTGAACTCCCCTTGTGTAAAACAGGAATCGAATGAAACACTCACACTCAGTTTTATCTCCAGAGCTAAAATGTATCAGTAACATTTGTCCAGTTGACTGTGTTGAACAGCAAAAGCTTATGAGACTTATCAAGGTTAAAAAAAAAAAAGGCATATAGACAGTAAAGCAAGGAGAGGAGAGATATCCATCTTTCAATTCAGGACCTGACAATACGAGAGTACTAGAAATCTGTGAGAGACCACCCACCGCCAAGCCAGCTGCTCTGAAGGGTAGTGTCCCTGGAACCCTGTGATTTAGGAGGGCACTCCAGAAAGCAAGTGGGGAACAAGGATGCTAGGGCCATGAGGGCCAGGGGGCCCCGGTAACTCCCGCGGTAGTGCTCCTTTGAGGTGAGGACCAGGAGGCACCTGGAGAAGTCATTTAGACCAGACCAAGACCTCCATCTCCCAGCTGGAGGATGTTAGTAACATTTTGAGCAAACTCTGCTCCCTCCGTGGTGGCCCGTATCCGTGCTTTTCTCCCCGCGGAGCAAGAACTGGTTACAGGTGGTTGTCCAGGTCCCACAGGTGGTGTCCATGTGCCACAGCCCTGCAGAGGTTAGAGCCCACCTGCTTCCTCCCCACCCTCTGTTTGTTCTTTGGGTTGTAATGCGGTACCCCATCTTTTCTCCTTCGTTCCTTCCTCCCTAGGGTCTCTACTTCTCCTGCAAATGGTCTCTTATTCTGATGGCTTTAACAGAGAAGAACTGCATTCTGTAAAGATTTTCCCCACCTACCTAGATCTGGAAGAGCACCGGATGAATTGTGGGTGGTTTTTGGACCTTGTAGACCCTTGATTGGAGTTACCTATGTGAAACAGAATTATTCGTACAAAATGGCACTCTCCATTTTCAAATAGAAAAGTATTCCTCTGTGACCTACAGTTCCGTGCATTCAGTTAGGTTCGTTGTTATGGTTAAGAAGAAGCGTTCCTAACCTCAGCTTAAAGGATTTGGAAATATATTTACTTAGAAACATAATTGCTTTGGAGTGTTGTATTTTGAAGTGACACTTCTGTATGCAATAATTGAGTCGAGAGGAATACTAAGTACATTTATGTCATAATAAGAAAATGACACTGCCTATAAGGAGAGAATCCAAAAATTGTAGATGATTAGTTTTTACTGCAACACCTTTAGTGCCATATCTAAAAACTGTCATTTCTTCTGTGTAAATAGAGACTTCTAGCATCCGGTTCCTGCCAGCAGGGAGCCATTCCCCAAAGAGTTACTGTTGAAGACCCCTCAGTGCCTTGGGAATGTATTTGAAAAATACCATTGCCCAGAGCACCATTCAGGGCTAGTTCATCAGTTAGACTGTGAACGTTGGTTCAGAGTATCTTCTGGTTGAGGCAAGAGAATGACCATTCTCAGATGTTATAGAACAAATGTCAGAATTTATGACCACCTCCGCCAACACCATCACCATTTGGGAGGGCACTACACCATATCCAGCACTCTGCTGGGTACTTTACACACTTGACCCCCTTTGATCATCCTAAGCACACTGTGAGGTCTGATGTCATCCCATTTACTGATGAAGGAAAGAAGGCTGATGGAGGCTGAGCAGCTTGTCACATAGCTAGTGAGTGGTGACGCTTGAACTTAGTGTGCCTAGCTGAAAAGTCCCTGCTCTTAGCACATTACCAAGCTGCCTAGCAAATGGGATGCCTGTTGTTGATCTTCCTGTATCTTGAACCCCAGCCAGTGATTCTAAGCCAAGCAGGATGCTGCTACTAGGTTCCAAATCAGTAGTATTCCAGCAAAATCCATGGGGATTCTTTCCCACCCATCCCCTCGTAGTCAACCACCTCTGCTAGGAATGAGACAGAGCAGGAACTGCATCACCTTCTCCCCATTGGAGGGGTATCTCATGAGTTTACACACATCTAAAGAGACTTTCCCCTCCCCTTCTACCCCTTCTCCTCATCCTACCCTTGTTTCCACTGTCCACCAAGCCTTGATCACAGATGCCCTGCCTCTGTTTATCAGCCACCTTGTGATGGCTCATGACTGTCTCGGGAGATTAATAGCATATTTCATAGACTTCATTTCCCAGGAGGAAGGGAATTATACCTGGTGTACGGTCATCCCCTTTTCTTTGCCCCTTGGCAAATTCATTGTTTTATATCCTTCCCTGGAACCTTTTACCTCCCTGGTGACTGTGATGTCCTTCCTGTTCCTGGCCAAGTTTTCACTGTTTATAGAACTGTTGATTTGCCCATAACTCCTCGTCCTCAACCCTCCCTACTCAAGGAGAAATATATGTCTGTGCTTTATAGACTGTCACGCACTCCGTAGAAGACACACAATGCCTTCCCACGGATGGCAGATGTGATCAACCTGCACGGCACACAGGTGTGACCTTGGAAGGAGAACTATGCAGAATGGTCAGGTGGGATATCAGGGCTCAAGTTTAGATAGAGATGATCCAGGCAGCTCTGTTCCAACTTGCTTATTACCTATTTTTAACAAAATGGGCCACAAATTGGCTTCTGTCTACCCCCAGGGAATACACGTGTTTGCCAATAGTCCCCTGTTCCCTCCACCCGCCTGGCACATGATAGGCTATTTCCAAATATTTGTTGGATGAATGAAAATAGCAGTGAGTTCAATTTAGGTTCCGTGTGTGTGTGTGTGTGTGTGTGTGTGTGTGTGTGTTGGTGTGATCCTTATTTAAATGATGGGTTTAATGAGTTCAGCTTCTGTATTGTGGTTCCTTCAGAGCTAGAAGGAATGAGAATAAGATTGAAAATTGAACCTTAAGGTAGGAACATGAAGTATCTTCAGCTCTTATGTGAACGAGCCACCTTTCAGGTTCTGGGCTGCGCCTGTCTCCAGAGTTTCCCAGGGACAGGGTTTAATGCAGGGATCAGGGTCAGGGGGTTTCCAGGGAAGTGCTGGAGGCTTAGGAGAGGGATGGAGAAGCAGGCCGATTTCTCACCATTTCTCTCACGTCATGGGCGTTGAGGCAGGCTCCCCGGATTCTCACTTGGGGATGGGCAGGTCTTTGCTTTGCCATCTCCTCCCCTGGACCTTCTGTCGGTCTTCATCTAGTGATTTAATGATGCTGGATCTAGAGCTGTAATTTCAGGTTTTGCTGAGAAAATTCAACCAAGAGACCATGTTCAGATGCAGCAGCTCTTTGCTAAATGTAATGCCTGCATCCGTCTTCAGCAGGAGGCACTTTGTTCCTGCTGTAGCCGCACAGGTACTCGGAGCCTCTCTCCTGTGTTTGGCTTTTATCCCAATTAACTGCGATTGGCCAGAAGTCTCCGGACCGGAGTCCCCTCTTTAGGGTCTGTTCCAGGTGACTCACTTCTAGATACGCAGTCATTACGTAGGAAAAAAATGACCCAAATGTATGAACAGCATTAAGTGTTCTGACAGTGAAGTAGTGCTTTTCTCTTCCTGGTGTTTGTGTGAAATGATCTGGCAAAAGAGACGCTGCAGAAATAATGCATTTCTGTGTCTCCCTTCTCAAATGATGAATGTTCTTGGCTCATCACACGATTTCTTGCCAAATGCTGATTCTGCTAACAGAAGGTATGGAAGCTTCAGATGTTCTCTTGTGACAGAGGGAAGAAAAAGTCCCCAGCTTGCCCTCCTTCTGTGTTATGAATGCAGGGAGGTGTTCTTGGGAAGAGCCGTGCTCTGCCTCCACCCCGGTCTGGGCTGTGGGGCTCCGGTCTCTCTCTGGCCACTACTTTGAGCCCCGGGGGGGCAGCCCAGAGGCTGGGCGCAGCCAACTGAAGTATACCGGTGTCCTCAGCCAACCTGTTGGAATTAGTCTTTTACATTAAGAGCTTCAGTTCAGGAAGGGTTAGCACAAACATACAGCACTCACTAGAATCCTCTGTGGCAGAAGGGCCAAGAGGGAAACACCAGAGCTTGAGGATTTGGAGCGGGCATTCCGTGCAGGCTCTGTCCTGGGGCTTTCACAGATGTCCTTCTCCCACCCCGACTCCCCAGGCCCTGGAAGAGGGCCTCGTGATCCCTGGTGCTCTGACTCACGACACCGAGGCCCCGGAGGTTCAGTGACATGGCCAGCCAGCCGCCGGCCAGCCCAGACTGCTGTGGTGTCCCCCTGTCAGCCCTCTCGATGTCTTCCAGGGAGCCCTGGAAGGGCTCTGACCCTTGTGGCCTCCCCACCATGCCATCTCCCGAATGCTGACCACTCAGGCCCCTCAGCTCCTTTTCTCCATCTGGTATTCTTCCCTCCTACCCTTTCTGCACACTGAGGTTTCTCTAAAAGCACACATGGGATTACCGAGTCCCTCCCACCCTTGAACCCTTCCATGGCTCTGACTGTTGCCTATCTCCATAACCCACCCACCTCCATACCCCACCCACCTACCCAAATCAGGAGAAGGTCCAAAATCTTAATCCTAACCCATTCCCTAATGGCCTGGCCCGTTAACTTCTTTGGCCTCGGCTCTCAGTAGAGTCCCTACCTTGGGCATCTGCGCACCAGTGAAGTGGAACGGGGGTGGTTCCTTGAGCCCCAGACAGCCTCTTGTCCCTGAACCTCTGTCCCTGCTATTCCCTCTGCCTGGCATGTTCCCTGTTTTGTCTCCCCACTTCCCAACCCTGTCATCCATTGAAGGGTCCAGGAAGCAGGGAGGCACTGCCTTGACCACCCCATCAGGGCACCTACCATGATGCTGTATCTTCTCAGCCCATTCACTCATCAGAACACTCCTGACCAACAGACCACCAGCTTTCTTCAACTTTGCTTGTGCCTAGTACCTTGCCTGGTAGAGAGGAGACACAGTATAGAAGTGACACGTGCCGGGGACAGGATTCAAATCCCGACTGGCCTGACTCTTTCATGAGGTGCTGCGGTATCGCCTGTATGTCCTTTCTTCTGCCTTCCTTTCTGTGTTTACGGGGGCCTGCTGATTCCTTCCTGACTTCTTTTCCTGGTTGAAGGGCTGCTGCTGTTTTATGAAGCAGAGAAAATTGCTAGTACACTCCTGGAAGCCTTAGGAAAGAAAGCGCCACTGCCTACCCAGCAGTGGGGGAAGGCAAATCCTGAGGGAAGAAGAGTGTGGGTGATTTGCCTCCAGGTCTTTCTTGGTACCTTGGAGAACAAAAGACATTTTGTAGCTCAAACACAGCCAGGGAGTGATTTATAATTAAGGCTCCACATCTCCTTTCAGAGTGGGCTTGCTCTTTTCTCTCTGGATGTTTTTATTCTCAGGAGCTATGTTTGCTCCTCTGAGGCCAGGCTCCAAGCCAAGCCCCTCAGTGGCCCTCGGAGGGACAGAGTCCTCTGCTGCGACGTCCGGTGTGCCCCAGCTGTGGGAGCAGCTGCCGCACTCCTTGAACAGGTGCTGTCTCTGGCTTTTGGTAATTGACTCTCTTGGTGAGTCCTAGCCACCATTGGCGACAAGAACAACAAGACGGGTCACGAAGGCAGTGAAATGGGCCCTCTGAAACAAATTTGCAAATGTTTGGACTGTCGGTCCCTTACCCCCTGAGTTCAAAAAACCTAACGATTAGAAGTCAGACCTTAATGGGTTTAAAAGCTCACTCTTTTAACCATTTGACGTCCAACTACTGTCTAAAGCCTCTCTGTGCCTCAGTTCCCCGTCTGCAATTTGGGGATAATACCTACCTCTTGGGGTGGCTGTGGCTGTGAGGATTAGACAAATTAATATGTGAAAAGCTTCCGGCACCGTGCTGAGCCCATGGTACACGGAGGACTTGTTTTACCGACTTCCTTAGGCTCTGCTAATGAAGACATGCTGCTTAATTACACAGATTCTAATTGGGACTGCATTTCCCTAAAGAAATCTGTTTATTAGGTGCCCATATGCTATTTGCACTACAACTTTTATATTTTCTAATTTCCAAAATAGTATGTTCATTATAAAAATTAGGAAATACAGGTAAACACAGAAAGAAAGAGAAAAATCCTTGGCGATCATATGGCCAGCTGTGAACATTTGGCATATGTTCCTTCTAGCATGGTGTTCCTGGGTATGGGTGTATACAGCAGATTAGTAATTTAAAACAAAAAGTTACGGACTACTATCTGTAACATATTGTAACATACTGTGTGTGTACACTTCTTAGGTTCTTGTACACAATTTGGGATGGCTTTGTGGAATTCTTTTGTACCGTTGTAGCTTCCTTTATCTGGTTGCTGGAGGTTAAAAAAAAAAATTGCTTGGTTTTGTACACTAGGCACATTTTTAAAGGTTCTGGGTGGCTATGACCATCCCAAGCCATTAAGGGCTTGCATTTGACCAATGGCTATCACTGTGTTACTCTCTCTGTTCTTCAATTTCTTAATTCCAGCAAAGTGTAACATTTCCTGGTAAGAGTAAGGCATTAAGCTGTTCGACCCCATTCCAACAGGCATTAACACATCTTGAAAAGCAGGATGATTTTTGCTTATGGGATAACTTCCCCAGGGTGGGGAGAAAGTAGTACAGGCTTGGCTCATTGGCAAAGGAGGACCCATTGCCGCAGGTCCTGGGGGGAGAGGATTTCGGCTGGCAGAGGACTAGAACCGGTGAATGGTTTCATTTGTCCCAGATCTGAGTCTTTAGCTTGGCAAGGAGGTTTGCATTGAGATTCTGATTAGCTAGGTCACCAGGCACAAGTAGGCCTGGGAGACTAGCCCCCTGTAAAGTTACTGGCTCGTTTTCACAGAGCAGACTCATAGGAAGACAGGCTGCAGGGAGATCTCACTGAAAACTTGGGGGATGGTTATAGTGAAATAAATGAATTCCTTTCTAGAGGAAAAATACAGGTAAGAACGGATATGACCAGAATAATGGGGCCCTATCTAGGAACCAGAAGATTCAGGTAAAGGCTAATTGTGAAATGCATTTTATTTTTCTTTATCTTATGCCTCTAGATCACCTTTCATTACAGAATTACTTAAGACAGAGACTTACTATATCGATTCTGTAAATATTAGACTGGCCATTTTGTTTTGTTTTACTCACTTCTTGAACTTGGTAGTTTGGGTAGTGAATCTGCCTTGGGTATAGGCTGGCCTCAGCTGCTGGCTTTTGGAACACATCTGGCAGGCAGCAGAGAACCCCCAGGATTTTTGGCTCCAAAGACATTGGCTTGCATACGAACTTAGGGAACATTTCCAGTGATTGTCCTTGAAGTTTTATTCACACGCCAGAGGACACTGTTAGCTTGAGCCATGGTTGGTCTGGCTAGAGCTCCACATCTCAAGCCCACCCAGTCAACCTCTCAAGGGGTAGATAGGTCACCATTATGGGTCCCAGAATAACGTAGCTGCGTCCCTACTTGCACCCTCCTAATACTGTAACATTGAAATGGTTTTGCAGTGAGCCTCATTCAGAGAAGTCCTGTGACTGTCTGCTGTGGGCTGCTGGGTGAGCACAAGGACATGTCCTTGTCTCCCAGGCCACACAAGCTACAGGGCCAGGAGAGGACACAGGGTGTCCCGGAGTGTCATTTACAACCCATAGTCCATTGACAATGTGGAGCAGCTCGGAGCGTCCTACGGAATAATGTAGCAGATGTCTGTCTTGGTCCAGACTCAGGCAGCCTAGAATAACATTTTGTATATTTCCTTAGGCTCACCTTAATTCTCAGAAATACCAAGTCCTCAGGCCCAACGTTTCAGCCGGAGGCCCCGATGCCCAGTCTGGGAGTCCCTTCCTGCTCTTCTCACATCGGCTCTGTCAGTGCCCGGCTCTGAGAGCTCTAGGCAGAATGCCCTCAGATACCAGGGCTTTCACTGGAGTCTCAGGGGTCGGAAGGATTCTCTCTTATGTTCATTCCCATAAGGTCCTTCTCTCTGTCCTCAAACCCTCCTCTTCTCTCTCTAAGACACCCAGTATTACTGCCTCAGTGGCCTTGGACATCTGAGCTCGGAAGGGAAGTGCTCACACACACACACACACACACACACACACACACACATACCCTTCCTCTGGGCAAGGAAAAACAGTCTCCTCTCACTTTACATTTTTTAAAGTAAAGAAGGGGGAATGGGGAGAAAACACAAATATTTACTGTAACAGTGATCTTTCCATTAAAAAGCCATTACATTTTCCACTTCAAAGCTGACTCTCAAGGTCTTTAGAGCCAAGATAAGATGTAGAGCCCCTCATTTTTTCTAAGTAGGAGGTGGCAGTGAGGGGTTAGTAAGAGGTTCGGTTCTCCGAACAAGTAAGGGTTAATATCAAGGCCCCAGTAGTTTCAGTTCCTCAGCCTTTCATTAGCGACACAAATGTAAGGGATTTCTGTCAACACTAAAAGTATTCAAACTCCACTTGGGAGGTATTTACTAATAAACAATATTTTTTTTTCCCATGGGAACACAACTAAATCTCTAGTTAACCCAAACTTTTAGGTCTCAGGATCCCTTCAGAATCTTACAAAATACTGAGGACCCCCCAAGGGCTTCTGCTCATGGGGGTTGCATCTATTAACAACGTGTTAGAAATTAAAATGCGTGTTTGAAATTAAAATGCAAACGTTTAAAAATTAATTCAGGCATAAAAACACAGTTATCATAAATAGGTGCTTTATGAAAAATAACTGTATTTTCCAAAACAAACAAACAGAAAAAGTGGAGTGACACTTTTTTTGGTGGGGGGGGGCAGTCTTTTTAATGGTTAAAGAGAAGACAGGTGGATCCTCGTATCTGCTTCTGTGTTAAGTCTGTTGTGATTTTTTGAAATCTAGGAAGAAAATCTAGCTTCATGTAGATGTGCTGTTGGGGAAAAGGAGGACTTGGTGGGCCCCCGAAAGGGTCTCAGGGAACCCTCAGCAGATCATGGGTCACTTTGAGAACTGCTGTACTAGATACGTCACTAGCTAGATAAGTCACTAGGGTGTGGTAGGTTTTAAATGAAAGATTGGCTTGGAGAATTTGAGTAAATTATGGGTCAGATCAGTTTCTTATGAACAGATGAACCCGTTATGGAATATAGAAAGTATTTGTTTTTACGGTTTTTGTACTTACTGTACATTCTCTTTTCTGTGAGCTCATTGAGGGTACCTAGGAGGTCCTCAAAGAGCATTTAGTGGATTGAAGTGAAACATTAAAATCCATAGCAAGGACTCTCTCCTTATAAAATGTTTATGAGATGCTCTGCCGTATGACTTTCTTCAGTTTCCATTCCACCGTGTGAGTTGGCAAACTTTTTCTATAAAAGAAAGTAAATATTTTAGTCTTTGTGGGTCATCCCGTCTCTGTTGTGACTACTAATCTTATTGAATATATAAACAAATGGGTGTGGTTTTGTCCCAATAAAACTTTATTTATAAAAATAGGTGATAGATTGGATTTGGCCCAAGGATTATAGATTGCCTACTCCTGCTATAATTATACATTACAGTCATAGCCTTGAAACTAATTTTCCCTAAGTCCCCAGTGATTGGCCAGGAAAAAATTAAGTTAGTGATGTTCAAGGAGAAACACACACACACACACACACACACACACACACACGAGTTAAATTTCTTCATTTTTATTTTATGACACATTTGGAATAGTCAGTTTCTAGTGGCACTGGCTGTGGGATAGCTAATGAATCTGGGCCTGTCCTCCAAAAGAAAGGCTGAGTGTGGTCAAGTTGGAAGTGTAGAGTGTTGATTTCAAGAGCTGAAGAGGACAGATGATGAACAGTTTGATTGCTGTAGGATTTTTCTTTCTTTCTTTTTTCCCTTTCCTGGGTGCTCATTAAGTTTCTAAGAGATCCAGAGCCAATTTTCACGTTTCTCCTTAGCTGGTTTAATAATTTTGAAGTACAGTCCCGTATGTCCAAATCCAACAGAGGCAGTAACTAGAAGTGCTTTGAAATCATGGGTATGGTGTCTCATGCCTTTCCTGTTGCCCTCCCTCCTTACAGAAATACAAAGAGTATGAGAAAGACGTTGCCATAGAAGAAATTGACGGCCTCCAACTGGTGAAAAAGGTGGCAAAGAACATGGAAGAGATGTTTCACAAAAAGTCAGAAGCCGTGCGGGTAAGTGTCTCTGGTTTCTACTCTGTGTTGCCCAAAGACACGGAGGTACCTTCAGATGACTGGCATTGACGATTCCAGCTCTCAAAGATCAGAGTTGCCTCAGCTGTTCTGGTAACACTTTATTTCTTTAGTTCGCCCGCAAGAGCAGTTAGTAGGGGCACAAATGCCCTTTCTGGATAGGGTGCAGGTGCCAGTTTTCATCTTATAATCTTATGCCTTCAGTGGAAGTGCCACCAAGTATACAGCCTCAGAGGATGGCTTGTGACTGTGTGATATGTTCGCTCATTGCCAAAAGTAATTCAAAGGTACATTGTGGTTCGACTAAGCAACTATAAAAAATGTAAGCCATGATTGCCAAAATGTGGAGATGAGAATTCAATGGAATGAATGAGTCCAGATGAGGTGTCCAGAGGAGGTTCTCCTCACCTCTTTTGGAATATTATTATAATTGTGATGAATGTCTTCTCCAGCAGGAGCTCCCTGAAATTTCATATTGTCAGCAGGATGAATCCAAATGTATCTTTTTGGATTTACAAGATGGCGTCCAACTCTGTTCCTTCTTGTCCACTAAATGGTGCGTCTTAGGTTCTTGCTTTAGAACACGTGAATGTCATAACATCCCACATTTGTGCCACATTGGCACAGGAGTATGGGAAAGAATTGGAATCTGTAGAGTTCTTGATTTCTAACCTTTGGTCTGCTTACCTTTCAGTTTCAGTAGTTAGCACTTTGCCATAAATGGCCACTTCCTACGTGAGCTTCTCTCACAATTCATTGGCCCAGCAAAATTTCCACATGTTATTTCTGCTTTGGGCCTGGCAGTACCACATATCTGCTTGTCTCCAAAATATTTTTATGCTATTTTGATTCAGGGGAGGAGGGTTGTAGTTTAGTAGTTAAGAGTGTGAATCTGGCCTGGGTTCAGTACCTGTCTTGGTCACGTTCTGAGCTTTAACCTTCAGTAAAACTGCCCTGCGTGCCTCAGTTTCCTCATGTGTAAATGGGAAGAACACACAGGCTGTGGGACAATCAAATAGTCAGGATTTCGAGCTACTTAGTACAGATCCTGGTACCTACGCAGTGCTGAGTGAATGACAGCTTTGTACTGTCGCTATGATTATTAACCAAATAAGTTGAGACGTTTTGGGGGGAATCTCTGAAGTATCTTAGAAGAAAAAAAAAAAAACTTATTTGCTATAGAAATACTGCTCTGACAGCCAGCCCTGGTCACTTCATGGTGATTCCTGTATGGTGTCCCTATGTCTCTACCTTAAAGCAAGTGATAATCCTTTTTTTTTTTTTTTTTTGTAAGGAATCATTTGTTTTATTTTTTAGAGAGAGAGAGAGTGGAAAGGACAGAGGGAGAGGGAGAGAGAATCTCAAGAAGACTCCCCTTTGACCACAGAGCCCCAAGCAGGTCTCGAACCCGTGATCCCAAGATCAGGGGCCCAAGATCAGGACCTGAGTCAAAACCAAGAGTCAGGTGCTTAACTCACTCTGCCACTCAGGGGCCCCAAAGCGAGTGATATTCTTTACAGACACGGTCGCCATTCATATCTAACACTCAGAACCTGAAATTAAAATGCAACAGCTGCCCCCCCCCGAAACCCACCATAATTACTATTTTCTATTTATAACATGAACGCCCCTTTGGTGGAACTTTAGGAATATACTGAAAAATGTCAAACAGAAAAATATCACCTGAAAGTCAGGCTTGTGTTCTTGTGTTTCTTTCCTTCTAGTTTTTTTAAATTTGCAAGTCTATGCGTGTTCTTGGGTGTTTTTCTTTTTCAGATTTGCAGGTGCGTTGCCTGTTTGCTTTCCTGTCCAGCTTCTTTCCACTTCTCTACACTATTGCAGTGGGAGCTGCTCTTGGCATCACTCTAGTGAATGATTTTCTTAAATGGCTGCATCCCCTTCCAGTCTATGGGTGTGTCATGAAGGATTCGACTGTTCCTCCAAATATGGATATTTAAGTTGTTTGCAAGTCTTGATATAAATAATGCGGTGAATCTTCTTGTGTATTAATAATACATCAAATGACTCAGCACCACTACCTTTGGTGTTCCTCTAAGGATTTTCTGTGCACTCTCTTGTCCTTAGAACAGCCCCCAGATGGAGGGATTATATTATTCCACTTTTACAAAAAAAGGTGAGAGAGGCAGAAGTTAAGTCGCTTCTCCAGGGTCACATGGGGAGTGAGGGACAGGCTCCAGGCACAGGGACCCAAGTCCACATTTCATCACTGGCGTGCTCTCAGCATCCTGCAGGGTAATCCCTGAGTGCAGAAGCCAGTTCAGAGACTTGCTAACCTCATCTTCCCAGCTCTTTCTGCATGCGAGGACATTTCTCCCCAGATCAGGTCCTGCCGGCTCCCAGTTCCTCCAGCAGCAGGGACAGGTGAGGGCTCATTTGCCTGAATCCTCCCCCCCAAATTGAAATGTTTTATTTTGTTTTCAATACTCGTAACAATGTTGTCAAATTGAGGGAAGGAAATGCTATTTTTGTTTCAACTCGGGTTTCCTTGTGAATCGCAGAACTTTAGAGCAGAAAAGGACACAAATTTCCTTAGTTTCTGCCTCTGCAGTTGACAGATGAGGAAGCCTCCAGACCTGGCATTCCAGGGTGGGGTGGGGGTGGGACTTATGCAACACAGCAGGATACCACAGAGGTCCAGCCAGCTCCAGAACGTGGACTTGGCGCTCAGAGACAGGGGGCCCACGTGGCAGCTGAAAGGTTGTTGAGAAGAGCTAAGGGGCCAGTGAACCTCTTTTCCTCACTTACCTCTGTGGACTTTCTAGGAGGAGCAGGAGATTAACTACCCTGTGCTTAGTGAGTCTCGATGCACCAGGTCCTGTGCTAAGTAAGCACTCTGTATGTTATCTCATTTTGCCCTGGCATCCTCCCTGGCAGGGAGATGCTGTTCCTGTATCATGGGCTTAGAGATGAGCATGCAGGCTTGGCAGGGGGGAGTCACTGGCCCAGGTCACATGGGCAGGCTCAGGGGAGTTCCTTTTGCCCCCCACAGGTAGGATTACGGTGCCTCTGAGTGTATCTGTGCCAAGTGTTTTGCACAGGGACTGGCGAATGGTAAGCTTTCGTAAGTGTTTGCTCTTACATTGCTGGTGAAGGGAACTTACAGTTTGTAAGTATTTCATAATGAGAGAGTCTTAAAGCTTTAAAAAGCTTCAAGGATGATGACAGGAAGGAACTTAATTTTGAAACCTTTTGTTTTAAGTTCATGATGTTAAAAAAAAATGATATGGTTGGTGCAGTTCCTTGAGAAGGAAAAAAAAAAGGTGTTTTATTTAGATTGAAATGTACCCAGACTGAAGGCATCCAGGTTCTCTGAACTGTGTGTTTTAAAGTAGATGTATGAGGGCCTTTGGAAACACAGTTGATGCCATAAAATCTGGATTAACTGGTCCAGGGGTATGTGGCACTCCCTGCTCCCAGTCTTTAAGTGGGAAAGAGGGCGTGTATGTCAAGTTGGGGTTTGGTTTGGAGGCAGTTTCGCTGTTGAGATGGACCTGGTCCCATTGTGGGCCAGGCAACGCTACTGGCAACAGTCATGCACCCTGTGGCACTGGGAATGAGAGGAGGTGGCCACGGAGAGACCCCCTGGATGTTGCTTTATGTGGAGGCCAAGGAACAGTGGGTGTGACTGTTTTTCATACGATAATGAGACCTCAATGAGGAAAGGTTGGTCTTTGCCCCTGGGATTGGTGAGCTTTTGAAGAGCAAACACTTCAAGTGAACATTTGCCATTTGGGTTTTCAGTGGAGTCCTGATTTGCTGCATGGTACTAGAGTGGACCACAGTGCACCGGGGCCTTTCCTGTCCCGTCCCATGCCACCCACGGAGTAGGTGCCCCTTTCTCAAATGGCCCAAGAAAAGAATGGAGTTTAGAATTTGCACCATCATTCTGATGCCCCAGAAATCTTGTACTGCAGCCTCCATCCCAGCAGCCCAAGTCAGGTCGAAGGTCCTAGTGCCTTCCTGGCCATCCCTGATCCAGTGCCAAGGGCTCACCGGCGGTGGGTGTGTGGGAGGACTCGGGAACACGCATGAGAAAGAAAGAACTGGCTGACAAACAACATGGATGGTTAAAATTTCCGTGGATGTCTATAAAATATTTTTGAGACCGGCAGTTGCAATTTAGAAAGTGACTCTAACTGCTCCGGTCTGTGAAGGTCGGTGCAGTTAGCCCATCACTGCTGGGAAAGGGAGCAGGACTAGTGATCTGGCCCATCCAAGCCTGTCATCTCTTGGCTGTGAAACAATGTTGATCTTTTCTCTGTCTCTTCTGGCTTGATTTCATCATTTTCCCCCATCACTTTTCCCAAGTGATTAGTTGAATCAGAGTGATTTTTATCATACTCATCCCCTGTTTGAATTACTCTTCACTATGCAATTATCCTATCACAGAAAGTCCTATTTTCTCCCTGTCAGATGTCTGGAGTAAATGTGAAACCCAAAGTGGCCTGCCCATTACATAACCTCTGTCATCTGGTTGGTAATGGACTATATGTAACTTCTTTTTTTTCTAGCCTAGCAAATTACAAATAACCTTAGCTTCCATAATTGCCATTAACATAATGGTGCCATCATTATGGTAGCATGTCTTAACTAATATTTTTTAGCACTTTTTAATGCCATTGGTGGTTTAAATAATTTTTTCACACCCACTCAGAGGGTTGACGTGCAGGTTATTTTAACTTAAAAGCCAGATTTGGGGGCGGGGGGGTGACACAGCGATGCTGTCATTTGCTTGTGTGCAGGATGTTTGTGCCCAAAGCATTCTCTCCCACCTTCTTTGTTGGAAAATATTCATGCTTACCAAGCCCTCCATTGATGTTGCCGAGCAGTTTATCAAGTTTGAAGTCCCCACAAATGGACAAGAAATGGATTCAGTTTGATTTTTAGTTCATTAACATTTCAAGGAAGACAGTCCACATGCTGGACAAGGAGGAAGTGATGCCCATTATTCTCCTCCAGCAGCGGACCCCTTCGGTGGGGGGTGGGGGGGTGGGGGGAGGGGGAAGACACCCTCATTCCTAAGTGACACCTGGAAATGCTCAACTTGGTGACCAGTCAGAGCTCATCTGAAATATTGATGGGAGGCACATTTGACCCAGCTCCCCTTCCTCCCGAGTTGCTGATGATTCAAGGGGAGTGAGAAGCCAAAAGACGTGCCTTCCGTGGTGCCGTTATATGGACAGGCTGCCATAGCATTTCCTTTGTCTTTAAAATCCAGTCCTCCACTGGGAGTAGCACACACCATTACACAGTTGACAGGATCATCAGCCCCGGGGAGCTCTGAATGAGCACAGACAAACCTGCAGGTGGAGAAGAATCTGTAGGAAGGCGTTCTGCATAACTGTGGGCATCTCTGATTCCAGGCATATACTTTTAGGACGGATTCCAACACAGCCGGAGGATGTCGTGATCCCGTGATTGCGGAATCGTCCGTATAGTCGAGATGAGCAGCCCGACCAGAAAGAAGTAGATAAGCCTGGAAATAACAAACAGAAGGACTTTGGAGAGTGTATAAATGTATCCTAGTACTCTCTAGAGTGGCTTTCTAAGAATGAGTTTTCCAGAATGGTGATTGCCTTCGATCTTGTGGAACAGATTGGGGGCAGGCACACTGCCTTTGTTGCACCGACCTTGGCCAGAATTATAGCCTCCTTCCAGCTTCAAAGTTGTTCCCACTTTCGGGGCCAGGAGCCCATCCACAGGGCTTTCACTGCCACGCTGGACAGAGTTCAGGCCTCCACAAACTTAAACACATCTCAGGCACAGAGAGAGGATTATAGGATGCTATCTGTTTGGGTCGCTGATCAGGTAAAACATGAAGTATTTCATTTGCCATTCAAGTTCCTCTTCTCTCCCAAACAATTAATGAGAAATGTCGAAAAGAACAAATTTTCTTGGGGACTATGAAAAGACACCAAACACGACTTGGCCCTAAACTTTGTAAGCCAAGAGTCTGTTGTTTTCCAACCTTGGATAAGAGTATGGAGTACATTTTGATCATGCTTTCACGCTCAGTCCTGTAAATAATCTGGTTTTACTTACTTTCCGATTTACATTGATAAAATGATAAATCAGGTACTTGAAAAAAGAGTGTTTTGCTTAAAAATAAACGTCCTTGCTTCTTGGGAGAAGCTGAGAGAGACCAGATTATATATTAGGTTTCTCTCCTCTCCTATAGCTACCTGCTGTTGGCCGCCGAGCCGATTCCCATTATAGCTGTACTGTGGGAAGTAATTGCTGTTGTACAGTAATTCAATTTCGGTGCATTCACGCATCGGTTCACTGATAGGGGTTTATCTGGACAAACCTGGGACTTGAAAGCTTTTTATCGAGAAATTCCACATGCCGCAAGACGTTTTTCCTAGGTAACGAATATCAGTATTTGCATTTAATAAACATTTACCTTCTCAGAAAAATGGATGTCTCCCCCTTGCAGAAGAGATTTACGCCAATCTTCCAGAAAGCTAGAGGGTACTATTAAAGTAACTTTCTCTGGCTGTTTTTCGACTGGTGTGTGTCTACATATGTATGACTATAAAACACGTCTACGTCTTTATATAAATATACCCAGTGAAGCATGGAGAGCAGGAGGCACTCCAGGAAAGCATGATCGGTACCAAACATATATGTGATAGAAGGGATTAAGGGTGATGGAGAGTCTATGAATACTTCCAGCTTCAAAACTCATCTGTACCCGCAGGCGTGGTGGAAATTGTTGGTGAGGAATATTTTCAAAAGGATACCCATTAAGTTAGAAATGAAGTCAACCATTTTGTTGGTAAATTTCTAAAGTAAGGGAAGGTTCTTAAGACAGCTGGTTCTTCCTGTATACAAGGACTCTTGGAGCCTGAGGACTCTTCGGATACTCAGTCCAGAAGGAGCTGTGGAAGTCTTGGAAGCCAATGTTCCTAGTGTTGCTAGGAGGGCCTTCAGTTCTCAGCCAGTTGAGGCGACTGGACACATCCAGAAGACGTTTCTGCCTTTGTTCATTTCTCATCTCACTCAGAGTTTCATAACATGTTCCCTGAAAGAGAAGTCAATTTGTTTGAGACAGTAAAAAGAGTGTTGTTTTTTTTTTTTTTAAGATTTTATTTATTTATTTGACAGAGATCACAAGTAGGCAGAGAAGCAGGCAGAGAGAGAGAGAGGAGGAAGCAGGCTCTCCACTGAGCAGAGAGCCCGACGCGGGGCTCGATCCTAGGACTCCGGGATCATGACCTGAGCCGAAGGCAGAGGCTTAACCCACCGAGCCACCCAGGTGCCCCAAAAACAGTGTTTTAAGTCACAAATGAAAAGACTTTTATTATGTTGCTGTATCTTCTGGCCTATTTGCTTTTTCGCTCTTCCCTCTGTCCTTCTGTTCCTTCCCTTTGTTTCTTCCTCCTCCCCTCCCCTCCCTTTCCCTCCCTCCTCCCTCTCCTCTCCCTTTCTTCCCTCCCCTCCCCTCCCTTCTCCTCCCCTCCCCTTCCCCTCCCTTCCTTTCCCTTTCATTCCCTTCCATCCCCTTCCCTTCCCTCCCCTTCCTTCGGCTTCCCCCCCTCCCCTCCCCTCCCCTCCCCTCCCCTCCCCTCCCCTCCCCTCCCCTCTCCTTTCCACCTTCCTTCCCTCCCTCACCTCTCCTTCCCTTCCTTCCTTCTGCAAACTGGGTTGCAAAACCCCATACATATGTGTAAGAAAATTTACAGCAGAAACCTCAAACCAGAAGAAACTTAAAAAATAGCACCGATCTGGATTCACCAGTTTTATGAGGTCAGGGAACCATTCTTGGTTAATGGGTGAGATCACAACCTCCACGAACCCGGTGGGTGGTCTTCTTGGGTTTCCCTCCAGAAGGGGTTGGGTTTCCTCTAACAAAGGTTAGATTGTATCCACCGGAGCCTCATCTCAGGCCCACAGGGCTGTTCTCCCACCTACACTGAGAGTGAACTACTCGCCTGCCTCCTGGGGGGAATGAGCTTCTGCTAAGAGAAGGGAGAACTTCTGGACATTTCGCAGGGGACATTTTATCTCCTGTCTCCTCAAGCCTGTCCCGTCAGCCTTGTGCTGAAGTTGGGTTGGCTTTGTGAACCATATACAGGCTTTCCAGCTTACTCTGCGCCTGTTAGCCTGTAGAGGGAGTTCTTCTTTGTGGGCGAGCCACTGTACCAAAGGCTTGCCAGCTTCATGGTTATTTGTCCCATTTTTAACTGTTTGGCTAAAATCTCTCCATTTTTAAAGCTTTGTAGAAGACTTAGTTTTGGATTTTCTGTGTAACTCACTTCACCCTTATTTGCTTTGTTTTAGTTTTTGTTTTCCCTGATTATACATATTCATTGTTTTTTTTTAAACCTTAAGTTCTATAACAATTGTTTATTATAAAGGCAAATCCTGATCCATATTCATTGCAAAAGAAAGAAGAACGTGCAGAAAATGATAAAGGAGAAAGTAAAGATCACAGCATCAAGAGGTATTAAAAGGCAATTGACATTTAAAAAAAAATTTTTTTAAAGATTTTATTTATTTGACGGACAGAGATCACAAGTAGGCAGAGAGGCAGGCAGAGGAGGGGGGGAGGCAGGCTCCCTGCTGAGCAGAGAGCCCGATGTGGGGCTCGATCCCAGGACCCTGAGATCATGACCTGAGCCAAAGGCAGAGACTTAACCCACTGAGCCACCCAGGCACCCCGGCACTTGACATTTTTTAAGTGCTGTTTCTTTTTAAACATCATAGTTTCTATTTTTCCAGATATCTTTTCTATTTTTGCATATGTGTATACACACACACACACACACACACACACACACATATATATAAACTTCTAAAACATTGGATTATTCTTGTAACCAGCCAACTGATTTTTACAAAACTAATTTTGTATGTTGTGGACATCATTCCACATCAGTGAATATATATAGTTCTCTTATTTTTCATGACTATAGAATAGTCTGCATTCTGGTTGTTCCAATCAAGAAATTCTCTTTTGGTGACCATTGATATTATTTACGGTGTTTCGCTATGAAAAGCAATGATGTGGAAAACTCTTTTAGAGAAATTTGGCTTTTTATGTGATGCATGTATTAGGACATATTCCTAGGAATAAAAAGAAGGCTTTTGGCATCCTTGCCAACTTGTCCTCCAGACAGCATCCCCCTGTGAGGCTGGAGATGCTCTCTTTCTTCACTGTCCTCTCTGACATTTGGCCATTACTTTTGATTTTTGTCAGTCTTACAGGCACAGAGTAGTATCTCATTTTATTTGTTTTCTTTAATTGCTTACTGTTAGCATGGTGGATCTTTTCTGGCTCCCCACCTATGCTGTAACAAGGTTTGTGGTAAATTATACCACGTCTTAGAGCATTATTGTCACAACACAGAGAAGGTCTAGGTGCTGGGCCCCCAGCACACCTCAAAGACAGGTGTGGGCTCAGGAACTCACTTGGACACACTCGGAGGGCCCTCCCTACCCCTTCTGTCTTCCTTCCTGGACGGTATCTTAAGAACAGCCTAGTTGTGGGGGGAGGGATGTGGGACACTGACAGGCACCAAGCTGCCTAGATTTGGGGTGCTGGTTTGGAAGAGTTTTCTGGGAATACCAGTGACTCAGCACCTGAAGAATATGGTGTCTGGGTGTTTTAGACCCTCCTACTACAGGAGAAAGGCACTGGTCCTAAGAGAAGTTGAGTGCGGTATATCCCTCTCACTGAGAAAGGACTCCATTTCCAGCCCGCTCATTGTTAGACGCCTAGACTAAGGACCAGGGTCACTTTGGGTCTCTTCCCCTTATGGTGCCATCTTTCTGTCTGTTCATCGATCATTTCTTCTTCCTTTTTTCTTATAAATTGCCTGTTAATGCCCTTTCCCATTGTCCATACTATAGTGTTTCTTTTCTTTGTCCCAGCTGGTCCCCACTCCTGCCCCAGTACCTATCACAGTGTATGAGTTTATAGTTAAGTGCTCATTAGGCATTTGGTGATTGACTCACAGATCTTCATCTTGGAGTCAGGACTTAAAGTCAGACTGATAATAGGTTCCACCTCTTCGTTCAGAAAACTGCTGAATGATGATGGGAAGAGAAAAGGTTTTGATCTTAACTACAGAGAAGCCACGTAGCTCATGATCCTTCCAGAACCCTTGACCATCTGTTTCAAGTAAATGGGTCCTTTGCATGCCGTCTCAAGTCAGACTACTGCCTTCTTAGACTCCACGCTTCAGCCTCAGCCCAGTCCCTCCCTACATGGCCCTCCTCCCAGAGCAAGGTGAATGGGGTACTTGAAATGGGCAGAAATCAGGCCAGCTGCTCAGAGTGGAAATAAAAGTTAGTGATTTCTGTAGAGGGAATCAAAGAATGGCCTCCCTCCCTCTCTTCTCCCCCCCCCTTCCTTTCTTTCTTCCCTCTTTCCTATTTGGTTGGAACTGATGAAGGAAAACTTGACTGGGGATAGGGGAAAGGAGGAGGAAGTCTGTGTTCTGAGGCTGTGACTTAGCAGAATAGCCATGGGTTTCCTTGGTGTTCTCGGAGCCTGGCTGAGAGATCTTCTGGTCATAATACAGGCTGGAGGCTAGAACTGGGGTGTGTGCCTCCAGGTCTGGCAGACGTTTCTCTTCATGTGGCACATGGTGAACACAGGCATCTCCCTACCCCCTAGAAATGGAACACACTGATGTCTGAGCAGTTTCAAGGGGTTCTTCATAAATTTGACCAAGATGTCATGAAGGAGAATTTTGGAGTGGTGCTGAGAGTAGTTGCCAAGCTCCCCACTTCTGGGCTTGGTATTGTCCCAGTTATAGCATGGCTGGGTCAGGGCACCTGTCCAGAGCCCCATCCCACCCTGCCACCATGGTCTATAATACCATCTTGCTTACTTCCTTTATTAACTTTTGGGTGTTGTACTTAACTTCTGTTTAGCTCAGTGTTGACTTGATGGTGGCTGTCTCCCCACTAGGACCCTGGTGTCATGAGGGCAGGGACCATGGTGGTCTTGCTTCCCCTTACAGCCCTGGGACCCAGCCTGGGCACTTGGCAAGTATCGGTGAATGAATGGACTCACCACCCTGGTAATGATGCTGTCATGGGGGTGAGCTCCCCATGCCTGGGAAGACCATCTGGTCGCCAGGACGTGGTGCTGGGTAACGTTTCCTGGGTGTTTTCTGTGTGCTCGTTCTTGCCCTGGCCCCTGTTTCCCACCAAATGATCCATTTCTCCTCTGTCTCAGAAGTTCAGATTTTCTGTTGTGCGATGATAAAGAAAAAGAAAAATTTCTTTCCCATCTGAAGTGGAGTATCATTTAAAATCGTCTTTCCCATTTTCACTGCCTATTTTTATTCTCCATCTATAAAGCCCAGTTTTGAAAGATTTCCTGTCTTTGGTCAAGACCAAGTGGACCAAACAGCCCGGAGAAGAGAGGCTCGTGGCCATGGAGACCCGTGTGAAATTATAGTGCTGATCCCTGCCTTTAACACGTAGCGATTACGCCCATCAGGGCACCCACTTGGAAGCTTTGAGCTCGCCTCGCCGCCTTCTCTGCCTGCATCGCCCACTAGAACTGAACGAGAGCGAGGTGTCCTCTGTGGGTGGGAGACATGCAGGACACTTGTCCAAGCCGGAGTGGGTGGGTGGGGACCACTCAGTACAGCAGTGTTACACCAACCGACTGCTTGCTCCGCTGATTTCTCCAAAGACTGGTGTTGTTTCCATACCAGATCAAGTAGAGAAATAATGCCACTTAGTTTATACTCAGGCGAGGCAAAAGAAATCTTAAAAGGTTTGTGGGTGGGAGGAAATTATGGTGAATCACTGAAGTGTCACCATCAATAGATCAAAATGACAGAATAAAGCCATAATAATAATAATAATAGTAATAAAGACCACTGGCTATAATTGTATAAATGACTGGCAACAAATTAGGGGTTTTCAGCAATATTTTGAATGCGTAGTTAATATGTTTAGCTGAGGATGTGTCGGTGGCATGGGTTGTCTGGTTTTGGTCTTTGCTCAGTTTCCTGGAGGTAAGGAGCTGCTGGGCCCACAGACACAGCGAGACTATTTACGTTTTGTAAATTAGGTTATGAGGGGAAAATGAAAAGGTGGCTGGGAATTCACTGGCATTTCGTTTACACTGCATTCAGCAGAGGGATGCCGGCCCTCTTGAGTAATCAGGGTCTTTGTTGAGAATCAGCTGGGGTATCATTGACTGCGTGTCCCGAGCTGTACTGGCTGCTTGAACACACAACAGATAATGCTTTTGTACGATTGGGGGCAAATGGGATTTTTTTTTTTTTTCTGGTGTGCTTTTTAATTGATTTTATGTGTCAGTGGGGGAGGAGAATCATATCCTGGGGAATACACTTAGCCTTTCTCACTGTGCACCCAGTGATTCTGGAGCATCTCATCGGGTTGTTTGATGCGCTTCAATGAGAGGAACATCTTGGGGCCCCTAGAAGGCTGTGGTGGTCGTCAGAAAGCAGACCGTCATCTTGGTCTTGTTGGGGAGCCGTTCATTCACACCCCAACACCAGCCAGTGAGGGGGCGTCTCCTCTCCTCCAGCAGGATTCTCTGGAAGAACTTCAGGCCAGGCAGCAGTACTGGCCCTCCACACTGTTACTGAGACGTGTGCTGACAGGTACCAGCTGTGGAGGGGCAGTGGAAGGAGCCCAAGGCAGGAGCAAGGCCAGACCCAAGGGGGGGCAGGGCCTGCCAGCCACTGTTTGGATGGCTCGATGGTAGCCTCTGGTAGAGGAGTCTTATGGGGCCAGGCAGCTTGTCTCCAGGAGGACATCCCCCAAAGGCTTGGGGGACCTTCTCCCTTGCTGTGCCAGATGTCTGTCATTGCAGTCCCTGTGGTCATCATCTGGGGAGGCCAGACACAGTAGACATGATTTTACTCCAAGGAAGTGTGTTGAGCCTTCTTCACTTGGCAAAAAGGAATATGGGGGGGAGTCCTTGGGTGTTCTCCTCAAGCTGTGTGTATGTGTGTGTGTGTGCGCGCACGCGCGCACATGAGCATCTCCACACCTGAGTGCAGGTAACCGTGTCAGGGCGGGAGCTGGGTAGTGGGGACTCATGGATGAACATTCACCTTCACGGGAGTTGCTTCACTGGGGACAGGGAGGTCCGAAAGAAGCCTCTCTGTCCCAGTTCTAAAGCTGTGGTCACCAAGCCTGTCCTGGCCAGAGACACCTTTTACTTGGTCCATGTGGGCTTTGAGAAAAAAAAGTAAAATCACATATAAAAGTATGATGTGATAGAAAAATATCCAGATTGAAAGCTTACGAACTTGAGAGACGTACCCCCGCCCCACACGGCAGCCATCTGCAGGAACTACCCGTTCTGTTGATTTCCGTGCTGCCTTCCTACCACGCCCCCCAGTCTTGTGTATTGCTCCTGTGGCCCCCAAGAGGGTCGAATTTGCAGCCTCTGGTGTCGTCAGATCGGGCCCACAGGCTGTTTCAGCGACCTTCGCAGAGTGTTTGAGTGTTTGCAGTCTGCAGGTTCAAAGGCGGATACTCAGAGCTTTTGTAAATGATGCTGCAGAAGGTAAGCTGGACTGGTCCTTGCTATGTTCATCACCAGCATCACATCATGGGGTGTGTTTGGTCAGCCAAGCCGCCGTGCTATGCTTTACATGTATTGTCTCACGGAAGTGTTAAATCCCTTGAAGTTGGACGAAACGATTCTTGGCTAGGGTTGGGGAAGATTGTTCACAGCATGTGGGATAAGAAAGCCTTGGAAGGGGGCGCCTGGGTGGCTCAGTGGGTTAAGCCTCTGCCTTCGGCTCAGGTCGTGATCTCAGGGTCCTGAGATCGAGCCCTGCATCGGGCTCTCTGCTCAGTGGGGAGCCTGATCTCCTCCCCCCTTCTATCTGCCTCTCTGCCTACTTGTGATCTCTGTCAAAAAAAAAAAAAAAAAAAATCTAAAAAAAAAAAAAAGAAAGAAAGCCTTGGAAGGAGGCATGGGGTCTCTCTCTCTCTCTCTCTCTTTGTGTTTCTGTGTGTCTCTGTGTGTGTGTGTGTGTGTTTGCACGCGTATGTCTCTTTAAGTCTATGAAACACTGGAAGGCTCTTTCTGAGATTTTCTTCACCTTTAACATTTCAAAATTTCAGCTCTTGTGTTGGGCTTTTATAAACAAGAAGTCTTATTTCTCTTGTGTATTTTCTCTCATCTCAAAGAAGACCTGATCTATGTAAATAACTCCCCATCTGGTCTCATTCACAGAATTAGGAAACAAAAATCAGAGGGCACCCCCCCCTCCACTGTCCCTCCCCACAACACACACTTTTCTACTAGAATGATGACTGAGACAATATCTCTCACGGGGAGAAGGGAATGAAAAATGCTGAAAGTGGTTACATTTGAATGTGTGGCACTTATCTCTCTGTGCAGACACCTTATAGAAAAATAATTCATCAAACTTCGTTCAAGAAGAAAAGAACATTACATCTTCATCAACAACAACATTAAGAGCTCACCGTGGTAGGAACAGGACAATAAAGGAGTTATTTTAGCAGAATTAACAGTAAGAAATTAGTCCCATGTATCCTTCCTTTTTATCATGGTGTGGTACATTTGCATATTCTGAAATTTCACATTTGCATAGTCAATGATTTTAAATTAGAGTCTCACATCGCCTCTCTGATGTTTGTCATATGTATAACTCGTCTTAATAACTGAGTTGTTAGCATTTAAAAAGCAGCTCATCTTTGGCCCAACCCTGAACATACCACACTGAGTTACCTCTGCAAATTTTTGACAGCTTTACTAAGATACAATTCCCATACAATACTATTCACTCATTTAAAGTGTACAGTTTTTTAGTGTATCCACAGGATTGTAGAACCATCCCCCCCCAGTCACCTACAGAAGCTTTTCAGCACCCAAGGGAAAAATCCCAAACCCACTGCCAGTCACCCTCCATTGGCCCCCCCAAACCTCCTTCCTCCACGGAGAACAGGGAAACGCTCTTCTACTCTCTGTTTCTATAGATTTACGTATTCTGGAGATTCCACTTAAATGGAATCATCCAGTTTGTGGTCTTTTGTGACTGCCTTCACTGAGCATAATGTTTTCAGGGCTTATCCATATTATAACATGTGTCAATACTTCATTCTTTGTTATGGTCCAGTAATGTTCTACGGTATGGATGACCACGCTCTGTGTATCCGTTCACCAGCTGGTGGTCACTTGTGCTCTTTCCACTTTTTGCCTGTATTGACTATGCTGCTGTGAATATTTGTATCCATGTTTTTGCATAGAAGTATATTTTTATTTCTCTTGGGAATATGTAGGAATGGAGTTTCTAGTCATATGGTAGCTCTATGATTAACCTTTTGAGGAACTGCCAGGCTGCTTTCGCACATGGCTCTGCCATTTTGTGTTCCCATCAGCAGTGTTGGAGAGGTCTGAGTTCTCCATATTCTCATCGACACTTGTTACCTGTCACACACATTAGTGATTGAGAAGTGGTAAAAGTTTGACTTGCAGTTCCCTAATGACTAATAATGTTGAGCATCTTTCTAGCTACTTATTGGCTATTTGTATATCTTTCTTGGAGAAGTGCCCGTTCAGATCCTTTGCCAATTTAAAAACTGTCATTTGTCTATCTGTTACTAAGTTGTAAATGTTCTTTGTATGTTCTAGATACTAGTCCCTTATCAAATACATGATTTGAAAATATTTTCTCCCATTCCATGTGTTGTCTTTTCACTCTCTTGATGGTGTCCTTTGTAGCCCAAAGTTTTAATTTTGACAATGTCCAACATATCTATTTTTTCCTTTTTGATGCCTGTACTTTGGGTGTCATATCTAAGATGTCACTACCTAATCCAGGGTCGCAGGGATTTGTGCCTATGTTGTTTTCTAAGAGTCTTACAGTTTTAGCTCTTCCATGTAGGTCTTTGACCCAGGTTGAGTTAGTTTTTGTACACGGTGTGAGGTGGGGGTCTGATTTCGTTCTTTGCATGTGGAAATCACTTGTCTCGGCCATCTGCTGAAAAGTACTCTTGCCACTCAGAGTGAGTTCCTTTCAGCTCTGACATGTAATTAACCAAATGTTAGCATCGGAAGAGCCGATCACTCTAGCTGTGATCAGAATGGCACTGTTGACTCTGGCAAGCAGGTATTAAGCATTCTTCGTATCTTATCTGATTTAATGCTTACAAGCCTCTTTTGAGTTGGGTAGCGTCATTACTGGTTAGGAACTGGAGAAGCAGCTGAGGCCCAGTTTCTCACTGTAGGTAGCTGAGACTCCAGCCTGGACCATCTTCCCCCTCCACCCACATGTTGTACTGTCTCTCCTGGGGTTTTTATTAAGATCCTGTAGACAGTGGCAGTCAGAGGTCAAGGACCCAGCTAAGCACTCAAGGTGAAACATTTGCACCCTTTTCAGAGTATGTGGTTCATCGGAATCGCTCAGGAGTATTGTTAGGACAAAGAGTCCGTTTTAGTGGGTTGAGAGTCTGCATTTCCAATGAACTCACAGAAGCAGACACCACTGCTCAGGGAAATCACATTCCAAGCAGAAAGATTCGATTGTTGGCTTTCAAGCTTGGGAGGTGAGGAGGAATCACCTAGAGGCTTAAAAAAATACAGATGCCCCGCCTCTCCCCCTGGGATTCTAGTCTCGGTCTGGGGTGTGGACTGGGTGTGAGGGTTTCCAAAAACTCCTCAGGCTGTTCTAATGTTCAGCTGAGAGTGAGCAGCACTGAGTTACCTCATCCCACCCCACAGGGAGCCCCACCAGGAGGCACTTCAGTGTGCTCTGGGAGGTGAGGCTTCTAGCTTTCTGGGGCTAGCTAACTGGCCTGCAGTCACACAGCTACAGGGCAGGAGAGCTGGCAGTCCAGTTCAGGCCTGATTGCGGGGGCAGTTACCAGCTCTCTCCTTGTGCTCCATGGTGGCCTCCCTGTCACAGTCCATTTGTAGAGGAGTGAAGTGGGTGACTTCCCCTGGCCTGAGCCAGCCCTTGGAGAAGGTGGTCCGACCCCCGCTCCATGCGCTGGGCCCCTTCTCCACCTTCTGACACAGGGACCTCTGTTCTCTCATAGGGTGCCAGTGGGACTCGCATGCATCGTTCGCTTCCTGCTGCTCTGAAACACCTGGAGGTGGCGTCCCAGTCCCTATAACTCAAGTTCAGGTTCTCTCATGTGTCTGGTTCCTTCCTCAGGGAATCGGACAGGGTGAGCAATGCTTTGAACTAATGCCTGTTGGAAGTGGGGAAAAGTACTCATTTCTTTGAGAATTCCTGCCATTTTAAGGAGAAAATAAAAGTTGAGAGTAGTGGTGTAGTCTGTTTGTTGGCTCTTCCTGTCCTAAGCTGCCTTCATTCCTCTAAGACTGAGTGGCTGTGGGCTTTCACCACACTGGCTTTGACCATCCTGTCTGTGCTGTGGACTGTGAGCTGTGTTTCCTAAAACGGACAGCCTGGGCCTCCTCGTGGGCTGCTCTGGGAACCAGGTTGTAGCGGTGAGAAGGAAGCCAGTACCCTCCCCACGTGGGCTTTCCTGCTTCTTGGGGGAGTCAGATGCTGAATCCAAAGTTAGGGGAGTGGGACAGGCCTAGAAACTGGCAGTCCCGGCCACCCCGGTGGGGCCCACGGAGGTGGGGGGACTGAGCCCTGGTGAGGAGCAGAGTCTGGGGCCCAGAGATGGCAGGGGATGGCCCCAGCAGAAGGAGCAGCACACGGAAGCTGGAGAGGGAGCAGGGAGATCGGGGCAAGTTGACAGGGTTGAAAGGAGGACAGAGCTGGGAGGGGCTGGAGTGGGGAGAGCAAGATGTGGGGCCCTCTGAGGTATGTGAGGTGAGAGGTCAAGGCCTCAGGGCCTGGTGCATTTCTGGGGTCTGAGCACCAGGGCGCTCCCCGCGTTTCTTGCCCCCAGCACCTTTCACCCTGGGCTCTTTGGCCAGAGGTGTTCACTGCAGGGTCTGGGAGTCACACCAAGGATGCAGGAAGTCAAGGGAATGTTTGCATTTCTCTTTTTCATTGTTTCCCTTTCCCCATGTCCCCAGGGCAATGCTGCCCTGGTCCTGGCTTTTCACTGCGCATCTGATAGATATCCACCCACCCCTCCCCTCAGAAATGGTTTTGTCCTCTCAGTAATCGGAAGCAGCTCCTCCAGATCACAGCAGGAGGCTCAGCTGCCCCTCTCCACTGGCTGAGTGCACTTGGAGGGGTAGAGAGAACAGGTCCTTTGTACCACCCCAGGAGCCAGTAGCCCCAGAAGCACTCAGGAGGAGGCGGCCGAAAAGTCCCTGCAGCCTCTGTTGTGCTGGGAGAAACCATCGGGTCTGTGTTCAGTGGAGGCAAAGAGCCCCACTTTTGAAAAATTTCAGCTACATTTAGCAGATGGATCTGTTCTGGATTGTCATGTTTTGGTGAGTCTGACCCACCACTCAGGCAGTAAGTGGGTGGGGTACCTTGTAGGGGCGCTCACCCATTAATTCTTCAATCTTGTTTCCCAGGGAGGCTCAGCTCTCTGAAGGCAGTTTTATGGAGTCAAGTGTGTAATTACCTTCCTTCATCAGTGGCTTCTGGAAGCATGCCCCTTTTGTCTCAGTGACCCCAGCAACTAAAGAAGGCTGGCCTTGGGAATTATCCTCTTGTAGAAGTGGGAGCGCGGGGCCTTTGCCCACACCATTTGCTTTGCCATAGAGTTGAGAGACACTATATATTCAGTTGGCCCTCAGGAGACTGGTTCCTCTCTTCTTCTAGCATGTCTGCCTGGGATTTGGAGGCTTGGAGTCCTGGGGCTGGCCATCATTTACTGAGTGTGATGCCTTTCCCTTCTAAGCCTCAGTTTTCTCATCTGTGAAATGGACATGATTACACGTCTGACATCGCACTCTTAGGATAGGGGCAAGGCTGGCTTTATTGTGGGTTCCATCAGACTCTGGGCCCAGATCTCTCCCTCCTTGAAATGGAGACACTGAGGTAGCCCATCTCAGAACTGATATGAAGGTCCAATGAGAAACACATGTGCAGATTTAGCCTGGTGTCTGGGAGGAGGCAAAGCTGCAGATTAAACAGAACAGTTTAAATAAGAGAACTAGATTGATAACCTGAGCACATCAGTCCCTGCCTTTCAGCTAAGGGTAGGGTATTTGTCCAGTGTGGGCAACATTAGGCCAGCCTCTAGTGGGGTGATGCGAATAGGGGAGCCTAGGGGCCATGCAGACAATTTTAATAGTTGTACATATATTTTAATCCATATTAGATAAAATATAACTACCTTTTAAAGCAAAATTACATAAGCTATGTCAGTTGATTTAAAGCAATGAAATAAGGAAGGATGAGATGAGGCCAGTTGCAGAATGTTTTTGGGGGCAGTTGGAGACCCCCTGGGCCCCGCCATTACAGAATGGGACAGGTCAGATGTGTGTATGTGGCCATGGGAAGTGATGAACTGGATGAATACAAGGCAGCAAGGTTGAGCTTGAATGAAACAATGTATAAGAAATAGAATCAGATTTATAACATCGTAACACCTATGTAAATTAAAAGCATGTAAAACCATGTGCACAATTAAGGCTGTTTATCAAATGGAGTAGAGTGGGTGCCAGCGGGGGTGGGGGGTAAAAGCTTAGGTCAGGGCTGCAGGGGAAGATGTAAATGAACAGGGGGCCTTGCATGGACCAGGGACGGTTATATGCTGAGTGTGAACAACTCAGCCTTCCGTTTGAGTGGTAGCTGCCCATGCACACGAGGTGTGAGCCGCAGAGGGACATACCCTTCTCCATCTGCACACAGGATGGTCGGCTGAACAGGCAGATCGTGATGGTGGGATGCAGATGTGTGAAGTGGGAGCCGTGGTGCAAAGGTAGAATGCTAACCCTGACAGTGAGCTTCTCTTAACCTTTCTTCCCACTGCCCCCCCTTCCATGTGTGCTTTACACACAGGATTGCACTCCTTTTTCTCAGCAACCTTGTGAGGCAAGCCCAAGGTCATGGAGGGAAAGCATGGTAGAACAAGCACTGACCCAGTCCCTCGGACCCCAAAGCCCATGGCTACCATTCACGTTGTGCACAAACAACATTAGTATAAAGATTCCTTTAAAATGGGCACACTTTTACCTCCCCCCCACCACCCCGTTAATTCGTGCATTGCTTGAGTTCTGTTGTTTCTACATTAGTTGAATATGGTCATCCCATAGTAGTTGAAGGCCGTGTTAGCAATATTAGGTTGAATCTTTTTTCTTTTTTTAAAGATTTTATTTATTTGTCAGAGAGAGAGAGAGAGAGCACGTGAGTGAGCGTGCGCACACAAGCACAGGGAGCAGCAGAGGGAAGGGGAGAAGCAGGCTCCCTGTGAGCAGGAAGCCTGATGCTGGGCTCAATCCCAGGGTCCTGGGATCATGACTTGAGCCTAAGGCAGATGTTTAACTGACCAAGCCACCCGGGGGACCCCTGGGTTCAACCTTCTTGTGTGGAGGAAGATTTGTTGATGCAGCCCTTTCACGACTCCTGATACTTAGTTTTGTGCCTCTGAAGTCCAATGTCTTACCACCTCATTTCTTCCTTTCTTTTTTGTCATTTGCATTTTGGCAACAATAATGCTGTCGCCCCCCTCCCTCCCCAGCCATGAGCCAGCCAGGCAAATGGCCTCGTTCCAAATGGCATCTTCATGCTTACTGCTGCTAGCAGGCAGGTGTGTAACATTGGGCTCCCACCTGTGTACCTGCAGAATGATCTACCAGGAAGATGCAGGACTTCTACAGCAGACAGCAGAATCACCTGGAATGCTTTATGGTTCATTTCACTGTCCACACAAGTAGATCAAGCCGTGGAGCCCTTCCTGGTCCTGAGGATGTCTTCTGGCTTGTGCATCCTAAGCGTTTGGGTGCCTTAAGAGAGCAGCCGGTCTGGCTGACGGCTGTTGGCTGGGCTCTGAGTGCTCCCAGGGGCAGACAACGCCCATAAATCGTAATCACAATGGAGCACAATGGAAGAGGTAAACAGCTCTGAAACTGTGCTGTAAATCCTCGTCCAGGGATGATTGTGTTTTATTATGGAGGTTAAATTACAGCAATCATCATTGCACAAAGGCGCTGCAGTAAGAAAACATTTGGGAACAATGTGTTCTTCCCTTGGCTTGGGTGATGGGTACACAGGAATAAAACACCATCACTTGATTACCGTAAGGCCAGGAGGGAAAATAGGGGCAGTAGCCCACCTCAAGGTGGGTGCTCTTTTTCT
This sequence comes from Lutra lutra, assembly GCF_902655055.1. Lineage (NCBI taxonomy): Eukaryota > Metazoa > Chordata > Mammalia > Carnivora > Mustelidae > Lutra > Lutra lutra. The sequence goes on along the minus strand of NC_062278.1, from coordinate 200,508,028 downwards.
TTTATGAACCAAGCAGGTTGTGAGCGCATGGCAGTTTCCCCAGGAAAAGATCAACTGGACTGGAAGATGACTTCCAGCTATGTTGGACTTCTTTCCTTATCTTCTCCCAGTGTGTGTGTGTGTCTGTCTGTCTGTCTACTCAGGCTCGGATGGGCTAAGATAAACCTAACAGTAGAACAACGCCTGCCCCACTGGTCACCAGCTTACAGATGCTGTCCTTCTGAAGCTCCCCACCTCGCCATCCTGCAGGGACTGTGTATTCTGGGCCAGTTGGTTCCGTGGTGAAGGAGATGGGCTTTAGAGCTCCCCAAATCTAGGTTCAAATCCCGATTCTGCCTCCTGACAGCTGTGTGACACAGGGACCGTCATTTCTCTGTCTGAGCCTCAGGATAGCCAACTGTAAAACGAGAGTGGTGATTTCCCTCCCTCACGGGGGCCTGTGAAACACACGTCTCCATTCTGGACACACAGTAGGTGCTCAATGATTGCTCCCTCCCATTATTCCCATACATGTTTCCCAGAGCCCAGAGCTCCCACTGGGACCTCCCGCTGCTCCTTGACCGTGCCTAGCCTCTTCTATCCTCATTGCCCTTGTGTGCAATCGTCTTTGCCAAGAGCTGGCTCCTCCTTGTCATGCAGGGTTCAGCTTATCTCCCCAGAGATACCCCTTCTTAAGGCAGCCCTTCCTTGGCTGCCTCATCCAAGACAGAACCCACCCCTCACAAGCCACGCTCATTCCCCTTCTCCCCCTCCCAGGCTGCAGCGTGCCTTTCTGACGGAATGCGCCCGTCACCTTTTTGTGTATCTGATGGACTTGTTCCCCCAGAAGCCCCAAGAGAAGGAGTTCACCCAGCACAGTGCCTCCCTAGGCAAAAAGTCTTCTTCAGAGGAGGAAACAAACAGATGTTTTTCTGATGCGCAGGCGATCAGATCCTAATATTTTGCCTCTGAGAATATTGGGAACTCGGGCAGGTGAAACAAATCGCCATTAATTAATAACCTTTGAGCATATTATGCAACCAAACCGCTCTCTGAGAGTCGGTTGCAGGTTGTACCCGAGTGGGTGGAATTCTAGCTCATGGTAATTACAGGGTGGAGAGGAATATAAGATTTAATCGTCAAACCCTAATTTTCTCGTGGCTTTAAACAGTATAATTTGCGACAACCTGTAAATATTTATTGAGTAGCTCATTATGAATTTTACATGGGTTTATTTGATGATGCCGTAGGGTTATTTTTTGGAGGAAAGATTTCCCCGGAGGTGTTGAGTCACATGGTGATCTCACTCTTGAGGGTGATGGAGGAGGATACAGAAAAGTGGCAATATCAAGAGAAATGATTTTAGAAAACTTAGGTAATAGGCAGGCTCATCCTACTAATTTTTTTTTTAAAAAACACTTAGAAAATCATATTGCCACCAATGTTCTTCTTTGGGTGTGGGCTGATAGCATTCCCCTCCCTACACCTGACACTTCATTATGAAAATGTTCAAACGTAGGACGAACTCGAATAGTTTAACCATGAGCATCCGTATACCCACCACTCATTTCCTACCACTGACATTAAGTATATTCACTTCATTCCGTCTTTGCCCATCTACCCATCCCTCTAGGCATCCACCAACACGTGTGATTTTTGATGCATTTTGAAGCGCGCCACAGACTTGTTGACAGCATTTTCAGTACTCCATTTGTCATTGAAAAAGAAACATGTTTATAGAAGCTGGGGCTGATACCCAAGTCGAATATAGCTAATGCAAAAAACTTGAAGTGGACATAGTAAAATATTCAGCTCACTTAGAACCCAGAGAGTCTTCCAGGGCCCTAACCTTAGGTTGGATGCGACCTGTAATTTTCTGTATACTATTTTAGACAAAGACACTGTTGACAGATTTTGAAGTTGTTATAGTATGAAGAAGGGTGCAAAAAATCCACGCAGGTATTTCAAAGAGGAAGGGCTTTTCCATGGAGAATTCAAGGCTCTCAGAGGAAGGGCTGAGGGAACCAACACCAAGGAAAGCTTGCTCTAGCTTTTAGGAAACCAGGAAGTGGGGGAATCCCAGGGGACACTCTGGCTGTGATTTGAGCTGTCTGCGAGGCGGAAGTGGGCAGTTGGCTGGAGTCTGTCCGAAGCTGCTGGCAGAGCCACCATGAGTGCACATTTCTCAGCTGAAGCGCACGTTTCCACTCCTCACCAGGAGCCAATGTGCCTGCTCTGCTTCTCCAGCTATCCCTTATCTCCCCAGAGGGCCTCTCACTGGCTGAACGTAACACGGACCCGCCTGGAGTAAATGTCATTCCTGGGCCTCCGGCCTCTGCGATCCAGGGGTAAGCAAATTACCCACCAATCTGCACCAGCATGTTTACTGGATCTTTGATCAGAAACATAGAACTTGTATACCTACAACTCTCTCTAGAATATCTATGTGCGGTACTTTATATATTTCTGTATTTTTTTAACGTATTATGTACAATATTCTAGTTTGGAGACCCAATAATAGTATTTTGTTTTTACAAATGTTTGGAATTAAAATTCACCACTTGTCTTCTGTCATTTTGAACTTTAATAAATTCACCCTGCCCGAAAGCAAATGTGTTTGGACAGATGGACGAGTAACTGGTGAAAGAAGACCTGTATAATGATGCCTCTCCAAAGTATATGTATTTTCAAATGGTCCCTCAAGGGGCCAGGGGCGGGATCCTTCCAACATGCAAAGGAATGAAGTGGAAATGATGTAGTGACAACATGGGGTTGTGTTTCCTGGGGGGTGGGGTGGGAGTGTCTGGCTTGGAGCCCTGTGTAATCATTTATGTGGCTTTGGACTGCAGTCCCCCACCACTATCCCCAAGAATTCCCCAGGATTCTGTGTTAGAGCCGCACACTCAGGTTAATGCATGTTTTGAGCATCGGATTGGAGCTCAAAGGACACTGGACCCTTCTGGCATGGACGTCAGGTATGTTCTGCCTTCCCGGTGTGCATCCCCCTTACTCAGCTGTCCACACCCCAACTCTCTCTCCTCCTTCTAGACTGTGGGTGGGGGCAGGGATGGGGATGACGTGTGACCCACATACCAGTTTGGGGCAGTCTGTATACTTTCTCTGACTTGGTCATTTGTCTCAGGATGGGTGCTTGACCTGGGTCAGTCCCAGGAAACTCCCTGCAGGAACTTGTCTTGGAAAGACGAGGACAAAGGTATTCTTTTCACCCGGGGGGGCTGAGCTGTGAGGATAGAAGTTGAAGGTGCCACTGTTCTGTTCCCTGATGGGGACTGCCCCAGAACAAATCGCACCACCAATCCAGACTGTGTGTGTGTGTGTAGTCTCACATGTGCTCATGTGGGGGTGCACGGTGATGCGGCGTAACGATCTGAATCCAGCTATGCCTGAAACTCGTGTTCTCCTGGACATTGTGCTCTCATGTCATCTCATCCTCATCGTGGAGCCCCATGCAGTTCCCTGAGCTTGTGCTCGAGTCAGAGCCATGGGGCCTGATTGCTCCCAGCAAGGTCACTCAGTGGAGATCTGGTGGGAGGTTGTGCAGAGAGAAGATGAGACCTGGAGGTGTGGTGTGGACCAGGAAGGTTGGTTCACCCTCTTATCTGATACACACACACAGGATGACGGTACATAGGGGAAACGGGAAGGGAGCCCCGTGTCATTGCCACTGGCATCCCCTTCTCTAGGAGCTCAAAACGCTGACAGGCTGAAGGGGCTGGACCGTCTCCAGCAATTAATAGCCACTAGATACTGAGAACTTTTTCCATTCATCCGCCTGCTGATCCTATAGATTCAAGATGCCTATGTCGTCTTAGTTCCTGATCTGACACCTGCTTAGTGGACATCATTGACCAGTTTGCTGTATCTGTTACCGGCGATTCAGTATGTCCCATGCACATGCACTGAAAACCACCACCACCACCACCACCTGAGACCATTCTATGATTTTACACTGGGGCACCTCTTAGGGACTTGCTCTGATGTTCCTATGTTGAGACTCTGCTACCTTCCACTTGGGTGTCTACTTGGACTGTAATCCCCTGAGAACAGACTTGGCCCTTTTCTCTTCAATACCTCATAAAACTGTAAGCTCCACAGGGCAGGAATTGAAACTGCTTTAAATGCATGAATGGTCCTTTGCCTCCTTTCTACTCCTCCTTGCTTTGAGGATTCATCGCTGGGATGTGAGTATGTGAAGCTCAGTAAAGGTTAGGGTTCCCACCGACTGACCCTCACTGCATGAGGGTCTGCTGCCCCCTCAGCCTTAGAGTGTGTGTAAGGTGTGTTGACCTCCTGGTTTCATTGTGAACACCAAGCTAACAGGACATTCGGTCCACCTTTAGCTGTTTGATGCCTCTGGCTTAGATCTCTCTTTCTCTCTCTCTCTCTCTCTCTCTCACACACACATACAGACACACAAAGACACACACACACACAGTTTCATTTCTAATCTCTAGTGTAGAACCTTGCCATGATCAGATCATCTCCTAAGCAGTGCCCAAATTGAAACAGACATAAATATGTGTTGTTTCCAGTCCTCTGTAAAGGGGTTGCAGTGTAGTTACAGGCATGCAGGAATCACTGTGTAGTTTTATTAATGTCTTTCACCAAGTTATTTTTGTCAGCCTGTGTGTGCGTGTTTTCCATTTAGGGCAGTGGAGCTGGTTCATTCAGATTTGGATTACGGAGAGAGAGCTTTCGGTTAGTGCAATGACTCCAAGACCCTCAAATCCCGTGCCGCTCTGGCCACATTACCCCCCCTGATCGCACTGCCAGCCATTTTCTCCTTCCCTCCCTGAGCTCCGTCTCCTGCCTCTGAGCCTCTGTGCCTGCTGCCCCCTGGCCCAGACTGTTCTCCCCTCTCAGAGCCAGCTGGCTTACCCCGCACTTCATTCTGGTCTCTGTTCAAATGTCACTTATGAGAGACACTTTCCTGCTCATCCTCCTCACGAAGAGCATCTCTGGTCCTTTTCGTCACTGAGCTAATACGCCCCCTGTGTTGTGTAAGCACCTTTGAGTCAGGCTTTGGTTGCTTCCTCCTGAAGAGGTCCAGGTGAGAATGCTGCCTTTGCTCAGGCTCCTTCAGCATGTGTTCTCACCATCCTCCGAGATTCCTGGGGCTCAGACCCCACCCGTGGCGGATCCCACAACCTCATCGAGGAGCGCCGTGCAGCTCCCTGAGCTCGTGCCCGAGTCAGAACCAGAGGGCCTGATTGCTCCCAGCAAGGTCACTCAGTGGAGATCTGGTGGGAGGTTGTGCAGAGAGATGAGACCTGGAGGTGTGGTTTAGCCAAACTAGAGTAGGATGGTGTGGACCAGGAAGGTTGGTTCACCCTCTTATCTGCTACACATACACAGGATAACAGTACATAGGGGAAACAGGGGAAGGGAGCCCCGTGTCATTGCCGCTGGCATCCCCTTCTCTAGGAGCTCAAAATGCTGACAGGCTGAAGGGGCTGGACCGTCTCCAGCAATTAATAGCCACTAGATACTGAGAACTTTTTCCATTCATCCACCTGCTGATCCTATAGATTCAAAATGCCTGTGTTGTCTTAGTTCCTGATCTGACATCTGCATAGCGGACATCATTAACCGGATTCCCTCTGTCTTCCAAGCTAGAGTGGGGTCTTTTTTGTTCTGTTTTGTTTCTGTTTTTTTTGGTTTTTTGTTTGTTTGTTTGTTTGTTTTGTAGTCTTAGTACATAGCATAGTGCCTTAGTCAACAATAATCCTCAATAATGGTCAAATTAATAGAATAATAAACATTTATTGTTTATGATGCTCAGGCATCATTCTAATCATATTGCATATATAACCTTATTTAATGTTGCAGCAATATTAAGCAGATAGCTAGTCCTATTTCCCTATCCTATCAATGAGGAAACTGACTCACAGAGGTGTTATGTGACTTACCAAAGATCACACAGCAGGCAAGTGGTTGAGCTTGGACTTGAGCCAATATCCATATAATATGGATCCATATATAGAGAATATTTATTTTTATAATCTGCAGAAATAATATATCATAATAATCTCATAGTCTATAATGTTCCTGTGTTACCTACACGTGGATGAGAATGCTTGTAATGGAGTATCACAGACTGCATAGCCACTGACCACCTGCTGAACCATGCTTTTATATCAACGGTCAGCATTAGAGAGATTGAAAGATGAGTAAGACAGTTTGATGATCTTCGAAGTTTATAGTCTTGAGTAAGTGATAGACAGCTCTGCGTAAAGCTATCCTGGGAGGTGACGGGACTGAGTCTTAATGATAAAGACATCACATTCTGTTGAAATACACAGGCGATGGTGGTAGGTGCTGGTCTATGCAGCAGGAGAGGGATCTGAGAAGAGGTGCGGGTAGGCTGGTTGGGGGCACTGCGGGAGGTGGGAGTGGTGGGGTAGGAGGAGGCAGAAGCGTAGGCAGTGATCTGGGAGCAGGATGTCTTCCTGTGGGAAGCACTGATGCTTCGGAACCTGGAGCTTGTGTTTCCTCCAGGACCAGAAGCTTAGATGGCGAATCAGTGATAAGAACAGCATTGAACAAATGACTGACCGCTTTAAGCTTTGAAAATGCTCTTGGGTCCCAGGAAAGAAAACTGACCTCAGGAAAGAGTGTCTGAGGTGGCCGACCGGGACAGGCTTGAGGTTGACAAGGTGGATAATTGGCTTCTGGCGAAGGGGGAGAGGTGCTCCCTGAAGCCTGATCTGGGCTGGGGCCACCTCGAAGGGGAGCCTCTCTGCTCTCTGGGGCTTGGCAGGCAGCCTTCTCCAAGCCAGAGGAGCCTGGGGGTGGGGGGGAGGGGCTGGAGCAGCTTCCTGTGTGGCTGCCCGCCAACAGATGCTGCCACACATGAAAACAATTTATTGTCTCTGCTTTTTGCATCGTGGTTCCTGGATAGTGAGCTCTTGAAAGTAGGTTTATTGCATTAAAGAACTTCTTTCAACATTTTTTTTTTCTTCTTGGGAAAATGTATTTAAGTGAATGTAAGCATCACCTGAGAAGCCTGACAAATGCAGGTTCACGGACTACACTCCCAGAATTGATTCCGCGTGCGGGGAGGATGACTGGGAGGCTTATGATCCCACTGCTGATCCCACCCCCAACCCCCAGGCATGTTCCAGCCTGGAGGTCACAGGATCTCATTTTGACAAGACTCGGAGCCAAGGCAGTAATTTCTAAAGGAGAGCGTATAAAATGTTCCTCTGTGGTGCAGAAAGAAACTATTAGATTGTCTCTTATAAAATACCCATTTTTGTGTATCTTTTTTTTTTTTAAATAGGATGAGATTTGAGGCACTTAAATGATGCTATGATCAGAGAACCCAGTAAAACTTCAAGGTTCTTAAAGATTTTTATTTATTTGACAGACAGATCACAAGTAGGCAGAGAGGCAGCCAGAGAGAGAGAGGAGGAGGAAGCAGGCTCCCTGCTGAGCAGAGAGCCCAATGTGAGGCTCAATCCCAGGACCCTGGGATCATGACCTGAGCTGAAGGCAGAGGCTTTAACCACTGAGCCACCCAGGCGCCCCTGTGTATCTTTTATAATGTGCATAGTCGAGCCTTGTATTAAGTAGTAGTACTAAGCAGTACTCCATAGTAGAATAGCCCATTAAGGTGATGTACCCAGTAGTGATGTTTATATAATATATATATAAATGTATCTGTTAGCAGGCATAGGCTCACCTTTTATGCCAATAAGAAAATGCATTTTTTAAAAAATGCAGATAGTTGGAAGGAAGGTCTTAGGATTTATCTTGCTGAAATAGACCAGGCATACTGTGTCCAGGATAATTAGAAGAAGTAGTAATGAAGTATTACATCTCACTTATAGTGAGTGAACAATCAATGTTTTGTTAAGGTGCACTACTAGGTAGGCTCCGGAGACCTCTTTCTCACTGAGGTTTCTAGGAACTCCACAGGCCCTCTCCCTGTAGTTAGGCCTCCAAGGCTTCATTATCTGACAGCGGGGACCCCTGATGAGATTAGGAATTTCTCCGGGACAGAGCCAGTGTGGTTTTTTTCCACTTTGTGTCTCTGCCCCCACCATGGTGCATGGCTTCCCAAATGTTTGGGGAAGGTGGGGATGGCGTGAGGGGTGGAGGGAGAAAGTCAGGGAAGATGGAGGGAAGGTGGGGAGGCTTCTATTCATTGTACGCGTGGTATGCTGGGAACCATTAAGAAGAGCAAACTGCATTTTGGCAATGACGAATCATTTATCTCTATCCAACTCCTTTCTGCCTTAATATGCCATCTGACCAGAATGTGCCTGTTCCTTAGATAACATCTCTTTGGCTGGATATGTAGAAGATTTGGTTTGGGTTCCAGCTTGGCTGCTGATTATCTCTGTATATGTATGGCCTTTGTATAAATTTTCCCTCCTTTGGGGAGTCTCGGTGTCCCCATTAGTGAAAGGCGGGAGCTGGAGCCACCCAAACTCTGGCTTTTCCTACTTTGCCTTTATGAATTTTTGCCTTATTTGAGTAGAAACTACAGAAATGTTTAACAAGGTGTTTTTCTTCACATTGACTTTCTTTTTCCTTAATTTTATTTAAAAAGTAGAGTTTAGATCCCGATCGTTGAAGGAAAACCAGCTGGCCCTACAGGAAGGTGGTTGAGGAGTAGTGTGAACCCCAAACAGCCTTGCTCAGCTCTTCACTGGGGCCTGTGGGGCTTTGAGCCTGAGGCCCGTGGTGCGAGGGGGCATGAGTCCAGATTGGAGAGGCATTTGAGTCCCAGAATGGCCAGCAGACATCTTCCTTCCCCTTGTCCCAGTCCCAAGGCTTGCAGGAGAGCTGGAAAAGAAATAACCTTCCTGTGAAGTTCAGTGTCCTTAATAGGGTGGCTAGTGGCTACCCACTGTCCTTCACCCAGAGCGTCTGGTACCATATGGGTCCCCACTGACCTCTACCTCTGGCCATGGAAGATTCCAAGTTAGTTACTTGGTCTCTCTTACTGCCATTTTAAATTTATTTCATAGAACTGCAATTGCAGTGTTTGAATCACAGCTTCCTGGGAAACCAGGTGTCTCTTACAACTGTTTTCACTTTAAATAAATATAAGGGACTGGGAAGATCCCACTGGCATCATGAATCTGTCCACTCATGCCAGGACTCACAGGGCGCTGCCCCGTATTTATAGGCTGAGCTAACTTCCTGCCTTAGACCCCTACTGGGGGCTGGGAATAAGCAATAGGGGAAAAAGAAAAAAAAAAAAAAAGAAGAAGAAGAAGAAGAAAAAAGAAAAGAAAGTGATTCCCATCCTTAAAGAGGGGGAAACCAAATACTGGCTTAAGAGGTTTGATGACTCTGTCTCCATTAGTTCAGGCTTGATTTATAGCAACCCCTTCATAAGTGTCATTTCCTGAGATGACCATAAAACGCATGGCAGTGGGGAGAGATGGTGCGACCCAGAAGTCTCCTCCTCAGTGACATGCACCTTCACTGTCTGGTCCAGCTCAATGCCAGGGAGGACAGCTGTCTGAAGAGATCCTTCTGGGCTGTCAGAACAGACTGCATCAGGGAGCATGGCATGGGATCTCTTTCCCCTTTCGAATACCAAAGAGCCTCGCCAGAGTTTTCTGTATTCTGTTTCTAATATTTAGAGGTTAATTGTACTTGAATTTGTTGAGATAGCATAATTGCTGTTCTTCTCATGCATCTTCTTAAATTCATAAACATTCTGTTTTATAACAGTTTTAGGGTTACAGAAAAATGGAGCAGAAAGTACAGAGTGTTCCCCTATACCTCTTTTCTCCTCTGTTACCCCCACGGTTTTGCAGTTTTTCCTATTATCAACATCTTGTGTTAGTGCAGTACATTTGTTAAAATTGATGAAGATGAATACATTGTTATTAACTAAAGTCAATAGTTTCTGTTAGGGGTCACTCTGTGTTACACAGTGTCTTAGTTCAGGCCGCTGTAACAAAGAGCCATAGACTAAGAGGCTTATAAACAACGGAGTCTAGTCCCCGTGGAGCTGGAGGATGGAGATCCCAGATCAGGGTGTCAGCAAGGTCAGGTTCTTGTGAGGACCCTCTTCCGGGTTGCAGACTGCTGACTTCTCGCTGTATCCTCATGTGGCAGAAAGAGAGCAAGCTAGCTCTCTGGTCTCTTCTTATAAGGGCACTAATCCTAATAGTTATTATTCCCTCTCACATTTACCAATAAGGAGGAAGAGGCTGGGAGGCCAGTAGCTGAGCTGGTAAATGGCAAAGCTGGGATTAAATTCCCATCTGCCCAACTCGAGGGCTCCTTCTCTTCAGGAGTGCACTTTCCTGCTGGCGTGGGGACTTGAGGAAGAGACTGTTTAGATGCTCTTTTAGGATTGTGATACTCACTCCCTTTGTTGGAGACCAGCTGGAATGGAGATCTTCATTCTGCCTTGCTAATAAGTCCGGTAGATGTTCATTTAAGATGATACTTGTCTTTCTTTTGCTTGTTTGTCTGTTAGATTTGACAGATGTCTTGTAATAAATACCCTTAACACAGAACCTGCTTATTTCTGTATTTAACATCAGAGGTTTGGGAGGGTACCGAATAAAGAATGAGATTATTCTGGGTCAGGATCAGAAATAACTTGTTTGGGCTGATTTTTTTCCCCCCTTTAGTCTCTGCACCTTCTTCATAAAAGCTCTTTTGGGGTCTTTGCCAGGAGACCCATGGATCTGCTAAGATGCCTCAGGGCTCTGCTCTGCCCTATCCCAGGTAGAACAGGGAGACACCTCCTTGCCTGGGGGTCCACTGTGCATTCACAAATAACCTTAGGGCCCTTGCATGTGCTGAGTGGTCTGGGCCCACCTTCCTATCGCAGATAGGAAGCCCCTGGAAAACAGGAAATCGCAAGGGGACTTGTACCCTAGAGGGACTTGCAAATGCTTATTTAGTAAATGCAATTGTGTGGGGCTATATGCTTTTCAAAGCAGGCCCATGTACAGAAAATCACATCATAGCATTTATTTGACTCCCATGTATGAAGGTGAAGAAGTTAATGTTTCTTGATAGAAAAATTCCTGGACTCTTCTGCTTTTAGGTTTGTTGGACTGATGAACTGACAGCAACACATGGCTTGATCGAAAACACACAATGTGGCAGCCGGGGATGAAACTGCATCTCGACTGTAATCCAGTTCTCGAACCGTAGACCCCTTTGCTGCCTTGTGAATGGGTTCAACACCACCAATTATTGTTCTTTCTGAAGTGTGGCCATCTTTCTCAGCCTGAGCAAGCATTTTGAAGGGTTTCTTCTTTATCTTATTGGCTGGCATTGCTGCTAAAAGAACCGTGACCCATCACTCATTGAAACATTTTAACGGCAAGATAAAATAGATTTTAATTGACAGGATCTCCATAGTCAAGTCAAAATGGATAATTTTCTGGTAATTTTATTGCCAATGCTCTGATATCTACAATATTATGTTTCAGTTAGAAAATGCTCGATACAATGAACTCAACAGAGACATCTATTTCCGTGGAAATGGAAATTCAAGGCACATTATCAGGAGTCTCTTGTTCTCCAAGAAGCGCTGCTCTTTCTTTACCCGTAACTCAACTTTGCCTCCTTCTGTGGATTATTGCAAATGGTCCTAAAATTACTGGCTCATCTTTCTTTTCGGTTAAGAAGAGAGATGCTCACTTCAGAAACACCTAATTGCGACTGTGGCTTTTTTGATTAGCATCCTGCAGTCCGGGCAAGAAGCTCATGGATCTGTCTCAGAGAGGGAGGAGCAACACGGGTCTGGGGATGGTGCTGGGGCAGTGCGATGGGGGTAGAGTGGCAAAACAAAACAGACATCTCAGAGAGTGCGGTGCTGAGTTTCTGAGTTGTCCTCTCAGTTGTAGCTCCCAACTCCGCAGTCACACTGTGGGGCTCAAGGAGAGAGACAGGACGATGGCAGCAAGCAGAGTGGGGGTTGCCCACCCATCCTGAGCACACGGAGCCGATGCATTGAATCTGTCCCGGCCTGGCTTTCTACAGCCATTCGTTCTGAACATTGCACTTTCTCATTAGGAATCTCTCATTAGGAGACATTCCTAAGAGGCAGCTCCTTTTAGGAATTTCAGAGCAAAGACTTCATGGAGCCCATCAACACTACCAGCCCCATCTGTCACTCCTCCTCGCCACAGCCCTTAATGGCTCCCCTGACTCTGCGCCAAGCTGTTTCCTCCTTATCTTTCCAGAGCATTGCTGTGTTTATCTTTATTTCACTCTGCTCCTTTAATTTTTGTCTGTCTAACTTTTCATTATTTGCTCCCTTATCTTTAAAATCACCAATAAGCTCCTTTTTTTCCTTTTTAATTAGGTTTAAGCCTCTTTTGTCCTCAAACCTTCCTGAAAAATCACACCGCCAGGGTGAGCCGTCCACCAAGGACAGCCCCCAGCTTGGCTTTGTTAGGGGAAGGTCCTCCCCGTTTCAGCATCTCTCCTTTGTTAGGATGCATATCCTGCTCTGCCTGATCCTGACTTCTTTAAATTCTCATCTCATTTCCCAGTCTCCTTTCTGCATCTAAGCATCAGGAACCTCTGTTCTTTACCCCGGTGTCCAGAGTGGTGCTTGCCTTCTGTGATGTGTCTGTGAATGCTGGTTGCCATAATGTAAATTCTCTCTAACACATTCCTTGGACACGGAGCTCTTTGGTTCAGATGTCGCTTGGACCTTTGTCTTGTATTTCGTCTATTGGTGCAGCATTTGACACTTTGCAACCAAAATAGCTGAATTCAGTTATACCTTCATAAGAGTAGATTTGGCCGCCCACTGGGCGGTGCTTCCTTCCCCCTTGCTGCTCAGTGTCTGTCCTTCCACAGCTTGTATTGTGAGGGGATAGAGAGACTAGCCTTTGAAGGGGAAATGGACTGACTTCCTGCCCATTTTTTAAAGATTTTTTTTTTTAATTTCTTTTTTGAGAAAGAGCGAGCACACATAAGAGTTGGGAAGGGTCAGAGGGAGAGGGAGAAGCAGACTCCCCACAGAGCAGGAAGCCCGTTGTGGGACTCAATCCCAGGACCCCGGGATCATGATCTGAGGGGAAGGCAGAGGCTTAACTGACTGAGCCACCCAGGTGCCCCCCACTTATTAAAGATGTTCAAATAACTACACTCTTGCTAGACATTCCAAATGGGTTACTAGCTGTATAGTTTAACTTTAGTGCTCATTTTATTTAAATGGACATTTCAGAGAAGTGTAGTATTTTCCTGATTGAGGCTAATCACTTTTCTATTTATTTTTTTATTAATGCAGGCTTTATTAAGCATCTGTTACACTTCAGGTGCGGCGCCAGGTCCCGAGATGGAGAAGTGAGCAAGACAGATGCGGTCTTTCTCCTGCTGAGTTTAGGTCTGGGTGTGTTGGGAGAGTCCACGACTTTATTAGGATTAGTAATAGATAGTAATAGATTAGATAGAAACTTTACCCCAAAGTTGTGGACAATTTTAGGTTCTTCTAAAATAATTCACTTTCACATTTTGTGCATGCTTTACTTAAGTGCAGTCAGAAGCATCTAGAAGTTTCAAGATGACTGGTTGAACACTTCAGCTTTTAGCTAGCCACATGGTACCCTCTCGCTCACATCCCAGGTAATCACTGTGCGGGAGAGAGCTTTCCAGATACCTGAAGCATCAAGCCTTGTAAAGTAGGGTGAGTTTCACGGGACCTGTGTTTTGAGTGTGTTCTCTACCTGACTGCCTACCTGAATGGCATCATAATTTAATATTTCCTTTGTGGTCTCCTCAGTGACATTAAAGTCCATTAGTCATGGCATAGTTATTTAGTAAAGCATTCAGAGCTTGTTTGCTTCCAGGTCAAATGTTTCCAGGCTGCTACAGATTTCGCGTTTTTGAGTTTGATTTTTAACCATTTTCGGTCTCCTTTTTTTCTCTCATCTGTTGACCCTTGGTGGCTGACTGCTGAGGCTTACTGCCATTTTCTATTTTGTTACAGTGGTGTTTAAGCTACGAGTCAAAAAACCTTCATACATTTATGTCCCCTGCTTTGTACAACTCTAGTTCTGAGCTGTTTCTCTGTGTTTGAACGTTCTAGGTAACCAAGGGGAGTTGGGATGTGTTGCCTTTAAAGAGTGATTGATGTCTGCAGGTTCCTGTGGTTCCACCTTGTGTAACAGGGGGAGAAGCTCTTTCAACATGACCATGGGTAGCCTCCTTTTTAGACTCGCTGTCATCCCCACGCACATTACTTTTTGTGGAGACAGTTCTTGGAAAGTGAGCACTGGCCCCCCCTGCCTACTGCCCCATATTCAAGGCTCAGCCCTGCCACCAGATGACTTTTCCAAAGCACGTTCCAGTTTTACACCCGTTGCTCAGCTCCCTCTTGGCTTCCCACAGACTGGTCCCAAGCTACTCATCTGATTCACTTGTACTGAATCCCTCCTTTTCAGAGTCAGTCTGATTCTGCCTTTGCTACACTGTCAGAGTCTGCAGCTAAGTCTCCTTCCTCCCGGTTCTCAGGGCTCTTGATGCTTTGCTGTTGATGACCTATACTGCATTGACACAGGGTGCAGATGCTGGTCTAACTTCCCTAGTCCGGATGACATGCCCTAGATGAGCCAAAGCATTCTTCTTTGTTCTGGCAATCCCCTTGCACTTGGCCTAATGGAAGGTCATACAGCACCAAAGTCAGAGCACAGAGGATGTACCTGATTTCTAGTTTTGGCTCTGCCTCTTTGCCCCCACCATCCAAGCTCCTTAACATTTCCATGAACTACTACTGAGCCATTTGCAAAAATAGAATTGAGAGTTAACACCTACCTCATAGGATCATTGTCAAGGGAGAGTCCCAGGGTTCAGTACAATTGAAAGACAGTGGCGTGGTGTTGGTGGTTGTGTTATTGTTACTCCTCCTAGGGATACTTTCACTGGTACTCATACAAGATATTTGATAAACACTTGTTAAAGGGACTTAAATGTGAACAAATTGATCTGTGCCAATCATAGGCATAAACTTGGGGGAAAGTCGATTATAACTCATGGGGTCACCAGCACATAATACATGTGTGGAAAGGTCGCAAACAAAAAGCAGCATCTGCTAAGGTTTTTAAAAGCTATTCTCAACCAGATCAGACACCTCATGGTTCCTGGGGTAACAGGAGAGCCAGCCCATCCTGGATGACACACAGCTCCAGCAATCTGAGGTAATGTGTAGGTAGGAAGCAATGGTACTTTATTCCAGGGACATATCTGCAAATGTTAGAAATAGTCACTTCTAGGGGCGCCTGGGTGGCTCAGTGGGTTAAGCCGCTGCCTTCGGCTCAGGTCATGATCCCAGGTCCTGGGTTCGAGCCCCGCATCGGGCTTTCTGCTCAGCAGGGAGCCTGCTTCCTCCTCTCTCTCTGCCTGCCTCTCTGCTTACTTGTGATTTCTCTCTGTCAAATAAATAAATGAAATCTTTAAAAAAAAAAAAAGAAATAGTCACTTCTAGGACTTTGGGGATACAGCTGTGGTTGTAAATCCTGATAAATTCTGGCCAGTTTATCTGGTGGTTTTCTAGTCACTTCCTTTAAGTCATGTGACCAACTTAACTAATACAGCAGCTTCCTCAGAGTCAGAAACAGCAGGACAATTAGGGCAGCAGAATTTCTCGGTAGCTCTTAAAAAAACGAAACAAAACCAAACCCAGAGATTGAAATTTGAAATTATTGGGGGCACAGAGCCATTGCCTCGTGGTCCACGACCAGCAGCTAAGTGCAGGGTCTCAAGGTTTGAATGTGGCAGGTTTGAATCGCACTTCTGCCCCATACCAGTGTATGCCGTGTAGACCTGGTTCAGCAGGTGTGGGAGTAAGGAAGTCCAGGAATGGTATTTTTATAAAACCAACACCCTGCTCCCGCTTCCCAGGTGGTTTTGATTATCAGCTGAGCCTGGGAACCTCCGCTGTCCACAAAGGTGGCATGGGTGGCTGGGCATTCTGATGGGTCAGTCAGCATCCCCTCTCCCTCAGCAATGGAGGACACTAGAGTGATGTACCAAAATGCCAGCCTCCACTCAGGGACCTGAAGGGACCCCTTGGAAATACCCTCCTCTCCCCCAGCAGGTTTTAGGGAGGGCAGTGGCATTTCCAAAGCAACCTCCCGGCAGACACGGGCTTCTTGCCACCCTGGCCTGATTTGAAAGTCAGGCCAACCAGCCCTGCTCTGGGCGAGGCCAGGGAGCCCCAGGAGAGGCCCCTCTGGGGCAAGGCTGTGTCCCAGACTCAGCAGAACTATTTTCCCATCTAGAAGGTCTTCCCCACCAGGACGCTTTTTATCCACTTTGCCCGAGATTCCTGTTACCCCTAATTATCTCCTCTGTCTAGCTCTGGTCATTATTTTCTTTCCCCTTCAGTGTTTGCTCTGTCAAAAATTTAAGGGCAGTTATCATGTCTCCTTAGCCAAACTATACACATTCAGAGCTTTCTCATTTTTGCACATAAATCTCAGCCTTCCGGCCCCTCAACACCTACCCGTACGTGCTGTGCAGTGTTTGCTTTGGATTAGATCTCGGAAGTGGAGGAATTTCTCTCCTTAGAATTATTGGCTTTGGTGCGCACTTTCTAAGTCCGCTGCAGACACACTCACACGGGGAATTAAGGGGACATGATCCAGTTTACTGTTGTTTTAAGTACGGCACAGGGCCCTTTAGCCCCCCCGATGGTATCTCCTTAAATTGAATTTGAGGCATGGGCAAAAGTCAACAATGACTAGTGTTTCCATTACTTTAAAGCTTATACAATATGAAGGATTTTTTTTAAAGGCCTAAAATCAAAAAAGAAAAAAAGCACGTATAATAAAAACTGACAAGCAGTGCGGTGGTGAGCTGCAAGTTTAATAGGGTTCCAGTGGTTTCCATCCATGGGCCCCTCCTGAGTGTCTTTGAGTCTCTTTATGGTGCATTCAGAGTTTTCTGTCAATGCTTTTACTTCTCAGCAGAACCAATTTAAATCACGCAAAATCAGCCAAAAGGAACAACAACAACAAAAAGAAGGGCAAAACTATTTCAATATTAAATTTAATTCCACTTGTCATTCTGCCCAGTGGCTGGAATGTGAGCTCGAAGACCTGTGTCTGCCGGACCCCTCAGGCTCCTTGGTTCCCACATGTCTCTCCTCAGACTTGAGTAGGATTCCAGCGTTTAATGATACGGATCTTTTTTGTACAACCTGGTCTGCAAATCTAAGCCAATTACTTCCTCTTTTACTCAACATCAGTAACAAAAACAAAAATCATCTACAACAGCTGAGAGGAGAATGATTATATGGGAATTATTGAATGATGGCTTTTCAGTTTCCATTCCTTCCACAGAATATTTGCTGGGGACATTCTCCATCCTGGGCAGTAGAGATACTGTTGTCAACAGACCCTGCGATTGTGTGTGCATGTGCGTATAGGAAGAATGGTAGGTCCGCGGCAGAGAATGGAAGTGACAGGCTATGGGAGGGTATTCTCTTTAGAGGGGGAGTCAGGGACAGTCTCTGCCAAAGTAATGGTGTGATGCCGGGATCTGTACTAAGGATGAGGTTGAGGAAAGGGGTTGGGGGGTCAGGTTATACACAGCTTGGCAGGCAAGGGATGGGAGCAGAGACTTTCCTTAAAGTACAACTGGAGGCCATTGAGGGATTTCAAGCAGGAAGAGAAGTAATCTGATTTATGCCATGGTTGCTCCCCCTGCTGCAGGGAGACTAGCCTGCAACCAGTGAAAGAGGGAATGAAGCCAGCAAGGGGGCTTTTATGTTTGTCAGTTTCCAATGAGTTGAAAACTAACATCGACACTCATCAGTAAAGAGATCAGGGAACAGGGTTTATCAGGAGAGATGGAGAGAGGTACGGTCAGGGTACGTTTGACGTTAGAGTCTTCTGGAGTTGCATGTAGATTGGCCGTGGGGGAGTGACTGTGTTTGGGAAGGTTGAGGGAAGGAGAGAAAGGAATGATTAACTCCTAGATTTTGCCTTACAGCCTTTAGTTCCCTTCTGCCCCCCGCACCCCAAGTTTGAGAAGTCTGTTAGACGTGCAAGTGGAGATATATAAGATGCCATTGGCTCCATGAGCGTTAAGCCCAGGGCTGGAGTCCAAGTTGGAGAGGAAGGCTTGGGAGGATTGTCATAGAGATGGTCTGTCATAGTAACATAGTCATGTCACCAGGAAGATTCTGGGGACTCCCTCCCTCTGGGGAGGGAGCCCAGTTGGACTGCAGACGCTTTTTACTTTGCTCACTCTGGTTAGACTGGGGAAGTCCATTGTATAAGTACATGCATAGCCACCCTGTTTACTGCTCTGCTCTCACTGACTGCTCTGGAAGCTAGGGCCAGTGACTGGAATTGCTCCTTTCTTTGTCAGCAGGATGTTTGGAGATCCGCAGCGCTGGCTGGATCATCCTGGCCTGATTTCCTTACAGACAGCAGAGGTCGCTCCAGATGTGTTCTGGGATGACCACCCTACCCCCCCCCCCCCCCCCCCCAGTGTCCAGACCTGGGGTCGGGGCAGGGGGCTCTCAGAATGTAATCTGGGAAAGTCTTTACAAGATGAGGGTCAATGTAGGTTAGTCGCCATTCTCCAGAGAGAGAGAGAGAGAGAGAGAGAGAGAGAGAAGAAGAGAGAAAGAGCACTCATTTAAGGAACCTGAGCTGAGCTAATGGGGTGGTGTTTCCTTAATCATTTTAACCTTATTTTTTGGTTTTCCATGTTTGTGTGGTCTGCTCTTCCCTATCTTTGTCATGTGGTATATGAATTAAAAACTGTCTTTTCATCTTACTTTTTGCAAAGAACTTCCAGAGCTCTCTGCCAACCTGAGTGTTCAGGTCACTGCAAAGACACTGCTGATTCAGTTTTTTGAACCTAATGAATCTTTATTGGCATCAAGGTCTAACCTTGACACGGTGCAGTGAGTTATGCCTTGGCAACCCCTGTCAGGCCCTGTGTTCCCGTCTCTGTGAAACCCTTGTAAATAATGTGGGCTGGCTTGGAGATGCTCCCAGCACAGCAGAGTCTGTGAGTAGTCCCAAAGAATAGAGGATGGATAAAATGGTAGCCTTAAAATATAAGGAGTGCTCAGTATTAAATGTTAACAAGTACCCCCCCCCCCCAAAAATACTGATCAATTTTGTTAGTGCAGTTCATTGAAAATAGATCAAATGGGTCTAAAAAGTCTGTTCAGAGTGGTATTAATTTAAAAAAAATTACATTTCTGACAGTGTTATCAGAACACTTTTAGAGATGATACACACACTCTCACTCTCTTTCTCTCTCTCTCTCTCTGTTATGTTAGTCACCATACAGTACATCATTAGTTTTTGATGTAGTGTTCTATAATTCATTGTTTGTGTATAACACCAGTGTTCCATGCAGTCTGTGCCCTCCCTAATACCCATCACCAGGCTCACCCATCCCCCCAACATTCTCCCTTCTAAAACCTTCAGTTTGTTTCCTGGAGTCCATAGACTCTCATGGTTCATCTCTGCCTCTGATTTACCCCCCATTCATTTTTCCCTTCCTTCTCCTGATGTCCTCCATGCTATTCCTTATGTTACACAAGTAGGTGAAACCATATGATGATTGACTTTCTCTGATTGACTTATTTCACTCAGCATTATCTCCTCCAGTCCCATCCATGTTGATGTAAAAGCTGGGTATTCATTCTTTTTGATGGCTGAGTAATATTCCATTTGTATATATGGACCACAGAATAGGAGAAGATATTTGCTAGTGACACTACAGATAAAGGGCTGATGTCCAAGATCTATAAAGAACTTCTCAAACGCAACACCCAAAAAATAAATAATCAAATCAAAAAGTGGCAGAAGACATGAACAGACACTTCTCAAAAGAAGACTTGCAGATGGCTAACAGACCCATGAAAAAATGTTCATCATCTTTGCCATCAGGGAGATTCAAATCAAAACCACACTGAAGTACCACCTTATACCAGCTAGAATGGCAAAAACTGACAAGGCAAGAAACAGTGAATGTTAGAGAGGTTGTGGAGAAAGGGGAACCTTCTTACACTGTTGTTGAGAATGCAGGTTGGTACAGCCACTCTGGAAAACAGTGTGGAGGTTCCTCAAAAAGTGAAAAATAGGGGCACCTGGGTGGCTCAGTGGGTTAAGCCCCTGCCTTTGGCTCAGGTCATGATCCCAGGTCCTGGGTTCGAGCCCCGCATCGGGCTTTCTGCTCAGCAGGGAGCCTGCTTCCTCCTCTCTCTCTGCCTGCCTCTCTGCCTACTTGTGATTTCTCTCTGTCAAATAAATAAATAAAATCTTAAAAAAAAAAAGTGAAAAATAGAGCTACCCTAGGACCCAGGAATTGCACTACTGGGTGTTTACCCCAGAGATACATATGCAGTGAAAAGAAGGGCCATCTCTACCCCAGTCTTCATAGCAGCAATGGCCACGGTTGCCAAACCGTGGAAAGAACAGAGATGCCCTTCAACGGACGAATGGATAAAGAAGATGTGGACCATATATACAATGATAGACACTCTTGATTCAGAAACTCCCAGAAGCACTTCCTTATTTTAGATTTTGTGTCACCTTTCTCCCTGGCTTTTCTGGCAGAGCACATTCTTCCTGGCAACTTCGCAAAAACACAGTTGCAAGAAGTTTAGGCCCTGGGGCGCCTGGGTGGCTCAGTGGGTTAAGCCGCTGCCTTCGGCTCAGGTCATGATCCCAGGTCCTGGGTTCAAGCCCCACATCGGGCTTTCTGCTCAGCAGGGAGCCTGCTTCCTCCTCTCTCTCTGCCTGCCTCTCTGCCTACTTGTGATTTCTCTCTGTCAAATAAATAAATAAAATCTTTAAAAAAAAAAAAAAAGAAGTTTAGGCTCTTTGTTTTGTCATCCTGTGTATGAATGTAGGACCCCTTCCTTGTGGGCTGTTGTGACTGAGGGCTCACCATAAGGCTCACATTTGCCTCATGTACCTTTGGTTTATCTTGATGGGAGGTGACAATGAGTGGCACCTCCCTGGTGTGTGCCATGCCATGCAAGCTGTGAGTGCAGGAACCATATGTCTTGTTAATCACTCTGTCCTTAGTGCCTCTGCATTGCTCAGGGTATAGGAGACCTGAGCATTTATTTATTAAGTTTTGTTAATAATTAATTTTTTTAAAGATTTTATTTATTTATTTAACAGACAGATTACAAGTAGACAGAGAGGCAGGCAGAGAGAGAGGAAGGGAAGCAGGCTCCCTGCTGAGCGCAGAGCCCGATGCGGGGCTCGAACCCAGAACCCTGGGATCATGACCTGAGCCGAAGGCAGAGGCTTTAACCTACTGAGCCACCCAGGTGCCCCAAGTTTTATTTATTTATTTGTTTATTTTTTTAAAAGATTTTATTTATTTATTTGACAGACAGAGATCACAAGGAGGCAGAGAGGCAGAGAAAGAGGGGGAAGCAGGCTCCCTGCTGAGCAGAGAAACCCATGTGGGGCTCGATCCCAGTACCCTGGGATCATGACCTGAGCCGAAGCCAGAGGCTTTAACCCACTGAGCCACCCAGGCGCCCCTGCCCCAAGTTTTATTAATAATTATTAATTATTTATTAAGTGAGTGCAGTGTGGTCAATGAATACAATTAGCCCTATAGCAACCTGGGATGATGGATTTAGGTATCTTAAATAGCCAGTCATGTCCCTTGGGACACAACAGCTATGTTCCATAAAAGTGGTTGTAAATTGAGGTGGTCACACTTACATCTTTTATAAAAATGTAATATGCTTAACATCAAATGCTAGAGAGGGTATGGAGCAACAGGAACGCTCATTCATTGCTGGTGGGAATGAATAATGGTATAGTCATTTCGGAAGATAGTTTGGTGGCTTTTTATAAAAAGAAAAATACTCTTTCTGTACAATCTAGGAATTGTGTTCCTTAGTATTTAGTCAAGTGAGTTAAAAACTTACGGGTACACAAAAAGCTGCCCATGAATATTTATAACAGCTTTATTCATAATTGCCAAAACTTGGAAGCAACCAAGATGTTCAACAGTGAATGGATAAACGGTGGTATATTCAGACAATGGAATATTATTTAGTGTTTAAAAAAATGAGCTGTCAAGCTGTGCACAGGCTCAGAGGAACTTCAAATGCATAAGAAGAAGCCAGTATGGAAGAACTCTATACTGCATGATTCCAGCTATATGACATTTTAGAAAAACCAAAACTATGGAGACAGGAAGATGATCATTGGTTGCTAGGGGTTTGGAGAAGTGTGGATGAACAGGGGAGTACAGGACATTTTTGGAGCAGGGAGACTACTCTGTATGATACTATAATGGTGGGTGCATGTCATTATATTCATAAATCGTACAAAAAAGGATAAACCCTAATGTAAACCTGTGTACTTTAGTTAATGGTATATTGTCTTGTTGATTGCAGCATATGTAGCACTGTAATGCAGATGGTAGTAGTACGGGATGTGGGGTGTGTTTGTCTATGTGTGGTGGGGGTTGAGGTGGTATGTGGGAGTCCTCCTTACTTTCCCCTCAATTTCTCTGTAAACCTAAAACTGCTCTAAAACATAAAGTCTTGGGGCACCTGAGTGGCTCAGTTGGTTAAGCATCTGGCTTTGGCTCAGGTCATGATCTCAGGGGTGTGGGATTGAGCCCTGCATGGGCTCAGGGTTGTGGGATCTGAGCCCCACGCTCAGCATGGAACCTACTTGAGGTTCTCTTTCTGTCCCTGTCCCTCTGCCCCTTCCACCTTGCTCACGCTCTCTCTAAAAAATAAAAAAATAAAAAAATAAAAAAAAAAAGTAAAAATAAAAAGTAAATAAAGTCTATTTTTTAAAAAAATAATACACTGTAGAAACATAAGGGATTAAAAGGAGAGGGTTAATCATGTCTTTTTGTCATTGCTGTTATCAAAAAAAGGTATTACTTATATTGGAATCCAGAATTTGTAAAATTGTTTCTTTGTGAAAGGAATATGCGGTTTCATTTATGTTGTCTCTCTGAAGCCATGACAGGAGGAAGCACCAATTTGTGGCATCTCGGCATTAACATTTGGTGTTCAAGGGAGCCGCTTGGGCAGGCCACTCAATTTCTCCTGGCTCTAGTTTCATCAGCTGTAAAATTAGGATGGTAATGCCTGAGGATACTTAAAATCAGAAGCCTGTGGAAGGATAAGAGGGGTGCCTCATGGCCCTTGAACAATCTCCTGAAATGTGAGGCATCCGTGGGAGAGCTGCTGGGGCGAGGCGCCTCCCTGCTGGCCCGTGGCTTTTTTCCTTGAAAAATGATTGTGCTGTTCTCTCTAGCCCTGGCCATTCAGTCATTCCTATCCCGGTACCTAGTGTGTGAAATTGCCTATGAATCAACAACACGGCAAATTGGGATTCAACCAGAAACGAGCTAGAAGACCAATATTCCCATTATTAAAAGTCAAAGGGTAGAGGGAAAAGTTGGGGAGTCGAATAAGAAAACTAATTTTAATAGTTTATATTTGGTATTTCTTGGATGTGTTTTAGGATAATTTCTTTCTTTCCTGCCCTTCTTTGCTTTCTCCCATAAATATTCCCCATATCCTCCTACTTAGTCATCCCTTTGTGTTGTCTGGTGAGTCCCCAGTAAATAATATGGGGTAGAGAGAAAGAGGGGGGAGTGTATTTAACAAAATCATAACATACCTTATGGGAAAAATCACCTCTTATTAAACTGAATGCATTGCCCCAAATTAGAGGAACTAGTAGACAAAGACTTGAGGTCTTTCCTCAAATTAGTCATTCAAGGTCATAAGTTCCAAGGGGATATATCACTTCCTCTAGGATTATGTTGCTCACCATCAGGTTAAGAGTAAATCACATTGTACAGAATAACTGAGTTATTATTTCCAATATTCTCTGGGCATTAAGACCTGGGAAATAACTAACTAACTAACTAACTAACTAACTAACAGCCTGGGAGAGGCTTCTTAAACATGGCATTGGTCCCTATAGTACAGGATTGGGTTGGCAGATTGCGTTTTGGCATGTGGTGCAGTGTAGAGATATGAAAAACCCCCGGCGTCTTGGGGATGTGGGGCACAGCTCCTGTGACAAGGGTAGAGGATATGTTGGGTGGGTCCTGGCAGGTGCAGAACAGGAACTCTGTGGAGCTTCGAGCCACATTATAAAAAGACACTCACATCATGCTAAGGACTGTGTCATGTGGGAGTGTGTGCCAAGGTGTATCCCTTGGAGTGCAAGTTCCTGGTGATACTCTTGGAACAAAGAGTTCCATAGTCAAGCATGTTTGAGGAAAGACTGTAGCTCCTCTGTAGGACTGCAGGATGCCATTAGCGCGTAGTCCTTAGATATCCTGCAGTAAAGGTATCTTTAACTTTGCTAGAGAAGCTGGCACTTCTCAAACACATGGTATTGATGATAGTACCCTTGTGTGGGTAACTCTGCCATGAGTGTCTGGACTCATATCACGGTATCCCTGGTATAGATCTTGAGTGCTACTCCAGACCATGGCGGGGCACATAAGGGTTGACAGAAGAGGGACTTGCTCAGATCTGTGCTGTAGACATCTCTAGCAGCAGGTGGAGGATGGAGTGGGAGGAATGACAAGCATTGGAACACCAGTATGTGAACCGAAGAATGTGTCAATGGAAAAATTATGAGTGTCCTGGGCATGTTTTCAGAGACCTAGGTCAGGAGTCAGCCAATGATGGCCAGTGGGCCAAGTCTGGTTGATCTGCCACCTACTTTTGTAAATAAAGTTTCACTGGAAAACAACCACACCTGTTCCTTTACACGTGGCCTTTGCATTATAACAACAATATTGAATAATTGTGGCAGAGACCACGTGGCCTGCAAAGCTGAAAGTATTGACCATCTGGCCCTTTGTAGAAACATTTGTTGACTCCTAATCTGGGTGGTTGATTGGATTTTGGTGGTTTTGTTTTGGCAAGGGTAAGAGAACCATTTAGGTTTTTCAGTTCCATTTTCTTCAGACGGATGGATGAAAAAAATATCTACCAACAGAATCCCAAATATCACATTCTGGGAGTCAGCCCTAACTTGAATGTTGCATAAAAAACCTCAGCTCTGCGAAGGTCCTAGAGAACCCTAGACCTGCCTTCATCTATGGTGGGCTCTGTTATCCCTCGCCTGGTGGGACCCAGGCCACAAGGGCATCAGGAGGCCTCAGGTTGAGCCCTGTAAACTCTTAGTCATTACTGTTGGCACTATCTCAGTCCAGGTTGCAACCTGAAAGGATCTAACTGCTCTTTCTGGTTCCTCCAAGCCCCGTTGCCTCTACATAATGTAGATACTGGCAGATTTTGCCTGCTCTCCCTTGGAGAGCAACTTTTGACCCATATTTCTTGGGGCACATATATTTATAGACCATTTATAAGGTAAAGTCTCATGATGATGGAGTATGTGTTGTTCCAAAAGGTAGAGTGTTGAGTAGAGGTAAGTGCCATTCAACTCCATCATTCCCGCAAGACAGATTGATGTGGTCCATTCAAGGCCGGGGCTGCCCAATGCCCTGTATGTATTTTATTTCATTTTGTCTCATCCACACAGCTATCCAGAAACTTGAAAATGTATTGTTTTCAGTGGGTGCTTGAGAGTCTATGAAAGTTAGCAAAAGAAGAGGAAGGAGATGATGATCTATAAGAATTGCTAATACTGGGGTGCCTGGGTGGCTCAGTGGGTTAAGCCTCTGCCCTCAGCTCAGGTCATGGTCTCAGGGTCCTGGGATCGAGCCCCGCATCAGGCTCTCTGCTCAGCGGGGAGCCTATTTCCCCCTCTCTCTGCCTGCCTCTCTGCCTACTTGTGATCTCTCTCTCTGTCAAAAAAATAAAATCTTAAAAAAAAGAAGAATTGCTAATATTTGTCTATTTGTGGTTGCAGGTACTTTAAAAAATCCCATATTCTCAGGGCTCTGCCCACAAACCATAAAATATCTAATATTTCTCAGCTGTGAAACATGCCAGTGAAAATGGTCACCATCCAATCATGATTTGAGTATTTGTTTTTACGGCAACTTAAGTACCGGCAAAGAATTCCACAGCTTGTAAAACAGGTGGTCATAAATGAAATGCAAAAGTTGACGCAGAACCTGTGATGTGAATGGAAAACGTTGCATACCTGGCTAGAAGATCTGAAATTATGCACAGGTCAGACATAGAGCAGCTTTGGTCTGCGAACCCCATGTCTTCATATCCCCAATACCGTTGGGCTGGTTTTTAACTCGCCCTGCAAAAGGCAGACTCTAAGCATGATGAATCTTAGGCCCAATTCAACTTCTGGGATTTTGCTTATGGGAATATCTCCTTTATTTATTTATTTATTTATTTATTTTCATTTGAGAACCAGAAAATACAGTTTACTCTGTGATTTCAGGATGGGCGGAGATCTACATTATCATCAATGGCATCCGTGATGTTTGTAAAATTTATTTTTGAAAAACTGTAGGAGGCAGCTTATTGTAGCTAAAGAAATCTTTGCATTTGAAAATAAAGCTGCTGTAGATTATTTTTAAAAGATGAGTGGTCTGGGCCACTTTCATGAGCCAACTGGCTATGTGAGGGGTTGGGCCGAGTGGAGCCTCAATATTTTGCTGGTTTAATGCAAATTGTAGTATTTGCCTTACCAACATCCGAGGCTTATCACAAGTATCAGGAAGGACAGACACAAGGGGGGACCTAAGGGTTGTAAGCTAGTTTTTGAAAATGCTAGGCAGATTGTTCTCTGTGGGAAGGCTTATGACGTCTGTTGGAATTTAATGTATGGGAATGTGGGTGCTTGTACATGCATATAATTTAATTACTGTGTAAGTAGGCTTACTCTGGCTTATGAAAACCAGTCGTCAATATGAAATGGCTGCCTCTGTGACTGAACAATGAGGACATGCTCGCCACCAAGCATAGATGATTTCTAACCCTCGTAACAACCCTGTGATTAGTAGGTATGACCCTCTGTATTAGTTTTCTATTGCTGCGTAACAAAGCATCACCTTTGTTGTTATTATTATCTGTAGGTCAGAGGTCTGGGCACAGCATGGCTGGCTTCTGGGCACAGCATCTCACTAGGCTGAAATCAAAATGTTGGCAGGGACGTCAGTGTTACTGGGGATTCAGGGTCCTCTTCCAAGCACATTCAGGTTGTGGACCGAGCCCAGTCCCTTGAGGTGACAGGACCAAAGTCTGCGTTTCTTTCTGGCTGTTAGCCAGGGTTGATCTTGGCTCCTGGAGGCCACCCTCAGGTCCTAGCCACCTGCCCTGCTCACACTGTGACAGCTTACTTCTTCAAAGCTGGCAGTGAATCCACCTCTCCCATTTCTGCTGACAAAACATCTTATATAATGTTACCTCCTTAAGCCAGTGACTCTCCAGCACATTTACCGGTGTCACTCACGCTCAAGGGGAGGGGGTTAGGCAGGATGCGTTGACCAGAGAATGGGCATCTTCGGGGAGTGTCTTAGAATTCTGCCTATCATACAGCCCCATTTTGCAGTTGGGGAGAAATTCTCGGAGAGGTTACGTTCCTAGCCCAGAGTCACCAAGCTGGCAATGACAATGCAGGTACTTGATTACTAATAGCCTTCAAGGCAGGGTTCACCTGCATATTCTACCAGGTGGGCTGTCACAGTGTCTTTAGGAAAGCACTGAGTAAGGCTGCCCGAACAGCTGTGCAGAACCCCAAGACAACTGCAGGGTAGACCAGAGCTCCTCGCTCTGTGGCCGTGCGGACCATGGGCTGGTGTTGTATCAGGAGCTGTTTATCACTGCAGTGAGTTAAGAAATTGAGAGCAAGTGTTTAGAAATATTTATAACAGTATGACATTGCTGGGACATCAAGCACAGTGTACTTTTTTGTGCTTTATAGGAGTACTGGACTTCAACAGACTAGAAAACACACACACACACACACACACACCCACCCCAGAATAAAGACAAAACCAAAAATAGCCCAAAGCTGACCTTTAACCACTAATGTGGGAAGAATATTGGCATCAGAGCACAGCTTGTAGGCCATGTTGTGATCAGATGGGGCCCGATGCCATTCACTTTAGAACGCACCTGGGCAATAGGACAGACCACTTCGACCTCCTGAGTTAAAGTAGTAGCTGAGATCTTTGAAACTTTTCTGGCCAGTGCTCTTGTCCATTGTTTCTAGCTAAGCCACACCTAAAAATACTCCAGCTGAATTTCCAACATTTTTGGGTGCCTTCTGAGTCAGAACATTCAGAAGGCTCTGATAGTTGTTACTCTGTCATTATTTTTAGAGGCTATAGAAAAACTCTCTTGCTGGCCTGCCCCAATGGCCAGGGTTGGCTGACAAGATCTTGTCAAGCTTCTTTTGGTGACAGATCAGTAGAACCCATGGGAAACAGTGCTGGTGGAAATGAGGATTTCATGGTGAAGCAACAGAGGGGTATGGTGTAGCCTGCAGAGAGAGGTTGGGGCCAGGAGGTGACCAGGAACTGAGGCAGCTGCCCTCCTTCTCTCACCTTTGCTGCTCTGCCTCGGGCTGCACTGTCCTCTTCGAAACCTGGCTGTCTTCTGGTCTCTGGACACTGTGGATGATGACAGCTATGACCCCTTCCCAATTCACATGCCTTCCATTTAATGTCCCATAGGGGTGGTTGAGGGTCTCCAGCCTCCAATTCCAAATTCTCAGAGGGGAGCATCTGAAAAGCCCAGTTCGGTCAGATGTCCACTCTTGAGAAAAGATTGGTCAGGACAGTATGGCATCTGGGCCCCCTCAGCAGGGTGCCCGAGTGGCTCCCAGAGGAGAAGCACGGGCTGGGCAGACCCCGCAAAAGCCTTTTAAACCGGCCCATGTGTAGCCTTCAAGAGGACACATTAACATTCTCTCCATGTAGAGTATGTTGATTAGCTTCCTAAAAAAAATAATTAGTGAAGACCTTTTCGACACTCTGTAGCTCAATCATTGTCTGAAACATGGTCCTGTTTTCATTAAGACCAAATATCAAAACAACAGAGACATACAATTTTATCTTCCTGAAAAATCTCTCCCTTCAGAATAGAAAGACCTTGGGCGACATCTAATTATTCCTGTGACTGTTAATTTGATAGCTTGAAAAATGTTTCTAGTCTTGAAGAATGTCTATGGAAATTTCCTGTCCCTGCCACAGATCAAATTGTTTAAATGATGGACGGCAATTTTATATTGAACTGTGATAATAGTATCTCATTTGCTGCTACTTAAGTGATTTCTTTTCCTCTTAACACATGTAGGTCAAGTTACTCCTTCAGTCTAAAAAAATTGTGAATAAAAAAGGATGGCAGATGGAAGAAAGCCAATTATACAACAATTTTAGACGTTTGAAGTAAGACCATTGCATTTCCCAATATTGATTATTTTTTTTTCGCGTGATTACAGTGACTCTCCTTGGCTCTTTATTACAATATAGATCATAATTCACAGACTGCATTTGTTCTAAACTAAAAATAAGTGCAAGGAAGTGGAATGAGGAAGGTGGTGAATGAAAAGTAGCATTTTTGACATCAGTGAATAACCATTGAGTAAATAATCATATTTAGCTTTTCGGAGCATTATGTTTGACTAATAACATATTGAACTCCCATTGTCAGAGAAACTTGAATTTCTTACTGTGTATCATCTCATGCATCATCCCCTTTATTCTTCTATAGTAGATGGAAGATAAATTTGATATTATTTCTGTCTGAGAGGAGAGGAATGGAGCACTGAGAAACCTGGTAGCACTCACTGCGTGTTGTGATCTGTAATTAGATAGTGACACTTGCGTTTCACAAACCTCAACTTACCAACTTACGTTGTTGGACCTTCTTCGAGGGAAGGGGGGCTATCCCAAATATCCTACTATTCGCTGAATATTGACTATAGGCACGGGAGTGGTTTCTGAGTTCAGGATGCTGCACTATATGCACTGAGTCACCAAGCAAGTTCTAGACCTCAGGAGGCCTCTATTCCAGGAGATAAAACATGTCCATAAATCTCTAAAACACAAGATAGAAAACGTGGAGTGACAGGAGGGATAGGCAGATAAAGAAGTTCTGAGAAGGGAACCATTAATTCAACATGCGTGTTGAATGGTCATTGGAGACTGGGCACTGTATGCTTTTACATTTTTTTTTTTAAAGATTTTATTTATTTATTTGACAGAGAGAAATCACAAGTAAGCAGAGAGGCAGGCAGAGAGAGAGGAGGAAGCAGGCTCCCTGCTAAGCAGAAAGCCCGATGTGGGGCTCGAACCCAGGACCTGGGATCATGACCTGAGCCGAAGGCAGCGGCTTAACCCACTGAGCCACCCAGGCGCCCCTGCTTTTACATTTTTTGACTCCTTCCCTCACTGATGCAGTCAGCCCAGGCTAACTGAGTAATCACTGTGTGCTAGAGGTTGGCAAAACCTACGTCCCAGAGATCAGCCTAATAGGAGAGGAATTGGCTAGAGAAAGATGAGAGGAATCATTCATTGCTGAACAGTTGCTGTTCAATGCTGACGTTGCTGGGGCATCACCAGGCAGGGGGTACCCCGCCCCCCCAAGCCTGAGCACCCACTTGTGGACAAGCCCAGGGTATCCAGGGATGGGAGGAGGGATGGGTCAGCTCTGTGGCTGATGTTTACAGTACAATACAGATGAAGTGTGCCTCTCAGCTCAATATAGATTTGTCAAATACTCCATGGAAAGTGTTCCAGGACCACAGAGTAAGGAGCTATTCATTCTGCTTTGGAGTGTTTAACAAAAGTTTCATGGAACAGGGGTATTCAATGAAGGGTGTTGAAGGAGAAATAGGAGCTTGCTGGGCAGGGATGAGATGAGGCTAGCCAGAGGCACCACCTATGGAGAAGACACACCTGCTTGTTACTGGCTTGGAGAACACCCAGAGTTCAATGATTATGACACGGGACTTACTTTTTCCACTACTCTGCACTTTATTTAGAAAACCTATCAAAGTGAAAGAGGAGTTAGGCTTTCCTTTCGAGAATCAGTAACCCTAGGGCTAGAAAACGCTTTGCTCTGAAATCTGGAAAGCAGATGTAAACACATTTTCCCCCTCCTCAGAAAATGTTTAAACCCATTAGGATGCAAAGATTAGGGGCTTACATTGGATTCGCAGGAGATATGCCAGCTCCACATATGTGTTAGATTATTATTATTATTTTTTAAAATGATATAGGCTTTTTGCCCATAAAGTAGAGTAAGGCTTCTTGATAAAACTGCACAACCAAGAGAGGAAACTCGGAGGGAGACGGAGGGACTCCAGTCTGGAAACCACTAGTTGAAACATCCAGTAGACACGGACCCCGGATTTTAGACTCAGCTTCCCTTGACTTTTCTTCTTTTTCCTTCTTTTTTTCCGGGTTGCCTCTTGATGAGAAAAAGGCAGCCGTTTCACTGCATACACATTTGCCTTATCCAGAAGGATCTCACAATTATGGTTAAGGTTCTTAGAAGAGGCTGCTATGCTTAGAAAGAGAAGAGTAACCTCCCAATGGAAGGGTGCTATAGATCCAAAGCAGAGGGCAGAGAAAACGGGGAGACAAAGCAAATGCATTTCATGAGCAAATGTTGTGGCAGGAATCCAGGCACCTGCCAGGTGGAAGTCCTTGGGAGTGATTGAAGCGGCTGTTGACTTAGAATTCATGCATCCTCCCCTGTTCGCACTTGATAAACCAAGTCCAATTCTCTGACAACCAGCGCACTTTTCCAAAAATTTCGTCCTCCTATAGCTATCCAGTCATATTGCTAAGAGTTGTTTTTTTTTTAAACTACAGACTAAACCAATATTTCTGCACAATAAATTGTCTTCAGTGAACTCACTCCCTTGACCCTTCGGTAAGGAAGATATCTCTTTAAAATCAATAAAATCACCGGAGAGCAGAGCACTCCAGTTGAGTATGAGTTCTGCCCCCAACCTGCTGTGGGTACTGGGGGCGGGGGTTCTCTGCCCATTGGCACTCATGTATCCCTACCTTTGTTCCCACCTAATTGTGTCCAGCCCTGAGTGGCCTCCCTGAGGGCCAGCATCTAGAGAGAGGGAAGCTGCAGTGTCTAGTTCTGACCACCTCCAATCTGATCATAAGTAGCCATCCAAGTCCCAGTGCAGGTGTCATGGGAAATGCTGCTTAAAATCATCCCAGGGGAGTATTGCAAGAGACGCACAGGCTTAGAGGGTCTGGAAAGAGCACTGACCACAACCCTTGCCCCCTAACTTGGTACTAGAGGAGCTTCTTCTAGTCTTTTAGTCCCTTTATAAACCATGCCAGCTTGCCTTTCTGTCTGAACCCACCTTGAGTGGGCCGGGATCTGGCCTCGGCATCATGTCTTCCCAAACTGCAGTTATGTCCCCACTGGCCCTTTGGGGCTTCAGAACACTGTTTTGCTCTTTCCTTGTCCCCGACCTAGTAAAACATTACCTGCCACTTGCATGGTCTAGATGGATGTCCTCGCCGACCTCCAATACTGGTCTCTCCCCCGGTGACTCACCATCCATTGCTGGATGTTGTTACATGTTAGTTACTAGCTCTGTCCATAGTATGTGTTGAATTAGCATGTTAAAAGCCATGACTTGGGGTGCCTGGGTGGCTCAGTGGGTTAAGCCGCTGCCTTCGGCTCAGGTCATGATCCCAGGTCCTGGGTTCGAGCCCCACGTCGGGCTTTCTGCTCAGCGGGGAGCCTGCTTCCTCCTCTCTCTCTGCCTGCCTCTCTGCCTACTTGTGATTTCTCTCTGTCAAATAAATAAATAAAATCTTTAAAAAAAAAAAAAAAAAAGCCATGACTTACTAAACAATAAATTAAGAGGTTCGCCTTCAGGAAGTATTGGCAAATGAGGGAAGTTATATGAAGAACAAGATTTTATTAGAATATGTAGGCACATGCTGGTGTTCTTGTTTTGACTTACTTTATTGGCATTTATTCTTATTTAAATGTTTATTTAAAGTTGCCACATGTGAATTATTTGTAACATTCATCATATTCCATAGTAGTTACTTGACTAGACATTTGTCTCCTTTACAGTTTTGTGCAATGGTGTTCTTCAAGAAGAGGAAACGTGTCTTACTAGTTTTCGCTTAATAAATAATGGTTGAACTTAATTTCTTTTGAGAGTCAGGGGGTAGGAGAGAGAGGGAGAGAGAGAGAAAGAGAGAACCCAGGAAAGTCACTGGTCTCTTCTGGTGTATATAAACCTTAATTCTCAGCATAGAACCAGCTTATATGATATAATCAGCTTACTAATCAGCGTCTGTGTGCTGAGGCAAGCTAATATTTGGGGTGTGGTTCCCTCATAACCTTTCTTGCTTATGTTATTTACCCTGTTTACATTCTCCCCACATAGTGGCACTAAATTCACAGCATAGAAATAATCACAGATACGTACACCCATAACATCAATATATTTTCAGTGTTATCTTTCTTTTTTTGCCCCCCAGGCCTGAGACGACTAAGGAACACTGTTCTTTAAAAAAACAAAACAAACAAACAACAACAACAAAATGCCCCTGTTAATATAATTTAATGACACATTTTTTTTTTTTTAAATAGCAGTTTAGAATGGGAACAGGTTCCTTCTGTTGGTCGGTGTGGCCAGCCTCCGCCAGGACGGCGGAGAGCCAAGCTGGGGAGCCCTCTGCATGGTGATCAGAGCTGCACACACCACCCCGGGGGGCTGTGGGACAAGACAAAGCCTTGTCCAGGGGACTCTGGCCTCTCACAACCCTGGGTCACTTTTCCTCTAGCACCTCTTTGAACTGATGTAGGATGAAGTTCAGCCCATACACCGATGGTCCGGACATTGCCCAGCACCGGGCCCGGCTCTGCTGTCGGGCCTTGCTTAGCTCTCTGCCCGGACTGCTGTGTGCTCTGTTTCCGAAGCATATCCCTCTTCTCTCCTCGGAACCTGTGTACGTTCCGAGGAGAGAAGACACCTTTCAGCCTTAGATCAGAATCCATCTGCTCTGTCTTCCTGGCCTCGGTAGGGGGAGTCAGCGCTCCTGCCCTCAACTTCCTCCACCTCTCGAATTTGAAATCTGCAAATAGCATTGGGGTAATTATTTATGATTGCCAGATATGACTCTAAGTTCCCATGGGACAGAGACTATCACAAGTATTTTTTTTTTTTTTTTTAGCTCCCTCCAGTGCCTGGCCACTGTCTGATTCTTTGTATACAGCAGATGCTTAATAAATATTTGTTGACCAAGAAAATAATGAAATAAATGTCTTGACTCATTAATTTCATTTCCCTTAAGATGATCTGTTCTTAATTAATTTAATAATAGAGGCCTTTTTTTTTTCCTTAATGTTGAATGTACAAACAATAAGAAAATCTTTTTGGAATGAGGTGGGATATAAATAAACAGTAAAAAATTATTATAAACCTTCCAAAACATTATTGCTAACCTATGATCTTTTCCTCCATTTGGTGTTTTCTTTCCCAAGAAGTGAGAAAATTTTTAATTAGTGCTATTTGTGGGTTAGCTCTGGATCGACCTTAGAATTCTGCTAGATAGCATCAAAGCTGTAATTCGTAGACACCAGGGGTTGAATGTTCAAAACAGTGCATGTCTAAGGATCGTTTTAATATATTTAACTTACTTTTATCTGAATAATATTATTTAGTGTTTCTTGTCACGCTTATTGAAAGTGATAGTAATTTAGCTAGTTAATCGGAAACGGGTTGTTGTGCTAAAGACATATAAAAGATCCTAATTAAGAACCAAGTAAATACGTAAGTCTTTAAAGGAGATTGACATCTCTCCGCAGACTTGCCCAGGATGAGAACTTTCCCTCTGTTGATGGTGATTGACAGGTTGTTCTCGCTTAACGTGACAGGTGCCAAGGGGCCGTTGTACGCTTTGAAGAAGATCAGACAACAGTACATATTTAATTCCACCCTAGTATATTAAAAAGACTTTTTTTTTGGGGGGGGGCGACAGTTTTGTTGAAATATAATTCACATGCTGTATAATTTGCCCATTTATAAAGTGTATAATTCCATAGATTTTAGTCTATTTATAGTTGTTCAGTCATCTCCACTATCAATTTTAGAACATTTTTGTCAGCCCATAAAGAAACCCAATACCTTTAGTTATACAATATGCAATAAAGACTTGCTTTATTTAGCATGTTTCCAAGGTTGTTTTGTGTAGTGGCATGAAGCAGTACTTCATCCCTTTTTATTGCCAAATAATATTCCATTATGTGGATACATCACCTTTTATCCATTCATTGCCTGATGGACATTTGGGTTATTTCCACATTTTTGGCTATTAATGAATAGCATGGCTAAGAATGTTAGTGTATAAACTTTTGCGTGGACATAGTTCTTTTTCTTGTGTGCCTACATAGGAGTGGATTAACTGAACCATATGGCAAGTCTATGTTTAGCCTTTCAAGAGAACTGCCAGATTGTCTTCCGAAGTGACTGTATTATTTTACATTACTAGGCACGTGTTTAATGTGAGAAAATAGGATCGTGTAATATGTAAGAGGGTTTCTACATTTGCAAAATAGAGCATTCACATTTCAGTTTCTCCCATTGATATATTTTTCTTAACAACTTAATTGAGGTATAATTGACATCCAGTACGATTCACCCGTTTTCAGTGTACAACTCAGTGATTTTAGTAAATTTGCCAAGTTCGGTGTATGTATCACCATGACATGATGATTGATGTACACATCACATTGTCTGGGTATTTTCATCATGGCGATAAGACCTCTCTTCCCATTCCCATTTATTTGATCTGTCCTTACTCATTTAATGTTGTGGTTTGCTGGCCCAGGGGATAGTTGAGCCAAGGGCTAAGAAAAACTTCATGGCTAACAACATAAAACCGAGACTTTTTTATCAACTTAATTTTTTTTTTCAAGCCTGAGTAGGTTCACAATCTCCAACTGCAATTTTCAAATCTAGAACATTTCAAAAATTGAGCATATTTCATTATTCATTTGGTGGAAAAGCTTGATCTGAACAGACATATGGATAGGTATAATAAATTTTTATTCTATTTAATGTAAATAATCATATCTTACGATAGAAATAGTCATCTTTGATGATGGGGTGCTGCCCCAGCTCTCACTGAAGATTTATAATAAACATGGATAATAAGTATGCATCATTTTCTTTTTTTTCTTAAAGATTTTATTTATTTATTTAACAAAGAGAGACACAGCAAGAGAGGAAACACAAGCCGGGGAGTGGGAGAGGGAGAAGCAGAAGTCCCCCCCTGAGCCAGGACCGTAATGGGGTGCTTGATCCCAGGACCCTGGGATCATGACCAGAGCCGCAGGCAGATGTTTAACAACTGAGCCACCCAGGCGCCCCAAGGATGCATCATTTTCTTTCAAAAACCTAAATAAACGGAACTAGCATAGGATACCTGGCCCCAGCAAGTTTAGATATGGTCTCAGGGACCTATTTTTGGTTTTAGCAACCAGCACCTCAGGGCCTTTGCACTTGCTGTTCTGCTGCTCTTCTTCCTAGAACATTCTTCTTTCACATGGCCTCTAGCTTCCTTCTTCTTATTCAGGTATCAGCTTTGCAGGGATTCCTTTCCTGACCACTCCACACATCTATACGGCTGTCTCCCCTGACTGCATTGCCTTGTTTTATAATCTTTAGGATACTTATTCTCACCTGATGTGATCTAATACATTTGTTTCCTTGCTTGCTGTCTGTCTCTCCAACATAAGCCCCATGAACGCAGAGATCCTGGCTATTGATTCACTGAGATGCTGCTGACAAGGCACTGAGTGCTACAGTGTTGGGACCCCGCCTCCTGGTTGCGGCGGTGTGTCCCCGTGGACAGGTCTCCTGCTACGAAGCCAATTCCATGCAGCTCACCCCTGGGGAGCGAACTGGTCTTGACCTAATGGGCACCACTGAGTGGCTGCTACCCAAGCTTTCTGCTTCTCCCAGCGCATCGAAAACTAAACGTTCCGTCCTCACTCTAGTGCCAACCTCCTGTCACCATGGAGATGGAGACAGGAAGTTCTCTGAGTGGTTTCTAGGCCCAAAAGGGAGGACCACTCAGCAGTGAGAGATAGTACACAACCATCACAACCAGCCTACCAATGATCTTTTTTCCTCAAAGTTGATTTTCATCCATGTTTTTGGGACAGGAGGATGTTGAAACCAAAATCAGTTTGTTCTTCTCTTATCAGATAACTAGCTGACCGGAGTGCTTTCTGATAAGGATGCTCAAGATAAGAGAACAGGCCCTTTCCTCTGTTCTGGCTCTTTGCCCTCTGTTTACACCTGGTTTTAAAGCAAAATACTCTTGAAAGTCAAGGTCCAGACAAGACATCCTGGCCTCAGTTTATTTGATTGTTAGCTGTGTTTTTGCTGAAGGATGTTGAGACAGCTGCTCCTGGCCATGGTTCCAAGGGCATTTGGAGGTCACTCCAGAGGGCATTCATGTTGGCATCAATGGTTCGAGTCTCCATAAAGTTCAACCACGTGAGTTCCATTCCTAACCTTATACCTCACCTGCTGGGTCACTATATGGGGTGGTCTCTTCATGCCTCTGAGACTGTACCCAGTTGGTGCAACGGGGAAGTGATAGGACCCAAGGGCTTATGATAAAGCTGAAATGGACAAGCACCTGTAACATTTGGCACAAAGGAAGGCCTTGATCCTGCCCATTCTCTTCTTTAGCATCTCCTAGGATTGCTTGATCTGCTCGACCTCATTTCATCCTTTGGAATATTAACGGGAAATTAAAAACTAGTGAAGCTCAAATATATTTTTTGAATTTGCTTCAACTTTCTAGAACGGCTGATGTCCTTTTGATTCACAAAGTGGAAATTTGGTAAGGTTGACCCTACTCCTTCTCTACTTCACAGTAAAAGAAGGGGAGTAGGCAGACGAATGGTGAACATGGAGGGTGGGCGTGGTCAGTGCATTGTGCTCAACCTAAGACTCCATTCCGTTTGGTCCTTTGAGAGCACTGGAAAGTTACAAGAGTGTGAACTGGGGTCGAGGAGGGGTGTACGTGTGAGCAAAACATGATGAATGTCAAGTGCAAACTTGGTTTACAAATGAGGTGTTGCATGAACAATAAACATTGAGAGAACTTAAGGTTTTGGTCCTGGTATACTTTTATGTAAAATGGACTTAGTCCTTCAGGGGTTCTGTCTTTTCTTCATCAATAATAATAATAATAATAATATAATAAATCTTCAAATCTTGTACCACTACCACGTGTTTCTAT
Organism: Lutra lutra; assembly: GCF_902655055.1. Classification (NCBI taxonomy): domain Eukaryota; kingdom Metazoa; phylum Chordata; class Mammalia; order Carnivora; family Mustelidae; genus Lutra; species Lutra lutra. The sequence continues at coordinate 200,469,901 of NC_062278.1, read as the reverse complement.
ATCTGCTTCGTTCTTTGCCATTTTGAAATAAAGTTATAATTACAGGTCAACAGAGCAGAGAATTGAAACTGAGAGAGAATAAAGGATAAGAATAACTTCCCATAAAAATTCAAACTTATATGTAATTTCAGTTCATTACCTGGGCATTAAAAAGGGGGAGAGCTGGCTTATCTTTTAAGCTAGCATCTCATCCTTAGAAATTTAAAAAAATGTGAAGTTTGGTTCTGGAGGGCAAAAATGTCATTTCTTGAACACAAATGAACATAAGGAGAGTTAGAAAGGGAAAATAACAGAAAATGAGCTTAAGGTACACACATTCTGTTCCGAACCCAGTCCCTTGGTTGTTCAGCTCCCCGTAGACTCAAATGCTCACACACACAGTGTCATGCCACAGGGCAGGTCCCCTGCCACCCCACATTTTGAGTTGGAGCTGTCATCTTCTTGCAAGTACTGGGCAAGGTTCAGAAGATTAGCATCAGGCCTCTCCTGAAGACATTGATGGAAGGCAGGGGGCTTGTGTAAAAGGTTTGGGGCCTAGGATCATGGGATTAGTTTTATTTTTCACATCATTCTTGATTTCATTTGGAATAAGCTTCCCACATAAGTACATGTGGTTTACTTTAGCAGAGAGGAGTACAAGCCAGCTTGGGCCTGTTTCCCAAGGTCCTCCAAAAGTCAAGGATGACCCAGGCCATTTGGACTCTTTATTCCCTCAAGGCGCCCAGTATGTTAGGAAGTGAAGAAATGACAAAGCGTAGTTCAAGTTGTGGTATATTTTAAATATTTACATTGAACAAATTATGGCTTTATAACAAAGAGTACCTATACAGTATAGTTGAGCTCCTCCCAAGAAAATAAAGGATACAGCAAAAAAAAAAAAAAAAAAAAAAAAAAAAAAAAAAGTTGTGATGTCCCACAGGCTGTATGGTTCAGGAAGGGGATGGCAAGAAATAGCCTTTGCCCTCCAGGCCAGTGGTTTTTCTGTGACCTGTAATCTCCTTAGGAGATAAACTAGAAAGTCTTAAGTTTAAGGACCTTTGAATTGGAGGCCTGGGCCCAATCGCCGGTCCCTGGAAAGTATCCTAGAGCTCCCGGAGCTGAGTGGGCCTTCAGGGAGCTTCCCAGGACAGTTATTATTACTTTTTTTGCAATAAGCATGTTTTTGTCCTAAAGCCTTCCTTCCCCCTGCATTCCCTTCGTGCTATGCCCAAATCTCTCCTCCCTCCCTCTTTCCTTCTTTTCTCTCCTCCCTCCCTCCCTTCCTTCCTTCGTAGTATTTTGATACAGAGAGTCTGTTTTTTTCTCCCAAACTCCTGTCCTTCCCACTTTTCTGCTCTCTGCACGTTGTCCCCTGCTCCTACCTCTGCTCTGAAATGGTTCTTACGCAGCCTTCCTCTAGTTCGCTCATTCAGGATTGGTCAGAAAAGTAAAAAAACTTTTAGGTATTCAAGTAGGCAAGGATTAATATAGGGAATTAAAAGCTCACCTGGTAGTTGGAAGAACCATGGGCGTGAGGTCGGGGAAGCTGCTGTCCAAGTGCGTGGAGTCAGGAAGTGCCGTGGTCTCAGGGAGAACCACCCCCAGCCTTAGCCTCTGTAGACTCCATGGGTGGTCCTCAGGAGGGCATCTGGATGAGTCCAGCCAAAGACAAGTATCATGTACCAATGCCCACATACTGGCTGTAGCTTCAGTTGGAGAATATTGGCATCTCCCTCTTTGCCTCACTGGTCTCTCCAGGATCTAATCTGAAGCCCTGCAGGCAAGGGATTCTCAAACATGTAGTTTTCAGGCTTCTGGACCCTGCCATAGAAGGGGTCGCTTATAGGTGTCATCCAACGCATATCCTTACCCAGCAGATTTTCCGTCTTTACATTCCTTGGTGTTACTGTAAGCTTTTGCAACACCTGCCACCCTCCTTTCCCTGAATGTTCCTCCTGAGCTCCGAATCCCTTTCTGACCATTCCTTGGTATCCTGGTGGTACTAAATAGTGGTTCACAGCCCTAAGCTAGTTACCATGACTCCATCCATCTGATTCTCTCTGTCCTGTTGGCCTCTGAGTTTTACAGATTTCTTTCCTAAATAGCTTTAACGTGCCTTTTGTATCATCTTTCTCTTTATTGCTTTGGATCACCCTCTGGAAAAGTTTTTAAAAATCTGGATAACTTCAATAATATTAAAACTCTCCAGCTTCCTTTTGTGCTACCTCCCTCCATGCAGTCCCGCCTCTGTGTGTGTCCCTATACTGAATTCTTGCAGTTGCCTGAATGTCATGTTCTCTTTTGCTCTAGGATCTTTGTACATGCAGTGTCTTCGTCCTGGAAGGACCTTCCTGTTGTCTGGGCTGGTTCTTATCCTTTAGGTCTCAACATAGATGAGAAGCCTCCTTGTACCCCTTAAACTTAGTCTAGTTGATCCCCTCAGTGGGCTTTCTCCTCTTGGAGCCTTTATCATATCGAGTGTGGTTGCCTATGCCTTTGTCTCCTTTGCTAGACTATAATGTCCTTGAAGGGAGGAGATGCATCTTGTAAATTTTATATTCCCAGCCAAACACCGTGGCTGGCACATAGTAGGGTGAATAAGAGACCGTCTTTCATTTGTGCAATGGCTGTATTTTGAGCCCCGGCCGTGTGCTTGGTGCTGTTTTAAAGACCAAAGCACGTCACCATTCTGTGGGAGGTGGGATGGTGATGGTGACCCCAAGGAGGGGTCGTTGGACCTGCAGCATGAATGACAAGGAAGAGGGGGCAAACATTCGAGGACCTGGGAGAAGTCACCAGCCAAGAATACAGGAAAGGTTCAGGCAGAGAGGAGTCTGGTGGTTTGGGGTTAGAAAGATGGCCGGAGTCTGGGGCCCAGGCAGGAGGGGGCCTCCGAGCATGCAGAACCAAATCGTGAAGAGCCTGTGAGTCATGGTCATGAGTGATCAGTCATCAGAGGGTTTCAACAGAGGAGGGACACCATCAGAATTATTCTTAAAAGCTCCTTCTGGCAGCCATGTAGATGGTAGGACTTGTCTGACTCCAGATCCTGCTCTCTGGACCAAAATATGTTGCCTCCCGACTCCCAGCTGGAGTTGCCTTTAACCACTTGGCTGGATGGTTAGAAAGAAAGAATAAAAAAAGAATTAGAATAGCATTTTCATGCATCAGATGTATGTAGAAATCCGTCTGGAGAAGGTAAAGTCTGAATGGACTTGGAAATTGCTCTGTGTTCTTCCACTTTGAAGGAGAGAGAGGATTTTCCTCCTCTGGCCATGGTTGGGGTGCAGGGGTTGGGAGCTCCTTGCCGTACTTGCTGGCCTATTCCATCCCTCTGGTGCCATCCGTCAAAGGAGGCTGCTTTGGCAAACAGCTTAATTTCTGTATTTGTGCCATTCTGAGGATATCAGTCCAACCTTTCGCTGAAGAACCTGGCTTCATTCCATTTTCAGTCTCACTTATCACAGATTTTGGTGCTGAAGCTGGAAAAGACTGGTGGATTCTGAAAACCAGTCATGGAGCAGGTGCACACACAGCCTTGTGTTTGTGAACACGAGATTTTGGAGTCCTTTTCTTGGCAGCAGAATAACACTCGTATAACCTCCCTGGAACTGTGAACTTGGGGAGCTGTTCCAAGTTCCCCCCATGTGAGCGCCAAACGTGGGAGGCATAGGCTTTGTGAGCTGTCCTTGTTACAATCAAGCTATGTTGTGCCTGAACATCTTGTGTCTTCCCTTGCCTCATCATAATAATTTCTTGCACCCGTGCGGAATCCTTTAGGAAATAATTTGTGTCTACATCCTCCTCTTGAAGTCAAGAGCACAGAGGGTATTATTTTGGTGCCTCAGATAAGAAAACTGGGGCTTAGAGAAGTGAAGTTTTCCCCAGATCAAGCAGTTAGTGAGTAGGATGATCTAGATTCAAATCCTTGTTCTTAGGCTCTGAGACCCATTTTCATTCTACTGGACCAAAAGCTTTCTGCGGGGTCAGGACTAAGTTATTGCTTGGCGTCCCACTCAGTTCTTGGTGCCATTCTGATTACTTAATGGGTTATTATCAAATACTTATTAAACTAAATTGAACAGAGGTGGATGACAACTCGGAATAGAAACTCTGTAGGACAGATTTTCCGCACTGACCTCAAGACCTTGTGACCTTGGCTGTGCCTTATCTTATGTAGATGTTCCCACCTTCCTTGGCTAGCTGGCTGGTACCTTCTGTGCTCTGCCAGTAAGGGTTCCAGTCCACACTTCTGAGTAAGTCCTGGAAAATATGTAATTGAGGGCTGGAACAGAATTTTATTCACCACATCAGAGCCTTCATTGACAGGTGATTTCTTTCATGGAAAACAAATGTCTATTTTCAAGCTGACATAGTCCCATTCATCCTGGACTGTCCTTTCAAGAAGTTAATGATGGTTCCATGGCCCAGGAAGGAAATCGCCCAGTTATTCTCCCCCAGCTGAAGAGTCCTGAGAGGACTTTTTAAGCTTTATGGTTCAGTAGACTTGATTTTGTTATTCAACGAAGCCATTCCCAAGAAGGCTACATGAGCAGGAGCCCGTGCCATCAACTGTGGGATCATTTGGAAAAAGTACTTGTCTTCTCTTCCTTGCTCCCCCGCCAGATGCTGTGGTCCTCGGGCAGCCCCTGGAGCAAACTTTGGATCTTTCTATTGGCAGTAGCTTCGCACACGTTGCACTTGGGCAAATGTAGCCTTAGCTATAGAATGAGGTGGCTTTGGTTTGGAAATTGACCATTCGTGTTGATAACAGGCACTGATTTAATCAGCCTCAAATTGATAACAGCTATCTCTCATGGAAACAAAGATAGTTTGTTATTCATTCTGATCCTGTCTTCTGATGTAAGCTCTAGGCTTATTTTGTCTTGTAAAAGTCTGATGTGGGCTTCGGTAAGCTGAAGGAGTGGGGAAGGGGGAGGAGTGGAGGAAGGGAAGAGAGCCCCAGGTACAGGCTGGGTGTGTTTGCTCTTTTGTTCCGTTACCTGCTTTCTCTGGAAACTTTATAGATTAGCTTTTATCATCCACTTTGAAATGTTTGCCGTTTTGAAAGCAGAAGCAATCTTTGCAGCTTTCAGGCAGAAGGTCATTTTATACAAAATGTTCATTGGTGTGCAACAAAGCTTATTTCTTCTACAGGAACAAAGAAATAATGAGGGCTCCTTAAAAGCTGTTTTTCTCTAAAGAAATGATCGTCTTGATAGTTGGTGATTTGTAGGTGTCATTTCTATCGGAACTGAGAAGTAAAAACATTTGTATCAATAAGGATTACTGAATATTGGGAAGCTCTCAGATAGGACTCTGTGGATTTCAGGGTTCCACGGTGGGATGGAAAAGAGTTCCCTGTTTAATTGTGTCCATCTTTCCAGGTTCTTGACTTTTGCCGTGGCTTCTTGCCTGCTGGTCCTTGGTTGATGTGGCCCTCTGTCTAGGTCTCTGAGATCTGGTTGTTTCTGGAACATTTTCTTGCCTCCAGAAGTTTGTTTGCAATGTTCCCATGGGCTGGAACACTGGCTCAACACCTTTCCTTGTTCTGCAAGAGCCTTCTGTTCTCCTTAGCAGCACAACTTTGATGTCACTTCCTTTTGGGAAGCTTCCTAGCCTGCTGCCAGCATTCTTTGTCACTTGCCCCTTTATGATGAAATCACTCTTTCCCTTGTGTGTGACTCTCACCCTTCTGCAAAGCTTCATGTTGCCTCATGGCTCCCTGGTGGTACAAGTCCCACGCTTTGGGAAATAGTGATCTGAGTGTTCCAGCTACAAAAGCAGCAAAGATGAATCTACACGGTTAGAGTAATAAAAATAACCTCTTGAGAACAAAGGGGAAGGGATTTCCACGCAGAAGGAATGGAAATGTAAATTTGAACATCCTCCTCTTCCCGTCCACCCCCCCCAATGGTTCACAAACTGTTGGTTTCTGACCCTTCATATAAGAAAGGAGTGTTTGAAATTAGCCCTGGGAACAAATCAATCTCATTTTGTCCAGATTCCCAGAGACATCTTTTTATGTGCCGACAGCATTTTAATGAGGATAGAGATTTTTCGTTTTATTTCTGGGATCAATTGAGTTTGAAATCTGTGATACAGAGAGGACCAGGGTCTCCTCTGTCCTCACTCCTGTAGATGGTCAACATGTTGCGTTCAAACCCTGCCACATAATAGGGTGCTAGAATAGCATTAACCCCAGGCACACACTGCTGGGCAGAACGTGTAACTCTTCCTCCATCAAACTACAGCCCTTTAAGCAAAGGCTGGTGAATTTAGTGTAAGGAAAAGATGAACCATGCCACTCGGTATGGTTATGACCTCAATTATCACTCTTGATTGATCTATTTGGTTGTTCTTCTGCACTGTTTAGTGTTTGCTAGATTTGAAAAAAGACTCATGTGATCTCTAACTCTGATATTTTTCACAATTCAATCATTAGCTCCAAGTGAACCATTGGTGCAGCCCAAAGCCATGTTAATTGTTATAGATTTTCCTTAGAATCACCTCAGTTGAGCTTAACCCCCCCCTTTTTTGAGAAAGAATTATGTATTCATTCCAGGAAAAAAAAGGCAATAAAAATTCTGACCTGATTATTAAATGTGTTGTTGCAAAATGTTAAATGAAAACCACGAAATGTATTAAGTACTTTGAAATCTTTGTTAAATTCCAATATCCCATTATAACAGCAATTACAAGCCAAAGCTTTTTAGTTTTAACATGAGAAATAAAAATAACGTTTTTCTTTCCTGCTCCATATGGTTTTTATATTTCTGTTTTGCTTTAAGGATTTTCATCTGTAATTGCTCCCTCCCCCGCCTTTTCCCCTTTTTTATTAAGAAACTTTTTTTCACTTGTACATAGTTTGTTCATTCTGATAGAATTAGTAGGAATCTAGTAGTAGGTTATTTTGTTGCATATCACATTTTCTGTTACTCTCCCCCATCCCCCCACTGTACCATTCTTTCTTTCTTTTCTCCCGTTAAGCTGACATGATCAGGAATAAAGAAATAATAATAATAAAATAAAATACAAGTAGAACAAACAAAATCGTTTTCTTTTTCTGATCTAATTTATACTGTGACTTGGTGTCCCATTTTCCCCCTCCTGAACCATGACAGAAAGCTTGACCTCTACAATGTCTTTAGCTGTAGTCTTGATTTAAGTGTTTTTGTGGGGAGGAGACGGGAGACTGCATTCTGTAGCATTGTACTGATTATACGTGGGGTCATTCTAACAAGAAATAAGATGTGATCTTAAATGAAACGCTTTAATATCCCACTATTCTCCTTGGTAGTTTTGCCTTCACCATGGCTATAAATAGGGTCCATGGTCCATGGCCTCTAGCATTTCTTATTTATAAAGATAGTTTTGTTTGTGTTTATTTCACTAAAAGGGAAGAGTTATTTGGAAATATTAAAAGTCGCTGAAACATACATCAACTCATGAACTGCAACTTTCTGGCTCATAGATGCTTTGTTCCAAAGCCAGGATGTGTATTCTGGTACACTGTTACCATTTTTGTTGAGTGACAGATAGCTCTGGCATCAGAGTGGGGAGGATCTGTGGACAACACTGCTGTTTCCTTGCCTCAGAGCTCAGTTTTGAATGCTAGTCTTCAAAACCATTTTTATTTCCAGTGTTCAGTTTTAATTAAAAACCACATTCACAATTCTATAATCCCATCTGCAGATCCGAAAGGGGAATTCATACAAAAGAAAATTAACTTATTATTATTAAAAGCACACTGCCTTTCCAATAGGTATAATCGAGGAACAGTTTCCCTCGGGCTCAGTGGTTCCTTATATAATAACTAAAATATTAGCAAATTTTAATTGATTTTCCTTACGTGCAAGTGGTAATCAAACTTATTTTTAAAACATACTTAATTTGACTTAGATGATAAGGGTATTTGCTCAGGAAGGAGAGATGAGAGGCTGTTCTTTTCTACTGGCAAACGTCAGAGGTGGAAGTTGAGTGGTCTTGACTTTTAAATGGTGATTCAATTTATTTTCATTTTATCAACAGTAGGAATTTCTGTCCTCAGGATTCTGTTTTAGGTAAATTGATAGCACATGATATCCTTCTTAAATCACATTTCTTTTGGGGCACCTGGGTGGCTCAGTGGGTTTAAAGCCTCTGCCTTCGGTTCAGGTCATGATCCCAGGGTCCTGGGATCAAGCCCCACATCGGGCTCTCTGCTTCCTCCTCTCTCTCTGCCTGCCTCTCTGCCTACTTGTGATCTCTGTCTGTCAAATAAATAAATAAAATCTTTAAAAAAATAACATTTCTTTTTACTTGTGTATCTTTTTAAGAATATTTCGGAAGAACATCTGTCCTTCATTCTTTCCCAAAGGGGCACAGATCTTGATGTGCTGTTTGTCATTACTGTTGTGCACCAGAGATGCACTTGTTTTGGGGGATTTGCCCCTGAATTTTCCCATAAAATGTAGGCCTATCTTCTGGTAGCATCATAGGGCAGATTGGGATAGCCCCGTGGTCCACTGCAGCAAGTGTGAATCCTTTCAAAGAGCCCAATTCCAGAGTACTTCCTTCCTTTACATGAGATAACATAATAGTTATCTCATGCTGCCAGGGGACCATCTTTTTTTGAATCTTATTTCTTAAGGCTTTGTGTAAGCTTGATGGGAAAATATCTTCATGGAAACAAAAAAAAATATGAATTAAATCAAGTTAAAATTTAAAAAAGCATGTGGCAAATTTAACTTGAGAATGAACATAAAAGCTGGCTAGCTGGCTAGCAGGGTACTCACTGCTCCACACAGAAAACAGGGGTCTGGCTGATCTTAGTAGTTAGTGCAATGGTATTGAATTGTTTCCAATATATTACCTTCTTGTATCCCGTTGTTACAGGATTTGTGTCCCCTTGGTGCCCAGGTTCTTGGTCACACTGCTTTGAAGAACGAAGACGTAGACCAGATGAAGAGTGGTGGGCAGCAAAGCAAAGTTTATTGAGCCAGAGTACAAAGGTCCTGGAGAGGGAGGGAGACCTGAGTGGGTTGCGTCAGAGTTTCTAAGTTTAGGGTTTATACCAGCTCTTTTGCAGAACTTTCTTAAGCAATCAGGGTGTGCTGAGTTGTGCTGATCAGGGCTTTGGTCACGTATCTGTCTACCTATTAGATTCATGTCCACGTGCTGATGGTCTTTTTTGACTGACATCTGGGGGCTTAGGTCTTAACTGCCCCTTGCATTGATATTGACAAATGCTTTTGTAGTTAATTGTCTTATTTTAGGAGGTTTTGTGGAAGTCATTTCTGCAAAGGCTGCAAAGCAGAATGTCAGTGTGGTCCTGTCTAAGCTGCAGAACAGGATGTCAGTGCTGTTTTCTCTTAGCTGTCGTGATCCCATATTTTCTTGTCGGGGATGCTGGCCCTGACTACCTAACCATCTAACCGTCTAACTAACTCCTAACACCATGACGTGTATTACAGTGGTTGAAATACATTTCATGTTATGTTATATATGAATTTTGTATGGTGTATGTGATATACATGTACATATATACACACAAAGGCAAATGAAATGCATTTTTCTCGATACATGAGATACATCTCGTGCTGTGCTATTTCATGATAATTTCAACTACCTATTATTTCCATCTTGTTCTCTTATTTCTTGGTGTTACACTGCTTCATTGTTTCCCTCATTTCCAACTGTTCACTTCTTCCAATACTATCTGTCTTGGTCATCATGAAATTTTATCCTGTTCTTATCTTTCAATTGTTTGTACATGTCATCCCCATTTCTTCTCTGGATTCTCAGAGTACTCAGAGACCATGAAACAGCAACCTCTGTGTGTTTAGGTAAGTATATAAAATATATATGACTTTTAAATATATATGACATGACTTTTTTTTGATAATGTAAGTGTCCAGACATGTATAATATTTATAACCATTCTGTAAACCTCAGTATGTAACTGATTTCATGACACATACATCAACATTCTAAACCTGTTACAAAGATGAAGAGAATAAGCTCTCACAAATACGTAGGTTCCTTGCACCACTGTCAATCACTCATCTGTCAAGGTCCACCTGGATCCATTTGCAGATTGGATCATGTGATCCCAGGAGGCTGCAAACGCCATTGTTGAGGATGACTCTAGGAAGACTGTGACCCAAATGAAAGCTTGGAGCCAGCGGATCCAATCTACATAGAGTGTGTCTCCTTATTTTTCCTTTTCCCTGTTCCTCTTCCTCTCCATGGTATGCTTCTCTTCTAGAAAACATTTAATGTCTTCTAGTGAACATACTTATATACACAGATTTTAAAAAGACGAACGAAAGTTGAAAAACCTTGGAGGGCTGGGGGATATCATTAATCAAGGCAGCAGGGATGAGTTCAGCTCTAGGATGAATGCTGCTGTTTTTTGCCACTGGTTCTCAAACTTTCGTGGCTTCTGCATTCCCTGGAGGGTTTGTTAAAGCAGATTTCTGGTCCCACTGCAAGGGCTTCTGATTCTGTAAGATGGGATGGGTCTTGAGAACACTCATTTGCAACATGTTCACAGATGAAACTGCTGCTTCTGGAAGGGGACAGCCCTCGGAGAAGCACTACTCTAGGGTCACTGTTTCAGGGGTTTCAGATGAAGAAACCGAGGCCTGAGAGGGGAAGGGGCTTGCCTAAGATGTAGTGGGTTGCGCCTAGGCTAGAATTAGAACTGGGTCTTCTGGCTCTGTTCTCCTGGGGTCTGTTCTTTGATTGACCAGAGAAGGGAAAATCTCTTCCGGACCATCTGAAGGAAGTGTGGGAAGCCAGATTTGCTACCCCTCCCCGATTCCTGTCTGTGGGCAGCACTGTCCTGGCTGGCCTCTCTCTTTCTCTGTATGTTCTATGGAGAGAGAAAATTTAATGGTCTGTATTGGTGTATTGTTACCCACATATATTCCAACCTCTTCTTTCCCATCTCCAATTTAGTAATTATTCATGGAACATTTGTCTGTTGATTTGTAATCATTTAGAGATGATGAATACCCATGTCATCATGTTTCAAACATGGCCTTAGATTAAACTCAGGTCTGTATTATGTCAATTAAAAACAAGTTAAAGATAGCCTAGGCTACAAAAGTAACCAGGAGAAAAATAGAAATGGCTGAATTTTTACCTGGATCTGAAGGTTTTGCTTTTAGTTCGATGAAATTTCAGTAAACTGTTATCTCACTAAATGAGTTTTCTTCCATATTCTCTAGCCTATGTTTTCAACTTAATGTTGGCAAATTCAAATCAAAGTAAAAATGATTTCTATAGGTGACTAATGGCCTTTAAAATGGAGTTTTATGAAATTGCTTTCATAAGAATATGGATTGGTTGAATTTATTTGGCTAAGAAGAATAACAAGAGTTGTGTATTTATGGGTACTGCTTATTGATTTAATTTCAGCAATTTTCTTACTGGAATGCAGATTGTCAAATGGCATTGAGGGGCCATAAATTCAAATAATTGTCGGCTGATAATTACATCCTAGAACTGGATGCAAAAAGAACTGCTTTGAATGACTGAGGGAATTCAAATAAGCAGTATTTCTCAAACCAAAGGGGAAGAAAGTTAGCCCACTTAGTGTTGGGCTCAATTTAATGAATCCTGACTGAGAGCCTTCTGTACCTAAGGAAGACCCTCTTCTAGGTTGATTTCAGCATCCACATAAGGGGCCTCGAGGGCCAGTGTCTTTGAATTGTTACAAATTGCTATGAAAATGGATGCAGAATTTGTGTGCACGTATACACACATACCATGCTGGAAGAACGCTGGTTGAATGATGAAGGCAAAAACCAGATTTGGATACTGATGTTGCTCTTCTCAGTTTTGTGGGCACAAAGGCTCCAGGTCGCAGTGCGCATGCCATGACACAGTCTGTCACCTTGGGGCAATGGAGAAATAATCTGTCTTTTCACATTGTTGGCAGGGGGTCCGGGCCACATTTCTGATCTTTCATGTTGCCTTCTATCTTTTCAGCGTCTTGTGGAGGCTGCAGAAGAGGCACACCTGAAACATGAATTTGATGCAGACTTGCAGGTAACCGATTCTAGTTGAGTTAAATTTTTCACGTGTCGGCTGCCGAACGAGAATCATGAAGTGTGCTGGAAACACCTGCTTTCAGTGCATGGGAGGGAGAGGCTTTCAGGAGGGTGGTACAGAGTTGGAATAAATGTGCCTATTTCTTGATGGGGCAGGGTGGTGATCCCCAACCGTTTTCCACCATGACAATTATAGTGGGTAACGACACCCACTCATGCACAAGCTTAGAACTAGATCTGGATGAACTCCTCCCCAGTTCTGAAGGACGTAACCAGTCAACTAACAAGAATCATCAGGACTCCTAATAGCATATTGATAAGTTAGACAGCAGAATATGTGTAAATCCCCCTTCCCTGACTGAAAGCAAAATTGTGATGGATGTAATCTTGAATTGACTGTTAATTGTATCTAAAAATTAAAGCATTCACTGACATGGGGTTAGAACATCTACTTAATGAACTTATGCAGTAGATCTTTTATCCGACTATGGCATACCTGTGTTCGGCTGAGAAGGATTTTGATGTTGCCATGTGCATAGAAAACATTTTAAAAGGTAGCAAGTGAATCGAGTAATACTTGGAGGTTCCTTTGAGTCCCTCTTCCTCTTGAAGGAAATCTTACCTGTATTCTCATTTTGAGTTCTATGGTGTTTCCTCACTGCTAGGTAAACAGAAGGAGTGAATCTTAATCCTTAAGTCTGTTCTTTGCTAGAATGTATCTCTTCTAGTGGCATGTGGTCACAGTTAGGAAGTAGTGTTTATTTTGCTGTATTTTCATTTATTGGAAATGATAAAGGCAGACATAAATATGCAAGCACAAAAAAGGTGGTGTTACAAAAATAGCCTTTGGTGTCTTCATTCCGTGGATGAACCTCTTCTCATCCCTCCCCATCTATATTTTTTGCCTTATGGGTAAAAGAATGTGCACCCAAATGGGAGTAATTGAAGAAAGTTTAATAAAGGGAGTATTTACAAAGGTATGGTTAGAGAAACCAAGAAACCAACAAGTGATGGTGTTATCCCAGGGCAAGCCACACTCCTGGCCTGAGGAGCAAGAGGAAGGAGTGGTTTCCAGAACCAAGGAGGGGTCGCTATCTGGAAAGGGTATTTGATAGAGATGCACAGCCAATCCTGATGAGCTAGAAAGATGAAATTTAGGGGGATAACGGATAACGGAGTCTAGCCTTCTGATATCTTGTTGGTACCCACCATTGGCTGAAGCCAAGTACTGGTGGGGTTGATGTAGTTCAGTCTTCTGAAATTGAGCTACGTGAAGAAGGATGAAGAAAGGGTCTGGAGAGGAAAGAGAAACTGTCAAACCCACCATTTGGTGGTCCTTTTCAGGCATAAACACCAACATATGAAGCAAAGAGAGCCAGGACTGTAGCCAAGCACAAGAGGTTCCGGGGGTAGAGGTGGGTGGAGAAATGCCAGGGACTATTGGTAATGTCAGGAGAGGGGCAGGGAGGCCAGCCCAGCTCTTTGAGCAAAAGCACAGAAGAAGGGGCAGAGGAGTCAGCTGAAGAAGCACCTTGCTGCCTCCAGCCAGGTCTACATGGTGGCTGTAGGAAGACCCAGGGGTCCTGTACTGGCCTCATTTTGAGTGTGCCTCCACTTCAGAGAGTTTGGAGTTCTTAGAGTGGGACAGAGATTTTGAATGGAAGCATCAGGAAGCAACTTTGTGACTAGGAGGGTTGTAAGGACCTCTTGAATATGTTGCCAAGAGAAACCTTCTCCTTCTCCTGGGGGAATATTCTGGTTGTAAGTTACCAAAACCCAACTCAGAGAAACTCAAGTGAGATTATAATGTTGAGTAAAATAAGAATCCCTCTAGTTCTAAGGGTCCACTCAAATAAGATACAAATAAATAGACATAGATGATAAATAAGTATATACATAAACAAGAAGGGAAAGCTCAGGGCACCTGCGTGGCTCAGTCAGTTAAGTGTCCGATTCTCGATCTCTCAGCTCAGGTCTTGATCTCAGGGTTGGAATTGAAACCCCACATTGGGCTCCAAGCTGGGCATGCAGCCTATTTTTTTTAAAATGACAAAGAATAGGGAAAGCTCTTACAGTAGAATGTCAATAAATACAGGAGAGATGGTGGAGATAGAAGATTAGGGTAGTAATTCAGGCAAGAATCTTCAGTGGATACTAAAACTAGTAGGAAAAATTTCGTTGAAGAATAGAACATTGATAGTTTCAAAGTATCTGCCCATAAGTTACTTATTAATTACAAAGGGGAATATAGCAACTTTACCATGGGAGAAACCTGGCAGATGCCACTTTAAAAAGGTAATCAAAGTTAGTGTCACTGTTGATGAGACAAAGTGACATCAAATGCCTCTGGATGTGTGTTGAGCTTTAGGACAGCATCCTGATGTAGAATTCTTGCCCAGAATGTGTAGCCTGAATTTAATCATGATAAAACATCAGACAAAGGGCACCTGGGTGGCTCAGTGGGTTAAGCCTCAGCCTTTGGCTCAGGTCATGATCTCAGGGTCCTGTGATCGAGTCCCGCATCAGGCTCTCTGCTCATCGGGGAGCCTCCTTCTCCCTCTCTCTGCCTGGCTCTCTGCCTACTTGTGATCTCTGTCTGTCAAATAAATAAATAAAATCTTAAAAAGAAATCAGACAAATCTGGATTGAGGAATTTTCTACAGAGTAACTGGCTGGACTCCTCTTCAAACCTTCCAAGGTCAAGAAAGAGAAAGAAACATTGAGGACCTGTTCTAGACTACAGAATGCAAGAGATATGTAACAATGAAATGTGACGGATCCAGAACCAGAAGCTAAGATTTGAAAATGGACTCTGCTTTAGATAATAATGATGGATTAATGTTGAATTTCCTGATTTCCTTGTATTATACTTATGGAAGAGACTGTCCTTGTTCTTGGATTTTTCTGGACCAAATATTTGCATCCACTGGTCCAACAGGAAGCAGTGAGTTTATAGGAGAGTGAAAAAGATTATTGGAAAAATCTGGTGGTGTTTAGGGCTCATATAGTCAAGTTTATTCTGAGATCAGTTGTCTACAGAACATGAATGGGCAAGGGAGGTAATGATGTAATGACCTGAGGGGATTATTCTTTAGCAGAGGACAAATGTTCTGTGGTTTAACTCAACTAACCTAGAACCATCCTTTTTTGTCCCTAAGAAGTGAGTGTTACTTTCAAGAGTGCTCTGACTTCCTAGTATTGAAACTTTCAGTGGAATTCTAGTGTAGAGCAGTTGATTCCCTTGTCAAATGTGGTGTTATAGGTGTAAATGCAGCATTAGCATCTCTCTCCAAAGGAGAAAGACAGACAGAGACAGATAGAGAGACTGAGAAAATGAGTTGCAGTTTTTGTTCTCTTGGGCACAAAGAAGGGGAGCCCAGTTTATATCAGGGGCTATAGCTATGGTCTGAATGAGAG
This sequence comes from Lutra lutra, assembly GCF_902655055.1. Classification (NCBI taxonomy): domain Eukaryota; kingdom Metazoa; phylum Chordata; class Mammalia; order Carnivora; family Mustelidae; genus Lutra; species Lutra lutra. The sequence continues at coordinate 200,454,464 of NC_062278.1, read as the reverse complement.
TAGAGGTTGAAATAATCTGTCATTATTACAGAGTGTCATTTACTACCTGGACCTCAGACCTTGGTGAAGTCTTCTTTGGGTCAGAGTAAACCATGTGTGTTTTTGTGAGAACCTGTGAAAGAGAAGGCTTTGAGAAAATGAATGTGCGTGGAAGAACGCATGTCTTCTTCGATGAAGGTTTTGAAGCCGCAAAGTTTCAATGCTATTAAATGCGAGTCTTAACAGCTTGGATGTCAGCCCCATCGCTGTCACTGGGATAGCAGGTCTGCGCACGGGCTCTGGGTTTATTGCTACAGCAGTCCATTAGAGCTGATCAATTGTTAATCTGGGTTCCACTGACCTCTTGACAACCCCTGCCAATGGATTGTTTTTATCAAAAAAATTTCAGACTACCATCTGCTCATAGGGAGCTAATGCGGAGGGTGTCCCCGTGCTATTAGTTCTGAGAGAGCTGGGAGTCTGTTTCCGTACACAAACAAACAAACAAAACAAAACGGTGCTTTTGTAAAATTTCCTGAACTTTTTAGCTTCGAGTCTTAGACCCCTGTCCCCAAAGTAGAAAAGAAATGATGGGTCTGTCTCTTTCCATTTAGATTAGAGTCTGCATCAGTGCTTTGAAAGTGAAGGATTTGCTTCTCATTGGTAGAATAATCAAGAGTTGTGGGAAGAAAGTCATGCCTCCTTGGTGGGCAGGATTTTATTTTTCATTTAAATGTTGTCTTACAGTCTCTTTAGAGGTTGATGTTTTTCTCGTGGGCTTCTGGCCTTGATATCAGCAGTCCCCTTTGTAAGATCCTCTAACGCGGTATTAGCTTATTCTGAATAAATACTATATGGGGACAACAAGCAGAATCCAGCCTTGGAAGGGTAGCCCACGTACAGCCCACCATACAGCAGCCTCCGTGGAAACCGGAACTGCTTGGTCCTCTTTGTTGGGCGGAAAACTTTATTGTTAGCATGAGGGTCAGTTCAGCCTTCTCTCTGGCTTGTCCCTCTCCATGGGTGGCCTGAGGGTTCCAAGATGGGTTTTCTCTTGGTTTTGTTCTTTACCCTCTGATATCTCTCCACTTGGGCAATTTATAGTTATAATTGAACAGAGGCCTTGTTAAAGGGCATCTTTGATTTTTTATTCTGTGCTTTGAATTAACATAGGTTTAGGTTTTTTTTTTTAATGTAAAGCTCATATGAGATGGATAATTATAATGATAACAATTGAAAAAAAAAACCTGTGTCTTAATTATAACATATGATTACTTTGGTGTTTTGCCTTCATTCAACCCAACGAGAGGTAAGGCTGGAGTGGTGGGAGCAGACGCTGGCCCCGATTATCCTGTCCATTGATGAATTTCCAGAAAACTAGGTCTACACGTGTAGCATAACTTGGAGAGAATGCTTTCCCCCTCTTATATACTCCTTCTTTTTGGGTTTTTCCATTGGCAGTGAAGAAGATGAAAAAAAAGTCCTTTTGACAGTTTACTAAAAACCTGCTTATCTTTGAACCGCAAACATATTTTCTTTGAAAGCTGTCTCCAGTAAGTGCCAATTGCACAGAGCTGGTGCACAGCAGAAAAAAAAAAAAAACAAACCACGTGGTTTTAAATTGTGTAGCCTACAGAAGGCTTTGCAATTGCAAAGTTTTCTATAATAATTTTTCTTTGTTATTTTGTAAGAAATAGGAAAATAAAAAGCCTGGGGACATACAGAGGGATAACAAAAGTGTGAGTGGGAGGGAACTGGGGAATGGAGTGTCTTGAACGTCCCCTCCTGGTCATCCCCAAGTCACAGACCTACCTTGCAAATGCAGTGGCCTGACTGCAGTGTTGGGGTCGGGAGTTTGGAGGGAAGGAGTCCGACACTATGATGGGGAATCTCCACGTGGTGATACACCATCCTCCCCGGGGCAGCCTCCCACCGCTGTCTCCTGGCCAGACCTGTTAGAGTGGGAAGGTCCTTGCTGAGGGGGACCCTGGTGAAGGGGGGGGCTGGCTCAGGAGCTCCAGGGTCCGCCACTGTAGGAGCCTGTATCAGCATTCATGGGGAGAAGAAAGTCTTTCCCAGAAAGGCTGAGAAAGGGCAGTGGAGGGAGAGCAGGAGAGCAGAGCTGTCCTTTTCCCTGACAGCACCTTCCGGCAGGTCAGTGAGCCTTTGCCCTGGGGAAACTCACATGTTCTGGGTATAACTATAGGATGGGTTTAGTAGAAGTTCTTTCTGAGCAGAGGAAATCATGATCCTCACAAGATTTTTCATGCACTCCTGTCAAGCCCCAATCCATCCTTGTCCTCTCTGCCTCAGTGAGGCATCGAGCTCCTTGCAGAGGGAGGAGGCAGAGCACAGAAGACCCTGTCCCCAGAATTAGAAATGATGCTTTTCCTAGAGGTAGCGAATCGGCTTTTTGTTCATTATCAAGAAACACAGGGGTCACGTAGACAAGAAAATAAATGACAAGAGAAGGAGGTTTTCACTTTTTCTATTAAAATAACACCCCCCCTTTCTGATCTAACTTATGAGACCATGCCCATTTTTTTTTCCTTTTTATCAGCTTGGCGGTGGGGAGGGGGAGTGACGTTAGTCCTCTGCATTTTAAGATATTACATTTGGATATTTCTTAGTTAGGCGCCACAGGTCATAGATGCACAAGACTGACATGTAAATGTTCCCCCAGAATCTCTGTGCATACACATTTAAAAATGAAAGCCATTTCTCAGTTGCCACATACACACTCTCTGTGTACACACACTATTGTTTTGTTCATTTGGCTAGAATGTTACAGCTTTTCTTTCTTTTTTTTTTTTTTTTAAAGAGGGTTTCAGTCATTCACACTGCAGTGGCAGCTGCTTTCTTCCTAATTCTGGCTGAGGACACTAAGGCAGTGGTTATGAAATCTTATTTTTTTTTTTAAAGATTTTATTTATTTATTTGACAGAGAGAAATCACAAGTAGGCAGAGAGGCAGGCAGAGAGAGAGGAGGAAGCAGGCTCCCCGCTGAGCAGAAAGCCCGATGTGGGGCTCGAACCCAGGACCTGGGATCATGACCTGAGCCGAAGGCAGTGGCTTAACCCACTGAGCCACCCAGGCGCCCCTGTTACAGCTTTTCATAAGGTCCATGCAGGACTGGGCTTTGTGTTAATGAGTTGTCTGGTGGTCCCATGTGAGACATAGTACCCTGACTGTCGGTCATGTGAAAGTTTAAGAAGGGTTGGCAGATGGAACCTCCACTTGACCCAACCCAGAGAGCCTTGGTCTAGAGGTCTGGAAATGTGGGTTCCAGTAGATCCCATCCACCTGGATCATTTATGTGTTTCAGAGATCTGCTACTGTGGTCTCTTTGCTCCTCTATGAAATGATGCACTTGTAGCATCTACACAGTTTCTAAGATTTCATCCATCTCCCAAGTGCGGCGGCCATGCCACAGGTAGTTGTCCTTAACCTCCTCTGTGTCCAGTGTCTGCTGTGGGGTATGACCGTGAGCTCAGCGGATGCTGTCTTTTCTCACAATATGCACCATCTAACAGTAGTGATGGATATTAAAGCCACAGTGATGTAAATAATTATTACATTTCAGTCATGATAAATGACATGACAGAGAGGGACAGAGCATTATCACGATGCACAACTAGCAGAACCTGGGAGTTCAAGGCACCTTGGAGCAAAGCCCCCAGCAGTGAGCCTTGGCAGGGTAGAGAGTCTAGAGTTCACTACCACCACAGCTAGAAGAAATGACCCCAGACACAGAGAACCCATAATATCTTTATTTCCCATAAGTGCAAAACTTTTATCTGCTTTTCACATAATAATTTTTCTCACCTCTAAACGCTAATGACATTTTCTTTCTGCTTCTTTTCTGATGCTCGCCATTTTCTATGCTGTTAATTTTATTCACATATGTCTATGTATTGCTTAACTTAACATTTATCCAGGACTCAGTACATGTTAGGCCCTGTTCTAGCATGTTCTCAGTATATATTAAGCCCTGTTCTAGGTGGTGGGACTTCCACAAAACTGAGATGTGACCCCTGCCTCCAGGAAAGTTCTAATCTGCCTTTTAAAGTATATTTTTTAAGTTGTTGCTTTAAGGATTACAGTGAGCATCCTTAAGTGTACAGTGTATCTAGACTTAATTTAGTGTATGAAGTACCACTTCATGTGGAACAAAAACTTTTCAACGGTGCAATTCTACCTACCTTTGTGGTATTATGGTATATTGTACTTCCGTACATGTTATAAATCACATAAAAGCGTTATTTTTATTCGGCTTTATGTTTGGTTTAATCAGCAGTTTTCTAAGAAATTAAATAGGAAAAAAAGATAGCAATTTATTTACCCACACATTTGCCATTTCTGGCACTCTTCATCCCTTCCTATGGATTTGAGTTTCCATCTGTTACCATTTCTCTTCAGCCTGAAGAACCTCTTTTAGCATTTTTATTTATTTTACTATTATATTTTTACATTGCATGTCTGGGAACCACAACTTCTCTCAGCTTTTGTTTACCTAAAAATATCTTTATTTCACCTTCATTTTTGAAGGGTAATTTTGCTGGTTATAGAATTTTTACTTGACAGTTTATGATTTTTTTTTTTAGCACTTTGAAGATATAATTCCATTCTCTACTGATCTTTAATGTTTCTGATGAGATGTCAGCCATCATTTTTATCTTTATTCCTCTGTATACAGTAAGTCATTTTTCTTTGCTACTTTCATGACTTTTCTCCTTATCTCTGATTTTCAGTACACTGCATAGTGTGATAAGTCAAGGGTGTTTTTAGATGTGATTTTCTTTATACTACTTGGAGGTTGCTGAGACTGTTGAATATTCTTAACATATTTGAAAATATTTTGATAATGGGGAGCCTGGGTGGCTCAGTTGGTTAAGTGTCGGGTCCCACACTCAAGGTGGAGTCCACTGGAGGGTTTGCTCTCTCCCTCTACCCATCCCCTGCTCACATGCATGCTCCCTGTCTCTAAAATAAATGAATCATATGGTTTCACTTACTTGTGGAACATAAGGAATAACATGGAGGACATTGGGGGAAGGAGAGAAGGGAGTTGGGGAAATCAGAGGGGGAGACGAACCATGAGAGATGGTGGACTCTGAGTGACAAACAGAGGGCTTTGGAGGGGAGGGGGGTAGGGAGTTGGGAGGGCCTAGTGGTGGGTATTAAGGAGGGCACATATTGCATGGAGCACTGGGTGTGGTGCATAAACAATGAATCTTGGAACACTGAAAAAGTAAAATAAAATAAAATAAAATAAATGAATAAATTAGAAATTTTAAACAATGATTTCTTAAAAATTTTATTGCCCCATTCTTTTTACATTTCCTTCTAGAAATTTAAGTCACACCTATGTTAGACAGCTTCACCTTGTCCCACATGTCCCTGTGGCTCTGTTTTGTTTGTTTCCAACCTACATCCTGTTAACTCCAGGTTCACTGACCTGTTCTTCTTCTGTTAAACTCATTCAGTGAACGTTTTATTTTATATATTGCACTTTTAGTTTGAGGATTTTCATTAAATCTTTTTTATAGTTTCTATTTCTGGCTGAAATTCCTTGTCTGTGAACTGATTATAGTCATATTGTTGTTTTATTTAAGTCCTTGAACACAGCTACAAAATTTTAAAATTTCTTCTCTGATAATTCCAGCACCTGGGTCATTTCTGTGTCTGTTGACTCCTTTTTTATTTTGAAGTGACTTTTCTTTCCCTTATTCATGTGTCTAGTAATTTTTTATTGTATGATGGACATCATAATCATAGCTTTGACTGATTTTTATAAATTTCTTCACTAGGGGCGCCTGGGTGGCTCAGTGGGTTAAGCCGCTGCCTTCGGCTCAGGTCATGATCTCGGAGTCCTGGGATCGAGCCCCGCATCGGGCTCTCTGCTCTCTCGGGGAGCCTGCTTCCTCCTCTCTCTCTGCCTGCCTCTCTGCCTGCTTGTGATCTCTCTGTCAAAAAAAAAAAAAAAAATCTCTATAAATTTCTTCATTATATTTTAATATAGTTCCATCCATGTGCTAGGTGTTCTAAAAATACCAAGTTTATTGAATTTGATTAATTGGCAGTAGGAAACACTTACTTATGGCATGAAGAGACAGAAATGATACATCATATATAGCAGGATAGCCTCCAGTGTTTTGATATTCTGCATTCTAACATTACATAAATATTGACTTCTTTGTTCCAAAAGTACCAAACAGGGCCATTTTCTGGCTGAAAGAAAGAGAAAAGTGCATTTTTGTTGATAACCTTAAAATGCAAATATTGTTTCTTAAAAAGTTATCATTTCTATAGCTTAGTTATATTAGTACCATCATGTGTTCTAAATCCCAATAAAGGGATTAATATTAACAAATTTAGACAAAAAAGGCAACTTAATAGCGAGAATAATTGATTTGGTTTTATTTGACCAGTCATCTTACTTTATAGATCATAGGGGGAAAATTGCATTATTTGCTCCTTTCAAAGTTATTTTTTATGTGTCTATACAACATTTACATATTAGTGACCTTTTTTCTATGCTACTTTTGTGTTTAGAAACTCCGGATCTTGTATCTAATTTCATTAACAAATGCAATTTGGTAAAATGCCTATGTGTTTTCCTCACTGTCCTAGTTTTCTTGCTATAGTATTCTTTTTTTTTTTTTATCATGACCATGTATATTTCAATTTGTAGCTAATAGTGGTTATATAAGTCTGAGTTACTGCTTTTGAGAGCATTTGCTTTCTTAACAAACTTATTGGTTCATTTGTGATTCTTTTAACTTCTGGGTTTTCCCAATCAGGCTTTCTCAAAGCTGGGAATACTTATTTAAAATAAATATTTGCTTAAAACACATTTGTTTTAAATAATATATTTTAAACACAATGAAATATTACCAGTTTAAACTTTATTGAATGTTCCAATTTACAAATACTTTTAAAATTTAGTTTTATTGTTTTCATATACACAGTGTGTTTGTGGTGTTTTGGACATCAGCCATTTTGGCTAACAGGGGCATTTTGGGACACCAGGACCACCATGGAATATCTACAGTAATGTTAGGTAAACCCTTAGTGGCTCTTTAATTGTAACATTCAGAGTTCCCACAGTACATTTTAGAAACTGTAATGTCTTTTGTGAAGATTGCTAACTGCAGAGGTCATTGGCAGACCCCTGAAATTAACCTTGAATCTTTCTCTAGAAAACTGTTTGGCTGCAGTGGTAGTGTCCTTAAGTTGCTGATTTTTCACCAAGTATCTTTGTGGTCCAGGGATTTGACAACTGCTATTGATTATTATTATTTATTTATTTTTTTGAGTAAAACTTGAACTTGCTGGCAATCCAGAAAGTAGACAACTCAACAGAAATTTTCTGTTCTCACTTAAGCCTATTCATAAAGCACCTAAGCATCTGTACTCAGATGAATTAATCCTCATCTTTCATAGTTTCAGGTTAGTTTGTGATGTAGATGTTTGTAATGCCTACAATATGTCTTTGGTATGGTAATCCTAATTCTTCACATTAGAACTTCTTTCATGACAATTTTAGGATATTTCTCTTTGTTGATTAATTAATATGAATAGACTAGATAACAATGATAAGAATAATAGACACCCTTATCAAAAATGTATTAAGTGCAGGCAGTGGCTTAAACACTTAACAGACATTATTTCATTTATTTCCTCTTCATGATCCTATGAAATAGATACTGTTATTATCTCTGTTTGACACATGGAGAAACAAGATTGAGAGACCCCGTGATGTGCCCAAGGTTTTACAGCAGTGGGTGGATGAGTCAGAATTCATACCCAAGTCTGATGGCTTCAAAGACCAATAACTTATGTTGGGTCATGGAGCCACAAGTTGTAATATGAACCTTAATTTACACTGGACAAAATCTTGTAAGGCAAGAAATTTAAGATGATAGTTATCATGGGTTATTGAAAAGGTCTATCAAATTCTTCAAGAAGAAATTCTTTAAAGTGGTAAATTCTGACCCAGAAACCCATGAAATGAAAAACTCTTTTTTAAAAAGATTTTATTTATATATTTGTCAGAGAGAGAGAGCACAAGTAGGCAGAGAGGCAGGCAGAGGCAGAGAGAGAAGCAGGCTCCCCTCTGGACAAGGAGCCTAATGTGGCACTTGATCCTAGGACCTTTGGATCATGACCTGAGCCAAAGGCAGTGGCTTAATCGACTGAGCCATCCAGGCATCCCCCAAAACTCTTTTTTTTTTTTTTTTAAAAAAGGTTTTATTTTTAAGTAATCTCTACAGTCAACATGGGGCTTGAACCCACAACCCTGTGGTCAAGAAGAGTTGCATGCTCTACTGACTGCTCCAGCCAGGTGCCCTGAAAAAAAAAAATCTCTTAATAAAATAGAAGGACTTAGTAAAAATGACTAAACATAGCTTTACTGATATTATTAGAATCATAAACATAAGGGAGACCCCTCCTCAGTTGGACATTAGATCTGTCTTCTCTATAGTAACAAGTGTGACCTTTTAAAACGTAAACAGGGTTGGGTTACATATTTGCTTACACTCATACTTCACTCATTCTGAGAACAAAAAATGAACTCCCCATGTACCTACAGAGTACTACATGGCCTGCTCAAAATGTGGGATTAACAGCTGCCTCCAACTCTTTGTGTCTGCTCTGCTCCTGACTCACTTTCTTCTGTTCATGGAGCACACCACTAGGGTTTGCTTGTTTATTTTCTGTCTCCATCAGCAAAACATAAGCTCCATGAGGGCAGGCACCTGACATGTGGTTGACGTCCACAAGTACTTATTAGAATTAATAGAAATTCACAATGGTGGTATAATTACTAAAATCCACAGTTGACGGGTGATCACCTCAGTGCACTGTGAGTAATTTATGAAGTTGTCATCTGTTTATTTTAATTGGAAAAACATCTGATCCTTTCTTCGAATAAATACAAATGGCTTGACCAGAAGTGATTCAATTATTGCCGTAATAGTCAAAGACATTTTCATATATTAATGGCAGCCTTTTATTAAAAGAGTTGGCTTTTGTTGTCGCTTGTAATAAATTCATGAATTTGCTAATTTTCCTCACCCAAAAATATTTTTCTGCCACTCAGTATGTAGTTACAAATATATGAATACACTAATTAATTGTAAACTAATTAATTATATTTAATGAATATTATAGTAAATGAATATTTATCAAGTTGTTTTATTTAACAGATATGTACCTATAGAGAACATATGTTTAAAATTGGAAAGGAGAAAAATTAGACGGGAAACATGCTCTTACAACTTGGGGTTCCTCTTTTGGGCAGGTGCCCACCTACCTTCCTATCTGGCATAATCAGAGCTACAGATGTAGTATGTCTGTAGTAGGGGTAGCCTCTCACATTACAAGCAGGAGTTCTGGGGGAGACATAATCAGTTTCTGAGAGTGACTGTTCAGCAGCAAAATGGTTGTGATTGGAAGTCATCTGAATCTTTGTGTCTACTAGGAAGGGAATTTCCAACAGTGTCATCCCCTTAGAATACTGTTAAAATCTTTAAGAATCTGCCAGTCCCTCATGGAAAATCCTAGATCTTACATTGCACTTGTCCATAGCATAATCAAACAACAGAAAAAATAAGCAAATAACATTGAAAACAAAATAGCCTTTCTCATGCTGGTAGTCGTTAAAGGGGGAAAGATAATTTTCTTCCTTGAAGTATTTCATTACGTTAGGAGCCTGAAGTTTTGCTAATCAGCTGTGTGACCTTGGGAAAGTCATGTGATCTGTCTGACTTCATGTTACTTCAGGCCACTGGGGGAGTTGGAGTGTGGGGGGAGAGCTGGTTTGATTTTCCTTCCTGATCTAGAGCTACCTAAGTTCGTGAGGTTGTGACATTTCGTATGGGAAGGATAGCAATCATTTCTCCATAGGTTGCATGCTCATTCTTATAGGAAATCCAGCAACTTCTACTGCATAGCATTGTCCTGAGGGAAACATCTCTGAGAAAAAAATTCTCTTTCTTTTTTCCCCCCTTCTTCTAAGTAGATATATACTTCCTATTTTAAACTTGAAAAAGGGAAATTTCAAGAAAAGATTCCTTGATTGTATCATTTTCAGACACCCCCATCAACAATTTTATTATTTTAGGTTTAAAGAGATTCTTATGAGTAATATAGAAGGACCTTTGTGTTCATGTATGTATGTGTGTATGTGCATGTGTGTGTGTATGTGTATATGTGTATGTATGTGAGTGCATGTGTGTGCACATGTGTATTATGTATATATATATGTGTGTGCATGCATGTGTCCGTTTGTGTGCAGTGTGTGTGTGATTTTAAGAACTTAACTGTGGAAATAAAATGACTTGCTTTGCTCCAAACCTTTGTTTGCTGTATAGTTAAATTCAGAACCAAATCAAACCTTTGCCTTGACCTATTTGGAAGTGATTATGTTGTGCATATGAACGTATTCATAATATATGCTTCTTCCTAAAAGGTTTCAGGTGACCGAGAACATACAACCACCACGAGGAAAAATTTTTTCTAGGTTTAAAGACTTTTGTCATTTCACTCCATGAGACTGGCTGAAATGTAGAGGTGGTTCTGATGAAAAGAAGCAAGAATAGAGAGGAGAAGGTTTTACAGCTTCATATAATATTTTCTGAAACTCAGGTCAAGAGCACAGTGGGCCAAGGCCAGCTTTAGTCTGTTCAAAATGCTTTTTTTGATTATGAGGCAATAAAAGAGGATTCATTATATCTGTTGATTAACATTCTGGATGAGGAGGTATTAGCTATCCAGAGAATATCTTCTAAAGGTTGAAAGGTGCGAGGTTGACCCTTGGCTTTTTTCCTGGCTAGTGGCGAGACCCAGGGCAAATTTCTTAGCCTGTCGGAGTCCCAGTTTCTTCTGTGTAATTAGGTTGGTGATACTCTCCCATATGGGTGTCAAGCTCCCACGGGGTTTTTGACCACATGGAGTATTCGGCACACTGTCTAGTACAGAAGATGATCCCAGTTTGGCGTAACCATCGTCACCATTGTGATTATTATTTTAACCAATACTCTCGATATGCAGAGACGTTGATTACACTTATAATTGCATATTTAGTCTCTGCCTCCTTTGCGGACTACAAGCTCCGTGAGGCAGACACCACGTCTGGTTTTTGGCATTGTGATTGGGGCTTAGGCACATGGCTGGGACTCAATGAATATCTTAAGAAGGACTGAACAACTGGGGGAAAAAAATGAAGGATCATCTCAAGAGTTAGATACCCATGAGGAAGGAGGTTAAAAAGCATCATTTGCCAAAGAGAAGATAGGTGATGTTTCTGGAATTGGTAGTAACTTCTGCAGCAGGAGGGCTGCCCAGGCTTAGCATGTGAGCCATTTCACGCTTCTTTGGGAACCTGGTGGGCCACACAAGTGGGTGTTTCATGTCCAAAGGTGGGCTGAACTCAAACCACCTTTGGCCATGCCTGTACCCTCCTAGGAGTTCATGGCAGATAGTCAATCAGAGGCCCCTCCTCAAAGTAAGCAGAGAGAGCAAAAGACCTGGAACAATTTCCCCACATCATCATCAGCCAGCGTTGGAACACGAGGCTAGCTAGTTGCTCAGTCTGGTTTCCTTGTTGTTTAAACAGGTTTCTTTCTGTGTCAGACAAGGCGCACAAACAGGAGACTGCTGCTAGGACATATTTTCTCTTCCTGTTCCAGTTTCATAAATGGCTCTAAGGGCAATCTCTCTTGTAATTGCCTGAAGTATTCTGTCTTCATTATTAAATACCAGGCATTTTTAATATTCTACACTTCTTTTTGACTCTCTGTGCCAAATTTTTCTGTGACCTTCTGAATAAATAATGACATTGAACTGCAGAGCAGGTGGTTCTGGGAGCATGCCTTCCCATTTAAATTTCCAGGAGCACCACCGCGCTCTTAGAAATGACTTAGCAGGGACAGATGTCTGGAACTTAACTGTCTCTGGCTTTATTTATTCCACTCCAGAGACAACATTAACTATCAGGTTAAACTCAGCAAAATTCCCTTTGGTGTGGAGACACCTAGATAGACTTTATGGGTCTCTTATGCCATAACCTCAACTGCAGGTTTAATATTTTTTTATTTTTTATTTTTTTAAGAATTTATTTATTTATTTATTTGACAGAGATCACAAGTAGGCAGCGAGGCAGGCAGAGAGAGAGAGGGGGAAGCAGGCTCCCTGCTGAGCAGAGAGCCCGATGCGGGGCTCTATCCCAGGACCCTAGGGATCATGACCTGAGCCGAAGGCAGAAGCTTAACCCACTGAGCCACCCAGGCGCCCCCCAGCTGCAGGTTTTAACCTTGAATCTTAATCATACCTCCTGCCAGGTCCCTCTCCTGCCTCAGGGTATCATTTGAGAGGAGTTGTGGGATCTTGACTCAGAATCCCAAGGTGTGTCTTATACTTTAGACTGTAGGGCGAGGTAGCGGTTGGAGGGATCCTCACCGTCACATTTAACCCTCACACCAGTCTGGTGGAGGTGGCTATTATTATTGCTTCCACTTCACGAATGATAAAACTGACACTTAGAAAAGGTAGCTAAGTTCCCCAAAGTTCCATGGGACCCAGTGATAGGCCTAGGGTCGGAAATGAACTGGTTTCAATTCCATGAATGAGGCTTAAGTCTTAACACTTTCTAGAAAGCCTCCTCTGTTTCTGTTTGTGGATGCTTATTTCCCTGGCCTTTCTCAGAGCTGGTGTTGATGAGCGACAGGAGGTTGTAATGACCTTGGAAAGCAGACTGTCAGAGGTATGGGTTGAACGCAGTAGAGTTGAGTAGGTGTTGTTTCCATTCTCCTACTCCATTGGGCCACAGCATTGCCTCCCACCATGTTTAATGCTACTGCTTCTACATTGTCCCAAGTCCCCCTTTACAGTCCACAGGATGCTCTTCCCAGGGCACGGGGGGCTCTGCTCTCAGAGGAAGCCAGAGACACCTTGTAAGATACGATCCTGCAGCGAGCTTGTGAGTGGTGTGTGGGGAGAGCTGTCATCTGCAGCATTTGCATACCAAGGGTATACCCTGAGTATTTATTCATTAGTTTCTTCATTCATTCATTCATTCATTCATTCATCTTTTCTTGGATTTACCTATAAAGGAAAAGATTTCAGAATATTTCCCTGAGCTTGTGGGACCATGCAGGAAGCCAGCAGCAATTGGAGGTGCCCAACACCATGAGTCAAGCACCCAGGGCTCTCTCTTTGTTTCTTTCCCTTGCCTTTCACCTCTTACCTGTAAGTTGAATAGATTAAAAATGGGAAAAAGGTGAGCAGGTGACTCCTGCACTTGAGCAAGGAGGTCCTTGGGGGTCCCTTGGGAGTGTCTGCGGATGGGATTCAAGTTACTGATGTATGTTCTTCCCATGTGGCAGAATCCAGCTCCGATTTGAAAAGTTCACCTGGCCTCCGTGGGGGGAGAGCTGTTGTCGTATTTGCTTTTCTGGGAGAGGTAACTATTTCCTGCTGCACGGTTATCATGTTGAGGGTTGGGAATCAGGGCCCGCTGGCGATAAGGATTTAATGAATACATATGAGAAGAAGAGACTCAGGCCACTGAGCGGAACGGTGCCCCAGGCCACTTCTCATTTCAGGATGGTAAGATATTTAGGGGAGTAAATTTCAGATGATCACGGAAGAAAAAATATTCGAGGGGCCTTGGGGTGAGATGCATTCTCATCGGTGTTTTCAACAGCAGATGAGTGGTCCACATCACTGAGAACCTTGTCAACCACCTCTTGGTTTTGTCCATTGTCTTTTTTTTTTTTTTATAATTCACTTATAGCTTTAAAGAATATGAATAAGCCTGCTCCTGTGCTCATTATTGCACATGGCAGAGAAGATGTGCTTTTAATTTATTCTTTGCTTCTAATTGTAGTGTCTGCCTGTAAGGGTTCACTGGCTAGAGAGAGAATGAGCCCTGCTTTTGTAAAGCAGATAATTGAACCTAGTAACGATTACTGTCAGAAATCCCCTGGGGTTGTGCTGGTCACCGTGCAGCATCCCTCATGGTGATTTCCAGCATTTTGTCTGCTGGGACACTGAGGATTTTTTGCAAAGGAAATAGCAAATTGGAGTTTGTGCACTGAAGCCCCCAAGTGCTGTAACGTTAGTGCCCTTTTCTGGGTTTGTACCCGTCTCCACGGTCTCTGGTGCTAGGGACTTCTGAAGAGAATGTTTCCAATGTTGAAATGTTTAAAGAAATGTTTGCAACAGACAAAGGACGAGTACTTGGGATAGAAACAGAGCCTCTCATACCAATAACAAAGATCCTATAATTAAAAACTCCTTTATATCAATCCACCACAAAGAAGCGGTAGAAAAATGGGCAAAGGACATGAACAGTCAGTTGACAGGAGTAAAATTACACGGACAAAGAAAAGCTGTTCAATTTCAACTAATAATCAAGGGAAAACAAATTAAAGCAGTGAAATATTTTTACTGATCGGCTGACAAAATAATGGTGATGACGATGGGTGACGGTGATGGTGGTGGTGATGATATCAGATGTTGGTAAGGCCGGGGGAAGTGGCCCTCTGCTGGTACAGCCACACTGTGGGTCAGGTTTACAGAAGTTTATAAAACTGAAAATGCACAGACCCTACGAACCATCAACCCCACATCCTGCATCTGCTGACGGAAACACTCTCATGCCAACTAGTATGGGAGAGGCTGAGGAGAATGGGGCAGAGGCATGGAATGGGATACTAGGGAGTCGCTAAAAGGGATAAAGCACATACGCAGGTAATTGCAAGGATGGTGCCTAGAACGTATATTAACTTTAAAAATCAAAGGCAGGGTTAAGAATTACGTGGACAATGTGATCTAATTTAGATTAAAACGATCATGCAGAGGGGCACCTGGGTGGCTCAGTGGGTGAAAGCCTCTGCCTTCGGCTCGGGTCATGATCCCAGGGTCCTGGGATCGAGCCCCGCGTTGGACTCTCTGCTCAGCGGGAAGCCTGCTTCCCCCTCTCTCTCTGCCTGCCTCTCTGCCTATTTGTGCTCTCTGTCTGTCAAATAAATAAATAAAATCTTTAAAAAAAAAAAAGATCACGCAGAGAGGGAGTGAGTGCTTATGTATGTCTATCATTACAGAGGACAAGGTCTGTCAGTAGCATCTGGGGAGGGGCTAATATTAGCAGTGGAGGCAAAGGGGATGTGAGTCTCATCTGGGATGCTTCTTAGAGGGTTACCAAAGAAATATGTGGGATCATCAAAATTTAACTTTTCTAAGTTTTCTTTGAAGAGAGAAAGAAGAGGTGGTTTGGTGGGTAAATATCCATTCTGTCTGCCGCTTGCCTTCTGGTAGCCTCCCCAGGAAGCCAGAGACCAGAGCCCCTGGCATCAGACTGCTTGCATCCACGCCTTTTCATTCTCTTATTAGGCCTCAGGATCACACTGCCCAGAGGGGTTCTGGGGAAGATCAAGTGGGACTTGTATGCATCTTGTGCTGGGCCCTGAGCATGGTGCCTGGCATGAGGCTGGCACTGAATAATTAGGTATTGGGTTGGCATCGAACGTGGAGATCTGGTGTGGTCAGCCTCTGTCAACTGTGGCTATCGGCATGTCACTGGTGACAGACTGTTGTCCAGTGCCTGACTGTCAGAAATGTCCTGGTTTCTGATTCTGGGGTGTGTGCTCTGTGCCCAGGCCCAGGGGTTACATCTCCTGATATGTACTTGCTTTCCTGAGCAGAAAGTCCCTTAGTCTATGTCACAGAGAGACTTTCAGTCCCCTGGCCCGAGGCTTCTCTCTGACCCGCCTGGGAGTATTAGAGCCAGGGCTGAATTCTTGGGCCTGCGTCCTATATGGGGACACAGGGCCCCAAGCTTGGTTTAATGCTCTGGGCTGTTGCCATATTGAAATTATTTTTTTAAATTAATTAATTTTTGAGCCCATAGCACCTTCTTTTTCTTAACAGTACATTTGACACTGCTTTTCTTTATTGTATAAAAGTTAATACATCAACTTACATAAAAGAGGAAGGAAAAACAGGATATGGAGACTTATATGGAAGTACACTGAAAATATTAACTTTGGTTCTGTACTTTGGCAAATATGTTACAATTTGCATTTTTTTCAGCTTTACTGATAATTTACGTACTTCACTGTACACGTTTGAGGGCTATAGTGTGATGATTTGACTTACACATATTGTAACATGATTAGCACAATCGGTTCAGCTAACATCCATTTGATTTTTCATGGTCCTCGATTCCTTTCGTTGGTATCTGCGCGTTTGAGTAGTGGGGCTCTTCTTTCAGAGTTTGTAGGTTTATCTCAGCAGAAACAGCTCTTCACTAGTCAGCCCAGTACGGGTTTCTGTGTGTGTCTGCTGGTAACGTGTTTGGGCAGGTAGGACCTGCTATTATGGTCCATTTTTAGGCATGACAACTCTGAGGACAGGGACACAGGTGTGCCTGGCTGGGAACAGCTGGGCAATACCGTTGTCCCAGTTCCCCCCACCCTGCCCCCACCCCAAGTGAGGTGTAGGATGGGCTCCGCAGTGGCCTGGATTCTCTCCCGGGCTGCCAGCATGGTCCAGACTGGGCGCTATATTCAGTGTGAGGTGGGGCCATGAATTAGCTGCCCACGCCCTGGCCGGGTACCAGGCTGCGGCCCAGAGCATGTATGGCTCGTTGTTTGGGGGCCCAGATCGGGCCGAGTGTGCACTGAAGTCCCCGGTTAGGGGAGGCCACAGGGCTGCTCTGTAGACAGGGGAGAAGCCACGGGCTGCGCTCTCGTTCCAAGTGCCACTGTGTATAGGGCCCCTGAGTGGGCTCTGGAGCTCCCCCTGCTCTCAAACGTCCCCCATCAGACAGCCTGGAGACTGGAACCCACAAGGGTCGCAGCTACAAAGTAGGTTCCCTGCCTGAATGCAGTGGGAGAAGCGGCTCTAAACGCAGTGAAGCAATTTGTTGTCTCAACTCAAGCCTGTTGTACCCCCAGCTCCGGGCTGCATAGGGCTCTGGGCTTCACTCCGTCTGCCCATCTCTCAGCTCGAGGGCCACGGGGCCTCACAGCTTCCAGGAGTCGTGGCCAGCCACCTGGTCACATGGGGTCTCCATAGGGGTGCGGCTAGGGCTCAGCCCCCTGGCCCGGGTCCGGAGTAGCAGGGGGTAATGCAGGCTACTCTCAGTCTCCCAAACAGGCTCTGGGGATAGGAGGGGCTGGGAGCTACTTCAGCTTTGGCTATGAATCACCTTCTCACTTGCGCAGAGCCTGGGAAGTCTGCACGCCCAGTCCTGGCTTTGCTCTGGGGGGGCAGCTCCGCCATCCTGCCCCTTGAACACAGCTTCCAGGAGCCAGGGCCAGCCCCTCTGCTCAGAGGGGGCCAGGATGCAGGTGGGACTGTGACTCAGTGCTTGTCTGAGTGTGGACAAACTGGTTTCCAGAGCAGAGCTGCACCCCCCACCCCAAGTTCTCTGATCAGAGTACACCCCGACTTGGTTCTGCAGAGGAGCAAAGCCCCTGGTTGGGGGGCCCAGCTGGATGCTGCAGGTGTGAACTCAGTCTTCCAAGATTCAGTGCTGGTTTATGGCAAGCCCCTCCCCCTTCTTCATGACAGATTGCCAGCGGCTGGGCCCCAAGAGTCTCCTGCAGCCCCCATGGCATGAGATCAGAGAAGGGGCTCCCACAGAGTGGCTCCCAATGCTGGGGAAGGTTGGCAGTCACCCCAGGCTCCCTTTTCTGGCTGGAAGAAGTGGGTGTTCGGGGGGACCTCTTGGCTGGGTGCTGCACTGGCCTGGGGAAGGGGAAATGGGGTGGCTGTGTCACTGCTTCTCTTCCCCACAGTGCTGTCTGCCTGGGTCTCTGGGCTGCAGAGGGTGCTTCTGCCTCACCTCTGCTTCTGGGTTTCTCTCAGTGGCGTCCTGTCCTTGAATGCATGTTAGTTGTTCTCATGACAGGGAGCAAAGTCAGGAACAGCCTATGTCACCGTCTTGGTGACATCACTACCCTTGAACATCTTAATAATTTTTGAACAAGGGGATTTGCACTTTCATTTTGCCCTGGGCCCTACAAATGATGTAGCCAGTCATGGTTAGAGTGACTTATGGTTCTTATCCGTGGCCAGGCAGTGAGTACAGCTGATGGGAACCTGGGACCCTGGTTGGAAGAGAAGAGAAGCTTCTGGCTCATGGCTCCAGGAAAGCAGATAGGTCTGATGTTGAAGCAAAAAAAGGAGCTCTTTATGACAGACTTTCATGTTTCTCAGAGGACACCATGAATCTGTTTGTGTTTTTACCCTGAGGGCAACAACCACTTTCTCCCTTTGTGCCCAGAAGCATATTAGATGATCCCTGTTCCTGATGGACCGGCACTTCTCTGAAGCCAGGCTTTACTACATGACTGATGAGAATGGTGAGGCTTTCATCCCACTGGGGGAGGGCTCTGTTTTGCATTTCAGTCAGGTCTCGAGCTGCAGATGGAGCCAGGACCTCTGGTGGGCTCTGCACCCTGGGTGATGGGGCACGCAGCCAGGAGGCAGCCTCTGCCACATGCCCATAGCTTCTGGACTGCTGTGGTCCATGGCACTGGGTTCCTCCACCCTGCCTTTGCTTCCCACTTCCATCTTCTTCCCACATTCCTGCCTCTCTGCATCCCATCTGCCTTGTTCACAGAGCTGAACGAGGAGATGCAGGAGGAAGAGATGAGAAGTACCCAGAGTTGCTCCTCCTCCTTGAAGGAAACTTCCACTAATGAAGGATTGTAAATCAAGGAGTCAGGCCGATCTAATTTCAAAGCCCAGTGCATTTAATAGCTGGGCAAGTTCTTGGGCAAGTTCTTTAATTCCTCTGAGCCACAGATTAAGGATTACATGAGAAAGAAACCAGGTTCAGAGTTGTTTAAGCACCTTCCCATTCTGCTGCTCTTCTCCTTCTCAGGAATTTGCCACTGGTATCACTTTCATCCCCTCTCCCTTCTCAGCTCTATCCCATCTGAACTGCTCTGGGGATACTAGAAATGGCCAAGGCAGAGCAAATCTGGCTTTTCCTCTAAAATGTAGAAAAATCAATGTGCTTACCTCTCCATTATCAGGCACAGGGAAGCCCCAGGATTCCCTGTGGAAAGTTTCCTTGAACAAGCCCTGAGCTGCAAGCGACTCTGAGACCCCAAGCCCAGGGTCAGGCGCTGGGGATGTGGGGAGGAGCTGGTACCCAGCCCTTGAGCATCTCATAGTTCTGCTTTGTTAACCAGCACAGAGTACAGCCTTTGGGAGACATGATTCAATGAGTGGTCTTGCTGCTTTTCTAGAGACCTAGACTGGCGGTGGACATGTCATCTCTTTGCAACCAAGGAGTTAAAATCAGCATACTCTGAGCCTTGGAGACATGAGCCACTCCAGGGCACACTGGAGGTTAGTTGGTTTCAATGAGAGTTGAGTTGGTCCTCTGGGTCAGACAGGTGGATTACTAACTACAACCTGAACGTGTACTCTGGGTCACTTTCCAGGCGGCTGTCGATCTCTTGCTTATCTCCGTCAAGAGAAGGCAAGAAGATGCCTGTGTCATCAGTTTGCTAGTTGGAGAGAGCTGGGACACACATTTTTATTTATATTCTAAAGATACAGGATGTCTGCAAACTGTACATCAGGCCCCAAAGCCTTATTTAAAATATACTTATTTTTCAAGAATGCCATAAAACAGCAGTAATTTTTATAGCTCCCAAATATTTTGATCTTTTTCAGCCTTCCATCTTTGTCGTAAACTGTACTTTACGGGTCTGTCATAATATTTGCCTTTCCACTCCTTTTAATGGGTTGGGATATTTTGGAATCAATTACACGGTGCTTTTGTTTCTCACATGAAATAACCACCTACTCTCCCCTTAAATATTTTGAATGTTGAAAATAATTTCTTAGGTGACATTAATTATGATGCACATCCCTGCTGAGCCATTCTTCCCAGGTGATATTAGTGATGGTGTTTTGGCATTCCTGACTGGCTCTGTCATTAGCCCATCATAAATACCAGCCCCAATTGGTGTGCAGAAGTGAGATCAGTCGAGGAGTGAAACGTATGTGCCACACAGAGAGTGTAGGTGCTGTGTCCCCGCGGAACAACTGAATTTGTCAACTGTCGGATCTGAATGCTTAATGGTTCTCCTGGTGAAGAAATGCATTCTTTGATTTTTTTTTTTTTTCATTTTACAAAATAATCTGTAACCACCGTTGGCGGTGGTGTCTGTTTGCAAAATCTTACACTTTGATTTCTTTTCATTCCATTAAATCAGAAAATCCTCTTTTTGATTCAAAGATACTACGCCGAAGATATTCTGTCTGCGTGTATTGTCTACCTCTGTGTCTTCCTTTACTCTGCATTTTGTTTTTCCTTTTCTACCCTCTCTCTTCCCTCCTCAGTCCTTTATTGTTTGCTCCCTGCTTCTGCCCCTCCGTCCCTCCTTCCTTCCTTCTTCCCTCCCCCCCTTCCCTTCCTTTCTTTATGTTCTCTTGTCCTCTGTATTTGTTTTGGAATGTGTTACCGGAAGTCAGCACTGCGACTGTTTCTTTATGTGTAGACTGGGCTTAGCTCAGAAAGAGCAGGAAATGCTTCCTGCCTTGTCACGTGGCAGTGTAGAGTGCTGGAAAGTCCCCACGAGAGGGTCATCAATACGGATCTATCAGCAAGTAACCTTTCTCATAAAACAGATTTTTCTGAGTATGTAACAGAGGGTGGTTTTTCAAATTAACAACCGTCTCAGACACGTGTGCTTCCCTTGGGTTTCCGTCCAGAAAAGAGCCTTTCCTTTGGTCAAAGAAGATGCATGGTGGAGAGTCTCTTCTGTTATTGGCAAGTGCTTGGTGTGGGCTTGGAGTCAGGGATCCACAAGTAGTTATCTCCAAATCAAGAGACTTTTGAAAGTGAAAGAGGAGCTATTGATAATTACTGTTGGACTACTCTGGGCAAATGGAAGGACTGCCAGGTAAAATACAGGACACCCGGTTAAATTTGAAATTTAAATTCAACCGGACGTCCTTTGTTTTTATTTGTTATCCTGGCAACCCTCTTTGTACTCTGAAACACACGAGACATGCTTGTTGCCAGCCCTGAGTTTACAGTCTAGTGATCCTAACTCCAGACTTGACCTCGGGCACCATGCTGAGTATTTCACCTGTCATGACAATGCTGGGCGGTAGGTGGTGCTTTCCAACTTGGCCGTGGTGGGGTGGTGGGGGGATTGGCAGGTAGGTGCCATCCCCAAGGTCAGACATTAGGACCTGGGCAGGTAAGGTAGGGAATGGGAACCAGGAGCTCAGAACCTGCCAAGGCTTTGCCCTAACCACCATACCCTCCTGCCTTCTGACCAGCGTGTGACAGCAGCGAGCTCCTTTTGCAGGGTTTTAAAGAGATCCTGCAGGAAAGTGAGGAGCCTTCAACATTACTTCTCTGCTGCTGCATTTTTAGGCAGCAGGAGGCAACCAGCTGTTTTCACTGTATCAAACCCAAAACATGTCACGCAGAAAAAATGTCAAGTCATTTTGAAAAATGTCTGAAGCATAATATGCTTGACAGGGGTGAAATAGCATTGGCCATAGTCACGTAATTACTACCTCCGTGTTTGTTTATGGTGCAACCCTTTCTTCTTGCACTTGAATTATTTAAATCAATCAGAGTAACAATGTAGCTTTATAAAACCCAGGCCTCCTCATGAACAACAGTTAGATTTTTCTCAGGTTCTTCCCAACCATGCTCCTAGCCACATTGACTAAGCAACTTAACAGTTTCTTCCGTGTTCATATCTTTAGACTAAACTCAGACAGACTTACTGAATTAAAGCAAATCAAGGTCACCTATTTTTTTTTTTTTTTTCCTGCATACAGACAATATTAAGATGGGGTGAGGCACTGAGGTCCGAGATCTGGTGTGAATTCAAACTGCGGCTAGACACCATAACGCTACAATCCACTAGATGTCGCTGATGATTCACACCAGTGCCAGTGCGAACCCATTTATGGATGTTAAAAAAAGTCCTTAAAAATGGCCAGCCACAGTTAAAAATATGGAACTCCCAAGTATTTCTTTTTTTTTCTTTTTACCTTTGCCTTTTTTATATCGTCTTTGTGTTCATCCAAATGAGTCTTCTTTGGCCTGTCGGTTATCTCTTTCTACCTTTCTAAATTTACCAAACAGCAAGTTGAGGATCCCAAAGGCTGTTTTACTGAAACCATCTTGCTCTTTGTGTATGTTGCTTTTTTTTTTCAAACTTTTGTGAAGTTCTTCAATTTGGTTAGTTTGTATTCACGTAACACATCTCATTAATGCAGATGTCCCACATCCAGGGAAGTTGAGTTTCCTTTCACAGATCTACGCTTGATTTATTGTGAGAAAGGAAAAAGATGTCTTTTCCATTGGGGATTTGCCTCTGATAATAGGAGGGATTCGATGCCTCTTGCAGTCCAAAGAGGTGACACTTTGGTCAGCCATTCTGGCTTAAAGACTCGGGCTGGAGGGATGGATGCTCCTGGAGGCAGATGAGATGATTGGTTACAGGGTTATGAAGCCAGTCCCTCTAGTACACAGAGTAGGTTCTAGGCTGGGCAACAACAAAGGCAGAAAGATTGGTAGCTGCTATAGATTTCCACTCCTAATGAGCTACATTTTTTCCCTCAGAGCATGGCTAATATGGCATGGGATCCTCAAATTTAAAAAAGGAATGTTAAAAGTGAGGAAGGTTAGCTTTAATCAACCAAAAAAAAAAAATCATAAAACTAATTTTCAGAAAAGCTTGAGACCCATGGAAAGTTCTTTTGTAACTATCATAATGGCAAGCATTTTTTTTCCTTTTTAAATTTTGTTTGTTTCGTTTTTGTTTTGTTAAAGAGAAGGCTCCTCTCTTTTAAACAGCAAATCATCTGATTGGAGGGAGATGTTAGAACCCTATATTAGATTGGGAATTGGTCTAGATCCTGTCTTTATAAGAGAGCCCTGATATTGTAGTACCTTTTGTAAGAGGCGTCTGATGCTTCTTAGCTGTAGCTGGGATTTCATAGTTTAAAGGGACTAGGACATCTCCTGGGGGTTATACTGATAGTCCTTCACAGATAACTATATAGTGAATGGCACTTGGCTAACCCTCTGCTCCCCATCTCCCGTCCCTACCTTGGTACTCAGCAATATGAAGCCCCCTAAAATGGGAAGTAGTTGTCTTTGCCATGACCTTTACTTGGATGGTGGAATGAAATATTTGCTTGAGTTGATTTTTTACATAATCTTCTATGGATTTCATTGTATTGCAGGAAATGTAACATCCATGAAATAAGAATAATGTAATCGTAAGAGGGTTAGATTTCCTAGTCACTGGAAGAGAAAGGCCCAAGTTCCCTGATTATAATCTGAGATTCTGTGTAGAATTTCAGGGAACGAATGCTCTATAAATGTCTCCTTAACTGCGCTGTGGACAGAGATTGGGGAAAAAGAAGCTGCAACACGGTATCAAAACACAAAACACTTCCTGAGTTTCCCCACAGTATGAATTAATCATATTTAATACTAATTATGTCCTTGCTACACAACAACTTCCTGCGTAAATTGTGGGAAAATGTGAAAACATTTCCAGGCCCCAAGCAAGTTTTAAAATGAGCTTGTACATGTGAATTAGTTATTTGCTACATGTCCCTTTCGATGCAAATTATTCTCTGCGGATTTACCAAGATGCAGTGTCGCTATTTTTCACTTTCTGAAAAATTCCTGATATTTCACCTCCCCTTCAATCAACGTGTTAAAAGTATTGGGGTTGGGTCAATAATACAGCTTTGATCGAGTTGTTGGGCTCATTTAGAATTATTTGTACATCTATTACAAAGATCCCCAGTGAATCATTTGACTTTGGTAATTTATAACTTTGTCCCCAGGGGCAACATTTGGAATGTAAACGAATGTACATTTGGCAACATTTGGAATGTAAAAGTAACCATTTTTTTTTTTTTAATGTCTTTGATTAAAGCTCCTCTTCCTAGTAAACGAACTCAGGAGTTGACCTAGTCCTGAATATGGTTTGGATTCTTGACGGGTCTTGGGTATTCTGGGTCCCTTAGATGTGCCCAGGGTCCATGCTACGAAAGTTCCCAAATCAGCCAGACCCTTGAGTGTCCTCCAGATCTGTAATAACGTTGGCAAGACCAGCACTTTCAGATCAGAGTGAACACCTTGAGTCACGAAGACTTTGTCAGTGGGGGATTTCTCTGCATTTATTTAAGTAGTGTGAAAATTTGAGAACAAATTCTTTCATACAATAGCATATACATGTATAAATGCAGATGCATTTCTGTATACCGAATACAGTGTCATTCTCTAAAATATTATAATTTAGGGGCACCTGGGTGGCTCAGTGGGTTAAAGCCTCTGCCTTCAGCTCAGGTCACGATCTCAGAGTCCTGGAATCCAGCCCCGCATCGGGCTCTCTGCTCAGCAGGGAGCCTGCTTCCCTCTCTCTCTCTCTCTCTCTGCCTGCTGCTCTGCCTGCTTATGATCTCTCTCTCTGTCAAATAAATAAATAAAATCCTAAAAAAATAAATAAATATTATAATTTAAATTTATGTCCTTGAAATAAACCTAACCTTTAGTTTTATCAAAATATGTGCTTATAAAATGGGTTAATAAAGTCGGTTGTTCAAACTTAATGTCCATCCATAAGGGACTCAGAATAAATTACAGACATAAAAACTGTTATGAAGGTCCATGTTTGTTAATGTGGGAAGATGGCCATGCCACATGCTCGGGCAAAACAAAATAAAATAAAAACTGCAAAGTACCCTGTACTTTTGTGGTTTCATTTTTATGAATGTGTATTCATAGATACATATCTGAAAGACTGCATGTCACCAGACTAGTAGAAATATAGCTACTTAAATATTTTTGATCCTCTTGTACCATCTGATTTTTATGATGAAATTATATTACTTTTATTATCAAAAATCAATAGGAAACTCTTTTCTGTTGGAGATAAACAAAGGTCATATCGTTTTAGATCTTTTAATTGTGTGTTTTCAGATACAGATACCAAAATGTATAACTAAGGCAAAAAAAATGCAGATGCATTTCAGTAATAAAGTGAATTCTAGAATACAGTGTCATTCTCCAAAATAATGTAATTCATTTCAAAGAAGGGCATTTTCTTTTCCTAATGATCTGTGAGTTTTTACTTGAGAACAACAGCATTGAGATCACTTTCTCTAAGTGTTTGGTGCTAGTAGACCCATTTCATGTGTCTCTTTCCATCCAGGCTTGGATTCTGTTAAGGTTTTATCGAAACATTACAAATTTATTAGGAATGTAAGACTTTTGGCATATGTGCACTGCTGTTGCTGTTTATTATGGTTTTTTTTTTTTTTTCCTAAATCACTTCAGGCATTAATTTTACGAAAGCCTGCCTGGATTCAATTTATTTTAATTAAAATATAAAATGAGAAAGAAGTAAAGGTTGACACTTTGGGAAGTTCTCTGAACAGACTGTCTGCATTGTATCTTCTGCATTCCAATTATAAATGGAGACCAAGGATTACTGGGTCTTGCTTGATGTCATAGCCTTTTCACCATGCCTTTTGCTTGGGCTAAAATAATTAAGCAGAGGAATTCTTTAAAAAAAAACAAAAGGTTTTAATTTGGATAGGCTAACACATTTTAGTCAGAATATTATGGAGCTGATGTTTTGATTCAAAGCAAAAAAAAATGCCCACAAATCCACTTATGAAATGGATAATAAGATGACTCTGTGTTGAGCTTAATTTGACATTGGAGATTGGGCAGAGGAGGAAGGAAAATAGCTCAGTCGAACAGTTACCACTGTTGTGAGTAGCCAAGTACTCATATACTTGATCAGTGTCTAGTTCCCTTTCCGGGTACCTAAGCTCTGTGAGAATGGAGACAGTGTCTGTTATGTTCTTTATTGTTATAACTCTGAGAACTAGCTAGTGTCTGCAACTTAGTAGATGTGTAATAATTAAATACTGAAAGAATATATTCTGGAACTGGTGGAGTTGTCATCTTCAGATATTTTTTGCCAGTGGTTAGGTTTCCTTTGATAAAATATTCTTCAGCCTTTGAAGACTTAAACTTTGAACTGTGCAAAGTAATACCTGAATCCATCCTCCTTAAGAAATTTTAGAATATTACTGATCCATCCATTTCCAGCAAAGATGGAATAGCCTCATTACACCCAGGTCCTCCCTCTTACCACTAAAAGACTCTAGAAATCATATAAAAAATGAATATAGGAAGACTTTGAAGGGTCAAAAGAAGATGACAGATGGCCTCACACATGAGGGACCACATGGCTGTGGGTCCCCTGAGTTTCCTTATTACTTGTCATACATCACGTACAGAGCACTCCAGAAGCTTCCCACCTGGACCTCCAGTAAGCACAGACTATAAGAAAAGTCAGTTTCCCCTAGGCAGAGGACCAGGAAAAGGATGGCCTAATAGCAGAAAACCTTTTTGGCAATATTCACCCTACATCAGCCAGATACCAATGGAAAAAATAATCCTCCACCTTCCTATAGTTTTAATAGGGCCAAACAGAGAGCTAATCCCCCCTCATACCTGACCCCCATGCTCCCCACCAGCAGAATCAATCAGCAGTGTTTCAGTCCCCCTTCTGATGGTGTCAGAAGAACTAGGCAAGGAGCTAATCTCTCATTCCCTGCCTGACTGAAGAAGGCAGTGTCAGCTTCCCTCACTTGTTGATATTTGGGTAGCTAAGCAGGGATCTTGTCTCCCATCTCCCACTTGGTGCAGCAGAATGAGCTAAGCCTCAGAGTGAGCTGAGCCTCCACCCTTGCCTGGCATCAACAAGACCTAATGAGGCAATACAAACTGAAGGTTGTTAGCATCCTCCTTTCTGCTACTCCAGTGTGAAGCTGAATCTCTACCCTCTACACCCATGCAGCCCCAATGAGACCAGATGAGATGGTGTGAAGCAGAGCTACTTGGCATTCTTGTCTGGCCAACCTCCATCCCCCACACATATGGGACCAGTGAGATAGGTCAAGATGGTATAAGGTGGGGCTGTGAGCAGTTCACTGTCTCCAGGCCTAGTCTAAGTAGGCCCCAGTGGGAAGCTGAGTGTCCATGTCCATTCTGTAGCAGAAAAGCATTGTGCCATTTCTCTCTCCAGTCTTTCACTCCTCTAGTGGCAGTTGGAGTCCAACAGGGAATTGTGCTGACATGCCTACTCAGAGGCAACAAGGTGATGTGAGCTGAGTATCACTTTGACCAGAAAGACGTCAGCAGGGCTGAGAGGAGATCTGAACTGCCACCCCACCTGAACGCAATAAAATAACATAACTCAGTGTGTCGCTTTTGCCAAGATAGTGTTGACAGGGCCCAGTGGGAAGCTAACACACACTCAGCCAGCCTCCTGCTACAGCTCAACAGGGGGATGACCACTAAATAAGAAGACTAAATAGGAGCCAGTGTCCAGGATGTCCAGGACATAGTGGAAATCACTCATTTTATGAAGAACCAAGAAAAATTACAACTTGAATGAGAAAAGGCAGTTAATGAATTAAGAATGAAATGGATGTTGGAATTCTTTAACAAGGATGTTAAAGAAGTCATCATAAAAAAAAAGCAATCACAAATTCTCTTAAATGAAAATTAGAAAATTTCACCAAGAAGCAGAAGTTCTAATAAAAGAACTAAATGAAAGTCATAGAACTGAAAAATACAGTGTCTTTCTCTGTCTCTCTCACACACACACAAACTTGCTGGATGGGCACAGTAGTCCAGTGGAAATGACAGAGGATAGAATGAGTGAACTTAAGAACAAATCAGTAGAATTCATCCAGGAATTTACGCAGTCTGAAAAGCAGAAATAGAGGAAGACTAGAGCCTGGGGGTGGGGAGTATCTGTGGGACAAAAATAGAAGAACATAAGAACATACAGCATGTATAATAACATTCATATCAACAGAGACTGAAAAGGAAAAGAGAGACTGACACTGAAAAAGTATTCGAAGAAATAATGGCCAAAAACCTCTTAAATTTGTTGAAAGACATAACCTACAGATCCAAGGAGCTGAAGATGAGAAACCCCAGATAGGCTAAATCCAAAGAAATTCAAACTAGATGGAGGCACATTGAAGACAGTTCAACTTAAAAGGTGGGGAGGGTAGAGAGCCATAAATGCTACATGCAAGTAAGTTTCCCGCACGTCACGAGAAACATCTCTACAAGTGGACTTTGACAAATCATGTATCCATATTGTAATACCTGGAACAACCACTATTTAAAATTGGTTATTCTCTTTCCTGACATTTTTCAAATCATGATTACACACCGGTGTACGTACCTTACAAAACGCACAGCATTGGCTTAGGAGGATTTTACATAATTGGTTCCATGTTCTCCATGGTCTTCTGCAATTTGCTTCTCTATTTTTTTAGTCCTTATGTTTTTTGTTTTTTTTTTTTTTACAGTGATTCCTCGTAACGACTGTGCTAGCTATGAAGGCACCACTTTATTTTTCTGTTCCTTTACTGAGATGATTTTCAAGGCATTTTTTCAGTTTAGCCATTACGAGCAATGCATAATGGGCATGCTTGTTGGAGGCTCTTTGAGTCTGTGTGTGTGTGTGTGTGTGTGCACGCGCACATGCGTGTGTGTGTTTCTGAATTTTTCTAATTGAGATAAAACCCCTTGGGTATTTCTTGTGTGTTGTTTCCTTGGTTCACTCTGGCCCATATTAGATTCTTAGACTCCTGCAGATCCTAGTTAGATTCTTGCCAAGTTAGAGTCTTGCAAATCTTATTTTACATGGAGTTGCTTTCATGGAAATGCAAGGAAACAGAAGAGAATCAGAAGATGGGTGCCTGAATCACAGTAGGCCTCAGCCAACAGGTTCAGACCTTGCTGGTTGCTCCTCCCAGATCACAAAGATGTTCAAGAAATCTTTTCAGTATGTCCAAGGATCCCTGATTGCCTATAGGTCCATTTTCTGGAGGATTCCTAGGTGCACTAGAAACCATGTTCTCTTCTTTTCTTGATTTCTTACAGCATGGGTGGACATGACCCCTTGTACCTCTTTGGGCAGCCGAGATAGTTAAACTAGCTAGTCAGTAAGCCAAGTGAATGGCAACCAGAGATGCCAACACTGCACGCAGGTAGCAAGGGAAACAGTCTGTGGCTAAGAGCGTTTGCGGGTTGGTATACCACCACTCACTGGCCACAAGTGGACAAACAGTATGGCTGCCCTGCAGCTCATTAGTGGGGTGGGGAGAGGACACATAGATGTAAATTGTACACATTGTGTATATATCAGTTTTGTTGTGGTTGTATTCATGAAAGTATCAGAGACAAAAAGAATTATAATGAATTAGTGATGATTGAATGCCTAACTAAAATTTTTCTGAGGATAAGAAGGCTTTGTTAACTCCATGGGAAGGGAATAGGAAGTGAGGCAGTCTCTCCTTTATGATCATAATGCCCTTTGCATGAGGAAAATCTATTGGTTTCTAAGTGATTTTTTAAAAAGATTTTAATTATTTACTTGTCAGAGAGAGGGAACACAGGCAGACAGAGTGGCAGGCAGAGGCAGAGGGAGAAGCAGGCTCCCTGCTGAGCAAGGAACTGGATGTGGGACTCGATCCCAGGATGCTGGGATCATGACCTGAGCTAAAGGCAACCACTTAACCAACTGAGCCACCCAGGCGTCCCATAAATGATTTGTTTTTTAACTTCCTTGTGGGTTACTTCTTAAGTGTGATGATAATAATATAATTTTGCAGGCTGATGTGTAGGAGATTTTAGTTCCTAATTTGTGTTTCATGATATGCCTTAGGATGGGTGACTTATCATTATCAGCTCCCATAGAAGGAGCATGAAGACTTTTACAAATAATTTTAAGTTCTGAAAATTTTTCTAAGAAAAAGTTGCTTTGGGAAATAAGGATGACCTCTTATTGCAGATCTTCAGAGCAGCTCTCTGGGAGGTAGAAAAACTCTTTGAGAAATCAGTGTATAAAATTGATGCATATTTCTTTGTTCAGAGAAAAAAATGCACTGGATTATTGGATTATTATTAAAAGCATTTAAGGTGACCTGTCTTTTGTAGTAAGGGCATTTAGATGGCTAAATCATGACAAAGGGGACATCGTGTTTGCCAGCTATTATCAGTCAAATTTGCATAAAAGGAATCATTATGGTGAGAGTCATTAAATGCATTAATTATCTATTAAAGGGGTAATTTAACAATCATTAAGGGAGGCACTAGTAGATTGGTGATCATTTTTACAAATGATGTACTTGATCTAAGCTTTATATAACACCAAAAAGATTAATCTGCCATTTTTACTTTGTAAAAACATACATTTTGTTTCCATTTTCTGGTAGCTTCTGTTAAGAATTGAATATTGGAATGAAAGAGCAAACATAAATTTGGTGCCTGTGCTATAACTTCACACAAGATACATTGGAATATCAGTGGCCGATTTTTGACCAGCTATGGGTTGATGGCACTGGTTGACTGCCTCCATATTTCCACCTGCCACAGATGAGAAACCTTGCCATTGTCCAAAGATCAACAGCATCACTCTCCCCACTGCCCCCATCATGCTGGTCTTGTGGCAGTTGGAGGTGCCTCCCTCCCATCTTCTGGACATCACAGCTAACAGTCTGGAGTCACCTTTGTCTAGCCCTTCACGTGTCTTATTTTGGAATGTCTTTGCCACTGTGATTGCAAATGAAGGAAAAACACTCAAGCTAGCCTCCACAGAAGAGATTAATTTTTTTTTTTTTAAACCAGGATAGAGAGTAAGCTTATGGAACCAAGGGCAGCAAAATAGCAATGTCTGCTGAAGGGCTGGGGAAGGACAAGGGGAGTTTTAGTAACTTCGTTAGGTGCTTTCTCTCCCACCCACTAGTGTCTGCTGCTTCTCCTTCCAATTTCTTTGTAGCACTGGTTTCTGTGATCTGCCAAGAATACAAGTCCCAGCCCTGAACTCATGTGCCTTTGTGAGGCCAGTGCTGGTTTGGGTCCCAACCCCAGATTCCTGGGAGGGAGAAACTGGCTGTATTTTCATCATGCTGTGGTTCACAGCCCTGGTTCATAGGCTGTGGCCAGGGGACAGGTTCTTTCACAAAACATGCAAAGAAGGTGGGTGGCTGGCAAACCACCCAAGTAAGTCTGCCCTTGACCCCTGGGAGTACCCTTTCCTTGCATGGTGAGATCATGTTCTCACTCTTTTGAATTTTCTTCCCCTCCCGTCTCCCTCTCCTCTCTTCCCTGCCACACAGCTGTCTGATAGGATTTTCCAGTGTGACAGTGACATCATATCACTGTCACACTGAGTCACTAGGGTCTTTCTGTTACTCTGATACCCACAAGTCCAGACCTCCTCTCAGATTCAGACAGCTCTCTGACCTTGTCTGGCCAGACTGTGCTTCATTCCTCTGTGGCCCTTTCCAGTACCCAGCAGGCTTATGACCCACCCTCTCCTTACTCACACCCTGGACCTGTGTTCCTTCTTTGCTCCTTCTCTGGGGTGCTCCTAATCTCTATTCTTTCCATTTCCAGAGATCCAGCTCAGTCCAGGCAGACCTGGGTTTAAGCATCTGGAGTGTGTGTATGGTCAGGGGATGGGGGGGGGTGTTGTCTTACAGACTTGAGGGTTAGTATGAAAAGCAGCCAGCACTGAGCCTTCCTCCTGGGGGCCGATGGTGGTGTTAACAGTGACGTCAGCCATGGTAGGTGTTTTTCTGACAGGTCCAGATCAAACGCCACCCTAAGCATGCTTCCCTTTCCTACCTGCAAGCTGCCTGTCTCATTATCATAGCTTCGGAAGTGACTCTCCTACAGTCTGCGCTTGTGTTGCAGAGCTCTCTTGCTGAATTACAGACTCTCTAAAGGTGGGAATTTCATCTTCTGTTTCTTTTGAATTGTTGCATCCAGCGCTAAGGAAACATTTTCTTCTTCGTTATTAGACAAATATGATCTATTTCAATTTAATACTCCTTTCTAAGTGCCTTTTATGTGCCAGGTATCATTCACCGAAAAAAAAAATTATCCTTGACCCAACAAGGGCTCGTGGGGGTGAATGAATTATGAAGGATGATATATTTGATTGCATGGTAACAGCACAAAAACTCTTACTTTCAAGTCTCTAATTATGCATGGTTTTATATTGGCTCTTGAACTAAGAAAACCAGACTATTCCCTTTGCTTGAATTTGATTAAATTATTGATATGGACTTAAGTAATGGACCTGTCATGGTAGGCTCTGTAGGAGGACTCAGAGAGCCTATGTCAACCCCCGTCTCCCTTGTCTTCTCCGTGATTTCTCAGTTGTGCACTTGTGAATGGCCACATGACCTAGTTCTGACCAATGGCAAATTGACAGATACTCCTAGAGACGGTTTCTCCTACCACTTAACAGCATAAAGATTTGCAAAGAGAAGGCTTTTCCTCTTCTCTCTTCTTCCTGCCTGAAACACAGATACTTCGCTTAGAGATGTAGCAGCCATTCTGCCACCATGAAGATGAAAGCCATTGGCTAAGCATGGTAAGCCTTGGAAGATGGGAGAAGCTGGTACTTCAGTGGCATTCTTGAGCTGCTCCATCTGTCCTTAACTGCCTACTTCTGGACATTGTTATGCATGAAAAAAAGCAAAGCTCTTACTTATTTAAGTCATTGTTGGGTGGTTTTTCTGGTTTTTTTTTTTTTTTTTTTTGCAATTGAATGCACTGTCAATGGATTAAAATCCACACGGAATCGTCAAATCTTCAGCTGAAAAGTGATAGGAATCATACGGTTTGGGTGCCTGGGTGGCTCATATGGTGAAGCATCTGCCTTCTGTGCAGGTAGTGATCCCAGAGTCCTGGGATCGAGTCCCACATCGGGCGCTCTGCTCAGCAAGGAGATTGCCTCTCCCTTTCCCTCTGCCCCTCCCCCCTGCTGGTGCGAGTGTGCTCTCTCTCTCTCTCTATTATGTGCTCTTTCAAATAAATAAAACCTTTTTTCAAAGAAGAATCATACTGCTTGGTCGATCTGGCTTAATTTAGTTGTTCCCTCAATAATCATTTATTCATCCATTAATCCAATCAGGCATCTATATGTGCAGCACTGGGCCAGCCCTCTGAGAAACTGGGTTCCGGACTTACTTGTGGCCAGTCATAAGTGAAGGTCAGAGACCTCGTGGAGAAAGAGCTTGGGCTTTAGTGCATTTTGGAGCCATCCCAGTATTTGCTTGCTGCCTGGGAACATGATCCGCATCTCCCTGAGCCTGCCTTGCCTGTAGAAATGGCTATCAGTGGACAATACCCGTAGGGAAGGTCTGTGTGGATCATTTAAAGACATAATGTGCGTCCGCTCACGCCATGCAGCTGCTGAACGAAAGTAAGGAAGAAGGCAAAGGGAAACGGTTGATGAGGAAAAAGTGCCTTGAATCCACGTCTTTTATTTTATTGGCAAAAGAGACTACATACAGTCGGGGAGAAAAGGGATAGCTTCATACGCCAGAACCAGTCTCTGGGGAATCCAGGCTAGACCAGGAATTCTTGAATACCACCAGCTGTCTGCCTTTTCCCGGGTTGTTTAGTTTTGTCCTCTGAGTATATGTGTGTCTGTGTGTGTGGTCAGGCGGGCAGGCGGGCATGGTGATGAGGCACAGTTCATTTTAGGCAGTGTCAGGTTGTGGCAAATTCGTTGCAAAACTCCTAATGGGCAGGTTCCAGTTTTTGTATATTGGTTCACCATAGAAGCTATCCCTGTCTACGACTGCTAATTGCTTAAGGCTTCTTTGCTTGGAGAAATTAGGCGGCTGGGAAGGGGAAGGACCCCTTGCTCTGGGATGCTCTGTTACCCTCGTCTGACGTGTCTGCTCTGTGTTTACTGGGAAGAGAGAGACCGAGCTGCCGCAGTCCACGTGGCACCAGACTCCGGACCCTGCTGTCCATCTGCAGCCAGCCACCGGGGATTTGGGACCTTTTCCTCGAAGGGTTGGTCACACTGTGTTCAGCCTTCCTGTTTATTTCTTACCGTGTCTTGTCTTTAATACAGGCAGATAGAAGAGATTGGGAAGGAAAATGACTTTCACGGTCTCTTCCTTTGATCTGAGTCACGGGTCACAGATCAAAGTGGCCACAAAGTCATCTTCACTTTATAGCGTTCTAAAACATGCTGCCGTTTTACTTTGGTGGGGAGAGCACACTGAAGATCCCGTTTTTATGTACTCCAATTCCCTTCACTTCTGGGCTTCCTCCTTGTGCTGCCCAGTGTTGAAGGTGGACACGAAACCACTAGGTGACGCCCAGTCTATGCCAGCCAGGAAGGAGAAGAGACCTATCCACATGTAGTGTAGCAAAGACACTGAGTATGACACCCTGTTTCCCCCTTATCATCTGTTCTCACCTTCTTCTGGATGCTTCCTCAATGAATGCCCTTGGTTGTTAACCAGCTTCCCAGCTTTCTCTAAGCCAGAGGAAAGCCCCTGGCCCACACCTGGCTGTCGGACTCTCCCAGGATTTCAGTTTCTGCAGAATGTCCTTGACACTCTTCCTCTGCCGTTCCCCAGACCATAATGTGCATAATTTTTGCCACTTGGAAATCCATGGTGGCCCTCATTCCTTCTTTCTCAGATCTTATTCTCCAGTCTTCCTGTTGATTCTCTGAGGTCTTGTATCCTTTAAAACATTCCCTCTTGGTTTAAATCACTACAGTAAGTGTGTTTTGCTTGCAGTCAGAGAACCCTGCCTGGTGCCTTTTCATAAACTAGCCTATTTCTTCTCTTGCACATTTCCATCTCCTTTGGTCCACAGACAACTACCCCCTGAGATGGGAAACAAATCAAGGGGGCCAAGTAACATGAGTTGAGGCTCTTAGAGCTGACCCTCTCCTCCCCAGGGGGCACTTAGCTGCCAGCCTCATGCAGCTCTCACTTTTGTTGACTTGAGGTGAGTGGCCTGAATTTTGAGATCCTTAGAGCTGTATGTTTGTATATAACATGGCTGTAGGGGCTAACGAATCCTTACTCAGAACTTGGCTTATTGCTCAGAACTGCTTTTGGGATTTCCCTATTAAAAAATAACAGTTTGGGGGCACCTGGATGGCTCAGTGGGTTAAAGCCTCTGCCTTCGGCTCAGGTCATGATCCCAGGGTCCTGGGATCGAGCCTCGCATAGGGCTCTGCTCAGCTGGGGGTCTGCTTCCTCCTCTTCCTCTGCCTGCCTCTCTGCCTGCTTGTGATCTCTGTCAAAAATAAATAAATAAATAAATAAATCTTTAAAAAAAAATAACAGTCTGTTCCCTATTGCTTTAGAGATAGATATTCTTTTTGGAGGAGAGTCTGCCTCTCCAAGTACAGCTAAAATTCTGCATCGTCCCTGAAATATCCCTTTCTCACTCCTGCCCTTGCCTTTGAGCAGTGAGCCCCTGCCTCAATGAGTCAGAGCTGCAGGTGCCATAGGGATGCAAAGCTCAGAGTCCACCTGGGCCGGGCAGGTGTCTGCTGATGAACAGTGGTGACTGAGCCCCAGGTGAGGAATATGATGGCAGGGGAAGGGACTGGGACCAGCACAATCCACATCCCCTCTGAGATGGGCCCCCACTGCTCAGCTCCAGCCTCTGCTGCCATATGCAGAGTAGGTCCACTGTTGTCAGAGCTGGTAATCCATATTTTGAAGTGAACCATCCCATTAAAAAAAGTGTTGGCAAGGAATTGAAATTTAAAACACTGTATAGACCTCACTACTTGGACCAAGAACATACCTGCAGACTGATCCTAGCATGGGAGCTCAAGAACTATTGGCTTTCATAAAATTCTTGGGTAGGGGTGCCTGGGTGGCTCAGTGGGTTAAAGCCTCTGCCTTCGGCTCAGGTCATGATCCCACGGTCCTGGGATTGAGCCCTGCATCGGGCTGTCTGCTTAGCATGGAGCCGGCCCCTCCCACACCCGCCCCGCCGCCTGCCTCTCTGCCTACTTGTGATCTCTGTCTGTCAAATTAATTAAAACTCTTGGGTAACAAGGCCTGAACTTTGTTAATTCATAGGAAAAAAAAAAACCAACTTTCTAAGTAAAACACAGAAGAGTACGTATAGGCTGTATGTATACGTATATGCATATGTATATATAGATATGCATGTGTAGAAGTATCTGTAGATATAGGTATAGATAACTATATACGTGTACATGTATATAAATATACATGTACACACACACATACATTTGTATACGAATGGGGAGAAAGTAGAGAATCCACATCAGTGATTGTCATGACCAATGATGATTATCTCTTGGAGGAGGTGGGGAGTGTTGGGACACTCAGAGCTTTCAGGTCTCATTTCTGTTATGTGTACAAACAACTTGGATAGTTGGAAGAACCAAAAATGATACAACTAAAATGGGAGGAGAAGAAGTAGGGGCCCAACGGTGCTATATTCTTGTGGTTTCCATAGCCACGCCCTTGCTCCGTAGAGTGTGTGTTTACAGGGCCTCTGGCCTGCTTGTCCTGGAGCTCCCCGAAGGCAGGAATTGCCTTATATATTGTTGTCTCCAGTGCCCATCACAGAAGCCGTCTGGGTATGTGACCGACCGTCGGTGTGCTCTGAGTGGACTGAATGGGCGGATGCAATGGGTTGCTAGGAGCAGCTCTGGTAATGACAAAGGTCAGGGGCAAGTTTGGGCTGCCTCGATGCTGGGTTCCATCCACCTGTGTTCATAGAAGGGGAGACATTTTCATGTCTTGCTCAAGATGTCTTTGCCAACCTGTGGTTTTGCAAGATGCTTCGGGTTTGACACCTTCCGTGTCTCCCAACTGACCTGCTGTCTGTCTGTCTTTGACATCCTGTCAGAATCAATGCCTTTACCCATTCAGGCTCTCTGTTCCCAAACTCTGGCAGTTTGGTCAAGAACTATCATAGGGGAACATGTGTGGAGCGTAGAAAGGAGAAAGACACAGATGGGAATAAGGAGGCCTCCAGGAGGAGCTGATTCAGGTGAGGCCTCATGGGTGGTAAGGGGGAGGGAAGAGGCCAGAGGCCAGGGTTCCAGGCCCACCAGTCAGGCCTCTTCCGCATGTGCTGTTGCCTTTTCTTTAAAAACTTTCAGAAAAAGACAGTGAGTAAAGTAGCCATCACTGATTACCACCCAGAATTAATGGGTATTCATTCACCTTTTGTCATGTTTCCTTTTTTTGGGTATCCTTCTGTCTCTTTTCCTTGAGGAGGATGGTATCTTCTCAGTCAGATCATATTTGTGGCATTGTCCAAATGACTGGATTCCTAACTGATATCTTAGGAGGCATCACGATGGTGGGTCCAAGCCGTGCCTGAATGCAGGCCAAGGACGACGTTCTTATCACTCCTGCCCGCAGCACTGGCGCGCCTGCGGTGTGTGGGGTCTGGCGTGACTGCCCAAGCTTGCCCATGCCAGCCCCTTCCAGCATTCTCTGCATCTTGGACTCCCGTGGAACGGCATGTCTCTGAACCCTATGCTCCAGAGATGAGGTTTCTTCCACATTCCAGATTCTTCAAGGTGGGATCTGGGAAAAAGACCCCTCAGGAGGAACATTTTTCAAACTGAATGCTGACATCTCGGCTAATGACACAATAGGGGCTTTTTTTT
Source organism: Lutra lutra (assembly GCF_902655055.1). Taxonomy (NCBI): domain Eukaryota; kingdom Metazoa; phylum Chordata; class Mammalia; order Carnivora; family Mustelidae; genus Lutra; species Lutra lutra. The sequence goes on along the minus strand of NC_062278.1, from coordinate 200,416,914 downwards.
TCAGCCAACAGGACGGTCCTTGTTTGCAAACGTTGTGAACCAGACGTCCCAAGCTCATTTTCCCTTTGATCCGTGTTACACAATTTCTCTCAGTGCTAATCTGTTCCAATTCAAAATAGATTACAACTGCCACATGAATGGCAACTGCTTGGTTTTTGTTTTTCTTAAAAAATCATCTATCTGAGGTGTGGGGGGGAATATCTGAGAAATTCCGTTATGCTGGGTGAATGTATTAATGATGACTTCCTTGCCAAGACGATTAACATGAGGAAAGTGTGGAAGGAGAACAAAAGAGGAATCCTGGAAAAGCAACTTTGTCTGGGGAGGACATCAGGCGTTTCGGACGTTATTTCAGGAGGGGGACTGGTTCAAATCTAAGAACGTCAAGTGGCTTTGAGAGGAAGTTTCCAGAAAATGAACTATTTCCAGTGTTTTGTGTTCATGGCAGTCAAATGTAGAATACACAAGGCTGGTGAGCCAGACCACAGAAGCAAAGACTTGGCATCTCGTGTGGTGTGGCGGGGCCTGGGAGCCTGGGAGCCACACAGTGCTTTTGTTTGTTTAGATTGTCTTTGGCCTTGAACGGTGACAGGAGAGCATCCATCTGTTGCTTCTGAGGACACTCAGGCAAGACACTGCTTAGCTCTTACAAAGTCACAGTTATACATCAGAGCAAATATGGGCTGGAGAGTTCAGCTTCCCTATTCTTTTGACGGTGATGCTTAGGCAATCATGGAAGAAAGCCATGAGGGTTCATCTTTCTTGTAATGAATGACATATATTACTGAGAACTCGCCTTTTGAATTTTTTTTGTTTTTGTTTTTTTTAGAAAGGGAGGCGGGGTGGGGTGAGGGAGAGGAGAGTGAGAATCCTAAGCAGGCTCCAAGTCCAGGGCTGAGCCCAACGTGGGGATTGATATCATAATCCTGAGATCATGACCTGAGCTGAAATCAAGAGTCAGACACTTAACCAGGAAAGCTGCCCTGGTGCCTTGCCTTTGAGCTATTTTAGAAGATACTTTGGAGGATTCTAAAAAGGAGGATTCTGATCTTGGCCTTGGAGTCCTTGGTAATGGGTCCCTTGGTAATGAGTCCATTACCTGAATCGAAGGTAATGGATTCAGGTCCGTCAATAATTCCTCTGGGAGAAGGTTCCAGAAATGACCAGCTCATACTGAATTTAACAGTAGAAAAGGCCTTGTTATTGATTATGTAAAACAGAAAACTCAACCCAAAGGAGCACAGCAACCAAAAAACTTAGAAAAATGTTCCAGGGGAGATGTGTCTCCAAGGAGGGTGAGTACAGGGTCTCAGAATAGGTCGTAAGAACAGTCGAATCAGTTTTCATGGTTGAGTCCCATATTCCTGGGCTACAGTCCAGTCCCAAAGCCAAGTGGAAAAGAAGAATTGCTTCCCTAGAACCTCAACATAAGAGCCTCAACTGAAGCTCATTGCCTCTACTTGGCCTGACAAATTTAGCCCAGGTCACATGTCCCGCTTTGAGTTGGCCACTGAGAACTGGTTACTGAGGCCGGAGTCAGGAGCCTCTCCCCTGGAGCAGGAAGAACTATCTTCTCTAGACCCAGAGTTCAGACTATGCTCCATCCAGGGATTCAAACAATGTCATCAGGACATGGGCACATTTGAACAATGTCACCAGGAACTGTCTCTCAGGTTCTTCTCTGTGTGGGTTGTCTTCACTCCCAGTAAGTTATGTCCTCCTTAGGTCAAAAGTAGAGGAGAGGTCTGCTTCCACTCAAACACTGGGGGATGGAGCAAGAGGTAGAGCAGGGCTGCTGAAAGGCCCACACCTTGTAGGAAAGTGCCAGCGAGCTCAGAAGAAGAAAAATGAGTGAGCAGACCTCATGTTCTCAGCAGTGCGGTCTGTCTGCACCTCGTTGGTCACCACTGAACCGTGTATCAAACCACCCCAGACTTTTAGCGTGCTTGCGGAGCAGACAGATTCAGCTGTCTCTGTTGTCCAGAACGCAGGACTCTGCGACAGGTGCTTGGCTTCTGCATTCTTTCATCATCACGGCGTCTTAACTTTCCAAGTGCAAGGCGAGCTCTGTTCCTCTGTTTGTCGGGGGGTGGGGCATACATCATCTCTGCAGAGACTTGTTCCTCTATAGTTATTTCGTGGCTCTTCACATCTCACTTTGACTCAAGATGAACTTAATCATGGGTACTTGGGAACCACAGGAGACTTTATTTCATACTTATTTATTTTAGAGTGGTCAGGATTACTCAATCAGCCTTTCAGTGAAAAACAAGAAAAGGCAAACTACTTCTAATGTGATAGTTGAACTGTATTTTTGAATCCCTCAGTCCTGCATGCTACGTTGGAATAACAGAGAGCAGAGGGGCTGGATCCAAGAATCAGTATGTGTTCTGTATTAATCACACTCGGTTCCTACTTCTTAGAGAGTGGATGCTGCAAAACACAGGAGAGACAGAGCTCTGGCTTCTTCTGATAGACACAGCAGAAAGGAAAAGAATCGCTTTCGTTGGCAGATACTGAAGATTTGGCTAAATAAATATAGGAATTTGTCTCTTCATGTAGCTGAATATATAGGGCAAGTCAGATTCACTCCTTTGAATGAACATAGTGTGTTTGTGGTTTTGACGGAAAAGATTTGCTAATTCACCCTTTTAAGTTTTGTTTCAAGTTTGTGTTTCTTTATATTAAGGAAAGTAATAAACTCACAGCAGATTTTATGTCACTCTGTATCTAAATAAATAAATAAACATATATAAATAAATACACACCCACAGGCTCTACTACAATTTGTTTCCTCTTTGAGAATCCTATCTATAAATGCAGTAATTGTAGCAACTAGTTGTTTATGGAAGAAATGGTTGTTAAAGTATTTACTTATTTAATTCTTTTTTTTTTTTTCTTTGTAAGCCGAATCAATCTAAAAATCAGGGTCACAGTTCACAGATTTGCCATCGATTGGCTCTGGGGAGCTGGGTTAGTCTTCATCCGCATTTGTTTCTTAGGGATACCATAGCAAAGGATTAACAAAGCAGGGATTTGTTATCCCATGATTCTGGAGGACAGAAGTCACATTATCAGCTACCTGTGGTTAGGACTTCAACATACCTTTTGAGGGGACACAATTCAATCTATAACATAACATAACATAACATAACATAACATAACATAACATAACATAACATAACATAACGTAACATAACCATCCTGTCCTCTGAACCCCCAAAATTCACATCCTTCCCACGTACAAAAGATTTTCAACTCCATCCCAGCTCCACCAAATCTTAACCCATTCCAGCATCAACTGTAAGTCAGAAATCTCACCTAAACATCATCTGTCCAAAAGGCCCGAAACCTCATCTTCTAAATCATCTACATCAGGTATGGGTGAGACTCTAGGTCGACCCAACCTGGAACAAAATTCCTCTCCATCTGCGGACCTGTGCAACAAGATATCTGCCTCCAAAAATAGAATGGTGGGGCCAGCATAAGGTGGATAGTTCCATTCTAAATAGGAGAAAATCGAAGGCCCAAGCAGGTTTGCAACCCAGCAGGGCAAGTTCCATTAGGTTTCAGGGCTTGAGAATAATCATCTGGGGCTCCAGGTCCACCTTCTGGGCCCCAGGTGGCAGCTCCTACCCTTTGGGTCCCACCTCTGGCCTTGGAATTTGTGGCTCTGCCCTCAGAATCTTTCTTCCTTCCCTTTGGCTCATCTCTGTCTCTTTCAGGCCAGGCTGACTGTGTTTCTGCTGACATAACAGTTTTCCATGAATGTCAGGGGCATCCGTGGCAACAAACTGGAGGGTTCTCCACGGATTCTTCCTGGATGATCCCGTTCCTGTCCCTTGCTCCTGCAGAAATGGCTGATTGGATCCGGGAGTCACACCCCTCATCTCTCTACCTGAAGTGGGCTCACCCACATTCTTAGTGTTCTCTCCAGAGCCCACTTTCTCATTTTTTGGTATCTGGGTGGGCAAAAAATTTTCCTTATCACCAAGTGCGAGTTCTTTTTTTGTTTAACAATGCTCTCAATTTATCTCTTTCCTCTGGAATTAGGCTGTGAGCAACAAGCAGAAACCAGGCCCCACTTCCATACTTTGCTTTGAATTCTCTTCAGCAAAAGAATCCGGGTTCATCATTCACAAGCTCTACTTTCCACCCCACAGCAGGACAGAACTTCAGCCAAGTTTTCTGCCACTTTATCAATAAGAATCACCTTTCCTCCACTGTCCATAACACATTCATAATTGCCTTTTAAGGCCTCACCAGAAGAACCTCTACCATTCCTATTTCCAGCGACAATCTGTTCCTAATGGCATATGTATTCTTGAAGATAAACGGAGCTTTCCTGTAGCCCTCTTCTCCTTTGTGAGCCCTTCCTGAAATTGCTTGTAATGTCCTTACTTCTACTGACAGTCTCCTCAAAGCAATCCAGGCTTTTTCTCCTGTGCCTCGAAATTCTTCCAACCTCAACCCATGACCCCATTCCAAAGCCACTTCCACATTTTTAGGTGTTTGTTACAGCAACCCTCTATTTCCTGGTACCAGGATCAGTGTTAGTGTTCTAGGGCTGCTGTAGCAAAGTACCACACACAGGTGGCTTAAAACATAGGAACTTACTATCCCATGGTTCTGGGGGCTAAAGTCTGAAATTCAGTTGTTGGAAGGGCTAACCACCCTCTACAGGCTCTGGGGACGAGTCCTTCCTTGCCTCTTCTCGCTTCTGGGGGTTTGCTGGCAATCCTTGGCATTGTCGGGCTTGTAGCTGCAACATTTCCATCTCTGCCTCTGTGTGGGTCCATTTCCCCCATACGAGTCCATGTCTCTGCATTTCTTCTGACACGGACACAAGTCATATTGCGTTTAGGGCCCTCTCGGCCTTATCTTAACTTACTACACCTGCAAAGACTCTTTTTCCAAATAAGGACATATTCACAGGTAGCTGGGATTAGAACTTCAACGTATCTTTTGGAGGGACATAATTCAACTCAGAACCCTCTCCTTCTGAGGGTTTTCACATCCCCCGTTCACGCGAACAAGACCTTTTTGGTTGCACATTGACAGAACACATAAAGCCAACTGGCTTAGGCCAAAAGAGCCTGTCTGACTCTCATAGCTCATCTATTCATGGGTAGTTCCCATATCAAGGCTGGGGCACTCTTGCTTTCTCTACCTGGGCCCAGTACCTGCCCTGCGCATGGGCGTGCTGGGCTTTGCTGCATGGCGTGTGTCTGATATCTCTCCTGGATCCAGCGCTGTGGTCAGCACCTTGGGCTGAGATCATGGAAATCAGGATGCCATTACCGAAAGGTGAGGGGGAGGGAGAGCCTGCCAGGCCAGGCTGACGCAGGAAGATGACCATACAGGAAGATGGCCGTCAGGGAAGATGGCCGTCAGTATGTGAAGGGGCTAAACCAACAGCCCTCCAGGGGCCCCTCAGCTCTAACTTTGTTGTGAATCTTGCTGCATGCCCTCCCCCGATTCTTGGCCAAGTAGTTGTACATGGAAGTTTTAGCTTCTTTGTCAATAAAACACCACTTCATCTGGTGTTTTATTTTTTTAATTTAATTGTTTGGAGAGTCAGCTTTGATGAAGTACAATTTACATACAAGAGAATCTAAATGATAACCGTTCAGTCTGATGAGTTTAGACAAATGCTGTGTATAGTTGTGTAACCACCACAATCACTGTAGAGAACATTTCCTTCACCCCCAGATGTCCTCTTGTACCCCTTTATCACCAGTCTCCTTACCCCGTCCCTCATCCCTGATAAACTCTGGTCCACTTTCTGATATTACAGTTTTGCATGTTGTTTTTTTCTTTTAAGGTTAATCCATTAACGTTCTCGGTATTTAATTTTTAGGGCTAGAATTAAAGCCCTGGTCCAAGTTCTACATAAATACCAGCATTTATTAATATGAACAGGTCTGCTGAAATTAGGGAGAATCCGCTCATCATTTTAGGAGGAATCATATGCCAAAGCTGATATTTGAGGGTTTTTAACGTATGAAAAATGGGAATTTTGTGGGGTTCAGTCTGATAAGATTAGGATAAAGAGGTCACTCAAACTACTCCTCCTGGTTGCTGTATAGGGAATTCGGCATCCACCAGCTCTGTCTCTTGCCTTTTTCTCGTTTGAAACATGTGGCTTTCTGCTTGCTGATGTGCTGACATGATAGGATTAAGAATGGGTTATCACTGTAAAAAGATATGCTGTCTTCTGAAGGTGATTTGCCCACCCCATCTCCATCCTTCCTCTTTTAGTAATATCCCCTGATTTTTGTTGGGGATCCATCAGCCCTCAGGGTTTACGCCCTGCCCCATGCCTTGTCAAAGAGCGGTATCTTTCTGGTCACAGTGATTGGCTCAAGGATGAACCCAAAGCCCCAGGCTTTGCTGGAGCTGCAGAAGAAGACTGACTCTTTTCTCCTGCAGAGGTTTCAGCCCTGGGCTATGAAAGCCCTCCTGCCACATGGTGGAGAGAGCCCCACTGAGAACAGAACTTACAGAGAAGAAAGCAGAGCTGAGAGACAGAGTGAGACAGAATCCAGATGACATTATTTGAGGCTCTGTCATATCCAGCTGTGCCTTAGACTCCTGTTTCCAGATATCTCACTTCCAGAAGCTGGTATGTTCTTTGCTTTAAGCAGTTGGACTTGCTTTTTTCTGTCCCTTGCTGCTGAAGATTCCTGTCTGTGACACCATGCCATCCCAAAGAGATGAGCGCATGATCCATGTCTCTGGAAACCATTTAAAATATGTACTCAATGGGCATCAAAACCAAAATTGTTTTTAAGAATGCATCCCCTTTAATCCAAACAAACAAACAAACAAACAAACAAAAAAGGAAATCTTTTATCTTGGTTGAACCTCATAATGAAGAGAAAATCTAGCACTTTCTGTCCTTTTTCTGTTTCTCTCGTCTCTGGGACACAAACATTTAAAGAAAAAAAATACCTTTTGGTTTCATTCTCTTGTTAAGCTATAATAATGATTTGGAGAAACATTGGAACATCAGTAGCAGAAGAAAAACATCTGGTGCTATGGACTTTATCTCCTATTTTACAAGGGCAAGATAGGATCAAGGAAGCAGTCTCCAGAAGCCCTGGGTTCCACCTGGGAGTGATTTGTGCCCACAAAGATTGTATTTTCCCCTTTCAGTCTGTTCTAGTGCGCTCTTCTTTTGAGGAGGCTGGGTGTGTGGCAGGGGTCATCACCGGTGTCCTGTTCCCACTTACTAGTCCTAATTCTCAACCAGATTTGTGTCACGGTCACCCAGCCTGGTTAAAAGAAACTAGACAGATTTACACTAGAAACTTGGGGTTACAGTTTTCCAGCAGAGCCAACAACTTCCAAATCAGTTAGCGTCAACTGGACCCTGGTCTGAATCCTGGTTCTGCTACATATTAGGAGTGTTTCCTTAAAGACTCTCCTTTAGGATCACTATGAGGATTAAGTGAGATAAGGCACAAATAATGAACATTACAGCCAACATTCGAGCACATCCTTTATCCCAATCCTGTGCTAAGAGCTTCTATACTGGATGCTACTGGGAGTCCACCCAACCTCCTTGCCCCTCACTTCCATCCTAATAGAACCCTGATTTGGTTTACGAGCCTACACCTTCTCTGGAGAGCTCTGTGTGTTTTTCCAGGGGTCTCTTCCCTTTGGGGGAAGCTTATCTTCCTCTATTTCCTTTGCACATGATTGTTTCAGGTTTGGGCATGTGACCAAACTCTGGACAATGAAACTGGAGGGGAATCCTATTAGGGGGCCTCTGGGGAAAATGTTCCCTTGATCCGAATCTGCTTCTGGACAGCCTTGTTTTTGAATGCAAAGACCAAAACAGCTACAGCTATCTTCCACCAAGTAGAATACAAAATCATCACAGATTGGCAGAGCAAAGAGATGGAAAGAATCTGGGTCTTCCAAGTCATTGTCATCTAAACCAGTCATGCCCTTCCCTACCATAGGACTTCCTGTTATGTCCCATAATACAGTTTCCTATTGTTTAAGTCAGGTAGAATCTAATTACTGATGCAACTTTATTTTATTTATTTATTTTTAAATATTTTATTTCCTTATTTGAGAGTGAGAGAATGAGAGAGAGAACATGAGAAGGGGGAGGGCCAGAGGGAGAAGTAGACTCCCTGCTGAGCAGGGAGCCTGATGTGGGACTTGATCCCAGGACTCCAGGATCATGACCTGACTCAAAGGCAGTCGCTTAACCAACTTAGCCACCCAGGTCCCCCTATTTTATTTTTTATTTGATCCTTAAATAGCCCTGCAAGGAACCTGGTTGTTCAGTGCACACTTTCCCAGGATGTTCTTCCATCCTCCAATTTGCTCAGTCCTAGAGGGCTTTCGATCTGGTATTTGTCATCCAATTGTACCTCTCCCTGTTGTTCACTTGTGCCTGACTTTTCACAAAAGGACTTGATGCCACGTAGCTCGGTGGACTTATAAAAGGAAGAGATGCTCTTAGCTCATGTTCTGGGAGAAAGACTGCTTGGTAACTGACCACATAAGTGAATACACTTCCTCTTGGAATCTTCTAGCAGAGAGCCATGCACATGGTAGGTGTGTTGCTATTTTATTTTATTTATTTTATTTATTTTGTGTGTGTGCATGTTGCTATTTTTGAGCTGCTTAACAAATTGCCACATATCTAGCTGCTTACAATAATACCAATTTATTATCTCACATTCCTGTAGTCAGATATTTGGATAGGTTTGACTTGGTCTCTGGGTCTCACAAGTCTGAAACCAAGGTGTAGGCTGGGCTAGGTTCTCATCTAGAGGCTCCGGGAAGAATCCACTTTCCAGTTCTTTCATGTTGTTGGCAGAATTCAGTTCCATGTGGCTGTCGGACTATGGTCCCCACTGCTTAGCTGGTTGTCGGCTGGGGGCTGCTCTCGGTCCCTAGAAGCTGCCTTCTGGTGCTAATATGTGGCCCTACCATCTTCAGAGCCATCAAGAACACACTGAATCCTTCTGGTGCTTCAAATATGTCTGATTTCCTCTTTGGTCAACAGCAGGAAAAAAATCCCCAAACAGAAAAATAAGTTTCTGCTTTTAAAGAGCTTATCTGACTTGATTAGACCCAGATCTCATATTTTTAGGTCAACTGATTTGAGACTTCAGTTCCATCAGCCAATAGCTCCAGATTAATGTGTAACTGAATAATGAAGGTACAGGAATTTTGGGTAGGGGCCATCTTTAGAACTCTGATTACCATAGTAGGGTTGTATAAAATTATTATTATTATTATTATTATTATTATTATTATTATTATTTTGGTATTGGATCAAGGAGAGGACAGAAAAAATTGTTAAATAAAGTATCACATTAATTGAGTTTTACCTCTGTTAATTTCAGGATTCCTTTAATATGATATTAGTGTTACTCTGGTTATTCTGCTCATTGTTGTAACCAAGAAAACCACAACCTAACAGGAAAAAAAAAACAACAACCAAAAAAACCCCAAACAAACCAGTAATTATGCTGATGTTGTTGCCTTTTTATTTTTGGAAGGAAGAGAATTGCTGATCTGGGCCAACATTTTCCCCTCAATGGCTGGCACTGCTCAGTAACATTCCAAATGTTATTCATATATTGTGTTTATTTATTTTGGGGTCTTGGGAAAAAATTACTTATTTTTTTAAAATAAAAATGGATTTGAACATGTGGAAAAGTTTAGAAGAAGAAGGTTAGTACAATCAATATAAAATAGTTGTAAAAAGGAACCTGCTTCATTATAATGTTGTGATTTTTGAGTTGCGTTGAGTTTTGATAGTTGCCCAACACTATAATTACAAGTAGAGCTAGGAAAGTAAGTACACTTCAAAAGTTTGGGACAGTTGATTGGGATTTTATAGGCAATCCAGTGTCGAAAGGTTTTCTTCATCATTTTGTGGTGTTATCTTTGGTTTGAGAAACAAGGATCATATAAAAAGAAAAGTTCAGAGATTCCTGATGGATTTTGCCATACTGTGGCTTGTAGCCTATTCGCTGGAAGCACCATCAAGTCCTCAGCACTAAAAATCAACTTTAATTAACTTTCTAACAGAAAAGCAGCTGGGGTGTGTGTATGTGTGTGTGTGTGTGTGTTGTTGTTGTTGTTGTTGTTGTTGTTGTAAAGTGAGAGGTCCAGGGCTGCATTTTCCCCATACTGAATAAACAAGAGGAGTCCTAGCTGGCAAAAGCGTACAGACCACTACCTCAGTTGATCTGTCTCCAGGAAAATAAGTTCAAAATAAAGCCCCAAATGGCATCTGAATGGGGGTGTAGCTCTGTGGGCTGCCCGTGACAACCCATGTGGGCTCCCTTCTGTGCTTGAACAGTAAACCTAGGAAGAGTTTTGGAAATACATCAGTACTGCGTGAACCCACTTGGGCTTATGGAAAGGGAGAAGGGAGGAGGTAGAAGAGAAAGAAGCTTGGTGGTTTAGGAGGAACCATTACGGAGTCAGCCAGATGGGGTAGTTTGAAGGAGCCAAGTCATAGTTTGAAGAAGAGTTGGGAGAATTGTTGTGAGACTGGGAAAGTTGCCTCATCTTTCGAACTCTGGGGTCTTCATCTGTGAAATAGAGACGATGATGATGATGATAAAATATTTGTGCCCTTCCCTCCAAATTCATAGTTTGAAATCCTAACCCCCAGTGTGATGGTGTTTGGAGGTGGGGCCTTTGGGAGGTAATCAGGTCATGAGGTAAGAACCTCATGAATGTGATTAGTGCCCTTATAAAAGACCCTAGAGAACTTCCTTACCTCTCCTGCCATGCAAAGTTAAAGCAAAAGGGTAGTCTGCCTAGGAAGCAGGTTCTCACCAGACACTGCATCTGCTGGCACCTTGACCTTCTTGGAATTCCCAGTCTCCAGGACTCTAAGAAATAAATTTCTGTTGCTTATAAGCCATCTGATCTTATGAAAGGTATTTTGCTATAGTGGTCCAAAGGAACTAAGACCATACCTCTTATCTTTGGGTAAGGTAAGTGAAGCATGAAAGCATTTAACCCAGGACCTGGCTTGCAACTGCTTAGTGAATGTTGGCTGTAACGGAAGGAGATTCATGAAAGAAGGAAGCAGGAAAGATTGAGAGAAAGAGAGAAATAAGAGAAGGAAGAAAGGGAATATGAAAAAATGAGACTGTTGTGGGCAGACAGGAGGAGGAGGGTGGTCTGGGTCACCAGTATTTGATGCACTTAGAAGAATACGTTTAAATTAAATATTTCATTGCCTCATGAGGCTGAGTTCCAGGGATGAACGCTGTTTACTGCATACATCCTTTGGAGATGCTGAGTTTCTCCAGTCTTTGATTGTAGCTTTAAGGGACTGGCCAACATAGCCCACAGGACGCCTCTATAATCCAGTGGTGATATTAGTGGAGCTCGGGGAAATATTTTGTAACCACCAGTCTTTATTTGTAAATTTAATCTATACCAAAAATGTTGGCATCAAACTTTTCACTGTGACTCTGAGCACGGAATCTCAGAAGAACTGCGATCTAAGTAAAATACTACCCTGAATAGTGGGGCAGGTTGGGAATGAGTGATAGAGCTCGGGGGAGAGATGGTCCCTGTGGAGCTTGAGACTGAAGCAGTGGCCTGTGCTCCTCTCCCAATGCTTAGCTTTGTTCCTGGGGTCCACTGCCACCGCCGCTGTCCTTTTGTGAGTTGTAAAGGAAAGAGCACACTTTTCATGAGCAACAGGGTCCTGCTTTAATCTGGGACAGAGGATCTCCAAGGTCTGCCAGTGATTCTGCCTTTTGGAGAATAACATAATTGAATCACTTCCTTCGGCAAAATGGCAAAGAGTGTGGAAAGTCTCAGTTGCAGCAAGGGAAGAGACAGGGCTGGAGGGCTGTTTGCTTTGTTTTGTTTTGACATGTTGGTACTGAAATAATCCATTCATTTAGGATAAATGAAGAACTCTCCTTTTAAGAGAGTTAGCCAACATGCTTGGGAGGTCCTGTCGGTTTCCTTGGGCTCTTCCTGGGGTCTTGGGGGACCCATCAAGTTCAATTGCTGTTCTCTACCTCCAATTTCATCTCCCATTCAACCCTATTTTGAGAGTCAAGCCAAATAAAAAGGGGGCTTTTTAGTTTGCAACTAATGCTTTGCCTAAATCGGAAGGCAGCTTTATAGTTTCCTAAGGCTCCAATAGCCCCTTCCCTTGGCTGTTGAAGATGTTGGTGGGTATACATAGGAACATAAGCGCCTCTTTCAAGTCCGCCTCAGAGGAAGCCATAGATGGGGCCACCTGGTGGCTCCATCAGTTGAGGGTCCGACGTTTGGTTTCAGCTCTGGTTGTGATCTCAGGGTCTTGGGATCGAGCCCTGCATCGGACTCCATGCTCCATGTCTGCTTGAGATTCTCTCCCACTCCCTCTCCCCACTGCTCCCTTTCTCTCTCAAATAAATAAATAAAATTAAAAAAAAATAGAAGCAGTACATAAGACTGCAATTTAGTGGCTGGATGTCCCATCAGGGGCAATACAGGGGACGCTGGGTCCTTTTGGGGAATGTCAGCAGAGACTAGCCCAGGGCCTGGCTCATATTGGTCACTCTAAGGATGTTCATTGATCAACAGATATGTGGATAAATTGGGCTTCTAGGAATGATACTGATAGCTAAATCTTAGAGCTCAGAGTGACCTGCCTCGTATGCAAAGTGATTAGTTGGTATGGAGTTCCTCACCCAGTGAGGAAAGAGCTACCCTTAGTTTTTTTGAGATGGGGAAACTGAGGCACAAGATGAATTAGCAGCTTGACCAAGGTCATTATAGTAATGCCTAGTAAGTGGTAGAACAGGGATTCCACACCATTCAGCTCAACTCCAGAGCCTATCTGGTTATCTACCTTGCCAGGCTGTCTGTCTCCCATTACTGCTGATTTAAAACCGAACAGCCATCTTGCCCCCCACACACCTCCGCCTGCTTCTCTTGCTGTGGTTCCTCTCTCTGAGAATAGTCCCACTATCCACTCACTGACACCGGATATCCGTCTAAGGAGCACCCTTGACTTGTTGCCCACCATGCGCCCATGTCAGCCAGTCACCACATTTTGTCGGACTCTGGATCCTTTCTCTCCACCACTATCCTGGTCTAAGGTGTCCTGGTCCCTTGCCTGGGTTTCTGTCTCAGTTGGTTAGCTTTGGTTGTCCCTTCTCTAGTCTAATCTCCATAGTTCCTAGAGATTCCTGGACTTCGCATCAGACCCTTCCTGAGGTTGAAAGCCCTCGGTGGCTTCCTTATCACGTGACATAGAGCCGTCTTCCCTACATGGGTGTGCCCTCTGGATGCCCCTGGAGAGGAGTTTTCAGGGACGTTCACAGGCAGGGAACTTGGACCGGCATCGATAGACTTATTCTCCTCTGACAACAGGAAGAAAGTCTCAGTTTAACATTAATATATCTTCAAGATCTTTCAAATTCTTGATTATCTTCCATTTTTAACCAAGAGAGAGCAAGCAGCTGTAGTTAGTTAGAATTTAATACCACTGCTTCTTTTTATTGTATTTTTAAGGTTTCTTTCTACTTCATGGCGTAGGATGCAAGTTTTTCCAGTTAGAGTAGTGATACAAAGTGATCTTTTCAAAAGAATATACTTAAGTTTTAAAATAACAACGTGATCAAAATGATTAATTAATGAGCCCAACAGGTGGTAGAGGACAGTGGAAACTGATCGTGGCAGAAGAAAGCCTGGAGTCTGGGGAACCTTAATTATAGCACTTTCTGGAGCCTTCTCCCTGCCTGTGTTGCAGGATTCAGCTCTCCCATGTTTGGATTGTTTCTTGAAGTTGGAGTCCCATGTGCCATTCCCACCTCCTCCCCTTGCCTTCTCAGAGCCACCAGAGCTCAGTAGAAGAGAGGGTCCCGTATCAGTCCCCATGTCCTGCAGCCACAATGCCGTCATTGACAGACATTATTTTACTAAAACATTTCATTACAGGAAGAAGTGGTGTGAGCCATGTTTTTTAAACATGAGGCCATGTTGAGAGCCTCATGTTGAGAGATTGAACACTGTATTTTCATATCTTAGAGGAATAAATGCTCTAGGAGGCCCAGTGGGTGGCTGTTAGTCAAGCTCTTTACGGGTCATTATCCAGTGGCACATCCTATCTCCAGAAGCTGGGAGATCCGGCTCTGCCTGGGCGGGCTGTCTTATCTCTTACAGGGTGAATTCTGTAAACTGCCAGGAGAATTTCTTCTCCCCTTAATTGTTCATCAGAACACGAGACTCCCAGGAGACTACTTGCCCTAAATCTCACCCACTGCACGGGTTTAGACATGTCACATCTGTACTGGACTTCACACTTCCTCCGCACCTCTCAGCCTATACCCCGGGCGCTCCTTCTGCAGAAGATCATGCAGAGTTTGCTGACCCTGAGAAACCATTTCTTTGCTCTTGCATCATACCTCTTCTTGGATTTATTATTATTATTATTAACATATAATATATTATTTATTTCAAGGGTACAGGTCTGTGATTCATCAGTCTTATACAATACACAGCGCTCACCATAGCACATACCCTCCCCAGTGTCCATCACTCAGCCACCCCATTCCTCCCACCCCGCTCCACTCCAGCAACCCTTGGTTTGTTTCCTGAGATTAAGAGTCTCTTTTGGTTTGTCTCCCTCCCCGGTCCCATCTTGTTTCATTTTTTTCCTTCCTTTCCCCCTACCCCTGCCCTGCCTCTCAAATTCCTCATATCAGAGAGATCATATGAAAATTGTCTTTCTCTGACTAACTTATTTCTCTCAGCGTAATACCCCCTAGTTCCATCCACGTCTTGCAAATGGCAAGATTTTTGGGGGGTGGGGTTTGATGGCTGCAAATATTCCATTGTGTATATCTACCACATCTTCTTTATCCATTCATCTGCTGATGGACATCTAGGCTCTTTCCATAGTTTGGCTATTGTGGACATTGCTGCTATAAACATTTGGGTGCATGTGCCCCTGCAGATCACTACATTTGTATCTTTAGGGTAAATACCCAGTAGTGCGATTGCTGGGTCGTAGGGTAGCTCTGTTTTCAACTTTTTGAGGAACCTCCATACTGTTTTCCAGAGTGGCTGCACCAGCTTGCATTCCCACCAGCAGTGTAGGAGGGTTCCCCTTTCTCCACAACCTCTCCAACATCTGGCGTTTCCTGACGTTAATTTTAGCCATTCTAACTGGTGTGAGGTGGTATCTCATTGTGGTTTTGATTTGTATTTCCCTGATGCCTCTTTGTGGAATTTTGAAGATAGAATCCTTTTGCTGAGATCATTGCTTGCTACAAGAGCCATGTGACTTTGCAGCCACTGAGCCTGCATCCCATAATCAAAAACGTTTTCCTACATCTTGGGTCACCTCATTATGCTTTCTTATCCCATTTTGCTGCCTTGCCCCACTACCAGTGTTGCTTTACAACAACTGGGTAGAGGTCAATACACATTTCAGTTGCTGAAATAGGGGTCTTATAATAAGAAAAAGCATAAAAGCAGGGTTGCAAACAAGTTAGAGAAAAAATAGGTATGAAAATTTTAAGCTTCCATATGGAACTTTCAGGAATATAATGATTGTGACTGGTCATCTTGGGCTGCCTCCTGCTTTCCAAAAATACTTTAATTCCTTCTCCATTTGGGTCACTTTTGATGGGAAACATGGACTTCTGCTTCCATATACTACTATAACAGGTGGTGTTCAAAGCCTGAAAATCATGGGAACAGACTCCAGAATCTGAAGTGTTTGGAAGCAGGGAGGTGAACCCTGGGGTCAACTGGTGGAAACGCCTTGCTGACAGATGTGGGAGACGAGGCTCCAAAAGTTGAAGACTCATGCAGGTGTAAAAGCAATCCTGAGCACAAGATCCAGGCCTTCTGACTCAGGCCTGAGATCATCCCTTTCTGTCATGATCACAGGCGTCCCTGGGTCCTGGGACACTCTCTGATCCTGTGTGTGGCTTCACCTCTGTCAGGAGAACCAGCGAGGTCTGGAGGTGCTCGTTTCCCTGCGGTCTCCTGGAATCCACGATCCCTGGAGATACCCAGCACTAACACTGTTGCTTCTGGAAAGGATAATGTAGAGGTCAAACATGAAAGAGTGGCCTCTGGCTGGGCCACCCTTGGGTAATGAAACAGGAAGGACATCTGATGAGAAGCCACACATGTATTTTGTCTTCCAAGGCTTTGGGACAATCACCAGCTTCTCCCCAAAACTTCACTTGCCTTTGTTATCTCCTTTGCACAGCCAAAGTAGAGTTGTGTTTTCAATGTGTTCTGGGTTGCCTGCAGGATTTCTCAGAAACCTCAAGCAGTTGGATAAGCTGTGTGATCTCCATTACCACCCTCTGGAAAACCTTTGGCTAATATTTCACAATGGCCCTGGAATCTGGAGTAGCTTGGCTTCTCAGTGACCTGGCTTCCGTGGCTTCTCTGAGGGTAGATCAAAGACTTCAGAACAGCCCGAGCATGTGAAATGATGGCTAACTGTTCTCGGTTCTTCCACAGCTATTTGTTCTCGAAAGCCCATCCTTTACATCTTTTTCCAAAAACTGTACACGGCATTCATTCTCCAAAGCAGCTGAAAAGCTAATAGACATTCTCATTTTATTCCACCCTGGACTACAGGCAAATCTATTGCTAGATGAGTTTATCTGAATTCCATTTGCTTAGACCTTCTGAAATGAATACATTTGAATTCATTTGTAGCTTTCCGAGGAGAGGGAAGTGATGCTTTGAGGAGTGAAGCAATGTCTGTGTTAGTTTATATAAATGGGTCTTTACAAGAACAAACATCCTCACACCACGTTACCATATCAGGTCTATTGGTTTATACAAAATTTTCATTAAGTGATGCTAAAATATACACAAGGGGATTTTCGAAAATGAGTTTTTCCCTTTGAACAGCCATATATTTATGTTTCTTTGGGTTGCGTTGGCGGATTAAATATATTTTTCCTTTTAAAGCTAACACTGGGGAGAAATATGCATCAATAAGTATGTAAGTTATAACTCCAATTCCCAACAAACTGCATTTGCTGTATTTGGTAACTCTCTAATACTGTTTCTTTCCATAATAATTAGAGCAGAATTGAGACGCCATAAAAGAAACTCCAGACTTTGCTGTCATTTGTTGGAGGGGGTGGGGAATTCAGAAGCGTTTGGCTTCTTTGGAAGTTGAAATTTTTTATTATTGTATTTGTATTTCTAAATGACTGTGAATAGGACATTGGTGGGTAAACTCATGAATGTTAATCTGGCTGTAGCTTCCGCTTTCATAACACTTAGTTATTCCATCCTTTATTACATTCTTATAGACGTTGATGGTTCAACAATTGGAGCTTTTAAACTAATGGAAGGCTTTCAACCAAATAGAATGCCTTCATTACTAGTGAGCAGGGAGATCTGAATGTGAATTGAGGTGGTTTAAACTAATCTAACATTTTTATAAAAGACTGATACCCATAATTTATGTTTATTTTCAGTTTTCTTTGATTTGAATAAACGAGGGCAGGGATTTATATCATTTCTCATCTTTGCAAAAACATGCCTAGCCTGGGGCCCAACTGCATTAGGCGGTATAACAAACAAACCTGAAATGTCAGCGGATTAACACACAGAAGTTTATTTTTTGCTTATATAAATGCCGCTGTGTGTCTGTGAGTGATCCAGGGCATTTCTCTTCCAGTGGGAAACTCAGGGACCCAGGCACCTTCCATTATCTGGAATATGAAGCTTCTGTTACATTATCTGGAATGTGATTCCAGTGGGAGACTCAGATCTAGGCACCTTCCATTATCTGGAATATGAAGCTTCTGTTATATTATCTGGATTATGATTCCAGGGGGAGACTCGGGGACCCAGGCACCTTCTGTTATCTGGAACATGAAGCTTCCGTTGTATTTTCTGGATTATGATTCCAGGGGGAGACTCGGGGACCCAGGCACCTTCCATTATCTGGAACATGAGGCTTCTGTTATATTATCTGGATTATGATTCCCGTGGGAGACTCAGGGACCCAGGCACATTCCGTTATCTGGAATATGAAGCTTCTGTTACATTATCTGAAATATGATTCCAGTGGACAACTCCAGGGCCCAGGCACCTTCCATTATCTGGAAAATGAAGCTACTGGAATCGCCACAAGAGGGAAAGACAGTGTGTAGTACTGAGCCCTCTCTCAAGTACTTTAGATGTTGAGTGACGCCTGTCATATATAGTCTTTGCCCATTGGCCAAACTAGTTACATGGCCCACAGGAACTACAAAGGATATTAGGGCATGGAGGAGACTACGTGGGATCCTCTGCACTGCCGTTTTAGCCACCCCAACACATCACAGGTGCCTGGCAAGTGTTAATTGAGAAAGCAAATGAATGAATCATGAATCCTGTTAAACCGCCTGGCAGTCAGAGAAAGCTATTGCTATTGCCAATGGAGAAGGGATTGAAAAGCACTGGAGAAATATTAACCTTAAATAGGTTTTTGTGTGTATTTGCATCGTCAACAGCTTGAAGATTTGGTTACTGGTTTTAAGTCTAGGTATCTCGGCTCTGCCCCACAATGATTTTTTTTTTCAAGGTCCCGACACAGCAGCCTGAAAACATTCCATTTTTTGATCTGAAAGGCCTCTAAAGCAAACAGCGTCTTGTGGTTTATTAGGTGGAAGTGTTTCAGAGCCTTTGCAGTGTGCTTGGTAGAATGGGCCTTATTAAGGTTACAGAGAAGGTTAACCTCCATTGACAAGATGAAATTGAAGCTGTTTTCTGTCGCCACAGAGCAGTTCCCGATCTGTATTGTCAGCACGGGAGAGTTTATCCATTTTCTCCAAAACATTATCTCAAATGAGGTGTCAGGGCACTAAATGGATTTACCGGCTTCTCTTATTTGTTATTTTGATGTTCATTTTTTTTATCCCATTTATTTATTGCCATATGAAGTTAAAACCATAACAGAAATAAACAGGGGAGGCCGAGCAAGAAAAAGATCACAACCTTACAGTCTTCCACCTTATTCTTGAGTAATTGTTGCAGAATCCTTAAGGAATGTCCTTGTGTTTAATTTCTAGTTTTCCTTTTCTTGACTCATGACATCTCATTTCCTCAACTTATTGTAATTCAAACAGGTCAGCTCACTTAAACGTATTCAGAACACCCATGAAGTGCAAGACGATGTATAATATAGGTATGTTGCAATGGAAGCATGCTTTTCCATGATACCTTGTTAACTTGCAATTCTGGAAAGCAGTCCAGGGCAACCAAAAATGGCATAGGTGTTGGACTGCATCACATCGGTTTCCAATGTAGATTTTGCTACCTCCTAGCTTTAGGACCCTCAGACAATTACATAGTCATGCCCAGCTGCAGTTTCCTCATGGGATCATAGGGTGCAGGAGAGTATGTGGGAGAACTTAAGAGATCCTAAGCAAGGACACAGTACAGTATCTGGATATATCACCCTTGCTGTAGCTTCAGATAACACTGGTATTTTATGAAATGACATTGAACTTTGTGTTGAAAGTACAATAACATTTTTCTAGATTTTACAAAATTCTGTATACTCTCGATGTGTCTAGAAAAGCTTATAGTTGCTCTTCATTCCATTCTTTACCCTGACCCCCAACAATATCCCCACCCCAAGCGTATACTAGGTCAGTCTTCGAAAACCTAGCCCTGCACATGAGGCACCCTAGTGGTCACTGCACTAATTATCACTTATTTTTTTCTTTATCTGAGAAGCTGTTCATAAGATGTCAAGTAGTGATGGGAAAGACATTATAATTTGTAACCTTGGTAACTGGCAGTGGCTGTTCCCCTCCTTTTGTGGTATATATGCTGTGGCCTTGAATGTCTCTTCCTCTAATTAACATCCTGTGAGAAATGCTGAAGTAAATCATCAGAGCAACTGGACTACTGTGATAGTAAGTGCTAGAACATTCAAAATTGCAGTACTCACCATGATAATAAGGCCACATATTCTATGTCTCCCTTTTAATGGCTTCTTCACTCTTCTCAGTAAGCATGGCAAAATTATCATGATGTAGAGACTAGGGGGTGATTTATTTCTTGCTTAAATTGGGCTTTATGAAGTTTTTTAAGTCTATTGGGAATTGAAGAAGAACAGTTTAGGTATATAATTTAAATAGAGTTTAATACACTAATAGGCAGCCCCATGAATATGGATTTACCTTAGAGGCAGGGGATGTCATGCATAAAGGCATCATGCTCTAAAACCCAAGCACCCTGGATGAGTCTTGCTCTTCCACATTCTGCTATTTGGTTAGGGATTTTTTTTTTTTTTTACTTGAACCAGAACATCTATTTATTAGACACTTAAGGAGCTTGTTATATAGGATGATTTATTAGATTTGTAAGCTGTTGTGCTGGTTTGGACCTTGAAGTCACATGTTTGATTCAACCTACAGTTCTTTTTTTAAAATATTTTATTTATTTATTTGACAGAGATCACACGTAGGCAGAGGGGCAGGCAGAGAGAGAGAGGAGGAAGCAGGCTCCCTGCCGAGCAGAGAGCCCGATGCGGGGCTTAATCCCAGGACCCTGAGATCATGACCTGAGCCGAACGAAGGCAGAGGCCTTAACCCACCGAGCCACCCAGGCGCCCCCAACCTACAGTTCTTAAATATGAGCCATGAAACAATCAATGATTTCTCACTGACAATTTCATATACAGCATGTTAGGTCAGTAAGTCCTTATAATCTTCTGTAGTATAGTATAGTAGACACATTTTGAAGTCTCTGCCAGGCTCAAAATGACCCTCCCTGCCATAGTAGCCCCTTCATTTATGAGGATGGGCTCCAAGAACCATGTTTACGTAGCTTGACCTTATTACCGTTCCACTCACCCAGGACTACTTGACACATGGTGGACCAGTCACATTCTCTCACCTTGGATTTGGGAATTGGGTCCAAAATTTCAGTTTATTCTGGATTAATCTCTGAGTAGAAAGGTGCAAACAGGTCTTTCTCTTTGCTCTGTGAACCCATGGGCCAAGAAAACCAGCCTTTAGAGAGGAGACTGGAAAGGGACAGAAAGGAGAAGTGAGAGAACTCGGCCCAGGAGGCTGGTGGCTTTCTTGATCCCAGTTCCAAGCCTTTCCTGAGGCCGGTCTGCTTGCAGTCCCTTGAATTCCATCAAGCACTTCTGTATCTTGGGATAAATTTTGTTACTTCTAAAAATAAATAAATAAATAAATAACATAAGTAGTTGTTTCTGTTTCTCTTTCACTTGTGGAAAAGACTGAGGCTCAGGGAAGTTAATCTTATGGCAAGCGTTGATGGCAGTGTTTCTCAGCTCTTGGTCAGGGTCCAGCAACCCAAGCAAAATGAGAATCAAAAACTGAAAGGGGATCTTTGGCTCACTTATCTGGGTATTCTAGGGTGTAACTCTGCCTTTAAGCATGACTAGAGTCAAGATTCGACCCAAATCATTTGATCAAATTTCTTTCCTTGCCAGCTCTTGTTCTGTTTGTTTCTATGTGGCTTTGTTCTCAGAAGAGTGATCTCTGAGTGTGGGGCAAGATGGCCGTTGGCAGCCCCGAGCAGCAGCACTGACTGATACAAAAGTATGTCAGAGTCAGTCTCCCAGCATCCATTGCATTGCCCAAAAGGACTCTGGTCAGCCTGGGTCACATGCTGGAGTGTGAGGGTCCCCTTGATTGACATCGCCCCCTATGTCAGAAGTTTGGGGTTCTGTTACTGAAATAAGGGAGAAGAGATGCTGAACAGACCAAAGCAATCTTATTCGCCACTTGCTGTTTTTTCCCACCTGAGTCGAAGAGACAGCTGATGCGCATCTGTGTGATAGACTCCCAGATGTAGTTTTTCTCTTCCAGCTGCTAGTCACCTCCACTCTGTCCCACTCAAGAAAATCAATCTGGATACAGATGATTACAGCTTATTATTCAGATAACCTTAAATCTACTCTAACTAATTGGAAAAAGGCAGTCCTTTGCAAATGTGAGTATTTCCACCATTTGTTGTAACAAGTCTGACACATCTCCCACTTGCATGGGGTACAGATCGTGGGGTGGAAATCCCTACTTTCAGATGAATATTATCTAGATCCATCTGAGATTGATGGTGAGGATAATTATATCAGTATCTTTTTTGACACAAGCCTACATACACGTTTGAGTGCATCCCAACGGCCAGACCCTGTTGTGGACACTGGGCTTCAAGCTATGAACAAGAAAGAAAAAATTACTATATTCATATGGAGCTCAAGTTTTAATGAGGGGAGATGGACATAAGCTTATGAACAAATAAAAAGAACTTGAGCTACTGAGTGCAATAAAGAAAATAAAACAGGGTATTGGACCTGTTGTTGTCCAGTATGGTAGTCACTAGGCACGTACAGCTATTTAAAGTCAGATTAAAGTTTATTAAAATGAAATCAAGTTAAAAAAATAAGTTCATCAGTCACACCAGTGACATTTCATGTGCTTAATAACCGTAAGTAGCTCGTGGCTGTTGTATAGATAGTGCAGATATAGAGTATGTCCATCATTGCTTAAAGTTCTGTGGCATTGGTCTTGACAGTGACTACAAAGATACAGCCAGGGGTGCTTAGGAAGGCTTGCTGCAAAGCTGGAATTTATATTCAGACCTAAAGTGACCCATGCCAAGGTCTCGGGAAATAGCATTCCAGGAAGATCAGAGAGTAAATGGAAAGACCCTGGGATGGAAGCAAACTTGGCCTATTTCAAGATCCAGTTGATGGCCAATGTGTTTGATTGAGCTGGGGGGGGGGTTGAGCTGGGAGCAGGGGGAGAGTTTGATCAAGTATGATCTTGGGTTTTATCCTGCACTAATGGAAACCATTGCTTAAACAAAATAGTGACAGCTTTGTTTAATTTCTGAAGAATTGTTCTGGCTGCTGGTGGGGAAGGGGAGTGGCAAGGTTAGAAGCAGCACACAGAAAGCTTTCAGAAATCATTTGATGAATGAAAAACCTGATGAAAGGGCCCAGCCAAGCTAGGGTGTCCATTAGTCTGACATCTCTTTGCTAGAGCTTGGGCCATGATAGAGCTCACAGAGGGATGTCCAGCTGCCTTGAAAGGTCTATCATGATGTCAGATCGAGAGGTCCGCCAAATAGACCCTAGAGCATCCTGAACCCTAGATCATGCAAGTTCCCCCCACAGCATGCTCTGTCTTTCAAGGCCAGGGCTTGGCTCACTGCTGGCTGCCCTCAGCTCTTCTGAGCTCCCACCATGTCTTGGGGACCACTTCAGGGCATTGTTGCTATGGGATATTCATCCCTTCATATTTCTTCATTGATCTATTGTGCTTCCCTCTGTCCTTTGTCTACCAGTCATCTGCATCCTGATAGCGACTTCTACCATCTATCAAAACCCTGTTAGCTAGAACTCTATGAAATTACCAATCAAGACCCACAAAAAAGGCAGCCTTCTACAAGACAACCTAATACTGTGAGTCAAGCACTAAACTAAGTGCTTTTTGTTTTTGACCCTTTCTTTCTTTCTTTATTCCTCACAGTGACTCCTCTCTCATGTGGGTGGTTGTAATTCCATTTTATGGATGACCTAATGGAGAGACTGTGGCAAAGCAGCAGAGCTGGGATTTGAACCCAGCATGCTGTAGTTAAATGCTCCCACTCCAGGGCTCTTAAAACTAAATGCCAAGTGGCCGGTGAGCTTGCAGAAAGCCGCAGTCCAAGGCCTGCGTAAGTAGCTTGTGAAGTAGGCCATTAATACTTGTACTAGAGTATTCTCAAGTGGCCGGAGATTCCAGATGGCTGGGAGTGGGATATACATTATCTGTTTTGTTTTTTTCTTTTAAAGAACTGTGACACTTGGGGAATTATAAGTGAGTTAATGTAACATTAGCACCTAGAAATATTCTGGAACAGATCATTAAAAAATCAATTTTCACACATGCGGAGAAGATGAGATTATTAAGTAGTAATCAGACAGCACTAGACCTTCGGAGAGGGGCATGGATCAGTAGCCATGTAGGTCGCTCCCCCACAGGACCTGCATGCACTGGGAGTTTGGTATTTGCTTGGCTCATTTGGAACTAATATTCCTAGTAATTTTTATTTTTTAATCTAAGTTGTAAAAAGCTGGCCATCATCCCAGAGCAGGGAAGGGGGGGAAAATGAGGAAAAGAGGAGAGAACCAAAACACATGAAGAGTCTGCTAAGGGCACTGCGCCCATTGCTTTTGTACGTTTCATCCCCTTCAATCGGCAGAAAGACCTAAAGAGGCGGGTGGCACCATTGCCCTTTCAGAGACAAGGAAACTGAGTCACAGAGCTGGTAGAGTGCCCTTTGGAAACAAACATGGTTTCAACCTTCGGCATCAGGTGCTGAAGCCCTCCTCTCCTTCCCACACCCGGCCGGTTTCCTGCTTCGCAAGTGGAGCATAGGGTAGAATCGAGGCGGAGCGGTCCCTGGGATGGGAATCAGGAGGCCTGCCCAGATCACTCCCCTAGCTGGGAATGAAGTTCCAGGTGGGAGGTGGAAAGGGTCTGCCCAGTGGGTTAGTGAAACATGAAAACGTAAGTGGTGCAGACAAGGAGTATTGTATCCGTTCATTCATCCCAACGCCTGACCGAGGATGTCCAGGCGCTGTGCTTGGTGCTGGGAACGTGGGGATGAGGAAGGCACTGGGTCTCTGGGAAGGACAGAAGCTCCTGAAATCCTGGGATGCATGAGGGCCTGTGTGCCCTTAGGGGGCTTACCTCCCCCAAACAAACCCTCTAAGGGCCTCCAGAGGAAGAATAAGAGCAAATGCTGTGAAGGAAAGAGCCCAAATCCCCACTGATTTCCTGAGTGGGGAGAGCAGATCAGAGCAGGTGGGGTGTCTGGGAAGAGAAAGACGACAGGGTAGTGGAGAGGCATGACCTTAACCTCGACTGCCTTTGACTGAGGCGTCACGTGTGAGAGGACCTCGATGGGCCTCTGTGAGGGAGTTCATAGTCACCTCACTTTATAGGGGAGGGCGTTGAGGCACATAAAGATCAGGTAGGGAGAGAGGGATGATTGGGTGGAGAGGACAGGGGCTGAGTAGAGACTGAAGTCAGTCATGGGGCCGGTGGCGAGGAGGGCAGGGAAATGTACACAGGACAGGGACCCACCCAGGCTGGAGGCGAGCATCCCCGTGGGGCCTGGATGATGAGGCGAGTCTTCCTGATAGGTTCTCGGGATTCTTCATCATCAAGATGTGATGAGTGTACCAGTTAGGACTCAGTGCTTGCCAGTAACAGAAACCCAGTCGAGGGAGCTCCTTGGAGTTTACTACAAAGACTGAGAGGGGGACCTCCTCAGGGAGTCCCAGGGCATTGCTTCTGCCTGCCTGGAAGGGTGGGAACTAGGGCAAAAGCCTTCTGTGGAGACAAGCCTGTTGTTCCAACAGTAACAAGAGGGCTGTGTGGCAAGTGTGGTGAGAGCTGTTCCATGCAGGAGACCAGGTGGGCAAGGTGGGCAGCGGCTGGACCACAGAGACTTTCAGACCTGGGGAAGGGCTTCTTTTTTCGGGGGATGTGCAGAAAACTGCTGCAGAGTGCCATCTGATTCTCATTTCTCAATAGTCACCTGCTGCCGCCTGGCAGGGGACAGGGAGTCGGCCGGAAGCCCAGCGGGTCGCAGCTGCCACAGCCCTCCGTGAGGGGACAGTCACTGTGATGGTTAATTTTCTGTGTCAGCTTGGCTAGGCCATGGTGCCCAGCTGTTTGTTTGGTCGAACTCCAGTTGCAGTGTTGCCATGAAGGTATTTTTCAGATGTGATTAACATTTACAGTCAGTAGACTTGGAGTGAAACAGATGACCCTCCCTAACGAGGGGCACCTTCTCCAATCAGCTGAAAACCTTAAGAAGCAAAGACAGATTCTGTGAGGAAGAAGCAATTCTGCCTCAAGATGGCAACATGAAAGCCCTGCCTGAGTTTCCAGCCTGCCTGACCCACCCCCTGGAACCTAGACTCAAGACTGCAATAGCTTATCCTACAGATTTGGGACTTCCGAGTCCCCACAGCCAAACAAGCCAATTCCTTCAATAAATCAGTATCTCCCTCTTTTTCTTGGAGTTCTCCTGGAGAACCCAGGCTAATCCAGACATTTTTTGTGTGGGTTCTTGCTTTGCTTGACCATGGGTTCTGGGCCCAACCCTTAGGCTGGATTTTACCAGTTGGAGTTGTCCTCAGGATCAGGGGCTAGTAGTGAGAGAGGCAGAGGCCCAGTTCCCAGGGAGTTCAGTGCTGGTCGGTTGGACAGGACACACACATAGGAAACAACTGTAGAACCATAGTGGCAGGATTTAATTAGAGCCCAAATGTGTGGAACAGATACTTCCCGCCCATGAAGCAGGCCCTCTGTAGTGAGGCCTTGTAGTTCTGTTATGCAGC
The DNA here is from genome assembly GCF_902655055.1 of Lutra lutra. Taxonomy (NCBI): domain Eukaryota; kingdom Metazoa; phylum Chordata; class Mammalia; order Carnivora; family Mustelidae; genus Lutra; species Lutra lutra. Next base: position 200,390,549 of record NC_062278.1, on the reverse strand, counting down.
TTATCCCGCCGGAAGGGGAAACGGAAGTCACCCTTGGAAAGAGTGTGTCTCGGCCTGGGCCCCACATTGCGATCACTTGGGAGAGGCTTAAAAAAAAAAAAAAATACCGCCTTGGGATTCGGATGTAATTGCTCTGAGGTTTGGCTTGGACATCTGGATGTCGCCAGTCTCCCCAGCTGGACTTGAAAGGCACTGCCTTAGGACATCTTGACTGGGAAATGAGGTGCCCCTCACCTGGAAAGAGTAAAGAGGGAACCAGGGCCCCAGTTCAGAGCACTGCATGGCCGACCAGCTGCCTGTTTTTGCAAATAAAGTTTTATTGGAACATAGCCACACCCATTTGTTTATGTATTATAATTGGTTACTTTTGCTATAACAGCAGAATTGAGTGTTGTGACAGAGACTGTCTGGCCTGCAAAACCTAAAATATTTACTCTCTGGTTCTTTACAGAAACAGTTTGCCAACCCCTAAACTAGGAAGTGATGAGTTTTCGAGGATGTGGGTGGTTTCTGGGGGGAGGGTGGGCCACCATTACCGAGAGAGCATATGTCCTTGGGTTGAGATACAGCCCTCTCTGCACATATAGGCAGTCACCACCAACCAGTCAAAGAGCTCACACAGACTGAAGGCGTTTTGCCACCTAGTGATCATTCCTGTTGAAACTTCACTCTACATGGTGACTGGAATCTGGTTGAGTCAATGAGATGGCCCGAGCCGTTGGATTCTACAGCTTTTTACAGAGGGGTAGAGTGATGAAGTGTTTTCCGCTTGACCTCCTCTAGCTTCCTCCCCCCCCACCCGCCATGGGAGACATTGCTTACAGTGTGATCGTCCTGACCTGCTGAGAACATTCCCTGGGAGCCCTAACTGCAAAGATGAGTCTTAGGATACCTCCAGTGGGACACCTGGTGACCACTTGGATTCTGACAGTCATTTGAACTGTTATTCAGCCTACAAGTGCTAGGTGCTGGGCATACAACAGTGAGCAAACACAGGTTCCTGTGGTTGCAGAACTAGTCCCATGGGGTGGGGAGCTGCATTAACAAAGCATTAACGAGGACTTGTAAAGCCAGCCCCTCCCCCCAACCAATCCCCACCCCCCAGTAAATGCTGAGAAGGACACCTACCTGATCAAAAGATCCTTTGAGGACTGGTGCATATAACGCCTCTCATCCCAGATATTCCAAGTGCACGCAGTATACTCTCAGAATGAGTTAAAGGCCCTGAGAAGTCCTGAAATGAAGACATCCCTTGGCTCTTCCTTAAACCCCAGCTCTTCCTGCGTTTCCCAAACTTGGCTCACCATGACCCACATTTAAAAAAAAGAAAATCCCTTACCCCATCCCTTACCATGGGGTGGCTTTCTGTTGCTCAGGTCGTCATTTGGAAATGCTGCTGTGGAGTCCTGCTGAGAAGTGCTGCCCCCCGGGGGTTGCACAGAGTGAGCCCCTGGGATGCCCAGGGGGTATATGTCACATTATTCCTATTCGCTTTTATGATTATTTTTGTAGTTTGTTCGATAGTGTGCACATGCCAGTATTTATAATAGTTGGTGGGTAGTACCCATGAGTTATAAATATAGAGGGAGATGGTACTCAAACACTTTTTTGAAAAAGAATTTTTTTTAGAGCAGTTTTAGGTTTGTGACAAAATTAAGGGGAGAGTACAGAGATTTTGCACACACCCCTGTACGTGCCCGGCCTCCTATGTCAGCAGCATCCCCCACCAGGATGGTGCATTTTACCAACGATGAACCTTCATGGGCACCTCATCACCCAGGACTCATAGTTTATCTTGGGGTTCACTTGTGGTGCCTCTCATTCTCTGGGTTTGGACCCATGTGTAATGATATGTATTTGTCATTATAATAGCATATAGACCATTTTCAGTGTCTTTAAAAAAACCTCCATGCTCTGCTTTTTCATCCCTCTCGCCCCTATTTTTGGCAACCATTAACCTCATTATTGCCTCCAGAGTTTTGCCTTTTCCAGATCGTAATATGGTTGGAATTATATGGTACTTAGCCTTCTCAGACTGGCTTCTTCCACTTCGTGATATGCATTATCCTTCCTCCCGGTCTTTTTGTGGCTTGCGAGCTCATTTCTTTTTAGTGCTGAATAATATTCCAGCATTTGGATATATCACAGTTTAATTGTTCACCTACCGAAGGACATCTTGGGTGTTCCCCAGTTTTGGCAATTATGAATGAACCGGCTAGATAAACATTCGTGTGCAGGTTTTTACATGGACATCAGTTTTCTTTTCTTTTGGGTAAATGCCAAGGAGCAGGGTTGCTGGATCATATGGTAAGAGTATGTTTAGTTTTTTGGTTTTTTTTTTAAATTTTTAAAGGATTTTATTTAGTTGATGGAGAGGGAGACAGCCAGAGAGGGAACACAAGCAGGGGGAGTGGGAGAGGGAGAAGCAGGCTTCCCACCGAGCAGGGAGTCTGATACGGGGCTCGATCCCAGGATCCCGGGATCATGACCTGAGCCAATGGCAGACACTTAACAACTGAGCCACCCAGGCATCCCATGTATGTTTAGTTTTGTTTAAAAACAAAACAAAACAAAAACCCACCCAACTGTTTTTGCACACTGGCTGTCTCCTTTTGCATGCCCACGAGTAACTTTTGAGGGTGTCCGCTGCTCCACACCCTTCACAGCATTTGGTGTTGTCCGAATTCTGGATTTTGGCCACTCCTACTAGGCACATAGTGGTGTCTCATTGTTGTTTTCTTTTGCATTTCTCTGATGACACACGATGGAGAGCATCTTTCCACATGCTTTCTTGCCATCTGTATATATCCTATGTGGAAGTGTCTGTTGAGGTCTTTAGCCCATTTTTTAATCCAGTCGTTAGTTTTCTTATTGTTGAGTTTTAAGAGGTTTTGGTCTATTTTGGATAACAGTCCTTTATTAATCTGTCTTTTGCGAATGTTTCTTCCCAGTATGTGGCTTATCTTCTCATTCTGTTGATGTTGTCTTTCATGAAACAGAAGTTTTTAATTTTAAGGAGGTCCAGTGTATCAAGTACTTTTTTCATGGATTGTGTCTTTGACTTTGTACCTAAAAAAGCCTCACCAAACCCAGGGTCATCTAGTTTTCTCCTGTGTTACCTTCAGGAGTTTTGTAATTCTGCATTTTATATTTAGGTCGCTTATCCATTTGGAGGTAATTTTTGTGAAGGGTATAAGATCTGTATATAGATTCTTTTTTTTTTTTTTTTTTTTTTTTTTTTTGCATGTGGACATCCAGTGGTTCCAACACCATTTGTGGAAGAGACTGTATTTGTTTCTTTATCAAAGATCAGTTTTTGTATCAGATCCACTGTATTTATGTGGATCTATTTCTGGGCTCTCTTCTACTGATCTGCTTGTCTATTTTTTCTCCAATACTGTGCTGTCTTGATTACTGTCGTTTTAGGGAAAGCCTAGAAGTTGGGTAGTGTCAGTCCTCTGACTTTGTTCAATATTGGGCTCCTAAATTTTAGTGAGAGAAATGATTGATTTATTCCAGCCAGAAATTTATTCCAGCCAGAAAATCTTATTTTTATTTACTATGGGAAAATCTTATTATTATTATTTTTTAATCTCATAACACCGTACTGCAGGGGTTGGCAAACTATAGCCCGCAGGCCAGATCTTTTTTGTCATTGTGTAAAGTTTTGGGAAATAGAGTTTGAATGAAGCACAGCCAGGCTCATTCTTTTATGTATTGTCTGTGGCTGCTGTCCTGTTACAACAGCAGGGTTGAGGAGATGCAGTAAAGACTCCAGAGGTCCCAAAGCCTAAAATATTTACTCTCTGACCCTTTACAGAGAAAAGTATGCCTACTCCTATCCCTGTCTTATTGACTCACTTTTAGACACTTACTCAGTGGACCACTGCATTCTGAGCTGGTGTGTGCTAGGTGCTGGGCAACAGCACACCCGCCATTTTGCCTCTGGTATATATTTGCCACATTTTGTCCCCTGGTTTAGTGTCCTGTGTGCCCCATCACACTTAGTAGGTTATCGGATTTACTCACAAAAGAATTGATTTACTCTGACCCCATGGGTGACAGGGATTCAGAAATACTGAGATGGAGTAATATATCTTTTCCTTGATCATATAGACAAAGCCACTGAGCCCTGTAATTATAGCAATGAATTCCAAGGACCAAGAAACGATTCTTCTTGTTTGCACTGAGTCAGCTTTTTCAAAATCAATACAGAATGGACAAATGGATTTGGGAAGGAGGCACAGAACTCCCAGTCATCCGTGGTGAATGATAAGCAGAATCCTGCCTGTACTTTCATCCTTCCTTCATTTGCATTCTAGTCTGTGAGGATTATTCCATTAAATGGCAGTTTAGAAGCTGCCTCCAGAGAGCCCATAAGTGAACCGTGATTGTATTGGCCTTCACCAAGCTGGCTGAGGCTTTGTGTGTTAATTTAGCATTCAGTTATAATGAAACAATGGCATTGGAGGCTTGCATTTTTACAAGCATCATAATATTATGTGAAGCACTTGGGTCTGTGGAAAGTTGAGACTTCAGTTAACATGGAGCTGTGCGAGGATTCCCCAATGACATGTTTCCTACAAAGCAGAGCCCTTGAGAAGAAGGGGCCTTCCCCTACTTGGCCAGTTCATGGGCTGGTCAAGGTGTCTCTGCCTAGTAGGGTGTTGTCTTGGTTCATGTTTCAGCAGAAAGGGTTGATTTCTTTTGTTTTGGGGTGTCATATCATAGTAAATAATTTTTCAAAAAATAGTTGTGGGTGGAATGTATTAAACTGAGTTTTGTTTCTCTCAAGTTTTTGATTTAATAATTTTAAAAAGTTAAAATCTTTTGTGACATGATTATCTGTTTTCTGTGTGTTGAGTTTGAGGAGTTTTTTTATAGATCTTGGAGATCAGCCCTTTGTCTGTACTGTCATTTGCAAATATCTTCTCCCATTCCATGGGTTGCCTCTTTGCTTTGTTGACTGTTTCCTTTGCTGTACAGAAGCTTTTGATCTTGATGAAATACGAAAAGTTCATTTTCACTTTTGTTTCCTTTGCCTTTGGAGACATATCTTGAAAGAAGTTGGTGTAGCCGATGTCAAAGAGGTTACTGCCTGTGTTCTCCTCTAGGATTCTGATGGATTCTTGCCTCATGTTGAGGTCTTTTATCCATTTCGAGTTTATCTTTGTGTATGGTGTAAGAGAATGGTCGAGTTTCATTCTACACATAGCCTTACACCAGTTAGAATGGCCAAAATTAACAAGACAGTAAACAACATGTGTTGGAGAGGATGTGGAGAAAGGGGAGCCCTCTTATTACACTGTTGGTGGGAATGCAAGTTGGTGCAGCCACTTTGGAAAACAGTGTGGAGATTCCTTAAGAAATTAAAAATAGAGCTTCCCCATGACCCTGCAATTGCACTATTGGGTATTTACCGTAAAGATACAGATGTAGTGAAAAGAAGGGCCATATGTATCCCAGTGTTCATAGCAGCAATGGCCACAGTCGCCAAACTGTGGAAAGAACCAAGATGCTCTTCAATGGACAAATGGATAAAGAAGATATGGTCCATATATACAATGGAGTATTATGCTTCCATCAGAAAGGATGAATACCCAACTTTTGTATCAACATGGATGGGACTGGAAGAGATTATGCTGAGTGAAATAAGTCAAGCAGAGAGAGTCAATTATCATATGGCTTCGCTTATTTGTGGAGCATAAGGAATAACATGGAGAACATGGGGAGATGGAGAGGAGAAGGGAGTTGGGGGAAATTGGTGGGGGAGATGAAGCATGAGAGACTGTGGACTCTGAGAAACAAACTGAGGGTTTTGGAGGGGAGGGAGGTGGGAGGTTGGGTGAGCCTGGTGGTGGGTATTATGGAGGGCATGTATTGCATGGAGCACTGGGTATGGTGCCTAAACAATGAATTCTGGAGCACTGAAAAGAAATTTCAAAAAATAAATAAAAATTTAAAAAATCTTTTGTGACTTAATTTTTTTATTGAAACATAAATTTCTATGTAGTAAAATACACAGCTCTTTAGCAAATAATTCAGTGAGTACTGACAAATGAATATACCTGAGTAATTCATACCTCATCAAGATATAGAACATTTCCAACAACCCAGAATGTTCTCTCACGTCTCTTTGAAGTGGAAACCCCCCTCCCCTTGGAGAAGCAAATCACGTGGCTCTCACTATTGAATAATAATTTTGCCTGTTTAGAACTTCATATAAATGGGATTGCACATATGTTCATTTTTTGTTTCTGGCTTGTTTCACTCAAGATGTTTGTTAAAACCAACCATATTTTGAGTGTATAGTAGTTTTTTCCCTAGTAATAATCCACTATATGAATATATCACAGATTTATTTATCCTTTCATCTATCGATGGACAGTGGGCTTCTAGTTTTTGGCTCTTGTAAATGGGGCTTCCGTGAAAATTCACACCACATTTTTGTGGCTATATTTCCATTGGATAGATACCTAGGGGTGGAATTATTGGATCATAGGGTAGATAAAAGAACTGGTAAAATGGTTTTCCAAAGTTTTTTATATTTCCATGAGTAATGTATAGGATTTCTGCTTACTCTGCATTCTTGCCAACATTTAGTATTTTCAGAAATTTTAATGTTAGCTATGCTAGTGAATGTAAAATTGCATCTGGTTGGACTTTTAGTTTGAGTTTCCCTGATGACTAATCTCGTTGAACCCTCTTTGGCTTGCATATTAGTCATTCATACACTTTCTTTGGAAGGTGTTCAAATCTTTTGCCTTATATTTTCTTTTTCTTTTTTTTAGAGATGGGGAGAGAGAGAGGAGTGGGGAGGGGCAGCCGAAGGGGGGGAGAGAGAGAATCGTAAGCAGGCTCTGTGCTCCCCACGGAGCCCAACACAAGGCTTGATCTCACAACCCTGAGATCACAGCCTGCACACAAATCAAGAGTTGGACACTTAACTGACTGAGCCACCTAGGTGCCCCAGCTGCCTTATATTTTCACTGATGTTTTGAGTTATAGGAATTCTTTACATATTCTGGGCATAAGTCATTGGTCAGATGTGTATTATGAATTGTTTTTCCTCAATAATGCTTTTTCTATTTCTTTTAATAATAGTGAATTTAATGATTAAGATTTTTGAAAATTTTAAAGTCTAAATTATCGATTTTTAAAATTGTTTAAGTGTTTTGTATGTCCTAAGAAGTCATTGCCTACCTGAAGACTACAAAGAAATTTATCTTTTTTTTTTATTTGAGAAGTATTACAGGTTTGTTTGTTTGTTTGTTTGTTTTTGAGAAGTATTACATCAAACTCTGTCATCCATCTTGAATTACTATGTATGTGTTGTGAATTAGGTGTGAGGATGTTGTTTTCATATGCTTAGTCATTTGTCCCAGCACAATTCGTTGAAAATATATTCCCCATTCAATTATGTAGGCACCTTCATTGAAACTCAGTTAACTCTGTGTGTATGGCTTAATTTCTGGGTTCTCTATGCTGCATTAACTGTTTGTCTATTCTAATGCCAATACCACACTGTTTTGATTAATTACATATATAGTAAGACTTAAAATCAGGAAATGTGACTCCTTGGATGATTTTTTCTTTTTCAAAATTGTTTTTCATATGCTAGATCTCTTTCATTTCTGTATAAAATTTATAATTAACCTGGCACCTCCTAGAAAAAACCCACTGAGATTTTGATTGGGATTTCATTGAATTTTTAGATCAATTTGGGAAGAATTAACATCTTTTTTTTTGTTTTGTTTCTATTTTTTTTAATTTTATTATTTTTTTATTTTTTTTTAAATTTTATTTTTTATAAACATATAATATATTTTTATCCCCAGGGGTACAGGTCTGTGAATCGCCAGGTTTACACACTTCACAGCAATCACCATACCACATACCCTCCCCAATGTCCATAATCCCACCCCCCCTCCCAACCTCCCTTCCCCAATCAACCCTCAGTTTGTTTTGTGAGATTAAGAGTCACTTATGGTTTGTCTCCCTCCCAATTCCATTTTGTTTCATTTACTCTTCTCCTACCCCCTTAACCCCCCATGTTACATCTCCTCTCCCTCATATCAGGGAGATCATATGATAGTTGTCTTTCTCCGATTGACTTATTTCGCTAAGCATGATACCCTCTAGTTCCATCCACGTCGTCGCAAATGGCAAGATTTCATTTCTTTTGATGGCTGCATAGTATTCCATTGTGTATATATACCACATCTTCTTTATCCATTCGTCTGTAGATGGACATCTAGGTTCTTTCCATAGTTTGGCTATTGTAGACATTGCTGCTATAAACATTCGGGTGCACGTGCCCCTTCGGAATACTACGTTTGTATCTTTAGGGTAAATACCCAGCAGTGCAATTGCTGGGTCATAGGGTAGTTTTATTTTCAACATTTTGAGGAACCTCCATGCTGTTTTCCAGAGTGGTTGCACCAGCTTGCATTCCCACCAACAGTGTAGGAGGGTTCCCCTTTCTCCGCATCCTCGCCAGCATCTGTCATTTCCTGACTTGTTAATTTGAGCCATTCTGACTGGTGTGAGGTGATATCTCATTTGTATTTCCCTGATGCCGAGTGATGTGGAGCACTTTTTCATGTGTCTGTTGGCCATCTGGATGTTGTCTTTGCAGAAATGTCTGTTCATGTCCTCTGCCCATTTCTTGTTTGGATTATTTGTTCTTTGGGTGTTGAGTTTGCTAAGTTCTTTATAGATTTTGGACACTAGCCCTTTATCTGATATGTCATTTGCAAATATCTTCTCCCATTCTGTCAGTTGTCTTTTGGTTTTGTTCACTGTTTCCTTTGCTGTGCAAAAGCTTTTGATCTTGATAAAATCCCAATAGTTCATTTTTCCTTGCTTCCCTTGCCTTTGGTGATGTTCCTAGGAAGATGTTGCTGCGGCTGAGGTCGAAGAGGTTGCTGCCTGTGTTCTCCTCGAGGATTTTGATGGATTCCTTTCTCACATTGAGATCCTTCATCCATTTTGAGTCTATTTTCATGTGTGGTGTAAGGAAATGATCCAATTTCACTTTTCTGCATGTGGCTGTCCAATTTTCCCAACACCATTTATTGAAGAGGCTGTCTTTTTTCCATTGGACATTCTTTCCTGCTTTGTCGAAGATGAGTTGACCATAGAGTTGAGGGTCTATTTCTGGGCTCTCTATTCTGTTCCATTGATCTATGTGTCTGTTTTTGTGCCAGTACCATGCTGTCTTGATGATGACAGCTTTGTAATAGAGCTTGAAGTCCGGAATTGTGATGCCACCAACTTTGGCTTTCTTTTTCAATATTGCTTTGGCTATTCGAGGTCTTTTCTGGTTCCATATAAATTTTAGGATTATTTGTTCCATTTCTTTGAAAAAAATGGATGGTACTTTGATAGGAATTGCATTAAATGTGTAGATTGCTTTAGGTAGCATAGACATTTTCACAATATATATTCTTCCAATCCAGGAGCATGGAACATTTTTCCATTTCTTTGTGTCTTCCTCAATTTCTTTCATGAGTACTTTATAGTTTTCTGTGTATAGATTCTTAGTCTCTTTGGTTAGGTTTATTCCTAGGTATCTTATAGATTTGGGTGCAGTTGTAAATGGGATTGACTCCTTAATTTCTCTTTCTTCTGTCTTGTTGGTGTAGAGAAGTGCAACTGATTTCTGTGCATTGATTTTATATCCTGACACTTTACTGAATTCCTGTACAAGTTCTAGCAGTTTTGGAGTGGAGTCTTTTGGGTTTTCCACATATAGTATCATATCATCTGCAAAGAGTGATAGTTTGACTTCTTCTTTGCCAATTTGGATGCCTTTGATTTCCTTTTGTTGTCTGATTGCTGAAGCTAGGACTAGTACTATGTTGAATAGCAGTGGTGATAACGGACATCCTTGCCATGTTCCTGACCTTAGCGGAAAAGCTTTCAGTTTTTCTCCATTGAGAATGATATTTGTGGTGGGTTTTTCATAGATGGCTTTGATAATATTGAGGTATGTGCTGTCTATCCCTACACTTTGAAGAGTTTTGATCAGGAAAGGATGCTGTACTTTGTCAAATGCTTTTTCGGCATCTATGGAGAGTATCATATGGTTCTTGTTCTTTCTTTTATTAATGTGTTGTATCACATTGATTGATTTGTGGATGTTGAACCAACCTTGCAGCCCTGGAATAAATCCCACTTGGTCGTGGTGAATAATCCTTTTAATGTACTGTTGAATCCTATTGGCTAGTATTTTGGCGAGAATTTTTGCATCTGTGTTCATCAAGGATATTGGTCTGTAGTTCTCTTTTTTGATGGGATCCTTGTCTGGTTTTGGGATCAAGGTGATGCTGGCCTCATAAAATGAGTGTGGAAGTTTTCCTTCCATTTCTATTTTTTGGAACAGTTTCAGGAGAATAGGAATTAGTTCTTCTTTAAATGTTTGGTAGAATTCCCCTGGGAAGCCATCTGGCCCCGGGCTTTTGTTTGTTGGAGATTTTTGATGACTGTTTCAATCTCCTTACTGGTTATGGGTCTGTTGAGGCTTTCTATTTCTTCCTGGTTCAGTTTTGGTAGTTTATATGTCTCTAGGAATGCATCCATTTCTTCCAGATTGTCAAATTTGTTGGCATACAGTTGCTCATAGTATTTTCTTACAATTGTCTATATTTCTTTGGTGTTCGTTGTGATCTCTCCTCTTTCATTCATGATTTTATTTATTTGGGTCCTTTCTCTTTTCTTTTTGATAAGTCTGGCCAGGGGTTTATCGATCTTATTAATTCTTTCAAAGAACCAGCTCCTAGTTTCGTTGATTTGTTCTATTGTTTTTTGGGTTTCTATTTCATTGATTTCTGCTCTGATCTTTATGATTTCTCTTCTCCTGCTGGGTTTAGGGTTTCTTTCTTGTTCTTTCTCCAGCTCCTTTAGGTGTAGGGTTAGGTTGTGTACCTGAGACCTTTCTTGTTTCTTGAGAAAGGCTTGTACCGCTATATATTTTCCTCTCAGGACTGCCTTTGTTGTGTCCCACAGATTCTGAACTGTTGTGTTTTCATTATCATTTGTTTCCATGAATTTTTTCAATTCTTCTTTAATTTCCTGGTTGACCCATTCATTCTTTAGAAGGATGCTGTTTAGCCTCCATGTATTTGGGTTCTTTCCAAATTTCCTCTTGTTATTGAGTTCTAGCTTTAGAGCATTGTGGTCTGAAAATATGCAGGGAATGATCCCAATCTTTTGATACTGGCTGAGACTTGATTTAGGACCAAGAATGTGATCTATTCTGGAGAATGTTCCATGTGCACTAGAGAAGAATGTGTATTCTGTTGCTTTGGGATGAAATGTTCTGAATATATCTGTGATGTCCATCTGGTCCAGTGTGTCATTTAAGGCCTTGATTTCCTTGTTGATCTTTTGCTTGGATGATCTGTCCATTTCAGTGAGGGGAGTGTTAAAATCCCCTACTATTATTGTATTCTTGTCGATGTGTTTCTTTGATTTTGTTATTAATTGGTTTATATAGTTGGCTGCTCCCACGTTAGGGGCATAGATATTTAAAATTGTTAGATCTTCTTGTTGGACAATTCCTTTGAGTATGATATAGTGTCCTTCCTCATCTCTTATTATAGTCTTTGGCTTAAAATCTAATTGATCTGCTATAAGGATTGCCACTCCTGCTTTCTTCTGATGTCCATTAGCATGGTAAATTCTTTTCCACCCCCTCACTTTAAACCTGGAGGTGTCTTCGGGTTTAAGATGAGTTTCTTGTAGGCAACATATAGATGGGTTTTGTTTTTTTTATCCATTCTGATACCCTGTGTCTTTTGATTGGGGCATTTAGCCCATTAACATTCAGGGTAAGTATTGAGAGATATGAATTTAGTGCCATTGTATTGCCTGTAAGGTGACTGTTATTGTATATTGTCTCTGTTTCTTTCTGATCTCCTACTTTTAGGGTCTCTCTTTGCTTAGAGGAACCCCTTTCAATATTTCCTGTAGAGCTGGTTTGGTATTTGCAAATTCTTTCAGTTTTTGTTTGTCCTGGAAGCTTTTAATCTCTCCTTCTATTTTCAATGATAGCCTAGCTGGATATAGTATTCTTGGCTGCATGTTTTTCTCATTTAGTACTCTGAATATATCATGCCAGCTCTTTCTGGCCTGCCAGGTCTCTGTGGATAAGTCTGCTGCCAATCTAATATTTTTACCATTGTACGTGACAGATTTCTTTTCCCGGGCTGCTTTCAGGATCTTCTCTTTGTCACTAAGACTTGTAAATTTTACTATTAGGTGACGGGGTGTGGACCTATTCTTATTGATTTTGAGGGGGGTTCTCTGAACCTCTTGAATTTTTTTTTTTAAAGATTTTATTTATTTATTTGACAGAGGGAAATCACAAGTAAGCAGAGAGGCAGGCAGAGAGAGAGGAGGAAGCAGGCTCCCTGCTGAGCAGAAAGCCCGATGTGGGGCTCGAACCCAGGACCTGGGATCATGACCTGAGCCGAAGGCAGCGGCTTAACCCACTGAGCCACCCAGGCGCCCCTGAACCTCTTGAATTTTGATGCTTGTTCCCTTTGCCATATTGGGGAAATTCTCTCCAATAATTCTCTCCAATATACCTTCTGCTCCCCTCTCTGTTTCCTCTTCTTCTGGAATCCCAATTATTCTAATGTTGTTTCGTCTTATGGTGTCACTTATCTCTCGAATTCTCCCCTCGTGGTCCAGTAGCTGTTTGTCCCTCTTTTGCTCAGCTTCTTTATTCTCTGTCATTTGGTCTTCTATATCGCTAATTCTTTCTTCTGCCTCATTTATCCTAGCAGTGAGAGCCTCCATTTTTTATTGCACCTCATTAATAGCTTTTTTGATTTCAACTTGGTTCGATTTTAGTTCTTTTATTTCTCCAGAAAGGGCTTTTATATCTCCCGAGAGGGTTTCTCTAATATCTTCCATGCCTTTTTTGAGCCCAGCTAGAACCTTGAGAATCGTCATTCTGAACTCTAGATCTGACATATTACCAATGTCTGTATTGATTAGGTCCCTAGCGTTTGGTACTGCCTCTTGTTCTTTTTTTTGTGGTGAATTTTTCCGCCTTGTCATTTTGTCCAGTTAAGAGTATATGAAGGAACAAGTAAAATACTAAAAGGGTGGCAACAACCCCAGGAAAATATGCTTTAGCCAAATCAGAAGAGATCCCAAATCGTGAGGGGGGAGTAAGGGGATAAAAAGAGGTTGAGAAAGAAAAAAAAAGAAACAATTAAAAAAAAGAAAACCAATAGAGAAAAAATATAAAAAGGAACTAGATAAACTAGTTAAAAAACGTTAAAAAAGAAAGGGTAAAAGTTAAAAAAATTTAGCAGAAGAAGAAAAAAAATTGAAAAAGAAAAGAAAAAAAATTAAATTAACTGCAAGGCTAAAGAATCATGGGGAGAAAGCCATGAGTTCCGTGCTTTGCTTTCTCCTCTGGAATTCCGATGCTCTCCTTGGTATTGAAACTGTACTCCTTGGTAGGTGAACTTGGTCCTGGCTGGGTTTCTTGTTGATCTTCTGGGGGAGGGGCCTGTTGTAGTGATTCTCAAGCGTCTTTGCCCCAGGCGGAGTTGCACCGCCCTTACCCGGGGCCGGGCTGAGTAATCCGCTCGGGTTTGCTTTCGGGAGCTTTTGTTCCCTGAGCGCTTTCTGTAGAGTTCCGGAGGGCAGGAATGAAGATGGCGGCCTCCCGGTCTCCGGCCTGGAGGAGCCGAGAGCCCAGGGCCCCACTCCTCAGTGCGCCCTCAGAGAACAGCGCCCAATCACTCCCGTCACCCTGGCCTCCAGCCGCGCTCCGAGCTGACCGAGCCTGTGACCGGTTCAAGGTAACCCCGAGCTTAGAGCTCACTCCTCGGCTCTGTCTCTGTAGCCGGCTTCCCTGTTCTAATACCTGTAAGCTGTGCGACACTCAGACGCCCCCGATCCTTCTGTGACCCTGCGGGACCTGAGGCCGCGCTGACCCCGCCTGGGCTTCACCCCAGCCAAGCCTCTGGAGCGATGTCCCTCAGCGGAACAGACTTTTTTTTTATTTTTTTATTTATTTTTTTTTTATTTTATTTTTTTTTTAAAGATTTTATTTATTTATTTGACAGAGAGAAATCACAAGTAAGCAGAGAGGCAGGCAGAGAGAGAGGAGGAAGCAGGCTCCCTGCTGAGCAGAAAGCCCGATGTGGGGCTCGAACCCAGGAGCTGGGATCATGACCTGAGCCGAAGGCAGCGGCTTAACCCACTGAGCCACCCAGGCGCCCAGCGGAACAGACTTTTAAAAGTCCTGATTTTGTGCTCCGCTGCTCCGCCACTTGCCGGGAGCGGGCCCCTCCCCCCGCTGTCTATCTTCCAGTCGCTTTGGATTCACTTCTCTGCCAGTCCTACCTTTCAGAAAGTGGTTGATTTTCTGTTTCTAGAATTGCTGTTCTTCTTCTCTTCAATCTCCCATTGGATTTGTAGGTGTTTGCAATCCTTAGATGAGCTATCTAGCTGATCTCCCACTACCTGAAGTAGTCTCAGCTGCTACTTCTCCGCCATCTTGACTCCTCTCCCCGAATTAACATCTTAATACCAAGTTCTCTAATCCTTAAATAAGGCATCTCTTACCATCTGTGTAAACCTGTTTAAATTTCTCATAGCAATACTTTGTAGGTTTTAGTATACAGGTATTACAAAATTTTAAAAATTTATACTTAAGGATTTCATGTTTTTTATACTATTGTAAATGTTACTGTTCTTTCAATTTCAAATTCCAATTGTTCTTTGTTAGTCTATTAAAATATAGTTCATTTTTGTATATTGATCTTATATCATGTGATCTTGCAAAGTAAACTCACTGGTTGTAATAGATTATGTGGATTCCTTAGGGTTTTCTAACATAGATAGTCGTGTTATCTGCAAATAAAGACAGCTTTTTCCTATCCAATTCCTAAGGCATCCATCCATCCATTCATTCATTTATTCATTTGTCTTACTCTAAGTACTGGGACCACCAGTACAATGTTGCATAGAAATGGTAACCCATCCTTGCCTTGTTCTAGATCTGGGGAGGAGAATATTCAGTGTTTCATAAGAAATATAATATCAGCTATAGGTTTTTTTGTAAGGTGTTCTTTATTAGATTGAGGACATTTTATGCTGTGTCAAATTTCCTATAAATTTTTATGATGAGCAGAAATTGAATTCTTTCAAATGTTTTTTCCACATTGATTTGGTAATGTGATTTTTTTCTTCTTCATTCTTTTAATGTGGTGAACTGTGTTGATTGATTTTTCAGATAAACCAACCTTGAATTCCTAGTATAAGTATAGCTTAGTCATGATGTATTATCCTTTTAATTATAGTTGGATTTCATTCAGTATTATATTAGCATTTTTTCCTCTAGGTTAATGAGAGATATTGGTGTATAACATATATATTTTTAAAGATTTCATTTATTAATATGAGGAAGAGAGAGAGAGAGAGCACAAGTGAAGGGCAAGGGCAGAGAGGAAGGGAGAAGCGGGCTTCCTGCTGAGCAGAGAGCCCAATGTGGGTCTTGATCCCAGGACCCTGGGATCATGACCTGAGTTGAAGGTAGACACTAAACTGACTGAGCCACCCACTTGCCCCTGTAATATATCCTTTTTAAATGTTCATGTCTGATTGGATTCAGAGTTATGCTACCCTCATTAAATAAGTTGAGAAATAGTTGCTATAAGATAGTTCTTTTTTTTTTCCTTATACATTTGATAGAATTCATCATGTAAGGCATCTGAGCCTAGAGCTATTTATTTTAGCATGGCTAGTAATTGTAATAGTAATAGTAATGGCTGTATATATAAAGCCAGTCATATTTTATATTTCTTCTTGTGTCCATTTTGGTAGTTTATATGTTTCAGGGAATTGGCACTTAAGTTATCAAATATTAGCATTAAGTCGTTTGTAATACTTCCTTATCCTTTCATTATCTGTAGGATCTATAATGTTGTTTCTTCTTTTATTCTGTTATTTCTTCTTTTATTCTGCTGAGTATTTTGTACTTTCTTACATTTTTCTTCATCAGTCTAGCTAGGGTTTTAAAATTTCATTAATCCTTTTAATGAACCAAATTTTGATATCTTTGATTTTTTCCCATTATTTTTTTCTATTTTTATCATTTCTGCTTTTATCTCTATTATTTCATTCCTTCTTTTAACATTGAGTTTCATTTCCTCTTTTTCTGTCTTTTTACAGGAATATCTTAGACTATTCATCTTAAAGTTTTCTACTTTTCTATTATAAGACTTTAAATTTGTAAATTTTTCTCTAAACTCTGCATTTCTCTAAACTGCTACATCTGGCAAATATTTTTTTTTTTTCATTACCATTCATTTCACAATATTTTCCAATTTCTCATGTCATTTTTCTTCCTTGACTCATGTATTATGAAGTAGTGTGCTGTTTAATTTCCAAATCTTTGGGGTTTTTCTAGATACCATCTTTTCTTAGGTATCATTGATATTTTTCATGTCATTATCATATAATGACCTCTAAAATGAGCCCATTGTTATCAGAGAACATACTATGTGGGTTTTAGCTATTTTAAACTGACTGAGACTTGTTTGGTAGCCTAGTGTGTAATCTGGAAAAGAATGTGTGCTCTTCAGTTGTTAGGTATAGAATTCTATAAATTCAATGAGGTTATGTTGGTAGGTAGTGTTGTTCCATGACCACCCCCCAGTAAATGTCCTTAGCACTGTGTCTTTATCAAGCCTTCTGGTGGGCAGCTTTGCAAATGTGTTGTCACAGTTAATTGCTGGAAGTATTAGGGCATCTTATGTGATTGCCCCAGAAGATAACTCTTGGAAATCTGAATCTGGATTCCTGGGGACTTTATCCCATGTGGCCTCTTGGCTGATTTGCTTAAATATTTTCATTGTAAGGAATCTTTTCAAAAAACCAACTTTGGTTTCATTCATTTTTCTCTATTGATTTCCTGTTTTCAATTTCGTTGACTTCTGCTCTGCAAATAAAACAGTTTGATTTTTTTCTTCTGGTTATTTTGGATTTAATTTGCTCTTCTTTTTTTAGCTTTCTAAAGTATAAACTTAGATGTTTATTTTCCTTTATTAGGAACATTTGTTTAATGTATAAATTTTCTTCTAAGTTCTGCTTTTGCTATGTCTCACAAATTTGGTAAATTGTATTTTAACTTTTAGTTTATAATTTCTCAAGACTCCTTTTTTGAACTATGTGTTATTTAGAAGTATGTTCTTTGCTCTCTAAATATTTTGGGATTTGTCCAGCTATCCTTTTGTTATTGATGTCCAGTTTAATTCCGGTATAATATAGAAGCAGAAACTGTATGATTCCTATTCTTTTAAATTTGTTAAGGTGTTGGGACACCTGGGTGGCTCAGTTGGTTAAGCAGCTGCCTTCGGCTCAGGTCATAATCCCAGCGTCCTGGGATCGAGTCCCACATCGGGCTCCTTGCTTGGCGGGGAGCCTGCTTCTCCCTCTGCCTCTGCCTGCCATTCTGTCTGCCTGTGCTCGCTCGCTCTCCTCTCTCTCTGACAAATAAATAAAAATCTTTAAAAAAAAAAAAAATTTGTTAAGGTGTGCTTTATGGCCCAGAATGTGATCTGTCTTGGTGATTGTTCCATGAGAGCTTAAGAAGAATGTATAGTCTATTGTTGGATGAAGTATTCTATATATGTCAATTAGATCTCATTGATGGGGTTATTCAGTTTAACTAGATTTTTACCAATTTTCTGCTTGCTGGATTTGTCAGTTAGTGATAGAGGGGTATTGAAATATTCAAATATAATACTGAATTCATTTATTTCTCCTTGTAGTTCTATCAGTTTTTACCTCACATATTTTAACACTCTGTTGGTAGTGTATACATGTTAAGAATTGTTATGTCTTCCTGGAGAATTGACCCTTTTATCATTATGTAATGCCCGTCTTTTTCCCTAATAAGTTGCCTTACTTTGAAGTCAGCTTGGTCTGAAATTAACATGTCTACTCTTTCTTTTGATTAGTGTTGCAATGGTATATCTTTCTCTGTCTCTTTACTTCTAATCTATCTGTTCTTTATATATACAGTGAGTTTCTTGTAGAAAACATACAGTACGGTCTTGTTTTTTCATCTGCTTTTAGTTTTTGCTTTTTAGTTAGTGTATTTAGACCATTCACATTTAAAGTGATTATCAATATAGCTGGATTAGTATTACCATATTTGAACATGTTTTTTATTTGATGATCTTGTCTCTCTTCCTCCCTCCTTCGTTCCTGCCTGTCTTCTACTCTTTCTTTGCCTTTTCTGGATTTAATTAATTATTATTAATTAATATTAATTATGTACTATTATATGTAACATATATTTATATATATATATTTGCCTTTTCTGGATTTAATTATTATTAATTATTAATTAACACTACATATAATTACATATTATTATATATTATTATTATTAGTTAATATTAAAATAAATATTTTTTACCTTTTCTGGATTTAATTTTTCTTCTTGCTTAGCATGTGAATTATACTTCCTTTGAATATTATTTTAGTGGTTACCTCATAGTTTGCATTATACCTTTACAACTAATTCAAGTCCAATTTCAAATAGTCCTGTACCACTTCATGGGTACTGTAGGTAGCTTTTAACAGTATTCCCAGTTCCCCACTCTTGTTCCAACAGTGTTGTAATTCCTTTCACTTATCCATAAAGTATAATTACCCAACAATTTGTATTATTATTTTGAATAAACTTATCTGTTAGGTCAGTTAGGAATGAAAAAAATGATTTCTAAATCATTGATTTCTGCTCTTATCTTTATTATTTCTCTCTTCTCCTACTGGATTTAAGTTTATGCACTGTTCTTTTTACAGCTTCTTTAGGTGTAAGGTTAGATTGTGTATTTAAGACTTGTAGTTTCTTTTTATTTTTTTAGAAGATTTTATTCATTTATTTGACAGAGAGACAGAGATCACAAGCAGGCAGAGAGGCAGGTGGAGAGAAAGGAGGAAGCAGGCTTCCCGCTGAGCAGAGAGCCTGATGTGGGGCTTGATCCCAGGACCCTGAGACCATGACCTGAGCCGAAGGCAGAGGGTTAACCCACTGAACCATCCAGGCACCTCTAAGACTTGTAGTTTCTTGAGAAAGGCCTGTATTGCTATATACTTCCTTCATAGATCTGCCTTTGCTTCATCCCAAAGGTTTTGAACACTTGTATTTTCATTTTCATTTTTTTTTCCATGAATTTTTTCAATTCTTCTTTAATTTCCTGGTTGACCCATTCATTCTTTAGTAGGACGCTCTCTAGCCTCCTGTATTTGAGTTCTTTCCAACTTTCCTCTTGTGATTGAGTTTGAGTTTTAAAGCACTGTGGTCTGAAAATATGCATGGCATAATCTCAGTCTTTTTGTTATATGCAACAGATGAATCATTAAATTCTACTTCTGAAACTAATAAAAAAAAGAATAAGAAAATGATTATTTTATTTTACTTTCATTTATTCCTGCTGTAACAGTCTTCTTTATGTAGATCAGAGTTTCTGACCTATAACATTTTCATTTTCTTAAAGGACTTTTAATATTTTTTGCAAGGCAAGTCTAGTCCCAAAAAATTTCTTCAAATTTTGTTTATATGAAAAGGTATTTAGTCTCTTTCCATTTTGAAAGACAGTTTTGCTGGATACAGAATTCTAGGTTGGTGGGCCTTTTCTCTGAACACTAAGTATTTTACTCCACTGTCTTCTTGCTTGCCTAGTTTCTGAAGAGAAAGTCGATATAATCCTTATCCTTGTTCTTCTAAGACCCCCCACCCCCATTTCTGACTTTTAAAAGATTTTCTTTTTGTCTTTGTTGTTGTTGTTTTTTCAGTTTGGTATTATATGCTGATGTGTACATTTCTTTATATTCATGCACTTCGTGGTCTTTGAGGTTTTTGCATCTGTGGTTGGCGTGTGTCATTAATTTTGGAAAATTCTTAGCCATTATCACTTCAGATATTTCTTTTGTTCCTTTCTCTCTTTCTTCTCCTTCTGCTAATCCCATTACATATCTCTTACTTTTTGTAATCGTAACACAGTTCTTGAATGTTCCATTCCCTCTTTTTTTTTCTTTGCTTTTCAGATTAGAAAGTGTCCTTTGACATATCTCCAAGTTCACTCATTATGTTCTTGGCTATGTTCAGTCTGCTGATGAGCCATCAAAGGCATTCCTCATTTCTGTTATAGTGTTTTTGATTTCTTGCATTTCCTTTTGATTCTTTCTTAGAATATCCATCTCTCTGTTTCTTATCCATCTGTTTTTACCTGTTTTGTACTTTTCTATTCATGCCCTTAGCATATTAATCATAGTTCTTTTAAACTCTCAGTCTGCTAAATCCAATACACTTGCCATCTTGGAATACTGCTCAGTAGATAAGCACACAGACTCTGGAAGTAGATGGCCTGTGTTTGAATTCTGGCTCTGCTCATCATCTGTGTAGTCTTTCACAATGTACCTCTGTTCTTTCTACCTCCGTTTCTTCATTGCTGAAGTGGGACTCCTCACAAAACCTACCTCATAGAATTGTTAGGAGAAATGAAGCACATGAAAAGCACTTTGGGGGAGCCTGGGTGACTCAGTCAACTAAGCATCTGACTCTTGATTTCCACTGAGGTCATGATCTCAGGGTTATGGGATCAAGCGCTGCGTTGGGCTCTGTGCTGAGCATGGAACCTGCCTAGGGATCTCTCTCTTCCTCAGCTCCTCCCCACCCAGATAAATAAATAAAACACTTAGAATAATGTCTGTCACAAAGTAGGCCTTCTGTGTATGTTAGATGATGATGATCATGACCGTGATGAGGTTGATGATGAAACAGCCATTTGTGCCATATGCCAGCACACTCCCATGCGAGGCCCATGACCTGTGTTGTCTCCTCTGCCTGGGGTGCTTCTCCCCAGATGCCCACATAGCTTGTTCCTCCTGTTCTTCAGTCTCTGCCTGAGTGTCCCCATAGCACTGAGACCTTTCCTGAGCACCGTATATAAACACAGCCCTTCTGCTGCTGTTCTCCCTGCCTTCCCCGGCTTTGCTATTTTCCCTAACAAGTATGGTTATAAGACATTTTACAGGTTTACTTGTTTTTTGTTGTTGTTGTTGTTGTTGACTTCATAGTCTCCTTCAACTTAAATGTCATCTCCTTCAACTTAGGGGTAAGGTTTGTCTTCAAAATTTAAAGAATTAAAATATCCTTAGGGCAGTTTTCTCTAGTTATAAAAAGAACTACTCTGCAGCTCCTTACAATAAGGTTTTGAAGAATATTTAATGACATTGAGAAATATTTATCTGGTGCTATCACGCCTGTGCAGGATCAGCCACAGATGACAGGGAAGACTAAAGGAGATAGTGTGACTAAGGCAGGGTCCACGCCTGTAGGGGACCCCCCGCAGCCTGTGCCCAGGTCTGTCTGAGTTCACAGCCTCTGGCCCTAAGCCACAAGTAATGCTTTTTGACTTTCTCTTTCAGTATGAATACTTCAATGCTGTGCTGATAAACGAAAGGGACAAAGATGGGAATTTTTTGGAGCTGGGGAAGGAATTCATCTTAGCCCCAAATGACCATTTTAATAATTTGCCTGTGAACATCAGTCTGAGTGACGTCCAAGTGCCCACGAACATGTACAACAAAGGTAAGACTCATTGCTGGCGCTCCTTGTAGAGGGTGGCGAGCAGAGGGTACAAGGGACGGCTCCGGCTGGTTTGGGGTAGTGTGTTTTTGAAAAATACCATTACAAGCTGGGTGTGTCAGCATCAGCGGGATAGGTGGGGTGTGTCAGCATCAGCGGGATAGGTGAGGTGTGCCTGTTCTGCCTGGAGATGGCTTGCTGTTGTCCCAGCTGGTGTTCGCATCAAGCCATCTAACATGTAATCCAGGGGCTGGCAAGCCTTTTCTGTGAAGGGCCAGCTACTAACTAACTTAGGCTGTGCGGGCCACAGTGTCTCTGTTGTAGCTCCTCAGCTCTGCTCTTCTGGCACAAAGGTAGCCTTAGACACCGCATCAATCAGTGGCTACGGCCGTGTGCCAGGCCACCTTTTTATCTACCAAAACAGATGGCTGGGTTTGACCCGCAGGCTGTAGTTTATGACCCCTGCTATAGTCTTGTTCTCTTCTCTTCCATTCCTTATCATGCTTTTATGGGTTTGGAAGCCCCCGGGGTTGCAACAGAATCAGCTGTGGTCTTTTCTTGGAGTACAAAGCAGGATGGACCTCTGTGGGGGCCCCCTGTTTCAGGCTTGAATGGAGAATCCACTCAAATCCAGTCTTCTCATAGACCCCCAGTTCTTTCCCCCAAATTCTCATCTGCCCGTGCGAGCTGGGATTATAATGGCTGGGGATGGGGCTCTGGCCTCAGACTGTCTCTGGTTGGTCCCGCATTCCATCTCTTACTGGCTGTGCCTTTCATGCACCCCCTTGTCTTTAGAATTCCGCTTCCACATATCTAGGATGTGGATAATAATTGTGTCCACTGCATGGGGTGATTGTGAGGGCCACACCTCATAAGTTGGTGGGAATGTTGCATTCAAGTGGAGGATGTTGCCCTCTTTATCCTCACCGTCAAAGCGTAGGACTTTGCTTTGCTTTGTCACACCTGACCAACAAAGAGCCATCCTCCCCAAAATAAATCGGAAAACCATGGCATCTTCAAAGCAAAATGCCGCCCCGTTGTCTGTCAAGGTTTCAAAGACAGGGGGAGCCGGTTTCCTCCCTCCCCCCCCACCACTAGTTTCAGCGTCATATCCAGAGTGCAGTGGTCAAGAGAAGAGCTCTGGGTATGAGTCCCACTCTTCCCCTTGCTGGCTCTGGGATCCTGACCAGGAAACTTTGTCTCTCCAAGCCTTGGTTTCCCATCCTGTAAGAGAGGAATAAGGCTACCACCTCCTTCTGGGGTTATTGCAAGGCTACGGAGTGAAGTATGCACAGCTTTAGCAATAAGATTTGCTCCCAGAAAGCACTCAGTGCATTTGAGCTGCCATGGTTATTACTGGAAATACCGTGAATACACATTGCATTTCTAAATTATCCTAGGTCACCATTTCAAGAGCTTGGTCAATGATTAAAGAGTTCCCAGCTCACGGCCTGAAACACTCTTGTGCTTCTCTGTTGTGCCTGGATACCTAATATCTCCCTTCCCGGGTTATTCATTACCCATGCTTAAAATTTAGAGGAGACAGTATCCTATCCATGAACGTCTCTGATGGTTATTGGGGACCCCATGGTGAACCAAGCACAGCCCCTCCCTCAAGAGGGCCACAGTTTATTTGGGGGAACAGGTAGGTAAAGAGATCAGTAGAACACCCTGTGTGTCACTTGCTGGCCACAGTTACAGACAGTGGGGGGCAGCGGGAGCTCCAAGGAGGGAGCCCGACCATAGACTCACATGGACAGCCATGTATTTATCTCTCTCTCT
Source organism: Lutra lutra (assembly GCF_902655055.1). Lineage (NCBI taxonomy): Eukaryota > Metazoa > Chordata > Mammalia > Carnivora > Mustelidae > Lutra > Lutra lutra. Next base: position 200,367,133 of record NC_062278.1, on the reverse strand, counting down.
TCCCTTCTCTCTCTCCGAGAGATTGATGCCGATCTGAACCGTCTCTCGTGGGTTCTGGACTGGACCATGTCCTGTGGCTGAATCCTCACTTTGGACTCTTCCTGAGGGCAGATCCCTGAGGACCCAGACTCTAGAGGGCTCAGCCCCACCTCGTCGAGTACAGTTTGTTCTAGTTCCCCAGGGTGAGCCTGTCAGCCGAGGAAGGAAACCCCCTTCTGTGTGGTGTGGCTGGAAGAAAGCCATCCTCTCAGCATTAAATGCATTCTCAAGTGAAGATGAAAAATTCACAAGATTTTACAGAGCAATTTCAGACATAAAACTATTGAGACTGATCTTTTAAAATGTGGTAGCTGCTTCAAGGTTGCTCGAGCCATTAGCACCGTTATCGAGATTTAATTGCACCTTGAGCTTTAAAGGCATAATTGTACCTTTCAATGACGGCAGCACGTTAAGGGACTAGCCCTGCCATTGATCATATGGGCTGCAGAGTCAGGGCTCTGAGGCTCACAGAATCCTAACAGATCGCTTGAGCCATGGAACTGGGTAATAATATTTAAAGTCAACCTCCAGGGGCACCTGGATGGCTCAGTGGGTTAAGCCTCTGCCTTCAGCTCAGGTCTCAGGGTCCTGGGATCGAGCCCCGCATCAGGCTCTCTGCTCAGTGGGGAGTCTGCTTCTCCCTCTGTCTTCCTGCTTCTCTGCCTACCTGTGATCTCTCTCTTTCTGTCAGGTGAATGAATAAAATCTTTAAAAAAAAAAATAAAAAATAAAGCCAACCTCCACAGCCCTTGTGGGACCTCCCTACCACCCCTACCCAGACTCAGTGCTCCCTCAGCGAGGCTGTGGGGTCATGGACCAAGGTCAGCCAGGCGCTGTGTCCTGTTTCTGCCAGCCAAGCAGTGAGTAGCCGCACAAGGGAGAGAGGAAGGGACTTCGGGAAAATTCCTGTCTCCATTCCACCTAATTCAAACCAGCCTTAGTCTTTTTTCTTTTCAAGCTGCAGAAATATATTTCATGTTAAGAGGGCCCGCCAGCCCAGATCTGGTTACTGATGACATGTGCTCGGAACACATGCTCCAGGCTTGGTCACTGTCTGGCTGTGCTATTCCCGGGTTAGAAATCTTGCCCCAACAAAGGAAACCAATACAGGATATGCTTTCTGGGCTACTTGGACAGAGCAGAGTGGGTACTTAGGAGAGTGGGTACATAGCAGAAGGTCTGATATTTGCCTGGGAGCTGCAGTGCCCTGTGCTTTTGGGCATAATGGCTGGTCATAGCTGAATGTAGCCGGTAAAGTCTGTTTTCTGCGATCTGCTCTTCGTCTCCTTGGCCAGGTCAACATCTGCCTCTGCTCATGGTGCCTTTCTCATGGGCACTACAGGAGACTGGAGCTTCAGAGGTCATGGCCTGGGGGCAAGCGGGCCCACTGACCAGGAAAGTTCAAAGAGCCCCACCCCAGAGTCCTGAGAAATGTGTCTTAGGGTCCCGCTAGCTTCTTCACGAAACCTCTTCTGTAGATGTTTGCTGAGCGGCTGCCTTGGCACCTAGCTGGGGCACCGTGTCATCTGTGACACTCCTGGGAAGACTAGCTGAAGCCCAGAGAGAGGCACTGCCTTGATGAGGAAAGCATGGAGTGTGTGCTTGTGTGTGGACCATTGATGGTCTGCCCGTGGGTTCAGATAATACCAAAGTCAGTTTTATGTCCTCCCTGGGCTAAAACGGTGTAAAAAAATACACACGCAAACACACACACACACACACACACACACACACACACACACCCCTGGACATGGACACATACCTACATAGGTCCACCTGTTCGCATGTCTATATCTACACATGTGTGTCATGTGTGTTTGTATATGTGTCATGAAACCTACCCCTTTATTCCCGCATGTGCCTCTGCACCCAGAAGAGAGCCCCTCTTCTCATTCACAGTATACCCTACTCTTTCCTCCCTGGTACCCCGTTTCTCTCCATTTCTGTTATCCTTGCCTCCCCTTTCCTGCTTACCCAAATGCTCCTCCCAAAAGCCAGCTCAGGAAACCTCTATCATTCACTCTTTCCTTAAGTGACTTCAGTTTATTCCTTTGTTCTAGGATTGCTTTGTTCCAGAAGTGCACTGCGTGTCTTGTTGTTGTTATTGTTGTTGTTTGTTTTTTGTTTTTGTTTTTCCTTTTCCACTTGGAGTTTTCCGAGGGCAGGGGACTCTGCTGCTTCAACCTGGTGCCCTACTTTCTCCCAACACCATGCTCTTTACTTACTGGGTTTTGCAGAGATGGGGGATGAGCTGGGAGAGAGCAGTGCCCCTGCCTCCTGGGATGTGAGAAGTCAAGCCTGCCTGGAGTGTTCTCATGGTGTTTGCAAGCAACGAAAACATATCCCGGCTGATTTAAATGGAAAAGAAACTTTTTGAAAGGATGTTGGTTGGCTCACAGACTCTCCAAGAAAGCTGGAGAATAAGGCTTGGAAAATGGTGGGGAAGGAGGGCGGCCAGGGGCCAGAGCCACACCCAGAGCCAGCCTGGCAAGGCTCTCGCACCACGGCTTTGCCTCACCAGTGCCTCTGTGACTGCGAAAAATGTCTGTGCCCCATTTTCCTCAAACAGACTTCGGAAATGGTCATCCCAGTGGTCTGCCTCAGCAAGTTGCAGTGTGGATGAAGCCTGTAGAAGGATGCCTGGTGTACGGTGACCGCCCGGTACCTGAGCTTGAGCAAGTTTCCCTTCCCCTCCCACCCTCAGGATCCTTAGCTATAAGATGGGTATAATATCAATATTGACCTTCTGGGATTTGCGGTGAGCACTGTAAGAATAATGCCCGTGTGGGCTGGGGAGCAGTGACTAGTCCACTGATGTTGGCTCCTATCCCCTGCTGGAGGGAAAAATAAAACCCATGTCATGAGGTTGGGGTCCAATAGCCCAGGGAAAACATGTGGCCCGTCAGGGAGACTGGTCCTTGACGTGGGCCGAGGCACCCTGCTCTTGTTATGACCCCATGACTTTGTTCCCTTCTCAGGAGCAGTTATGGTTAAGGCAGGAGGGACTTCAAGAGGAGGCAGGATTAGAAGCCGGTGTTTTCATCATGTTCTCTCTGGACTACATGCCACCTCTGTGCTGGGGCTGGTGGATGGGGAGCCACTTCTCTCAAGTGCTTGAAACCCATGAACTGGAAATAGACCAGAATTTGGATGGAAAGTGTCTGCTTCTATTTTCTCTCAGAGTTGGTGCAGAACAGCAACGGGTGTTCTGTGATTCTGTGTTTTTAGGGTTGTTGGCTGCTAATCTGAGGGTTTTCCCCTTACTTCCTTGTCCCACTTTGTTCCCCCGCTTTCCTCCTCCCCATCGCCATGATGTCAGGGCTCTGCTGGGAAGACAGAAGGCGGCCCGGTGATAATAGTGGGCTGGAAGAGGTGATGGGTTACAAATATGCCCAGAGTAAACACGAATGACTGTAATTTGGCTGGGGGGTTAGTGGGAAGGGAAAGAAGCCTGTAGCTTCTGAGTATTTTTAGACCCAGGAGAAGAGAGGCAGCAGTTTTAGGCTGGAAAAAGAAAAACGCGGATTTTAGACGTTATCCATTTAAACTTCTGCATCCTTTTACCACTTTGGCCTTGTTTTCTTCCCTCTTCAGCCCCATGAGAGTGGTTAGGCAGTGTTCTTGCCTCTGTTTTTCAGATGAAGTCACTAAAAGTCAGAGAAGAGGGGTGCCGGGTGGCTCATTTGGTGAAGCATCTGCCTTCAGCTCAGCTTGTGATCTCAGGGCCCTGGGATTGAGCCCTGTTTCGGGCTCCCTGCTCTGTGGGGAGTCCCCTTATCCCTCTTCTCCTGACCCTCCTTCTCACCCTACTCATGTTCTCTCTCTTGCTCTCATGCTATCAAATAAATAAATAAAATCTTAAAAAAAATAAACAAAGGTCATAGTAGCGCATTAATCCTTGAATCCTACATTACTACATTACTCCCCAAAAGCTACATTTCTACATTACTCCCTGAATCCTACATCCTAAATCCTACTTTTCTACATTGCCACCTGAATCCTACATTACTACAAGTCATCACAAATGGATTGGTGTATGCTTGTTGTTGTTTGTTTGTTTTTTTTAATTGGTCTGTCCATTCTACTTCTATTTGAATTTGATATTTGGGAGGGAGTGTTGCTTTTGAAGACAATTGTTTTAGAAGTATGCTTAATAAAATAATAATTCCCTGGTCTTTTAATTTGTTTGTATTTTGTAATACATAGAATAATAACAATTGAGATAATAGAAATTGAGATGGAGGCTTACACTGGGTTAGGAACTGAATCTGGGCTAAGAGGAATTTAAAAGACAGTGCCCAGGCAGTTAAGGACAATGTAAGAACAGGAATGATTGCTCATAGTGTTCTTTTTTTTTTTTTAAGATTTTATTTATTTGACAGACAGAGATCACAAGTAGGCAGAGAGACAGAGAGCGAGAAAGGAGAAAGCAGGCTCCCTGCTGAGCAGAGAGCCCGATGTGGGGCTCGATCCCAGGACCCTAGGATCATGTCCTGAGCCGAAGACAGAGGCTTTAACCCACTGAGCCACCCAGGTGCCCCTCATAGTGTTCTTTTTTTGTTTTGTTTTGTTTTCACCTGATGTCTCCACATTTGTGAATTGTCACAGTAATAGTAGAGAGCCAGAGTTGGAAGCTGATTTGCTTTAAAAAAAAAAAAAATTAATGACTTAGAGGGAATTCAAAGTCATTCCTATGATAACATCACTCATAGGAACTTGCTTTCTGATCTTGGATTGGGAGGGAGAGCGGGGACCCCCTTGAGCACTCTGGAAGTGATAGCAGAGGTATTGCAGCCTGGGCTGCCAGTCAGGTGTGTTCCAGAAAGGGAAAACGGGGTAGGAACCTCTGTCCCTGGACTGACGTAGCCAACCTCAATATGCCACACGTCCCCAAGAGTGAGAAAGGGACCACTTTGCTGAAAATGCATGCCAGGCCTCCAGGATTTGGAAAGAATGGGGAGACATGTGGATATGTGGACAGTCCTGTGGTTGCTGCCAGTGTCCTCAGCAGCCCTCCCCGGGAGGCCCTGTGTCATGGTACGGCTTGTTCAAGGCCGTGTAATCCAAGTGTGACTGATGCTCGTTGCCCTGGGGCTGACCCAGGCCACCATCCCTGAAGTGGGCATTATGGCAGCACCTCTCCCCTGCGGGTTTGTGGGCGTTAAATGAAGTACTGCTCTACCATCAGCACCGCGGCTAGTATGAAGTAAAAGCTTGGTAAGTGTCACTTTTGTGACATATACGTGGAACATAAGGAATAGTGCAGAGGATCCTAGGGACAGGGAGGGAAAACTGATTGGGAAGAAATCAGAGAGGGAGACAAACCATAAGAGACTCTTGACTCTGGGAAACAAAATGAGGGTTGCTGGAGGGTGGGGGGCTGGGGTCAGTGGGTGATGGGCATTAAGGAGGGTATGTGATGTGATGAGCACTGGGTTTTATACTGAACTGATGAATTATTGAACATTATATCAAAAACCAGTGATGTACTGTATCTTGGCTAATTGAATTTAAATTAAAAAAATAACACAATCCCCCCCAAAGAGTGATATTGAGAAACCCCCAGTGGTGTGGCTTCTTCCTGGGAATGTCTCTGACACTGAATAAGGTAACATTCTCTTTTCTCCTGCACCTTGCGAACCCTGTTATTACTGGAGTTTATACCAAGAAATTCAGTGAATAGCAAAGAGTGTACAGCCAGAGTTGTTTGTGGGCATTGGAAGCCAACGAGCACCTTCCATAAGCAGCAGGATCCCCAGTTCTCACACCTGCCCTCCTCTCACTCATCGTGTTCAGACACTCAGGCAGCCTCTGTCAGTTCAGGTCCTGCTGCTCAGGCCACATGGCTGCTGGGAATTTTGGTGTCCATGTCAGTTGTTGATGTCAATGATAGGGCTCCAAATAATGCTCTTTGCTTTCCTTTTGTCTGGGATGAGGACTCTCAGGAGGGCACTGTCCTTGGCAGGGACATGAAGGACACCTTCTTCCTTTTCACTTCTCGCACTGCTTCCCCTCTTTGTAGCTCAAAACTAATGGAAACTTCTGTCCAGGATGCACTACCCATTGTACTTGGAGACACTCACCTGCTCATTAGTCCACGATGTCTCCCTCTATCGGTTTTCACCCTCTAGATAACATGCTATGTGCAGGCACAAGCATGATCTAATACAGTCCGGTTCTACCCACAACCCCGTGAAGCTGGAGCCCTCATTGTTCCCATTTCACAGATGAGAATACTGAAGCTTTGAGACCTGCTGAGGATGACTCAGCTAGTAAGATGGGCAAATCAGCAGGCAGCCCTGACACTGACTTTGCAACCACTGGGATCTCTGCCTCTTTATTCTGTGTCCTGTGCATGGCCAATGTTCCCTACCTGCCGTGCCTGAGTATTCCGTTAGCTGCATCACGCCTGTTCACGGGCACACTTCACACATGTGGCAGTGGAAGGCCCTGGTTTGTCAGACTGTGCTATTTTCTTCTCAGCATGCAAAAATCCATCATAAATGAAAACTAGTCTTATTTTACATAAACACTCCCAAGCTCTTCCCCGGATCAAAATAAATGTTGCGGCAGAAAGCCTTTTTTAAAATGTAAAGCAAATTCTACATCAGAATGTCAGTGGGTACCAACTGCTCACACGTTGGGGATATTTCTGTCGGGAGATGAGACGATTCCACATTTAATCCTGCAAACCTGCCATACCAGAATGCACACCAGGGAGTAAGGGGGTGATGACTCACAGTACAGAAAGGCTCTTCGCCTCACCAGAAGGATCCCTGCAGTGTGTTCAGGAGAAATACTTCCTCCACTGTGGCGGCTGGAGTGACATTTGCAGAGCTGGACTCCAGAGACCCCACGGCCATATATTGATTTCATAGACATCCACAGAGCCCATCTTGGGTGCAGACCTACTATGTTAGCATGAGGAGATGTGGTGATGAATGGGCAGACACTCTCCATGCTCTCGTATTGCTTAGGGGCTGGCAGGGAGGCAGATGGGATGTAAGCACACCAGGGAACCTTTGATGAGACCAGCAGGATGGTTTGCAGGAGAGGGTTGTGGCCTGGTGGCAACATGGCCCGGGATGGGGGACACGCTGGGCCCAGGGCGATCTAGGGCTGGGCGATGGCCATGATCAGAGGGCATTTTCCTGAGGAATGATGGGTAGGAAATGATTTGGTCAAGGGCTGGGGTGGGAGGGGGTGCACAATACATTGTTAAGGGGCCCTTAAAAAAATGTCCTGGGATGAAACAAGGGAAGGAGATGCTGATGCCGTGTGACGCTTGGTGGTCAACTGTGTGCATGAAATACTCCAGGAACATGTGTTTCTACCATAGAGAAGACCATTTAGTTGTATGAGTCTGCTCTCTCCAGACTTACTTGATTCTATTCTCTTGTTACCTATTACCTATTCTCCTATTACCACTATCTCAGAAGGTACAGGATTCCCCAAGATTAGGACGGCTGGGACACTGGAGCTCTCTGGGCTCAGGTAGCTGGGTCCAGAGGTAAATCCACAAATGATCAAGATGAGGAAAAGATGTAGAAGAAAATGCATAGTACAATGTGTGTGCATGTGTGTGTGCGTATGAAGGATATACATAAATGACTGTATACACAGAACATTTCTGGAGGCATGTAGAAGAAATCAAAGTGCATACTTTCCACTTTCCACCTTTCTGTTCAGTTTGAATGTTTCATCATGAACATCTATTTTTTTGGAGGGCATGAAAAGCCAAAGAACAAAAGAACTTGATTTACAAAAGCTACTCATCTTCAAGTAATTTTCAGGTGCATAGGAAAACAGCTGTGTGTCAAAGGTTACTGGCTTTCCAGCTGATGGTTTTTCTGGCTTCTTAGTGGCCATGGTTGATGATGGTTTTGTTCAAGGCGGGAGGACTGTTGAGTACGTCTTGCATGGACGCTGCCTTCGCTGGAGGTTGTAGTTAGTGTCATGTTGTGTCCTGATGGTAGTGGTTATTGTCATACAAACGATGTTGGCCTAGGAAAAGAGAAATGGGTTCCCTCTAAAGTGGTTCCATAATGTTCCTGTCACCCGCTGATGGGTGTTACAGACATGGGAATGCCCTGCCTCAAATATGAAGAACATTCTGCCTTTGGAAAAGAAATGTGTCAGTGCTTCCAAGGGTCAGATAGAAAACTGGGATTAGAAGTGAGGGTTTCTGGTTTCCAGCCAAAGGCAGGCAGTGTGCAATCTCGTTCTGTGCTCTCTCTTTGGCATTATCTCAGAGAACTTGCAGAAGGACCGTGGAGATCATCTGTCTCTGGGCTTCAGTGGTCCCTTCAGACGTGAGGAAGTACCTAGTAGAGGCCAAGGGCTAAGGTGCGTAAGAGCATGTCCCAGCCAGCCCCTGTTGCTTTACCCTCTGTGTCAGGCCCCCTTGACAAGCCTGGCCTGCATCAGTGATATGTGTCATGGGGGACTGGAGCCAGCGGTGACATTTTTACTACCTGAAAGATGCCTAACAGCACAGGGAGGTCTTGGGGACAGGACTCCCAGGTCTGTTCTCTGCTTAGGGCCACTAGGTCCTCAAAACACTTGCTAATGAAAGCTGTGATGTCCAAAAATTTGTGCCTCAGATATTTGGGGTGAATTTCAAGTAAAAATAACCTTGGTTACCTTACTTATTTATCAACACATCAGGCTCTGGGCAAGGGGGGCAGTTCCATTTTCTAATCGCCAAGGGCCACCATCTTGTATTCTTGCAAGCGGGAGAGCTACTTTCCTGATCTTCTTCTTTTCCCCCTCTTACTTCTTGATGGTACAGCCCCTTGGTGTTCTGTGCCCCCTCAACTGCCACCGCCCTCTTTCATGTAGATGTTTGCGTATCTCCATATGCAGATAGGCGCAGTACACTCTGGCTATACCTTTTCGCAGATGGGTTAACCCACATCTCAGAGAGACTGAAGCCACACAACTCTACATGGTAGAACCCAGACTGGAGTTAAAACATCTTCCAGCTCACGGGGCATCTGGGTGCCCTGTTGGCTAAGCGTCCAGCTCTTGATTTCAGCTCCAATCTTGATCTCAGGGTCTTGATCTCAGAGTCATGAGTTCAAGCCCTGAGTTGGGCTTCCAACATGGAGACTATTTAAAAAAAGGATTCTTGGGCACCTGGGTGGCTCAGATGGTTAAGCGTCTGCCTTCGGCTCAAGTCATGATTCTGGGGTCCTGGGATGGAGTCCCGCATCAGGCTCCCTGCTCAGTGGAGAGCCTGCTTCTCCCTCTGCTTTTCTCTCTCTCTGTGTCCCTCATGAATAAGT